>NC_089251.1:112721142-114046142 GCF_963930625.1 Muntiacus reevesi
GCACCTACAGCCTGTGTCAGTGTTCCCTGCTGAAAAATTGGAAGCTTAAAAAAAATAGAAAGATGAAAACTAATATTACTCATCATAACAGTTACTATTTTTTTTTTGAGCTGGTACTGTGTAATAATAAATAAATATTATTATTTTAACCAGGTATTATGCTGGGCACCTTATATATGTTACTTTAATTCTCACACCAACCTATATATTAGGTACTGTTAGTATTATGTTTCCTATTGTAAAATGAGGAAACTGAATTCTTTTAAAAAACTTTATTTGATCTGAATAGAAATAGGAGTGTAGAGACTGAATCTTTATAGGTTTAAATAACTTGGCCAGTGGCACCTAAATAGAAAGTGACCGAACAGCTCTCTGTTGCCAAAGTTTGTGCTGTTAAATTAATATTATGCTGCAATAGTGTCCCAAAGCCCCCAATCCAGAAATGCTAATCGTTGGAAATAGTCTTTACTGTTAATTCATCACTCAGAAGACAAGGGAGGACTTGCTTGGGCCACCTCCCACTTAAAAATTTTATCAGAAGGATATGTGTGCAGAAAAGCTTACACATCCTATTGATTAATTTTGACGAACTGAACATACACATGTAACCAGCATACAGATCAAACCCAGAATACCATCAGCATTAAAAAAATCTCCTCTCACCCTCTTCCAGACACTGCTTTTCCACTTGGAAAGGTAGCTGCTATCCCAGCTTTCAACAGACTATTTTTGCCTACTTTGTTTTTTATTTATGTGAAATTATACAAGTATATACTACTTGGTCTGGCTTCTTTCATTTAATATTATTTGTGAGAATCATCCAAATAGTTTAGTATAGTGTGTTAAAGGGCACAAAAGGCATATGGGATAATGTACATTTTGCAAAGAATTATAAGCATCAATGAGATTGTAGCCAGCTATGACTGAAGATGAGATGATAGAATGGATTCGAATGTACAGAATGGGCAAATCTGTCTTGCAACAGATGGTGTGGGACCTCTTTTGCCTCCTGTCATCTCAGTCTGACCTTAGATTCTAGTTGAAACTGCAGAAAACAGTTGGGTGGGGGCTTCAACTCTCCTGGCTCCTTCTGCAGTCTGTTCTGGAACTTTCCCTAAACCAGGATGTAAGACACTGGTAAGTGTCTTACCAGATGTAAGACACTGGTAAGTGCCTACCTGGAAGTGGGAGGGGAGCTGATGCCCTTGGGCCATCCTAACCAATGGGGGATGGGAGTCAATGAATAAATGCTTCTTTGTAACAGCGCTCAGGTTGACTACCCTGAGAAGCATTCTAGGAAATCCTCAGATGACAGTGGTAGGATCTAGCCCCAGGCACCCGCAGCAGTAAACATCTTGGTGATGAATTTTTGTGTTGACTTTTCTTCTTTCCCTATTTTACTCTTTATTTTTACATTAAATCCTTGAGCTCATGTTCCAAGTAGCAGCGATTGTCTTGTGTTCGGTTTTCTGGGGGAAATTCTAATTAAGACATATGTAAAATAGTTGGTTCTTGGCAGATGTTTAAGAAAAAGTAGTAGTTTCATTATTACTGTTACTACTACTGTTACCACCATTATTGTGTACGCTTAGTCGGTCAGTCACGTCCGACTCTGTGACCCCATGGACTGTAGCTTGCTAGGCTCCTCTGTCCATGGGATTTCCCAGGCAAGAATACTGGAGTGGGTTGCCATTTCCTTCTCCAGGGGATCTTCTCAACCCAGGGAGTGAATCCACATCTCCTCACTTTTGCTTTTGTCTTAGGGTACTGGGAAGCCACTGAAGAAGTTTTCCTTTTCTTAAAACAATTTTTTATTATATTATTTTTCAGGTTTGGTGGCATATAATTGGCAAACAATAAACAGCATATATTTAAAGTATGCAGTTGGATGAATTATGTTTTATCACCGCCCCCCACCCCACCAACACTGTGAGGCTTGTGGGAACTCAGCTCCTCCACCAGTGATTGCACCTGCACCCTCGACAGTGAGAGCCCCAGAGTCAGAATTCTCAGTTACGGTTTATTTAAAATTCATCATATACCTTTGAAACCATAACCATAATCAAGAAAGTTAAAAAAAAAAAAGAAAAAAAGAAAGTTAACACACTTGTGTGAATGAAAACTATTGCCTGTCATATCAGTAAACAAAGGATGTTGCTGCCATCAAGTCTCCTAGATGGTAAGCCCCGAGGGAACGCAGGAAAGAGACAAGATGCCCGCCAGCCATCTAGCACCCCGAGGCAATTCGGGATGAGAAAGCACAGGATGCTAGCCCTAGAAACCTGAAGTGCTGATCAAAGAAATGATTTCAGTGGGCCCAAACTCTTTCATCTTCCCATATGTAGAAAACCACTAAATTCCTTGGGGCATCTGGTTTTCTTTAATTAACAATAATCTTGATTATTTCACTGACTACGATAAAGCCATTGACTGTGTGGATCACCACAAACTGTGAAAAATTTTTAAAGAGATGGGAATACCAGACCACCTTACCTGCCTCCTGAGAAATCTGCATGCAGGTCAAGAAGCAACAGAACTGGACATGGAATAATGGACTGGTTGCAAATTGGGAAAGGAGTACATCAAGGCTGTATATTGTCACCTTAATTATTTATTTTATTTTAATTTTTTTTAATTTTTAAAAAAATTTTTTTTATGCAGAGTTAGTTCAGATCAGTTGCTCAGTCCTGTCCGACTCTTTGCGACCCTATGAATTGCAGCACACCAGTCCTCCCTGTCCATCACCAACTGCCGGAGTTTACTCAAACTCATGTCCATGGAGACAGTGATGCCATCCAGCCATCTGATCCTCTCTCGTCCCCTTCTCCTCCTGCCCCCAATCCCTCCCAGCATCAGAGTATTTTCCAATGAGTCAACTCTTCACGTGAGGTGGCCAAAGTATTGGAGTTTCAGCTTCAGCATCAGTCCTTCTAATGAACACCCAGCACTGATCTCCTTTAGGATGGACTGGTTGGATCTCCTTGCAGTCCAAGGAGTCTTCTCCAACACCACAGTTCAAAAGCATCAATTTTTGGCGCTCATCTTTCTTCACCATCCAACTCTCACATCCATACATGACCACTGGAAAAATCATAACCTTGACCAGACGGACCTTTGTTGGCAAAGTAATGTCTCTGCTTTTTAATATGCTATCTAGGTTGGTCATAACTTTCCTTCCAAGGAGTAAATGTCTTTTAATTTCATGGCTGCAGTCACCATCTGCAGTGATTTTGGAGACCCCCAAAATAAAGTCTGACACTGTTTCCACTGTTTCCCCATCTATTTCCCATGAGGTGATGGGACCAGATGCCATGATCTTAGTTTTCTGAATGTTGAGCTTCAAGTCAACTTTTTCACTCTCCTCTTTCACTTTCATCAAGAGGCTTTTTAGTTCCTCTTCACTTTCTGCCATAACGGTGGTGTCATCTGCATATCTGAGGTTATTGATATTTCTCCCGGCAATCTTGATTCCAGCTTGTGCTTCTTCCAGCCCAGCGTTTCTCATGATGTACTCTGCATATAAGTTAAATAAGCAGGGTGACAATATACAACCTTGACGTTCTCCTTTTCCTGTTTGGAACCAGTCTGTTGTTCCATGTCCAGTTCTAACTGCTGTTTCCTGACCTGCATATAGGTTTCTCAAGAGGCAGGTCAGGTGGTCTGGTATTCCCATCTCTTTCAGAATTTTCCACAGTTTATTGTGATCCACACAGTCAAAGATGTTAGTGTAGTCAATAAAGCAGAAATAGATGTTTTTCTGGAACTCTCTTGCTTTATGATCCAGCAGATGTTGGCAATTTGATCTCTGGTTCCTCTGCCTTTTCTAAATACAGCTTGAACATCTGGAAGTTCACGGTCCATGTATTGCGAAAATTTGGCTTGGAGAATTTTGAGCTTTACTCTACTAGCGTGTGAGATAAGTGCAATTGTGCAGTAGTTTGAGCATTCTTTGGTACTGCCTTTCTTTGGGATTGGAATGAAAACTGACCTTTTCCAGTCCTGTGGTCACTGCTGAGCTTTCCAAATTTCCTGGCATATTGAGTGCGGCACTTTCACAGCATCAACTTTCAGGATTTGAAATAGCTCAACTGGAATTCTATCACCTCCACTAGCTTTGTTTGTAATGACGCTTTCTAAGGTCCACTTGACTTCACATTCCAGGATGTCTGGCTTTAGGTGAGTGATCACACCATCGTGATTATCTGGGTTGTGAAGATCCTTTTTGTACAGTTCTTCTGTATATTCTTGCCACCTCTTCTTAATATCTTCTGCTTCTGTTAGGTCCATATAATTTCTGTTCTTTATTGAGCCCATTTTTGCATGAAATAGTCCCTTGGTATCTCTAATTTTCTTGAAGAGATCTCTAGTCTTTCCCATTCTGTTGTTTTCCTCTACTTCTTTGCATTGATCACTGAGGAAGGCTTTCTTATTTCTCCTTGCTATTCTTTGGAACTCTGCATTCAAATGGGAATATCTTTTCTTTTCTCCTTTGCTTTTTATTTCTCTTCTTTTCACAGCTATTTGTAAGTCCTACTCAGACAGCCATTTTGCTTTTTTGCATTTCTTTTCCATGGGGATGGTCTTTTTTTTTTTTTTTTTTAAATTTTTCAGTGGGTTTTGTCATACATTGATGTGAATCAGCCATAGAGTTACACGAATTCCCCATCCCGGTCTCCCATCCCACCTTCCTCTCCACCCGATTCCTCTGGATCTTCCCAGCCCAACAGGCCCGAGCACTTGACTCATGCCTCCCACCTGGGCTGGTGGTCTGTTTCACCACAGATAATATACATGCTGTTCTTTCGAAACATCCCACCCTCCCCTTCTCCCACAGAGTTCAAAAGTCTGTTCTGTTCTTCTGCGTCTCTTCTTCTGCCCTGCATATAGGGCCATCGTTACCATCTTTCTAAATTCCGTATATATGTGTTAGTATACTGTAATGATGTTTATCTTTCTGGCTCACCTCACTCTGTATAATGGGCTCCAGTTTCATCCATCTCATTAGAACTGACTCAAATGAATTCTTTTTAACGGCTGAGTAATATTCCATGGTGTATATGTACCACAGCTTCCTTATCCATTCATCTGCTGATGGGCATCTAGGTTGCTTCCATGTCCTGGCTATTATAAACAGTGCTGCGATGAACATTGGGGTGCACATGTCTCTTTCAGATCTGGTTTCCTCTGTGTATATGCCCAGAAGTGGTATTGCTGGGTCATATGGCAGTTCTATTTCCAGTTTTTTAAGAAATCTTCACACTGTTTTCCATAGTGGCTGTACTAGTTTGCATTCCCACCAACAGTGTAAGAGGGTTCCCTTTTCTCCACACCCTCTCCAGCATTTATTGCTTGTAGACTTTTGGATAGCAGCCATCCTGACTGGCGTGTAATGGTACCTCATTGTGGTTTTGATTTGCATTTCTCTGATAATGAGTGATGTTGAGCATCTTTTCATGTGTTTGTTAGCCATCTGTATGTGTTCTTTGGAGAAATGTCTGTTTAGTTCTTTGGCCCATTTTTTGATTGGGTCAGTTATTTTTCTGGAATTGAGCTGCAGGAGTTGCTTGTATATTTTTGAGATGAATCCTTTGTCTGTTGCTTCATTTGCTATTATTCTCTCCCATTCTGAAGGCTGTGTTTTCACCTTGCTTATAGTTTCCTTTGTTGTGCAAAAGCTTTTAAGTTTCATTAGGTCCCATTTGTTTATTTTTGCTTTTATTTCCAATATTCTGGGAGGTGGGTCATAGAGTGACCATCCCTTCATTCTTTCTGGAGTTATTTCTCCACTGATCTCCAGTAGCATATTGGGCACCTGCCGACCTGGGGAGTTCCTCTTTCAGTATCCTATCATTTTGCCTTTTCATACTGTTCATGGGGTTCTCAGGACATGAATACTGAAGTGGTTTGCCATTCCCTTCTCCAGTGGACCACAATCTGTCAGACCTCTCCACCATGACCCGTCCGTCTTGGGTGGCGCCCCACAGCATGGCTCAGTCTCACTGAGTTAGACACGGCTGTGGTCCTGTGATCAGATTGGCCAGTTTTCTGTGATTGTGGTTTCAGTGTGTCTGCCCTCTGATGACCTCTCGCAACACCTACTGTCTTACTTGGGTTTCTCTTACCTTGGACGTGGGGTATCTCTTCACAGCTGCTCCAGCAAAGCGCAGCCACTGCTCCTTACCTTGGATGAGGGGTATCTCCTCCTGGCTCCCCCTCCTGATCTCGAATGTGGAGTAGCTCGTCTCGGCCCTCCTATGCCCTCGCAGCAGCTGCTCCTTGGACGTGGGGTTGCTCCTCTCGGCCGCCGCCCCTGACCTCAGGCGTGGGTATGCATGATATGCAGAGTAAATCATGCTAAATGCTGGACTGGATGAAGCACAAGCTGGAATCAAGATTGCCAGGAGAAATATCAATAACCTCAGGTATGCAGATGAAACCACCCTTATGGCAGAAAGCAAAGAGGAACTAAAGAGCCCTGTGATGAAAGTGAAAGAGGAGAGTGAAAAAGTTTGCTTAAAACTCAACATTTAGAAAACTAAGATCATGGCATCCATCCCCATCACTTCATGGCAAATAGATGGGGAAACAATGGAAACAGTGAGAGACTTTCTTTCCTTGGGCTCCAAAATCACTGCAGGTGGTGACTGCTGCCATGAAATTAAAAGACGCTCGATCCTTGGAAGAAAAGTTATGACCAACCTAGGTAGCATACTAAAAAGCAGAGACATTACTCTGCATATAAAGGTTCATCTAGTCAAAGCTATGTTTATTCCAGTAGTCATATATAGATGTGAGAATTGAACCGTAAAGAAAGCAGAGCACAGAAGAATTGATGCTTTTGAACTGTGGGGTTGCAGAAGACTCTTGAGGGTCTTTTGGACAACAAGGAGACCAAACCAGTCAATCCTAAAGGAAATCAGTCCTGAACATTCATTGGAAGGGCTGAAACTGAAGCTCCAATACTTTGACCACCTGATGCAAAGAACTGACTTATTAGAAAAGACCTTGATGTTGGAAAAGATTGAAGGCAGGAGAAGGGCACAACAGACAATTAGATGGTTGGATGGCATCACTGACTCGATGGACACGAGTTTAAGCAAGCTCTGGGAGTTGGTGATGGATAGGGAAGCCTGGGGTGCTACAGCCCATGGGGTTGCAAAGAGTTGGGCACGACTGAGCAACTGAACTGAATCGAACTGAACTGAATCTTTTGATGTTCCCACTACTCAGTCTTTGTTGCAAAAACTCCTGCATATCCTGGCTCCCTCCTTGCCTCTTCAGAACAGTCTCAGAGTTATCTGAGATATTGTGTCCCAGGGTGAAGTCCTCAGTTTTATCCACCAAATAAAACATTAACGTCAACTTTTATGTTGTGCATTTTTTTTTTTCAGTCAACACCTGTCACCCCAAAAGTTTCCTCAATTCCTTTATTATCCCACCCTGTTGTGCTTCTGCTTCCTTGGCCCCAGGTAACCACTTATTCTGTTTTTTTTCCTCAGGATAATTCCTAGAATTTATGTAAATGTAACCAGATCAGATATACTTTTATGTCTGACTTCTTTCACTCAGTAATTAAGATTCATCATTAAGTCATATGTATTAGTAGCTCATTCCTTTTTATTACTGAAGAGTATTCAATTGTATATTCATTTACTTTTTTATTATAAATTTATTTATTTATGTTTTGGTTGGGCTGAGTCGTTGTTACTGTGCTGGCTTTTCTATGTTGCAGAGAAGCGGGGTACTCTTCAGTTACGGTGCAAGGGCTTCGCATTACAAGGCCTTCTCTTGTTGCTGAGTGCAGGCTCTAGGCACACAGACTTCAGTAGCTGCAGGACATAGGCTCAGTAGCTGTGGCATCCAGGTTTAGTTGCTCTGCAGCATGTGGAATCTTCCCAGACCAGGGATCGAACCCGTGTCCCCTGCATTGGCAGGGAGATTCTTATTCACTGTACCATCAGGGAAATGCCCATTTACTTTAAGATATACATATATTTACTTGGCTGTGCCTCATCTTACTTGCGGCACTCAGGATCATTCAGTTGCAGATGAGAACTTAGTTGTAACATGTCAGATCTAGTTCCCTGACCAGGGATTGAACCTGGACTCTCTGCATTGGGTGCATGGAGTCTTAGCCACTGGACCACCAGGGAAGTCCTTCATTTACCTTTTGGAGCACATTTGAGTTGTTTCCAGTCTTTGGCTAGTTACAAATAAAGCTGCTGTGAACATTCACCTTCAAGTCTTTCTGCAGATGTACGCTTTCATTTTCTTGCGTAAATACCTAATGTAGGTAAATGGTTGGGCCATATGGTAGATGTATATTTAATTTTTAAAAAAACTGCCAGACTGTTTCTCAGAGTGGCTGTATCATCTTACAACTCCACCAGCAATGAATGAGAATTCCCGTTGCACTACAGTCTTGCTAACACTTGATAACTGCCAGTCTTTTTAATGTTTGCCATTTCAGTGGGTGTGTAATGTTATCTTACTGTGGTTTTAATTTGCATTTCCTTAATATCTTTTATGCATTTATTCGCCATCCATTTATCATCTTTGATAAAGTGTCTCTGTTCAAATCTTTTTTTCTTTTTTAACTAGGCTGTTTGTCTTGAGTTGAAAGAGTTCTTTGTGTGTTGTGGATACTAGTCCTTTGTTGGCTATAGGTTTTGCTACCATTTCACCCAGGTCTTTGGCTTGCCTTTCATTTTCATAACCGTGTTTTAAAGAGCAGAAATGTTAAGTCTGATGATGTGCAGTTTTATCAGTTTGTCTCCTTTATTGTGTGTTTGAAAGTCACACAAATTTTCTCCTGTACTTTACTCTAGAAGTTTTGTAGCTCAAAGTTTTACATTTAGGTCTAGCTTATTTGAGACACAATGGGTTTGGCACTTAGAAAGATCCTCTGGCAGTGGGAAGGAAGGTGTTTGAAGGGTGTGGACTGCCTAGAGGCCTGAAACTAAAGAAATTTGGAAAGGTGATGGTGTGTTCCCCTAGATAGTAGTGGGAAAACTGATAAGGAACAGGGATGACTGGCCTTAAGCGGCTGAAGGAGATAATAAAAAGGAATCCTGGGTTTCTTCCTTATGCATAAAAATCGAGGAGAACTTGCTTTTAAGTGTACTGCATTTCAAACTGACCCTCAATAGTCTTGTTTCACACCCCCTCACCCCAACCCCACACGCCACCACTTTGGTAAGATTATTCCTGTCTGGAAAATCACATGGAAGGAGGAACCTGGTAGGCTACAGTCCATGGGGTCGCAAAGAGTCGGACACGACTTGAGCGACTTCACTTCACTTCATAACAGAAATTCAGCCGACAGGGGTTGGACACAGATTTAAGAGCACACC
Source organism: Muntiacus reevesi (assembly GCF_963930625.1). Lineage (NCBI taxonomy): Eukaryota > Metazoa > Chordata > Mammalia > Artiodactyla > Cervidae > Muntiacus > Muntiacus reevesi. The sequence goes on from NC_089251.1 coordinate 112,730,496, forward strand.
TGCACCCTGAGCACCCCCTGGAGCCCAGTACTGAACTCTTTCCTTCCAAGTCCAAATGCCTTTGTCCTCCCCCGGACCAGGAAAAGTGCCCCCAGCCTCTCTTACACGCAGCGGGCGGCGCAGGCTGAGAGACGCCTGGGAACGACCAGCCCAGAGCTGAGAGACAGGTTCCCGCCATTTTGTCCGGCCCCCGCTGTAGCCGGCTCCTCCCGGAGACTACAAGTCCCATGAGCCCCCGCGGCGGCACTTCCTACCCCTCGCTGTCCCTCCCGCTGCCTTTCCCCCCTCCTGGGGGCCGAAGCCTGTGGCTGCAGCCTGGCGGCCGGCAGGCCAGGTAGGATTTCCGGGGGAAACTGCTGTGGAGGCTGAGGCGGCGGCGGCGGAGCCCCGGGTGAGTTTGGCGAGTATAGGAAAGTGAGCGGGAAGTGCGCAGGGTCGGCCTGCGGGTGCCGGGTAGGCTCGGGCCGCGCTCTCGGCTCCGCGAGGGGCTTGCGGTGCGGGCGAGGGTAACGGCCGGGCCGGGGTCGCTTCGAGCCAGGGCGGGGCGGGCGATGGCCGCCGCCTCCTCCTCCGCCCTCCCACAACCGTCTCCCGTGGCTTCCCCGCCTGCGGCGCGCCCCGCGCGGGTTTGCCCTCTCCGCCCACCGACTTGGCGGGGCCCTTTTGTCTCGGCAGCTTTGCGCCCCTTTGTGCCCGGGCGTGGAGTCACCTCCTCGGGGGAGCTCGCCGGGCCATTCCGTGATGGGGGGCTGGTCCCTGGGAATCCGGCCACTGTAACCAGATCGGGTCGAAGTCCATTTTTCAAACCTGCCCTCCCTCATACCTCTGCATCCCAGCTGGGCAGCTCGAAGGCTTCGGAGAACAGGCGAGGCAGACGGAGTTTCTGCCGAAAACCTCGAGTTTATTGTCCAACTCTTAGATGTCAGGAGCTTCACGACACTAATCTCCTCCAGGCATTTTTCTCGATAGGGGGATGGGCCTATGGGAAAGAAGCGAGCCCCGCTCCCAGAGAAACCGGGAAAGGATCGGATTTGCTGCTCTGTCTGTATGGGTCACGGCTGTGATCGAGGAAATCACAGAACCTGTGCGAGTGGCCAGAATGGTAGTTCACATACCTTTAGAATCTTGGAGAAGAGAAAGTGATTTCTAGGGCAGCGAGCAGCCTCTTCATCACAGCACGCAAAAAAGTCTACAGTAGTTCATCCAACCCGCCCTCTATTCCCCGCAAATCCCACGTTTTACTTCTGCTTAAAACAAAAGTTGAAAGCAGACGTCCATTAGTAGAAGGACCTGCTTTATAGAGAAACCAGAAACCTAGTGGCTTCTAGAAAGCTAAGTCTTTTAATAGAAGTGATTTACCGCTGAGAATCCCAAATTGTGTTACTGATACTGTGTAGGGGTTTGTTACTGTTCAGTCGCTAAATCCAGTTGGTCGGACTCTTTGCGACCCCTTGGACTGCAGCACGCTAGGCTTTCCTGCCGTTTACTGTCTTCTGGAGTTTGCTCAAATTCATGTCCATTGAGTTTCTGATGTTATCCAACGATCTCGTCCTCTGTCTTCCCCTTTTCCTCCTGCCCTCAGTCTTTCCCAGCATCAGGGTCTTTTCCAGTGAGTTGGCTCTTCGCATCAGGTGGCCAGAGTATTGCATCTTCAGCTTCAGCATCAGTCCTTCCAATGAATATTCAGGGTTGATTTCCTTTAAGATTGACTGGTTTGATTTCCTTGCTGTCCAAGGGACTCGCAGTAGTCTCTTCCAGCACCCCAGTTTGAAAGCATCAGTTGTTCCGAGCTCAACCTTCTTTATGGCCCAACTCTCACATCCATATCTGACTACTGGAAATAGGAAATGTTCGATTGGTAATCTTTTAATGAGTGGGGATTGTGTTTTTCTGATTCTGCTTTGAAGAAGCAACCACAGAATTACTCTAAAACTTGACTGTTAATTATTTGTTCAAACATGACAGTGCTATCAGTGCCTTTTTGGGGGGCCTCGCCACCTGGCTTGCAAGATTTAGTTCCTCTGCTGCTGGTGCTGCTGCTAAGTCGCTTCAGTCGTGTCCGACTCTGTGCGACCCCATAGACGGCAGCTCACCAGGCTCCCCTGTCCCTGGGATTCTCCAGGCAAGAACACTGGAGTGGGTTGCCATTTCCTTCTCCAATGCAGGAAAGGAAAAGTGAAAGTGAAGTCGCTCAGTCCTGTCTGAAACTCTTAGCAACCCCATGGACTGTAGCCTACCAGGCTCCTCCGTCCATGGGATTTTCCAGGTGAGAGTACTGGAGTGGGTTGCCATTGCCTTCTCCTTAGCTTCCCTACCAGGGCTCAAACCCATGCCCCCCCTGCAGTGGAAGTACAGAGTCCTAACGACTGGATTGCCAGGGAATTCATACAGTGCTGTTTTTTAAAAGTAGTTCATATACATTATATAATTTTTTTTTTTTTTTTTTTTTTTTTGGGCTATGCTGTGCAGGCTTTCTCTAGTTGCAGTGGGGGGGTGGGGAGCTATTATTCTTCGTTACCATGTGAGGGTTTCTCATTGCAGTGGCTTTTTTGTTGCAGAGCATGGGCTGTAGGCTTTGTTGCTCCGAGTTAACATAGAATCTTCCCGGACCAGGGATTGAACCCGTGTCCCTTGCATTGGCAGGCAGATTCTTACCAACTGTACCACCAGGAAAATCCTGCATTATATGATTGAATTCTCACTTCGAGATGGTGGTTCTCTGATTTTACAGCTATAAAGTGTTACGTTTACAGCCTCTGAAGTGTTAAGTGACTTGCTGGAGGTCACAAAGTTAACCTGGGTAGGATACAGTCGAGTGAACCTTACTCCAGATCCAGTACTCTATCATACATTACTCACACCTATTTCAGTTATTTATCATAACACCGGCAACAGCTTGTGATTTGCTGAAATTTAAATATCAGAGAAAAATAATGGAAGTATTTTCAATTGGAGCACCTGATTTTTAAGAGTTGCTAGAACCACAAACAATGTCATTTCGAAAAGACATGCTGAACATTGCTTCCATCGCCTTGTCTTGTGGTCTGCCGGGATCCTTGTGCCTAGGCAGAATGGCAGTTTTATGGGGCCCTGAAGGTGGGAAAGGATGGTGAGTTATTGAGCTGTGGTTTTGACTAATGGTTATTCAAAGTTTTATTTACTAAACGGTTTTGACTAATATTTGCTTAAAGACATTAAGAAGTATGTTGGAGAACATATTTACAGCAGCTTTGGCTATTGAAGAAAGACTGACATTCAGATATTTTTCTAGTCAAAGAGTCATGACACAAGAAAGTGCTTTTTAGTTCTTGCTCTTAAGAAAACCTTTTGATCAGTCTCAGACTTGCAGTGTGAGCCTTGGGTTTATGTCAGTACATGCCATGAATGTGACATCAGAAATAGAAACCTACTTCACCTCCTTAAATTCTTCTTAGATAAAATGCATTACATGCCAGTGGAATTGAGTCAATACAATTAGTCTAGCCTTTCTAACTAGTAGAAGCCTGCTTTAAATCTTTTATTAAACCATCATAATGGAAAGGAGTTTTTTTTACCTTGTGTTTTTGCTGTTGGTCTACTCTCTTTCACATCAATTCAGTCAATGAATATTTATTGAGAGCCTGTTGTGTTTTAAACTTTTTTGCAGTGCCTGAGAAGAAAGCAATGAGAACAAAAATCTTTTTTCTTTGGGGCTTACAAAGTGATTAGGGGTGGATTGGGTGGGGGTGTGGTGGTGGCGGTGGTGAGAATGTAGTAGTAAGACTGTAAATAAATATTAAATAAATCCTCTCTTATTTAGTGTGCAGTTTTGAGCAGTAAGCTCTTTGATCTTTAGTTTTCTCATCTTTACCATAAGTGTAATGATTCCTATTCTACCTAGTTTGAATTGTTTCCAGAATCAAGTAGGATAAAAATTTGGTTGCATTGTACCTTTCCACATTCCTGTGGTAAGTTACTGTTACTACTATTAGAAAAGGGAAAGGACCATTGGAGGAAAGTTGTTTGTAAAGAAAAGACAGAATGGCTGGATTCTCTGTTCTGAGAGAACCTGATGTCCCATTGGTAAACCTGTGACGATTAGACACATCTTTACAGGGCTACCATAACCCTTTATGTAGGCCTTTTTAAACAGCACCTATCAAATAAGACAGCTTATTATTATTCTATATTGTCACAGTTATTAATAACTGTCTTAATGTCAGGTGCCATGCCCTAATCTACATCCTTACTGCTTAGCACACAGCTTCAGGTATTGCATTGGAACTTCATAAATGTTTGGTGATTGAGTGAATGAGTAACAAAAATAGACAACAGTTGAGTGCTAAAATGGATCTTTTACTCAGCAGATATTTTTGTTTTGCCCATCATGTGCTTGGACCTGGGCTATGTTCCAGCGGTACAAAGGTATGAAGGTATATAGCTTCTGCCTTAAAGCTTATAACATTACAACACCTAATACTCTAGTGAGTGTTAAATAGGGGTGTGCTATATTGATACGATAAGGGACTGAATGATTCTGTTCTGGTAGACAGTGAAAGAAGGCATTAGAGAGGAAGTTAATTTTTTTTTTTTTTTTTTTTTGAGCTTGTTCTGGAGGGATTAATAAGAACAGTTAAAGTTATTCCAGCCAGAGGGGGCAGTCTGAGCATAGGAATGGAGATGCTAAAGTATAAGGTGTGTGTCTGATATGGCTAAAGGTAATTACAGTTGGTTTTTACTTTTTTTTTTTTGATTCAGGTACCCCTCCTCCTCTAGAAAATTTGAGAATAGCAATAGATTTTTCATCCCAGAAAAGTGCTTATGAGCAAGCATATGCACATCATTCTAGAAAGTTATGCAGTTCCTAGGAGTCTCTGGACCAGTGGGACTGAGAATTGCAAAGTGCAATGTCTGGTGAAAGGAACATTTGATGGCTACATGCTGAGAGATTCTGAGTGCTTGTTGAAGACTTCAGGCTGTGGGAGCTCCCTGCTGGCTCTGTGGTTAGGGTTTAGCACTTTTACTGCTGTGACCTGAATTCAGCCTCTGGTTGGGGAATTAAGATCCTGTAAACTGTGCAAAGGTCTGCACTCCCCCCCCAAAAAAAAGAAAAAAATGACGTTAGCTTTTATGATTAAGGAATTGCTAAACCATCAAAAGTTTTTTAGCAGGAAATTGATATAATCTGATCTGTTTTGACAGCTAATTGTTTGCTATTTTCAGGATAGATTAGAGAGTTTAGGAGCATATTTAGCATAAGTGCTAAATAGGAGGTAAGATTGAGAGCTTTTTTTTTTTTTTGGTTTTGTTTTGATTTTAAAAGATAAGAGAGACTTGACATGTTTAAAGGAAAGAAAAGGAACCAGCGGAGAAGCAGGTACTGAAGATCTACAAAAGAAAAGGAAGATAATAGAGAAACCTTGGGAGGAGATAAAATCAAAGCTCATAGAGAGGTGATCCTTGAAAAGGAAACATGAAGAAGGGATAGAAGAAGATATATTTGGAAATTATCAAAGTGAAAGTTGAATTTGGAGTAAGTTACCAACAGCTGATTTTTAGTTTGTTACAATATTGTTTCTGTTTTTGGTTCTTTTTTTTTTTTTTTTTGGCTGAGAGACACCTAGGATTTCATCTTCCCAACCAGGGATTGACCCTGGAGTCCCTACACTGGAAGAAAAAGTCAACCACTGGACTGCCAGAGAAGTCTTCCCATCAGCCTATTTTGTACCTACTGATCTAGGCACTTTTCTGTGTGCTATTTCATTTAATTTTACAAAAATTCTATAACTTGGGTGCGTGCATGCTTGCTTAGTCACGTCTGACTCTTTGTGACCCTGTGGACTGTAGCCCTCCAGGCTCCTCTATCCATGGGATTCTCCAGGCAAGAATACTAGAGTAGGTTGTCATGCTCTCCTGCAGGGGATCTTCCTGACTCAGAGATCGAGCCCATGTCTCTTGTGTCTCCTGCATTGGCAGGCGGTTTCTTTCCTACTAGCGCCACCTGGGAAGCCCATAGCTTGGTTGGATATTCCCATTTGACAGCTGAAGGGACGTATGGCTCAGAGAGATTAAATTTCCCAAAGACACCTTTACGGAACTGAAGAAATCTGGAATTCAGATATATATTGACTTCAAAGTTTAATAATTTCTACCTTATAGGGTCTGTTAATGCTTTATGATTTCTTCTTTTTTAATATTTTCCTTTCTAAAAAAAATATTTTCCTTTCTGAATGAATGAGTTATCTGCAGAATGATCAAAGGATAGAGTGGGCTAGAGGACTCCAGTTCAGTTCAGTCACTCAGTTGTATCTGATTCTTTGTGACCCCATGGACTGCAGCACGCCAGGCTTCCCTGTCAGTCACCAACTCCTGGAGCCTACTCAAACTCATGTCCATCAAGTTGGTGATGCCATCCAACTATCTCATCCTCTGTTGTCCCCTTCTCCCACCTTCAATCTTTCCCAGCATCAGTCTTTTCTTTGCATCAGGTGGCCAAAGTATTGGAGCTTCAGCTTCAGCATCAGTCCTTCCAATGAATATTCAGGATTGATTTCCTTTAGGATTGACTGGTTGGGTCTCCTTGCAGTCCGAGGGACTCTCAAGAGTCTTCTCCAACACCACAGTTCAAAAGCATCAATTCTTCGGCAGTCAGCTTTCTTTATAGTCCAACTCTCATATCCATACATGACTACTGGAAAAACCATAGCTTTGACTAGATGGACCTTTGTTGGCAAGCTAATGTCTCTTATTTTTAATATGCTGTCTAGGTTGGTCATAACTTTTCTTCCAAGGAGCAAGCGTCTTTTAATTTCATGGCTACATTCACCATCTGCAGTGATTTTGGAGCCCAAAAAATAAAGTCTGTCACTGTTTCCATTGTTTCCCCATCTGTTTTCCATGAAGTGATGGGAATGGATGTCATGATCTTAGTTTTTTGAATGTTGAGTTTTAAGCCAGCTGTTTCACTCTCCTCTTTCACTTTCATCAAGAAGCTCTTTAGTTCTTCGCTTTCTGCCATAAGGGTAGTGTCATCTACATATCTGAGGTTATTGATAATTCTTCTGGCAATCTTGATTCCAGCTTGTGCTTCATCCAGCCTGGCATTTCGCATGATGTACTCTGCATATAAGTTAAATAAGCAGAGTGACAATAAACAGCCTTGACGTACTCCTTTCCTGATTTGGAACCAGTCTGTTATTCCATGTCCAGTTCTAACTGTTGGGTCTTAACCTGCATACAGATTTCTCAGGAGGCAGGTCAGGTGATCTGGTATTCCCATCTCTTTAAGAATTTCCCACAGTTTGTTGTGATTCACACAGTCTAAGGCTTTGGTATAGTCAATAAAGCAAAAGTAGATGTTTTTCTGGAACTCTCTTGCTGTTTCTATGATCCAGCAGATGTTAGAAGTTTGATCTCTGGTTCATCTGCCTTTTCTAAATCCAGCTTGAAAATCTGGAAGTTCATAGTTCACGTACTGCTGGAAGTTCACGGTTCACACTTGAAGCCTGACTTGGAGAATTTTGAGCATTTGCTAGCATGTGAGATGAGTGCAATTGTGTGGTAGTTTGAGCATTCTTTGGCATTGCCTTTCTTTGGGATTGGAATGAAAACTGACCTTTTCCAGTTCTGTGGCCACTGCTGAGTTTTCCAGATTTGCTGGCATATTGAGTGCAGCACTTTAATAGCATCATCTTTTAGGATTTGAAATAGCTCAACTGGAATTCCATCACCTCCACTAACTTTGTTTGTAGTGATGCTTCCTAAGGCTTGTGAAGCCTTGACTTCACATTCCAGGATGTCTGGCCCTAGATGAGTGATCACACCATCGTGATTATCTGGGTCCTGAAGTTGTTTTTGGGTAGTTCTTCTATGTATACTTGCCACATCTTCTTAAAATCTTCTGCTTCTGTTAAGTCCACACCATTTCTGTCCTTTATTGTGCTCATCTTTGCATGAACTGTTCCCTTGATAGCTCTGATTTTCTTGAAGAGATCTCTAGTCTTTCCCATTCTGTTGTTTTCCTCTATTTCTTTGCATTGATCACTGAGGAAGGCTTTCTTATCTCTCCTTGATATTCTTTTGAACTCTGCATTCAAATAGGTGTATCTTTCCTTTTCTCCTTTGCTTTTAGCTTCTCTTCTTTTTTTTTTTTTTTTTTTAGCTTCTCTTCTTTTCTCAGCTATTTGTAAGGTCTTGTCAGACAACCCTTTTGCCGTTTTGCATTTCTTTTTCTTGGGAATGGTCTTGATTACTGCCTCCTGTATGGTGTAACGAACCTCCATCCATAGTTCTTCGGGCACTCTGTCTATCAGATCTAATCCCTTGAATCTATTTGTCACTTCCACTGTATAATTGTAAGGGATTTGATTTAGGTCATACCTGAATGGTCTAGTGATTTTCCCTACTTTGTTCAATTTAAGTCTGAATTTGGCAATAAGGAGTGCATGATCTGAGCCACAATCAGTTCCTGGTCTTTTTTTTTCCTAACTGTATAGAGCTTCTCCATCTTTGGCTGCAAACAATATAAGCAATCTGATTTGGTATTGACCATCTGGTGATGTCCATGTGTAGAGTCTTCTCTTATGTTGTTGGAAGAAAGTATTTGCTATGACCAGTGCGTTCTCTTGGCAAAACTCTGTTAGCCTTTGACCTGCTTCATCTTGTACTCCAGGGCCAAATTTACCTGTTACTCCAGGTAGCTCTTGACTTCCTACTTTTGCATTCCAGTCCCCTATAATGAAGAGGACATCTTTTTTGGATGTTAGTTCTAGAAGGTCTTGTGGGTCTTTATAGAACCATCTAGCTTCAGCTTCTTCAGTATTACTGGTCGGGGCATAGACTTGGATCACTGTGATATTGAATCGTTTGCCTTGGAAATGAACAGAGATCATTCTTTCATTTGTGAGATTGCATCCAAGTACTGCATTTCAGACTCTTTTGTTGACTATGATGGCTACTCCATTTCTTCTAAGGGATTCTTGCCCACAGTAGTAGATATAATGGTCATCTGAGTTAAATTCACCCACTCTAGTCCCTTTTAGTTCACTGATTCCTGGAATGTCGATGTTCACTCTTGCCATCTCCTGTTTGACCATTTCCAATTTGCCTTGATTCATGGACCTAAAATTCCAGGTTCCTATGCAATATTGCTTTTTACGGTATCAGGCTCAACTTCCATCACCCGTCACATCCACAACTGGGTGTTGTTTTTGCTTTGGCTCTGTCTCTTCATTCTTTCTGGAGTTATTTCTCCACTCTTCTCCAGGGTCATACTGGGCACCTACCAACCTGGGGAGTTCATCTTTCAGTGTCATACCTTTTTGCCTTTTCATACTGTTCATGGGGTTCTCAAGGCAAGAATACTGAAGTGGTTTGCCATTCCTTTCTCCAGTGGACCACGTTTTGTCAGAACTCTCTGCTATGACCTGTCCGTCTTGGGTGGCCCTACACAGCATGGCTCATAGTTTCATTGAGCTAGACAAGGCTGTGGTCCATGTGATCAATTTGGTTAGTTTTCTGTGATTGTGGTTTTCACTCTATCTTCCCTCTGATGGATAAGGATAAGAGGCTTATGGAACCTTCCTGATGGGAGAGACTGACTGAGAGGGAAACTGGGTCTTGTTCTGATGGGCTTGGCCATGCTTCAGTAAATCTTTAATCCAATTTTCTGTTGATGGGCAGAGCTGTGTTATTTCTCTGTTGCTTGACCTGAGGCCAAACAATGGTGGAGGGAATGAAGATAATGGTGACCTCCTTCAAGAGGTTCCATGCATGCATTGCTGTCTGTCCTCAGTGCCTCCCGCCCTGAAGCAAGCCACTCCAAAGAGTGTTAAAAGTTTGGAGTAGCAGTCATGGAAAAAGTAAGAGGGCCACCAGAGATGAGCAGATGAGCAAAAGGGCTGTCGAACCTCAGGGCTCTACTGAGGTTGGACAGATTACCCAGTCAGCTGTCCATTCTGTCTCTACCAATTCTTAAACGTTTTTGAATTCTGTTGATGTGGGCCTGAGAAGACACACTATGTTGTAATGGGAGACTCAGAGCAAGTCATGTGTCTTGTGCTTCAATTTTCTCATCTCTTTAAGGGTCTGGATTAGTTGATTTCTCAAATTCTAGGACTTCTGTGGTATTCCGAGGAGTTTTAAGAGAGGAAGTGTGTCTAGTGATTGATTTTTTTTTTCTTATTGAAAAGAAACTTTTTATTTGGATAAAAACCTGGTAAAATTACATTTTTCCTTCTTGTTTATCATTTCCTAATGAAATTCCATTTGGATGAACTATGGGAATTAATAAGTATTTTGGTTTTTTTTTTTTTTAATTTGTATGAAGTTTCCCAATTACTTTTTTTTTTCCATTTGTTTTTATTAGTGGGAGAAGGTGAGGGTGGAATGTTTAGAGAGAACAGCATCGAAACATGTATATTATCTAGGGTGAGACAGATCACCAGCCCAGGCTGGATGCATGAGACAAGTGCTCGGGCCTGGTGCACTGGGAAGACCCAGAGGAATCAGGTGGAGAGGGAGGTGGGAGGGGGGATCGGGATGGGGAATCCATGTAAATCCATGGCTGATTCATGTCACTGTATGACAAAAACCACTACAATATTGTAAAGTAGCCTCCAACTAATAAAAATAAGTGATTGATTTTTTTAGGGAAGAGGTGGTTGAAACCACACAGCTTTCAGATTCAAGCTTAGTTTTCAGTTTAACTTCTCTATTATATTTAAAGTACCAGGTGTTTGTTTTTACAGTCTGAAAGTTCTGACATTTATTTAAAGTAGTGTATTTACTACCTTTGGAATCTGAAAACCTGGATCCTAATTTCAGCTCCATCACTCCCTAGAGGTGAATATCCAAGTCAGCTGACCTTTAGTTTCCTCATTTATAAAATAGAGCTAGTAACCATTTCTTCAAAAGTATCAGGATAATGTATGTGCGAGGTCTTTGTAAAACTGTAGAGTGTTTAGTAAATATGAGAAAAGATATGATTATACCTGTCAAGGAAAAGGATTAATACTGTGATCAGTACAAGGGAGTGAACTCTGGTTTAAAGTGCATCCTTCAGTTCCAGGGTACTGAGTGGTAAGACAAACCTCTCAGGGTACATATTGTCAGTGCATTGAATTTAGAAATTTATTTGTAGTATGTGATGTTAATGGATTTTTTTAAGTGTACATTTAAAATCAAATTTTATCTTGAATCAAATCTGTGACTTAATAAAACAGCCTCCATTGTTAAATATTCTCTGTATTTATTCTCTCAAATGTGAACTTGTTAGCCACATTTCCAGGCGTATTTTTAAAATAGCTCTTGACTGTTTTAAGGGTAAATAGCAATTTTATGATTATCTGACAGAACTTAATTACATTGCTTAGTTTGTTTGTTTCCTTTGTGGATGGCTGATTCTGATGAAACTCAACATCATCTCTTACACAGAACTGTCTTAGCCCACCATGACCCTGCAAGTCTCATCTAGCAGATAACCAAAATAATTGATTCGGTCTACCCAACTGCTTACTCTTTCTTTGTATTTAGGTTGGAAATACAGTGTCAGAAATTGGCAGAAAAGGTTAATGATTCATCCTTCCCTTGAGTGATCCCGAAGCGCTTTGTCCATGTCTCCGCAGGGCACTCTTCCCTCTGTAACTTATTTGCCTCGTTATTCTCCCCACTAAACAGTGCCTGTTTGTGAAAATAAACTGAAGAAGGGGGATTCCCTGGTGGTCTTGTGGTTAGGACCTGGCACTTTCACTGCCATCAGCCCAGGTTCTATCCCTGGTGGGGAAGGTCCTGCAAGCCACGTGTCATGGCCCACCCAGAAAAGTTAACAACTGAGCTAAGGATTCCTTTGTTGTTGGTTTCAAATTATTTAACCATTAGGCTTAATGCTGCCACACAGGTTTTGCACGTGTTACTTTCTTCTTTTAAAATGAAATTACTGCTACTTTCAATATCCTATGATAAACCATAGTGGAAAAGAATGAAAAATCATGTGTGTGTGTGTGTGTGTGTGTGTGTGTGTGTGTGTATAGCTGAGTCACTTTGCCGTATAGCAGTAATACAGCATTGTAATTCAGCTATACCGCAATAAAAAGAAATGTAGAGAAAGAATGAAATCACTGGATCAGCAGATATGAACATTTATATAGAGCTTCGTTGTTTAAATTATTTCTTAATTTCTTTTTTTTGGCCGTGTTGCACAGTTTGCGGTGGTTTTCCCACTAGGGATTGAAACCAGGCCACAGCAGTGAAAGCCTGGAATTCTAACCACTGGGCCAGCAGGGAACCCCTCAATTTTCTTTCTTTCTTTCTTTTAATTGGAGGATAATTACAACATTGTGATGGTTTTTGCCATATAGCAACATGAATCGGCCATAGGCATACGAGTGTCCCCTCCCTCCTGAAACCTCCTCTCAACTCCCTCCCTACCGCATCCCTGCAGGTTGTCACGGAGCACTGACTTTGGGTTCCCTGCATCATATATAAAACTCTCACTAGCTGTCTGTTTTATATATGGCAGTGTATATATTTCAGTGCTATTCTTAAATCATCCTGCCTTCTCCTTCTCCCACTGAGTCCAAAAGTCTGTTCTTTATGTCTCTGTCTCCTCTGCTGCCCTGCACGTAGTATCACCTGTACCATTTTTCTGAATTCTCTATATATCCATTAATATATGATATTTAAAAATATGGAATGCTTCACACTCTGAGCAAATTTCAGGTATGCAATACTTTATTATTAACTATAGTCATCATGCTGTACTTTAGGTCTCCAGAACTTACTCATCTTAGACCCTTTTATCAGTGCCTTTCCTCTTCTCCTTTCTCTTACCCCCAAACTAAATATTTTATTCCGTTTTTTATTCATTTATTTATTTTTGGCTGCGCTGGGTCTTTGTTGCTCCGGGCAGGCTTTCTCTGGTTGCGGTACACAGGCTCTAGGCACTTGGGCTTCGGTAGTTGCGGCACAGGGGCTCATTGATTGTGGCCCTCAGGCCGTGGAGTGTGCAGGCTTCAGTAATTGTGACATGTGGGCTTAGTCGCTCCTTGGCACATAGAATCTTCCTGACTAGGGGTTGAACCCAAGTCCCCTGCATTGGTAGGTGGATTCTTACCCACTGTACCAGCAGGGAAGTCTCAAATTTTTAGCCATTCTGATAGGCAAGAAAAATCAAAATAAAATTCACTTTACATTGGCATTTTATTATTAGCAATCAGGTTGAATATATTTTCATTTGTATTAACTGTTTGTATTTCTTCAGTAAATTCCTTCTCATCATTCCCATTTATCTGTTCATGTGTGTCAATTACATACCTATTTTAAAAGGTTAACTTGACAACAAATATGAAATTTAATTTCTTTACATGTTTAGTTTTGGGTTAAATTATTTTTGGAGATTGTATAAATAGTATTTTCATCAGAGTTAATGTTTACTGCCAAAATTGTTTTTTGGAAAGATTTGACATGTCACTGAATACTGTAGTTTTATTTATTTATTTATTTATTTGAATACTGTAGTTTTAAAAAAATAGTTTTGTTCTGGGGGATTTTCTTATAATGTGATATATATATAATGTCAGGAAGAAACCATGCTGCGTTTTTCTAGGTGTACACTTTGTCATGGGCAGTGATGTTGAATTAATTGCCTTTGCTGAGGCCTGCCCTTTGTAACTCACTGGTACATTTCCTGACAGTACTATTGCTTATCAGTAGGCCGCACCTCTATTTCACAGCTGATTCGTGCTGCTTAGTGTGACAGAGGACTGTTTAACCAGGAGGAGGAGGTCACAGTTTTTCTCGAAATAGAAAATTAGTTTCATTTTTGTCTTTACCCTTAACTGATGTTAGATGTACAAAAAAGATCTTCATGACCTAGATAATCACAATGGTGTGATCACTGACCTAGAGCCAGACATCCTGGAATGTGAAGTCAAGTGGGCCTTAGAAAGCATTACTACGAACAAAGCTAGTGGATGTGATGAAATTCTAGTTGAGCTATTTCAAATCCTGAAAGATGATGCTGTGAAAGTGCTGCACTCAATATGCCAGCAAATTTGGAAAACTCAGCAGTGGCCACAGGACTGGAAAAGGTCAGTTTTCATTCCCATCCCAAAGAAAGGCAATAGCAAAGAATGCTCAAATTACCTCACAATTGCACTCATCTCACACGCTAGTAAAGTAGTGCTCAAAATTCTCCAAGCCAGGCTTCAGCAATACGTGAGCCGTGAACTTCAGATGTTCAAGCTGGTTTTAGAAAAGGCAGAGGAACCAGAGATCAAATTGTCAATATCCACTGGATCATCAAAAAAGCAAGAGAATTCCAGAAAAACATCTGTTTCTGCTTTATTGACTACTCCAAAGCCTTCAACTGTGTGGATCACAATAAACTGTGGAAAATTCTGAAAGAGATGGGAATGCCAGACCACCTGACCTGCCTCTTGAGAAACCTGCATGCAGGTCAGGAAGCAACAGTTAGAACTGGGCATGGACCAACAGACTGGTTCCAAAAAGGGAAAGGAGTATGCTAAGGCTGTATATTGTCACCCTGCTGATTTAACTTACATGCAGAGTACATCATGAGAAACACTGGACTGGAAGAAGCACAAGCTGGAATCAAGATTGCCGGGAGAACTATCAATAACCTCAGATATGCAGATAACATCACCGTTATGGCAGAAAGTGAAGAAGAACTAAAAAGCCTCTTGATGAAAGTGAAGTGGAGAGTGAAAAAGTTGGCTTAAAGCTTAACATTCAGAAAACTAAGATCATGGCATCTGGTCCCATCATCTCATGGGAAATAGATGGGGAGGCAGTGGAAACAGTGTCAGACTATTTTTGGGGGCTCCAAAATCACTGCAGATGGTGACTGCAGCCATGAAATTAAAAGACATTTACTCCTTGGAAGGAAAGTTATGACCAACCTAGACAGCATATTAAAAAGCAGAGACATTACTTTGCCAACAAAGGTCCGTCTGGTCAAGGCTATGGTTTTTCCAGTGGTCATGTATGGATGTGAGAGTTGAACTGTGAAGAAAGCTGAGTGCCAAAGAATTGATGCTTTTGAACTGTGGTGTTGGAGAAGACTCTTGAGAGTCCCTTGGACTGCAAGGAGATCCAACCAGTCAATCCTAAAGGAAATCAATCCTGAATATTCATTGGAAGGACTGATGCTGAAGCTGAAACTCTTAATACTTTGACCACCTCATGTGAAGAGTTGACTCATTGGAAAAGCCCCTGATGCTGGGAGGGACTGGGGGCAGGAGGAGAAGGGGACGAAAGAGGATGAGATGGCTGGATGGCATCACTGACTCTATGGGCATGAGTTTGAGTAAACTCCGGGAGCTGATGATGGACAGGGAAGCCTGGCGTGCTGCAGTTCATGGGGTCTCAAAGAGTTGGACGTGACTGAGTGACTGAACTGAACTGAACTGAATGTTAGATGTTCATTATATGTGTTTAAAATTAAGTAATCTTTTTGCAAGTGTAGCTTTTACTAAACAGACCTTTAATTTTTTTTTTTTTTTAATATTTATTTTATTTGGCTGCGTTGGGTCTTAGTTGCAGCAAGGGGAGTCTTTAATTGTGGCTCATGGACTCTCTAGTTGTGGCGTACTAGTTGCTCCAAGGCTTGTAGGATCTTTTTTTTTCTTGGCCACACCATGGGACATGTGGTAGTTCCCCGACCAGGGATCGAACCTAAGCCCCCTGCGTAAGGCAGATTCTCAACCACTGGGCTACCAGGGAAGTCCCTGAACAGACCTTTTAAAAGACATTTATGAAACTGTTTTGCTGAGAGTGTGATTGTTAATCTCTATTTTAAAACTTTCAATATTTTTTATTTCTGCAAAATCCCATTTACATTTTTAATTTATCTATATATCTCTTTTTTTTTTTTTTTTTTTTTTTAAATTATTTTATTAGTTGGAGGCCAATCACTTTACAACATTTCAGTGGGTTTTGTCATACATTGACATGAATCAGCCATAGAGTTACACGTATTCCCCATCCCGATCCCCCCTCCCACCTCCCTCCCCACCCGACTCCTCAGGGTCCTCCCAGCCCACCAGGCCCGAGCACCTGACTCATGTATCCCACGTGGGCTGGTGGTCCGTTTCACCATAGATAATATACATGCTGTTCTTTCAAAACATCCCACCCTCCCCTTCTCCCACAGAGTTCAAAAGTCTGTTCTGTACTTCTGTGTCTCTTTTTCTGTTTTGCATATAGGGTTATCGCCACCATCTATCTAAATTCCGTATATATGTGTTAGTATACTGTAATGTTCTTTATCTTTCTGGCTCACTTCACTCTGTATAATGGGCTCCAGTTTCATCCATCTCATTAGAACTGATTCAAATGAATTCTTTTTAACGGCTGAGTAATATTCCATGGTGTATATGTACCACAGCTTCCTTATCCATTCATCTGCTGATGGGCATCTGGGTTGCTTCCATGTCCTGGCTATTATAAACAGTGCTGCGATGAACATTGGGGTGCACGTGTCTCTTTCAGATTTGGATTCTTCAGTGTGTATGCCCAGAAGTGGTATTGCTGGGTCATATGGCAGTTCTATTTCCAGTTTTTTAAGAAATCTCCACACTGTTTTCCATAGTGGCTGTACTAGTTTGCATTCCCACCAACAGTGTAAGAGGGTTCCCTTTTCTCCACACCCTCTCCAGCATTTATTGCTTGTAGACTTTTGGATAGCAGCCATCCTGACTGGCGTGTAATGGTACCTCATTGTGGTTTTGATTTGCATTTCTCTGATGATGAGTGATGTTGAGCATCTTTTCATGTGTTTGTTAGCCATCTGTATGTCTTCTTTGGAGAAATGTCTGTTTAGTTCTTTGGCCCATTTTTTGATTGGGTCGTTTAGTTTTCTGGAATTGAGCTGCAGGAGTTGCTTGTATATTTTTGAGATTAATCCTTTGTCTGTTTCCTCATTTGTTATTATTTTCTCCCAATCTGAGGGCTGTCTTTTCACCTTACTTATAGTTTCCTTTGTTGTGCAAAAGCTTTTAATTTTCATTAGGTCCCATTTGTTTATTTTTGCTTTTATTTCCAATATTCTGGGAGGTGGGTCATAGAAGATCTTGCTGTGATTTATGTCGGAGAGTGTTTTGCCTATGTTCTCTAATTTATCTATATATCTCTTTATAGTGTTCCACTTCCCCCAAAAAGCAAAAAGAAATGAAGTTCTTATGGACTATTTGTAGCTACCAAATTTCTATGTAGTATTAACAAAAATAGTTGAGAAAAAGCAAAGAAAGTTATTTTAAGAAACCAAAAGTTTTCCAATCTAAAGGGTAAATTCTGTGGTGACAGATAATAAAGGTATATGTAGGTTACAGTGTTAACTCCTTGTGTTAAGCAGTAGCAACTGTCTGAACAATTATAGATCACTGGAAGAGCAGTTGATACACTGTTTCTTTTTTTTTTTTTTTTTTAGCAAAAACTTTTGTATTTGGAATTAGTGAGCTGGACTCAGTTTAGATGAGCCTAGTTTCGTTGGCAACATCCAAAGCATCATAGTCAGGAGCCAGTTGAACATATGCCTTCTTCTCTCCATCAGGCCTGATCAGGGTATTGACCTTTGCCACGTCAACATCATAGAGCTTCTTTCCAGCCTGTTTAGTTTGGTGCTTGTTGGCCCCGACATCCACAGTGAACACCAGTGTGGTGTTGTCTTCTGTTTTCTTCATGGCTGACTGGGTAGTGAGGGGGAATTTGATGATGGCATAGTGGTCAAGTTTGTTTCTCCTAGGGGCACTCTTCCGAGGATATTTGGGCAGCTTCCTGAGCTGCAGTGTTTTGGTCTGGATCTTTTGTGTGTGTGTGTGGCTGTGGATGCCTTTTGACATTGCTCTTTTGGCCTTCAGAGCCTTTGCTTTGGCGTCAGCCCCATCTTCATGAAAAGCCACTGTTTCTTAATCTTGTTTATTCCTCTAATGGTTTGCTTTTCAGTAAAGTCCAAGAAATAAATGGAAATAATGTTTTAAATTGTCCCTTCTCTGCTAATGTGTAATGATAATATTTTTAGATACTGCTCATTTTGATCCATTTTGACCTCTTGCCAGCTAAAATCTGCCTTGAGTTTTGTTTTGGAACTAAAATCAAGGAGTGAGGTCAGCTTTAGCATTATGTAGAAGTACATCCCTATTTCTCATCTGATTAGTAAGGGAAGACTCTCTTCTTCACTCCCTGTATTTCCATTATTACACATATATTGTATTAATACCTTCTCTTTAATCTGACCATCTGTTTTTCTCTACTGGTACTGCTTTTAAGGTTAAGGACCATAAACTTCTATGTGTACTATCTGGCGTGATACTTACCATGTAATTGGCTCTGAATAGTCCCTTACTTAGCTCAACAGTTATTAAGTACCTACTATACATAGGCACAGCTCAATTTTTACTGTTTTATTTTGTTTACTTATTGGCTGTATCCAGTCTTAGTTGTGTCATGTGTGATCTTTGATATCTGTTGCAGTATGTGGGGTCTTTAGTTGTGGCATGTGGGATCTAGTTCCGTCATCAGGAATCGAACCCAGGTTCCCTGCATTGGGAGATTGGAGTCTTAGCCACTGGACCACCAGGGAAGTCCTATTTTGAGTTAGTTTTTGTGTTTTCTATTTCACTGATTTCCACTGTAATTGCCTTCCTTTTGGTTTATTTTGTTTTTCTTCCTACAGCTGTAAATTTCCGTCTTAAGCACTGAGCACCTGAGCACACAGACACAAGCACTGCTTTGACTGTATCCTGTAAGTTTCGGTATTTTGTGTTTTCATTTTCATTCATCTCATCTACTTTGTATATGTTGGGAGTGTAGCTGGAGGGCCTCTCTTCCTGGGGAATACTTAGAATAGAAAGGTTAGTACTTCATCTCCTGCTGTCTCAGGGTTACAACTGCTACTTTTTACTTCCTTCCACTCTCCATTTCGGATTCCCCTTGCCCTCTGCTGTCATCTCTGCTAGTCTCAATGACTTTGCTTGGTAAAGGGTAGGACCCAAACCCTCATTCCTGAGGAATCTGAACCACTGATTACATACATGCTTTTCTCAGATGAGTTTTCCAGCTTGTCTGTTTATCATACTAGCAGAATTGGGAAAGGAGTACCAGTAGGCACCCAAGTGGGTCATCTGGATTCTACATACATTTTCACTGTCTCCTTTGTGGCGTGGAATAGCAACCTTCTTTCTGGTAAGGAGGTTTAGTTACCCCTGCCAAGATGGTAGTTCCTCTTTTTGCCTAGTGAGTCCTGGATGCAAAGACTCCACAATGCCCAGGCAAGAGCCATAGTTTATAGCCTCTTAGGACTCTTTTTGTCTCCTGTGGAAGTAGTCCTTTTTTTGATGACCTTGATCTTTAATTCTTCAGAACTCAGAGTTGCAGGGATCCCAGGTGGGTCTTGGGGATTGATAATAAACAGGGTATTTCAACCACCACCCTCCTCACCCCACCCCACCCCCCACCATTTCCCACATCCATCTATTTTTCCTGTTTTGAAGACATAGTAACATATGAAGGTCTTTGATTTGGTGTACATATTATATCCTGGAAGATTATATTCTTCCGTCATAAAATACTTCATTGAGTTGGTGCTTCAGCTGTGCCTTCATCAGGCCATTCCAATACTCTTTTAGGTTAGCAGCTTCTAGATGTTGTATGTGATAAACCAGTAGATCCCACCCCTTCTTGCACTTACTCTACTGCAGAGTGGGCCCCTTGTCATGAACCGGTATTATGTGAGCTGATGCTTCTTTGCGCATTCATTCATTTGTGTCCGACTCTTGAAGACCCCATGGACTCTAGCCTGCCAGGCTCCTCTGTCCTTAGGATTTCCCAGGCAGGAATACTGGAGCGGGTTGCCGTTTCCTACTCCTCGGGATCTTCCCCAGCCAGGGATCAAACCCACGTCTCCTGTCCTGGCAGGTGGCTTCTTTACCACTGAGCCACCTAGGAAGCCTTGGGATGATGCTTACTGGTACATTAAACATTTCTGGTACTGTTCACTGGAGGAAAGGCAAATGTACACCCAGAAAATAGCCCCGTTTCTTCCAGAGTAGAAGGGGCCAAATACAGTCAGCTTGCCCTCCAGAGGCTGGTTTGTCTCTTAAAAGACGTCTTATTGGAAGATTCATGTTTGTCTCTGTTGCTGACCACTGGGGCTTTTGCTGTCATCAGTAGCTAGGGCATCCTCGGTAAGTAAGAGTTCATCCTGTTGTCTCTGCGTAGAGTGTATCTGCCGCGTGACTGCCTTCTTGGAGGTGCTCAGTTTTCCAGCACGGGGGAGGCCATGAAAAAAGATGGCTGATGTAAACGGATTGAGTCATTGGTTGTTTTTGTGCCTCTTTCAGAGTAGATATTCTTTGATGACTGTTAACATGTGATAAAAAGATCTTCAGATGTGTCTGTTCTTGTATCCTCCCACACGCCTTTACCCTAAGACCTCTTTCCCCTCATTTTCTAATTGTTCTCCTCTTATGCTCTGTGCCCAGCATGTCAGGACATTTACCTGTGAATCCACTTATATTCTAACTCAAACCAACTCTTTGCCTACATAGAGTAGACAGTCTGTCTATAGCTGCTGTTTAATTAGTATCAGTCAGTATCAGTTCAGTCGCTCAGTAGTGTCCAACTCTTTGCGACCCCATGGACTGCAGCACTTCAGGCCTCCCTGTCCATCACCAATTCCCGGAGCCTACCCAAACTCATGTCCATTGAGTCGGTGATGCCATCCAACCATCTCATCCTTTGTCGTCCCCTTCTCCTCCTGCCCTCAGTCTTTCCCAGCATCAGGGTCTTTTCAAATGAGTCAACTCTTCACATTAGGTGGCGAAAGCATTGGAGCTTTAGCTTCAACATCAGTCCTTCCAATGAACACCCAGGACTGATTTCCTTTAGGATGGACTGGTTGGATCTTCTTGCAGTCCAAGGGACTCTCAAGAGTCTTCTCCAACATCACAGTTCTAAAGCATCAATTCTTCGGCACTCAGCTTTCTTTATAGTCCAACTCTCACATCCATACATGACCACTGGAAAAACCATAGCCTTGACTAGATGGACCTTTGTTGGCAAAGCTGCTGTCTAAAGCTCTGCCCATTGGGCACTGCCTTTCAGTGCCACCTCCTGATGAGACTGTAGTGCAGCCACTGTCCAGTTTTGACTCAGATTCTGCTACAGCCATCTGTGAAGAAGGTGAGACCTTTTCCTTTGTCAGCTGGCTATGAGGACCCCCAGTGGCCAAAGGCAGAGGCACTTTGCAGCAGTGGTAGATGGTATGAGGGTCTGAGCTGTCTGCTCATGCTCATGACTTCCGGTCCTACTTGTGCTTGATACTAGATGTATCACCTTCACGTAAAGGCTGGATTATTGCTGGACCCAACCAACGTTATGACTTGGTATGTCTCATAGAACCTAGGTCATGGTGGATGATTCTGGATGAATGGTCAACTTGGTATCACATCATCAGGTGTTCTATATCTGCTGATTAATAAATTCTCCTGCAGAACAACTGGATTCTGAAAGCAGGGCTGGGCCTGAAGCTTTCCCTGCCCCCACCTCACCCAGCCTGGACAGAGCTTCTCATGCATTGAGAGCTCATTCCGGGCTGATTGACTCAGCAGGTAAAGAATCCACCTGCCAATGCAGGAGACATAGGTTTGACCACTCGGTTAGGAAGATCCCGTGGAGAAAGAAACAGCAGCCCACTCCAGTATTTTTGCCTGGGAAATCCAATGGACAGAGGAGCCTGATGGGCTACAGTCCATGGGGCTGCAAGAGTCGGGCACAATTAGCAACTAAACTACCACCACTATTAATATAGTAGGTCAGTGTGATATTTTTCAGGAAGTCCATATTATCATAGGACTGAACTATATGAAATGGTGGCAAAATTGACATAGTCCTGTAAAAGTATGGTGTAATGCATTCCATGTGAATTGTTTTTGATCCTACTTTTCTGGGAGGAGTAGGAGAAAAAGAGTCAGTCCTTCCATGTTTGCTTACCATGCTCCTGTGGCTGTGTTAATCGGCTTTGGCAATGATCCCGCATCTGGCATGGCAGCTGCAGTTGTGGCCACTGTTAGATTTTGTGATAATCTCCTACCTTCCTGCAGCATGTGTCTGCTTCCTGCAGAACCCACATGTTAAATCCTGCATTCTGTAGGAGTGTAGCACCAATTTCTGTCATCGCCCCTCCCTTGCCCCCAGAATACAATATTGTCTTCTTTTTTATGTATTATCTTGGAAAGTGGGATGGGGCACCCACTTTCAGAGGCTTTCTTCCACTTGGCCTTTTCTAGTGTAATAACTCTTACCCCCTAGGCCAAGGACTAATTTCCAACTGTGTCTATTTCAGTATACATTCGGGGTCCAAGGAAATGCCCACCAAGAGGTCCACACACCCAGCAGGCCCGTTGTGAGCTGGATCATTTATTTCCTGGTCCTTGTGAGGCCGATACTTCCAGACTCCAGATATTGATGTCAACCTTCCCTTAGAAAGTTAGCATTCCTGTTTATGCAGTTTACAGTTGCCTGAGTAAATCACCATAGACAGAGCTGACAACATTATTTGTGTGCTCGGTCCTCCTAGATTGAGAATGGTCAAGAGAAACTGCCCATCAGAAGTGCCATAGCGCTCCTAACCCGAGCAGGGAAGGGATGGCCAGGTGGGGCCAGAGGGAGGGGCCAAGAGCCCCCTCCTGGAAAGACAGGAAGAGGTGGACTGTGTGTAAACTGAGGCTCCAAGCATTTTCCCTATTCATTTTCCCTATCAGATTTCACTATGGAACCAAAATTCATAGATAAAATTACTAAGGATTTTAAGACAGTGACAAAGTGTGTTAGTCGCTCAGTTGTGTCTGACTCTTTGCGACCCCACGCACTGTAGCCCAGCAGGCTGCTCTGTTCATGAGATTCTCCAGGCAAGAATACTGGAGTGGATTCCCATTCCCTTCTCCAAAGGATCTTCCCAACCCAGGGATCAAACCCGGGTCTCCTGCATTGCAGGCGGATTCTTTACCATCTGAGCTACAGGGAAGATCCAAAGTCTCTCAGTCATGTCTGAGTCTTTGCAACCCCATGGATCATACAGTCTATGGAATTCTCCAGGCTACAATACTGGAGTGGGTAGCCTTTTCCTTCTCCAGAAGATCTTCCCAACCCAGAAATCGAGCCGAGGTCTCCTGCATTGCAGGCGGATTCTTTACCATATGAGCCACAAGGGTAACCCAAGAATACTGGTGTGGGTAGCCTGTCCCTTTTCCAGTGGATCTTCCCAACCCAGGAATCGAACCAGCATCTTCCCGCATTGCAGGCGGATTCTTTTCCAACTGAGCTATCAGGGAAGCCAAATACAGTGACTCAGAGCATTAAACTTCAAGTGCAGGAACCTTCTGAGTGGAGTCCATGAGACCTATAGCATATGAGTCTCTTAGGCCATTGGAGAAGGGAATGGTAACCCACTCCAGTTATTCTTGCCTGGAGAACCCTATGGGCAGAGGAGCCTGGCGGGCTACAGTCTGTGGGATCACAGAGTCGGAAACAACTGAGTGACTAACACTCCCCAGGGAATTGTTATACTTGCTTTGGTGTTACAAGGTCTCTTCTTTTGAGTACCTGGCCTCCTTCAGTCATAGGGGTCAGAATCTGAAATTGGCTCAGGTTCAGCAATTGGGCATGGATTCTTATTTTTTTTTTTTTTAATTGAGGTGACTGCCCTCAGCATCCTAATCTTCCATCCCTGATTTCTTTTGATGTGACAGATAGAGAAGTGCTCTTTTTAGCTGCTAGTCTAGTTTGCTTCTAGTGACATCAGGCTTTACTAACTATCTCCATAAATCTGTGAGTCAGATCCCTTTGACTGCCACCCTTACTCCGCTGACCTTTATAGTAATCTTGTCCGTCTGGCTTCAAACATTAAGTACCATGGCCTGGTCTCCTTTGTTTTAGGATCCTGTCGTCACCATTGCTATCTGTGGCATTAGTTTTTTTTAACAAACTCTTATGGAGAACAGCTTTGAAAACTTCAAGTAACATAATGGATGGATTTTCTGACCATTTCAGCAAGCCAGCTTCACTCCGTGAGCCTTTTGATGCCTTCCTCCCCTGTCTGCCTGTGCAGTTTTGGCATTGTTATTTATCATGGGCCATGACTTTTCCAGCTTTTAGGAGCCATCTTAGTGGTAAGTCATACCATATTCTGAGGTTTTTGCCAGGGTGTTATATCCTCTGTTTTCGGAGAGTGATCAGGAACCTTATGTTCTGGTTCTCATGTTCAAGGCCCCTCCGAATTCACATTCACTCTCACCTGGCCACTGTTGGGTACATGCTGGCCAAGTCTTGCATCACCCTTGGGTTATAGTTCCTTCCAGACCTTATCAGGCACAGCACATCTGGACTGGGTTACGTTATGACTTACTACAAGTTAAAGGCCTCCCACCTAGGAGGCGTGGAGGTGGCAGGTCCTGAGGAGACAGTGTTTCCTGGGCAGGGTGAGAAGGCCTCTTCATTATCTTCAGGTGAGGGGAGAGCGCCAGATCATACAGGGATGATAGGCCCCTTTTGTCCTTTCAGGGAGTACTTTCACATTAAGAATTTTGGAGGGGCATCAACTCAGTTGTCTGCATCTATGTGTCAGAGTCTCATTCTTTCCCAGTCAGGACCCTGACGTTGGCATGGCGTACCTCCCTTGGCCGAGGGTTAACCTTTGGTGCTGGGTTACCCTGTTGATTAACTCCTGGGCCTGGTTTCTAGCTTCTTCTCTCCTCCTGCCGCCACAGAAAAAAGCTTCTTTGTAAATGGTCCTGTGGCCTTCATATTTTATTTTCTTTCTTTCTTTTTACTTACTTATTTACTTATTTAGGCAACACCACAGGACTTACGGGAGTTTAGCTCCCCTACCAGGAATTGAACCAAGTCCGTGCTGGAAAGTGAAAGTTGCTCAGTCGTGTCTGACTCTTTGCGACCCCATGGACCTGTCAGGCTCCTCTGTCCGTGGAATTCTCAGGCCAGAACACTGGAATGGTTAGTCATTCTTTTCTCCAGGGATCTTCCCAACCCAGGGATTGAACCCAGGTCTCCCCAATTGCGGGCAAATTCTTTATCGGCTGAGCTAGACCACCAGGGAATTCCCCATATTTGACTTTGAGTTGACTGTTAATCACTGTTAGCTTTTTCTTGTCTTTTTCTAGAGCATCACTAGAGTTTAGCAATAGCCATTCAATTTAGTTCAGTGCAGTTGGTCACTTAGTCATGTCGCACTCTTTGCGACCCCATGTCCTGCAGCTCACCAGGCCTCCCTGTCCATCACCGACTCCCCAACTTGCTTAAGCTCATGTCCATCAAGTTGGTGATGCCATCCAACCACCTCATCCTCTGTCATCCCCTTCTCCTCCTGCTTTCAGTCTTTCCCAGGATCAGGGTCTTTTCCAATGAGTCAGTTCTTTGCATCAGGTGGCTGAAGTACTGGAGCTTCAGCATCAGTCCTTCCAGTGAATATTCGGGATTGATTTCCTTTAGGATTGACTAGTTTAATCTCCTTACAGTCCAAGGGACTCTCAAGAGTCTTCTCCAACACCACAGTTCAGAAGCATCAGTTCTTCAGTGTTCAGCTTTCTTTATGGTCCAACTCTCACATCTGTACATGACTGTTAGAAAAACCATAGCTTTTACTAGACGGACCTTTGTCAGCAATTCAATTACATTATCATTATAATTATTATTTCCCCCTTACTCTTCAGGTGCTTCATAAATCCAATCAACTAGAGCATTCTGTCCACAGATAGATCATCACTCTTCACCATCAGTGAAAGTTTAACTGGACCAGCAGCTTGTGCAAGGGATTATTTCTGTTCCACCTACCACTGAGTGGGTCCTCAGGGCCAGCTAGTCTGTGAGTGATTCAACTCCAAAACCCTGTCACACTCCTAATTTTCTCAGATCACTGCTGGCCCCAACTGTTAGTTGTATTCACTTAAAAGCAGACTGTAAATTGGAGTTTAGTATTCAAATTGTTAACTAATAAGTACTCTTGGGATCAAAGCTATGAAAGAGATAAAAAGCAAGTTTGAGCAGATTTGGTCCCTGTTTTGATTAAGCGTGAGGGATGTTCAGTATCTATACTTACTTTTTTCAAAACTTTTTTTGTTTTGTTTTCACGTTTGAGCATTCTTAACTTACTAAACCACTTTCTACTTTCTTCAGGCAAAACCAATTCCTTCATTCTATGATATCCTCATATTCTTTCCCAGATATTTATGTGAGTTTTGTGGGGTTTGTTTGTTTGTTTGTTTTTTGCATAAACGCTTAACTTTTGGACTTC
Organism: Muntiacus reevesi; assembly: GCF_963930625.1. Classification (NCBI taxonomy): domain Eukaryota; kingdom Metazoa; phylum Chordata; class Mammalia; order Artiodactyla; family Cervidae; genus Muntiacus; species Muntiacus reevesi. The sequence goes on from NC_089251.1 coordinate 112,756,798, forward strand.
CCTGGTTGTGGAGTGGTGGAGAGTCTGCCTGCAAGTGCAGGGGCCATGGGTTTGATCCCTGGTCCGGGAGGATTCCACGTGCCGCGAGGCTGCTGAGCCTCTGTGCCCCAAGCACTGAGCCCACGCCCGAGCCCGTGCCTGCTACAGGAGACGCCACCGCAGCGAGAGGCCTGCGCACCGCAACTCGAGAGAAAGAAACTTGACCTTTTCCCGCTGCTCTCTATTCCTCCTCTCTTCTTCCTCCTCCCCCTCCTCACTGCTCCCTTTTTCTCCTTGTCCCCCTTCCTAAAAATGTTTTCTTGACTTGCCTTTTCCCTTACACTCTGGTAATATTCAGGATGGAGATTGGAAAAGGAACTTATTTGAGGAAACTGAGGATGATGTATATTTTTAAATGAAAATTATCCTTGAATGTTTTATATTTTTATATTATATGTATGTATCTCAACTCCCTTAAACTAAATCCCAGTTTAAACTATAATCAATGTTATTTAATTGGGTTTATTTTTTAAGTAATATAAAAGGTGATGGATTTTATGTTTTAAGTATATCATTTGCCCTTTTCTCTCTTTAGAAACTATTTGTCACCTTCCTAAACTGGTTAATAGTGGCATGGAAGATCCATTTGGTAAGTATCACCTGCATTTTTCTTAGTAAATGATATTTGTGTTTTATCCTTAGCTCCATTAAAGCTTTGAGAGTAAATTGATTTTTTTTCATGTTTATTGTGCTAAACTTTCTATCAGTTCTCAAACTTTTTGACCTCAGCATCCCTTTATATACTCTTATCTATAATTGAGGGCCCCAAAGAGCTTTGTTTGTATGACATATATCTATTGATATTTACTATATTAAAAATTAAAATAGAGACATTTTTAGAATATTAATTCATTTACAAATAACATTAATAAACCATTCATATGTTACATAAATAAAAAATTTTAATGAAAAATAGCTCCCCAAATAGATTAACAAGAAGAGTGGCATTGTTTTATATCTTTGCAAATCTCTTTAGTGTCTAGTTTAATAGAAGACAGCTGAATTCATGTATTGGCTTCCTGCATTTAATCTATTTTGTTGTCACATACCCAGCAGACTTTGGAGAACTGACTGTACAGTTTGGAGCTAATGAGAGTGAAAAGACATATAACATTTTTGTATTATAAAAAATAATTCTGACATTGCTATGAGGCACTCACACTTTGAGATCCAGGTGCCCTAGAATGTTAGTTACTTCAAATAAAGCAAAGAACCATTTGACAAGTTAAAATAAGTTTTAAATTCTGTAACTAGCTACTAGTGACTAGCCAAGTCACTTTAGTCGTATCCAACTCTTTGCAACTCTGTGGGCTGTAGCCGGCCAGGTTCCTCTGTCCATAGAATTCTCTAGGCAAGAATCCTGGAGTGGGTTGCCATGCCCTCCTGCAGGGAATCTTCCCCACCCAGGAATCGAACCCATGTCTTTTAAGTTTCCTGCATTGCAAGGTGCGTTCTTTACCATTAGCACCACCTAAGAGAGTATAAATCTAGATACAGAAAGGTTTTATATTTACCTTTTTGACTAAAAAGTCAGTCACTGTGTACTCAACTCTGTTTTCCTATTGAAAACAAAGAGAGGTACTGTCTGGGATAATTAGTGAACCATTTTGAACATTTGTGCCTTGGGGTGTTTATTGAAGCTTTATGAAAACTACTGATGTCTCTTTAGTATCCTTAAGTTTACCTCCATGCTTTAAAAAGTGTCTCTGTAGAAGAGAAATGGTATTACTACCACACTTTATAATTCTCGAGACTGAGACACCTTAGCTGTTCTCCAGGCTTTTAAATATTAAGCCACTCAACTTGCCTACATGTTACTGGAAATACTTTTAAAAGTTTGTGATGTGGTCATCTAGAAAGCCCTTTGGGGGAAACGTCATAGTTCCAGTGTCATTGCCATACAGCTTTATTAGAATTCTTGAGGCATAGCTGAAGTGAGCCTTCTATTATTTTTTAGTTCTCCCAGATACCATTGAGAACTTTAAAAGTAAAGATGATGGGTAAAAGCTTTAAAAGGAGCCTTTCCATTGTCTTAGGTTGCAGGCAACTTTGTAGTTTTATTTATTTGTTTGCCTGCACTGGGTCTTAGTTGCAGTGAGCAAGTGGGGTCTTAGCTATGGCGCACGGGCTCAGTAGTTACAGAGTGCGGATACAGTTTTTTGGGTTTAATACATTGTGTATCCCTAAATTTACATTAATAAGTATGTAAAACATTCTTGCACACTGATGAATATTATACCTCCCTCCATTAAAAGTATAACAGCCAAAAAAGAAAAAAAAAAAAAAAAACCAAACTGTATACTGGGAAGACTAGTTGGGAAGTACTTTCCACTTAAAATATGCACCACTGGTAGTCCAGTGGTTAAGAATCCGACTTCCAATGCAGGGGACTTGGATTTGATCACTGGTCCTTGGGGAACTAAGATCCCTCGTGCCTGGAAGCTTACAGCTAAGCCTCCACACTGCAACTACTGAGTCCTCGCGCTCTGGGGCCCACAGGCCACCACTGGAGAGGAGCCTGCACACCGCAACCAAGAGCCCGAGAGCTGCAGCTAAGAGCCAGTACACCCAAAGATAAATAATAAAAAATAAATAAAAATAAAGTACGCATCAGCAAAAAAAAAAAAAAAAGCAACCAGAGGCAGTTTTCCTTGATTAGCCTCAGCCTGCTAGACGCAGGTTTTGATTTGAACATTTTGTGATTCTTCACCAAATGGGGAAATCTGAATTTCGTTTTATGGCAGTGTAACTTTTGAAGTGCGTGTTCAGTTACTCAGTTGTGTCCGACTCGTTTCGACCCATGGACTGTAACCCAGCAGGCTCCCCTGCCATGAGAATTCTCCAGGCAGGAATACCAGAATGGGATGCCATGCCCTCCTCCAGGGAATCTTCCCAAACCAGGGATTGAACCTGCATCTCTTACGTCTCCTGCATTGGCAGGTGGATTCTTTACCACTTGCACCACCTGGGAAGCCCATAATTTGAAGTAGTATAGGTAGTGTTCCAAGTTTCTATTCTGTTCACGCACAGTGAGGCAAAACTTTACTGTTGTGTCCGACTCTTTTGTAACCCCATGGACTATAGGTGCCTCTGTCCATGGGATTTCCCTGGCAAGAATACTGGAGTGGGTTGCCATTTCGTTCTCCAGGGGCTCTTCCCAACTCTGCATTGGCAGGTGGATTCTTTACCGCTGGGCCACCAGGGAAGTCCACAGTTACCCTAAGTTGAAAGTGAAGTCGCTCAGTCGTGTCTGACTCTTTGTAACCCCATGGACTGTAGGCTCCTCCGTCCATGGGATTCTCCAGGCAAGAATACTGGAGGGGGTTACCATTTCCTTCTCCAAGGGATCTTCCCAACCCAGGGATCAAACCCAGGTCTCCTGCATTGGAGGCAGATGCTTTAACCTCTGAGCCACCAAGGGAGCTTAGGTTCTTTGGGCTCCTGGTACAATTAAGTAATCAGACTGCTCAGGTTAATAGCTGTTGTCTTTCTTTGAAAAGACTGCTGTTTTAAACCTTGTCAGATCAGAATTTCTCCTCTGATTTTAATGACCCTAAATGGCTTCTTTAGGACTTTGGCTTTTTTTCACTCTGAGGTGTACATTATATGTAGCTTATCAGTGAAATTCTTAGTTTGAGCACTAGAGGGCAGTCAGTACTTTATTCATAAATTTGTAGCTTCTGGGGCGTTTTTTTATGACCAATTTGGTAAATTGAGTTGATATATTAATAGTTGCCTGGTGACAAATCCTAAAGAACATGTCCATATGATAAACTAATGTAACATATGACAATTTCAAAGGCTTTTATAGGAAATTTTTTTTTCCCTTTGAGTAACCTCCTTACCTCACCTAAATTTAAGCATATTGTAAATGGACTTTAATCAATTAAACTTACTATTAAACTAATTAAATTCAACTTAAAATTAAATGTAACTTAAATTTGGGCTCCCTTGGTGTCTTAGCGATAAACACTCCGCCTGCCAATGCAGGGGACACAGGTTCAATCACTAGGTCGGGAAGATCCCCTGGTGAAGGAAATGGCAATCCACTCCAGTATTCTTGCCTGGGAAATCCCATGGAGAGAGGAGCCTATAGTTCTTGGAGGTCACAAAAGAGTCAGACATGGCTTAGCGACTAAACAACAATAACTTAAATTTACAAGAGAATTCCAAAGGGGAAGTTGCTATGAAAGTTATAGTTGGCTAGTAGTCAGCTGAAATATAAATTAATATGTGCTTTTGATCATTAATACGAGAAAAGGTTTGTCTTCTGTGCTAGTGAGGATTTTTCCCCTTCTATTTTTTTATTTTTTAAATTTAATTTAGTTATATTCCCTGCATTGTACACTATATCCTTGAGCTTATTTTTATAGAATAGTTTGTAGGGTTTTTTTAAGTGCTCACAAAATGTACGTATGATAAGAATTTGGTTTACTGGTTACCGTCTACTCAGTGCCATTGATAAAGAATAAGAATTCTGAATGCAAAATGAGTTTGTTTCTAAGAAGATGGAGCCTTTAAAAGATGGTTGAGAATTTTGTTACAGTTAGATTAACTGACAGTTATGTAGATACATTGAAAAAGAATTTGTTGTATTCTGAAAATTAAAGTGAGAGATTTAGTGGGACAGATCTAAGGCCTTTAGGACATTTCTTACTTACATGGACAGATGTTTACACAGTTTGTTATATTTTAAAATTACATTTGTTAATATCCCCACTGGTCTCAGTGCAAAGTCTTTAGGTGTTGGGAAGTTGGCCAGCTCACTCTGGTAGGTACGTTTTCCAAAATTCAAATTTTCTCTTGAAAGCTTGATGTATCTCGCTGGCAACAAGTACTGTCAGTTTTACTTAGAGTGACAGATTCCATTCATTTTTAAGAAAATATCTGTGCAACATCTAAGCTTGAACAACATAGTTTTTCATTCAGTCTTTTCAGTAAAAATGGTATTTCATGAAAAAAATGACTAGTAAGGCTTACAACTCAATTACACAAGTGCCTTTTGTGAAGGTGACCATTGTTTTTTATCATCACTTCATCATGCAAAGCAGTAAAAAGACATATAGAAGGCTTGAGATTTATTAAAACTAATAATAGTTTTTATAAATTATCGAGGATTTTATTTCTTAAATTTTCATTATTTTAAACTATAATTATACAGTGGTGAAGATTACGCATCCTACTACAGTTTGGTGCCGCTGCCTTGATTTGTGTGAAGGTACCAGCAGTTTTGCTTGCTTTTGTACCCTCAGTACAAGTGTCAGCACAGTGAAAAATGCAGCTAATTCTTTAGTATTATTAAGTAGATCGTTGTACCTCTTGAGTCCTAAAAGGATCTTGGGGACCCCCAGGCATCAGTGGACCACACTTGCTTCAGATTCCTAATTTTCACTGAGTCCCTTCTGTGGAAGCCATGGACAGAGTCAAGACTTAGTCCTGGAAATTGCTTTGGGCAGGGCTTCAGTCTTGGACACTTGGCACAAGAATGGTCAGAGGGAGTGAGCAACTCTGCGGTCTTTCCTAAGTTGATCATGACCTGCCTGCCGCTTTTGGTGCTGCTGCTAAGTCGCTTCAGTCGTGTCCGATTCTGTGCGACCCCATAGACAGCAGCCCACCAGGCTCCTCTGTCCCTGGGATTCTCCAGGCAAGAATACTGGAGTGGGTTGCCATTTCCATCTCCGACCTGCAGCTTTTGGTAATAGGTTAAAGAACACTTCTATAGGGTGAAATGAGCCTTCTGATCTCATCAGGAAGCTCAGTATTTTGAGAAGAAATTCACCAGCATTTAATCAAGACCAGCTCACCTGAGCATTATCTTCCTTAAAACAAGAGAATAAATGGCAGCAGAGATCTTGGTATGACAGCTTTCAGTATGTCTCTTGGGTCATACTGTTCCAATATGGACATGTGTCCCTGTGTGTGGTACACAGCTGTCATCTGGGGTATTTTTATTCACCTGGGAACTCTGTTTCTCTCCTCTGTTGATTCTTTTTTTCCCTAAATCCCATGTCTTCCTCTTTCTTGATTGCCAATAACTTCTCAGTGATGGACCTCATGAAATAGTTCTCTAATTTTCATATCTTTTTTTCTCTAGCTCTTGAAAGATTTCTTCATCTTTATGTCCTATTAAATTTTTCTTTTATATTATGTTTTTAATTTCTAGGAAGTTTATTTTATGCTCTGAATATTTCTGTCATAATATTCTTTATTGTTTTCAACAGATTTACTTTGCCCTGCCTAGGCTCTTTTCCTCCAAAGTTCCTTTCCTTTGTTTTGATCTCATGTAGGAGTTTTCTTCTGAAGTCTAGTAATAATTAGCTGTATGCTTGTGATTAAGAGTGGTGAGTGAGCTTTAAATTAGCTTTAAGTGCATAGGCTGGTCACCCTTGGGCCTTACTGTAGGGTGAGCTTCATGTTCCTTTTGTTGAGGAAAGTGAAAATGAAAATGAAAGTCACTCAGTCGTGTCCAACTTTTTGCAACCCCATGGACTATACAGTCCATGGAATTCTCCAGGCCAGAATACTGGAGTGGGTAGCCTTTCCCTTCTCCAGGGGATCTTCCCTACCCAGGAATCCAACCAGGATCTCCGGCATTGCAGGCAGATCCTTTACCAAGTGAGCTGTCTAGCTCAGTTGATTATTGAGGAATATCTCTTTTTATCAGTAAAAGGATTCAGAGGGTGGAGTCTTCTCAGCACTGTATGGTGAGGGGTGACTGGGAGGGTTGCTGCGATCAGTATTCATTATGTTCACTCAATTGCCCTCAGTTTTCTTGCTCTGTTCCCATCATCAACCACCTTTTGAGTCCCCCAGTCCAGAGACCGTTTAGTTTTATCCCTTCCAGAAAACAAGTCTCCAGAGTTCTGCCAGGATTCATATGGGACAAACATTCAGGATCATGGGATGGGGAAGGTGATAAAGGAATCAAACAGCTTTTATCCTCAATCTCCTTATTTTATTCCCTTTTCTTTCAAAGGGACCTGTGGTAGAATACAGTGAAAGTATTAACTGTCAACTTATATTGGTTTAAGCTACTAGTGTTTTTTTTTTTTTTTAAAGTAAGGGCTACACTGTACATAAGTGCTGGGGGAAGGAAGGGTCCAGAGAAGATATGTGTATAGTTTAAGCTACTGTGATGCTTCTTTACCCCGCTGCTTTTTAAAAATGGCTTATTCCTGCTTCTGCTTTCTTTCTTCCTCTCTTCACAAATGTTTATGGGTTAGCAGTCATTCTTCTAATAGCAGACCCAGGAGGAGGAGAGGATCTGTGTATGCTAAATTGACTTCTCAAAATGTTTTAAATTTTCTAACAACTTCATGAAGTTTCTGTATACCCTCCCTTCCACAGAAGTGAGCACAGTTCATTGAAAAAAGTTTTTGGTTGTATTTGATGAAATAATTACTTAATGAGAAAGATTGTTGGTGTAAAGCCTGAGTTTAAGGCTAGCTGCAAAAGCTTTAATTCATATGCATGGTATTCAGGTAACAGATTGAACAGATTTACAAGGTAATAGTTCCTTTAGATTAGAATTTGTATCATATAGGAAATATGAGAATCAGTTTGTTGAAGCAGAAAACAGAAGCCATATCCTAAACAAACTTGAAGTCAATTATTCCTATTCTAAATCTGAATTTGTAAATTATTACTATGTTTTAAAGGGGGTTTTTCCTAACCTTTCAGGGACATTTGTTGAGGAGCCATGCTCAAGACTAAAGCATTTCACTTAAGTTCATGGGAAAATTTTTTGTGATATTATCATGTTGTTACCGCTTGAAGCTCAAAATGTGCTAATAACACAGTCCTTTCCTCCCTTCTCTTTGAGAATGAAGGACAAAATACGAACTTAATTAGTTTTGAGATTCTTAAGGTGTAGGAGGTAAATGCCTCTGGAATTAAACAATGCCAAAAATGACGTTAGTTCTGTTTTTTTTCGTCCTGTGGTGTTCAGTAGAAATTTAATATAGCTTTATTATAAAATTAAATATCTTCTGTCATATTATTTCCTGATAAGAGTATAAACTTATGGAGGGCAGGATCTTTTTACTATTCTATCCCACTGCTCAATAGTATTCATTTGTATTTCTTATGGTGGTTTTAAATTTTCAGCATGAAATAGAATTGACGATCTTAAGGGAAATAGAGTATATAGAACCCCAGTTTGTAGTAGAGCACTATGGATGTTAATAACACAGATGCCCTATTTTTTCTGTCAGTAGAAAAAGATGAGCCATCTCTGTAGTAATGCCAGCTGAAAAGTAGTGATGCTGACTTTCTGGACCATCTCCCGTATCCTCTCACCACTTTTCATCACTTCTGGGTGCTGCTTACTCCCTAGAAAATTATAGAAAGTGTAATAGGTAGACTAAATGTGTAGATGATTTTCCATCTGAATTTATTTCTGCATACTGAGCACTTTATCAGTGTGTCTTAGACACAACATAGGCAATGATTATAAGAATGAAATTTAAAAGGGAGGGATAGTGGGAATTCCCCAGCATCCCCAGTGGTTAAGACTCAGAGCTTTCACTACTATGGGCTGGGGTTCAATCCCTGATCAGGGCACTAAGATCCCCCAGACTGCACAGCATGGCAAAAAAAAAGTGGCGGGAGGGGGGAGGAGGATAGGAAGGATGGATGGTTTTCAGTTAACATTTTGTATATTCGTGTATGGTTTGCAAATGTATTTTGTTTTTTAACACAGAAAAAGATTTTATCTGGATTGAAGGGTTATTGACATTTTAGTTCCCTCTTTATATTTCTGTTAAAAATTAAGATATATAAAACAAAGAGAATAAATTTTATATACAGTAAAATTACCTTGTAAAGTATGTAATAGTGCTGTTTGACAAACATATAAAATTGTGTGACTACCATCACAATCAAGATGTAGAGTATTTCCTTCACTACCAAAAGTCCCCTGCTTACCTTTTATAATCAGAATTATACAATATGTAGCCTTCGTCTGGTATTTCCGCTTAGCATAAAGCTGTCAAGATTCATAGATGTTGTTGCATGTTTCCGTAGTTCATTCCTTTCATGCCTTTTCCAGAATGTAATAAAACTGGGATCATACAATAGCTTTTTCCATACATACTTTTTTCAGATTGACTTCTCTCATTTAGTGGTATCCATTTGTTGCTCCTCCAATGTCTTTGTGACTTGATAGCTCTTTCCTTTTGAGCACTAAAAAATATCCCTTTGTTTGGCTGTATTGTGACTTATTTATCCTTTTACCTACTGAAGAGCATCAGTTTGCTTCCAAGTTATGGCAGTTATGAATAAAGTTGGTATAAACATCAGTGTGTAGGTTTTGTATGGACACTAGTTTTCAGTTATTTGGGTAAATACCAAGGGGTGCCATACTTAGAAAGTATAAAGATATGTTTAGTTTTTTAAAGAAACTCCCAGGACTTCCGTGGTGGGCCAGTGGTAAAGAATCCACTGGCCAATGCAGGGGGCATGGGTTCAATCCCTGGTCCGGGAAGATTCCATGTGCCGTGGGGTAACTAAAGCGGTGTGTCACGACTGCTGAAGCCCCCACACCCTAGAGCCCGTGTTCCTCAGTGAGAGAAGCCAGCACGGTGAGAAGCCCGTGCTCTGCAATTAGAGAGTAGCCTGTGCTCGCCGAAACTAGAGGGAGCCTGTGCACAGCGACAGAGATCCAGCACGACCAAAATAAATCAATGTGATACCCCATATTGTCTTCCTGAGTGCTTGTACCATTTGGCATTCCCATCAGCAGTGAATGAGAGTTCCTGTTGCTCCACACCTTCACCAGCATTTGGTGCTGTCAGTGTTGTGGATTTTGGCCAGTCTAATAATTAATAGGTGTATAGCGGTATCTCATTGTGGTTTTAATATACAGTTCCCTTGAGTAATAATATTGAGTAACTTTTCATATGTTTTTTTGCCATTCATATCTTTTCTTTGATGTAATATCTGTTCAAATCTTCTTTTTAAAAATTGGCTTATTTTTTTGAGTTGTGAATGTTTTTTACATGGCCCACATATAAATTCTTTATAAGTGTTATTACAAATGTTTTTTCCCAGCCTGTGGTTTCTCTTATTAGCAAATTTTTTACTTTGATGAAGTCCAGTTTTTTTTTTAAGGTTACTGTTCCTTGTCTTCTAAGAAATCTTTATTTAACTCAAGATTAGAAAGGTATTTTTGTTTTTCCATCAAAATGTTTTATAGTTTTGGGTTTTACATTTAGGTCAGTGGTTCTTTTTGAGTTAACTTTTGGATATGGTGTGAAGTTGAAAATACTCTTCATTGTCCCCTGAATACCTTGACACCTTTATTAATAAATTCCTGATGAAATAGGTAATTTTTTAGGGAAATACAATTTGCCAGAGTGACTCAATGTATGAAAATCCTATATAGACTAATAGGCATGATAAAAAAGGTAAAACACAAAATATTTCACTCATATTTTGAAGAAACAGATAGTTATAATGCTATATCAACCACAGTAGAGAGAAAGATAGATCTTATACCTATTTAGGGACTTGGCTGGTGGCCCAGTGGTTAAGACTCCATGCTCCCAATGCAGGGGGCACAGGCTCTATTCCTGATTGGGGAACTAGATCCCACATGCTACAGTGAAACTCCCACACATGGCTGCTAAGACCTGGCACAGCTAAATAAATAAATAAATAATTTTTAAAAAAATAGCAAGCACATTTTTTACTCAGTTTTCTTCTTCTTCTTTTTTACTCAATTGATTTTAAAATTGGTAACATTAGGACATGTTTTATAAAAATTAGATCTAATCTCCTTTTACCACTACAGTTCAGTGACAACCCATAACGTGAATGTTGTATATATCCTTTTAGTTCGTTCTTTTCTTTTATAATGTGCTTATATAACCCTTTAATAAAGAACAGCTATGTGAAACCAAGAGACACTACTGCAGTTACCATGAAATACTGAAGAAATATCTGCTAGAACAAGAACAAGAAAAGAACGCCCACTGTTACTTTTACTTAACATTATTTTGAGAGTTCTTGGTACAGTAAGATGAGCAATCGTTAGAGATATGTTCTGGTAATAAACAGAATAAGTATATACTTATTGGCTAATATTATTCTCTCTTTAGAAAAATAGTCCCCAAAGAATCAACTGAAAAAGAGTTCAGTAAAATGGCTGACTAAATGCAAATTAAATGTTCAAAAATGAATCATTAAAATTTTTTTATATGTGTAGAATAAATATCTTAAAAACCAAGGGGATTTGAAAGTATTTACAACTAAAATTATAAAATACCTATGAATGATCTTAATAAGAAATAGTGTCTGCCCTTTTTTATTGATTTATGATGCCATTTTGCTCAAGCTAAGTTTTAAAAGGTCTCAAGTGTATTTTTTGGATTATATAGTCTGTTCTGTTGAACTGTCAGTTTTTGCACCAGTTCTACATTGTGTTTATTATCATAGTCATTTTAAGATCTAAGAGAATATTCCTCATTCTCCTTAACTATTTACCTTGATAAAGAGCAATGTGCACAGCACAGTGTATTCGCATATTCTCATTTAAAAGTGTGTATTACTTTTATTAAAGAAACCTTTAAAGTTCTTGAAATTTTTATGGTTTAATAGTCAGTGATAAGTGGGACTTTCTTGGGTCTGGTGGTTAAGACTCCATGCTTCCACCACAGGGGCATGGGTTTAATCCATGGTTGGAAACTAAGATTCCACAAGCCACATGGCATGGCAAAAAAAAAAAATCTCAACTTCAAATTCAGATTACATATGATCAGTGAGATTTAAAAATTGAAAGTAAAACTAGTATGAACATTTCATATTAGGCAGGGGACCATTAGTTTCAAAACAGCCTCAATGGTTGGCTTCTTGGGCCTCTAGAGTTCTATCATATTAAAAGTGGCCTTTCATGATAGAGCTTTGACTTGACTCAAAGACAGGATAGGTTTTACAAGATTGCAATTTGAAACATCATTGGAGTCGAGAATACACACGTGTGCACACACATATACACCCCCTAACGGAGGCTTCCATTAAAAGAAGAGGACAGTGGTATAATGGACTATCTTGTGGATGGTGTTAATGGCCTTTGGTTCCTCGTTGAAGACTGGTGTTTTGTTTTTTCCTCGTCATACTAGTGTGTATCCATGGCTGGCCAGAGTGACATCATATTAGATTGTAGTCTGTAGCTATAGCTTTCCTTTATTTCACTGCATAAGATTAAATAAATCCTACATTTTACTTGACTGTTTAAACATCTTAAAACTTCATATTCAGGTTTCTTTTGATGATTGTATATTTTGTTTTTCTTCTTTGATCTCTTAAAAGAACTTAAATGCTGTAAAGCAGATGGATCTGCCTGCTTTGTTTTGTCCATTTTGCCTCACCCTCAATCCCCACCCCCAGCCTTTCCCCTTTCAGTCCAGAGCTTAATAATCAAAGTGCTCGAGTGGCAAGAACCCGTAAGAATTATGTCTTAATAGTAAAAGTGAAAAGTGGCAGCAAAGGAAAGACATTCTTGGCTGGGGTGAAGCACTTTGGGGTGTGCTTGTTACTTCTAGTTATAATCTCATAATGCATCCAGGGCCAGTAGCTTAACATTTAACAATGAAGTCCACTTAGTTTTGCTTGATGATTTATTGTCATACTTAAAACATACCCTAACCAACCAAAAGGAGAAAAAGTAGATGGATGGTTGATTGGCTGGCTGAATGATTCATTAATTCATTTAATAAGTTTTCTTAGGCACATTACCCTAGCTGCCATGAAGGGGGGGAGAAAAACAATAAAATACAGTTTCAGCACTCAAAGAGGAGATTAAAAACTATTAATGCTACATAGAATGAATAAATTTTTTTGAATTTTTTATGTAGATAAAAATAATTGTGTTATTGGAATTTCATGCCACATTTTTCTTTTTTTATTATTATTTTTTTTTCATGCCACATTTTTCAATGTGACTTGTACTTAAGGAAATTGTTAAAACAAAACTTGCTTTATAGGATTAACATTGCCTTTTCTATACCTGTGTTCTTTGAACACTTTAGAATTGATGACTTTAAGGAGAGTTTGTCTTGTTATTTTTATCTTGAATCTAACAGGAAAAATTGGTGAACATGACAAAATAGGAACAACTAGGGACTTCCTAAGTACCCTAGGTAGTATGGGTAGACGGTACATGGTGGTAAAATTTGGGTTTCTCATGAAATACTAGGACTGAAGTATTTTTGTTCTAAATTTAGTTTGAGGAGTAGTAGAAATGGTTCTTTCCCATATAGTCAACTTTTCTTTATTCTAGATCTTTCACTTATTTTCTAAGAAATCCCTTTAAAATTGATTTTGACATAAGAAACATCATTCTTGTTGGTGTCATACCGGAAAATATCAGAAATAAGCTAAGAGATGAATTTTTGGTGTTTTTCAATTTAACATTGTCATTTTAGGCAATTGACATAACTCTTCTGTACCTGAATTTTACTTTTGTTAAAGTACTATCTCCTAAAATTTTTCTAAGGTTAAAAATAAATGTTCTTATCTGACACTGAGGAGGTATTGTGTGAATTCAAAGTCTGTTTAGTAGTAGTTGGGAGTGGAGATTTACACCCTCTTAGATATGCTTACTGTTTAGATATGAAGATTACTTAGATATGAAGCCTAGCTTTGCCGTTTATTAGCTATGAACTCCTTGGATAAGTTTACCCCTGGGTGACTCAGTTTCCTCAACTATTAAATGGGGATAATAAATGGTATCCTTCTTAGAGGCTTGTTGTGAGCGTTAGACAAAACTCAATGCTTAGAATAGTCCCTGGCATTATAGTACATGCTCAATTAATGCTAGTTGTTATTATTCAGAGAGAATGGGGAGAAGGAATGCAAAGAAGTTGAACTTAATTTATCTTCCCTGAGTTTTAGCTTTCTTTTTCATCAAATCTTTTGTTAGAGATGTTCATGTGTAACAGTAAACCACTTTCGGTAGTGTAATTTATGTTTGATTTTTTTTTGATGGAGACTTTTACCATCTGAGCAACAGCAGTGAGCGCAGCAGAGAAGCACAGAGGTCAGGAAGCTGGAGGCGCTCCGTGGGCTGCTGTTTGTTCCCCGCCCAGGAGTCAAACCCATGTCTCTTGCATCTCCTGCCTTCTCGGGCAGGTTCTCTACCACTGGCACCACCTGGGAAGCCCCATTTAGTGAAATGATCAGAAACCAGGAAACAGGAATGAGGGGGAAAAGAAGCAAAGACCAGAAATCAGCTTTGCGTGATTAGAAACTGGTAGTGCCCCTTTCAGCCCACTCCAGTACTCTTGCCTGGAGAATCCCATGGACAGAGGAACCTGGCAGGCTCCAGTCCATAGGGCCACATGACTGAAGCGACAGCATGGCACGGCATGGTGCTATGTTAGTCCTTGTGTTTCTTTTAGGAACCAGAAGAAAAGCTGAGCTTTTTTTTTTTAATGTTTTTTATAAATCTAAAAGCAACGATAATGAAAAGATTGTGTTGCTGTGTCTATGGAAGTGAATTTATAATAACATGTAATGCAAGCTAGCAAGATAATCTCAATTATGTCTTTTTCTTTCCTGTTTATCATTTGTCAAAACTGTTCAGTGATTATTATATGTTCAGTACCTAACAGGCCTGGAATGTTTCCCAACACAGATACTCCATAACCTGAAAGGGACACTTAGAGGCTAAACTCATGAAAGATCCTACTTTTCCCTTTGTCCCCCTCCATTTAAAAAAGTATATTTATTGAATGCCTGCTGTGTCCTGAAAAGTATGTTAATTGCTGAGAATATATAGACAATTTCTGCTTTCAGAGAATGTAAGAGAGACAAATGTGTGGGTAATTATAAGAAAAATGATTTATACCCCTGTATGTAGAGGTATATACAAAGTGACTTTGAAAAAAGCAAACAAAAAAAAAACAAAGTGACTTTGAAGCACAGAAGAATGGTGCATAATTCAATCGAAAATACAGAAAGGTAGATGTTCATGGAAGGCTTCCTAGAAGAAATGGTACATAAACTGAATTTTGTAGGAGTGGGAGTTAGCCAGATTAAGAAATAGATGGAAAGGACATTTTAGGCAACTAGAACAGCAAATGCACCGGTAGGAAGACCTGGGCAAATATGTCATAGTTTAGGAATTCCACGTGGTTTGGAATAGGACTAACGACAGCAGCCATGGGAGAGTGGTGAGAGAAAAGTTTAGGTAGAAAGATGAGGTGCTGGTGCAGCAACATGGATGCACCTAAAGACTGTCATCCTGAGGGAAGTGAGAGAAAGACAAATATACAATCTAAAAGGAAAGTCATTGGGCCCTGTGGCGGAGTATTTTTCATAAACTGTGAAGAACCCTGTCAGATTTGTGTTTTCATAAAGGTCATAGTGGCACCGCTGTTGAGACTAGATCAGAAAGGGACAAAACTGAGGCAGGTAAGAAGGAAATTATTAGTGTCCCAAACACACATAAAAGATGTCACTTTAGAACGCTGTGATTCACAAATTCTGTCAGACTGGGAAGATTTATAAGATTTTTTTTTAAGAATATAGAAGATTTTTGGCCCAACTGAATAAATCCCAGAAGAATCATTTTATCTTTTTTCTTTTTCATTCCCTACAAATTAACACAGCAAATTTGGTTATTGGCAATTGGGTTTTAGGATAGGTGATATTCTGAAGGCTGTTGGTGCCTAGGTCTGGGAACAAGATGAAAATGGGTAAAATACGTAATAGCTAATTGGATCTTGTTTGATGTAGGGCTTTTTCAACAAAAGACATTATTTTATTTTTAGGATGAAAAAACAATAATCAAATTTGCCTCTTGAAAGATTTTATTTGGTGGCTCCATTTTTATAGACTCTGTAACCCTAATAAAGATTAGCTTTTCAGAAAGGTTAAACTAGGAAAGGTTAAACAAGAAGGCAAAATGGTTGTCTGAGGAGACCTTACAAATAGCTGAGAAAAGAAGTGAAAGTTCAAGAGAATAGCAAGGAGAGATAAGAAAGTTCCAGAGAATAGCAAGGAGAGATAAGAAAGCCTTCTTAAGTGAGCAATGCAAAGAAATAGAGGAGAACAAAAGAATGGGAAAAACTAGAGATGTATCTCTTCAAGAAAATTAGAGATACCAAGGGAACATTTCATGCAAAGATGGGCTCAATAAAGGACAGAAATGGCAAGGACCTAACAGAATCAGAAGAGATTAAGAAAAGGTGGCAAGAATACACAGAAGAACTGTACAGAAAAGGTCTTTATGACCCAGATAACCACAATGGTGTGGTCACTCACCTAGAGCCAGACATACTGGAGTGTGAAGTCAAGTGGGCCATAGGAAGCATTACTGCAAACAAAGCTAGTGCAGGGGATGGAATTCCAGCTGAGGTATTTCAAATCCTAAAAGATTTAAGTTCAAGTGGTGTACTCAGTATGCCAACAAATTTGAAAAACTCAGCAGTGGCTACAGGACTGCAGAAGGTCAGTTTTCATTCCAGTCCCAAAGAACGGCAATGCTAAAGAATGTTCAGACTACTGTACTGTTGTGGTCATTTCACACGCTAGCAAGGTAATGTTCAAAATCCTTCAGGCTAGGCTTCAACAGTACATGAACTGAGAACTTCCAGGTGTACAAGTTGGATTTAGAAAAGGCAGAGGAACCAGAGATCAAATTGCCAGTATCTTTTGGATCATAGAAAAGCAAGGGAATTCTAAAGAAAGATATCTGCTTCATTGACTATGCTGAAGCCTTTGACTGTGTGGGTTACAGCAAACTGTGGAAAATTCTTAAAGAAATGGGAATACCAGACCACCTTACCTGACTCCTGAGAAACCTGTATGCAGGACAAGAAACACCAGTTAGAACTGGACATGGAACAACAGACTGGTTCAAAATTGGAAAAGGAGTAGGACAAGGCTGTATATTGTTATCCTGCTTATTAAACTTATATGCAGAATACATCGTGAGAAATGCCAGACTAGATGAATCACAAGCTGGAATTAAGATTGATAAGAAAAATGTGAACAGCCTCAGATATGCAGATGATACCGCTCTAAAGAGAGAAAGCAAAGAGAAACTAAAGAGCCTTTTTGATGAGGGTGAAAGAGGAGAGTGAAAAAACTGGCTTAAAATTCAACATTCAAAAGATGAAGATCATGGCATCCAGTTATATCAATTCATGGCAAATAGATGAGGGAAAAGTGGAAACAGTGGCAGATTTTGTTTTCTTGGGCTCCAAAATCACTGTGGACAGTAACTGCAGCCATTAAATTAAAAGACACTTGCTCCTTGGGAGAAAAGCTATGACCATCCTCGACAGGATATTAAAAAGCAGAGAGACATCACTTTGCTGACAAATGTCCATTAGTCAAAGCTGTGGTTTTTCCAGTAGTCATGTATGGATGTGAGAGTTGGACCATAAAGAAGGCTGAATGCTGAAGAACTGATGGTTTTGAAGTGTGGTGCTGAAGAATTATCTTGAGAGTCTCTCAGACAACAAAGAGATCAAACCAGTCAATCCTGAAGGAAATCAACCCTGAATATTCATTAGAAGGACTGATGCTGAAGCTGAAGCTTCAGTACTTTGGCCACCTGATATGAAGAGCTGGCTCATTGGGAAAGACCCTGATGCTGGGAAAGATCCAGAGCAGGAGAAGGAGGTGACAGAGGATGAGATGGTTGAATGGCATCACCAACTCAATGGACATGAGTTTGAGCAAACTGCAGGAGATGGTGAAGACTAGGGAAGCCTGGCCTGCTGTAGTCCATGGGGTCTGCAGGGAGTTGGACATGAATTAGCGACTTAACAACTAAAAATCTAGGATTGGTCTCATTGCTTTGTCAGATGAGCAAAGAGACAGTTTGTTCCTGTTTCCTCTGATCTCATGCATTGTTTCCCTAAAGTGTTAATATTTTTCACCATTAAACTTTTTTAAAAATAAGATTTAGAAGCAAAGGTATGTGTAATTCAAAACACTTCTTCTCTTTGAATTTAGAATTATAGATTAAACCAATTTTTCCTACAGTGCCTCACCTCCTATGTTCTGTGGTTGTGAAAGTTTGAGAGTTTTGAGGGAAGAGAATGGTATAAAAGAGATGGATATTTCTTACATAGAAAACAGAATAAAGTATATTGAATTACTGGATGGAGCAAGTTTGATAGAAACACCATTTGTATAGTCACCCTTGGTTCTTTTGCGGAATTACTGTTGACTCATGGTGTAACCAGGTGTTCATTACTCAGAATTTTTATTTAGTAGAAGAAGAAGTATGTATTCTCCTGCACATGTACTGGAAAAGAATGTTTAAGGAGGTTTCCTGTTGGAAATTTCTGAATAACTGTTACAAATGGTACAGCTATCATCGGGCATGAATTGTATTTCCACTGGATATGTGGCTGAGTGTTGGTAATTAGATTTCTTTCTTACTGTCTTAAAAGGAAACTGAGGGCCAAAGAAATGAGAGTTATGAAAGAGAGAGAAGGAAGGAGAGACGTGATCCTGGCTCAGAGTCATCTCTGAGTCACCAGCAGTGAATGCCGCTTTACTGGAGAACACCCAGTGTGTCCAAGGCCCTGTGATGGGCAGCTCCTTCATTTCTGACTGGTTCGTTTCTAAACATCATTGATACCTCCAGGTTCCTTAGTAGAGGCCATTTGGGACTTTGTTTTTATGGATGTTATGTGGTTTTATAAAATATTTTTGTCTTTAAGATAAGATTTCTCAATCACTTTCACTATAACTACATGAAAAAAGTACTATTTGAAGTAGAAAGAATATTAAATGGATGTTCAGTAAGATGGAGGTTGTTGATTTTCAAGCAATAACAAATGGATCTAATTCTACATAGATCTTTACACTGAGATGAAACCATCCTTCTTTAGGCTTTAAGTTGTTATTAATAGTCAAAGGCTTTACTTATGTGTTACTAGGAGAGGAAATAGTAATTCAGCTGTTAAAGGACGAGTATCACAGATTGTGAGTATAAATAGCTCAATAGCTTGTAACTGAATACAAGGGAACTTTTTTAAACTGTCAGTGTTTCTTCGGAGTCTACTGCCTGTAGTAGTTGACGTTTAGTAGTTGGCGGCATGGAAAACAGATACCACATGCTGATGAAATGCTCTGTTTTGTTGTTAGTGGAAGACTTTTAAGCGTGCTTTAAAAATCCTTTGGGTTCGCCCTGTCTGATAGAACTTTGTGCAGTGATGGAAATGTTCTAGATCTGCACTGGCCAGTGTGGTAGCCATGTGTGAAATGTGGCTAATACAATTGAGAAACTGAACTGCAAATTGTGTTTATGTATTAATATTAATGTAGATAAATAATCATGTGTAAGAGGCACCACAGCGTTAGCACATCTTTTAAGTATTTGAGAACTGACCAGCCCATTTGATAACCCTTACTTCACTGACCAGTCATTCAGTTCAGTTCAGTTCAGTCTCTCAGTCGTGTCCGACTCTTTGCAGCCCCATGAACCACAGCACTCCAGGCCTCCCTGTCCATCACCAACTCCCGGAGTTCACCCAAACCCAAGTCCATCGAGGCGGTGATGCCATCCAACCATGTCATCCTCTTTCGTCCCCTTCTCCTCCTGCCCTCAATCTTTCCCAGCATCAGGGTCTTTTCCAGTGAGTCAGCTCTTTGCATCAGGTGGCCAAAGTTTTGGAGTTTCAGCTTCAACGTCAGTACTTCCAGTGAACACCCAGGACTGACCTCCTTTAGGATGGACTGGTTGGATCTCCTTGCAGTCCAAGGGACTCTCAAGAGTCTTCTCCAACACTACAGTTCAAAAGCATCAATTCTTCAGTGCTCAGCTTTCATTATAGTCCAACTCTCACATCCATACATGACTACTGGAAAAACCATAGCTGCAATTATAGTTGCAATTAATATTTATTTTTAATACATTAATTGAAGAATGTGTTGCAAAGGCCTCTACATAGCATCTTCCCAATGAGGCCCTTCTGCTTGCACAGTTTATAATTTATTCCCTCTCTCTCAGCCCGTCCTATTTCCTTTCCCGGAATAAATTTTTTTATAGCAGTTATCACCATCTAACACACTAGTAAGAAGCCATAGATTTTTCCCTCTTTGTATCTAGTGCAGTGTTTCCAACACCTAGAACAATACCTAATGCTTTAGAGGTGCTCAGGAAGTATTTGTGGGATGAGTAAATGAGGATTGTAGCTTCCCAATGATAATACCCCAATTCATTAAGCACTTATTTTGCATTCTGTGGCAAGCATTGAGTTGGATTAGCTATATTAAGTGCACTGCACCATGGCCACTGTTCTCTGTAATAAAGCATTTCTTGGGACCATTATTTGAAACAGAACACTGAATTGGTTAAGTCATTAGTTTGACTCTGCTGTAGAATTTCAGAACTCTTAGGAAGCTTGGCATTAATTTGATCCAAATACCTGATGTCACATAGTGGGTTAATGTTTCATCAGTGTCATTTGTATCCTCTTCTTATTTCCCTTTTTCCCTCATCCACACAACTTGTGAATCTTTTTACTCAACTATTTTTTTCCACATCCGCTCATCTCCATTCAGCTAATTCTCATTTTCCTCTAGGCTTACCTTTCCCACTGTCTCTACTGTGAAGACCTACCTAGTCCCTTAACCCAAGCAGAGAGACCCTTTTTCTTTCTTAACTGAAACTTTCCTGTTCACTCTAATTTTTATTACTAACTCCTCAAATCTAGAAACATCTACTGACCGCTAGCGCACCCTTAAGTACTTACTGTCTTTGGGGAAAAAAAAAACTTTAAGAGAAAACAAAAAGAATTTCAATAGCTCCAATTCCCTAGCCTGAGGTCTTTTGTTCCATGGATCTGAAAGCAGTCCTGCTGGCATAATTTCAGTTTCTTTCTCCCATAAACACAGTCCAACATATTGTAGGCTTGTAAACATTACATTGCTTCATGCCTGTCATATACATAGCCTTGGTGATGTAGAAGCACATCAGAACCTCTCCCATTTTTTAAGAAACTGTGATGCTTTAAATGTAAACATTGTGGGGTCATTTAAATATGTAAAGAATCATAAGTGGGGCAAGAAGAAGCCAAATACATTAAGCACCTTCAATCATCAGACTAATAATTTAGAGATTTCTCTTATTTAATCCTCACAAAAACTCTGCGTAATTATCTCTATATCATATAAGTTAAGTAACTTGTTCAAACTCTCTTAATCAGTAAATGGAAAAGCTGAAATTTTACATAGTTACATATATATAATTCCAAAACCTTGCTTTTCTCTCTGGTAAACCATGCAGCCTTCTGGGAGTGGGGGCAGGCAAGGGACAAGAGTTGCCGTATTTGATGTAGAATAGGTGGCAGGGTATTCATTTTTTGCCTCCAATGAGCAAGCCACAGAAAGAAAGCGGTGTTACTGGGAGTCAGGGATGGCAGTACCAGTGGCTCCCCCTTAACTTTAGCATCTGTCTTTCAGCCTGTTCTTCCAGTTAGTTTACTTGAGGTAGATGTGCTTTCTGCTTGAGCCTAGCTAGCAGTTGTGATTATATGAGGATCTATGTAAACATTTACCTGACATGTTTGTCTTCTTTGAAAGTTGTTACCACTTGCAAAGCTGTAAATTCTCAAAAAACATTGTAAGATGCCATTTTTTCCCCCATGGAATTGAGAGTTTCACAGCAATTCTCAAGATTGTTTGGAATGATGGATTAGTCTGTGGTCTTTATATTTATTCCATCCTTCATCTGTGATACTTTTCACCTTAACTGCCTTTGGATACTATGGGGTTGGCCAAAAAGCTCCTTCAGTTTTTAAGTGAAACTGAAAGACACATCTCTCATTTTCACGAAGAACTTTATTGAAGAATACACTCACCATTTTGTTCCACTGCCTTCAGCTATTTTTCAGGCAACCTCATAATTCCATCTTCTCAAAACTTTTTATCTTTCTGAGCAAAGAACTTTTCCAAGTGCCTTTTACAGACTTCCAGGGAATTGAAATTTTTTTCCATTTAGAGAATTTTGTAAAGACTGGTATAAATGGATGTCCGAAGGTGCAATGTCTAGATAAATCAGAACTTCCCAACTAAGCTGTAACAGTTTTTGCCTAGTCATCAAAGAAACATGGTCTTGCGTTATTCTGATGGAAGATTGTGCGTTTTCTGTTGATTTAATTCCAGATGCTTTTCATCGAGTGCTACTTTCATTTGATCTGATTGGGAGCAGTATGTCATAGTTAATCATTTGGTTTTCTGGAAGGAGCTCATAATAGAGGACTCCCTGTCAATCTCATTATATACGCAGCATCACCTTCTTTGGAAAAAGACTAGCCTTCAGTGTGGTTAATGGTGGTTCATTTCACTTGCCCCACAATCTCTTCCATTCTACATTATTGTGCAGTATTCACTTTTCATCACCCCTCCTCATTTTTAAAAAGGGAACATTTTCATTACATTTAAGTGGATAATCACATGCTGAAATACAATCAAGAAGGTTTTTTTGTTTGTTTGTTTAACTTCTGTGGAACCCACATGTCAAATTGATTGACATAATCAAGCTGGTGCAAATGACTTTTCAGTGCTTGATTTGGATATTTTGAATATGGTCAGGTGTCCTTCACCTGGTGTAGCATTGATTGTTCTCAAGTCACATCTCAGTTGGATTGCTGTCAACTTCAACTCGTCTACCTGACCTTAGAGCATCGTCAAAGGAGAAATCTCCAGCACAAAACTTCCCAAACTACTTTTGACACATTCAGTCAGTCACAGCACTTTCTACATAGACTGCACAAATCTTTTTGCGTTTCAGTTGCATTTTTACCTTTCTTGAAATAATAAAGCATAATATGTTAAAATATTGTTTTTTATTCCATCTTTAATATTAAAATGGCCACACAAAAATTCACCAATTCTGATTTTTTTTTAATGCATACTGATTTAACAGCTGTCACAGTACAAGCCAACAAAGTTGTTTCAAATGAAGTTAAAAACAATTGAGTGCTACTACAGCCATCTTACGGAGAAGACCTAATGAACTTTTTGTTCAACTTACAGGTGCTATGAACAAAGCTTAAAGCTGAGGAATGCTGTTTCCTCCATTGTACTGAAGGTTAATGAATACCTTTTGCATGTCCACTGTGCACTAAGTTGTGCCAAGCACTGAGGGTTTCAGTGTAAATAAATCATGGTTCCTGCTCAGTAGAGAAGTCTGAAGATCATTGCAGTTTGTTTTTTGTTGTAGTTGTTCATTTGCTAAATTGTTTCTCATTCTTTGCAGCCTCATGGACTGCAGCGTGCCAGGCTTCCCTGTCCTTCACTACCTCCTGGAATTTGCTCAAAAAATGTCCATTGAGTTGGTAAAACCATCCAGCCATCCCATCCTCTGTCAACCCCTTTTCCTCCTGCCCTCAGTCTTTCCCAGCATCAGGGTCTTTTCCAGTGAGTCAGCTCTTCACGTCAGGTGGCCAAAGTATTGGAGTCTCAGCTTCAGCATCAGTCCTTCCAATGAATATTCAGGGTTGATTTCCTTTAGGATTGACTGGTTTGATCTCCCTGCTATCCAAGGGACTCTCAATAGTCTTCTTCAGCACCACACTTAGAAAGCATCAATTCTTTGGCACTCAGCCTTCTTTATGGTCTAATTCTCACATCCATACATGACTACTGGAAAAACCATAGCTTTGACTATACAGACCTTTGTTGGCAAATTTAGGGTGATATATCTGGCATGATCAGCCATGGTTGTCTCTTTACTCTTCCAGTGTTATCTCTTGCTGCCTTGATATTTTTCTCACCTCTGTTATTTCTTCTATGACTAACTCAGATTTTAGAAGTCACTTAATTCACAATATTTTCTCTGATCCCTCAGGAGAAAGTAGATACCTCCACGCCCACTAGTATGTGTTTGTGTAGCACCTAGGTACTTATCATGCTCTATTGTAGATCCTATTTCTTTGAACTGTAAGCACTTAAGGACCAAAACTACTGTTTTTAGTTCCGACACATTTCTGGGCACATAATCAGTGATCAGTAAAAATCTTTGTTTGAATTCTGCTTGAGTAACTAAGAAGAGACTTGTAATAGTGGAAGCAACATTTGAACCAGTTCTTAAAGGATGAGTAGGAGTTCCCTAAGTGGATAAGGAAAAGAAATTCCAAACTAAGGGAGAGGTTTATACAAATAGATGAGACAATGAAGCGTTTACAAGTAACTCGCAGGGCTTTCTAATTTCACATGGAATTTGAGATATAGGTTATTGTAGGATGTTATCTCCTGTTCAGACTGATGTCTGAAGCAGAAACTCCAATACTTTGGCCACCTGATATGAAGAGCTGACTCATTTGAAAAGACCCTGATGCAGGGAAAGATTGAAGGCGGAGGAGAAGGGGACGACAGAGGATGAGGTGGTTGGATGGCATCACTGACTCAATGGGCATGGGTTTGGGTAAACTCTGGGAGGCCTGGTGTGCTGCGGTTCATGGGATCTCGAAGAGTCGGACACTACTGAGCAACTGAACTGAACTGATCTCCTGTTCAGAGCCAGCCAGAGTAGATAGAGTTAGGTGGTGGAATAAAGAATAGAAAGCTGCTTCCTCCCTCAATTATATACCCAGAAGTTGAAAATTAGTCTTTGATTTGAATATGTGTCTGTTTGAGCCGATAATTTCTCTCTGTGGACCTTTCCCAGAGGAAAGTGATTTTCTTCCCAACCTCTCACTAAAGTTCCTTCTTAAGACATCTCAAACTTAAGAAAGTGGTATGCTGAATTAAGCTGAGGGAAATGTGATTGAAATAGTGAAGAGTTCACTCTCCTAGGTAATCTAGTTTATACTGATACTTCAGTATAAAAGTACATTTATATGGAAGCATTACACTTTTTTGATTGATCTTGTAAACTGTTGAAAATATAAAGCATGTCGTCACATTATTGTCTGATGTGCTGGCCAACAGGAATCGAACCTGTTGTAAACATCACTGAAGGTTTTGAGTGCTCACCCTTGTTTGCTTAGAAACAGTTCTTCAATAAAGTGAGACTGGTTAGAGGGCTTCAGTTTCTCTCTAAATCTAAGCTGTGGGGTTTCCCAGGTGACTTAGTGGTAAAGAATCTGCCTGACAATGCAGGAGACACAGGTTCTATTTCCGGGTCAGGAAGATCCCCTGGAGGAGGAAATGGCACCCCACTCCCGTATTCTTGCCTGGGAAATCCCATGGGCAGAGGGACTGAGGGCGACAGTCCATGGGGCTGCAAAGACTTGGACACGACTGAGTGACCGCGCGCACACACACACACACACACACACACAAATCTAAACTGCAGCTTAGATTCCTTTGCATATTAAACTTCATAAGGCCTCTTTTGCTCTTTCCCTAAATAAAATTGGAAGAGATTCACAAATTTAAATCAACCACTTGCCCCATTCCTTGAGGCAAGAATCTGTGGAAGAAATGTATTCTAAAAGAAAGTATCTTATTAAGTAAGTAACTGTTAGTCGCTCAGTCGTACCCGACTCTGTGTGACCCCGTGGACTGCAGCGCTCCAGGCTCCTCTGTCCATGAGATTTTCTATGCAAGGATACTGGAGTGGGTTGCTATTTCCTTCTCCAGGGGATCTTCCCAACCCAGGGATTGAACCCAGGTCTCCTGCACTGCAGGCAGATTCTTTACCAACTGAGCTACAAGGGAAGCTTATTAGACGACTCTTAAGAGAGAGTTGTCTACTTCTTACAAAGTTGAAGTGAGAGTTGCCTTTGCATTTCTAAAATATAACCCATGGAAAACTAGAATGAACTCCAGGCCTTATTGTTAAATTTTAAAGCCATCAGGGGGCCAATATCTTCCCCTCTCCCTGCTTGTGTACTTCTGTTGTTACAGAGTAAATATTGAAGACTCTCTAACTATCTAGGGATTAAGACTTTGCTTTCCAATGCAGGGGGTACAGGTTTGATCCCTGGTCAGGGAGCTGGGATCCCACATGCCTCACCACCACAAAACCAAAGCATAAAATATTGTAACAAATTCAATAAAGACTTTTAAAATGGTCTACATCAGAAAAAAATCTTAAAAAAAGAACATAAATATTGATTGTTAGAATGAAACTGAGACATGCTGGTTAGGGAACGTTTGTTGGTTTGGTATATCAGTTCAGTACAGTCGCTCAGTCGTGTCCATTTCTTTGCAACACCACGGACTGCAGCAGGCCAGGCTTCCCTGTCCATCACCAACTCCCGGAGCTTGCTCAAACTCATGTCCATTGAGTCAGTGATGCCATCCAACCATCTCATCCTCTGTCATTGCCTTCTCCTCCTGCCTTCAATCTTTCCCAGCATCAGGGTCTTTTCTAGTGAGTCAGTTCTTCCCATCAGGTGACAAAAGTATTGGAGTTTCAGCTAGAGCATCAGTCCTGCCAATGAATATTCAGGGTTGATTTCCTTTAGGATTGACTGGTTGGATCTCCTTGCAGTCCAAGGGACTCTCAAGAGTCTTCTCCAACACCACAGTTCAAAAACATCAATTCTTTGGTGCTCAGCTTTCTTTATGGTCCAACTCTCATATCCATACATAACTACTGGAAAAACCATACCGTAGCTTTGACTAGACGGACCTTTGTTGGCAAAGTAGTGTCTCTGCTTTTTAATATGCTGTCTAGGTGTTTCATAGCTTTTCTCCCAAGGAGCAAGCGTCTTTTAATTTCATGGCTACAGTCACCATCCACAGTGATTTTGGAGACCAAGAAAATAAAGTCTGTCACTGCTTCCGTTGTTTGCCCATCTATTTGCCATGAAATGATGGGACCAGATGCCATGATCTTTACTTTCTGAATGTTTAGTTTTAAGCCAGCTTTTTCACTCTCCTCTTTCACTTTCATCGATAGGCTCTTTAGTTCTTCTTCGCTTTCTGCCTTAAGAGTGGTATCATCTGCATATCTGAGGTTATTGATATTTCTCCCAGCAATCTTGATTCCAGTTTGTGCTTCATCCAGCCCGGCATTTCACATGATGTACTCTGCATATAAGTTAAGTAAGCAGGGTGACAATATACAGCTTTGACGTACTCCTTTCCCAGTCTAGTTTGGTACATAGGTGACAGAATTAGAATTTCTGAGAGATTTGTCATTGTTGTAGAGTATGGACTTCCTTGGGAAATGATTCTATCTTTAGGAAATAAATGTATCCTTAGCCATTTTTACAAGAACCAAAGTGAGTCCTGGAGTTAGAATCAGGAGACTTGGGTTTTAGTGCTGTCTCCGAGCAAAGTGTTTAACCTCTTGAAACTTCAGTCCTTCTTTTATAAAGGGTAGGAGACTGAGCCAGATGATCACTAAGATTCTTTATTGAATCTTTGAGTTTACTGTGCATGTATGCTCAGTCACTCAGTCATGTCTGACTCTCGGCGACCCCATGGACTGTAGCCCTCCAGTCTCCTCTGTCCATGGGGTTATCCTGGCAAGAATACTGAAGTGGGTTGCCATTTCCTCCTCTAGGAGATCTTCCCAACCCAGGAATCGAATCCAAGTCTCCTGCAGCTCCAGCACTGGCAGGCAGATTCTTGATCTCTGAGCCATCTTGGAGGCCTTGGGTTTATTACTATTTTCAAATACCCAAGATTAGCAGTGAGCCAAGTCAAGCTGGGCATTTAAATTTGGCAGGTGGTAAACAGTAGCCATATGAGATGAGGATCCTTAAATCTATCTGTTTTACTCTTTTTTAAAAAATTTATTTTTGGCTATGCTGGGTTTTCATTGCTGCATACAGGCGTTCTCTAGTTGAGGTGGGTGAGGGCTACTCTTCCTGAGTGCGTGGGCTCCTCACTGGGGCAGCTTCTCTTGTGGAGCCCTAGAGCACAAGCTCAGTATTTGCAGCCTATGGCATGTGAGATCCTCCCTGACCCAGGGATTGAACCCATGTCCCCTGCGTTGCCAGGCAGATTCTTAATCACTGGACCATTTGGAAACTCCCTGTCTGTTCTATTCGTGTGTGGTTCTGTCAGCATGAACTGGATTCTGTATGACTTCCAGGCTGTGTGTGTGTGTGTGTGTGTGTGTTTAATGTGCCGGGCTCTGTGTGTGTGTGTGTGTGTGTGTGTGTGTGTGTGTGTGTGTGTAATGTGCCGGGCTGTGTGTGTGTGTGTGTGTGTGTGTGTGTGTGTGTGTGTTTAATGTGCCTGGTTTGAACTAATTCATGATAATCCACGCATCTGGGTTACTGCATCTGCTTAATGTTTCTGTGCACCAACCCTGCTTGTGTTCAGATTTCCTCCTTGGCCTGCTTCTTCCAGTTTGCTCTCTGGATTCATGGTACAGAAATGTCATCCTTTTCCGTTTCTGACTAACCTTTTGGTAATGACTGGGTTTTCTGACATGTACTTTGGCTGGCTCTTCCTGACCTAAGCTCTCCTTTTTGGCTTGTTTTCTCACTGTAACAACAGTGATGAGTATTGCTTGCATTTATTGAGAGCTTTCCATGAGCCAGACACATTATAAAGTGCTTTATTTCTGTTTATGTCATTTAATCCTTATTACTGCCTTGTACTGCTAAGTATTGTTATGCCCACTTTACAGATTAGGTAACTGAGGCCCAGGGAGATGAAGTAACTTGCCTAGTATTCACACCTAGTAATAGAGCTGGAATTAAAATGTTAACCTGCCTCCAAAGCTCATCTTCTTAAACTATATGCTGTGTTGTCTTCATGATGATGATAACTATGATATGTTGAGCGTCTGCTAGGTGCTGGGGAATGTTTTTCCCACCTTTGCTTCCGCATTTTGTGATAGTCAGAGGTGCTATTGCACATGGTGTGCTTTTAGGCTAATAAATGTAAGGGCCAGCTTTGAAGGTATTTGACATTCTTATGTTGGAGCATTCTTTCAATGTAAAATTACAATGTATTTTTCCTTTTATTCTTTCCAGTTTTAATGGTCAGTATCATAATTTTTTTACTACTGTTACTAACAACTGATTTTTGTCCAGGTGTACACATTTTTTCTTACTGGTGCCTTAGCACTGTGATTTTCCTATTCCTTGGTGGTGGTTTAGTCACTGAGTTGTGTCCAACTCTTGCAACCCCAGGGACTGTAGTCTGCCAGACTCCTCTATTCATGGGATTCTCCAGGCAAGAATACTGGAGTGGGTTGTCATATCCTCCAGATCTTCTCTAATCCAGGAATCAAACCCAGGTCTCCGGCATTGCAGGCAGATTCTTTTACTGATTGAGCTACGAAGGCAGCCTCTTATTCCTTACCTTTGCTGTTTAATCAAAAGCAGATAATGGAAGAAATTTCTTTAAGGTCCAGTGGTTAAGACACCACATTTCCACTACAGGGGGCACAGGTTCAATCCCTGGTGGGGGGGGACTAAGATCCTCATGCTGTGAAGCATGGCCACAAAATTAAAAAAAAAAAAAAACCACACAGATAATAGAGATAAGATAATGGGGAAAGAAGAGCAGTGCTAGTGAAAGGCAAGGGGAAAATCCAGATACTAGAAATCTTCCTGGAATCTGAGTTTGCAGAACAAAGATTTAAACTAAAAGCTCAGTTTCAGGGGTAGCTGTCTTTTGTTAAAGGAATATTAGGGCTTTGACAAACACAGGATTCAACCTCACTAGCTTTAGTATTCTTATCTGATAATAAGGTAAATAATATATTCTTCACAATTCCTGTTTAGTTGTGGTGATAATTAAATGATATAGACAGTGTAAAGCTCCTTAATATAGTGCTCAAAATTATTACTTCCCCTTTTACCATCAGATGTTAAATTCATTAAGTTGTATCCTTAATATTTATGTATTTGGCTGTATTAGTTACATTAAATTAGTTATATCTGAATAAAAGAAAAATCAGCATGCAGGCTGACCCTTCCACTGCTGCCTGTGGTTATTGTCGCAGCATGCAGGGCTCAGTTCAGTTCAGTTCAGACACTCAGTCATGTCCGACTCTTTACAACTCCATGGACTGTAGCTCGCCAGGCTTCCCTGTCCATCACCGACTTCCAGAGCTTACTCAAACTCATGTCCATCGAGTCAGTGATGCCATCCAACCATCTCGTCCTCTGTCGTCCCCTTCTCCTCCCACCTTCACTCTTTCCCAGCATCAGGGTCTTTTCAAATGAGTCAGTTCTTCGCACCAGATGGCCAAAGTATTGGAGTTTCAGCTTCAGCATTAGCTCATCCAATGAATATTCAGGACTGATTTCCTTTAGGATGGACTGGTTGGATCTCCTTGCAGTCCAAGGGACTCTCAAGAGTCTTCTCCAACACCACAGTTCAAAAGCATCAATTCTTCGGCACTCAGCTTTCTTTATAGTCCAGTGCTCACATCCATACATGACAACTGGAAAAACCATAGTTTTGACTAGACAGACCTTTGTTGGCAAAGTAATGTTTCTGCTTTTTCCTATGCTGTCTAGGTTTTTCATACCTTTTTTCCCAAAGAGCAAAACGTCTTTTAATTTCATGGCTGCAGTCACCATCCACAGTAATTTTGGAGCCCAGGAAAGTAAAGTCTGTCACTGTTTCCATTGTTTCCCCATCTATTTGTCATGAAGTGATGGGACTGGATGCCATGTTGAGTTTTAAGCCAGCTTTTTCACTCTCCTCTTTCACTTTCATCAAGAGGTTCTTTAGTTCTTCACTTTCTGCCTTAAGGGTGGTGACATCTGCATATCTGAGGTTATTGGTATTTCTCCCAGCAAGCTTGATTCCTCAAGATTATTATTAAACTTAAGCAGAAAGAGAAGTACTACAAGTTGTTGTTGTTTCATTGCTAAGTCATGTCTGACTCTTTTGCGACCCCATGGACTTTAAGCCCTCTAGCCTCCTCTATCCGTAGGATTTCCCAGGCAAGAATACTGGAGTGAGTTGCCTACTCCAAGAGATCTTCTCAACCCAGATATCAAACCCACATCTTCTGCATTGACAGGTGGATTCTTTACCATTGAGTCAGTAGGGAAACTTGAAGTATTATGTAATATCTTACAAATGTTTATTTCAGTTTTACTATTTTAGTAAGCCAGATTTTCCAGATATATTTCTTTTTATTTTTAGAAAAAGTCTATTTAGTTCTAAAGTATTGTTCCTAATGTTATTAATTCCCAGTACACAAATCTCATTCTTCTCTGAGTATGCTCTCACAGGTACGAAATACAGTTTTAGGGCAAGCAGTGGAGAGTCAGAATGGTCTGATTTTGAGGCAAGCCTGTGTCTAGAACACACCTTTGAGTGGACTTCTGCTCCCATCAGCCTGCTTATGCATAACCCTGATGTTTTTTGTGTGATTAAATTAAAATTAAATTAAAGTCTTTGGTAGTCTCGCTTTGTTGCTGGGAGTCAGGGACGTTGTAACCCAGCTCAGTGTCAGGAAAAGTAGGTGTGGACTTTCAGGGCTGCGCCTCTCAGCAACTAGAATGTGGCTGGCAGTCTCCTCCCCTTCCTGCCCTGGAGCTCTTCACAGTGTGCACTCTGGAATGACAGGCATTCCTGTGTGGAGAGAGCCAGCGTGAAGGCATATTTGTGAGAACCACCAGTGCCTGGCCCGGGTGGGATACAGGGAACCAGAACTCCCACAGATGAATTGCCCTGGTCCGTGTCCGTGTCCTGATGTCTGGCGGTGACACTGAGAGAGGAGTACACGACCCCTCCTTATGTGGATTTATCATTTAAGAAAAGTTTGCTTTGGTCCGGGACAATTTGCTGTTGTGAGACACATCAGACAACATAATCATGGGGCAAGCTGACATCTCCAGACCGGTAAATCCAGATGGAGCTGGTGAGTAATAGAAGGCAACGAAACAAAATCTTGACAGAGGCAAGGCAGATTTACAGGTGAAGTTGAATATTTTATAGGAATTTGAATGTGAGGATTTTGATGTTTTTAACTTTAGGATGTTTAATCACTTTGTGAAGAGTAAATGAAGAAATATAAGTTAATTTTTCATTCAGTTATATTAATTTACAAGTCATAGTTTTGTTTTACTTGATCCTTTTGGACTTTTAAGATAATATTGCTAGTAAACCATCTGTTAATTTCTTACCCTTGCAGAAAATAAGTGCTACAGGAACTCGTGGTGTTTAGAAGTCAGTGGTGTTTTACTGCTGTTTTACAGGACTTGAACTGTTGATATATATATGTGGTATAAAACTAGAATTGTTGACTTCTATAAACAGGACATGTTTTGTTTTGGTTTGATTTGTTTTTTTGGCCGTGGCATGAGGGATCTTAGTTCCCGAACCAGTTCCACTATGCCCCCTACAGTGGAAGCACAGAATCCTAACCACTGGGCTGCCGGGGAATTCCCAACAGGACAATTTTTAAGATTTGAGTTAATTTTTTAGACTCAGTTGTACATTTTAAAATAAGTCTCAAGCTTCTTCCATTGTGCTGGTGTTTCCGTTTCTCATAAGGCAACACTTGGTGTAAACATTTCTGAAGTCAGTGCTATGCATTTGAAGTGTTATTGTCTCAGAAATAGCTGGAGACTAGGCTGATTATTGTAAGTATAGCCAGAGTTTCAAAGAATAGAAGTGAAATGGAAGTTCAGTGTCACTGAGACTCATATTCCTAACATCGTGGGGTTTTGTGTAAGATGAAGATGGAAAGGTGGAAAAGATAGATTTAAGTGGATATTCATTAAAGGGTTGTTAAATATAAACAGAGTGGGGAAAAACCTGTGAATCATTTCTTGACATTATACTTTTTAAAAAAAGGTTTATACCTTCTTATACCTTCTCTTTGATTTATGAAGCACCATAAAATAAGTGCAGTCCCAGACTACTTTTTTTTCCCCCTGAAATAAAAAATGTTAGTGACTTTAAAGAAAGCCATGAAGTGTGGGAACACAGGTAACAGTCCCAAATGTGTCGTGTGATTTAATGTAATTTCATTTCTAGAGGTGTATTTTCCCCTGAGAACTTGCCAGACGAAATTCCTACAAAGTAATTTTCATGTTTTATTGAAACTTGGGCACGTCAATTGCAAAGTAAGCCATTCAGTCACAGATTTTTAGAACTGAAGTCAGAACTTGACTGACTTTACTTTGCTCACCAGGGCTGAGTCCATATCAATTCAGTAGCTCACTTTTTTTTCTTAATGAAATATTTTATAGGTAGAAAAGGGTATAGAGGAAAATATAAAGGACCCTCTGGGGCTTCTACTTATCTTAAGAGATGAAATTAAAAATGGAGATATTTCCCTCCCATCCCCTCTTCTATGCCCACATTCCCTTATGATAGCATTTTGCTTCTTTGCTCCCAGAGGTAACCACTCACCAGAATTTAGTCAGTTCCATTTTGGGCCTCTAAATTTTCCTGTGGTTTCTACTACAAAGATAGTTCTTTGTTAATAAATCAGGATATAAATCATGCTAGGCATTTATCTATGAGACGAAAATGAAAGGTCTTTGAAAAGCAAGAAATGGGTAAGCAGGTACAACTCACTAATGAGTGGTGATATTTATGCAGAATGCCCATTTAACATCTAATACTAGACAAAAAATTTCATCTCAATAGGTAAAATTCGTAATCTTTTCTGCCTATAAAAAAAGTAGGACTCATCACTCATCATTCATCAGTTTTTCTGCCTACCAACAACCCTAATAAAAGATTTCTGAAGTAGAGATTTCCCTAATGGCCTAGTGGTTACAATTCTGGGTTTTCACTGCTATGATCTGGGTTTAATTCCTGGTACTTGAACTGAGATCCTACAAGACGCACAGTGCAGCCGGGGGAAAAAAGACCTATGAAGAAGAAATAGAGATCACTCTCTACCTAACTAAGGCTTTTATATTCTGAGTTTAATTTTTGGATTTTATTTCCTATTATCTATGTAATTCAAAGGTAACGATAAGCTATTTTCATGGACAGACTTCATTTTATCATTTATAATTTGGGATGTATTATATTTGAGCAAATCAGGACCAGGTCTTGAAGGCTCAACATTGATAACTTTGAGAACTATACCATTACTATAAAGTCTTTTACCAAATATAACAGTTTCTTCATGAAATTTTAAAAGCATTTCAGTGGGTAGGTGTCTGGTAAGAATATTTTACCAGATTCTTTGGAAAGATAAATGTAGAAAGTAAATTAAGACCTAAGTCGTTTGTTCAAAGTTCTCGGCCTGTAATAATAGTAGTTAGTTTTCAGCTTCAAACTTGATGGTACTGGGTTTGGCAAGCCAAGTGATGCAGAAATAAATGAATGAATGTATTGATTTCTTATTATTTTCAAGGCACTGTGAATGTGGCAGACTCTATGGGTATAATTCCTGTCTGTGCCTTTCAGAAGTTTACTTTCTAGTTAAGAATTTATAATACTGGGCTTCCCTGGTGGCTCAGTGTTAAAGAATCTGCCTACCAATGCAGGAAACACAGCTTCAGTCCCTGATCCAGGAAGATCCCACATTCCGTGGAGCAACTAAGCCCATGCACCACATCTGTTGAGCCTGTGCTGTAGAGCCCAGGAGCTGCAAGTTCTGCAGCTGGAGCGCCTGGAGCCCCCGTGCTCCACAAGAAAAGCCACCACAGTGAGAAGCCAACGTACCTCAAGTACCACAACTAGAGTAGCCCCTGCTTGCCGCAACTAGAGAAAAGCCTGAGCAGAGACAAAGACCCAGCACACCCAAAAACAAACAAATAAATAAATTTTTAAAGAATGTAAAATATTAAAGTAAAATTTTTACATATTTTAAAATTTGTATAAGACATATTCCATTTTTTAAGGTTATTAGACACCCATGGCTTATAATGGAAGTATCAAGGTGTTAACCAAGAAGAGTCTGCTTTCAAATAAATAATCTTTGCAGGAGAACTCATATGCAAATTTATGAGATGTTATGTAAAAATAAGTATTTTTACTGTAGGTTCTTTCTAACAGGTGAGCCAATAGAGAATTTAAATCAGAATAAGACTTTATGCTGTGGTGTCCATTCAAGGACATAAAGGAAATAGTTTTCCTCAGCAGTTCCTATTAAAAAAATCCTAAAATGAAATATATCTATAGGAGAGGTCTGTAGGTTTACTGAGATAGGGACTTCCCTGGCAGTCCAGTAGTTAAGACTCCATGTTCCCACTGTGGGAGGCACAGATTCGATCACTGATTGAGGAACTAAAATCCTGTAAGCCATGCTCTGACCAAAAATAAAAATTACTGAGAGAAAACTTTCAAATAATACTCTGTAATTCTCAATCAATGTAAAGCTGTTTCTGTGTTCACTGGAATCCTTCACTGTATTATCATATTAAAACAAACAGCGAGTTATCACATGTCCCTGAATTAAGCACAGAGAATTTTAATAAATTCTACCCAACCATTTAGTCTAGAATTTCCTTCTCTTTCTGCCTTTCCATTCCCCCATCTAGCTCTTTTTTGTTTGGCCCCATCATGTGCCTTTCACTCACTAATTGCCCTCTTCCCCCTGCCACTTTTCCTTTGTATAAGGATATGCTGCATAAGAAGATATTATACTGTCATATTTTCTCTTTCCTTCATTCCTTTTCCATCAGTATGTAATTCATTTTGCTCTGAAATTTGTTGTTGTGGGTTCTTAGACATGAAAATAGGAGTGGTTTGGGGAAAGGTGCTTTAGAAATAATGCTGTTATTTGGAAGCAATGTCAGTAAGGGGATTGGCGGATGAACAAATTTTAATATAGTTATATAACAATATTAACATAGAAATAAATAATAGATGGAGTAATTAAAAATAAACTTCTTCATGAGACTTGAAAGAACACTTGGCACTACTTGGTCATCAGAATTATCAGACGTTTCTCATACCTATCTAGACTTAAAAATAAATGCTTCTAAGAAAGAAGGAAAAGGATTACTTTCTTCATGTGATGCAAGACTCAGGAGAAAGTGATAGGGTTCTGTCATGAATGCCTTAAACGAGTTTCTGTTGTTATTGAATGTAGAATACCAGTCAAAAATTATTTTCTGAATAGCCCATTGTCACAATAATGTATTCCTTCTTTCTACTTGCTGATTAATTTTGAGAGGTTTAAAGTTTTTTTTCCATGAGAGAACATATTATCTGGCACCTCACTATAAAAACTTTCAACTTGCAACTTTTATCAAAAAATTATACACATCCAATTTGCCAAAGTAAAGCACCATAATTTCTTGGTGCAATTATGGTAAAAATATTGTTTTCCTAGAGTTGGAATCTCAGACCTAATTGTACCTGCAGGTACAGAGAGAGGTACCGAAGAGAGCTGTCTTCTTGAGTGTTTTCCCAGTTCTATTACCCAAAGGTCATAACGATGCAGTATTTCCAAGGGAAGTTATGGGCCTGTTGCAGACAAAGCCTGCTTTGTTCATTAGTGGCAGGTTTTGCTTTCTGTAATTTTGTTGCAATTTTCTAAAACAGTTTTTTAAGTCCAGTAATAATCCTTTTTTTGAAGGCAAAAGCAAGTATAAGTACAATAGTGTAAGTACCATAAGTTAGTGTTCTCCATTTACAGAGTTCTAATGCTGTTAAAATGCTTGTATAAAAGCAAGATCTGTTTCAAGTTAGATGGGCATTAAAGGAAATTAAACAGAATCATGAGATTATAAAAGTAATTGGTCACAATATATGTGTAAATCAGATCATTATGCTGTATTCCTTGAACTTAAAAAAAAAAGATGATTGGTGCCTCTTGATAATGGAATATGTGTATCTCATTGCACAAAGCTATTTTTTTTTTAAGCTATGTATTTTTAAGTTTTGCACAATAACTGATTATTAAAAGCTTTGTGGGTAAAAGGAGAATTTTATACACTTCAAATTCTATACATTTTTAAAAACTCAATAAGGTATAAGAAATAGATCTCAAACTAAAAGACAGTCCCAGTAAGTTTGTTGCTTATTACTAAACCTAGTGAAGGGTAGTGGGTAAATAAGATTGTCTTGAAAACTAAGTTATCGGTCAACTACAGTTGCCTGTGCCTTAACTTGCCTTCCAACTTGGATGACTAAGAATTGGCTGTAAATCAGATTCTAAGATGAACTAGGCTTACTGTTTAACCCTTTTTATCCTTTATCTCTAGCAAGTAATGTAGGTATAATATGTATCCACAGCAACTAGTTAATGGATACTTTATCTGAAGATGAAAAGTGCTAAGTAATTTTTTAATAATACTATACATTTATTTACAAATCACCTCAGAAATTCATCTGAATCAACTGAGCCTGAACTAAAAACATTGAGTTAAATACTGACCAGGAAAAAACTGAGGGTTGAAGAGCGAACTGCTCTTGTGGCCCAGTGGTTAAGAATCTGCTTTGCGGTGTAGGGGACACACATTCAATCCTGGTCCGAGAGGATCCCACGTGCTGTAGAGCAGCTAAGCCTGTGTGCCACGACTACTGAAGCCTTCGTACTCCAGGGCCCATGAACCTCAACTGCTGAGCCGGTTGGCTGCAACTGCTGAAGCCCGTGCACCTGGAGCCTGGGCCCCACAACCAGAGAAGCCACGGCAATGCAGAAGCCCACGATGTGCAGCAACTAGAGAGCAGTCCCCACTCACCGCACCTAGAGAAAGCCAGCACGCAGCAACAAATACCCAGCACAGCCAGAAGTAATACATAGTTTAATTAGTTAAATTTACAAAAAGAAACGAGTCTATGAAATGTGAGGTGCTACAACTTGAAGGAGGGAGTAAGCAGTTTAAACACTGGGGCACAGTTTCAAGATACTACTGAAGCTTCAAACTCCAGACTGTAATTTAGTTAGGTATCTTGCACTCCTAACCTCCACCCCCTCCAGAAAGCACCAGGACCTCCACAGCTTTCCTAGTGGCCTGCAGCTACGTGACTTCTTTGGAACACACAACCATAAAACTTTAAGCAGCATTCTACACCCTGTTTTCTGGCAAACAAAGGGAAACATGAGGGAAACCACCTTCTTTTGGCTCTCATGGAAAACAGAATGGGACCATAAACACATTTTAAGTTCCGTAATTAATTTAAACAGAAACAATGAGACCCAAATGTGACTCCTGTATTTCTTCTGTGAAATTGATAATAGGAGGGAGATGGTCGTAAAATCAGAATTGTTGAGAACAAATGTTTGGTTGATGTGCAAATTGAGTGGTTTCAAACTCACGCTCTAAGTCCTTTATTTAGGAGTACAGAAACAATATTTGAGGTGTAATTGTATCATTAAAATTTTTAAAAATGGTTTCTAGACATCTGAATTATACTTTTTGTTGTATCATTTATTCATCCATCAGTTTTCTTTCTTTCTACTGCAGTTTTCTAAGGGGTGCAATTGAATTTTCTTCATGTCAGACAAAAATTCGTAGTAAGAAACCTGAACAGTTTTAAAGCATTCAAGAATGCTACAGAGATTAGTGGCTTCAATTAGATCTAATCAGCCACCCCTGTCAAGGATTTGTGCATACTTTAAAACCCTTCATTCCACAGCTGAAAAGCTTACACCTGGTGAATTTAGAGTACCATTAACTTTGTTCTCTAGCTTCATGTATCACTATTCCAGATACCAAAGGAAATGGCCTTGAATGGTTTAATTTGCTTAATACTTCAGACTGTGATTTTTATGTGGTAAATAATTCATTTTTATAGGAACCTAATATTTAGGAAGAGTTGTTTTCCATTGTGTATTTATGTACATGCTGAACTTTGTTAACTGTCATGGGCTCCCACTTTCAAAGTGAATTTGTTTTTGTTCCAATTATAAAAGCCATCCATGTTCATTGTAAAGGAAACACACACACACAAAATATAAGCTAGAAAGGAGAAAAGCAAATATCCTGTAATCCTGCCATCAAATTGTTTACATTTTAGACTAGTTCCTTCCATTCTCCTTTTTAACATATAGAATATAATATGTGTAAGTATATACCCTTGTTTTTAACCTTGGATTATTAATTACTCCAGAAACCTAGTTTTAATGATTATATATTGTTTTATATAAAATTTTCAGTTTATTTATATACCCATTGTTATACATTACGATACTCACGATTATATACCACTCTAAATAACACTGTCAGAAATAATATCTTTAGGCAGCTTCCATCTTCCAAAGCTGAGTCTACTAGATTTTTGTGTGGATGTTAATGAGAACTTAAGCTTTTTGATCCTGGCCCCTCTAGTTCTAAATAATACTTCATTAGTTTTTGTTTGTTTGTTTTTTAAAGAAGAATATATGCCCAAGTGTAGTTTGATAATGGGAGGCTAATACCTGTTTCATACTCTGCAGAGTTGGATTTAGGCAGATGCTGAGTAGGTCTTCCCAAAGAACGTTATTGTAAGTCACTGTCAGTCAGCTACCTTCCCTTCTTGGGAGTGAGTATTCTTGAATGTAAGTAGGGAAGGCTTGACTGGCTACCTCTTACTACCATTTAATTACTTTAAGATCCTACTCTTCATATGTAGGACATGTGATGGAATC
The DNA here is from genome assembly GCF_963930625.1 of Muntiacus reevesi. Taxonomy (NCBI): domain Eukaryota; kingdom Metazoa; phylum Chordata; class Mammalia; order Artiodactyla; family Cervidae; genus Muntiacus; species Muntiacus reevesi. Next base: position 112,796,177 of record NC_089251.1, read on the forward strand.
AAGTTTTTGTGAATTCCTTCTGGTGTCAGTATAGTTGATCTTGGGGGGAAAAGGTGATTTACCCCTTTCCCTTTTCAATAAGAATGATTAACCTGCTTCTCTTTCTTCTTGAAATTTTTCATGCATGAGAACACTCCCTTGATTCAGAATTTATTTCTTTCAGCAGGCACCTAAACAAAGAGTACATGGGAATAACTTTTATCAACACTTCATTTTAATCAGCTATAGGTGTTACTTTTGAATAATGGCTGAAAGTTGTTTCTAGAGCACTCTCAAACTAGTCTTCTCTAGAAATGCCTAAGAGTGTGGCTTCAGAGTCCTCTCTCCCACATGTCTTAATCAACAACGTGAAGAATCTGTTTCAACTTGAAGCAGAATCTTTTTTTGTTTTAAGCTGTGCCATAGTGGCATGTGGGATCTTAGTTCCCCTACCAGGGTTCAAACCCACGCCCCCTTCCCTGGGAGCACAGAGTCTTAACTACTGGACTGCCAGGAAAGTCCTGAAACAAGATGTAGAGAAATAAGATGCACAACAGTCAGTGAAGAAAGACTCCAAATACAGGAGATGATTCATGAATAAGAACGAGAAATCTATAATCCAGTGTAAAAATAGTGTACAATAGTGATCTAAATCATAAAAATCGATTGCTGTATCCAAAATAATAAGTTCATTTTTTTCTCTTCTTTTTTTTCCTTTTTTTTCAATAAGTTCATTTTTAAAATTTATTTTTTAATTGGAGGAAAATTGCTTTACAGTGTTGTGTTGGTTTTTGCCATAAAACTAATGCAGATCCGTTATATATATATTATATATATATATATAATATATATTCCCTCCCTCTTGAACCTCCCTCTCTTCCAATCATCCCACCCCTCTAGGTCATCACAGAGCACCAGGCTGGTTTCCCTGTGTTATATAGCAACTTTCCCCCTAGCTATCTGTTTTACATATATATCTATGTCAGTGCAACTTTTTCAGTTTGTCCCACCGTCTCCTTCTCTGTGTCCACAAGTCTGTTCTCTACGCGTGCATCTTAATTCCTTCCCTGCAGATAGTTTCATCAGTACCGTTTTTCTAGATTCCACATATACGCATTAATATACAATACTTGTTTTTCTTTATCCATTCATCTGTTAATGGACATCTAGGTTGCTTTCATGTCCTGGCTATTGTAAATAATGCTGCCAAAGTAATGACTTCTAACAGAAATGAACAAATGATTGATAAAGTACCTGTTGAAATTTGAAGTCATTATAAGTGGGTGGCAAATTAGTTTATGTGCTGTCTCTCAGTTGTGTCCGATTCCTTGTAACCCCATGGACTGTAGCCCACCAGCCTCCTCTGTCCATGAGATTATCCCAGCAGGAATACTGGAGTGGGTTGCCATTTCCTCCTCCAGGGGATCTTCCCAACCCAGGGATCAAACCAAAGTCTCCTGCATCTCCTGCATTAGCAGGCAGATTCTTTACCACTGAGCCACCTGGGAAGCCCAAATTAGTTTATAAGGAAGCTCTAATAAGATACCTAGCTTTTGGAGAAGGAAATGGCAACCCACTCTAGTATTCTTGCCTGGAGAATTCCATGGACAGAGGGCAGCAGTTCATGGGGTCGCAAAGAGTCCAACACGACTAAGAGACAAACACAAGGATTGAGAAGAAAAGAGGCGCTAGGAAAAGAAGGGGGGGGGAATAGAAGGCAAAACTTTGAAAGTGAAATGCCATTTAAAAGGACTTTACCCCAAAGTATCTAATTTAGTTCAGTAAAAATGCCATTAATGTGAAAATTTTAGTTATTTTAATGTTTGAAATACTGCAAATAAAGGTAGATAGAAATGAAAAAAAAAAGATACCTAGCTTTATTATCTGTACCCTTTATGTATTTTGATAGAAAGTATCCAAAGAATAAAACATACAACAAAAAGCAGCCCAATGGTAGGGGGGAGGGGGTCGAGAAAACCAATGACATGACATGTATAAAGTCCTGAAATAAATTTAAAAACTCAATCCCCAACTGAAACTACTTTACCCAGTGAAAATATCCTTCAAAAAAGGTGGAATAAAATTATTCCACTTGGAAGTGGAGAATTGCAGGAAGAAATGAAGAATATCTGAAAAAGCAAGTATGCAGGAAATACCAAAGAATAGTATTTGTTAAAACCACAATAATGTTTTCTATGGTTTATTGTTATATGTCTGTATAAGCAAAATATGACAGCACGAATAATGGAGTTGAAATGTAAGGTTCTTGCGTTGTTTTACGTGTTGTGAAAATACTACCTTAAATGTAGGCTGTAAGTCAAGGATGCGCAGGACAGATGAGGCAAATGGAAAACAAACAGCGAAATGGCAGCCCTGTAACAGCCAGCTGTGTGTAAAAGCATTAGGCGTAAATGAACTGAACAGTCTAAAAGACAGCAGTTTCAAACTAGAGAGAAAAACAAAGTAAAGATGTTATTAAAGCAGTGTAGAGAATTTCACAATGATAAAAGGGTCAATTCAACAGGAAGATACAGTTTTAAAGTATATAAAGCTAGAATTAATAGAAGTAAGTAAAGAGACAGATCTACTTTCATAGGTAGAAATATCAACATACCTCTCTCAGTAACTGATAGAACAAGCTGACAGCGTATCAAAAAGAATATTTATTAATGATTTGTATAACATGATTAACCAACCTGACATAACTGGCTTATACATAGACCACTACACTCACTAACTGAACAACACACTATATTCCCAAGTACACATGGAACATAGTATGTTATAAATCTAGAGAAGAAAAAGAAAAAAAAATTAATAATAAGTGGTTAGTCTCTAAAAAAATTAATAAATGACTAATTCTCTTTAAAATCTAGGAGAAAAAATTAATCTAAACTTTTTATTTATTTATAATTTAAATTCTGTCTGAGTCTAGGAAACACAGGGAAGATCCTCCCAATTCTTCTGTAGGAATAATTTACCTGAGTCAGAAACTCTGGAATGGTGCCATGATTTTCTGGTTTATTTTTCTTCAACAAAGAATTAGGTTACGTGCACATAATGTCTGCCTCTGTCTCTCTTAACATACAAAAGCTTTCCAGATAGTATCTGGATTTGAATTTAGCATCCTGACTGATTGTAAGAATCACCCGGGAAATTTTTTGAAAACAGATTTCTAGGGCCCACCTCCTGCAGATTCCATGTTTTGAAAAGGCAACTGAACTGATTCCAAGTATTTGAACAGATTTGGGAATCACGAAAATAATGTTCTGTTTGTCATGAAAATGAGGAGGAGAGAAGGGAGAATGTGAAAATATGGAAAGGAGAATGTGAGAATATGAATGAATTGGGGATAATAGTAACTGGGTTAGCACTGGGTGTGGCTGAGCCTCACTGCATGATGCAAGAGGCATACCCGCTTCTAAAGTTTTATGGATGTGAAGATTAAGCATATTTGCATAAAGCATCAAAGAAAAAAACTGCTGTCTTTGCTTTTTGTGTTAGTGACTGGATGGCAGATGCACTCCTTTTTATCATTAGCTGTTGGTATTTTCCAGATACACTGTGACTTAATATAAACTGAACTTATTTTGAGCTTATATGTTAGCAGGCATAAATATGTTTGAAAGGATATCATGATTTTGTTGCTTTGAATGTATAAGAAAAAGGGGATACATGAATGTGTTGTTCAATATAATGAAGAACTAAAATGGATAAACCAAGTCCTACTTTAGAAGGTGAATTCTTGTTCAGTTGTTGTATCCAACTCTTTATGACCCCATGGACTGCAGCACGCCAGGTTTCCCTGTTCTCCTGATCTCCTAGAGTTTGCTCAAACTCATGGCCATCCCACCATCTCATCCTCTGTCACCTCCTTCTCTTCCTGCCCTCAGTCTTTCCCAGCATCAGGGTCTTTTCCAGTGTGTTGACTCTTTGCATCAGGTGTTCAAAGTATTGGAGCTTCAGCATCAGTCCTTCCAATAATATTCAGGGTTGATTTCCTTTAGGATTGACTGGTTGGCTCTCCTTGCAGTCCAAGGGACTCTCAAGAGTCTTCTCCAACAACACAGTTCAAAAACGTCAATTCTTTGTTACTCAGCCTTCTTTATGGTCCAGCTCTCATACCCATATATGACTACTGGAAAAACCTTAGCTTTGACTATACTGACCTTTGTCACAAAGTGATGTCTCTGCTTTTTAATATGCTGTCAAGGTTTGTCACAGCCTTTCTTCCAAGGAGTAAGCATCTTCATTTCATGATTGCAGTCACCATCTGCAGTGATTTTGGAGCCCAAGAAAATAAAATCTACCAGTTTCCACTTTTCCCCATCTATTTGCCAAAAAGGTGATTAGGTATCAAAAAGATAGTGGAAGCAGGCTAGATTGGATGTATTTTCATTTTAAGACTTTACAGACAGCAACTTTCTGTGATTTTGTTACTGCCTTTCTATAAAGTTTTTTGGCTATTTTTCTTTGTAAAAGCATCACATAGCACTTAGAATTTTTACTTTTGCATTGTTAGTTTGAGGGTTTTTTGTTTGTCTTGGCTTGGTTTTTGGTTTTTTATATTATCTTCTCTGTTACTTTTAACCAAATAGGCATTTTCCTGTGTGTCTTTTGGAACTGAGTGAAGTTAAGTCATTGTCTGGGTTAGCAAGAGATTTAAAGTCTCAGTCTATCCCTGCCTCAGTAAGGAAAGCTAATATTTGAGAAAGAACAGCTTATGTTACTTAGCTCCATTCCTGAAAGTGTTATCATTTAACATATGTTAAATATTATATAATGAATGCTCTGCAATGTCTTCAGGTCTCACTGACATTCCATAATTGGTAGAATACTGTCTTAGTTAAAGCACTCACTCTTAAAAGCAGTACCACCTGTTCACGCTAGTGCTACTCTTGGTCATCTGTCCCAGGACAGGAGCAAGCAACCTGAAAAAATATGATCCAGTGTTATATTCTATTGCATTTCATGTAAAGAATTAGAACAGCCGAGACCCAAGATGCCCTCAAGGAAAGACATCAATGGTGTCGTTTTCGTCTCTTGCACTTCAGGAACCGGGCCCCTGTTTTGCCCTTGTCATTTTAGGCAAAGTAATGTATTAGCAGCCATCGCTGCAATCACTCTTCTAATTACGATTGTGTAAATCTGACCTTTATCAACAGACTTCTCTAGACTCAACACCTATCAACTGAAAAAAGATTGAACTGGGCATGTGTTTCTTAAAAAAATTAATGCTTATTGATTGTATGTTTTCTCTTGTGAGAAAATGTCTATTAAGAGGGTTTTTTTAGTGCCTATATTATGCTCCTTTGTTTCTCCCCACTTCCAAATGCATTATTTGCTTCAAATGTGAAGTTATTTACAATAAATATGTTAACTTATTACGCGTGACTATATAGTATGTGACCCTTGATGTATTTCTACAAAGTAAAGGCCTCACTTTATTTCCAGGATTGTTATTCCACATGACTCTTTTTTTTTCTTCTCCTCTAGACTTCTCCAAAGAGCCCTGGGACAGTAGGTGGAGTGCAAAGTTGTATTGTGCTGCCTTCCTGCTTTTTTTTTGTTGTTGCCTTCCTGCTTTTTATTATTATTATTATTCTTGGCCCAGTCTTGGCTGCTTCTTTCTCTGCCACTAAAGCTCACTCACTAAACCCTGCATGTGTGGTCATTATGAGGGACTCATGGCCTTTCATTTCAGTCCTGCACATTTATCATGTCAGATATGTTTCTTGTCAAATCTTTAGAATCAGTATTGTCCCTAAAGCAGTCTTGTGATAAGCAAGCTGAAATCTCAGCTCTACTTTAAATTTTTCCTTTGTTTTGAAGCATCTCTCACACCCCTGTCCCACCCCCCAAGTCCCTTCCAGTGCTCCCAAATTACCTAAGGTCTTTTTTGCAAAGGGAGAAAATAATCTGATAACATACACAAGTAAGTGTCATCCCCTCCCTGACTGTTTATGTCCTGAGAAAGGAGAACAGGGAGAGGGCAGTGTTTTAACAGAGAAAATTACTCACTCACCCAGTGACACAAGAGATAGTATTGTTAACTGACCTTCCCCCGTGCCAAGAAGCCTGCATTGAGGCAAGATCTCCTGCATATTGGGAAGAGATCCACATTTGTGTGTGCATGTGCCTTTAAGAGATTTGAGCTGATTATGATCATCTCATTGAATTTTTGTTCTAAAATGATGTGTCAGCTCCATTTGTTTCTTTTTCCCCTTAGTAATTTATCTGTTACGGGTTTTGATGTCTGGTGTCCATGTGATGTCAAGGAGTCTGTCTGCATGATTATTCATCATTGCTCTGATCCTTTCCAACTACCACAGGAAGAGAGGGGAAGGGACATTTTCAAGATTATGTTGAAATAATAAATTAGCTCTTCTCTTCCCTCTATCCCTCTCATGCAACAGAAGAAATAGGTCAGCCCACTGCAGACCTAGGCATGGTCATGGACTGTGTGGAAGCAGGAGACATAACGCCTCCTACCAAAAGGAAGAGCAAGTTCTCAGGCTTTGGCAAGATCTTCAAGCCCTGGAAATGGCGGAAAAAGAAAAGTGATAAGTTCAAAGAGACATCAGAAGGTGAGATGTTAAAATCTATGTATATGTTCTGAGTCAAAGAGTTCCCCATTGGAAGTACCTAACTTTTTCATTCTCTTCCCAATTTTCTATAACCCCCTATTTGAAGAGGAAATTGAATCTTTTAGAATTAAAAACCAAGTGGTCACTCACTAAGTATTTTGATGGAATTGATGTTTATCAGTTGAGTGGTGAATGGAGCTCCTGAACTACAGCAAGTCTAAGATGCCTTTTTGGCTGCACTGGGTCTTCACTGCCGTGCGTGGGCTTTCTCTGGTTGCGGTGTGCAGGCCTCTCATTGCACTGGCTTCTCCTGCTGGGAGCAGAGTCTCCAGAGCCTGGTCTCAATAGTGGTGGCACACACACTTAGTTGCCTTGTGGCGTGTGGGATCTTCCCAGACCAGGAATCAAACCCATGTTTCCTGCATTGGCAGACAGATTCTTAACCACTGGACCACCAGGGAAGCCCTAAGATGCTTCTTTTTCCTATTCTGGCTACTTCCTCCCAGAAAAAGTTCATCCATAAATATCTCATTATTGAAATTTCCATAAAAAAGGAAGGAGGGACCTTGGAATGCAGAGGACTCCATCCCTGGTTGGGGAATTAAGATCCCACTTGCCACAGAACAACTAAGCCCTGTCAAATAAACAAATAATTTATTTAGACAAATAAATAATTCTAAAAAACAGAAAGGAATTCCCTGGCAGTCCAGTGGTTAGGATTCCTCCCCCTCACTACCAAAGGCCAGAGTTCAGTCCTTGGTCAGGGAACTAAGGTTCCATAAGCCTCATGGCGTGGCCAAGTAAAAGGGGGAGGGGGGTAAAGCTGAACTTGTGTAGTTCCTTTTGGAAATGATACTTTCCCAATAGCACAGGATGCCAGAGAAATTAAGTTTTAAAATTTGAAGTTTGGTTTTGTATTCTTTTCTTTCCTAAGAATAGAAAATTGAACCACTTTATTCTTTTACCTAAAAAAGAACCACTTTATTCTTTTACCTAAGGTCTGCCACATTTCTGAATATTGTTTTCTAATTTAATGTTAGTTTTAGAGAGAAAAATATCTATGCGAAAACCGAGAGAAGAGCTGGTTAAAAGAGGGGTTCTGTTGGAAGACTCTGAGCAGGGTGAGTATGCATACACTCAAACAACATATGCCTATGTCTGTACACTTGGTCTTTGGTTTTGACTAGGTATTTGAATTTTCTTTCTTTATTATTGCTGTTGTTGAGAGGGGAGGGGACTTTAAAAACTTCCATCGTCTAGCATATATATTTTTAAAACTTTCATTAAAAAAGAAAAGGCAGTCAGTAGAAAAGTCAGTAAAAGCACTGAACAGACAGTTCATTGAAGAGTACATACAGATGCCCAACAAACAAAAAGGTGGGTTTCTAACTTCATTAGTAATTTAAGAGATGCAAATTAAAACCAAAATAAAAGAGCTCTAGGCATAAACTAGAAAACCTAAAATTAACCAAATGACCAAGAACAAAAATTGATGAGGGTATGAAATAAGTGGAATTTACATACAACTGTTATTATAAGTGTTAAAGTGGAATGATCGTGTTGAAAAATAGTTTAACCTAATCTATGAAAGCTGGAAATATGTAAACCTATGTACAGTCTTTGGTATATACGGAACAAGAAAAGTGTATACATGTGTATCAGGAGATATATTATAAATATGCTCATAGCCGCCATGTTTATTAACAGTAGAGCAAAACTAGAAAAAACCCAAATGTCCTCAATAGTAAAATACATTATAAGTAACTTAGGATATACATTGATAAAATGAAATATTATATGACAATGCTAACTATACCTATTTCCTTTAATGTGAATTTCATCAGTAATACTGAGCAATTGAAGTCAGTCATGAAAGAATATATATTGTATCATTTCTATAAGTATAAAGAAAGAACAGTGTTTGGAAATACATGATTATGTGGTTAAACTATAATAAAAACACAAAGAAAGGATTTTAAGGGTTAGAAGAGTGATTGCTTTGTGGGGGAAGGAGAAGTATGTTACTAGGGAGAAAGGGAGGTTTCCGAGGTCTGGGAACATTTTTATAATATTTCTTAATGTCCATGATGCTCACTCAGGTGTTTTCCTTATAATATGTTTTTGAAATTTACATTTCTATTTTGTACAGTTTTCTCTACTGGTGTTAAACTTGACAATGAAAAATACTAAATAATGATTAAGATATTTCTATAAAATTCAATGCCATACCATCTATGTTTTATTTATTTAAAGAAAGCCTTTTGAATATAATTTTAAAGGTTACTTTCCATTTAGAGTTATTACAAAATAGTTGCTATATCCCCCTTGTTATACAGTACGTCCTTGAGCCTATCTTATACCCCACAATTTGTGCCTCCCACTCCCCACCCCTTAATTGCATATAAGTGGGCATATATTTTTTGTGGGAATGAAAACATCTAATGAAGAGAAAATATTAAATAAAACATAAAAAGTGAGGATAATTGATTTTTTTTTTAAGAATCTCGAGGGGTAAACATAAAATGATTTTATTTCTTCCAATAATTACCTCCTAATTTTCTATTTTAAAGTCCATTTTCTTCAGAGGGGAATAAGAAAAACTTCCTTCAACCTTCCCTCCAAAGTGCCTTCCTTGTCTGGCTGTGGGCTTTAACTCTGGAACTGCGGTTTGGTGGCTGGCGAAGGGGCCTTGGGGCGAGCATTCGCTCTCTTTGTGCGTCCTCAGCTGTCTGCAGGCTGTAGTACCGTGCCATTGTCTTTTCTTTTTTTATCAAATACATCTCCATGCCCATATTGCTGCCCTAGTCTTTCTTGTTAGTCTGTCATGAAGATCATGCTTTGGTATTTCAGCACTCACTGCTGGTTTAATAATGTCAGAACTTTCTCCGATGTGTGACTTATATGTGAAGGAGCTTATCAGAAGAGTAAGCCTGTAGTACACTGGCTGCATTTCATTTCTCTTCGTTAGAGCTACTTTGCGTAAGACAAAATCTGAAAGCGAAGTTTTAAAAATGTATTCTTTGGTTGGTGACAAAATCTGAAAGCGAAGTTTTAAAAATGTATTCTTTGGTTGGTGGGAGAAAGGAACCAAACTGATGGAATATTATACTCTAGGTTTTGAACCATGTGATTGTGTTGCTTATTTGCAAATTTTAATGAAATTATGTATTATCTCAACTATATAAAAAATAAGCAGAGAAAACAAACTTGAAGGAAATATACTAAAATCTTATTAGCATAAGTTATTTCTGGATGTTGGAATGGGAGTATAGTGGATTTTTTTCTATTTTTCTAAATTTTCTGCATGGTTAGTAATGAGCATGTATAACTTTTATTTTTTCATGAGTCTATTTGTTTTTTACAGTAGGACACAAAATCTTCTAGGTATTTAGGTGGGTGACCACAATTATAATGCCTCTTTTGCAGCACCTTTGGCCATTGGTTTTTTGATAATAGCTGTTCCTTACCCCATGCCCTCTTCCGCCGCTCACCTTTCTTGCTCGCTCACCAAACCCCGTACATTGCTTCCTTCTTGTTTCTCACCTTCATTCAGTCAGTTTTGCTATATGCTTCCTACCGACTTTTGATCCAGGTTATTTTTAGCCTAGAAGCAAGCTTGAAGGTCTGCTTGATAAGGGAATTGTAACCATTGGACAAGATGCCCGTATGCTAACCAGAGAACTGACCCAAGATTTATTCTGTAAGAAAAAACTGAGATGGGCCTTACGGCCTGCTTATGGATCTCCAGTTTAGGTTAAAAGCAGTATTTGAACCTTGCAGTTCTTTTCATACTCAGAAACGGCTTTGGCTTGATTATGGTTCTGACTTGACTGTATTATAAAATATATCATGGACTTTCTGAGTTGGGGGTTGCAAAGCACTCATAGATGTTCAGGCCACTTTCTGTTAGTATTTCTGTTCTACTCCATTAACATTTAGCACAAACCCTTTGCATTAAATATAAGAAATTTTACATCAAACTAGATAGTCCTGATTAAATAACTTAAGAAATGACTGATCACTTTTGCTGGTGTGTGCTGAGTAGAAACTACTTAATAATGTGTCTTAAACTTTCACTACATGTTTTTCGAAAGTAGGAGTCTTTGTTGGCTTTGAAATGATTCACTGCTTTATATTCTAGAAAGTCCTGTTTTTTGTTACAGCTGTGCTGTATTAACATGAGTAGTAACTTACAACATTTGCATCGCTGTTGTCATTTTGCCCCCTCCTCTGTTTTTAAATTTAAGAAGAAATACTTTTCAGAGCATTAGAAGTACATTTTAGAAGTACACTTTGGGTCAGGGCTCATTGCCTTAGACTTTTTTTTTTTTCTTTTTTTTTTTTTGCCTTAGACTTTTTTTTCACCACTTTTAACCCAAGCTCCACCTTTTACTGAGACTGTGTAAAGAATGACACCGTCTAATTTCATAGTAGGAAATGCCGCGTTGGGGTGCAGGAGTATACAAGGAGTATCTCCCTATGAAAACAAAGAGAGTAACTAGTTCCAGTTCCCATGACACTAAGAGGTGAGACAGTTTCCAGACTCTAACCTCAGTTTTTCAGTTCTCTCCTCCAGAGGAGTCTGGGTAACCTTAGCAGTAACCGGGAACATTTGTCTAATTGTTCCATGAAAAGTTCTTAACCTACAAGTGTGATAGTGGTGAGTGGTCATCCCAAAGCCAGCAGCCCAGTGGTCATTCCTGCCATTTAGCTTATAGGAACCCGTCATGTGTGTTATGTTTACCTTTGATCTATCAGTTCTCCCCCTTGCTGTCCACTCCTGATGTCGTCAGGCACCTCTGCTATTTCTCACCTGCCTTCTGCTCATTATTAGCTTTCCCGTTCCAGTCACTGCCTAATGCATCCTTCTCAGAGTTAATCTTCTAGAAGACAGAGCAGATCATCTCTCTCTCTCTCTCTCCGTGAATTCTTTGGCTTCCTGTTACCTACAGGATTCAGTCCAGACTCCTTTACATGGTGTTTGGTACCCTTCATAGCCTGGCTCTTGCTTACCTTTCCATTCCCTGCTCTTGCTTGTTTTCATTCCTCTTAACGCTTTCTTCTGGGCATCTGTTCTTCTCCCAGGCCAAACTAGTTGTCAGTTCCCAAACGTGTCAGATAATCTCACGCCTCACACGTGCTGTTCTTCTTTCTGCATGGCTTTCCTTATCTCGTCATCAAGTGGTAGGCTCCTGCTCCCCCTGTAAGACCCAGTTTAGCTACCACTTTCTGTGAAGCTTTTCTCACTCCATTGCCACCCCCAGGAGAATTGTTTCTTCATTCCTACCATAGCACTTTCCTCATTATAGCTCTTAACATTTAGTGTAGTGATTACCTATGTTTAATGAATCTGTCTTATTCATGTAACAAAGCATATAATAGACAATCGAATGTTTATTGGGAAAGGAATTACTTGTTTTCATTACTACTATAAATCCAAATAATTTAGATCTCAATAATAAGCTAAAACAGGAAGAAGGTTGGATAAAGGGGATAAGAAAAGTTAGAAATTGCCAGGTCTTCTCCCTACCTGACAACGCCAGTCCACCAGTTTGCTTTCTTTTGGACCTTGCAGGTGGTGAGGATCCAGGGAAGCTGAACCATGCCACGTTAAAGAATGGCCACACCGCCCTCATAGGGAGCGCCAGACCTTCTAGTCCAGTCCAGGTAGAGGAGGAGTCAGGAAGAATAGCAAGTCTTAGGAAGCCTGTTCCAGAAGAGGAGCTGAAGAAGCGACTAGGTAATTAACTCTGAATTTTTTAGTTTAAGAGCCATGGACCAGTCATTCTCATTTATCTCAGGGGATTGCAGGAGCCAGGGGAGAAGTAAAGTCCAGAGGGACTTCTGTTTCCCTTCAACAGTTCTTCAACTAGTTGCCGCCTGAAATAGAATTTCTCCCTTCGTTCTTATATTCACGAAATACCTAAATTTGTGATTCTCAAGGATTGAGGTGTGTTAGTTGCTCAGTCATGTCAAACTCTTTGCGACCTCATGGTCTGTAGCCCACCAGGCTCCTCTGTCCATGGGATTTCCCAGGCAAGAATACAGGAATGAGCTGCCATTTTCTTCTCCGGAGGATCTTCCTGACCCAGAGATCAAACCCAGGTCTCCATATTGCAGGCAGATTTTTTTCTGTATGAGCCAACTGGGAAGAAGCTATTAAATATCCATGTGTGTAGGATTTTTTCAAGCTAAACATCCCTTCTCCTTCACCCAAGGGACTCTGTGTCCAGTTGCCTGGCTCTTTTGTGAAAAATCACTATCATAACAAGCCTCTCTTACTGATTGAGAAAGCGTTATATACCCAAAGTGTGTGAGGTTGGGAAACTTTGTCTGTAAACCAACCTGTGCATTAAATAATAGATGGACTGACCATAAGTGGTAGGTCTGTTACCTTTTTCAGCCTGTCTTGTGACTCTCTTTCCTTTGAAATCCCATCTGTTATTTCACAGGCTCCACTGGAAGCCAGCCTCATTCTGAAGCAGAATTCGTCCCTGAGAGTGTACCCAAACAGCCTTTACTTCCCCCTAAAAGACACTTGTCCTCTTCTCACGGAGCAAATGAAGGGCAAGCAAAGGATGCCACTTCCTCTGGCAACTCGGCAAGACCCAGCTCGTCTGCCTCCACCACCGCCATCACCACAGCACCTGCTGCTGCCGTGGTTGCCACGAACCCGGCAAAAGCTGTCCTTTCCTCTGGGCCCCCTCCCCAAGCGCCCAGGACTCTGCCCAATGCCCCCGCCAGCACTGACACCCCTGCTGCCCCGAGCTTTCCTCACACGGGCCCTGCCAAGCAGCCCCCTGTCCCGCCCCCAAAACCAGCTCACAGAAACAGCACCCCTGTCATTGGTACGTAAGTCTTTAGCTTCCCACTGTTTGGGGTTTGCTTTGGGTTTAGATGGTTGTTTTATTGGATAATTGGTACAATATTGATTTGATCTGTGAGAGAGTTCTCCATAGCTTGTCCCTTTGAATGCCTTCAGTATAGAAAAAAATCTTGAAAATGAGACAGATGGCTATGAATGGAAAGAGTGGGATCAGATATCACTGAAATTAGGTTCAAGGTTTAGGAGATTAATTTTTATTTTTCCTGAAGCAGTGTTTCTGAATTGCTGTTTATAGTTGGGGGACTAGACATATGAACAGACCACAGTGGGTTTGACCTACATGGTGAAAGGGTTTTTTTTTTAATCTACTTTAAACTGCCAATGCATGCCTTCCTTCACCATAAACCCAGTAGATAAAGTGATGATTGTAGAGGTGCCTGTGTAACTTGTGGTTCAGTTTCTAACATAGTATGTTCATGGGGAACTGCAGAGCTACTTAACCTGTTCTGATAAAATCATGTTTTGTCTTGGGAGAGTTAAAGATGCTACTCTTAATAAAATGAGTCGTAGAAGAAGTAAAGCAGGGAAGATAGTAACTTTTTATTGGTTTAGTAAGTTTTTTATATGTACAGGAATTATATTTAGATTAGTTTTCCTTATATAATTTTAGAGGAATTTTCAAGAAAGGGAGGAGAAGAAAAAAGTAGTTTCTCAAGAAAAATGATATTAGGTTTAGTACTGCTTAAAGTTTTTGTTAATGATTGAATTAAGAAATAAAAAGTGTGCTCATTAAATGGCTAATTAACCAAATTAGGTGGAGCGACTAGAACCTTGAAAAGCAGGCTTAGAATTCATTGCGAGTATAACAGGTTGGAGTAGCTTGAGAGAAACAGGATGCAGGTTATTATTATTATCACCACCTCGGATGGATACTGACATGTTGACTTACCTCTGAGGATCAAGGAACTTTTTCATATACTTATTTTCAAAACCTCAATTTGAAGTTTTATCTATTTTATCTAGTGTGTAGTTAGGGCAATAAGACAGTGAAGAAGTTGTGATTGACTCAAGGTTGCAGTTAGTGAGAGATAGAAACCAAATACAGGTCTTTCAACTCTGGAGTGCAGGCCTCTGTCTGTACATTTGTGTTTTCAGACTGTTTACATAGGGGTTCTCACTGTGGTCACCTGGAGGGCTTGTTAAAACACAGAGTGCTGGGCTCTGCCCTTAAAGTTTCTGATTCAGTAAGTCTGGGGTAGTGCCCGAGAATTTACATTTCTGATGAGTTCCCAGATGATGCTGATGCTCTGTATATAGAAACCATACCTCAGGAACCACTGCTGTCTGTCCTATATCCTGGGCTAAACTCTGGAGACCGCTCTTGGCCTCAGGTGAATAGCCCAAAGCAATAGGCCCTGTGACTAAGGGATTGATAGCAGTCCACGAGCAGTCCTCAGCTGAAAGAGAAAAATGGGATAGTCATGGAGTTTTTATTAGTTAGACAGATTTAAGGAACTGCTCTGTGGGGAGTCCCCTGGTGGCCTGATGGGTAAGGTTGCAGGCTTTCACTGCTGCGGTCTGGGTTCAGCTCATGGTCAAGGGTCTGAGATCCCACAGACTGCAGGGCAGAACCAAAAAGGAGAAAGTTACCCTTTATTCTGAAACCGTGGGCCTCCGTGGTTCTGTGGTGTTAGAAGGCCATTTCTTTCATGAACGCGTTATGCTATCGAGTGGTTTACTGAATAGCGAGGCTTAGTTGGGGGAATTCCTTTGTGGTCTAGTGATTAGGGCTCCATGCTTCCACCACTGGGGACCTGGGTTCAATCCCTGGTCGGGGAACTAAGATCCCAAAAGCCATGCAGCTTGGTCAAAAAACCCTTAGTTTAAAATAATTTAAAAGTAAAGATTAACAATCTGAGATTGGTTGAGAATGTCTTTTTAATAATGCTGGTCCATGAAACACAAACATTTAGAAACCAATATTTAGACATTGCTGTGTCTACTAACAGGCATGATAAGAATTAGGACTAAGGACTAATTAGGAATATTGGGACTAAGGAAGACCTCCAAAAATAACTGAGGAAGGGAATTGTAACCCCTCCAGTGAACATTCTGCATCTTTCCCATGCCAAATGCCATTATCACAGTGTGTGTGCCAGGGGTCCTTTCCTTTTCAGGTAAATGTTTCCCTTAAATCACTAAAGCTAACTTTATCAATTCAGTTGTTAAAATACTCAGATTTGATCTTGTCAGGGTTGGATTTTGTTGTAGATGGAATAGCTAACCACTGTTTTTAGCCATTTCTAGCAAGTGAACAGCAACAATTGTTAGGCAGCCAGCAAAAATCCAATCTACCAGAATATATCTCTTTCATTGATCCTAAAATTTCCATTTTTTTATAAGTATATGCAGTATTTTTCTAGAAATACCTTTTAAAATTTTACTTATGAAGAGTGACGTTAAAACATTGTCATATTAGCTAGACTTTTACTTTGAATGCTGCCAATGGAATGGGATTTAGAGCAATTAAATTTTTTTATTTTAGGAAAACTTGAGGTGTTGCTGTCTAGGTAAGACATACAAAACCTTTGTAAACAATTGGTGGGACCAAAGTGAGGGGTTTGAGTCAAGGGTCGGAGGTTGGTGACCAAGAGAACCACTGTTTAGAAAGTTAAAAAAAAGAGAGAACTACTATTTAATTATTTTGCCAGGTTGACCTTTTGTGATGTGACGATCCACTTCTTAAAAGCCATTTGGAGTTATAAAAGTGACTTTGTTCAATTGACACCTGAGATGTGTAGGCTTGGGGGGGATCACATAAGGATATATACTTTCATGGTACAGGGGAGGGGCCTCTCACCTAATAAGCATGTGTTGAGGACCACTGTGTGCCAGGCTGTGCCCCACCCTGTGAATAGCTGATAGAGACAAGGCGTGCCCTGTCATCAAGGAGCCCGTAGTGTACTGAAAAGTGGAGATGGCAGATTGGACGTAAAGGCCAGGAAGAGGTGTGGGTACTAGTTAAAGCAAAGTCAGGGGAATCCAGAGGTTGGAACCTCATAAGAATGAGTCCTGGGAACTGGCTGTGTCCTAACCAGTTTGTAGTATGATCTTGGGTAAGCCACCTAACTTTTGGGGCCACAGTTTTTCCTTCTGTGAGATGATAAAGATGATCTGTTGTATAAGAATATGGAGTGTTGTTAGACAAAAGAACTTATTAACCACATTTTTTTGTTGTTTCTTTTTGTATTAACTTTATCTACACTAAGATCAAGTCATAAAAAGTTGTCATGTGTGTTATTAAAGAAGTAAGAAATTTCTCATTAGAGTATTAAGGTAGTGGTCTTCTTACACCTCTGTATGTCTATTGGACCTTCTACATATTTAAATATTAATTTTTTGTTTCACAATGGGGTAGAGAATGGCAAAGCCATAAAATGATACAATTAGCATGGAAGAGGAAGACTGAACTCAGCTCTAATTCTAGGTTCTGGGCTGACCCCTCAAAGCACTGCGAAACCATCTTAAATTAAGGTACTGCTTTCTCTTTTCCAGCTGAACTGTCCCAAGCAATAAACAGTGGTACGTTGTTATCAAAGCCATCCCCACCTTTACCACCGAAGAGAGGCATTCCATCAGCCTTGGTACCCACCTCAGAGTCTGCTGCTGCTGCCACCACCACCACAAAAGCACCAAGTGATCAGAGAGAGAAGAGCACATGCTCTGTGGGCTCTGAACCCCTGCTGACTCCCTCCCCCTCCTCCCCACTGCCTACTCATATACCTCCAGAACCCCCTCGGTCCCCTCCATTGCCTGCTAAGACTTTTCAAGTTGTGCCAGAAATTGAGTTTCCACCTTCCTTAGACCTACCCCAGGAGATTCCCCAGCAGGAAAGTCAGAAAGGGGAAGTACCCAAGAGAATGTTGGACCACAGCTTCGGGGAGCCCCAGGTGCCCCCTAGGCTGCCCCCAGTCCCGCTGCACATCCGAATCCAGCAGGCCCTGACCAGCCCACTTCCCATGACTCCTCCCTTGGAGGGCTCTCATAGAGCTCATTCGCTGCTCTTCGAGAACAGTGACAGCTTTTCTGAGGACAGCAGTACCCTGGGTCGGACCAGGTCACTTCCCATCACTATTGAAATGCTAAAAGTGTGAGTGCCTTTCAAGCTTGCTTCTTGTTCCCTCTTTACTCTAGCTAGACTTTCTTGGAAAAAAGTACTTATAGAGAAAATGTGAATAAGCTTAAATTAAGAAGAGTACTCAACAAATAAGACACTTCTTAAATTTGGACTTTTACCCTCCTGATTTCTATAACATTGTTTCCATGGCAGACGTTTCCATGATACAGAACTTACAAACTTCTCTACTTCAAAATTAAAACCACTGTGCATTTTTATGTCATATAGAGGAAGCAGTGAAACATGGTGCTTAAGAACATTGACCTTGGAGTAAGATAGCTCTGGGTTCACACCCCAGCTCTGCCTCTTATTCACTAATTTACAGTAGTGTGTGTTACTTTACCTGCCTGCTCTTTAGTTGTCCAGCCTGTAAACAGGAGTAATACTGACCTCATAAGCTTGTGAGAATGCAGTTAGACAAATCTGAAAGCTCTAGTGCCTGGCATGTGATCTTGGTAGAGAAGGCAGGGAGAAACCTAAAGAAGAAGAAGGGAGCTCTGAAAAGATGGCTCAGTATTCCAGCCCCGCAGACTGAAACTGCTTATCTTTTCTCTAGTTCATCTGTCCCCACTCAGTCTGTTCAGAGTAGCATTGGTACTTATTCCTACTTTGTCTGTCTTTTTAAAATACAGACAAATGTGACTGAAGAGTAACATTTCTTGGCAAGCTAGAAATTTGTCTTACTAAAAGAATTGTTGTAGAGCTGTTGCAGTCTCCTCCTTTTTATTTGTTCTGCCATAATTTCTTGTACTTTCTGATCTTATTTATTTCATATCCTAGAAAGATACAGGTTAGGAATTTGAAGTAGGTTAAGTCATAGTTTTATGCCTCCAGAATGTAAAGGGAAAAAGTTAGTTTTCATCTTTACTTCTGTTTGCTTCCTTTGTTTAAGAAATGGGTTCAGTATTTTTATTGAGTGTCTTCCATGAGCCAAGTACTGTGTTAGACGCTGTGTAGTCTTCTCATTTAATCAGACCGAAGCAGACTTGCATCTTATATATAGATCATCAAGCCCCTGTGTGCCCTTCACTAGTGCATTCTAGAATTTGTCTACTTCATTCTCACAACAAGCCAACAAGGCAGGTATCATCCCCATTTACAGAAAAATTAGATCACTTAAGATCTAGTAAATAAGTTGTAGCTCTGGGATTTGAACCCAGAGCCCTTCAGATTAATGGCTGCTAAAAAGTTTCTTAGCAAGATTGTAAAAAATAAGGAAAAGAACTATACATTTCATTCATGAACTTTTTCACAGTTATTTAATTCTTTGACTTGCAACTCAATTACTCTTTATGTCTCTGAAAGGGAAATGTAACTGTGTTGATTTGTTAGTCCAGACGATGAAGAAGAGGAGGAGCAAAGCCACATATTTGCATTCGATGAAGATGGAGCATCTACCTCAGTCGTTCCTAAACTGCCGCAGTGTCTGCAGGAGGAGGAGGAAGGGAAAGAGAGTGACTCTGATTCAGAAGGTCCCATTCAGTACCGAGATGAAGAGGACGAAGATGAAAGCCATCATAGTAAGAAAGGGGGAGAAGGAGAAGGCTGTCTCACAGATACAGCTGTGTGTGCTGTTAGCAAGTGTAGATGCATGCATGCAGACACTCTCTCCCACCGAGTCGTCTGGCTGACTGCTGTTGGAAGCCTCTGGGAAAGACGCTTGTCCCTGCTGTTCCCGTCATACAAGCCAGTGAGAGGGAGCCCAGTAGATTGAGTCAATCAGGTTTTTATGTGTTCAGTTTTGATTTTAAAATGTTTATCTTGATGGTATTAAAGAATGTGGAGTAAAGTAAAGTTGGTGTTTGGGCTTTGTGGAAAAGACAAAAGTGATACTCTCTTCAGCCTGATAAACTTAACTATGTTCATGGGGCAAAGGAAAAAATATATATGTTCATATATACACATCTGCGAATAGTAGAATCCTGATTCCTGAAAATGGAAAGCAGTTTTAGGAGTAGGAACCTTCTGAGGTGTGTTAGTTTGAATGCCTCTCTGTTGTAATTCAGAGACTGTCCCCTACTTAAATGACCCCTCCTCGAGCAACTCTTACTAAGAAGAAAATGTAGAGAGAGAACTGGTACAAGGGAAAAGGTATATTTAACCCATCTGAGTTTATCTGCTGCAAAGATTTTTAGATATTGTCAACCTTACCTTCACCTCTATGTTAGGTGACTCATTGGAGACCAACTAGAAAGCTGGGATTCTGATAATGTTTGTTCAGAGTCTTACCTAGCTCCAGGTAAGGTTGAGCCTGAAGCTTCTACATGTTTTTCTTTCTCTTGTGCAAAGGTGCTCTGGCCAACAAAGTGAAGAGGAAAGACACGCTGGCAATGAAGTTGAACCACAAACCTAGTGAACCAGAAATGAACATGAATTCTTGGCCTCGAAAAAGCAAAGAGGAGTGGAATGAAATCCGGCACCAGATTGGGAACACGCTGATCAGGTAGGCCTTTTCTTAGAATATATTGATTTAATTTGATTATGCCAGTATATATGGACTTCCCTGATAGCTCAGTTGGTAAAGAATCTGCCAGCAATGCAGGAGACCCAGGTTCGATTCCTGGGTGGGGAAGATCCCCTGGAGGACTGGGCTACCCTCTACAGTATTCTTGGACTTGCCTGTGGCTCAGCTGGTAAAGAATCCTCCTGCAATGTGGGAGACCTGGGTTCGATCCCTGGGTTTAGAAGATCCCCTGGAGAAAGGAAAGGCTAACCAATCCAGTATTCTGGCCTGGAGAATGTATTAGAGACTTGGTGGTGGAGCATTCACATATCCTTTTTTTTTTTTTAATTTTAGAAATAGCATAGTTTAAAAAAATTCATGTTGTACAGAGATGGGTATCTTCAAAGAATTTGGAAATTAAGGAACTAGATGGCTCTCATAGCTTTATACTGTAAGATAGACATGCTGCTGTTGTGTTATTTAGTCACTGAGTCATGTCCGACTCTTTTATGACCTTGTGGATTGTAGCCCGCCAGACTCCTCCGTCCATGGGATTTCCCAGGCAAGAATACTGGAGCGGGTTGCCATTTCCTTCTCCAACAGATCTTCCTGACTCAGGAATGGAATTCACATTTTCTGCATTGACAGATGGATTCTTTACCACTGAGCCACCAGGGAAGCCCCAAGATAGACATAAGTATGTTTTGTTTTGTTTTTTTTATTTTAGTTTCTAAGAATTCAGGTGGTTCCTAGGACAGCAAGGCTTTTCTGGCATTTATCCTGTTGCTCAGCCCTGAGGTCCCAGCCCAGTTAATATCACACCCACAATTTCCATTGTATCTATTTCACATGTTCCACATAACTGCCTCCTTTCAGAGTGTTAGTATTAATATATTTTTCAAGTCGCTGGAACCAAAAGCATAGAGAAACTGAATGTAAGCCAGCTTCCTGCATATGTACTACAAGTAGAGCCCAGGTATACAGACAAGTGTTTGCCCACCTCAGATGTTTCTCTAGGTAGAGTAAGGAAAAGAAGGTGGAACTCTTAACATAGTCCTTAAAAATAGTTAAATAAGGATGCCTGTTCATTAAAATGTATTCTCCTCTCCTTCCTTAGACATCAGGCTCTGCTGTTGGCCAAGATGGCAGTCTTAATGCAGACCTGTGACTGAGTATTACCAGGAGGTCATCAGGATTAGGAATTAGAGTTTAAAATGGGGATTTTTTTCTTGTTAATTTTATTGAGATATATTTGGCATACAGCCCGGTACAAGTTTAACATGTAGAGCATAATGGTTTGACTTACATACATCATAAAATGATTATCACAATACGTTTAATGAACATCCATCATCTCCTATAGATACACAGTAAAAGAAACAGGAAAAATAATTTTTCCTTGTGATGAGAACTCTTAGGACTTATTCTCTTAATGACTTTGATATATATAACATATATATTAATTATATTAATCATGTTGTATATTACCTCTCTAGTATTTATTTTATAACTGGAAGTTTACACCTTTTGACCACCTTCATCCAGTTCATTCTCTCCCACCCCCTGCCTCTGGTAATCACAAATCTGATCTCTTTTTCCATGAATTTGTTTGGTTTTTGGAGTATAGTTGACCTATGATACTGTTAGTTCCTGGTACACAGCATAGTGGTCTAATATTTCTGTACATTGTGAAATATTCACCACAGTGAATCTAGTTACCATCTGTCTTGATACAAAGATATTGCATTATTATTGACTATATTCCTGACACATTGTACATTTTATCCAAAAATGGCAATCTTTGATAATAGATCCCTTTTTGCTTTATTACATAGATAGTTGCTCATCGTTGAGTTTTTTCCCAGGTCATAAGAGTCTTAGAAGAGCTTGTTGAACATTGGCCGTGAGTAGTCTGAAATTGAAATACAGAAATAGGAGAGATTAACATTTATAATAACAATTTACAAAACCATAAAAAAATCTATAAATATTGTGGATAAACCTGATGAAAGATTATATAAGACCTGTGCATTGTAAAATATAAAATAATGGTAAAGAAAGTAAAGAAAACCTGATTATATATGGAGAGAAATAGCATTTTCATGGATCAGAAGTCTCAATATTATCAAGACATCAGATTTAATGCAGTTCCAATCAAAATGCCCCTTAGTGGACTTTAACTGACAAACCGATTCTACAGTTGTCAGAAATATAAAGCAACTATGCAAAAGAACAGGATTGGAGGACTAACACTGTCTTATTTTAAGACATATTATAAAGCTAAAGTTACCTAAACACTATGAAATTGACATTAAAAAAAAAAAAAAAAGAAATTGACATAAAGGAGGATGAACAAAGAAATCAATGGAACAGAAGAAAGAGCCCAGGAAGAGACTCACTCATGTATGTACAACTCATTTATGACAAAGATACAAGGATAGTTTTGCTGAGAAAGGAAGATCTTTTCAACAGATGGACCTGGTACAAAAGTAACTTCAATTCATGCTATGTATCATTTAAAAATTAAGTTTTATTTTATTTTATTTTTTTAATTTTATTTTATTAGTTGGAGGCCAATTACTTCACAAAGTTTTATTTTAGACTTGAATATGAGAGCTGAAACTGTAGAATTTCTAGAAGAATATGGGTCAGACAAAATTTTCTTACATATGATCTCAAAGCATGATTCTTAAGAGAAAAACATTGATAAATTGCACTTCATCAAAATTTTTTGTTCTGTGGAAGATACTTTTTCCACATGCTTCAGGGCAGCTAAGCCCATGCGATACAACTACAGAGCCCACAAACCCTGGAGCCCGTGCTCCACAACAAGAGAAGCCACAACAATGAGAAGTCTGCACACCACAACTAGAGAGTAGTCCCCACTCACCACAACTAGAGAAAGCCCACATGCAGCAACAAAGACCCAGCTTAGCCAAAAAGAAATTTAAAAAATAACTTTTTAAAAAAAATTTAGAAAAAAAAAAAATTTAGAAACACAGAAATAAAGGTGGAAGAAGCAGAAGACTTTAAAAGACACATCATGAAAAAAGATATACAGATGACAAGTAAGCATGTGGAAAGATGCTCAACATCATTCATCATTTGTTGTTGTTTGGTCACTCAGTTATGTCCGACTCTTTGCAACCCCATGGACTGCAGCACAGCAGGCTTCCCTGTCCTCCACTGTCTCCTGGACTTTGCTCAAACTCTCGTCCATTGAGTCAGTGATGCCATCCAACCATCCCATCCTCTGCCACCCCCTGCTCCTCCTGCCCTCACTCTTTCCCAGCATCAGGGTCTTTTTCAGTGAGTCAGCTCTTCCTGTCAGGTGGCCAAAGTATTGGAGCTTCAGCTTTAGCATTACTCCTTCCAGTGAATAGTCAGGACTGATCCCCTTTAGGATGGACTGGACTGATCTCCTTGCAGCCCAAGGGACTCTCAAGAGTCTGCTCCAGGGACCTCCCTGGGGGTCCAGTCACTAAAACTTTATGCTCCCAGAGCAGGGGGCCTGGGTTTGATCTCTGGTCAGGAACTAGATCCCACATGCCACAATTAAGACCAAGTGCAGCCAAATAAATAAAAATACGTTAAAAAAAAAATGTCTTCTACAGCACCACAATTCAAAAGCATCAATTCTTCAGTGCTCAGCCTTCTTTATGGTCCAGCTCTCACACCCATACATGATTACTGGAAAAACCATAGCTTTGACTAGATGGATCTTTGTCAGCAACGTAATGTCTCTGCTTTTTAATACAGTCTCTAGGTTTCTCATAGATTTCCTTCCAAGGAGCAAGCATGTTTTAATTGCATGGCTGCAGTCACCATCCATAATGATTCTGGAGCCTAAGAAAATAAAATCTGTCACTGCTTCCACTTTTTCCCCTTCTATTTGCTGTGAAGTGATGGGACTGGATGCCTTGATCTTAGTTTTTTGAATGTTGAGTTTTAAACCAGCTTTTTCACTCTCCTCTTTTACCCTTGTCAAGAGACTGTTTAGTGCCTCTTCACCTTCTGCCATTAGAATTGTATCATCTGCATATCTGAAGTTGTTGGTATTTCTCCCAGCAGTATTAATTCCAGCTTATGATTCATCAAGTCTGGCATTTCACATGATGTATTCTGCATGTAAGTTATATAAGCAGGGTGATAATAATATACAGCCTTAACGTACTCCTTTCCCAATTTTGAACCAGTCGGTTGTTCCATGTCTGGTTCTGTTGCTTTTTAACTCACATACTGGTTTCTCAAGAGATAGGTAAGGTAGTCTGTATTCCCTTCTCTAAGAATTTTCCAGTTTGTTGTGATCCACACAGTCAAAGGCTTTAGCCTAGTCAATGAAGTAAAAAGTGAGCGTCACTCAGTCATGTTCGACTCTTTGCGACCCCGTGGACTGTAGCCCGCCAGGCTCCTCTGTCCATGGGATTCTCCAGGCAAGAATGCTGGAGTGGGTTGCCATTTTCTTTCCCAGGGGATCTTCCCAACCCAGGGATTGAACCTGGGTCTCCTAGCATTTGAGGCAGAGTCTTTACCGTCTGAGCCACCAGGGAAGCCCCTGTGAAGAAGTGGATGTTTTTCTGGAACTCTCTTGCTTTTTCTATGATCCAGCAAATGCTGGCAGTTTGATCTCTGGTTCATCTGCCTTTTCTAAATCCAGGTTGGCATACTGCTGAAGCCTAGCTTGAAGGATTTTGAGCATAATGTGAAATGGAAAGGAATGGATGGAATACTATAGAGCAGTAAATAGGAATGAACTACTAATAATGCCTCTGCTTATATGGATCTCAGTAATTATCCTGAGTGAAAAAAAAACTAGACAAAAAGAGTGCATGCTGTATGGTTTTTTTTTTTTTTTTTTTGCTGTATGGTTTTATATAGCATTTTAGAAAATGGAAACTATACATAAAACAAGTCATTGTTTGCCTGGGGGCAGGACGGTTGAGAGTAAATAGAGCAGATGAGTGTTTGCCTGGAGGCAGGGAGGTAGTGATTACAAAGGAAATGAGACTTTGTCAAGAAGGTCATAGTAGATAGAGTTGTCCCTCCCAAAATGAATCCTAATCTCTGGTACCTATGATACGTGCTCTGTTGTGTCCAACTCTTTGCAACCCCATGGACTGTAGCCCACCAGGCTCCCCTGTCCATGGGATTTTCCAAGCAAGAGTACTGGAGGGGGTTGCCATTTCCTCCTCTAGAGGATCTTCCCAACCCAGAGATCAAACCCATGTCTCCCCCAACTCCTGCATTGCAGGTGAATTCTTTACCACTGTACCGCCTGGAAAGATGGTGCCTATGAATGTGACCTTATTTGGATAGGGGGTCTGTGTAGATATAACCAATTTAAGATGAAGTCATACTGGATTTTCTTGGACTCCAAAATCACTGTGGATGGTGACTGCAGCCATAAAATTAGGAGATGCTTGCTCTTTGGAAGGAAAGCTATGACAAACCTAGACAGCACATTAAAAAGCAGAGACATCACTTTGCTGACAATGGTCCATATAGTCAAAGCTGTGGTTTTTCCGGTAATCATGTACCTATATAAGAGTGCAACCATGAAGAAGGCTGAGCGCTGAAGAATGGATGCTTTTGAATTGTGGTGCTGGAGAAGACTCTTGAGAGTCTCTTGGGCTGCAAGATCAAACCAGGTCAATCCTAAAGGAAATCAACCCTGAATATTCATTGGAAGGACTGATGCTAAAGCTGAAGCTTCAGTACGTTGGCCATCTGATGCAAAGAGCCAACTCACTGGAAAAGACCCTGATGCTGGAAAGACTGAAGGCCGGAGAAGGGGGCGACAGAGGATGAGATGGATAGATAGCATCACCAACTCAGTGGACATGAATTTGAGCAAACTCCGGGAAGAAAGTGAAATACAGCAGAGCCTGGCATGCTGCAGTCCGTGGGGTTGCAAACAGCTGGACCTGACTTAGCGAGTGAAGAATAACAACAGCATACTCGATTAGTCAGGGGAGACTCCAGTCCAGTGGCTGGTGTCCTCATAAGGGGAGGGAAACTGGGACGCAGAGACTCAGACACACGTAGGGCGGATGCCAGGTGACTGAGGCAGAAACTGGGGTGACGCACCTAAAAGCCAAAGAACACCAAGGACTGCTGGCAGCCCCCAGAAGCCAGGAGAGAGGCAGGGGGCAGATTTTCCCTCAGAACCTCCAGAAGGAGCCAGCCTCACCAGCACCTGGATTCCGGACTCTGGCCTCCAGAACTGTGAGAGAATAAATATTTGTCATAAGCCACCCAGTTTGTGGTAACTTATTACAGCAGCCCTGGAAATCATTCCAAGGATGATGGATGCGTTCCTTCCCATGATTGTAGTGATGATTTTACAGGTACATACATATGTCAGAATATCAAATCATGCAATTTATTGTATATCATTTATACCTTAGAAGAGCTGTGGTGTTATGTTTTTTAATGAATGTTGAAAAAAGATGGTCTTGTTCAGAGAGACAAGAAAAACTCTGAAATACATATAATTGTAAATTGTATATAAAATGGGCCTGGGAATTTTCCATGCAACTAAAGAGTTAGTTAGTTAAAGTCGCTCAGTCGTGTCTGACTCTTTGTGATCCCGTGGACTGTAGCCCACCAGGCTTCTCCGTCCATGGGATTCTCCAGGCAAGAATACTGGAGTGGGTTGCCATTTCCTTCTCCAGGGGATCTTCCCAACCCAGGGATCGAACCCCGGACTCCCACATTGCAGGCAGACGCTTTAACCTCTGAGCCACCAGGGAAGCCCTAACTAAAGAGCTACTAGCATATAATTAGATACTGTTGAGGATGTATAATCCTCATGTATAATTAAGAGTAAGAATTGGAGAACTTTCTGATTCTAGAAGTGACAAGTTTTCATTGGTGAATAACATCTCAGATTTGGGAATGAGATAAGAAACTTCATCAATATTTCCTAGAGGACCAAAATTGAAATCATAGGTTTTACAGAATTTAACTCCAAAAGAGACAACTTCAAATTCCAGTGGTTCCTAAACCACTGGTTTAAAATCAAAAGATCTCCCTGGAGTACACAGGTTCAGACCCCAGTCAGAGAATTGAGGTCTCACATGCCTCAGGGCAACTAAGCCCATGGGCCACATCTACTGAACCTTTGCGTCCTAGAGCCCATACTCCACAACAAGAGAAACCACCGCAGTGAGAAGCCCCTGCCCACCGCAGCTAGAGAAAGCCTGTTCGCAGCAATGAAGACCCAGCACAGGCAAAAATAAATAAATAATAAAAAGTAGTGCTTCAAAATAAAAAAAGAGAGGGGCTTCTCTGGTGATCCAGTGGTTAAGACTTCATGCTTCCAACGCAAGGGATACAGGTTTGAGCCCTGGTTAGGGAAACTAAAATCCCATGTGCTACAATGCATGACCAAAAAGTAAAAGTTTAAATAAATAAGTAAAAAGAGGGGAATCAGAGTCATATGGGAAGCATTACAAATATTTATATATGTATATGTACACACATACCCATATAAAATCTCAGTCCTTAAAATCAGAATCTTTATTAATATATTTGAGGATCTGTGTTAACCCATATGCTGAAGGAGCAGATCTGTTTGGGAGTCACAAAAGCGGTCCAAATGTTCATTTTACACAGTCTAACTAAGCTTTTTTGTGGTGACAGAACTTGTTGGCATCAAAGCTAGTCTCCTGTTTATTGGCACAGTCCCTTTTTACATTGTAATATATGTATTAACACTTTCAGTGTGAAAAATGTTTCATAAACAATCAGTTAAGCAAATGAAATATCAAAGCTTTGAAAATTTTTTTCTTTCTTTCTAGTGTAGGGGCTAACATAAACTAAGACCAAAAACAGATCTGTATAAACAGGATTGGGTGATTTAACGTAGACAAAACTCTTATTTATCTCCTTTGTAGACGACTGAGTCAGAGACCAACACCAGAAGAACTAGAACAACGGAACATACTACAGCGTGAGTCCACATATGGAAATGAAGTTGTGTAGATTTTATTTGTGTATTTCTGACTTTAATATACGTAACAGAAAAGAGAAGCATTTTTCAACAAGGGCCGAGCAGAGAGTATTCCAGCCAAGGAAGGAGTATTCATAATTTTTCCCCCTGAAGGAATATAGTTCCCCAAGTGTCCTATACAGAAAATCATTATGATATTGTTCTGTGTACTGGAATGCTCCAGGAAATTGTATTTTAATAGTCTCATAGTATCCTGCACCTACCTTGGGCATTTGGCCAACCCAGTGTTTGAGTACACCAGTTGACAAGAAAATTGTCTTGAGTTCCAGAGTTAGTATTTATTCTGACTTGGAGCCTGTAAAAATTATCTGTGTGTAATCACTGAAAAGTTAGATATGCCAATTGCCATTCTGAAGTAATATTCTTTGTTTCTGACTATCAAATGTAGCTAAAAATGAAGCTGATCGTCAGGCAGAAAAACGAGAGATTAAACGTCGGCTCACCAGAAAGGTATGCTCCGCCAGTGTTCAGTCTCAGTCTGTGTCTGGTATGTGAAGGACCTGTTTGACTGGAAAGAAATGAATTTGACTTGAATTGCCATAGATTTCTGTGAAAATAGAACACATGATGAAAATATAGAAAACAATACAGCATTATAAGAACTTTTTTTTTTCTATTTTAACTACTTAAAGAAAGCTTGGCACAGGAAGGTGTTCAGTAAATATTTGCACAAGTTTTGACCTTTTCTTTAGTAGACCTGGAATTTTGGTATCAACTAAAACCTGCGGAAGTATGGAAACAGTAACAGGAAGCGTGTGTAGTGTTTGATTTTGCAAGGCAAACCGGTCATATTCTAATGAGAGAAACAACTGAATTGACCCTTAGTTACACCTGAAAAGTGTGAAAAACCCAGTAAGATTTTCTCATTGGTCCCAAATCAGGGTAGAATCATTTCTGTCGCAGGCTTGTTTTAGCCATTAAACTCTGGGATTAAGCCATTGTTCCTTTGCCTCCCTCATTATTATTATTAGTTGGTAATTACCTCCTGTAGATTCTTAGAATTGGTCTGAGTTCTGTAGATATTTTTGAAAATGTACAGGAATCCCCAGGAAAGCGAGAAAACATGACATCCTCCTCCTGATTTTTCCTACTTCTTCCCTTCCCCAGGACCAGAGGAATTATCCTTGATAGATTGCGGGTGGCTAAAAGGCTGTCACAGGACTTAAAGACTTCAGATTGAGCAGGTTAACTGATTGTTCAGCCTTAAATCTTACTTTGTTACAGAATCTGGTATCTTGGGCATTACTCATGTTGAAAGGAAATTCACCCTTAATATCACTCATTAATAGATACTGCTTTCATAATCAGTGTATTCACCTTCTAGTGATTAGATATGAATTTGTAGCCCGGACCCTTTTGCTACCCAACATGTGATCCACAGACCAGCAGCATTGGCATCACCTGGGATTTGTAAGAGCTACAGAATCTCAGGCCCCACCCCAAATCTGCTTAGTCAGAATCTACACTTTAACCACATCCCCAAATGGTTTGTGTGCCTGTTAAAGTTTGAGAAGCACTGGTTATACTGGTTTAATAGCAATTCTTGGTTCTAAATCTTGACTGTGCATCATGGAGTTTAAAAAAACAAACAAATTCTGATACCCTGATACCCAGAATCTCTGAGGATGGACCCAGGGATCAGTCGTGTTTAAAGGTCCCAAGGTGATTCCGTTGTGCAGTAAAAGGTTGAAGCTCTGGATTAGAGGCAGTTTGAATGCATGACTGATGCCTAACTCCTGGCATAGTGAACTGACAGCCTCCATTTCTTTCAGCTCAGTCAAAGGCCAACTGTGGCTGAACTACTTGCCAGGAAGATTCTGAGGTTTAATGAATACGTGGAAGTAACAGATGCTCATGATTATGACCGGCGAGCTGACAAACCTTGGACCAAACTGACCCCTGCTGACAAGGTATCTGTCATTTGTCTGTCTCTCTTTATTTGAAAGATACAAGACATCAACTAGAAGGGGAAACCATAAAATTTCTACTTCTTGTATAATGTTAACTGTCTAAGATACAAAATACCAAGAGGTACAAACTAAAACTCATACTAAGGACTTCTTCACCAAAACTTACAGAAAAGAAAATCCCTGCTGTATTGCAGGGTACAAAAAGCTGCAAGGAAATAAAGCATATTTTTTAACAGGAGTTATGTTTCATTGGAGGGAGTTTGAATGGTATATTTTAGTAATCACCCATATTTCACTTTTGTAACAGGGAAAGCATTTTTACATGCTGTGGAGACTGTAAAAGCTACAGTCTCTCTTTTGAGCTCTTCAAGGGTTTTGATTTAACTGGAGATCTCAGGTTTATTATGAGACAGAGGTTGTCAGGAAGGCGATGTGTGTCAGGCTCAGAGCCGCACGCAGATCTCTGTGTTCACGGGACCTCTTCCCTCCCTCTGGGTTGCCTGGTTAAGCACAGTGGAGGCCAGATGACAGAGCACACTCCTGCTGTTGTAGCGGACAGAAGATCTGAGATGTTCTTGTTTCTACTCTACAGGCTGCCATAAGGAAAGAGTTAAATGAGTTTAAAAGCTCAGAGATGGAAGTTCATGAGGAGAGTAAACATTTTACACGGTAAGACCTAAATACTGGAAGCTAAGTAGAACTCCACCAAAAAGCAAACAAGGCAGAGTTGTTCAGCTTGAAAGGATTCTAAAGACATAGTTAAAAGAACAACACTTGGTGTTAATTGTACAAAGACTATGTGAAGAGAAAGAGATGAGAACTAAGAGGCATAGTTCATGCCTTTCGGAGTATGGTATTTTATATCTTATTACTTGCAGTAAACATACCAGGTGTGTTCATATCCCCATTTTACTAATGAGGAAATAGACTCAAAAGGGTTAAGTAATATGCTTGACTTGCACGACCAGGATGTGGGAAAAGGAATGAATGACTAAAAGCAGTTGGGTGCTCTCTTTTGTGCACCTGACTGTCCCAGGTTACAGATGCGGGATGGTTGCTAAGCTGGAAAGGAAGCTGCCCGCTCTAGTTTCAGCCCTTTCTAGCACAGTTGATCTTACCAGTTTACTGTATAAACATCATGAAAAAAGCTACAAAGCAGCCAAGAAGCATTTTGATTTGGAATTACTGTTGTGATTAAGGCCCCAGCCCACATATAAAGACTCAGGTAGCCTCAAATGGAATCAGTAGAAGTGTCTAGGTGATCTCAAAACAATGATTAGAAGAGACTCAATGAAAGAAGGTATGATGACAATTACAGTTTGCTATAAAAAGAAGGAACAGGCAAAGTTGGAAGACAAAATATTAAACATTTTTCAATCAAAATACAGAACAAATGGTTATTTTAACTACAGAATTTTTTCGTACTGAACTATGACAGAATTAGAGAAGGCAGTTTCTTTGAACAACAGTTATGTCATTCCGGGCACTGTAATATGACCTCAAATAACAAGCCATACTTGTCAGTAAGGAGATTATAGTCTAAGCTGGGAAGTGATCTGTGTACCACTGTGTACAGTCAATATGATAAATGCCTCAGTCATACTGAGGGCTGAATCTGTTGGGTTTCATGTCCCAACTCCACCATTTCCTGCCTGTGTCAGTATTAGCTATTTTTAGTAGTAGTAGTAGTAAAGTGCCATAGTGAGCAACAGTACAAGAAAGTCATAAAGAATGTGATGTTTAGGCTACATCTTACATTATGTGAAAGAATTCATTTGCATGAGAAGGAAGGAAGGGGGCTTCCCTGGTGGTCCAGTTGTTAAGGATCCACCCGCCAATGTAGGGGGATACAGGTTTGACCCCCGGTCTGGGAAGATTCTTTGTGCCACGAGGGCAACCAAGCCTGGGGCCGCAGCCACTAAGCCCAAGCTCTAGAGCCTGTGTTCTGCAATAATAGAAGCCACCGCAGTGAGAAGCCCCCGGCTCGCCACAACTAGAGAAAGCCCATGCACAGCAGTGAAGTCCTAGCCCCACCATAACCACCATAAATGTTTTATTAAAAAGAAGAAAGGAAAAAAAAGAAGAAGAAAGGAAGGAAGATTGTAAGCAAACGTGCCAGCTTTTTGTGGGACTTTGAGAGGCAGGAAACTCTGCTCTTTGTAACAGAACATGGAGCTGGAGCAGAGGACGGACAGGGGCAGCATGGTAAAGTGAGACTAGCAAGATGGGTTATGGTCAGGTCCTGGAGAGCTTTAACTCTGATGTGAAGATGTTGGAACCTCTGGAGTTCGTGTATTTGGGAACAAACCCTGGTGGAAGTTTGGAAGGGGATTTGGAAGAATGAAGAGACCAGCAGCAAGGAGACCAGTTAGGAAGCAACTGAAATAGAGTGAGCATGCTACTAGTGCAAACCAGGGAAGATAAATTTGAAAGACATTTCATGCATAGAATCAACCAGATTTGGCAATCTCTTGATTCCAGGGACAAATTAAAGGAAGTAATTGAAATGACTCTTCAATTTCTAACGTGATTTTTGAGGACTGATTAGTCTATAAGGAGTTCAGTGAAGTTTAGGACATTTATTTAGTAAATATTTATTCAGCACCCACTACGTGATAGATACAGTGCTAGGTGCTTGGGATATAGCAGAGAATAAGGTAAAGTCCCTGTCCTTAAGGAGCTTTTATTCTCAAAGAAGAAGACAGACAGTGAACAACTAGAAAGTCAATTATATATGCTGAGCCTATGACACATTGAAGGGAGTTGCCTAGAAAACAGTTGGCTATTCAGCCTAGAGTCCCGGGAGAAAAAGAAGATATAAAGATTCAAGTCTACGAGAAAAGATAGTGGTTCTTACGGAGAAAAGTGCTTTATATTTAAATGATGGACAGAAGAAAATGAATCAGGAAAGCAGATTGAGGAAAAGCAATTGAAAAAGAAGGAAATCTAGGGCAAACATAGTGTTACAGAAGTCAAAAGAAGTTTCAAGAAGAAAAGAAGATGGTCAGGAGTATCAGATGCCACAGAAATGTCAGGGTTAGAGTGGAGGAGAGGCAGTTTTTTTTTTTTTTTTTTTTTTATTAGAACATAACATTTCATTACTTTTAAGATAATACAGTTGACCTGTGAACAATGCAAAAGTTGGGGTGCCCACAACCCTCTAAGCAGTTCAGTTGAAAATCCACATATGATTTATAACTGCCCTCCCTATATGTGGCTGCTCTGTATCCATGGTTCCATTTCCTATACATCCTATTCGATCATATAGTTCTGTGGTATTTACTACTGAAAAAAATCTACATAAAATTGGACTTGTGCAGTTGTTGGACCCTGTTGTTCAAGAGTCAACTGTCATAGCAAAGCAGTCTACAACATCTGGTAACTTGGCTCTTTCTGATCATTTGTTTTAGCTACCACCGTCCATGATGCTGAAGTTTGAGAGAGAATCTAAACAACCCCCCAACACAGGGCCGCTTCTTTGTGCAGAGACACACGGAGGGGACTTTAGCACTTCCCAGCACATCCAGGATTGAGTCCTCTAGGCTACAGCTCTGGGGTGAACAGCACTTCAATGAATGTAGCTTTTCACTGGAATGGGTTCTCATGTGCTGCCTTGGGCAAAACAGAACGTTTTGTCAGTGCTTTTGAACCTTGTAATATTGCAGCATACCTGAGGGGTCTTCCCTCAACAGCCTCAATGTTCTGGGTCACTTGCAGGTTCCAAGTTTTATTGGTTGAACCTCGCCCACGATGACTGCCTGTGCTAAAGGCACAGTTTGCACCATTGGCCTTACCAGCCCTGTCCTGTTTGAGACCCACTGGTATAGATGCTAAATTCTAGCCGTCACATCCCGTTGGTGATGGGGGAAACCTGTGGAGGCCCCCAAGCTTCGGGGAAAGGGGGCCATCTCCAGGGAGAAGCGCGTCAGCCGAAAGCACTGCACTGTACTTTTGTAACACGGCAATACAGTCCTCTTCAGGCAGCCCACCCGGGAGACGCTCAGGACCTGACATTTCCTTCTTTTGGCACAAGTCATTCTGACTTGTATTTTTTTTTTTAATCTTAAAGAAATGATGGGAGCTTAACATTTTTCCTATCTGTTAAACAGGCTTGAGCTGCAACTAGATTCCAAGTTGGAAAAATGAGACAGCATATATGTTTTCTATATATAAAAACAAAACCAAAAAAGGGCCTTTACATTAAGGCCAACTTGGCAAAAGACTGACTCATGGCTCAAGTTGTTCAGACTGTTGTATTTTTGTTGTACCAGATGATAACTCTAAATCATTCTAACCAACAGATGCATTCTCTCCCCTAAAGCAGAGTTGCAACTCTGCGGGAGCACTCGTGTGCTGTCAGCCCCCACAGTCCAGCCAGACTCACAGCAAGGTCCTGGGGGTGTGGGGACTAGACAGAAAAAGGTCCTTGGAGAAGCAGTTGGGAGGGGCGAGATCATGGCCCACCGCTCCTGTCTGTTCCTCAGTCCTGTCCACCCTCTCCTGCTGCCCTCTTCCTCTTACCTCCCAACACTGACCCTCCTGCTTGCCCTGTCTGGCAGCTTGCACCTCACTCAGCCCTCCTCTTCCAAGCTGCAGCCAGTGCAGTTGGTGCCTGGGCATCGGCTCAGCCCCCACACCCTTTTATATGTGTAATATATATTAATATGATTTCCTGAAACAGACGATTCAGTTGCTTTCTTTGAATTTTTGTTGAAAACCATATGCCTTACTGTGTCCCTCTAATTCCTATCCATTCTAAGTGGAAGGGGAAAAAAGTTTCTATTAAACTGATGAATGTGGCTTTTTCCCCTGAATGTTCAGAAAATTGTGGCTATTTTATAGATTTCTTCTGACTTCTTCTGCCAGTCCTTGTCCTGTATGTACTCTTCCAGTAGATTTTTCTCTGTTCCTCCTTTTGCGTCCATGTAAGATTTGCTGAAGAATCAGAATATCAGGTCAAAACAAAGCTAAAGTGACCTTAAAAGGTAGTATGTTCTCTCCATACGGGGAATAGGGAGGTGTTTGGATTTTTCAGTAACTCTCAAGTGCTTTATGGTTGTGGAGATACACTGCGCTTACATCCCCTGCAAGCTCATTGACGTTCGGGATGACTGAGGGAAGATAAAGAGATGATTCTACAAAGTTGTTAGAACACACATTAAGTGTTAATTTCTTCTAACCTTTCTATCTTGTTGGTTTGGAGACTACTTGGCTTTTGCCAGCATCCTCTGTGGCTTCAGATGACATTTTTCACACCCCATTCGCTCCCTTCCTTTCCCTTAATGTGCCAAGCTTGAAACAGGATTTGATTTCCTGAGCTACTTGTTCACTTCCTATGTGCCACCAAGGAATCTAATTCATCTTTCATCTCACTCATGTTCTTTTGAAACAAGATACTTTGGGAGTCAAGTCCTTTCAGGTGTTTATATAAATATATAAATATATATATATAAAGTGGATTTTGTGTTCTCCTTCCATGTAAGTAATAATTCACAATCATAATGTAAAGAAGAAATAGAAATCTGTTGTATTGTACTTCAAGATGCTTCCCTTATGTACAGAATCTCCTTGTAAAATAAATAATTGCATTGTATATTAGTCTTCCTATCAATATTAATTATTAATGTATTTTAGAATTAAAAAGGACAAATTATATTATTTTGGTATGTAGTATTTCATTTTTCTATTCTACCTCATTCCAGAAGTTTGAAGGTAGGTTAAAAATGATTCCTCAGAGACTTCCCTGGCAGCCTAATGGTGTAGACTTCCATGCTCCCAATGCAGGGGCACAGGTTTGATCCTGCTCAAGGAACTAAGATCCTGCATGCTGCACAGCACAGCTGAAACGGGGGGGAGGGGAAGTCCCTAAAATACTGCTAAACATCCTAAATGAGAAGTAAATGAGGGAGAAAAGTTATAGAACATTAAACGTAGCCAGAGATGAAGGTCAGTAATGTTTGTGTCTGTCTGTTTAAATTGTTCAGTTCAGTCACTCAGTCGTGTCCGATTGCAACCCCATGAACCCCAGCATGCCAGGCCTCCATGGCCATCACCAACTCCCGGAGTCCACCCAAAGCCATATCCATCGAGTTGGTGATGCCATCCAACCGTCTCATCCTCTGTCGTCCGCTTCTGCCCTCAATCTTTCCCAACATCAGGGTCTTTTCCAGTGAGTCAGCTCTTCTCATCAAGTGGCCAAAGTATTGGAGTTTCAGCTTCAACATCAGTCCTTCCAATGAACACTCAGGACTGATCTCCTTTAGGATGGACTGGTTGGATCTCCTTGCAGTCCAAGGGACTCTCAAGAGTCTTCTCCAACACCACAGTTCAAAATCATCAATTCTTTGGCGCTCAGCTTTCTTTATAGTCCAACTCTCACATCCATACATGACCACTGGAAAAACCATAGCCTTGACTAGATGGACCTCTGTTGGCAAAGTAATCTCTGCTTTTTAATATGCTGTCTAGGTTGGTCATAACTTTCCTTCCAAAGAGTAAGCGTCTTTTAATTTCATGGCTGCAATCACCATCTGCAGTGATTTTGGAGCCCAGAAAAACAAAAGTCAGCCACTGTTTCCCTATCTATTTGTCATGAAGTGATGGGACCAGATGCCATGATCTTAGTTTGCTAAATGTTGAGCTTTAAGCCAACTTTTTCACTCTCCTCTTTCACTTTCATCAAGAGGCTTTTTTTTTTTTTTTTTCCCAAGAGGCTTTTTAGTTCTTCACTTTCTGCCATAAGGGTGGTGTTACCTGCCTATCTGAGGTTTCTCCCTCCCAGCATGCGGTTCTCCCAGCAGTCTTGATTCTAACTTGTGTTTCTTCTAGCCCAGCGTTTCTCATGATGTACTCTGCATGTAAGTTAAATAAGCAGGGTGACAATATACAGCCTTGATGTACTCCTTTTCCTATTTGGAACCAGTCTTGTTCCATGTCCAGTTCTAACTGTTGCTTCCTGGCCTGCATACAGGTTTCTCAAGAGGCAGGTCAGGTGGTCTGGTATTCCCATCTCTTTCAGAATTTTCCACAGTTTATTGTGATCCACACTGTCAAAGGCTTTGGCATAGTCAATAAAGCAGAAATGTAGAAAAGGAATAAGCTTCAGAGTTGAAAGCCAACTGTGAACCCCACACTATATAGCTCTAGATTTTCTTAATCCCACCTAGTTTGGGAGGTAAGTAAAAATACACTCATTTAACCAGTGAAGAACTTTAGAGGTAAAGTTACCTCCCCAAAGTCAAAGCAAATTATGTAATCATCCTTTACATAATATTCAAGAAAAAGCAAGTGCATCCTGACCAATTGTCCCTAAAGGGACTTACTGTATATGAACCAGATATAATTAGGCCTTAGGCTGACATCACAAAAACAGGACATTT
This sequence comes from Muntiacus reevesi, assembly GCF_963930625.1. Taxonomy (NCBI): domain Eukaryota; kingdom Metazoa; phylum Chordata; class Mammalia; order Artiodactyla; family Cervidae; genus Muntiacus; species Muntiacus reevesi. Next base: position 112,833,492 of record NC_089251.1, read on the forward strand.
TGTAGCTCATGCATTCCACTCTGGCAAGCAGCCCAGTTTCAATCCAGGTGGCCCCACCTATGACTCATTTCCTACTTTTCACTTCAGAGGCTGGTCTTGATGAGCATACCACCCTTTACCTAGGGTTAAGAGAAACCATGAGTCACAACTGCTCAAGTCACTGGGCTCCACCTGCTCCCATATCTTCCTTCTACTAGCCCTCCAAAGAGACCTCAAACTGCCATTACCTTCTTGAGGTCATGTGTTGTCTCTAGAAGTGTTTGCAGCAGTTCACAACTCAATAAAAAATGAGGTTAACAACAACAACAAAAACACGCACCTCATTTATGGACCTTACTCACTACCTCTACCGCCTACTTTATCAATTATCAGAATTAGAGATTATAATATGTTTGGCATCCCAAATGTGAAACTGATATTACTATGTTCAGCATTCCAAATCTGAAACTTTAGTTATTGCTATATTTGCAAGTTCCTCTCTTCCCTTGCAGGTTCAGAATTCTCTACCCCAGAAAAGTCTCAGTTCCTTTATCTCCTCGTGCCTTATTTACCACTCAAGTTGGAAGCCAGCATAATTTAACAGGACTTTATAACCTCCAATCCATCCTCCAATATTGCCACTAGAGTTACCTTTCTAAAAGGCAAAGACACTCATAGCAATCCTTTTATTTCAAAACTTACTAGCCCCTAGGACTTCCCTGGCGGTCCAGTGGTTAAGAATCAGCCTGCCAGTGCAAGAGACATGGGTTCAATCCCTGGTCCAGGAAGATTCTGCATACCTTGGAACAACTCAGCCCGTGTGCCACAACTACGGAAGCCTGAGCACCCTAGAACCTGTGCACCACAACTAGGGAGTAGCCCCTGCTCTCCCAAGTAGAGAAAGCCTGAGCCCAACAGTGAAGACCCAGCACAGTCAAAAAATTTTTGTAAATTAAAAAAAGAAAAAGAAAAACCTTACTGCCCCTTAGATACCTACAGGATAAAATTTAAGCTTTTGCCTGGACTACAAGATATTTTCTATTCAGCTCTTGACTACTACTCATGCTCATGAGAAGTCCAGGCAGTTCTCCTTTTGATGTTCCTAATCAAGCTGACCCCTTACCCTTCCTGGGAGACCACAGACCCGCCAGTTCCCCAGCCGGGAATGCTGTTGTCATTTGCACTTCACCCTTCTACTATTCTTCTACAACCTTCTGCTATTCTTCTACTAAGAATCTGCCTGCAATGCAGGAGACCCCAGTTCAATTCCTGGGAAGGGAAGATCTGCTGGAGAAGGGATAGGCTACCCACTCCAGTATTCGTGGGCTTCCCTTGTGGCTCAGCTGGTAAGTGAAGTGAAGTGATGTGAAAATTGCTCAGTCATGTCTGACTTTGCAACCCCATGGACTATACCATCCATGGAATTCTCCAGGCCAGAATACTGGAGTGGGCAGCCTTTCCCTTCTTCAGAGGATCTTCCCAACCCAGAGATCGGACCCAGGTCTCTCACATTGCGGGCAGATTCTTGAGCAGCTGAACCACAAGGGAAGCCCTCAGCTGGTAAAGAATGGCTCAGATGGTAAAGAATAGGCCTGCAATGCAGGAGACCTGGGTTCAGTCCCTGGGTCAGGAAGATCCCCCAGAGAAGGGAATGGCAACCCATTCCAGTATTCTTGCCTGGAGAATTCCATGGACTGAGGAGCCTGGTGGGCTACAGTCCATGGGGTCTCGAAGAGTTGAACATGACTGAGTGACTTAACACTTTCTTCTACTAGTCCTTCAAGTTTTAGCTCAAATTTTAACTCCCCAGGAAAACCCTTTCAGCCTTTAGCCAATTTTTCAATTGCTCTATCCTCAGAATACCATATTTATGCCATACATCACTTATCAAGTAGTAGGATAATTTGCTGTCATGTCTATTTCCTCCGTTGTGAGTTCTCAAGGACAGAAAAAGTAGTTCATCAATTTCCAGTGTCTAGCACAATGTTTAGCACATTGTCATATTCACTATGGAAATATTGAACAAGTGATTGAAAAGCAACTGAATACTCATATCACCAGAAAAGTAGCAGAATTCTTTGTCTTTCTTCCTCTAAACCTTTTTGTTTTATGACTCCTTCATAATTTAAGGTGAAGTCACTCAATCGTGTCTGACTCTTTGTGACCCCACGGACTGTAGCCTACCAGGCTCTTCCATCCATGGGATTTTCCAGGTAAGAGTACTGAAGTGGGTTGCCGTTTCCTTCTCCAGAGGATCTTCCCCATCCAGGGATCGAACCCAGGTCTCCCGCATTGTAGGCAGACGCTTTACCATCTGAGCCACCAGGAAAGTTCTTCATAATTTAAAACATTACGCAAAACCCCAAAGAACTGTTGTATCTGTAGGTGATATCTATTGATATTTACTGTACTAAAAACTGAGAAAATTTAAAAATATTTATGATACATTTCAAAATAATACATTACATTAATTGATAATATATTTGTATTAAAATAACTATTTTTAAAAACAGAGAAGAGTGGCATTGTTTTGCTCAAAATTTTCCAAGCTAAGCTTCAACAGTACGTGAACCGAGAACTTCCAGATGTTCAAGCTGTATTTAGAAAAGGAAGATGAACCAGAAATCAAATAGCCAACATCCACTGGATTATAGAAAAAGCTAGAGAATTCCAGAAAAAACATCTAATTTTGCTTCGCTGACTATACTAAACCTTTAACATGTGGATCACAACGAACTGTGGAAAATTCTTCAAGAGTGGGCTTCCCTGGTAGCTCAGCTGCTAAAGAATCTGCCTGCAATGTGGGAGGCCTGGGTTTGATCCCTGGGTTGGGAAGATCCCCTGGAGAAGGGAAAGGGTACCCACTCCAGTATTCTAGCCTGGAGAATTCCATGGACTGTATAGTCCATGGGATCACAAAGAGTCAGACACAGCTGAGCGATTTTCACTCACTTACCTGCCTCCTGAGAAATCTGTATGCAGGTCAAGAAGCAATAGTTAAAACCAGACAGGGAACAGTGCACTGGTTCCAAATTGAGAAAGGAGTACGTCAAGGATGCATATTGTCACCCTGCTTCTTTAACTTATATGCAGAGTACACCATGAGAAATGCCAGGCTGGATGAAGCGCAAGCTGGAACCAAGATTGCCAGGAGAAACATCAGTAACCTCAGATATGCAGATGATATCACCCTTATGGCAGAAAGCAGAGGAACTAATAGCCTCTTGATGAAAGTGAAAGAGGAGAGTGGGAAAAGGTGGCTTAAAACTCGACATTCAAAAAACGAAGATCATGGCATCCAGTCCCATCACTTCATGGTAAACAGATGAGGAAACAATGGAAACAGTGACAGACTTTATTTTCTTGGGCTCCAAAATCACTGCGGATGGTGACTGCAGTCATGAAATTAAAAGATGCTAGCTCCTTGTAAGAAAAGCTATGACAAACATAGACAGCAAATTTTAAAAGGCCCCTCCAGTCAAAGCTATGCTTTTTCCAGTAATCATGTATAGACGTGAGAGTTGGGCCATAAGGAAAGGTGACCGCTGAAGAATTGATGCTTTTGAACTGTGGTGGTGGAGAAGACTCTGGAGAGTCCCTTGGACTGCAAGGAGATCAAACCCGTCAATCCTAAAGGAAATCAACCCTGAATATCCACTGGAAGGACTGAGGCTGAAGATGAAGTCCCAATACTTTAGCCACCTAATGGAAGAATTGACTCACTGGGAAAAAACCCTGATGCTGGAAAAGACTGAAGGCAGGAGGAGAAGGGGACGATAGAGGATGAGATGGTTGGATGGCATCATCGACGCGATGGACATAACAGTGAGTAAGCTCCGGGAGTTCGTGATGGACAGGGAAGCCTTGTGTCCTACAGTCCTACACGCATTTGCTGTAACCTGCACGGAAATAGCAAACCACTCCAGTGGAGCAGCAGCACGCTCCTTCAAGGTGTGCGGGAAGACTCTAGTATCGCGAGATGCGGCTGACACTAGTTAGGGGCGTTAACCTGCAGTGGGTTCCCAGAACCCATAGCGAAATTCTAATTCCCTAACTGCGCATGTCACGGCGCAGGCGCAATAGATTTTTCTTGACTTCCGCTGGCTCCAGAGGCTATAAATACCGATTCCGTGCGATTCTAGGGTCTTTTCGAGAGAGACTCTCGTCCTACCCCGTTGTTTCTAGGTGAGTCGTAACAACTGACCGCTTCGAGGGAGCTTCATTTGCTATAGGATCGGCCAGTATGCCTTTTCTGTAGGAACCGCACTGTTTAGAATGATTCCGAGTCTTCGGCGTTCGTGCCCACTACAGCTACTCGCAAAAAACGGGGTGGGGTAGGGTTGTCGGGCGTGGGTCGGAGAGGCCTCGCGCGCCGCCGGTCTTAGCCGTAGCTAAGCGGTACTGGCGACGGAACTCGAGGGCCAGCAGGACTACCGCCCTCCACGCCGAAAAACGTAAGTGCGCAGCGCCCTCATTTCCTTATGCGCCATTATGCCGCCTCCTGGCGTGTTACTGTCTTGAGTTGAGTTGCAGACAGGGTATTTGATTTAGAAACGGCTCAGCTGCCACTTAGTTTTTCTTTGGGGGTAATGTTTAATTTTGGATGATAGACTTTTGGGTCCTTAACTGTATAATCGCCTTAACTGCTTGCATTTGCTACTTAAAGTACTGTGACCAACGTGGATACCCCGGGAGGTCACTCTCCCCGGGCTCTGTCCAAGTGGCGTACGGGAGCATAGGGCTCTGCCCGGTGATGTACAGTCCCTTTCCACAACGTTGGAGATGAAGCCGGGCCTTGAGTCTGCGCCTGCATATTCCTACGTCTTCTCAGAGTCCTGTGGACAATGACTGGGGAGAAAAACCATGCAGGAAACAGCTCTCTAGAGCAATCTATCCGGATCTGGTTTGCTCCGAAGTGAATTTTTTTTTATTGTTTTAACCTGTTTTGCTGTGCAGTTGGGTTAAGTTTTTCCCTCTTTTGCAGCATTTCGTTTAGGATTCCAAATACAGCTGGATTTGAGGTGAGTAGATCGACGAATTACTTTTGGCCTATCGGTGTTTGCTTTTTTTTTTTCATTTTGTTCCACGAAATTGATTTTCACATCTCATGATGGAGAAAATTTTTATATTGCAAATGGGATAATTTTGACAAAATGATTTAACCAAAGTCAGCAAAGTTTCGTGCCTGAGCTGTGTAATGGGTGTATCTGCTCAGTCCGGGAGAACTAAGGATTCGGGTCTATGATATTAGAAGTGAAATTGGGCATATGCTCCAGCATACTTAGGAAAATAGTCAATAGCTAACAAGAACTTGGAATTTGTGAGAAGCAATTGATAATCCTGTGGACTTTGACTTGGTTCAGGTATAGGTGGTGTATGAGATGAAGGGAAATGTAATCTCTTCAATAGTGGTACAGTAATTCTGCCACATTCCAGCCTTTCTGTGAAAAGCGTTGTAGACTTGTTACACTGCGCTACAATATAGCCGATTCCATGGAGCTTACAGTACTGTATAGCCCATTGTTTTAGCTGAGTGCCTAGGCTAACTTCAGTTTAATATTTTGATGCTGTTCAGATATTCCAACGTGGATACCCCAGGAGGTCACTCTCCCTGGGCTCTGTCCAGGTGGCGTACGGGAGCATAGGGCTCAGCCCTGTGATGTACAGTCCCTTTCCACAACGTTGGAGATGAAGCTGGGCCTTGAGTCTGCACCTGCATATTCCTACAGCTTCTCAAGAGTCCTATGGACAATGACTGAGGAGACAAACCATGCAGGAAACATCCAGTATACAAAAATTATTAAAGTGAACTAAGTCTGTACAAATGAATCTAATCCTTTTTTCTTTTATGTCATTTTCAGGAGAGAAGAGCCTCACCAATTTCTCAGTTAGCAAAGCTTTGGAGTCTGTCTTTGACAGGGAGATTAGTAAAATAAAACTTAATTCTCCAGCCAAGAATACTGGAGTGGAACCCATTCCTTTCTCCATGGGGATCTTCCTGACCCAGGGATTGAACCTAGATCCTACTGCATTGCAGGTAGATTCTTTACCTTCTGAAACACCAAGTAAAGTGAGTAATACCTTAATTGAAGATAAACCTGGGAGATTTGGAAGTGTATAGGTATATTTAACCCCTGGAACTGTACCTTAAAACCCAGCAGAGTTACAGTGTTCTGTTGCCCAGGCATTTACTGAAATTTACAAGAAATGCCAGAGACCATATGGGCAGGTCTTAGAGAGTATAGTGACCTGGAAGCCTCAAGAGACCTTTTCAGGTTTCCTATCTGGTGAAAACTTGATGTAATGACACTAAGATACTGACCTCTATCAGTCTTAAAAGTGTAAAGTAGGTGCTCATGAGAATCTGCATGTCTTAAAGAAATCCATCAATTTCTAATGTAATTGTGAACTTTAATAAAGATGACTTTATATGTATTTGTGTGATTTTTGGGGGGTTTTATATGTGTGTTTTTTGTTTTTGTTTTTTTTTTGGTTACATTCTGCTGGTAGAGTCTTAGTCCCCTGATTTTGATCAAACCCAGATTTCCTGCAGTGAAAGCAGCCAGGGAATTTTGTGTGAGTGTTCGGTGAATCAAACTTCCTGTTCAAGCTGTGAATACCTGCTAGGTTTTGCTGTAACTGAAGGTCTTGAGCTCTTGTGGTAAATATTGGCATTTGTGTACTACTACTATTGGGAAATGCATTCATTGTTCAGTTAGCAAGTCCTGTCCAATTCTTTGTGACCCCCATGGACTGCAGCACACAGGCCTCCTCTGTCTTCCACTGTTTGCCAGAGTTTGCTCAAACTTATATCCATTGTGTCGGTGATGCCATCTAACCATTTGATCCTCTGTTGCCCCATTCCTCTGCCCTCAGTCTTTCAAATGAATATTCAGGGTTGATTTCCTGTAACATTGACTGGTTTGATCTTACTGGCCACGGGACTGTCCATCTCATGTCCATCACCTTAGTTTGAAGGCATCATCAACCTTTTTTATGGTTTACGTGAATACTGGAAAAACTAGCTTTGACAATGTGGACCTTGTTAAAAGCTTGAGTTAGTCTTTTTTTTTTTTTTTTTTGCTGGGTTGAGAATTCAAAGGTGGTAGTCTATCACCAAGTTTTGGACTCTTCAACACCCTATGGACAATAACCTGCTGGGCCCCTCTGCCCATGGAGTTTTCCGGGCAAGAAAACAGATTGCCATTTCCTATTACAGTGGATCTTAACCCAGGGATAGAACCCACGTCTCACGTCTCCTACATTGGCAAGCAGTTTCTTTACCACTATGCCATCTGGGAAACCCACCTGTGTAAGGGATTATACTCCTCTAAACTTACAGGTGTTGAGAGGTCATACTCTGCTCCTCTGTCAAAGGGATGTGCTTGAGTCACAATAGAACTTTGTCAAGCTCTCTTACAGGCTGCAGCATTATGGGAAAGAGACCATGAAGGATGGGGACTAGTGGGGAGCCTTCTAGAAGGTAGAGTAGATATTCATTGTGGCCATAAAGGGAATTTTACAAGATGGGCAGGTGGAATACCTTGTTTAGAAGCCACTGGGGTCCATGTATAAGGGAATTTTTTAACTTGGGTTGTGGTACAAACAGGAATGTTAAGATTCAATGCCAAGAGGGTAAAGGATAGGTCATGTCTTGGACTGCCTCCCTAGATTCCTCCATCCTCCACTATCTTCCATTGGCTCAAGTTCTTGTCCATTAAGTATGGCTCACTATACAAGTTATTACCTAAACAAATAGCAACACTTCTACTGCTTACCTGTGCCAGATTCAGATTCAAAGTACTTGGCATATGTTAGTCACAACGGTATTAATCTGACTGCTTTTACGGGGAAACCCAGAAATAATTACCCAAATCTACAACAAGGAAGTGAACTGGTACTCTATTTGTATCCCCAGGGTTGGCCCTGTGTCCAGTTCACATTTTGGCCTCATTCCCACATAAATGCTTTTGGATGGTAGATGCACAATAAATCTGAATAGTGTTTTTAGTATAAATTCTCAGGGTAGGGCAGGGTTCTAGGTGGGATTTCTTCCAGTATCCAAGTGTCATTTCAGTCGTCCAGTCGTGTCTGACTCTGACCCCGTGGACGGCAGCATGCCAGGCTACCCTGTCTGTCACCAAGTCCTGGAGCTTGCTCAAACTGTCAAGTCCAAGTAATGCCATCCAACCATCTCACCCTCTCTTCCCCTTCTTCAATCTTTCCCAACATGAGGGACTTTTCACTGAAGCAAACCTGTCGGGAAGTATTTAGGTCACAACCTTTCTGCTAAACTTCAGGCTGCAACACACCTTCCAGTAGACTAAAACAGGTTCTTCTGGCTTTTTTCTGCATGTAGGCCTTGATAGTCATATCAGCTGTTGCTAAACTGAGACTGCTTTAGAATCCTAATACCACTTGTAGTCCCTGTATCTTGGGCAAGCTGCTTAACTTATTGCTGCCTCAGTCCATGTGCTCTTGCACAGAATGTATGCATACGTGCTCAGTTGTGTCTGACTGACCCCATGGGCTGTAGCCCGCCAAGCAAGCTCCTCTGTGAGATTTCCCAAGCAAGAATACTGAAGTGGGTTGCCATTTCCTTCTCCAGGGGATCTTCCCAACCCATAGATCAAACCCATGTATCCTACATTGACAGGCAGATTCTTTACCAACTGTGCCACCTGGGAATCATGGGGACATTAAAAGTACCTACTTTTTGGATTTGTATGGAGAGTTATTGTTAATGTTTGTAGAAAACTTAAAGTCTGCTAAGTACAATGAACCTGTAGGAAGATTCTCTGACTTAAAAGCAAATGAGGGACTTCATAAAGTGAAGTTTGTGTGCAGCACTTTAACAGCATCATCTTTAGGGAGTTGAGATAGCTCAGCTGGAATTCCATCACCTCTAGCTTTGTTCATAGTAATGCTTCCTAAGGCCCAACTTGACTTCACACTGCAGGATGCACCAAAGGTAAATTAGATACTAAATCAAGCTCTATTTCACTCGGACCCCTACCTATCCAGGAGAGAAAGGGGGAGATGCAAGGAGTAGTACCCTCCAAGATCAGCTAACTAGGAAATAGAGCAAGGATTTGAACCCATCTCCAAAACTGTATCAGGATATCCTACTAACTTTGAACAAGGCGGTGTGGTAAGGTATATACATTCCTTCATCTAATACTCCATGCATCCCTGTAAAGTAGGTACAGTGTTTGCACATTTTGCAGTGGGGACTGAACTTGGTGTTGAGGAACATGCCCAAGTTCTATAGCCAGTAAGTGGCAAAGCATGCATCTGAGCAAGAAAGTTGACTGCAGAACCTGTAAACTACATCATACCATGCCTTGGGAAATGTTAGCTGTTTTCACCTTTTGTATTCAGCTAATTCGTACCCATTACACCACAAAATCTGTCTCAGTTGTAACGAATTATAAATCTGCTATTGTACCTGGGTCTACTTGACTCTGGAAAATATCAATACTTAGATGTTACTTTGCCAACAAAGGTCCATCTAGTCAAAGCTATGGTTTTTCCAGCAGTCATGTGTGGATGTGAGAATTGGACTATAAAGAAAGCTGAGCGCCAAAGAATTGATGCTTTTGAACTGTGGTGTTGGAGAAGACTTGAGAGTATCCTTGGGCATCAAGGAGATCAACCAGTCCATCGTAAAGGAAATCAGTCCTGAATATTCATTGGAAGGACTGATGCTGAAGCTGAAACTCCAATATTTTGGCTACCTGACGGGAAGAACTGACTCATTGGAAAAGACCCTGATGCTGGGAAAGTTTGAAGCTGGGAGGAGAAGCAGATGACAGAGGATGAGATGGTTGGATGGCATCACCGACTCAGTGGACATGAGTTTGAGTAAACTCTGGGAGTTGGTGATGGATAGGGAGGCCTGGTGTGCTGCAGTCCACAGGATTGCAAAGAGTCAGACACGACTGAGCAACTGAACAGAGATAGACGTGAGTGCAGTTTCCTAGGGAGTGAGAGCCTTTCCTGGCTGTTAACCTCTGTCTTTCAGCACTTTCTGTCTTTGTGTACATCTTTCCCTCTGATGGATGGGATCTTAGTTCCCCAAGCAGGGATCAAATCCAGGCCCCCCATGCAGTGGAAGAGTGGAGTCTTAACCACTGTACTGCCAAGGAAGTCCCAGAACTTGTATCTTTATGAAGATATCTGACATTTGATGATGATTTGCCACATGCTAGGCATTCTTTAAGCTTTAAAATAGCACTATACGTGCAAGGACTTTTTTTTATATCCTTGTTATAGAAAAGACAATCAAGGTTAGATTAGTTGCCCAAAGTCACACAGCATCTTTAGAGTCTGAACTCAATCACCATCCTTACCTCCCTTTCCCCTAAGGACCCAGAACAGCTTGTCTTGAAAGGGGGGTGGGCACCTTGAGCAATTCCTCATGGTAACATTAGTATCATTCTACTGTGAGTATTTTTTACTTGATGTCCATCTAACCTACTAGATGAGTTATCCTCAAAGAATGGGCTGCTTGGCACATAGCAAACACTTGTTGATGACTTTGTTTCTCTGTGTTCTGTTTCACTGGTTTCTGTTTTGATCTTTATGATGTTCCTTCTTCTGTTTCCTGGTTTCCTAATGTAGAAGCTGAGGTGATTAATTTAAGACCTTTCCTTTTTTTCTAGTACAGGCACTTCATGCTATGAGTTTCCCCTAAGTACTGCTCCGACAATATTCCACAAGTTCTGCTATGTTCTCTTTCCATTTAAATCCGTTAAAAATACTCTCAAATTCTGCTGTGATTTCTCCTTTGATCTGTGGGCTACTTAAAAGTACATGTTAATTGTTTATATTTTTGTTTGTTTAGGCCACGCCACAGGGCTTGCAGTTTCTCACCAGGGACTGAACCCAGGCCATGGCAGTGAAAATGCTGAGTCCTAACCACTAGACCACACAGTCAAAGGCTTTGGCATAGTCAATAAAGCAAAAATACACGTTTTTCTGGAACTCGTTTGCTTTTTGATGATCCAGTGGATGTTGGCAATTTGATCTCTGGTTCCTCTGCCTTTTCCAAAACCAGCTTGAACATCTGGAAGTTCACGATTCACGTATTGCTGAAGCCTGGCTTGGAGAATTTTGAGCATTACTTTACTAGCGTGTGAGATGAGTGCAATTGTGCAGTACTTTGAGCATTCTTTGGCATTGCCTTTCTTTGGGATTGGAATGAAAACTGACTTTTTCCAGTCCTGTGGCCACTGCTGAGTTTTCCAAATTTGCTGGCATATTGAGTGCAGCACTTTCACAGCATCAACTTTCAGGATTTGAAATAGCTCAACTGGAATTCCATCACCTCCACTAGCTTTGTTCATAGTGATGCTTCCTAAGACCCACTTGACTTCACATTCCAGGATGTCTGGCTCTAGGTGAGTGACCACACCATTTGGGTCGTGAAGACCTTTTTTGTACAGTTCTTCTGTGTATTCTTGCCACCTCTTCTTAATATCTTCTGCTTCTGTTAGTCCATACCATTTCTGTCCTTTATTGAACCCAACTTTGCATGGAATGTTCCCTTGGTATCTCTAATATTCTTGAAGAGATCTCTAGTCTTTCCAATTCTGTTGTTTTCCTCTATTTCTTTGCATTGATCGCTGAGGAAAGCTTTCTTATCTCTCCTTGCTATTCTTTGAAACTCTGCATTCAAATGGGTATATCTTTCCTTTTCTCCTTTGCCTTTAGCTTCTCTTCTTTTCACAGCTATTTGTAAGGCCTCCTCAGACAACCATTTTGCCTTTTCACATTTCTTTTCCTTGGGGATGGTCTTGATCCCTGTCTCCTGTACAGTGTCACAAACCTCCGTCTATAGTTTATCAGGCACTCTGTCTATCAGATCTAGTCTCTTAAATCTTTCTCACTTCCACTGTATAGTCATAAGGGATTTGATTTAGGTCATACCTGAATGGTCTAGTGGTTTTCCCTTCTTTCTTCAATTTCAGTCTGAATTTGGCAATAAGGAGCTCATGATCTGAGCCACAGTCAGTTCCCGGTCTTGGGAAAACATCTATTTCTGCTTTATTGACTCTGCCAAAGCCTTTGACTGTGTGGATCACAATAAACTGGAAAATTCTGAAAGAAATGGGAATACCAGACCACCTGACTTGCCTCTTGAGAAACCTGCATGCAGGTCAGGAAGCAACAGTTAGAACTGGACATGGAACAACAGACTGGTTCCAAATAGGAAAAGGAGAACGTCAAGGATATATATTGTCACCCTTCTTGTTTAACTTACATGCAGAGTACATCATGAGAAATGCTGGGCTGGAAGAAGCACAAGCTGGAATCAAGATGGCCGGGAGAAATATCAATAACCTCAGATATGCAGATGACACCACCCTTATGGCAGAAAATGAAGAACTAAAGAGCCTCTTGATAAAAGTGAAAGAGGAGAGTGAAAAAGTTGGCTTAAAGCTCAACATTCAGAAAACTAAGATCATGGCATCTGATCCCATCACCTCATGGGAAATAGATGGGGAAACAGTGGAAAGTGTCAGACTTTATTTTGGGGGGCTCCAAAATCACTGCAGATGGTGATTGCAGCCATGAAATTAAAAGACATTTACTCCTTGGAAGGAAAGTTATGACCAACCTAGATAGCATATTAAAAAGCAGAGACATTGCTTTGCCAACAAAGGTCCATCTAGTCAAGGCTATGGTTTTTCCAGTGGTCATGTATGGATGTGAGAGTTGGACTGTGAAGAAAGCTGAGCGCCAAAAAATTGATGCTTTTGAATTGTGGCGTTGGAGAAGACTCTTGAGAGTCCCTTGGACTGCAAGGAGATCCAACCAGTCCATCCTAAAGGAGATCAGTCCTGGGTGTTCATTGGAAGGACTGATGCTGAAGCTGAAACTCCAATACTTTGGCCACCTCATGTGAAGAGTTGACTCATTGGAAAAGACCCTGATGCTGGAAGGGACTGGGGGCGGGAGGAGAAGGGGACAAGAGAGGATGAGATGACTGGATGGCATCACCGACTCAATAGCCATGAGTTTGAGTAAATTCCAGGAGTTGGTGATGGACAGGGAGGTCTGGTGTGCTGTGATTCATGGGGTCGCAAAGAGTCGGACACGACTGAGCAACTGAACTGAACTGAACCACTAGACCCCCAGGGAATTCCAAAAGTCTATTTTTCAATAATTAGGAGTTTTCCAAAGATCTTTCATTTATTTGTTTCTACTTTCCATTGTGGCCTAAGTATATTCTTTGTTTGATTGAATCTTTTTAAATTTAACAAGACTTTTTCTATAACCCAGTACAGCCTATATTGGGAATTGTTTCATGTGCACTCAGGAGGCATGAATATGTTACTGTCTGAAAAAATTGAGGAATGTGAAGAAAGATGAAGTATTCTGTAAATGTCCATCAGTTCAAATCGATTGAAAGTGTTGTTCAAGTCTATCCTGACTGGTTTTCTTCCTACCTATCAGTAATATTGAGAGTAAGCTATTGAAATGTCCACCTATCTTTGTGGATTTGTCTATTTCCTCTAGAAGTTCTGTCAGTTTTTGCTATATGTATTTGGGACCTCTGTTATTAGTTGCATATATTTAGGATTGTGCATTTTGATTTTCTCCTTTACCATAGTGAAAGTACCTTCTTTTTTAAAATTTTTAATTGGAGGATAATTGCGTTACAACATTGAGTTGGTTTGTCATACAACAACGTGAATCAGCCATAAGTATACACATGTCCCCGCTCTCTTGAACCTCCCTCTCACACCCCACCCACCCAAACCCACCCCTCTAAGTTGTCACAGAGAACCAGGGTAAGCTCCCTGTATTATTCAGCAACTTTCCATTAGCTATCTATTTTACATATGGTAATTCCCAGGTAATGGAAATGATAAAGAATCCTCCTGCCAATGCAGGAGAAGCAAGAGATGCAGGTTAGATCCCTGGGTTGGGAAGATCCAGGGAGGATCTTGGAAATGGCAACCCACTCTAGTATTCTTGCCTGGGAAATCCCATGGACAGAGGAGCCTGGAGGGCTACAGTCCATGGGGTTACAAAAGACCTGGCAACTAAACAACAACAATGTGTAAGTTTCAAGGCTCCTCTCTCAGTTCCTCCCTCTCCCTCCCCGGCTGTGTCCACAAGTCTGTTCTCTATGTCTGCAGCTCTATTCCTGCCCTGCAAATCGGTTCATCCGTATCACTTTTCCAGATTCCATATATATGCATTAATATACGATATTTGTTTTTCTCTGACTTACTTCATTCTGTGTAACAGACTCTAGGTTCATCCACCTCACACCAACTGACTCAAAAGACCTTCTTTATTTCTATAATACTCTGCTCTAAAATTTACTTTGCTATTAATATAGCTGCTCCAGCTTTCTTTTGACTAGTGTTACCAGAGTCTCTTTTTCTGTCTTTTTACTTTTAATCTATTTGTGTAGAGTTGACCCTTGAACAACAAAGGGGTGCGACTGTATTGGCCCTCCATATCTGTGATTCTGCAACTTCCAGTTTAACTAACCTTGGCTTGTGTGGTACTGTAGTACATAGTTCATATTTATTGAAAAAAATCTGAGTATAACTGGACCTGTGCAGTTCACAACTGTTGTTCAAGGGTCAGCTATGTTTGTTTATGTTCAATGTTTATTTCTTGTAGGCAGTGTGTGGTTTGGTCTTGCTTTTTCTATTTATTATGACAATCTCTGTCTTTTATTTGGAGTGTTCAAACCACATTTATTTTTATTTTTTCTTTTATTATTTTTGTCTGTGGTGGCTCTTCATTGCTGCACTCAGGCCTTCTCTAGTTGTAGCGAGCGGGGGCTACTTGTTGTTGCAGTTCGAGGGCTTCTCATTGCAGTGGCTTCTCTTGTTGTGGAGCACAGGCTCTAGGGCACTAGGCTTCAGTAGTCGAGGCTCTCGGGCTCTAGAGCACAGGCCCAGTAGCTGTGGCATGCAGGCTAAGTTGCTCCACTGCTAAGAGCCCACGATCTTCCCGGACCAGGGATCGAACTGCCATCCCTTGCATTGCAAGGTGAATTCTTAACCACTGGACCACCAGGGAAGTCTCCAGACCACATTTATTTTTTATCACACATCTGTTGGCTTATAGTTTATAGGTTTATAGTTCGAACATTTTTTTAGCCATTATTTCTTCATATATTTTAAAAAACAAAAAGCATTTTATTTATTTATTTGGCTGTGCCGGGGTCTTAGTTATGGCATGAGGGATCTTCGTTCCCTGACCAGGGATTGAACCCTGCCCTCCTGCATTGAGAGCATGGAATTCCAGCCACTGGGCCACCAGGGAAGTCCCCTCTTCATATATTTTTATTCCCAGTTCTCCTATTTTCAGGGTCTCCAGTTACCTGTAGAGTAGGCCACTTATTAAAGTTATTCCATAGTTCACTCATACTCTTTTCACTTAAAAATTTTTTCTATGTTTCATTTTGGATGGTTTCTTCTGCTATGCATGAGGTTCACTAATCACTGCTTTTCCAATATCTAATCTATTATTAATCCCATCCACTATATTTGTCATCTTAGATATTATCAAGAAGTTTACTTTGGATCTTTTTATATTTTCCATGTCTACTTAACTTTTGGACATATGGAATACAGTTAGAATAACTTTTAATATCATTCAATTCTAATTCTATCATCTGTGTCATTTCTAGGTCAGATTCAATTGACTGTCCTCACTATGGTTTATGTTCAGTAAATAAAATGCAACAATAATAGAGTGAAAAATTAATATTTATGTTCAAAGAAGATAAGATAAATGGGGCCAAAGAAGGCTTCATGGAGATGGCAAATAAAATTTAGCCTTAAATATATATATTTGATATATATATATTTGTAAAATATATATATATTTGTATTTGTATATTTGTATATATATATATTTGTAAAAATCAAATATATATATATATCAAGAATTCAGCTAGACAGGAGAGAACGCACTGGTAGGAAAGGTGAGGAAGCAGGAATGAGCACGGGCATGTTGAGAGGACAGTGCAGAGGCCAAGGGGGAGATGGGAAAACAACCCCTTGGGGCATTTGGTGCTCCTAACACAGCACTGAAGAAATATGTAAGTCTTCAGACTTAGAAAATGAGCTTATGGATGCTGAGGAGAAGGATGGGGGGAAAGGATAGCTAGGAAGTCTGGGATGAACATGCACACACTGCTATATTTAAGATGGGTAACCAACAAGGTCCTACGGTATAGCACAGGGAATTCTGCTCAGTGTTATGTGGCAGCCTGGATGGGAGGGGAGTTAGGGGGAGAGTGGATATATGTGTACATATGGCTGAGTCCCCTCACCATTCACTTAAAACTGTCAAACATTGTTAATCAGCTATATCCCAATACAAAATGAAAAGTTAAAAAAAAAAAGAAATATTTGAATCTTTACAGATTTTTAAGCAAGTGTCACTATCTCATAGTCACGATTTAGGGAGACTAACTTGGGGATCTTGGTGGAATGAAATGAAGGCCAGAGGGGCAGAAATAAAACATGGAGAGGAGAGGGAAGAACCAGGAAAGATGTTGAAGTTTAAATAAGAAACTTCTAACCTTGGCTTGAAGGATGAAGGGTGAGGGTGGGCAGTCTTCATCCATGGAAAATGAGTTTTTATTTGGTGTATTGAGTCTTCTGCATAGAGCCATAAGACTAAAACCTAGCGTAGAGGTCAGTACCAGACCAGATGGGCTGTCATCTCAGTTAAAAGGTGGTGGCTCAGCCCTGAACAAGATTTCTGAACTCCTTCTATCACTTGTATCATGACCCCAGACAACTTGCTTAACCTCTTTGAACCGCATTTTTTTTTTTCATTTTCTAACTGTCAAGAGTTTTGTGAAGAACAAATGTACTAATGGGTGGATGTGTGTCTGAAGTTCAAGTTAGAGGTTTTACAAAATAGGTAATGATACTTATTTTTATAATTACATCAAGCCATGTGAATGAATAAGATCTTGGAGGAAGACAGCAGAGACAGAGATCCCAGGGTTAAAACTTGGAGGAATTTCACAGCATATTATCCAAAAAGGGAGTCTGTGATGGAGGCAGAAGTAAACTTGAGGAGGTAAGAAACCTTGAAAATGGGGAGTGCTTTAGGGTGGGCTCTCTGTGGAAGAAATTCAGCTGGTAAATACTCATCAGGAGCTTCCCTGGTGGCTCAGATGGTACTAAAAAAAAATTTTTTTTAATCATCTGCCTGCAGTGTAGGAGACCTGGGTTCAATCCCTGGGATGAGAAGGTCCCCTGGAGGAGGAAATGGCAACCCACTCCAGTATTCTTGCCTGAGAAATCCCAGGGACAGAGGAGCCTGGTGGGCTACAGTTCATGGGGTCACAAAGAGTCAGACAGGACTGAGTGACTAACACTTTCACTTCAAACACTCATCAAAAGTGTCCATCTCGAGTTCAGGAATGATAGCATGACTTTCAGAGTCAAGAGTCTACGAGAAATGGAGAAAACACCCTTCTGCAGACGTCACTCCTTTGACCTGGGAAACCCCCAGACACAGTGAAAAGGCCTGAAAGGTGACCACAGGGAACTTGAAATCCTGAAGAACTCTTTGAATCCATCCTGAAGAAGGAGCATGTTAACAAGAGAAGGGTAGGCAGCTTGGCCTGTTTTCCGTCACTAGTTGGCAACCTCAGTTCACACCCTCCTCCTTCTTATCTGGCTTCCCTGCCTCACTCTTGGTTTCCCCTCTGCCCAAGCCCGTTTTCCATTTTGTTCCAAATCAAAAATCTGCTCCCGTCACTCATGTGCTCAGATCCCTTCCAGAGTTCCCCATTTCCCCAGGATAGAGGCGGTCTCCTTAGAGGAAACCGCTAAGTCCCTCCCATGGCACCTTCTGCCCCATTCAGACTTGGGCAGTTCCCCAACCCACCAGAGGCTCTCATCGCTCCCTGTCCTCGCGAGGATGCTCCTCCTAGGATGCCCGGCCCTCTTGGCTTCGCCTGGACAGCCTTCCTTAAGTCCCAGCTGAGCTGGATAGCCCTGTGCGTACCCTTGCCACAACAGCCCTTGTCACGGCCCTGAGAGTTGTCGACAGTCTATGACTTCTCATCTTTCTCTGACGGAAAGCCCCTTGAGAGCAGGGACGATCAGTGTCTCTTTTATCCGTACCGTCCCTCCCATACCATATTTTTTCCCAGACAAACCCTGATTTCAAGCAGTCTTTCTGGTTGTCAGTCCACTCGTTCCAGTTTAGGGTCTTCAAAACACACATCCGCTCTGTAACCCCGGGCCAGGGCGGAAAGAGCCCGGTGGCGAGCGCCTTAGCCGGATCGCGCCACCGGCACCTCCCGGGGCGGCCGCCAGGGGGCGCCGGGCTCTTTGTTTTCTGGCCCGGGGTCGGGGCCGGAGGCCCGCAGAGCGCATGCTCTGGGGCAGTTCGCGGCCGGGCCGGCGAGCGGAGGAGTTCCTTGTGGCGGACCTGCAGCGAGGTAGGTCGCGCTAGTCACGCACGGAGGGTCGGGGCGGGGGGCGGCGCGCGGGGCGGGCACAGCCCGGGGGCGCCGGCTGGCGGCGACCGGCCGGGGCCGTTGCCCGCGCGCGTCCGTGTGGCGCGGTGCCGGCCCCACGTGAAGCCAGCGCGGCTGGGAGGCGGGGGTGCAGGCGAGTCGGTCTGCGGCCCCGCGGGGCGCCCTGGAGCCAGCCCGCCCGCCCGGGCCCCGCCTCGCCCGAGCGAGGGCCGCGCGGCCCCTTCGCCGCCGCGCCTCGCACGCCCGGCCCGCGCCGCCAGCGGGGGCGGGAGATTCAAATGGCCCGAGCGCGGCCGGCCGGGGTTTTGCGCGCGGCCGCAGTGACCTCGGCGCCCGCGGTGCGTAGAGCCGCGCGCCTCCCGGGCCGGGGCGGGAGCCCCGGCGGTGCGGCGTTTCCGGAGCGGGAAAGTGATTTTAAAAAGTCCAGCACTGGTTTCGAGAATGCGATTTGCGGAGCGGGTGGGAATCCCGCCCGGCGAGGGTCGGCTCGAGGAGCTCGAGGGTAGGCTGCCGAGGGTCTGCGTAGGGAGCGAAATCTCAGCGTCAACAGGCACCGCCACGACTGTTGACCGGTGGCAGAGGTGTGCCGGGAACTCCGCATCAACTCATCTGTCAGCAGATTTAGTCGCTGGCGGTCTCCTCCTTGCCGCGCGTGCAGGGCTGGGGAAGATGGTGAAAGGGCCCCGGGTGGCCGTGATCGAGCTCCCCGCCTTCCCTGCGGAGGCCCATGTGGGGCCACAATTACTGTCCAGGATGATCCCCAAGGTGTGCCCATGGAGCCGGGGCGCTCGCTGCTCCTGGCGGTTATTAACCAAGGTGCTCCAAGTGTTCCTTGAGTGCCTATAGCAGAAGTCGAGTGTAGGGAGTGTGGATGGGGAACTCGGACGTTCACCCAAGCCTGGGCAGGAGGATGAGGGATGGCTTTCCAGCCGAGGTGACTCTTGGCCCGGGTTTTGAAGGAACAGAGGAGTTACTCGGGCGGACCGAGGGTGGAGGGTTTCTGGTGATCCAGGCAGGGAACACAGCACGTGCAAACGCAGGAAGGCGTGGGTGAGTGTTGTCATCAGAGATACCACGGTGTTTAAGTCTGACTGGCGCCCAGGGTACCGGGAGAGGAAGAGCAAGATGATCGAGCAGGGGCTGGGTCTCGAAGCCCTGGAGTGCTAGCGCTGGGTGAGGCGGAGAAGGCAGCAACGGTTTTACCCAAGAAGGACATCAGAGTGGAGTCTGGAAAGGTAAACTAGGAGTTCTCCATGCTCTTGTTGGGAAGCCATCCCAAGAGCAGGAATCCTGTTCAGCTTTGCAGCTTCCTAGTTGGCTACCCCTGGGCCATCCACCTAATCCCCCTGGGCCTTGTCCTTACCTGTAAGATGAAGATAAGAGAGTTACTAGTATCCTATAAAGCTGTGGTTCTAACACCTGGGGTAAGGTGTAGCCTCATTCTGCTGGAATAAATGAATGCACTTAAGCCTAGGCTCCCCTCTATATTTTTGGCTTCCCTGGTAGCTCCGTTGGTTAAGAATCTGCCTGTGATGGAGGAGACCCAGGTTTGATCCCTGGATGGGCAAGATTCCCTGGAGAAGGAAATGGCAGCCCACTCCAGTATTCTTGCCTGGAAAATCCCATGGATGGAGGAGTCTGGCAGGCTACAGTCCATGGGATCACCAAGAGTCGGAGACAACTTGGCAACTTAAACCACCACCACCCACCACCCCCTCTGTATTGAAGGGGGATCCTGGTAAGGATCTCTTGGGTGAGATCTGACCAGCTCTGTGCCTGACATCAGGCAGGAAGGAGTTGCTCCCCCAGTGTTTGTTGACAGACAAACAGAACCTCTCTCCTCCCTTCCCTCCCAGGGGACTTTCCTCACAAAGAGATTCTTCAGCCCTTGCGTCTGGCAAGTGTCTGCCTCCTGACATTGGGGTGACTGGGTGGGGACAGCTGCTGTGGTTGGAGAGATCGCCGTCTCCCTTTGCAGAGATGAGGTCACAGGGGGTCACAGCAGGAACACAAGGGCCCTGGTAGACTGTCTAGTCTACCAAATGAAGAAACAGGCCCAGGGAGAAGGGATGGGGGGATGCTCTGGTCCTGGTGGGGAGTGGTCGGCAGACCTGGGCTGTCATCCCCCGAGCCTTCACTTTCATGTCTGTAAAGCCAGGATGATCACACCTCTGAGGGCAGAGTGTGAGTATTCCAGGATTGACTGGCACATGTTGTTGTTCAGTCCCTAAGTCACATCTGACTCTGTAACCCCATGGATTGCAGCACGCTGGGCTCCTCTGTCCTCTGCCATCTCCCAGAGTTTGCTCACATTCATTTCCATTGTGTCCGTGTTGCTATCTAATCATCTCATCCTCTGCTGCCCTCTTCTCCTCCTGCCATCAATCTTTCCCAACATCAATGTCTTTTCCAGTGAGCCGGCTTTTTGCATTGGGTGCCCAAAGCATTGGAGCTTCAGCTTCAGCATCAGTCCTTCCAATGAATATTCAGGGTTGATCTCCTTTAGGATTGACTGGTTTGATCTCCTTGTAGTCCACAGGACTCTCGAGGGTCCTCTTCAGCACCATAATTGGAAAGCATCAGTTCTTCACCTTAGGAGTCTGTTAGTGGAAGTTGACTCTGTATCTGACTGATTGAGATTGCATCACATGCTTCTTCCAGACTGTGAACTCCTTGAAGATGGAAGCTGTGTCTGTTGGGGAGTGAGGTGTGGGGACAAGACTAGGACTTATACCCAGCCCAGACTCTCAATGTCTAGTTAAGAAAACACACCCAGGGACTTCCCTGGTGGTCCAGTGGTTAAGACGCCACATTTCCATTGTAGAGGGCACAGGTTCAATCCCTGGTCAAGGAACTAAGAAAACTAAAATAAACAAATAAATAAAACACACCCAGGGTGGTTAGAGAGGAAGTCTGTCCAAAGGACTGATTTGTGCGGTAGAAAACATGCATGTGGGTCATGGGTACAGGGCTCCACCTTTTAGAAGGTGCCCCTTCATCCCCCGCGTTGCCTCCGGGATTGCTCATAGACACTGCAATGCCTGGAGTCCTCCCTTTGAGAGACGAAGACTCTCAAGTTCAAAGGGGACTCAGGTGGGCTGGACTTGAGAGCCAGTGCGCTCTGCACCGCGGCATGGAGCTGTGCTTGTGGTCAGTCCTTCCACACGTGCTTCAGCAGATCTGTTGCCCACCTGGCCCACTCTCCCAGGCCCTCACTGCTTCCATGTCTCCCCTTTGCTCTCACCCACCATCTTGTCCCTTTCAGCAGGCTCCCACCCTCTGCTCCTTGCCTTTGGCCAGGTTCATAGGGAATCCTGGGGAGCCTTGTCCAGGCTGCCTCGATCACTGCCTGGATCATGACCTGCCTTTAGCCAACCGTTCTTTTGCTTTTAATTATCAGATATACCTGGATTCCATTCCTGGCTTTCTTTTCTGGCTGTGCCAGCTTAAACAAGTAAACCTACTTCTCTGCGCCTCGGTTCCCTCAGCTGTTAAATAAAAGTGACAGAGCCCTCTTCAGCTTGTTGCAAGAAGTTAAAGGTTGTTAGAGGGTAGGTGTGGCCAGTGCCCCAAAGAGACTCATCTGAAGAAGCAGATTGGTTAAATGATTATGATTCCTTTAGGACTGAGAGAGGGATCTGAGGTAGTATACCAGTGGAGGCAACTTTGAGTAGAAATTCTTGCAGTAGGATAGGGCTGGAGTGGGATGGAGATGCACTTGGTATGGAGAGAAGAGTAAGCAGTCTAAGATTATGAGAAGGGAGGGTGTGACAGATAAGGTGAGGCCAGAAGTTGTGTCAGTACCAGACCCTGGAGGTCTTTTAAAAAAGATCCTGAGTGTCTAGCAGAATAACATGTTTTGGTTTTTTTTTTTTCTTTGGTTAATGATCCATGACACTGAATACCTCCTATAACCTTTAGTTTTTCTGTCTCCACTCCAGGCCTTTCCCATAGGTCAACCCAACAGCAGCACTGATGTGCTGATACCATTCTATTTCCTGTTTTGTTTTGTTTTTTCACTTAACTTCTTGTGAGTACTTTTCCAAGCTCCTTCTCATTCTCCCTCCCCAGCAGAGCTGACGGCTACAGGTCATTCTGATGAGTTGACGGGGAAACATGCCTTTGGCAGAACAGGGCCCCAGACCTAGTGAACCGCGGCCAACCTGGCCAAGGGTTAGGAGCTGTTTACTGGAAAGAGTGGGTCCCTGGTGTATCCCACACTCCTTAACCCATCCAGCTCTGCCAACTTAACATCCCTTCTCGGTCAGCTCCCGCACACTTCACATTTGACAAAAACGCCTGGCGAGATGGGCCTCCCGTTCTCTCCTGTCAGTCTGTCCCCCAGTCTTCTCAGTAACTGAAGTCTACCATCTACCTAGTTACTTAAGCCAAAGCCTGGGAGTCCTTGTGTTGGGCCAAGTTCATAGGGGGATCAAGGGGGCCCTTCCCAGGATCCCCTGGATATTTTAGGATGAAAAAGTCATTCTAAGTTCCTCCCCCACCCTCATTCCCTACATCCAATCCACTGGCAAAGCAAGCCTGTCTCCTAAATTGTGTATTTTTCTTTGTTGCCTGAGACCAAATCATGTCACCAACTTCTCTCATTTGGATGCCTGCAATCGCCTCCTCTTCCAGTCCCTTCCAGAACAGTTGTTAATGAGACAGTCTTCTTAACGTTTGTCTGTTTTCCCTACTAGGCCTTGTACAACCTGTTCCCTGCTCCTCTTGTGCCTCTGATCCATCACTGTCCAGCTGCAGCCCTGCTGGCCTCCCCAGGTTCCTGAGCACATCACATGCTTTTGTCCAGGCCTTCCCCTGCTGGCTTTCTTTGCCTAGTATTTCAAGTCTTAGCCCAGATGTCACCTATCTGACCTATATCTCCTCCCCTATCCCAGTTACTCTCTTTTTTTTTTCATTGTGATAAACTATACATAACATAAAATTTACCGTTGTGGCCATTTTTAACTGTACATGGTTCAGTGGCATTAAATACATTTGCATTGTTGTGTCCCTGGGGTATTCCTACTATATCACCTTACCTATTCATCACACCACACTGCACAGCTGACCTGATCCCAGTGAAGATGCATTTCTAGTGTGGGAAGACGGGTCTCAAAGAGGCCGGTTGGAGGCGAGGAGTGCCGCCCTCGGAGAATGAAAGTTGCATGAAACACAGAACTGCCACCTCAACAAAGTCAAAACTGGGCCAGTCTCAGCCTGCAGAAGCTCAACCTGCAGAGGCTCAGCCCACACAGCCTTGGGGCATTCCAGGCCTTTGGCTACTTCCTTGTCTTCGGCACTTTGTCGTCCTCCCCCAGGGTAGCCAGCAGAATTGGGCCTGGAGGTTCCAGGCTGTTGACCTCATGTTCATACACCATGGAACGGGGAGCTGGAAAGGCTGAGGCTCTAGGACCTACTGGAAGGAAGGAAGGATGAGGTGCTATTTAGGCCCACAGTAGAGCCTAAGAAGGATTCTTAGAATTCTCTTGCCATTTATAGCCTTGGTTAAAGTCTCCATCCCTTTTCTTTAAAATGGAGGGGAGGTGGTAAGATTAGATTAGCTGTGCCCAAGCATCACCTGGAACAGACCCTAGATGTTTAAACACCAGCATTGATTATTGAGCCCCTACCCTCCCCTGTGATTGTATGTGTGCATGCTAAGTCGCTTCAGTCTTGTCTGATTCTTTGCAACCCTATGGACTGTACCCTGCCAGGCTCCTTTGTCCATGGGATTCTCCAGGCAAGAATACTGGAGTGGGTTGCCATGCCCTCCTCCAGTTGATCTTCCCGACCCAGAGATAACCGCCCTGTAATTACTTTTACAGTATTAGCTCATTTAGTCATAGTCATAACAAGGTGTAGGTACTATTGTTGTTCAATTGCTCAGTCATGTCTCTTTGCAGCCTCATGGACTGCAGCACGCCTGGCTCCTCTGTCCTCCACTATCTCTTGGAGTTTGCTGAACTTTATGTCCATTGAGTCAGTGACACCACCCTAATGGCAGAAAGCGAAGAGGAACTAAAGAGCCTCTTGATGAAAGTGAAAGAGGAGAGTGAAAAAGTTGGCTTAAAGCTCAGCATTCAAAAAACTAAGATTGTGGCTTCTGGTCCCATCACTTCATGGCAAATAGATGTGAAAACAGTGACAGGCTTTATTTTGGGGGCTCCAAAATCACTGCAGATGGTGACTGCAGCCATGAAGTTAAAAGACGTTTACTCCTTGGAAGTAAAGTTATGACCAACCTAGACAGCATATTAAAAAGCAGAGACATTACTTTGCCAACAAAGGTCCGTCTAGTCAAGGCTATGGTTTTTCCAGTAGTCATGTATGGACGTGAGAGTTGGACTATAAAGAAAGCTGAGCGCCAAAGAATTGATGCTTTTGAACTGTGGTGTTGGAGAAGACTCTTAAGAGTCCCTTGGACTGCAAGGAGATCCAGCCAGTCCATCCTAAAAGAAATCAGTCCTGAATATTCATTGGGAGGACTGATGTTGAAGCTGAAACTCCAATACTTTGGCCCCCTGATGTGAAGAGCTGACTCATTTGAAAAGACCCTGACGCTGGGAAAGATTGTAGGCACGCTGGGAAAGATTGTAGGCGGGAGGAGAAGGGGACGACAGAGGATGAGATGGTTGGTTGGATGGCATCACTGACTCGATGGACATGAGTTTGAGTAAGCTCCAGGAGTTGGTGATGGACAGGGAAGCCTGGCGTGCTGCAGTCCATGGTGTTGCAAAGAGATGGACACGACTGAACAACTGAACTGAACTGAGTCAGTGATGCTATCTAACCATCTCATCCTCTCCCGCCCCCTTCTCCTTTTGCCTCAATCTTTTCCAGCATCAGGGTCTTTCATTTCATGGCAGCACTCACCATCCACAGTGATTTTGAGTAATTACTATCCCCATTTTACTGAGGAGGAAACTGGTGAAGAGACTTAAGTAACTTTGTCCAAGGTCAAACAGCCAGAAAGTAGCTGAGTACATAGATAGCCTGGCTCCTCTTAACCACCACTTGCTCTACCGCTTTTGCATCTGGATAGCTGCAAGTTGCCTGGGCCCTGCTATCAGTTTCAGAGGGATCACAGAGTTTGGGAGCCTTAAGGCTTAGACAGCCGTCTTTCATAACCTTAAAAACCAGGGCTCAGTAAAGATTTCTTTCAGAAACTGCTTATGTGGAGGAAAAAGGGCTTTTGACCCAATTTGGGCCGGGTTGAAATTGAGACAATAGGGCAGAGTGTCTGTTCTTAGCGGCCTTGAGAAGGCAACACCAGTTAGTTGAAGCAAGGAGGCAGTCAGGACTGACAGCTCAGCTGCCCTGGATCCTGCGAGCTGCCACAACCCTTCATGTCACCCAGAGGTGATTTCCTTTCCCCCTTTTGTAACACCAGGTGTTTGTATGATAGTGTGAGTGTATATGCAGTGTTTTTCTCTTGTTGGATGGGTTTAAAGGAAAGCCAGGTTCCTCCTAGGAGTGGTGGCATTTTGGATCAAAGGGCACAGATGGTTTTGTTTCTTAAATTTATTTGAATTTTGGCTATACTGGGTTTTCATTACTGCCTACGGACTTTCTCTAGTTGCAGTGAGTCTGGGCTCCTCTGTTACGGTGCATGGGCTTCTTATTGCAGTGGTTTCTCGTTGTGAGCGTGGGCTCTTGGGCATGCAGGCAGAGTAGTTGTGGTGCATGGGTTTAGTTTCCACAGCATGTGGAGTCTTCCCAGACCAGGGATCGAACCTCTGTCTCCTGCATTGGCAGGTAGGTTCCTAACGACTGGACTGCGGTTGAGAAAGTCGTCTGGTTTGGTTTTATTTAATGAAAATATAGCTGTGAGTGTGTGTGTGGTCTGATTATAACAGTAATGTATCACCAGACTTACTAGTGGTTATGTTGGGGTTGGGTGGAGTTGTGATGTTCATTGAATGTTCTTCAGTGTTTTAATTTTTTAATAATAAAATTTAAAAATATATGTCATGCTGTTTGTATCTTAGATTAAGATATAAAGAAAAAAGTAAAAGTTGTCCGTAATCCCATTTTCCAGAGGTTACCATTATTAACATTGAATGTATTTCCTTCCACGTATTTTTATCTGTGTATGCTTTTTCTTTTCCACAAGTAGGATGATAGTCTGTTTTTCAGTCTGCTTATGTTACTTGACAATGATTCAGTAAATAAATCTCTGAAAACATCACTTTTAATGGCTTCATACTGTTTTATCATCAGTATGCCACATATTTAGCCAATCCCCTACTCCTAAGTACATGGGTTGTTCCATTTTTTTGTTGTTTTTGTTTTTTTAATGTTACGAAGAATACAGTAGAGAATATTGGTGGAACTTAATATTTGGGTTTATTTATTATTTGGTTCTCCTCAGGTAAATTCCGAGAAGTGGAATTGCTAGGCATTTCTTTTCACTTTTTTAAGGGGTTTTGATAAATATTGCCTTAATAGAGCCATTTCTGACATGGAGTCTTTGCCTGGGTTTTTCAGGACAAGAAGATGCCACCCAAGCGTATAGCTAAGAGAAGGTCTCCCCCAGAAGATGCCCTCCCCAAAAGCAAGAAGGTGAAGGGTAAGTTGGCCCTTAGTATGGGTGGCCTCTTGGCATCCCCAGAATCTGGTACTGGGCTCCTTCCTCCCTGAGATTTGAAGCCAAGGGGCCAGAAAGTCCAGGAACTCCACCCACCGTGAGGGTCTCCTGTAGCTCACTGATTCCCACCCTCTGGGAATGATAAAGGGGCAGAGACTTGCTTAAAAGCCCTCAGGTACCAGTGAAAAACTAGACCCTAAGGCTTTATCCTAGGCAGTAATGCCTAGTTAAGACCATTGACCTCCAGACTGGGTTCACTCCTGGCTCTGCCACTTTCTAGCTGTATAACTGTGGCAAATCACTAACCTCACTGAAACTAGAATACCCCATTCAAAACGGGCAACCTCACTGGGCTGCCATGAGGAAAATGAGCTCGTGTCCTGGTTAGCATTCAAGAGACGTGCCTTTGGTCTCCAATCTGCGGGGACCCTGGAGGGAGTGAGGGAGGAGAGCTCCCCGCAGTCTGGGAGGGTGGGGGGAGTGTGAACCCACACTCAGACAGTGTCTGTCTTTTGCAGACCCTCGTAACCAGGCAGTGAGGGCCGTTGCCTCCCGCCGTGTTCCAGGCGCCCGCTCCTGCCAAGGTGCCTGCGGGCTGTGCCCTCCTGACCAGAAGGCCCGACCAGGTGGCTGCCTGCCCAGAGCGCCCTCTGCGCAGCTGCAGCCGACCTGGCCGCCGTGGCCACACCCCCGGGGGGAGGGGCTGGACGCCATTGGCTGTCCGGGGTGCTGTGGCCCCGCCCCGGTTGGCCGGCTGATGGCCCAGCGCCGCACGCTGATTGGCGCGTACCTCTTTGCAAATGCCTATATGGTCTCTTACTCCTCCCTTTCCTCTTCAGCTGCGTGTCTGCTCCCCAATAGAAGTGGAGTGGGGGTCAGTGTGCCTATGTCCAGTGGTTAAGTCACAGCCTGAGGATGGAGACTAAGGACTGTGCTCTGACCATGTAGGCCTCCTCGCTTTGGTTTCACTGCAAACTCTACTCGTTATTAGCTCTTATGACACTCTCTGAGGCTCTGTTCTCCTTTTCTATAAAATGGGAGCCTGAAATGGAAGGCCTATAGCATAATGTGTGGGGCTGCAAATCAATTTAACATTCGTAGAGTAAGCACTGTTAGATGTTATTATGCCCTCTCTGTTAGTTGGTTCCTGACCAAGAACAGACAATCAAAAGCTGTCTTGTGCCCCGCTTCCCCTCCCCACCTGGATTTTTTTCTCTGTATCAAGTATATTATTGCCATTTCCTTCCACACACATTAATAATGTGCTTAGGTGGGCACTTTCCTGGTAGTCCAGTGGCTAAGACTCTGTGCACCCAGTGAGGGAAGCCAGGGTTCCATTCCTCATCAGGGAAGTAGATCCCACAGGCCACAACTAAGGACCCTGCATGTTGCACTGGGACCGAGCATAGCCAAATAAATAAATACAGATTTTTTTAAAAAAATGTGCTGGGGTTTTTTGGTTTTTAATTTAAAATTAAAATTTTCTTTATGTGAGTCATATTTTAAAGTCTTCATTGAATTTGTTTCAGTATTGCTTGTTTTGTGTTTTGGTTTTTTGGGTATGAGGCATGTTGGATCTTAGTTCCCCCACCAGGGATTGAACCTACGCACCCCTCTATTGGAAGGGTCTTAACCACTGGACCGCCAGGGAGGTCTCTAATGTGCTCAGTTTTTAATCTTCACAAACATTCTGTGAGATAGGTACTTTTCTTACGCTCGTTTCACAGATGAAGACACTTAGGCTTAGAGAAGTCTGACTAATGTTCTGTGGCAAGGCACGGATTTGGACCCACGTCTGTGTTATCCCACAGCCTGTGCAGCAGCCTCTCCTCTCTCGTCATCCTGCACACTTAGGGGCTATCTTCTTTACCCCTCAGTCTCCCATAGGTCCCACGGCACAGAACCAGGTATGGTGCTGACGCTGGGCCAGGGCGACGTGGGCCAGCTGGGGCTGGGCGAGAATGTGATGGAGAGGAAGAAGCCAGCCCTAGTGTCCATTCCAGAAGACATCGTGCAGGCTGAGGCTGGGGGCATGCACACTGTGTGCCTGAGCAAAAGTGGCCAGGTAGGTCAGGGTGGCACCAGATGGGACAGGACCTGGGACTGGGGGGCCTGGGGAAGGAGCTCTGAACCATATGCATTACTCTGTAGAGATGGAGCTGGCTAGATAAGCAGGGTGTGGCCTAGACATGAAGATACTGAGAGGCCAGACCTCGCACTAACGGGAGCATCCTCTGCACAGGTCTACTCCTTCGGCTGCAATGACGAGGGTGCTCTGGGAAGGGATACGTCAGTGGAGGGCTCAGAGATGGTCCCTGGGAAAGTGGACCTGCAAGAGAAGGTGGTACAGGTGTCAGCAGGAGACAGTCACACAGCAGCCCTCACCGAGGATGGCCGTGTCTTCCTCTGGGGCTCCTTCCGGGTAAGACTGGGTCTGGAGGATGGCTGTGGAGCTGGTAAGCAGAATTAAATATAGCTGGTGGGGCCCCATCTCCATGCCCTTGTTGTACTTGTAGAGAGATTGAGACCTTGGAAAGAGCTGGGACCCAGACCCCTGTACACAGTACTGACTGTTCCTATGAATCTGATGTTATGATGTTGTGTGTCACGGAAAAGTGGTGGGTCAGGGATACCTTTGGTCTTTGGCTGAGCCGAGAAGCCTGCTGACCCATTGCCTCCCTTTTAACCTCCCCCGTCCCCTTCCACACTTCTCAGAGGCATATCTCAGAATGTTCAGGACAGGAGAGTGTGGTTTAAACAGCAGATCAGCATTAAAATTGTTTTGGTACTTTGTTATTCAATTTATTTTGAAATGTCAGAAATAAAGGAATCTGATATTTCCTCGTTGGAGCTCTTTTAACACTTTTTAATGGAGAATTTCAAACATGTAAGAGTAATCAGAATGCTATTTTGAACTCTTATTTACTTGCCTGAACAATCATCAGCTTATGACCAACCTTGTTTGATTTTCACTCCCTTCCATTCCCCAACTCCTTTGTGATATTTTAATGCAAATCACAGACCACATGATTTCACTCATGAGTATTTCACTAGGTGGCCTAGCTCCTGCCCCCCTCTCCATCCTCACCTGGCACCAGTGCCCTTCACCACACAGCTCTGGGGGTGCCTGCAAAGCTGGATCTGGCTGGTATGAGACAGGCAGGGCTGGCTGAAAACTGACCCGCCCTCCCTTCCAGGACAATAATGGTGTGATCGGGCTCTTGGAGCCCATGAAAAAGAGCATGGTGCCTCTGCAGGTGCAGCTGAGTATGCCCGTGGTGAAGGTGGCCTCAGGTGAGTCCGGGTTCTTGCTCTGGACAGGAGTTGGAGAACCTTCTTCTGGGTCTGGCCCAGCCTTGGGCCTTACAGCCAAGCCCGGCATCCCCTGCTTTCTTCTCACCCTCAGGAAACGACCACTTGGTGATGCTGACAGTTGATGGCGACCTCTATACTTTGGGCTCCGGGGAGCAGGGCCAACTGGGCCGCGTACCTGAATTATTTGCCAATCGTGGTGGCCGTCAGGGCCTTGGTAGGTGTTTGTTTGTTTTTAATTTATTTTTGTCTGTGCTAGGTCTTCATTGCTGCATGTGCTTTTCTCTAGTGTGACAAGCGGGGGCTACTCTTTAGTTGTGGTACTCAGCTTCTCATTACAGTGGCTTCTCTTATTGCGGAGCACAAGCTCAGGGGCACGCAGGCTTCAATAGTCATAGCTCATGGGCTCAGTAGTTGTGGCTCCCAAGCTCTAGAGCACAGGCTCAGTAGTTGTGGCTCATGAGCTTACCGCATGTGGGATCTTCTGGGATCAGGGATTGAACCCAAGCTTCCTGCCCTGGCAGGTAGATTCTTTACCACTGAGCCACCAGGGAAGCCCTTTGGTAGGTGTTTTGCCGATTTAGTTTCAGTTTAGGTTCAAAGGATTCGTTAACAAAAGAAACCACTCATCACACACAAACAAAATGCTGTTGGTTTCACCTGTGCGTCATAAGATTTCGTCTGACCTCAGGGCGTTGGCCAGACCTCCAGGGGCTTAAGAAATTCCAGTGCCACTTGACTTCCTGGTAACAATTGGTGTGTTCACAAGTAGGCATGTAGTCCAAGCAGGGTCCAGGCAAGGTAGATGTCGGTCAGAGGCCTGCTCCCTACTTCTGAAGCCTGAACAAGACTACCGTACCATTTTAATTTCCCTAACAGTAGGTAGCTTAGGTTGCTCTAGTGGGGCAAGTTGGCAAGCCACCCCCTGCTGAAGGTCAAAGGCAGAAGGGATTCTCTTGTGTTCAGGCTTGCATCAGGTGGACCTGCAGCGATAGTTAAGGGATCCCCAGACTACCTCAGAGTTGAATCTTGGCTCTACCCCTTACTGGCCATGGGC
The DNA here is from genome assembly GCF_963930625.1 of Muntiacus reevesi. Taxonomy (NCBI): domain Eukaryota; kingdom Metazoa; phylum Chordata; class Mammalia; order Artiodactyla; family Cervidae; genus Muntiacus; species Muntiacus reevesi. The sequence goes on from NC_089251.1 coordinate 112,864,914, forward strand.
CCCCAGACACAGTTTCCTCATCTCTAAACTGCCTGCCTCACTGGGTTGTTGTGAAGTGAACCGAGTTCATATAGAAGGCTGTCTGACACACAGTAAGTTCCATGTAAATGTTACCTCTCTGGCTCTGGGAGTCTGAGTGAGGCACCTGGCCTCTGTTGGCCTCAGGTTCCTCTTCTGTATTCTACGGAGAAGACTCCTTGCTTGGGCTCCCTGTGAGGGCTTCAGCAGTGAAGGAGACATAATGGGGCAGAGAGGAGAGGCCGTGTGTGTGCCGCTGACCCTGACCTCTCTGCCTGCAGAACGACTCCTGGTCCCCAAGTGTGTGATGCTGAAATCCAGGGGAAGCCGGGGCCATGTCAGATTCCAGGATGCCTTCTGTGGTGCCTACTTCACCTTCGCCATCTCCTCTGAGGGCCACGTATATGGCTTCGGCCTCTCCAACTACCATCAACTTGGTGAGTCCCAAGCCCATCCTCCAGCGTAGCCCAGAGTGACTTGGGTTGCAGTCCTGCCTCCACCACTCAGTCACTGTGCCCCCTCCGTGTGGGGTCACCTGACCTCTCAGAGCCTCACTTGTTGTTGTTTTTAATATTTATATATTTATTTTTGGTTGTGCTGGGTCTTCGTTGCTGCACTGTGGCTTTTTCTAGTTGTGATGAGCGGATGTGATGAGGGAGGGGATGAAGAAGGCAATTCCTTGGACAGTGTCACCCCTGACACCCCCATCCTGGCCTTCCCTCCCCAGGAACCCAAGGCACAGAATCTTGTTTTATACCTCAGAACCTAACGTCCTTCAAGAACTCCACCAAGTCCTGGGTGGGCTTCTCTGGGGGCCAGCACCATACAGTCTGCATGGATTCAGAAGGTAGGGGGTCTCGATCCCTCTCTGGGGTGGGGGGGGGGTGTTCCCTGGGCACGGGCCTGGCCCCACTCCATTAATAGCGATGCTTGGAACCTGGGCCTGCTCCATGGATTGGGCTAATTGTGGGTCCGTGAGGGTCACCCCACTCGCCAGCATCCTGGTGAGTCTTCCACCTGGGAGTTCGGTGGGGACCTGTGGAGGTTCTCCCAGGCCTCCCTCCACACTGAGAGAGGCACTGCAGATCTCCTCACCACCTTGGGATCGAGGGACCCACTCCCACGGATGTCGGTGCTCACCTGGCCTACCAGAGTGTGCCCGCTGCCATTCGTCTCTCTCCCGCCTCCCACAGGAAAAGCATACAGCCTGGGCCGGGCTGAGTATGGGCGGCTGGGCCTTGGGGAAGGTGCTGAGGAGAAGAGCGTACCCACCCTCATCTCCAGGCTGCCCACGGTCTCCTCAGTGGCCTGTGGAGCCTCTGTGGGGTATGCTGTGAGCAAGGATGGTGAGTGGGACCGCCACAGTCGGTCTGGTTGGGGTCTGGGGGTCATGATTCTTACCACAGTGCCTGGCAGGCTCCGTTGCCCACCATTCGATAGAACTGAGATGTGGAGAACAGTATTTGTGATGACATTATTCTGTCCTGATTGTTAGAAGCTCTGGCTTCAATGACATAAAGTGGGTAAACACATTATTAAAATTATTTTAATGTGTTGTAGCCAAGGGGATATATTAATTACTGAGGCCCAGATAGGCAAGGCTTCCCAGGTGGTTCAGTGGTAAACATTCTACCTGCCAACGCAGGAGATACAGGAGTTGTGGATTCGATCCCTGGGTGGGGAAGATCCCCTGGAGGAGGAAATGGCAATGCACTCCAGTATTCTTGCCTGGAAAATCCATGGACAGAGGAGCCTGGTGGGTCACAGTCCATGGAGTCAGGGAGAGTCAGATACAAGTGAACACACAGGCAAGGACAGGCAGAAGGACTGGAACCCAGGCCTCCAGACTCCTAACACAGGCATGCCTTCACATTTTATACCTTGGTGATCCTTTTTATATACAACCTAGTAACTGCCAGCTTCCCAGGGAGTTGTACTTACAATATCATTAGGAGAAAGCAGGCTTAGTAGTTGGGGTCCTGGCAAGCACAGCAGAGGAGGGTGTGGACACGTGGTCACCAAAGGCTGGGGGAACAGACTTGGCCTTGAGAAAGCAGGCTGGCAGAGGTGCTTCATCTGGGACTATCTGGAAAGAGTTCCTGAGGAAGTGGGGCTTTTACTGCACCTTGAAGGTTTAGTCCTTAATGATGAGAAAAGGAGAACGTCCAGAATAGTCTCAAAGGCAGGTGGTTCAGGGAATGGAGGTGACGTAAGGGTTTGGGGAATGACCAGTCATTGTCAGGCCTTGAACGCTCTGTCTGGGAGCAGGGAGAAGTCTCTGTCGATGCATAACAGCTGTGGTCTCTGGTTGACAAAGCTCTTTTTTGTCCATCGTCTCCTTGCCTCCTCCCAGCTTCTCTGAGGCTGGGACATTGCCAGACTGCCTCAGACCAACCCCAGAAGGCACCCTCATGTCCCAGGCTTCTCACCCTGCAGAAAGCTGGGGCTGGGGATCCTCGAGACAGCTGCCCCTGTTTCTCTCCCCTGTAGGTCGTGTTTTTGCCTGGGGCATGGGCACCAACTACCAGCTGGGCACGGGGCAGGACGAAGATGCCTGGAGCCCCGTGGAGATGACAGGCAAACAGCTGGAGAACCGTGTGGTCTTAACTGTGTCCAGCGGGGGCCAGCACACAGTCTTACTAGTCAAGGACAAGGAGCAGAGCTGGTGAAGCCTCTGAGGGCCTGGTTCCCGGCCCCCCCAACCTCCCTCTTGGAACAGGGAAGCCGTGACGACTGCGTGCTCCAGCAGGCCTCTCCCAGCCCCAAGTACTCTGTCACCTCCTGCCTTTTCCTCATCAGCAGAACAGAACCCTTCTCCCCTTTGTGCCCCCCTCTTTTCTGGAATCATCCTGGGACCTACAGGATGAGGGTGGGATAGATGGAAGAGAGGAGAGGGGTTTTTATCAGAAGGAACGTTGCTCATCCCACAGCCATGCGGTCAGACCTTCCCCCTCATCCCTACGTCCCATGGTCCTGGCTGACCCTGGGTTTGCTTCTCCAAAACCAAAACTTCCTCCCCTGCGTGTTGGGTGCCCGTATACGCTGAGAAGTCGGGCTCCATCGAGCCCTGCTCTGGTCCTCTGCCACTCTTCGCGTCCTTCCCGACCCACAGGCGGACACAGTGTACAGTCAGCCCCAGCTGTCATGGACCTATGCCTGGGAGAAACTGGAGAAGGGGCAGGGCTACCCAGCCACGGGCAACCCCACGCCAAATGTTTGGCCCTGAACAGGTGCCCATGGGGCAAAAACAAATACAGGGCTCCTCCGCTTGATCAAGAAAAAAGCCAATCAGCCTTTCTCCCAGAAGCACAAAGCATTCTGTCCTTTAGGCCTTGTCTGCAGTCTCCCCCATCCAGCCTGCCTCACCTGCAGCCAAGGGCTTGAAATCTGGAAAGGTAGCTGTGGCTGCAGGGCAAGACTTGCGGGGAGAGGGGAAGGAGGGCTTTATAAACAAACCTACAGCAATATCGAGAGTGAAGGGAGGGAAGGGGAAGAGGGTTGGAGGGGTAGAGGCTGGTCCCCAGAAAGGGCAGCAGCAGCTTGTACAGTGGCTGAAAAAACAGGAAAGGGTTTTGATTTTCTTTTTTTTAAATGTAAAGTATTTTGGAGGGGAGAGTGAAATCTTTTAACACTTTGAATAAATTTAGAGTTTTATAAAACAGGCCACTTATTTTCTACGCACTCCCTGCTTTTTAAAAAGGGAGCACCTGCTGTGTTGGGAAGGGCAAAATGACCCCATGCCTGTAGACCTGGGGAAGACTAGGACTTTAGTGATGTCAAGAAGTCCTGGTATGTGCCAGCTGTTCATTTTTTGTTGTTTGTTGTTTTGTTTTTGTTTTTTGTATGGAACAGTGGCTGTTCTAGACAAATCAAAAAGAGTTGATTGGTTTTTGTTAGGTATTTATGTTTCAAGAATCACTGGATTTTTAAAAAATTATATTGTACAGTATGTGAGACATGGGATGGATCTTTTAATATCCTAATTTGAAACCAAGATTTTTGAGTACAATACATCTCTAGAGATACTTACACTAAGTTTAATGATGTATCATTTCAAAAGCTAGTGTAACTGATTAAACATGATTAACTGCACAATAACAACTTGCGCATAATGATGTAGATTTTCACGGGCATTTGAGCAACCAAATCACATAGAGCTGACCTGTCCAGTATGGTGGTCAGTAGCTACTTGTGGCTATTTAGATTTAATTTAAATTTGTAAAAATGTAAAATGAACTTCCTCAATTTTACTAGCCACATTGCAAGTCCTCAGTAGTCAAAAGCAGCTAGTGCCTATGGTTTGGGGGCTATGCAAATTAAGAAATTTATAGAACATTTTTATAATTGCAGAAAGTTACAGTGGACAGTGCTAATATGGGGGATCTATATATGTACAGCAGGGAAGTTTTATTAGCACCAGGAGGATTCTTGATGTCAGCTACTCTTGGAAAAATGAATATGATGTAAAATAACTTAAAATGTATTCTGTGATTGTTTTTTTCCTCAAACTTTTAGTTTCAATGCAGGTCCTGTCCTGATTAGAAATTGACTTGTTAGAAGGGAAAAACTCACAACTTTCGACTTTAATATTTTCATTGTAAAGAGGCACTGTGTGTCTGCTCTTCCCTCCCCCGCCCCCCAAAAAAAGTTCATTTGGATTAGATTTATTGAAGCTTTCCCTTTTGACATACAGCCGATTGAAAGTACCCTCTCCTTAAAAACAACTCTTGTGAATTGGGACTTAAATGGGCCAGGCACTGTACTGAGCACTTTGCATACAATAATAGCTCATTTCATCCTCACATCAACCTTGTGAAGTTGGAATTGCTGTCCCTCAGGAAAATGTCCCTGGGAGTTCAAGTGACTAACTTTGAGATCAAGCTATCTTTCTTTTCCTTGTATTGTAGTGAAAGTCACTCGGTCGTGTCCAATTCTTTGGGACCCCATAGGCTATACAGTCTGTAGAATTCTCCAGGCCAGAATACTGGAGTGGGTAGCCTTTCTATTCTCCAGGGGATCTTCCCAACCCAGGGATCGAACCCAGGTCTCCCACATTGCAGGTGGATTCTTTACCAGCTGAGCCACGAGGGAAGCCCAAGAATACTGGAGTGGGTAGTCTATCCCTTCTCCATTGGATCTTCCCAACCCAGGAATCGAGCTGGGGTCTCCTGCATTGCAGGTGGATTCTTTACCAACTGAGCCATCAGGGAAGCGCTGATATGTATTTTATATATAACAGTTATATCGCTCTCTGTAGATAATTACATATATTAGAAAGGTATCAGGTACAAAGTAGAGGCTCCGCAAGCCTTTGCTATTACAACTGTTGCACATTTCAGAATTCCCTGTGGTTCATAATTGCCTTTTCACATGCTTTTTTGGTATAAGTATTGTGCAATAATTCAGTGTCAGAGTCTATCGGAAGTATAAATCTCCTTTTTTACGTTCAAACGTGTCAAGTACTCTTAAGTTTTACCTTTTCCCTATCCTCCTCCAACCTGGATTGGTTACCCCAAAACAAATGTAATCACCACATATGGCTCAGCTGTAACTACTGTTTACAGTCATTGTAATGTCACTGTTCAATGGTTTAACAAATTATAATCAGAAGACGGAAAGGTGTGTATGTCTGAGGGGACATCCCTAAAATATCTGAAACTACAAATGAATAGAAATTATATTATTGAGGGCTTCCCTGGTGGCTCAGTGGTAAAGAACCTGCCTGCCAATGCAGGAGACACCTGTTTGATCCCTGATGCTGGAAGATCCCACGTACTGCAGAGCAACTAAGCCCCCATCACAACTATGGAGTCTGTGCCCTAGAGTCCTGTGGCCCCAACTCCTGAAGCCCTCGTGACCTAGGGCCTGTGCTCCACAACAAGAGGAGCTACCGCAGTGAGGAGCCTGTGCGCCACAACGAGAGCGTAGCCTCCTCCACTCCCCACAACTAGAGAAGAGCCTGCACAGCGACAAAGACCCAGGACAGTCAAAAATTAAATAAAACTATCTTTTAAAGTATATTATTTAGAAATATGCATATTTTAGGGAAAAGGTTTGGAATTGGTTGCCTCAAGGGGCTGGGAGTTGGGATAAGGAATAGGTGGGGTAAGGGACAGCTGTTTATTGTTTGACATAAAATCAGTTTTTTTTTCCAGTGTCTTGGTTCAGTCTCTCAGTCGTGTCTGACTCTGCAACCCCATGGACTGCAGCACACCAGGCTTCCCTGTCTATTACCAACCTCTGGAGCTTGCTCAAATTCATCTCCATCGAGTTGGTGATGCCATCCAACCATCTCATTCTCTGTCGTCCCCTCTGCCTTCAACCTTTCCTAGCATCAGGGTCTTTTCCAATGAGTCAGTTCTTCACATCAGGTGCATGAGTCCTTGCAATGAATATTCAGGACTGATTTCCTTTAGGACTGACTGATTTGATCTTGCAGTCCAAAGAACTCAGGAGAGTCCTGTTCAACACAGTTCAAAAACATCGATTCTTTGGCACTTAGCCTTCTTTATGGCCCAACTCTCACATCCATACATGACTACTGGAAAAACCAGAGCTTTGACTATACAGACCTTTGTCAGTGAAATTAAAAGACACCTGCTCCTTGGAAGAAAAGCTATGACCAATCTAGACAGCATATTAAAAAGCAAAGACATTACATTGCTGACAAAAATGTCTAACACATCCCTGACATTCTTGTGGGAATTTGATTAGAAACAGCAAACAAGGAATCCTATCTGATAAAACTTACATTCTAAGTTAAGTATGTAAAAATCTTCCACATGTAAAATAAAATTTAAAAACAGTATGCAAAAAGCAGAGGAGTTGGCAAATAGTGGTGAATATTTATCAGTTATAATTCAAAGGCCTCCAACTGCCACATTGGAGCACTTATTAGACGCCAGGCATTAGGCCAAATTTTTTTCCAACTTCTCATTTTGTCCTCACAACAAACATGGTTTGGGACTTTGCTGGAGGGCAAGTGGTGAAGACAATTCCAGTGCAGGGGGCATGGGTTTGATCCCTGGTCTGGAAATTGAGATCCCACATGTCACACTGCTTGGCCAAACAAAACATGGCATGAGGTAAACACTGCTATGTGTTGCTAGTTGCCAACTTGAGTTCGACTCTTCAACCCTGTGAACTGTAGCCCGCCAGGTTCCTCCTTCCATGGGATTTCCCAGGCAAGATCCCCGGAGAGGGTTGCTGTTTCCTTCTCCAGGGGATTATCTCCGTATGGGGATGGAACCTGTGTCTCCTGCGTTGGCAGATGGATTCTTTACCACTGAGCCAGTCGGGAAACCAAGTGTTACTATTACCCAAAATAGTGAGGAGGGCTCAATTTGTTCAAATCTATAGTCAAAGCACCTAAACACTAGACTACTGCGGAAATGAATATAAAACTGGAAATTTGGCAGCTTGTGGTTGGATCTAAGACTGGATCCACCAGTGTGCTTGACTTTTGGGCCAAACACGCCAAGTTTGGGATGTATATACTGTCAAGGAAGGGCTGAAGTGGCCATCAGCCCAGAAGGAGCCTCAGAAATGGATCAAGCACTTGGAATGACTTGCACTGTTGGAGATGACAATTCTCATAGAAGTTTCACATTCTGGGGAATGGGTAGTAAACTGAGGTGAAGGCTTGGGACTCTCCCAGATTAGAAGTCAAATTGTCAGGATTATCTAGAAACCGTATTTACTGAGTGCCTTCTGTGGCATGTCACTGTTTTGGGACAGGTTAGAACTGGCGGTTTGGACTAGTGTAGATGTGGGACGCCAGAAAGTGACAAGACTTGGGGACTGAGTCGTTTGAGATGACACAGTTGCCCCAATTTACACTCGCTGTAATTCTGCCCTCCCTGCTCTCCAGGGAATGATGGAAGAATCCCATCTCAGTAGTCAACAGAAATCTCTTGCAAACTGGGAAATGCAGTGTGAAGGGATAGCTGGAGCGGACCAGTCAGTAATTTGCCTAAGTGAGTGGAACTGAATCGTCCAGACTCCCAAAGGACATCTTTCACTTGGAATTTAAAAAAAAAAAAAAATGCTTACATTTGCAATTTTTTTTACAAGGAGCGTAAAATCCTGTAATTTTATCTGTGTGTGTGTGTTTAAATAGAAACCCGAGAAAGCCAGTTACCCGCTCCACCCACAGCCCGGCGCTGGGCGGGCTCTGCCCCGCCCCCTCCCGCGGGCTCCAGTCTTGGGACCCGCTCGCAGGGAGCCGGAAAGACCCGGAGCGGCGCGCGGGCGCGTCCCTGGGCGCCGACCTGCGGAGCATGCGCAGAGGCGGCCGAGGCGCATGCTCCGTGGAGGTCCCGGCCCGGCGGCCCCCGCGTCTGCGCCAGCCCGGGGGCCCCACAGAGTCCCGGCGGGGCCGCGGGCATGGCGGCCAGCCTGTGGATGGGCGACGTGAGTGAGGGCGGCCTCCCGGGTCTGTGGTTCAGGAATCTTAGCGTCGCGAGGAAGAAAGGGGCCGAGGGGGGAGGGTCCTCGAATCCCTAAAAGCGTGGACGTGGATGGGGAGGGGAGTTCTAGGCGACGCCGGCGCGAGTCCCGGTATTTAGGTGCCGGCGTGGGGGTGGTGGGGACCGAGACTGAGGGGAAGGGTCCTGCTCGGATCCTCAAAAGGTGGAAGTGCTTGGAGAAGGGCAGTTCTCTTAGGTGACGCCCAAGTGCGTCCCAGCGTGTAGGTGAAGGGGGCTGACTCGGAGGGGGAGGGGTCTTAGGGGCCCCGCCTGGGTTCACGGAAGCGAAAAGGAGGGTTGTGGGGGGGCGGATAGAATGGGAGGAATCCTAAAGGTGGAAGAGCGCCCCTGGTTCTGGACTGGAGGGATGGATTCCATCCCCAGTGCGGGGGCGGCTTCTACAAAGGAGCACATTTAAAGGGAAAGAAGGCGAGGGACCGGGAACGCAGGGGTTCAGATCATTCTGCGCATGGAAACCTCTTCCCCCCGACCCCCAACCCCACTCCCGCCCGCCAGCAGCGTGCAGCCCACCCCCAGCTGAGGGGGAAGGGCTCCGGATCCGGGAAACGAGGAGTCTGGATGCTGGCCCAACCCGCTCTGCTCTTGTGTTTACGCAGCTGGAGCCCTACATGGATGAGAACTTCATCTCCAGAGCCTTTGCTACCATGGGGGAGACAGTGATGAGCGTCAAAATTATCCGAAACCGCCTCACTGGGTTTGTCCTCTTATTTCAGTCTTCTCGGTTCTACTTTATAGATCGCTCTGCGTGTCATTCAGGAGAAGGGTAACATCGCGGAGGGTCAGGGCTTCTGACCCCTAGTAATAGTTGCCATAATGATGTTAACATTTGGGGGCGTACAGCTGACTTGAGCCAGTCTGGATTTGAAAGCTCTTGTCTGCTGTGTGTGACTTTGAGCAAGTGACTTAATCTCTCCCTCTTGACTGTAAAAATAGACATAATGAAAGCGCCTACCTCATAGAGTCCTGGTGAGGATTAAGTGCCATTAATTCATGGTCAAGGTTTACCACAATGTCTGGCATACGGTATATGCTTGGTAAATATAAATAGATTATGATCTGCTAGGTAATAAGCACTTTAAAATCACAAAAACCTCTGAGCTAAGTACTGTTATTAGAGAAGTTTAGTAGCCGTCTTAAATTTACACAGCTTTTAAATGAGAAGCCAGGACTCTAATTCAGCTGTGTTCTTGAAGTTCATGTACCGTTAACTCTCACGTGAAACACTGCCTATGTGCTACTGTTCTAGATTTCCTGGACACATGACTGAAATAAGCCAGAAACAGCCCCTACTCTCCTGGAGTTTACTACATTCTAATAGGCGAATGAGACAGTTAATACCTACACAAAACAAAAATGTGAAGAATACTTTCACATAGCCAAAAAAAAAAAAGAGTGTTCAGTGAGTGTCTACTCTGTGCCTAGTACTAAGGCAGCTTGCTAAAGCATCAGTTAGTTGAAAAATGATGGGAGATTTGAAGTGCAGCCTAGACTTTGGCTGTTTGGTAAACAGGTACTTTCTTATTGTTCTTATAGACAGAAAACCCTGATAAATCAGCTACTGGCATGAAAATACATTCTGTAATACTTTCCAAAACACTGACATAGGTTCTCACATTTTAATCTTTATTAAGAATTGGAATCATCCTTTTCTGCCATTGGACTTCCCTGGTGACTGAGTGGTAAAGAATCTTCCTGCCAATGCAGGAGACTTAGGTTCAATCCCTGGGTCAGGAATATCCCCTGGAATAGGAAATGGCAACCAATTCCCATATTCTTGCCTGGGAAATCCCATGAACAGAGGAGCCTGGCTCGCTATAATCCATGGGGTCGCGAAAGAGCAGGACATGACTTAGCGACTAAACAAGAAATAACAACCATTGATTACTAAATCCTAGCTGTTTTTTATGGTGGCACCATCATACATGTTACATGTGCACTCTGCCTCATATGACAAAGACTTTGAAGTGCCTTGTGAGAATACTGTAAAATAAATAAATGTAAATTAAAAACAAGAAACAGAAAATATGGGGAAAAGATCAGACCCAAGGAAAAGTAATGCACAATAAAGCATATTGCTTAAGAATGTAGTGATTGGTTGTAAAATGCTTAATACCACAGAGCTATACAGTTACAAAGTGGTTAAAATTATAACATTTTATGTAATTGTGTGTGTGCTCAGTTGTGCCGGACTCTGCAGCCCCATGGACTGTACCCCAGACCAGGCTCCTCTGTCTATGGGATTTCCAGAGAATACTAGAGTGAGTTGCCATTCCCTTTTCCAATGTTATATAATCCTTAACGACAATTTTTAAAATTCAGCAAAGAAAAAAAAAAGAATACAGTTGCATTGGAGTAACCACATCTCTTCCATCACTGGTGCTATGAGAAAATGTTACAACCTTGGGGACAAGTATCTGGCAGTATCTTTTTTTATTTTTTTCCTTTTTTTTAAAAAAACAAAACTTTAATTTTTGGCTGCACTGGGTCTTCATTGATGAGCACGGGCTTTCTCTAGTTGCTGTGAGTGGGGGCTACTCTGTAGTGCGTAGGCTTCTCATTGCAGAGCAGGGACTCTACTCAAGTGGGCTTCAGTAGTTGTGGCACACGGGCTTCATTGCTCTGAGGCATGTAGGATCTTCCCTGACTAGGGATGGAACCCATGTCCCCTGCATCGGTAGGTGGATTCTTAACCACTGAACCACCAGGAAAGTTCATACATCTTCAATATATCTGCTTTAGCAAGTCAAGTCCTAGGTATTTACTCAAGAGAAATGAAAACCTGTAACTACTATGAAAAGGACTTGAATATGTATACCACATTTTGTGTGTGTGTGCACGCGCGCCGAGTGGGCTGCCGTCTATGGGGTCGCACAGAGTCGGACATGACTGAAGTGACTCAGCAGCAGCAGCAGACTGTGCTCTTAGATCCCTGGGCTCCGGTACTTCCCTTGCCCATACCTTTTGGCTTGGTGTCCATAAGGTTATTTCAACCGAGTGTCATAGTTCCAGAAAAGTCTGATTTATTTCACTGGTGATAGATTTAAGAATGCTGTTAAGGAAAACTTTTCAGTATAAATCTCTTAGAAGGAAGGAATATCAGAGGATCTAGCCACATCTACCTACTTATGTTAGTGATGCTTTAAAAATAGACCACCAGGAATCTTACAGATATCCACCCAATTAGGCCTGGTCTGTGGATTTACTAGATTTTAAGTCTCTTAAGGTCAGGTACCATATTCTTCAACTCTGTATCTGCCTGGATGGTGGTAGGTGATCAAAGAAACTTTTTAAATCATGAAAAATTTAAATTTACAAAGAGTGCAGTGTACACTCATATAACCACCACCTCATTTCAAAAATTGTTAATATGTTGTTGTATTCTCCTTATCTACGTGTCTGTAGAGATTTAGGTAGATAGATGTTTTATTTTTGCCGAACCACAAGAAAGTAAATTATAGGCATTATGACATTTCTAAATATTCGAGTATTGTTTTTTAATGAATTAGGATCCAGTCAGAGATCAGATCCTATATTGCATTTGTCTCATTTTAATGTAGAAATGCCCACTTCTTTCTTTTCTCAGAATAATGATTTTTTGAAGAGGTAAGATTGTCTTTCATTAGGTTCTACATTCTGGATTCTGGTCCTCCATTCTGGATTTATTTCTTTCCTTGTTGTAGTGTTTTACTTGTTCTGTTCCTAATAGTTCCTGTAAGCCGGACATTAGATCTGAAGGTTTGCTTGGGTTGCATAGAAATTTTTTTTTTTCGGCTGTGCCAGGTCTTATAGGACACACGAGATCTTCAGTCTTCAGTTGTGGAGGATCTTTAGTTGTGGCATACGAACTCTTAGTTGCAGCAAGCAGGATCTAGTTCCCTGACCAGGGATGGAACCCATGCTCTCTGGCTTGGGAGCTTGGAGTTTAGCCAGTGGACCACTAGGGAAGTCCCAGGAAATATTTTTGACAAGAGTTATTCATAGGTGTTACAATATATAAATATATAAAATGTTACAATATATAAATGATTTACTGCATAAATCTGGTACTGGACTGGATTGGCAGTACTTATATACTCAGGTCTATAAATTCTGAACTGGAGTACAGCATGGAACAAAAATAATATGGGCTGTCATGGGAAAAACATTTCTTCCTGCCCTCTAGCCCAGACTTAGTTTCTCATCTAGGTATCACATCTTGTGTGTGTGTGTGTGTCTGTCTGTCTGTCTGTGAAAGCTTTAATTACTCTTTTTTTTAATTGGAGGAAAATTGCTTTACAGTGTTTTGTTGGTTTCTGCTATACAACAACTTGAATCAGCCATAATTAAACATATATCCTATCTCCCCTCCCTCTTGAACCTTCCCTCACCCCTTCTTTTTTTAAATAATTATTTATTTGGCTGTACCTGGTTTTAGTTGCTGCATGCAAATACTTAGTTGCGGTATATGGGATCTAGTTCTCTGACCAGGGATGGAACCCAGGCCCCCTGCCTTGGGAGCTTGGAGCCTTAGCCACACAATCCCTATCAGAGTCCCTGGGTGTCAGATCTTTAACCATTCACTTTTTCTGTTTTCTCTGCAGGATCCCGGCTGGCTACTGCTTTGTAGAATTCGCAGATTTGGCCACAGCTGAGAAGTGTTTGCATAAAATCAACGGGAAGCCCCTTCCAGGAGCCACACCTGTAAGGACACTTAGATAATGATAATGTTGCCATTTTTGTTACCATGGATAACTGTCGTTTATTGAATCCCTACCATATCTTTTATTTAATCCTATAACAACCCTAAACAGTAGGCATTGTTATCTTTGACAGACCAGGAAACTGAAGCTCAGGGAGATGGAATAACTTGCCCAAGGCAACACAGGTAGTAAGTGGCAGAGCCAGGATGCAGACGGAAGATTGGTTGCCTCTAAAACCCATGCCCTATCCACTCCGCACCGCTGCCTCCCTTCACAGAAGACTTGAACCTCTAGACCTCTTGCTTGATTGACAAAGTAGAACAGGCTGGCAGCTGTGAGGACACGTTTCAAGAGAGTTGCATTCTGCTCTTCCCACAGTTACTTAGCTTACAGCTGCACCACGCTGGCACACCTGGGCTCATAGAACCATGGAGCTGGCAGTGCCCTTAGCGGTCATCCGTGCATCCCCCTCCTTTTAAACAGGAGGAAAGGCTGAGGCTTAGAGAGGGGGAGATGTTTTGGCCAAGGTAATTTATTTCAGTTTTTTTCCAAAAATTGTTGATTCTTGAAACACCTTTCTCTGTTTTAGTTTGTTTGTTTTTAAATTTTCAGGCAAAGCGTTTTAAACTGAATTACGCCACTTACGGGAAACAGCCAGATAACAGGTAAGTAGAGAGTAGCTGCAAGGTAGCCTCAAGTCCTGGGAAGTGTCTAGACAGGGACGAGATGTATTCACTGCGATAGTCCCTGCCAGAGGGGAGGGTGGGGAGCCGAGTTTGACCCCAGTTTGCTTCCCTCCTGAAGGCCCACCCCTCTCATCCCTGTTGGGGATACTTCCAGTTTGCTTATGTCAGGACCCTTATCTTCTCTGTATTTGCTCCCTCTCCTAGTCCCTTGACTGCCCACCGTAATGACATTTCATTCAGTAAGAATTGCTGTAGCAACATAAATCTATCAAGCATTTCAGATTGCTGTTTGAAAGCTGGAGAACATTGTATCAAAAGCTTTAGATAGATTTATACCCTTTGAACCCATAATTCTGCTTTTCAGAATTTATTCATGGATATGTGTAAAGATTACTCCTAGGTGGCACTAGTGGTAAGGAACCCGCCTGCCAATGCAGGAGACATAAGAGATGCGGGTTTGATCCCTGGGTTGGGAAGATCTGGAGGAGGGTGTGGCAACCCACTCCAGTATTCTTGCCTGGAGAATCCCATGGACAGAGAAGCCTGGTGGGCTACAGTCCATAGAATCACACAGAGTTGGACATGACTGAAGTGACTTAGCACGCATGTGTAAAGATTAGCTTGAAAATGTTCGTTGATATCATGTAATATCACTTATATGTGGAATCTTAAAAAAGAACTTACTTATGAAACAGAAATAGAGCCACAGATGTAGAAAACAAGCTTATGATTACCAGAGGATAAGGGGACACAGTGAAGAAACTGGGAGGTTGGGACCGACTTGTAGGCACTAGTGTATATAAAACAGGCAGCTAATTAGACCTACTGTATAGCATAGGGAGCTCTACTCGATACCCTGTAATAGCTTATATGGGAAAAGAATATAAAAAAAGAATGGATATGTGTATATGTATAAACTGATTCGCTTTGCTATACACCTAAAGTTAGCACAGCATTGTACATCAACTACAGCAAAAGGTTTTTTTTTTAAAAGAGAAAATGTTCATTGAGCTACTACATATAATGGGCAAAATTGGGGGAAAATCCAAGTAATCTAATAATAGGAAAGTGGTGTAAGTTATAATATGTTCATTTTTTGGAATATTGTGTATCCATTAACGTGTCATGTTGTAACAGAATACTCACATGTCAAGATGTTGGTGAGATGCTGTAAGTGAAAAAAATGCTAGAAACAAATGAGTTGTATCCAGTTTTTGTAAATTCAAAGGAAGAAGCTAAAGCAAAATGACAAAAATGCATATCAAGGTGTTCATGGTGATTTCCTTTGAGTTGGGTTAGTGATATTTTATTTTTCTTTGTCCTTTTATATATTCTGATCTTATACAAGGTGTACTTGAAATAAAATAATAATGAGTTTATTGTTCTATTACAGGAGTTGGCAAACTGTGGCCTAATTTTGTTATTACCTGAAAGCTAAAAATGGTTTTTACGTTTTTTTTTTGGTGGTGCCTCACAGTTTGCAGGATCCTAGTTACCCAACCAGGGATTAAACCTGGGCCGTTGGCAGTGAGAGCACAGAGTCATAACCACTGGACCACCAGGAAATTCCCTCTATATTTTAAATTATTTATTTATTTATTTGGCCGTGCTGCTCTGCTTGTGGGGTCATAGCTCCCTGACCAGGAATCGATTCTACGCCCCCCTGCAATGAAAGTGGACCACCTTAACTACTTAAGTAACTTAACTACTGGGCCACCAGGGAAGGCTCCCTGGCCCCCCTTTCATTTTTAAAGGATTGTGTGTGTTAACACACAGAAGACAACAGAAATCAGAGGTTTCCCCCAGAGAGCCTACAATAGTTACTGTATAGCCTTCACAGAAAATTTTGCTGACCCTGTCCTGAAAGTTGAGGGATTTCATGTCAGCCCATCTCTAGGAGAGAAGGTTCAGTTCTCATGCTCCCTGTACTTTCACCATTTGGATTAAAAGTATGCAATGAATGCAGAATCTCTGGCTTTATCTTTTGAGCATCTCTAACTTGTCCCCTGGTCTGCACTCTTGTAATGCTTGAAGCCAGACAGGCTTTGTTCAGTGGGTGAGGGACTTGGGGCAGGACACTCCTTCTGTAACTCTTCTGCCAGGACTGCCAAATGAAACAAATTAGGACTAGGTTAAGAACCCATCAGATATGTTGTTCTCTGCCGTGGCACAGAAGAGGTTTGTCTAGAATGGGCCAAGAGAGCTCACAAGAGCAGAAGTTTTCTTCTTTGTGTCTGAATCTCGTTCTCTCTTCTCAGCCCTGAATACTCCCTCTTTGTGGGGGATCTGACCCCAGATGTGGATGATGGCATGCTGTATGAGTTCTTCGTCAAAGTCTACCCCTCCTGTCGGGGAGGCAAGGTGGTTTTGGACCAGACAGGCGTGTCTAAGTAAGGCCTTACTTTTATTGATGCCTACCCTGTTGGTTGCAGCATGTATCTCATAGCTGAGGGTGTGATAAGGAGGCCATGGTGCATGGTGGTGAAGAGCTCAGGCGCTGGAGCCAAACCGCCTGGTGCAAATCCCAGCCTCAGTACTGCCCAGGGATTATGCAACAAAGTTACTGAACCTCTGCCCCTGTTTCCTCATCTGTGAAATGGGACTGATTACTAGTATATGCATCTCATGGCGGTTGGTGTCAGGATGAAATTATGTAATGTAAATAAATCAATAGAAAGTGCTTTATAGGTATTTCCTGTTTTATTATTGTTACTTTAAAAGTAGAAACATCAAAAAAAAATAAATTTTTTAAAAAAAGAAAAAAAAGTAGAAACATCTCAAGAAGGGTTTATATATATATATATATATTTTTTCCCCATTCTGGTTTATTACAGAATTTTTTTTAATTACAGAATATTGAATATATATAGTTCCCCTGTGCAATACAGTAGGACCTTGTTTATCTATAGTAGTTTATATCGGCTAATCTCAAACTCCTACTAATTTATCCCTTTTCTACCCTCTTGCACCTCTGATAACCATAAATTTGTTTTCTGTGTCTTTGAGTCTCTTTCTGTTTTGTAAGTAAGTTCATTTATGTCATATTTTAGATTCCACGCATAAGTGAGATCATATGATATATGTCGGGAAAGATTCCTTTTTGATCTAAGTAGTAGTTATGAGCTTGGGCTTTGAATTCTGTTTCTGGTATGACTTTGGGCAAGTCATTAAACATCTTTGAAGTTTGGTTTTGCCTTCAATAAGATGTAGATACTCCCTTCATCAAGTTGTTGGACAGTTTCTTGAGATAACTCTGGGAAAATACTCAGCATAGTGCCTGGGAAATAAAAAGTGGTCATTAAATGTTAACTGTCATTCATTTAGCCTCAAGTGGGATATGAGTTCAGGAGATCAGGAACCTTGTCTGTTTGTGACTGCTGAGTCCCAGTGCCTTGGGTCGCACCTGGTATGCAGGGCAGGCTCTATAAATGCTTGGCCTTCTGTGACTGTTACTACTACTGCTTCTACTGTAGTAATAATAATAATACTTCGCAGTAGATTGGGAGGGAAGCTCCTGTCTGGGGAGAAGCCCCATCAGGATGGCATGGAGGAGGTGGGTGAACTGGAAGTGGGATCCTCCAGTGCTGGGGTCTCACGCTGCTCTGTGACGCCTCTGTTTCATGGGGCGCTCAGTCCTACCCACGTGGTTTGATGGGCGCGCTCTCCCTTTTCAGCTTCTTTTCTGTTCTTTGCTTTTACCTGCATCGCGTTTGTGATCTAAATCGTGCGTGTGTATGTGTGTGTCTTTTTCCTGCAGGGGTTATGGTTTTGTGAAATTCACAGATGAGCTGGAACAGAAGCGAGCCCTGACAGAGTGCCAGGGAGCCATAGGACTGGGGTCTAAACCAGTGCGGCTGAGCGTGGCCATCCCCAAAGCGTGAGTCCTGCGCTGGCGTGGGAACCGAGACATGCCTTGTCGGTTGCTGATAATCAGGGCATCCGCTTGCTGATTGGGAGGCTGCCAGGAGACTCAGTGCAGGCCACAAATAATGAGTGCCTGGTATTTGCCAGACTGGGTGCTGGAGATGAGCCAGCATCACTGTTGCCCCTACAGAAGCTTATGGCTGAGGAGAGAGCTCTGACTGGGGGAGGCAGGCACATTCAGAATCGCCACAGCAATGCTGAAAAAGCAGTTGGGCTCTGCAAACTTAGTTTGTGTGCTTTTTGCCCAGTAGAGATGCTGTTGAAACATACAAACCTCGTATGAGTCCCCCTTGCTATGAGAGTGGCTAAGAATTAATGATATAGGGAATATGATATAGGAAATTGCCACAAGCCACGCCTTGTGGCCTAAAGAAAAATAATGATACAAGCAGGATAGAATATTATATACATCACTACTGTACCTGTCACTCTGGGCAGAAAACCCTTCTTCCCATGCATATCCAAGCATGTTTTATACTCAGATATAAGACAGTATTTCTCTGCATAGAATCTTCCATCCTTTGGCCCAAACAGTGGTTCTCAACTTGAGGACACTGGCAACACCTGAAGATAAGTTTGATTGTCACCTCCCATACTGGGAGAGGGCAGTCTCTGGGATCTAATGAGTACAGGCCAGGTGTGCTGCTAAGCATCCTACAGTGCACAGGTCAGCTCCCGGAACCAAGAATGGTCTCCTCTGCCCCCCAAAAGTCAATTTTACTAAGGCTGAGAAACTTCGTGTTAAAGTATACAGCTGGTTATACTGTTCGGGCAGAACTTTCAGGTGGCCGTGTTTTTTAAGACAGCAAAAGATTTGGGGGCTCTCTGCAGTTTAGCTGCAGCAATTCTCCCCTCCAAATGTTATTTGTTCTAAACTCTACTGTATATGTAAAAACGTTAAAGAAAACGTTGAAAAGAAAGAAAGTTCCTCATTACTCTAAACGACTGCTGATAATTTCTGGGTTCCTTTTCAGGCTTTTCCATAAGCTTCTGTTCTGTATAAATGTAGATATTGATGTAGATAACACA
Source organism: Muntiacus reevesi (assembly GCF_963930625.1). Taxonomy (NCBI): domain Eukaryota; kingdom Metazoa; phylum Chordata; class Mammalia; order Artiodactyla; family Cervidae; genus Muntiacus; species Muntiacus reevesi. The sequence goes on from NC_089251.1 coordinate 112,883,739, forward strand.
CACACTGCATGCATATGGGTCAGTTTACATGTGGTAGATTCATTGCTTTATTCATTTTTAATACAATAACAATACTCACTCTTTTGCTTCCCCAGTTTACTCAGTATACACACTCACTTTGCCATAGAGTTGCATAGTTGTCATCATTACAACATTTTTAATAGCTGCGGAATGTTCTTTTGATCGCATATTCTGTCTAGCAGTTCCTCTGATGTTTACTATTTTGGTGTTTTCTGCCGTGTCATCATTTATTCAGTCAATGATAACTGAGTCCCTGCAACCGCAGCCCCACCCTAGACTTTGAAGTTGCAGTTATAAACAAGAAAAACAAAGTCCCTTCTGCAGATCCCTTATACTCTGTTACATCTGTTTCTTCATTGAGCGTTGTTGTCAGCACTTGATGCCTGCCTCTGGGGAGGTGCCCTCATGCACTAAGAATTGAGTGAGAAGAGTTTCCTTTGAGAGTCAGACTTGTAAGAGCCGAGTGTGGAGAAACAGAAATGTGTAGACCCAGGCCCTGTACCTTCAGTGATCTGAACTTGTCATGGGGGTGGTAGACTCCTTGGACACATGGGTCAGGGGGGTAGGGCCATGGAGACAAACATTAGCAGTTTTCAGCCTGGCAGTGGGCAGGGAGAAGAGATCTCTGCCATCAGACTTCATCGAGCCGCCCCATCGGGAGGTGATGCTAAGGCAGTCAGATGCAGCCTAACTGCTCTGGCTGAGAGCTCACCAAGCCGACATTGAGCACACGGGGAACTTGGGAAGAGCTCATCACCTGTGGTTTCTTAACGATTTTGAAAGCAGTAGATCTTTTGCAGGCTTGACATTTTCTTTGGTTAGCAGTGACTGGGGTAGCTGTGGAATCAGAGAAGGTGGCTTTCTGTTGACTTTGGGCCTCAGCCCTGATTGGTGAATGCAGGAAAGGGGAGATGGACGGGAGACTTGAATCTGCAGGGCAGGTGCTGTCTGAACCGTGTTGTGGTAGGGGTGCAAGCCTTGGAGTTAAAATTTGGCTCCAGTCCTCTGTGTAGTCTTAGGTAAATCACTTTACTGTTCAGAAGCTCTGTTCTCATATTTACAGAGGGAATAATAAATAATAGCTCTGTCGTAGAGCTGAGCCAGACTTAAAGTAGGAGACCATATATGAAAAAGAATGGGCACAAATCCCAAGTACCTACTCCACAAATGGTATCTCTGACTACAGTTCCAGGCTCCTGAAACACTTACCTTATGTTTTACAGGGAAAAGGTGGTAAGATATTTTGTAATTTGAAAATGCTCCTTGGATCATTCTATATCTAGATTATCCAGGCCATGTTTACCTGACTGAGCCTTTGTGGCTGGCAGAAAAACAGCCCCCCAAGATCTTGAGAACGGGAAAAGTCAGTACTAATAGAGTTTGTAAGGGAGACAAACCTAACCACTGAAAGCGCCTTTTTTTTTTTTAAATTTGGCCACGCTGTCTGGCCCACAGGATCCCAGTACCCTGATCAGGGATTGAACCTGGGCCCATGGAACTTAAAGTGCAGAGTCCCAACCATTGGACCACCTGGGAAGTCCCAAAAGCTCCTATCTTTAAAGCTGGGTTCTGGGACCAGACTGCCTGGGTTTGAATCTCTTATTCACTGTGTGACTTCAGACAAATGATGTAATCTCTCTGTACCTCAGTTTTCTCATCTGTGAAATAGGATTAATTATATATTTACTGTATAGCACCATTGTGGGGATTAAACAAGTTAGTCTGTGTAAAGCGCTCAGAACAGTCCCGGTCATATCGTATTATGGAAATGTTTGCTCATTTGTATGTTTATTTTTCTTTCTTCCTTTAAGGAGCCGTGTGAAGCCAGTAGAATATAGTCAAATGTACAGTTATAGCTACAACCAGTATTACCAGCAGTACCAGAACTACTACGCCCAGTGGGGCTATGACCAGAACACAGGCAGCTACAGCTATAGTTACCCCCAGTATGGCTACACCCAGAGCACCATGCAGGTAACCATGCTTCGGCCAGGCTGGCCCCGCATCCTCTCGAGACCTGGGTGGCTCTCCAGGATGGGGTGGTTAAGGACAGGAGCTTGTGCTTCAGAAAGACAGAGGGAAAGATGAAGCAGCTTAATTCCTCTTATTAAAGAGAAGCCATCCTAGTCATGGGCTAGGCTTTCACCGTGCTTCTCACCCACCTCTCTGGTCTCTTGGCAGACGTATGAAGAAGTCGGAGATGACGCATTGGAAGGTAAGAAAGGACTCCCTTCACTCTGTGTGAGTTGTGAATGTCACCTGAGTGGGAAGTATGGATCCCAGATCTCCCTGGGGAGCAACAGAGGAGGGAGCCCAAGGTTCCTTGGACACGTGGTGTTCTACCCTAGGATATAGGTCTGAACCAAAAACTCTGTTGCCTTCTATTTGTGTCACACTTTGTCAGATTCATGTAAAATAATTTTTTTAATTTCACGTTTTGATTTTTTTCCACACTTTTTTTTTAAGCTACGCTGAGTCCTTGTTGCCCATCCCAGCAGTCTTTCTGTAGTTGCAGAGCACAGGCTCTAGAGCGTGCAGACTCTTTAGTTGTCATGTGGGCTTAGCTTCCCTGCAGCTTGTGGAATCTTAGCTCCCTGACCAGGGATTGAACTGGAGACCCCTACATTAGAATGCAGATTCTTAACCACTTGACCACCAAGGAACTCCCCCCCCCCCCATATATCTTAAATTACATATTTTCCTCACTTTCAAGTAATAGTTATGATTGAAAGTTTGGAAAATACAGTAAAGTATAAGGAAGAAACTAAAAATCACCCCCCAGTTTCACTACATGGTAATAGCCATTATTGCTTATTTAAAATTAAAAGTGTTTGTTGTGATTTTTTACTGAATTTAACAGAAGAAAAAGTAAAACCAAAGTAATTGCTGACCTTGAGACAAATATTTTTTCAAATGAGATATTCATACTTTTAAAGGAGTCTAAAGGTTTGAGAAAATTATTTAAAAAAAAATTTTTTTTAAATTTTTTTCAGCATATTTCCGAACAAAATGTTAGGTTTAAGGTTTAAAGAAGTAAAATAAAATCAGACATCGATCTCTGAGTACATAAACCTTTATTTTAAGGTACAAAAAGACTCCAAGTTTAAAATCTTAAGTCTGTTTTAAGAATTATTCTTCAAGAGAAGGTCATAGGGAAAATGTAATCTGTAAGCAAAATATCCTTTAAAGGAAACATCATCTGTAGGCATAAAACAAATATCATAGTATTTTAAAGCACTTCACTGAACATGTTGTCATCTGATTCTGGCAGCAGCGACCGTAGGGGTGGGCTGGGCAGACCCGGAGCTCCAGTAGAGGGATGGTGAGCTGGAGATCCACGTGGTCTTCTCAGGGTCACCCAGTGAGTTAGGAGCAAGGTTCAACCTGGAGTCCCTGTCTTTCTGTCCTTAGTCTCTTGCCTTTTCTTGCAGGAAGCACTGCCTCCTTTTTAGAGAAATTATCCTGATTATAACAATATTTGTGTGTAACTCCTTAGAGTTTTTCTATTTCTTCATCATCCATTATTTTAGCCAACACTACTACAGTAGTTCTGCAGGCACTGCTACCTATCAACACTTTGATGAATAGGTTCCTTTATAGATCCCATTCTACAGAAAAGAAAACTGAAGCTTAAATAGTTAATAGCTGACAGGTTTTACCACGTACAGGGCACTGTTTTAAGCACTTTTACAGGTATGAACTCATTTGATCACAATGTTTTTGAGGTAAGTACCTTAATTATCTTGATTTTACAGAAGAGAAAGCAAATTAGATTCCCGTGTTCAAGGTCAGCATAGTTGCAACATCGTAGCAAGAGGTAGACTGTCTTGGAACCCTGCAGTCTTGCCCCAGACTTCAGGCTCTTTACCACAGTTATAATGCCTCCCTCTTTGTTTTTTTTGGTGGCCGGATCTTAGTTCCCCAATAGAGGATTGAGCCCACACCTTTGTCAGTGAAAGCATGGAGCCCTAACCACTGGACTACCAGGGAAGTCCCTAACACCTCCCATTTTAACCTAATAGCCACACAGAAACAGGGCCCCGGAGGGTGTGTCGTCCTTCTGTGCCTTGGGTTCAGCAGGCCATCTTCCAGGCCCTGTCACCCAAGTGAGGAAGGGTGCTACACTGTCCGTGCGTCCGTAGACATCTGCACATCCAAACATGTGTCCTTGGGAATTCGCTGGCGGTCCAGTGCCGGGTGCTTTCACCACCATGGCCTGGGTTCAGTCCCTGGTCAAGGAACTGAGACCCCTAGAGCTGCGTGGCTCGGCCAGAAACACCCAAGACGAAAACACAGCAGCAGCAAAAATGCTTGCCCTTGCTGGAGGCTTTTGCGAATCTGTTGCCATATGCCATTACCAGCACTGAGTGGAGTGGCCAGGCTGGTCATGCTCTGCTTTCCGGGAGTTCCCGTATGGAGCTGCTCGCTGTACATGCTCAAAACTTCAACTCATAATTTAGATTAGAATTACAAGAGGGTTGCAGGAATGGGCACCTGCAATGGGTGAAAAGACCACTGATTGGTTGATTCAGCACTGACTGATTCTTACAAGTGCCTGAGAAAGTTTGCAACAGCTTACAAAAGAAGCACAAATGGCCTATAAACCACAAGAGAAAAGAATTTAAGCATATACTATTTGTGTTAGTCAAGATTCTCCAGAGAAATAGAGCCGAAAGGATATATGTATTTATAATCTGTGCTGTGCTTCAGCAAGCTGGAGGCTCAGGCAGGATTTCTATATTAGCACCTAGAGGTAGAATTCCTACCTTGGGAATCCTCAGTTTAAGGCCTTTAATTGATTGGCTAAGCCCCACCCACATTATTGAGAATAATCACCTTTACTTAAAGTCAACTGATTGTAGATGTGAATAACATCTACAGAATATCTTTATCTAGACTGGTGTTTCACAAACAAGTGGTCACCACTATCCTGACCAAGTTGACACAAAATGTAACCATCACACTGCTAATGCTAGTACTTAAATACAAATTAAAATATACTATCTTTCTACAAAGAATTCTTAAAATGTTCATATGCATGAAATCAATTTTACCTGAAAGATTTTACCCCACAATGATATCAATACAGATAAATATCTAATAATAGGAGATTTATTAAATACTGGTAAAATTTTAATTAGATTTTTTGTTTAATTATGTCTTTTGTAAAAAAATAATAATAAATTATGTCTTTTTCTAAGAATATTGATGTAGAGAAATGTTCTCAATGAAACAAGTCCTGAAATACAATAGGATATACAGTAAGAACTCGGTTAGGTTCTTTGGTTTTTATTTGGAGGGTGTAACTCACATAACATAAAATTCACCCTTTTACAGTGTGCAGTAGTTTTTAAAAATAGCCACAAAGTTGTGCAGCCATTACCACTGTTTAATTCCAGTGAAGAATCCTGTGAAACCACTAGCAGTCACTCCAATATCCTGTCCCTGGCAACCACTCACCTACTTTGGATTTACGTATCCTGAACATTCTAAATAAATGGAGTCATGTATGATATGTGGTCCTTTGTGAATGGCCTCTCTGATTTAACTTCTGATTTCTCTGTGTTACAGCATGTGTCATTCCTTTCTTTTTATGGTTGAATAATATTCCATTCTGTGGATATCCATTTAGTTGATGGACATTTGGATTGTGTCCATTTTCATTGTTGTAAATAATATTGTTATGAGCATACGTGTATAAGTTTTTGTGTGGACATAGAGAGGTTTTCAGGGAAAAGTTTTCAGTACTCTTCAGTGTATACCTGGGAGTGTATTGCTGGATCATATAGTAAACTATTTAACCATTTGAGAAATGGCCAGACCTGTCCAAAAAGGCTTGGAGCATTTCCATTTCTCCACATTCTCACCAACAGTTACTGTTTTTCATTTTGGCTATCATAGTAGCTTTGATGTCAGATTGCCACTTCATGGCAAATAGAAGGGGAAAAAGTGGAATCAGTGACAGATTTCCTCTTCTTGAGCTCTAAAATCACTGTGGATGGTGACTGCAGCCATGGAATTAGAAGATTGCTTCTTGGAAGGAAAGCTATAACAAACCTAGGCAGTGTGTTAAAAAAGCAAAGATGTCACTTTGCTGACAAAGGTCTATATAGTCAAAGCCATGGTTTTTCCTGTAGTCATGTACGAATGTGAGACTTGGACCATAAAGAAGGCAGAATGCCGAAGAATTGATACTTTCAAACTGTGGTGCTGGACAAGACTCTTGAGAGTCCCTGAGACAGCCAGGAAATCAAACCACTCAGTCTTAAAGGAAATCAACCCTGAATACTCATTGGAAGGACTGATGCTGAAGCTCCAATACTTTAACCACCTGATAAGAGCCAGCACATTGGAAAAGACCCTGATGCTGGGAAATATTGAGAGCAGAAGTGGGCAGCAGAGGATGAGATGGTTGGTTGGCATCACTGACTCAATGGACGTGAGTTTGCGCAAACTCGGGGAAATGGTGAAGGCCAGGGAAGCCTAGGGTGCTGCAGTTCATGGGGTCTTATTTATTTGGCTGCACCAGGTCTTAGCGGCGGCAGTTGCAGCATGCACAATGTTTAGTTGTGGCATATGGAATCTAGTTCCCTGACCAGGGATTGAACCAGGGTCCCCTGCATTGGGAGTTCAGTCGCTCAGTTGTGCCCAACTCTGCGACCCCATGGACTGCAGCACACCAGGCTTCCCTGTCCATCACCAACTCCCAGAGCTTGCTTAGACTCATTTCCATTGAGTTGGTGATGCCATCCAACTGTGTCATCCTCTCATCCCCTTCTCCTCCTGCCTTCAATCTTTCCCAGCATCAGGGTCTTTTCCAGTGAGTCAGTTCTTTGCATCGGATGGCTAAAGTATTGGAGCTCTAGCATCAGTCCTTCCAAAGTGTATTCAGGAGTGATTTCCTTTAGGACTGACTGGTTGGATCTCCTTGAAGTCCAAGGGACTCTCAAGAGCCTTCTCCAGCACCACAGATTAAAAGCATCAATTCTTTGGTGCTCGGCTTTCATTATAATCCAACTCTCACATCCATACGTAACTATTGGAAAAACCATGCATTTGACTAGACAGGCCTTTGTTGACAAAGTAATGTCTTTGCTTTTTAATAGGCTGTGTAGGTTGGTCATAGCTTTTCTTCCAAGGAGCAAGCGTCTTTTGATTTCATGGCTGCAGTCACCATCTGCAGTGATTTTGGAGCCCAAGCCAAAAAAGTCTGTCACTGTTTCCATTGTTTCCCCATCTATTTGCCATGGAGTGATGGGACCAGATGCCATGATCTTAGTTTTCTGAATGTTGAGCTTTAAGCCAACTTTTTCACTCTCCTCTTTCACTTTCATCAAGAGGCTCTTTAGTTCCTCTTCACCTTCTGCCATAAGGGTGGTGTCATCTGCATATCTGATGTTATTGATATTTCTCCCGGCAATCTTGATTCTAGCTTATGCTTCATCCAGCCCGGCATTTCGCATGATGTACTCTGCATATAAGTTAAATAAGCAGGGTGACAGTATACAGCCTTGACTTACTTCTTTACCAGTTTGGAACCAATCTGTTGTTTCATGTCCGGTTCTAACTGTTGCTTCTTGACCTGCATACAGACTTCTCAGGAGGCAGGTCAGGTGGTCTGGTGTTCCCATCTCTTGAAGAATTTCCCACAGTTTGTTGTGATCCACACAGTCAAAGGCTTGGGAGTGCAGAGTCTTAGCTGCTGGACCACCAGGGAACTCCCTACTGTACTGAGTTTTGTAGTGACAGAACTTCCTTCTCTTTATAGTTGTATCACACAGATATACACCCCTAAATAGCAGGGTTTAGTTTTGCCTGTTTTTGAATTTTAATGCTGTGCTGTATATACTGTCTTGCTTCTTTGATTCAGTATTTTATTTGTGAGATTCGTCCAAGTTGGATGCAACGGAGGTTCATTTTTAGTGCTCAGTAGTATTCCCTTCTAAGAATAGTTTTCTTGTTAGAGGTTTAAAAGGAAGCTGTTTGGTATTTTGTCATGGTTTCTGGTGAACAAATACCACTATTGCAGTCAAGAAAAAAAATATATAAAAATACAGAACTTGGTGTTTCAGCTTGTGTATTTGACTCTAGCTCTTTCATTAGACATTCATTGTTCTTGATTTAGTAATGTTGATCAGGTTTTCCAAACCCAAATTTCAAAAAAGGACCACACCAGAAAATCTGAGACATGTGACAGCTACAGGTGTGTGTAGTGTTTAATAAACATGGAATGACAGCCAAAACTACTTGAGTACTAATTACCTGTTACATTCTGTAAAATTAGAGTTAGACCCTTGATTAACTTTACCGTCGGAGCCACAAGTAAGTAAAGAGTCTGCCTGCAATGGGGGAGACCCTGGTTCAATCCCTGGGTCAGGAAGATCCCCTGGAGAAGGAAATGGCAACCCACTCCAGTGTCCTTGCCTGGGAAATCCCACGGAGGAGCCTGGCAGGCTACAGTCCATGGGGTCACAAAGAGTCAGACACGACTGAGCAACTTCACTTTCTACTTTCTTTTCTTGATTAACTAGGGCTTAGGGGGGCTCCTGCCAGCCTCAATCATAAATCCACATGTAATCTATAGTCAGCCTTCACTATCTTCCATTCCTCCACATTCTTGGATTCAGCCAGCCGTGGGTTGAATCGTGTACTACTGTAGCGTTTACTCCTGAAAACCTCCACATGCGAGTGGATCCTGTCCTGTTTGAGGGTGAACTGTCCACTACCCTGTTGTCTTCCTCACAAACCCTACAGAGGCAGCAGTGCTGGCAGCCCCGGTGAGGTAGGAGGGAGCAGGGAACTGAGTCTTCTGTGGCTGCTGAGTGCTGCTCCCCTCTGCGCCCCCTGAACCCACCCTTGCTTCTCTTCCAGACCCCATGCCGCAGCTGGATGTGACCGAGGCCAACAAGGAGTTCATGGAGCAGAGCGAGGAGCTGTATGATGCGCTGATGGACTGTCACTGGCAGCCTCTAGACACGGTGTCTTCAGAGATCCCTGCCATGATATAGCCAGGACAAAGGACAAGCCAGAATGGACTTGTGAGGGAGAGAAGAGACTCCTTTTTTAAAGTTACTGCAAGACTTTTTTCTTAAATGTTTCATAAAGATTTTAGTAATCAACCGTTCCTGCAATTATATTTTTCCTCTTAACACTGCTGCCTTCATTTGAGTTTGAAAACCCAGGGACCAGTTGGAAGAGGGTTGAATGAGGTTTATCTTTGAACAGTAATCTCATTTATCCAGATGATGTCACCTACACTCCTGGACATAATGATTAACCAAGGTGGGTCATAAGTTACTAAGCCAACTTCTTAGGAAAGTTCACATTTAAGGTTGTGATTGCCTGCTGGGATAGTGTCAAATGGTGGGCAATTACTTGTTTTCAGGTTTCCTTTCCCCCTACAAATTTGCTTCAAATTTGGTGGCTAGGAATTCATTATTTGAACTGGGTAGTGAAATTGCAGGGCCCATTGAATGGTTGAATGGTAACTCAGACGGTAAAGCATCTGTCTGCAACACCAGAGACCCCGGTTCAATCCCTGGGTCCGGAAGATCCCCTGGAGAAGGAAATGGCAGCCCGAGCCTGGGAGGTCCCATGGACAGAGGGGCCTGGAAGGCTACAGTCCGAGTGACTTGATTCCAATTTGAATGGTCAAGTGTTCAGGCTTCTCTGTCCATGAAATTTTTCAGGCAGTACTGGAGCAGATTGCCATGTCCTCTTTCAGGGGATTTCCCCCTCCCAGACATCAAATCACCTCCAGTATTGGCAAGCAGATTCTCTTACCACTGTGCCACCTGGGAAGGTAGAAGTGTTGGAACCAGCTTATTTTAGACCAAAAATGCCTAGACTGTTTGAGGTACAAGATGGTGCCGTGTATGTACCAATCCCACCTCTTAAGAAAATGTTTAAACTAAAAATAAACTAAATGCATGAGTCTTGTTAACATATAGGAAATGGTAATCCAGATCAACCATCACCAAACCACATCTTGATGACTGTCACACACATCTCTGCTGTTTTCCAAATAGGAAATCCCTTTGACCAGGGCCCTCCTGAAATTATGCCAAAGATTGCTTCCCTAGTTTTGTGTAGACCTGAGGAGTGGCAGAGTCATGTACCCTTCAAAGATCATTAAGCACCAGTCTTGGGCTCAGCCTGAATTCTCACTAAGCAAGAGTAATATAATTGCAATTATAGAAGTGATCCATTTTATCACTTTCTGAGAAAAATCTTCAGAGATTGAGACTCTTAATTCATCCTGGGTCTTATGGAATATTTAAATGAGAATAAGCAAGCAATAAATTGAAAACATCAAGAAACTGACAAACATACAACCTTTTATTGGTCAATCTTTTATTGGTCATTTATATGCCAGGTAGCAACATCACCAAAAACAAAACAGCTGTTTCCGCCTGAAAGCGCCCCATCTCTTCATTTGCCTTTTTGTTTCTCTCCTGAAAAGGAAGTATAAGCCAGTGTGTTAGTAATGCCCCAATTTATCCGTGCCCCTCCAGGTTTTCCCAAGAGCTGGTCTCAGTCCCATATCCGCATTTATCATCCACAGATGTCCACTCAGATTAGGTTTCATCCTAGACCAGTCACAGCGTGAGAAAATACCAAGCTAGACAGAACTACCTGTTTCTACCCAATCGTCTCCCACTCTCAAAGAAGGGGTGGGTGACTCCATGGCTACCCAAAACCACTGAGCGTGAGCAGCAGTCGGCCCTCAGTCCTCAAGGTAAAGACATAACAGTTGCTATACATTCTACTCTGGATGTGCTCTTGGCCTTAGTGCAGGCAAAATCTAGCAGACCAAGTCACAAAGCGTTTTTTTGTCATCTGGTTATGAACAGCCAATAAATGCAGCTTCCAAGGAAAGCCAGATGTAAGTGATACACTATAAATACAGGACTTTTACATACTGAGTATCTTTATTGGCTACACTACTTAGAGTCTTAACAACCTAAGTACAAATGGAAGTTGTGATAAAGCTTCAGCTAGACATTCAACTCACCCAACTCTGTAGATCCACACAGATGAAGACAGCTTTACTGGCAACAGGTCTTAGGGGGAGAAAAATATCAATCATGAGGCAAGAAAGCTATTGGTATAGCCCTCTCAAATACAAAAATCTTAGCCAGCAATTACTATACCAACTGCCAGTTTCATATATAGTTTCCCTTTAAGCTTAAGATTATCCCATTGTAAGGGGCAGAGAAAACAAGTTCCAAGAGAATTCAGCCTTGTCTGAAACTAGCCCACATGCTCTACAGCACACACGATGAGCACAGTTTCAGTACTACTATTCCTCCTCTTACGACCACCGAGACCAGGGTTTAGATCCGATGGGAAAGGGAACTGGAGGGTCAGGCTGTCTCCAATACCCGACTTTACCTTATTCTGAAAGCGCGGCTCCAGCGACAAGCTGGTGTTTTCAGTTACTTCAGTATCAGGCGCTGCCAGTTAAAAAACGGGGCAACCTGCAAAAAAGTGTGGAAGCTCTAACAAAAAACCTAATCTACACAGAATGTGATTTTGATGGAAACACATGGATTCAAGTGGAAGACTTCCAGCCCAAATCCTGAGATTATAGGAAAGGCGAGTGGCAGCTGCAGGTATTATGCTGACCTGTGCTGTCAAAGTCTCTCCATGTTGCTCTCGCATGCAGTTGGAGATCCCATGGCCACAACAGGCCACAGCCCTTGGAAACATGCCGTACTGAGCCACGAGGTGGCTCCCAAGTTACATCTTTAGAGAACCTACCGGGCCCTGAGGCTTGTGTTCATCACTGTCATGTCCTCTTCACTCACCAGAAAGGCCAACTTCAGTCATCCTGGAATCTTCTGGCACAACTAAAATGAGAACAACATTGTCCTGAATGACCTACTCGCTCCATTCATCTGGTTTTCAGAATCAAGGTTTTTGACTCACCTTTAGACTGATGCCTTAAGCTTTTCAGGGCAAAGACCCACAGCATGGCCACAATCTGCACCACTCGCCCCTGATTTCCCCAGCCCAGGTATCTAACCCACCCATATGTGCATCTCCATACTGGTTCTTGGCCTCTGCAAGCCACTTCTCAAAAGCCTTATTCTTGCATGTAAGACCCCACCAATGGAACATTTCTGGTGGCCTCTGAAAACGTCAGTTCTAATAAAGGTCTCTGGTTGTACCTGAGAAATGGCAAGTACAATGTCTTTTCCTGAAATGTTGCGGATCAGTTACAGCAAACAGAACGGCGACCGTCAAGGAAAACTGTCACTTTGGGCTCCTTTTTGACCACAGCAGCTATATGGAAGCAGCTGCAGCTTCGATAAGGGCCACGGGGGGACGGGGATCTAGGTCACAGTGCAGACCCAACGCTGCAGCCCTCAGACTCACCTAAATCCTGTGAGATGTCAGGACTCATCTGCTGGGACATTTTGGAAACTAAAAGAAAACAAACATCCTATAAATTCCGATCACCACCTTCTTTTACTATGTGCCAGTGGTGTGCCTCATTTTATCGCCACAGGATCGTTTCATCAACCCCGTCTTACACCAGATTTAGACTTGTTACTTGCCAAAGTCCCCTGTCAATGGAGAAAGTGACAACCTTGGGATTCAAAATAGGATCTGAATGACTATAGCCCGTCCTCCAGAAAACTTTGTCCTTATACCCACTAGGGTGACTTCCTTATCGTGTGTTGTGCAGCCAGATAATTCTGGAGAAGGTAGGCAAGTTAACATGCCCAAAGTCACGGAGCAACTGTCACAGGCATATTCAAGGTCTGGCTGACCCCACCACGTGGTCTCCCCTTACTTAAGCCACTTCAGTCCCAGAAACGCCGCACACCCGACCGCCTGCCCATGTTATTCACCGTCACACCGGAGCACAGGGCCGCGAGGGCCGCAGCGGGAGCAGGGCGTGGCCCACACAGCGTCCGGCTTCTTCCACTGCGCCTGAGAACCACGTGGCCTTCCGGATCTCGGCCCGACTAGGCCAGTAGGCCTGGATCCTCCGTGCCGCGCTCAACATCCCAACGCCTCTAGAGGCAGCCCCGGCAGGTGCGGCGCCCGTGGCAACCAGGCTAAGACCGGGTATGGCGGAGGATGGGCGTGGACCACTGCAGACAGAGAACCCAAGACACACAAGACGACCTTCGCGCGGCTGCCGAGAAAAAGGACGTTTGTGAGCCGGGAAGGGGTTTATATAGGCCCCGCCCCTCGCAGCTGTGCCTGACGATTGGAGCAGCGTACTGCGCGGAATGATGGGAGTTGTAGTTCGTTCGCCTCTGGCGAGCGGCCGACTGTCTGACTCGCAGTCCCAATCGCGTGTCGTGTGGGACTCTTTTCACTCGGTTGGAGGAAGCTTGTGTAAGTGATTTCTTCAGGATCCGAAGAGATTCCTCCGCCATCATTTAGCACTCAGTGAACGTCCAGTAACCCAGGACGGAGCTCATAAATATCACCGACTTTCAATATCGGGAAGTTAACCTTTAACCCAGTGAGCTTAGCCAGGGATTTTGGTTCCAAACCGCCTGAGAGCACGTCGAGGAGCAAAGACTGAGCAGGATTTCGGCGGAGGGATCTGGGGGCGGGCTTCCTTTCCAAATGGAAGAGGGGACTGATTACAGAACGCGTTAGGAGAATGCATTCTTTGTTCGGGCTTATCTCTTCGGCTAATAGATAAGAAAATTACTGAGTGCTTACTAAGTACATTAAGCTCGATTATCTCAGCTAGTTTTCAAAATAACCCTGTGTATGGGAATTACAATTATGCCTCTTTTGCGGATAAGGAAACAGAAATGGCTTACACAGATGTTAAGCGAGTTAAGACCTGAAATGCGGAAGTTCACCTCATACACCACACTCATAATCACTGTGCCATGTATAAGTTTTATCCATAGAATGAATAAGCATCTATCTATCTATCTATCTATATATATATATAAAGTAGTGAGACTCTGAGGTCTCAATGCAGGGGCCCCAGGTTCCATCCCTGGTCAGGGAACTAGATCCCACATGCTGCAACTAAAGATCCCACCAGTGGCAACTAATACCCAGGCGTCCACGCTCAGCCAGCTCTGACCCAGGCTCCTCTGTCCATGGGATTTTCCAGGCAAGAATACTAGAGTGTGTTGCTATTTCCTCCTCCAGGGTTGAACCCCTGTCTCCTGCATCTCCTGCATTGGCAAATGGGTTCTTTACCACTGAGGCACCTGACAAGCCCAAGATTCAGGCAGCAAAATAAATAATTTTTTTTATTTCCATTATATATTTTAATAAGAGACAAATTAGGAGAGAATAGTTGCAAAACATGTACTGAATAGGGGCCTTGCATCTAGAACATAAAGAACTCTTTTTTTGTTTGTTTGTTTTTGTTTAAGAACATAACTCTTAAGGAACTACCCTGGTTAGGAATCTGCCTGCCAGTGCGGGGAACAGGGATTCCGTCCCTGGTCCACGAGGACCCTCCATAACACTGAACAGCTAGGCCTGCGAGTCACAACTATGGAGCCTGCGCTCTGAAACCTGTGTGAGCAGCACCTATGGAACCCATGTGCTGCAGCTACTGAAGCCTGAGCTAGAACCTGTGCTCTGCAACAAGAGAAGCCACTGCAATGAGAAACCTGTAAGTAAATAAAAGGCTCTTAAAACTCAACAGTAAAAAGTAAAATCACTCTATTTTTAAAAAGGGGGAAAAGAAGGGGGGTGACAAAATTTGAAAGACACCCCACCAAAGAAGATAAACAGATGGCAAATAAACACATGAATGACGCTCAGTATCATAATACTACAAACACAGAGGAAGGGCTAAAAGTTAAAAAGATTGACAATATCAAACAACGAAGGAAAAGTAGAGCACATGGAAATTTCATACAATATTCAGGACTGTAAAATGGTGCAACCACTTTGGAAAATGATTTTGCAGTTTTTAAATAAATAAAAATGCACCTACCATCCAACCCAGCTGTTGCAGTACTAGGTATTTTCCAAGAGAGATGAAAAGCATACATCCACACAAAGATTTGAATATGAATGTTCATAGCAGTTGTATTTGTAATAGCCAGAGACTGAATATGACACAAATGTCCTTTAACAGGGATTGGATAAACAAATTGTGGTATATTAATACAGTGAAATACTATCATGTTGAGTGAAAGAAGCCAGATTATATACTATATGATAAATATTCTAGAAAATGCAAACTAATCTTTAGTGGCAGAAAGCAGATTGCTGGTTGTCTGGTAGAGGAGGTCAGGAGTGAAGAATTAAAGAAGGACAAGGAAAGAAAAAAAGAAGGACACGGAGCAACTTTTGAGACTAATAGAGATGTTCATTATCTCAACTGTGGTGGCTTTGTGGGTGTACACTTATGTCAAAATGCATATTGTACATTTTTAATATGTGCAGTTTACTATGTATCAATTACATTTTAATAAAGATGCTAAAAACAAGAAAGTAAGCAAGAGAAAATTCAGATCATGTAATTCACCTGCCCCACAATCACTGACTTCTCAACACATTTGGAATAAAGCTCAGTACCCTCGATGGCCTCTGAAGCCACAGGTGATTTGGCGGCTCCTCCTCTTTGCTTTCATTACCTGATCCCTGGTCTAGGAGGATCCCACATGCAGCAGAGCAGCTAGGCCCCCATGGCACAACCGCCGAAGTCCACACGTCCTAGAACCCATGCGGTGCAACAAGAGAAGTCACTGCAATGAGAAGCCCACACACTGCAATGAAGAGTAGCCGCCGCTCACCGAAGCTAGAGAAAGCCCAAGCAGCAACAAAGACCCAGAGCAGCCATTAAATAAATAAATTTTAACAATTAAATTTAAGAAGTAAAATAGAACTAAGATCTGGTAGCCGGTAGGAAGCTGCTGGGTAGCACAGGGAGCTCAGCTGGTGGCTCTGTGATGACCTAGAGGGGTGAGATGCGGGCGGGAGGGGAGAGATGTGTACATAGAGCTGATACACTTTGCTGTCCAGCAGAAACACAACATTGTCAAGCAATTATATTCCAATAATAAAATTCATTAATTACAAAATAAAGGAAAAAAACTAGGATCTGTCTAATGCAAACGTGCACCTTCTATGACACACAGTTACCCCAGAACTGCCCCGTGTGGTGGCTGCCATGATCTGTCTCACTTCGCAGAAGGGAAGCAGGGCTGGGGAGGAGAAGTGACTCGCCCCTTGGGGAGTCACATAGGCAGTCTATGACAAAATCAGCTGACAACTGGATTCCAGTGCCAGGCGCAGTCAGGGGCAGACACATGACCCCAGCCCACAGCAGGAACATCTAGGAGAGGAAGTTCAAGGAATCTGATGCTGACAGTGCACTCTGCCCACACGCTGACCACAAGGGCTTCTGGGATGTCTGGGTTCAAACTCCTTTCAAGCTGTTCCATGCCTCTCTGCCTTCACCCACTGCCCCTGCCCGAGTGCCCTTCCTTGCTCACCTCCCCAGCTCCCACTGTCCTTGGAGACCCAGCTTCAGCTTCAGCTTCTCCAAGAGGTCTTTTCTAACCCCGAGGCTCCCTAAGTCCAACTCTGTTGTATTTGAATGAATAATGAGTGAATGAATAAATGAATAGCACATCCACTTTTATTCATTCATTCAACCAGAAATATTTACTGAGCCAATCACTGAGGATACAGCCACTGGTCCTTGTCCTCAAGGGGCCTGAGTCTAGAAGGGAGATAGACATCACAAAGGACAAAAGGGCCTGTGACCTCACTAGCCAGTCAGTGAGGGGCTTCTTGAAGACATAGATCTAACCTAAGGCCTAAAATTGGGGTTAGTTACACTTTGAAGAGCAGAAGGGAAGTGTTCTTGGCATTGGGCTGATAAGAGGAAAGATGTTCAGCATGGCTGGAGCACCAGTGGTGGGTAAAGACAGGAGAGGTTGGAATGAGGGGACACGGTTCTGCACAGGCCTGATGCAAAAACTGCTTTTCCAGCTGAACAGAGCAAGGTGATGAGAGCATCCTGATGGAAGCCTCAGAGGGGCAGGTGGGAATGGGGCAGACTCTCCTGGTTTGGACAGAACTGGCAGGGAGGATCTTCAACACATACACCCTACCTGATTTTCCTTTCTCTCCTGGAGTGGGGGTGAGCTGAGACTTGGGCCCCTTCAGGCTAGTGGAGTGACCGAAGGGCAGAATTACTAGAAGGCTTAACAAAATGGCTTCTCACGATTTATTTAGGAAATCTGGGCCTTCCCAGGTTTTCAAACTGTCCAGCCAGAAATAAATTTGGCCACCACTCTGTCTTCTGTGCTGAATGATCTTGGGCTGGTTACTTAATTTCTGTGAACCTCAGTTTTCTCATCTGTAAAAAGCCGGGCAGACTAACACCTACTCACAAGGTTGTGTACGGAGGAAATGTGATGATATGATGGTTTGCCTTAGTGAGAACTGCTTCCCACTGCCAACCTGTTAAACTGCAACATCTACCCACTGTGGGTTAGTGAGATTAAACCAGCAGACAAGCTGTTTGGGACCAACCTCGAGCCTTGATGTTCAGGGTGTTCAGAAGACCAGACTGGAAAGAGTGATCTTGAATGCCGGTTGCATCTGCCTTACTGCGCCCCTGACCCACTTTGTCCTGGTCCTTTGGGAACCTGCATTCCAGTCCCCTTCTGTGGTATCAAGGGTGAGCCACACATGTCAGATGTGTGACAAGCCGCACATCTGAGCCTGTCTCCTGAGCTCTAAAATGGGCACACGACAGCCTTCTCAGAGGGTTGCTGTCCCAAAGCATAAGAAACTGACCATCTCACCTCATAAACCTTAGCTGTCCAGTTCACAAGCCAACTGTACTCTCTGGAATTGCAGTTGTCTGTCTACCCTGCCCCCTCTTCCTGACTGTGTCCAGGTCTCTCTCTCGACCCTGGGGCCCAGCGCAGGCAGGCGGGGTGGAAGCAGTGGGGCCTGCTGAACTGTTGACCAGGGCCAGTAGGGCTCCAGGAGAGGGGCATCTGGGTGAGAAAAGTGCATCTATAAACCATCAACTTTCTCCAGGTCCAGCAGCAGGGGTGCAACAAGAGGACTAACAGAGAGTTGGGGCTGCAGAGGGAAACCGCCCCAAAGAATGAATGCAGTGGTTGCTCTGGCGCTGTTGGTCAGTCTCAGGCCAGGGCACGTTGGGTGTGGTGATCGGTCCTCTGTAGCCCTCCTCCCCACATTATCTAGTTTAATCTCTTCTTCCTTGAAGTAGAGATTGTCTCCACTTTACAGAGGAGAAAGTTGAGGCCCGGAGCGAGGAAGTGACCTGTCCAGGTGTTTCCACCGGGCCGGGTGGCTTCCTCGGCGAACGGTTCGGCGTTGCTGAAGACGCCCCAGGTTCTCCAGGCCCGGGTGTGGGTGTCTCTGGGGCCTCCCGGAGACTGGGGGGCGGGGCCCAGAGACGGGGCGTGGGCGTGGCTGCGGGGCGGGGGCGTGGCTGCGGGGCGGGGGCGCACAGTTGGCAGTCTGGCCTCGGGAGGTGAGACGCTGGCCATGGAGGCAGGGGGCTGTCGCTACCAGTTTCGGATCGCGCTGCTGGGGGACGCGGCCGTGGGCAAGACGTCGCTGCTGCGGTGCTACATGAGGGGTGAGCCCGGGATCCCCGAGCCCGAGCTACAGCTCGAGTCGGCGCCCACGGTGGGCGTCGAGTTCTATACCCGCACTCTGCAGCTTCAGGCCGGGCCGCGCGTCAAGCTGCAGCTCTGGGACACGGCGGGCCAGGAGCGCTTCAGGTGCGCGGTGGGTGGGAGGTGGGCCGGGGAGGGACGAGAAGGGTTTGGGGTGAGGGGTTTCTGGTTGGGGCGGGGTGACCATGGGGATCCCTCAGAGTCGCCGCCCTCAGTGGCCTAAGTAGAGATCTGGGGGGTCCTTGCCCTGGGCCCGGGTCCTTCACGCTTGAGTCATGCATCCTACAAATAACAGCTGGTGGGCTGAGCCTCTGAGTTTGATGCTTGAGACCTGGCCCGGCCGGCCCCAGTGGAATATTCGACATTGAAACCTAGAGGGATGAATGACCTGGGTGCTGGGAGGGCCCACAGAAGCGCCGAGAAGGAGGGAGGTGTCAGGGAGAGGTGGAAAGAAGAGATATTTGTGTTGGCTGTGAAGGATGCGTAGAAGTTTGCCAGGGAGAGAACTGGGAAACCTGCGATCAGGAAAACGTCAGGTTTTCTCCAGAAATGGTCAGGAGAGTATGGGAATCAAACTGCTCCCTGACTGAGGAACACGCAGTAACTTGGTAGAGACAGAGACCGGGGGCAAAGGGAAGCAGGGGGTGGTGTGAAATGAGCTGAAATGGGGGTGCGAGGCAGCCACTGGATGGAGGGGACGCAGGACCCGGCGTGTCGAAGGCGTAACCCTGTCTCACCGTCCCTCCGCCGTCAGGTGCATCACCAGGTCCTTTTACCGGAACGTGGTGGGCGTCCTGCTGGTCTTCGATGTGACAAACCGGAAGTCCTTTGAACACATCCGAGACTGGCACCAGGAGGTCATGGCCGCTCAGGGCCCCGACAAGGCCGTCTTCCTGCTGATTGGCCACAAGAGTGACCTGCAGACTGCCCGATGTGTCTCAGCCCAGGAGGCGGAGGAGCTGGCTGCCTCCTTGGGCACGGGCTTTATGGAGACCTCCACCAAAAGTAACTGCAATGTGGACCTGGCCTTCGACACCCTTGCCAACACCATCCAGCAGGCCTTGTGGCAGGGGGACATCAAATTGGAGGAGGACTGGGGGGGTGTGCGTCTCATCCAGAACACCCAGATCTCCAGGCTGCCCAGCCGGATACAGCACCCGGGCCCATGCAGGTGTTGACTCTAGGAGGGAAAGGGTTAAAGCAGTGCTGGTGGGATGGGGAGTGTTAGTATCTCTCTGGAGGCCAAATGGCAGAATCTATTCAGACAGTTATTACAAACCATATCCGGGCACAGTCACGCCTCCTGGATTTTGGGGTCTTGGAGCTCAGCCCCTCTTCCACCAGAAAGGTCTAAGAGGCCAGGTGTGCAGCTTCCTGTCCTGGAGCCTGTCTCCTCTGTAGTCAGAGGAGCTCGTAACAGACCCCACTCACGGGGGGTTGTGGGCATGACTGAGATCATGGATGCGCTATGCTCAGCCAGAGCCAGAGCCTCCCACACAGTGAGAATCGAATAGCAAGAACTGTCATCTCTGCCGCTCTTTCCTCTCTTGGCCAGGATGTGGCCATTTCAGGCAGCGTCCCTGGGCTTGGACGCCGAGCGGCTCAGCGTGTGGACGCTGCTACAGGCGAGGAGGGGGCAGGGGCTTTCAGGCTGAGCCAGGTCTTCAGTCTTGGATGAGAAAGTGTGCCTTCAAGCCCGGATTGCTGCCTAGTGCTCCTACTCCAAGGCCACGGGTCGGAGAGGCAGGGATGAATATGAACAGCTCTCTGGCTGGGCGCATGGTGGACACTGTTGGTTAGCCACCAAAATCTCCCCCCAGGGCTGAAGAACCCATGGCCTCCTCCCCACCAGAGCTCCTAGCTGCTGGGAGTACTATGTGGTGGTGGAGCCCAGGTTGCTCTCTGGGAACTGCCTGCTCATCTGGGGCAGCCCAGTCCAGCATCAATACATCAGATCTGTTGGGGGCGAGGGGAGTGTTCAAAGGCCTGGCCTTCTTGCCTCAACTCTAGACAACTCTGAAGGAAACACCCATCTTCATCACTCTCCATGGGGTCCATTGAGGCCACTGTTAGGACAGCATCACAGCTACATTCTCCTGTTCAATCCGGCTTTCTTCCCTTCCTCCCCCACCCAGCAGGTATTGATCTCAAGAATCTCCTAATAGGGACTTCCCTGGTGGTTCAGTGGCTAAGAGCCTGAGCTTCTGATGGAGGGGGCCTGTTTTCGATCCCTGCTCAGGGAACTAGATCCCACATGCTGCCATAAAGATTAAAGATCCTAAGTGCCACAATTAAGACTTGGTGCAGTCAAGTAAATATTTTTTTAAGAAAGAATTTCGTAATAAAAGTCTGCACAAAAATACAAGGGGGAAGAAATGTCTGCACCCTTGGAATTCCCTGGCGGTCCCGTGGTTAGCATTCTGTGATCTCAAAGCCAAGAGCCCAGGTTCAGTCCCTGGCTGGGGAACTGGAGATCCCACAGTCTGCATGGTGTGGGGAAAAAAATTATATATAAAAGTCTAGGGGACTTCCTTCGTGGTTCAGGGGCTAAGACTCTGAGCGCCCAATGCAGGGGGCCCCGGGTTTGATCCCGGCGCAGGGAACAGTTACCCACATGCTAGAACTAAAGATCTCACATGCCACAATGAAGACTGAAGATCCTGCCTGCTGCAACTAAGACCCGGTGCAGCCAAACAAGTAAATACTAAAAAAATAAAAGTCTGCACACTGACTTTGTTCTCAAAATCTGGCTGCTGGGGAACTTAACCTGCAACAGAAGCTGCTAGGCACAAAATATCCAGTGGCAATGCAGGAGGGCTTTATGGAGAGAGGGATCTTTACACTTCACTGAAGGCAGAAGAGGGTGACAGAGGGCGAGATGGCTGGATGGTATCACTGACTCAATGGACAGAAACATGGGCAAGCTCCGGGAGACTGACGGACGGGGAAGCCTGGTGTGCTGCGACCGGTCCATGGGGTCGCAGTGAGTTGGACCTGGTGACTGAACAGCAACACAGCAGGTGTCAAGGGCATATCTGGGCAGTCTCATTGTGCCAGTGGGCACGGGCAGGGCAGGGCAGTTGCCATAGTAAAAATAGCACAGCCCCTTTACTCACTTTGTGACCTGGGGCCAGTTACTCGACCTGGTTGAGTCTCGGATTCCTCCTCAGTAAGCTGTCACTGAAAACCTCTCCTTCCTAGGGGTCTTGGGAAGTTTCACTCGGGGTGATTTTTAGCTTCCTCGCCTTGGCACCTGGGCCGGGAGCAACCTCTGTGTGCTCGACTTTCTCCCTGCCTTCTCTTTTCAAAACATCACTCATTCTTCTGACCATCCTGCAAGGTTGGCACGACTGTCTTCATTTCGTCGATGAGAAAGTGTAGACAAGAGAGGGAAATAATTTGCTTTATAGTTATTATCATTCCTTTATCAAAAATGTCTTAAAATGAGCATCTATTCTGATCTGGGCTCCAGGAATACAGCAGTGAACAGGACAGAAAAGCAGTCCTAGGGCTGACATTCCAGTGGAAGAGAAAAAACTAGTAAGTGGGACTAAATGAGTCCTAGCTGTAAGTGCTATAAAGACCACAGATCCGGGAGATGGGCCTGAGGGTGATGGGGGCTCGTTTAGAGCAGATGGTCAAGGAGGGCCTCTCTCAGGAGATGGCCTTTGATTTGAGAACCTAGATGAGGAGGAAGAACCAAGCTAAGAGCAGAGATCTGGGCAGAAGGAACGGTGTCCAGCTCTGATCGGGCACTTCTTATGTACCATTTGCCAACCAGTTTGCCATTGCTGTCTCAGTGCAGCACCCCCCGCCCCCCACCCCCGGCCTCCAATCTTTAGTGTAGATTGTATCACCCATCTTGAGGGTCTCAGGCCTGCTGGGTGTGATTTAGCATCCACATTGCCCCAGGGGATCTTTTTAAAATACAGATTTGACCTGGCTTCTCTACTCCTAGAATCCCTCCCTGGCTCCCCATTGCCTGCAGGGTAAAATCCAAACCCTTTCCCCCCAAGTCCAGTCTGATCTGGTCCTATGGCATCTCCACCTGCTTTGCCCAGGTTCCCAACCACCTAGCCCTGGGCTTTGCACATGCTGTTCCCTTTGCTTGGAAGACCCTAGCACTTTACTCCCTCGCTGTGTTATCTGATCAGCCTGCAACACTCAGAATAATATGGCCTCCTCTTAACCACTGCATTATCCCAGCTGCCAAAAATAGGGTCAAACCTGGGTTTGAATCTCAGCTCTGCTATATACAATTGTGGGACCTTGGGGAACTCATTTCATCTAAGCCTCAGTGGACTCATCTGTAAGATGGGGATAATACTTCCTAACTCACAAGTTTTAGAAAGGATCAAATGACAAATCAAAGGCAGTACTCCTCACTAGGCTCTAGGAGTTCAGAAGGTGGATGTCCACTTCTTTTCCTGAGGGTTTTGCTCTTATAACTGTTAGGGAACAGAGGCTACTAAACTATATACTTCAGGGAAATAAGAATTCCAAATGCTAACAAAGTTCTTAAAGGTCCTAACCCCTTGCAGAGATATGGGTTGGGCTCCCCACAGGCTACTTGGCCTCCAAGCCTTTCCTCATGGTAAAATGAGAATGATTCCTACCTCACAGTTTTGTTAGAGAATTATGACATGGATTGTTAGGCTACTTAACACTTAATAAATGTTAGGCTACTTCTGCCAACAAGCCTCCTCTGGGCCTTTTGTGTGTGACTCCCTTGTCTGGAATGTCCCTCCTCCATCTCTCAAAACTCTGTTCACCCATCAAAGCTTAGTCCAACCTAACCCATTTCTTTCCCTGAGCCTTCAGGGTACTTATTGGAATGGCTCTCCTCTTTGCAGATTTCAGGTTCTGCTGTGTCTATTTGCCCCACTAGAGGGCAGCTCTTCAAGATCGGGCTGATTCCCTTGAGGAGGTTCTCCGGCAGGGGAACTCTGGGCTTTCTAAGACCATTAGGGAAAATCTGAAACATAACCAAGAATAAAGAAACTAGTATAAAGGATTGTGAAGAACCTCTTGTACTCATAACTCAACTTCAACAAATAGCAACAGGCCCATTGTGTTTTCTTCTCCCTTTTCTTTATGAAAGTTATTCTTAGATCCTGGCCCTAGTGGGTGACAGATGTGGGGGAATCTCTCTAGGACCCCTGGCTGGGACATGTCCCGCAGGAGTCCCAGTGTTGGGAGAGGTAAGCTTCACACTGCATAGCCCGCGCTCTGGGACTCAGGTCAGCAGAGGGAAGAAAGGGGTCAGCACACGGGGCCTGCAGGGAGGGCATCTTTGCCGAGGGCGTCACCAGGGCAGTAGAGGTGGCCTTCGGGAATTTTGTGGAGGTAGAGCCTAGGGGTCTAGCTGGCCAGGAAAGGTCCTGGGCTCAGCCCCTGCCCAGCCTTCTAAACCACCCACCCTTGAGGGAGAGTCCACCCATCAGAACGGGAAGGGGTGGGACTCCCCTGGTGGTCCAGTGATTAAGAATCTGCCTTCCAATGCAGGATTCGGTCCCTGGCTGGGGAACTAAGATCCCACAGGTTATGGGCAACTAAGCCCGCGGGGCGCATCTAGAGAAGCCCATGTGCCTCAAAAAGACCCAGCACAGCCACATTTTTTTAAACAAAGAGGAAGGGAAGGGGCCTTTACCTGGAAAATAAAGGACTACATTGAGGGACTGTGGAAAGCCTTCCCAACTATAGGGAACCGCGAGACCTCAGTCCAGCACGACCCTCCTCCCTGCTTTACCCCATGCAGGAGGGACCCCCTCCAGGATGGCTTCTTGATCCCAGATGGCGCCTTCTAGGTCCTCAAAACTCACCCCTGTTTTTGTGGCCACCCCCTACAGCTGCCTTTTGGTTGATTCAAACTTTTTGTTTACATGCCTGCTGTTAGCATCAGAGGGCTTCCCTGGTGGCTCAGCTGGTGAAGAATCTGCCTGCAATATGGGAGACCTGGGTTCAATCCCTGGGGCGGGAAGATCCCCTGGAGAAGAGAACGGTATTCTCCAGTATTCTGGCCTGGAGAATTCCATGGACACAGTCCATGGGGTTTCAAAGAATCGGACACGACTCTCACTAGCATCAGAATCTTGTCAGATGGGATCTTTCCCACAGCCCTAAAATGCTCCAGAGCTGAGAGAGGGAATGCTCAGGCTGAAGAGGGGTGGGAAGCCCAGGGTCAGCCAGCTGGGCTCCCCACACCCTCCCAACCCCCTGCAAGACGCACACATGGCAAACTCCAAACATGGGCACTAGACCCCACCACTAGACCTGAGGGCTGTCCACCCCCATACTTACTCTGCTCACCACTGACCATTCTCTCCTGACATAGCACCTTATGCTTCAGCCACATTGATGAGGTGACTTCCTCACACCCCCAGGCTTTTGCATGCACTGTCGCTCCCCTCTCTGTCCTCCCCTAGGACTTGGGGAGAGAGTTTAGGGCACAGTCAGGGGAGCAGGTTCTGGAGGCAGAGGGACCTGGTTGAAACCTTAGCACCATCACTACCACCTGTGTGATCTGAGTAGATTACTTAAACTCTCTAAAGTTCAGTTGCCTCACTGAAAAATGGGGTTAAATGAGATTATTGCAAAGTGCTTGACACTTTTGCTTCAGGCTTGTTGGGGAAACAAGCTTATTCACAGAAGGTGCTCGGCACAGGACATGGCACCTACTAAGTTCTCTCCGGAGCACACGAATTCATCAGCCCTGCTCCCCACTCTCTGGGCTGCTCAGCATGTGTTAGGTCGTCTGCGTGCTCAGTGTGCGGGGCTCTGGGAATCGGATGGGCCCGGTTACTTAACTGGTGAGGCAGAAGGCCTTGCACCCAGGCTAAGCTACCCCAGACACCAAGTTAGGCGATCCCTTATAGATACTTGGTGACACCTCTCTCCCCACATCCAGTCACCAAGGCCCACGCGTGCACCACTTAAAACAGCTGTCAAACTCCCTTCTCTCCACTTCGTTACGGCCACCTCAGTCCAGGCAACAACCTTCTTATGAACCTCTGCTTCTCCAAATGTTTTCTTATCCCCTCCACTGTCTGGCCAGAGTGATCTTTTCAAAACACCAATCTAACCATGTCACATTTCTGCCTAAAATCCTTCAATGGTTCCTGCTTTCTGGGTAAAACCCACTCTTCTGAGGCCTACAAGACACCGCATGACCTGGCCTGTCTCACTTCACCACACTGCGCTGGGGTTGGCAAATATGCAGCTCTCTCTCCTTTAAAGTGACCCTGCCTTCCCATGGATCCCTTAAATTACAGCTCAACTGCTCAGACGCTCTCCCCTGACCCTGGGAGTCTCTGCTTTGTAGTTCTTGTCACGGAGGCAGGTTCCCTTTCCCTCAGTGGAAGGAACGCTCCCTGTGTTCATTCATCATCGCTGGCCATGCCTGGTATGGGCAGGGGCCACAGCTTATAAACACTCGCTGGATGAACAAGCCTCTCAGGGAGCACACAGGACAAGATGTCTCAGCTGGAGGAATGCACTCACCTGTCACGCAGCTGATCAAGACCTGAGGTCTTTTGACTCAACCCAGCTCTTGCCAGTAAACTGCCCGGATTCCCTGCCCCCTTCTGTCCTCAATGGAAGATTCAAAACTAACTCTGGATTCCTTCTTGGCTGCCGAAGCCAATGACTAGCTCCTACTGCAGGAACTCGGTGGGAGGCTTTTTGCAGCTTGGTAATCACCAACAGAACATCCTTTTGACTGTCCCCCAGCAGCGTCAGGAGGTTCTGGAGAAAGCACAAACCTTCAACATCCTCTGCCTGGTGGGAGGCCACAAGAGTGATGACTGAGCGACACGTGATGCCGGAGGAAGGCGAGAAGCTGGCTGCCTCTTTGGGTGCTTATTATGTTGAGACCTCAGCCAAAAGCAACGGTGACATCCAGCACAGACTTTAAGCTGCTGACTCAGGAGATCTATGAGCTGTGAAGAGAGGGGTCATGGGGCCAAACTCAGGGTGGGAGGGAGAGAACAGCAGGGTCCCACCACAGACCAAGTCTCAGGAGGCAGAGACCCAAAGCGGGGCAAGGGGGATGTGTCCATGCTGGTGGCCCCTGGGTGGGCAGCCACACTCCCTGAAGCTCCTGGAAACTTCAGGATCCACAAAGGTCTCTGCCAGGCACAGAACAGGATGATGCTAGGTGCCACTGAAGGTCACGACCATGAGGTCTCAAAGCAGCTGGTTTCCTCTGTACGATGGTGAAAATACTAGGATCTCCACAACGACAGACAGATGGAAGCCTGCACGGAAAGGCCTCCCCACAAGTCTGTTCCCATCTTTTCTCGGCATCAAGGATGAACTCCAGCAGTTCCAGAAAAGCAGATCAAAAACAATCTCCCCAAATCAGGATCCCTCTTCAGTTTGGGGCTGATAAGAAAAGGTCACCCTGCTCGATTGTTATGGCAAAGAGACTGGACTGAAAGTCCTGCTGATGGTATGGTCTTCCTTGGAGTAAAATAATGGAAAAATCCCTGGGTTTTTTCCTCCATCATAGAAATGAATAATAGTGCTGCCATCTGCTGACTAGAGGCCTACATTCAGCCTTGCTTATCCTCCTCTGGCATTTTTAAAGGCTGTAAGCCATGTACCCTGTTTCTTTCGATTAATAACTTCTTTATTCTGGAAAAGCAAATGAAAGTCATATTCATATAAACACTGACATTACAAAGTACAGGGAGAAGGGGCAGGGAGAAGGGAACAGAAACCTCTACAAATCCTGCTAATATTAATACTCTCTCACCAAACAAGACCATAATGCTTTGTCCCCTATTCAATCACTTATATAATAAACCACAAATAAAATCTTCTCTGGAAGATACATTGCTCTTCTTTGAGATGGCAGGGAACAGGGACTGGAAGTTGGGGTAGGAGGCTTTATTCTTTTGGCAGATCCTCTCAGTCATTATAGATATTGCTGCACTGTTAATAAAAAATATATGCTTCTCTGTAAAGCATTAAAAAAAAAAAAATCCAAGGATGAGATGGCTGAGGTCTCAGCTCAAGTATCTCCGAATACATTGCTGTCCATCCCCTGACCTTTCCCTGCATTATTTCTTGGTTGTTTTCCGGATCAACGCCATTCTCTGAAAGGAGAGAGGAATAAGCGGTTACACAGGTTAGAGTGAGGAACTTTCCAGGAAATCCATGTGTGGTTACCAGGCAGCATGGTCTACGGCACTCCTGAGGCTGGAGTCCTCAGGAACTTACAGGCACGGGGCAGCTCAGCAGACTCCTTCTAACTAAAGTACAGTCTGTGGGGCCCTAAGAGATGTTTACGTGGGCCAGTAGGCCCATTTCATTGACTGAAAGACTCAAAGAGCCCTATGCTAGCAGGATGGCAAAAAAAAGAAAAGTTAAAAGCAGAAGCTGACATCTCTTGCCTTTCAGGGATTTAAGGGACTGGCCATCAAAATATGTGTTTTCTAGGCTTACTCCCCCTCACCAATCTCTTCCTGATGATGGAGAAAATAGAGAAGAGGCCTCTGTTTTGAGCCTGTTGCCAACACACAAAGGGAGCTGACATTTGATGTCACTTGATGACCTGCAATGGAGGAAACTGACTCTAATAATTTCCACCATAACCCATCAGGGCAACATTCAGATCATGGGTTTCAAATCTTCCTATTACCAGCCAGTGGCCAAATTAACAACTTGCTTTGCTCACTCTTTTTGACTAAGAGGTTGCTTTAACATTATATTTGCTGGCTGATAAATAAATAGGGTTAAAAGTGGACAATTTGATAGCAGAACCAAATTGACTGTCCACAGACTTGAGGGACTCCCTTCTGAACAACACTGCACTTAGGCTACTGGCAATCTTCTTATAGAGCTTCCTTTGTGAGCTTTGTAAACATACCCATCCAGAGATCCTAAGTTATGGAAAAGCAGGGTACGGTCAGTCAGAACTGTCCAACTGTGGCCATCTAAAGCTTGCAAAAAGCCCACTTTCAAATCAGAGTAGCCAGTTAAATTAAGACTTGTCAAACGGAGGCCAACATTGCTATGAGACTAATGACAGGGACAGCTTGTTCTCCAGCAGAAGTGGAGACATATTCTCTTACTGACCCCTCAGTTCTGCAGTAAGAGGGACAGAGAACAAAGGTTAAGCTGGGGCAGAGGCCAGAATGCCTGGCAGAACAGCCTGAGTGCTACCTCCTGGCACAAGTATAGCATACTTCTTTCCTTAAACTGCCATTTAGTCAGGGGTCCTAGATGATGTTCAAATCAGCAACAATGAAAGATTTCATTAAAGAGATGTGGTGGGAGTGAGTTCCATCCATGTTAGAAGAACCTAGAATCAACACCTTTAAGCAACACCCACAGACACTCAGTTTTTTCTCTCATCAGGGTTGACAGAAAAAACAGACCCCACGTGAGAGCAGCAAAGTGCCAAGGAAAAACCTGGCGATACGCATGGAGCCTTGCTGCCCCCTGCCCTCTCTGACATTTGGGGGAAATGACACTGCAGTCATTTCCCAGCTACAGATGGTAGCTGTGTGCCTTCTCTCTGAGACACAACTCAAGGAATCAGCTGTGGCAGTCTTGGGACTCTGAAGGCTTCTCACCTGTTTGTGAGCTTCTGTGGTGCAAGCTTTTTTGTAGGGTCGGATTTCTTCAGAGCCAAACCCTGGGATCCACATGTTCCACTGGCGTTCTGTAAGGGAGAAGCCCAAACAGAGATAAGGGGACGAGGAAGAGAGTGTCTGGGTGCAGTGTGACTCTCAGACAAGGGTCAGGGGGGACTAACCTGGGCAATCCGCTGTACTAATAAACAGAAACTGAGGAGTGGCTCTATGGGACCCAAAAAGGTAAGTGCATATGGTGCCTTCAGGGTTTTAGAGGACAGTCTGACCTTCGTGCAAGGAAGGAGGAGGTAAATGAGTCAACTTTTTGAGTGTGAAGCCCTAAGGTTTTCTATGTAGCTTTTCAGGAAAGTTATTTGTTTCTTCAACCATCTTACCCTTATGCTCAAGGCAACCGCTCTCAAACCTAAAGGAGTAGGAACACAAAAGGCACTCTTAGCAATCTGGAGTGAAGAGCAAGGTCCTAGCTCTGTTGCTTCACTGTGGAGCAATATAATATTGGGTCTTGGTTTCTTGACCTTTTATAAGGTTGTAACAACAGAAAGACTCATTGGAAGGACTGATGCTGAAGCTGAAGCTCCAATACTTTGGCCACCTGAGGCGAAGAGCCTACTCATCGGAAAAGACCCTGATGCTGGGAAAGACTGAAGGCAGAAAGAGAAGAGGGCGACAGAAGATGAGATAGTTGGTTGACATCACTGATTCCATGGACATGAAATTAGGCAGACTCCAGGAGATGGTGGAGGACAGGGAAGCCTCGTGTGCTGCAATCCATAGGGAAGCAAAGAGTTGGACACGAGTTGGCAACTGAACAACAACAACAGAAATAACCACCTGATAGGGTGGTTGAGAGCCCTCAGTGGCATAATGCAATCCCAGAGCCTGAGATAAACACACAGAAATACAGATACTGACACAGCTCTGTCCACGCCACGGCTCCATTTCCTCGTGCCACCGGATGATCATACGTGTAAGACTGCCTCTCCAAGTCACCAGAGGGCAGACATTTGGTTATTCTGCTTTGTCAGAAACTGGCATGGACCCTCCAATCCACAAATAAAAGTGTACTGCACTTTAAGTACATCAAATGTAAAAAAATCACACATATAAGGTTATTTAGGAAATAAATCTCTACTCAAAAGGAGTACATATTTAACACATATTCAAGTACAACTTGTTAGAAGATACCTAAGTCAATGAGTTTAGTAACCCGGAATATTTACATTCATTTAAATCTAAAGATAATGAATTAGTATGAATGTATACTCTACAAATAAATATATTTAATGCAAAAAAAAAAAAAAGAAATGAAGACCATGTCAATCAGAAGGCGAGGTTATTTAACTATTCAAGTATAGGAAATAGCTGAGTGAGAAGCAAACACTGGCAGTATCCATCTCAGCCTGTCCAAAAGAAAGCCATCAAGGTTTACAGCTCCACTGGTAAACTTATCCTTGCTAGGGCTAGGAGGAGGGAGGGTGTGAGCAGCTGACCTAGATGGTTAACACCAGGTTTCCTAATTTCCCATGCTCTGATCCCATACCTCCCAGCAATCTTCCTTATAATTCAGGTTCCATTAGGCCCCCTGACAAGAAGCTATTCTGGTCATACAGAATTTCAAGTATTCACATCTGTGATAATTATTTCTTACCCATAATGAAGAAACTGACATTCCAATTTTTGCCGGGAGCCAACACGCGAGACCCTGCCCCTAACAATGCCGTAAGGAAAAAAACCTGATGGGCAAGGTGAATCAGGTTATCAGGGGTTTTTTGAAAAGGCCAGCTCACGAGATCCCACCCATGACAAGGTCATGAGGAGAAAGCCTGACAGGCAAGGCAGATCAGGTTTTTAGGGATTTCGGAAAGCTGCCCCCGGCTCTCACCTTAAAGATGATATCTGTCTTTCTGATGCCTGCCTCAATGGACTACTCCCTAATTTCTCTGACACAGGCAGGAAGGCCTTCCCCGATCTCTTCCCAAATAAGAATCAATTTAGAATTTTAATCAATAAGTTTCCCAGGTGGTGGTATTTTATGAAATTATTTAGGGTGAAAGGAGTGTTTTAATTTAAACTCCTTTGCTGGTAGTTTGTTAGCCAAATGCCTTTATGCATTGGTACTAATATGCATGATTGCTTATAATATCCTAATCATAAAGTAGCATAAAGAACCTGATTATATAAAAGCCCTAATAGATATAGAGCCCTTTTAGGGGATAAAGGAGTCCTATTAGAAAACATAAGAAAATTTATTCTATAGGTGGTTATTGGGTTGTGATTTACTTGTTGTGTTTTTGTTTGCTGTATTTTTGCCTTTAATGTGCTAAGGTTGTGTTATAAAAACCATTGTTAATTTAGTTAAAGATCTAGGGAAATAAGAACTTAGCCCTAGTGTGGTAACAATGAGATGGTTGTTAATTGTCAGCCAGGAGTACTAGGCAGAAGCTGCCTCACTGAAGCCGCAGAATCTGTATGGGGTAAACTTCTTAGATAAGCACAACTGACAACTTTTGCAGAAAGATTAATTTTTGTATTAACAAGAATATAATTCTACTCTGTACTATTTCCCTATGACCCTGTTACCTTTCAGTTAAGGTCACCATAAAAACAGAAAATAGGTTTACAATCACCTGACCTGCATAAAATGTTAATAGGCCCCAAGGCCAGAAGATAATGTACAAGACCCTCATAAACAAAGAAGTATGCAGAACACACCCTGGTTTCGTGAAGGACAAGCTGACGTAATGTTAAACTATCTTCCCCTTAGAAATGTACTAACTTAGGGTATATAAGCTATGGTAAAAAATAAAGCATTGCCAGACTCTTCCAGACTCTCTGCACCCCCGTCTGGTCACTCTTTCTCTCTCTCTTTCTCTCTCTCTCCCTCGCAGATTTGGCCCTATCAAGGCTAGTCTCACGTCTCTCTCTCTCTCTCGCCGACGCCGTTCATCCTGAGGGTACCCCCCTGGATCCTGCCGAGGCTGGACCCCGGCAAATTTTATTTTCAACAATCAAAATATAAAATACTTTTACAAACAGGAATGTTAAACTCTGAAAGTAATAGAAACTGTGTGGGATTGTTTTGGGGAGGGTATGATAAAATATACATAAAATTAACCATTTTTAAGTGTACGGCTCAGTGGCAGTTAAGCACATTCACACAACCATTACCACTCTCCACCTCTAAAACTTTTTCATCCATCCAAACCAAAACTCTGTACCCATTAAACAGTAACTTCCATTGCTCTATCCTCCTAGCCTCTGGTAACCACCTAGCTTTTGGTCTCTATGCATTTGTGTTGTGGTGGTTTTAAAGTATGTCTTCTATCAAGAAGTGGAGTCTATGATCCCTCCCCTTGAACCTGGACAGGTCTTTGTGATCGCCTCATAGAAGAGAATTCAGCTTCCCAGGTGGCACTAGTGGTAAAGAACCCGCCTGCTAATGCAGGAGATGTACGAGATGCTGGTTCGATCCCTGGGTCGGGAAGATCACCTGGAAAAGGAAATGGCAACCCACTCCAGTATTCATGTCTGGAGAATCCCATGGACAGAGGAGTCTGGCAGGTTATAGTCCATGGGGTCACAAAGAATTGGACACAACGAAGCGACTTAGCACATGCACATGCAATGCAGTGTGTCTTCAGAGACTAGTTAACAAAAGCCATGCTGTTTCGGCCATGTTTGTTATACTATAATAGGTAACTGAAATATCTGTCTTCTGCTATTCAGTTCAGTTAGTCGTGTCTGACTCTTTGTGACCCCATGGACTGCAGCATGCCAGGCTTCCCTGTCCATCACCAATCCTGGAGCTTGCTCAAACTCATGTCCATCAAGTCGGTGATGTCATCCAACCACCTCATCCTCTGTCATCCCCTTCTCCTCCTGCCTTCAATCTTTCCCAGCATCAGGGTCTTCTCCAATGAGTCAGTTCTTTGCATCAGGTGGCCAAAGTATGATGCGAAAGTATGATGCAAAGTCTTCTGCTAATAATACCAGCAATGTTAACCAGAAGTGTGTCATTTATTCCACCCCCAGTACTAGTACCTTCTGAGCAGTAGCTCCCTAATACTGAGAAGGGAGCCTCTCAGTCATGGGCTGATCTGCACTGAATACCTTAATAACTGTGCCTCATTCTCTTGGCCTGACTTTGTAGTCACAGATTGTTCTCTTCCTTTTGATCATACTGCAACCAAAGCAGTAGGGGATGGGGGTGGGGGTGGCTTATTCATTTCCAAGTGATTATGATTACCAATGTTAGATTACCAATGTTAGAGTATCTCCCAGAAAAATCCAAGCTCAAATTTAGTGTCTATTAAGTAGAAAAGCAGAAATCATATGTGCATTAGGGATAAAATGTTCTTGGGAAAAATACATCAATAAACTAAAAACTGGAAGGAAAATACCATTATATGAATGGTGGACATATAATAGCTACATTTACTAAGATCATTATTTTGTGCCAGTCACTTTACAAACATTATCTATAATCCTCACAATGGCCCTGTAAGGAGGATATTATGATCCCCACTTTACAAATGAGGAAATCAACTTTAAGAGAAAGTAAGTGGAAAGGATAAGGTGGTACAGTTAGAAAGTGGCAAACCCAAAGAAGGGCTCATGCCCCCTACCATGGATGGATTTCTCTTTCCTGTGTAATGTTACTATTGAATGAATATATAAATTCCAGAGCCCTAAAGTCTGATTCTGGCAGGAAGGTTTCTGAAGGAGCAATAGTGTGGTTACCTCAGGAGAAATGAGAGCGCATACCTAGATGTAGCTGGACATCTTTCACCTCCAGGGTGCTGGACTTGCGATGCCGAGCAAGCTGGCAGGCAGCTGTCACCACACTCTCAATAAAATCATCAGCAATCTGCAGCAGCATCTGGGGGAAAAACAGTGAGGGAGAGTAACCATGACGTGGCAGGGTAGGCTCCTGTTGCTGAGACACCTGTATTTGCTTGAATCACCTATCTAGTCAGGCTTTCTATTACACGGCCTGGAATCAGCATTTGAGTGAAGGTAAGGAGGAGGAGTGAGGACAAGAGAAACATACCAGCTTGTTAACCAGGTTGAGAGAAACTCACACCTTTCTGAGGATGCATTTTCTGTACTTTTTACCTAGCACTGGTCAACCAGCCCAAACCATACCCTCTCTATATTTTCTTCTGAATTAGGGAGGAACATAAAAGTGAATCATTAAATCCTCATTTTCTCATTAAATCCTTTATCTTCTCTTAAACATTTTTATTTTCATTATCTCACCGAGTCCTTATAATAATCCTGTGGGGGGGGGGGGAATGGGGCATAGATTTTATCCTAATTCTATAGAGGAGGATGCTAAGATTCATGGAGACTAACTTGTTCATAGCCATGTAACTACTAAGTAGTGGAAGCAGGATTCGAGCTCAAAGTTCTGAGTCCAAATCCTGGATTCTTTCCACTTCATTATCCATTATTTGTAGACTATGTAAAGAGCAAAATTAGAATTCTGAAGTGAAAAATCTACAATTAAGAAAAACTGAAATTTTGATTAGTGAATACCTTCCTCATGTCTTCCTCTGGAAAAAAATTAAATAAAATTACAACCATAGTAATAAACAATCCTTTTTCTGCTAGACCATTAATATATTGCTATCTTTCCCATGGAACCAAACTATCTAAAAGAAAGATTTCAAATGATTAAACATGGCAAGTCAACTTCAAAAATGACCTCTCCTTCCCTAACCCAAAACAACAAGAAAAAGGTGAGGGGAGGGGGGAAGACATATAAATCTACAAAGACAACAAGAAAAGGAGAGAAAACCTTCACAGGCAAGAGATTCCAATAAACTTTTACAGCAAATTTTTGGAAAAGAGGTAACAAAGAAAGAGTGGGAACTGACCTAGCAGACAGAAGGTATAACACAAATGCCTGTAGAGGGGACACCAACGAGAACAGAACTGATTTGCCAAATCCAGGATTTGGAGCTATCATTAACCACAGAACACTTGAC
The DNA here is from genome assembly GCF_963930625.1 of Muntiacus reevesi. NCBI lineage: Eukaryota > Metazoa > Chordata > Mammalia > Artiodactyla > Cervidae > Muntiacus > Muntiacus reevesi. The sequence continues at coordinate 112,918,974 of NC_089251.1, forward strand.
TGAGATATGGAACTAAAAACTGAAGAAGTTACATGTCTATATACAATATGTATATAGAAGATGAAGATGAGGTTCCAATCCTCATCTTCAAAAGCAGCCAAGCGACTTTTCCCCACACATACCAGGATTACTAGACATCTGAAGAAAATCTCCAACACTAAAAAGAAAATAAACAAACCAAAGGGGGAGAAGGGGACCCAGAAGAAACAGACAATACAAGGAAAAGAAGAAAATGTCAAACAACATAATTAATATCTTCAGAGAGAAAAATAGGAGATCCTAACAATCATAAAATAAGAACAGAATGGCTTAAGGGGAAAAAAAAAGTCAACATGAAAAAGTTCATGGGAATTAAAATTTTTACTAAAAAAAAGTTAAAATTTAGAAGATAAACTGAGGAAAATCTCTCCAGCAAGCAAAACTTAGAATTGCAAAGAAAGGAACAATAGAAAAGATTAAAAAACCAAAAAACTAAGAGGATCAATGCAGAAGATCCAACCTCCAACTGTTACTGTTATAATAATCCTGTGGGAAAGAAAAATGAGGTATGGATTTTATCCTAATTTTATAGAAGAAGATGCTAAGATTCATGGAGACTAACTTGTTCATAGCCATGGAACTACTAAGTTACATGGACAACTGTCATTCCAGAAAGAAAGAACAATAATAGAAAAGAAATTATCAAAAAACTAAGATTAAAAAAATGGAACCCTCATAACAGCTGGTGGAAATGTCAAAGGATGGAACACTTTATAAAAACAGGAAATTCCTCAAGGAAAAACACAGTTACCATATGACTCATCAATTCCAGTCTTAGGTATATATCCAAAAGAAATGAAAACCTATGCCCACAGAAATAATTGTACATGATTTCAAAAAAAGAAAGAAAGGAAAGAAAAAAACAAAAAACCTATACATGAATGTTCATGGCAATATTAATGATAATAGCCAGAAAGTGGAAATAATCCAAATGTCCATCAACTGACAAATGAAAAAACAAAATGTGGCATTACCCATACAATGGACTATTATTATTATTCAGTCATAAAAAGAAATGAAGTATTGACACCTGCTACAACAGGATGAATTTAAAAAACATTATGTTAAGTGAAAGAAACTAGTCATATAACACCAGTTATTATATGAATCCAATTATTTGTAATGTCCAAAATAAACAAATCTACAGAGACAGAAAGTAGGTTAGTGGTTGCCAAGGGTTGTGGAGGTTGGGGGAAAATGAAGTGACTGCTAAGGGGTATGTGATCCTTTTAGGGGTGATGCAAATGTTCTAAGATTATGTTGATAGCTGTACAATCCTGTGAATATACTAAAAACTAATGAACTGTGCATATTTCAAAGGCATGAATTATGTGTTACATGAATTTTATTTCAATAAAGCTGCTATCTAAAAAACCAAACTCACATAGTGAGGACAAATATTTTCTCTTCAGATTAAAAAAAAAAAAACAGTGAAATTATACTGTTTTTGCAACCTGCATTTCTTTCTCTATTATTACATATTCCTCAGAAAAGGAAAAAAAAAAACAATATCATCTTTGAATCAAGGCACACAAGTGTCTAACAGAAGCCTCTAAAAACTTAGCACAATAAAAGAAAAAAGATATATATAAGGCTCATATGAAAATTCAGAACAGGAAAAAATTTAGACCCTAAAAGAGCTGGGACCAAAATAGCCTAAGGTTTCTTAGATTTCAGAAGACAATGAAGCAATGCCTTCATCACTAACAGGAAAAAAAATGATTTCCAAATAGAATTCTAAACTCAGCCAAACTAAAAATTAAGTGTGAGGTTAGACTGCAGATATTTTCAAACATTTTACCTATTATCTAGCCTTTCGTAGGAAGTAACAAAAAAAAATCTAGTCTAACAAAATGAGGGAGTGAAGTAAGGGGATGTGGGATTTAGGAGACAAGACATCCAAACAGAAAAAGAGCAAAAGGAAAGGGAGGGGTCTGTCTAAGTGGATTAAAATAAATCAAACCAGAAGAGGATGGAGGTTTCTGAGAGTCTGATCTCCAGGAGGGGGAATACCCAAATCAAGTATTTTTCCATTTGGAAAATAATGTTGATGGGGTATAAGATAGCTAAGAGTGGAAGCTGAATAAAAAAGGTACAAAGAAAACTAAGTAACTAAAAAGGGTCAATTATCTACTTCAAGAAGATAAGTTTTACCAAAAAGGAAAGGTAATCATAGGCATGACTTGGCTCACTGGTGAAGAGTAAATAATTAAATAGCCAGAATAATGTAAATATTGATTTCTGAACTATGCAAAAATTGTGACAAAATGATACTAGAAAAATGAGAGAAAGAAAAGCATGTATGGCATGTATGTGAATGGTTTAACAAATTCTCATCTACCATAACCGTAAGTTTACAACTATTATAAAATTAATGAATCAAAGAATATCTGTTTAAGCATATTACTCAGAAATTTGGTGGAATGGGGACTTCCCTGATGGCCCAGTGGTTAAGGCTCGGCACTTCCAGTGCAGGGGGCATGGATTCAATCCCTGGTCGGGGAACTAAAATCCCACAGGCACCAACAGTGTGGCCAAAAAAAAAAAAATTAATTAGAAAAGAAATACAGAGGAAACAATTTAAATTGTTGAAAGTGACTGCCTATGAGCAGTAGACTACACCCTTTTTGACAGGCAAAAATAGCAGTGTTGTTAGGAATAAGTACTAAGCATTCTCTGAGGTGATTTGTGTAAGTTATTCTACCGGACCCTCACAAAAACCCTGAATAACCCTGTAGATAAATAATGTCATACCTCACTAACACAGAAGGAAGCTGAGTTTCAGAAAGCTTCACTAACACACCCACAGCACCAAGTCTCAAATTCAGACATGTCTGCATCTAAAGTCTGTGCTGTTGATGGCTATTCTATACTTTTCGGGGACACAGTCTCTGGAGTACCCAGTCCCACCTTACCTCCTCCACATCTTCATCCAATTGCTCATTAGGATCCACTTCTCTTACTAAGTCCTGTAATTTCTTCTTGGTCAATACCTAAAGTTAATTGGGAGAACAGTTTTCAGCCAATTTACTGGGTTTGATTTCTACTTTCCAAAGAAGTATCAGTCTGGCCTACCTGGAGCTATTACTGGAAGACTATATTCTAGAGAGAAGAATAACCTAGGAAAAGGCAGAAAGAGTAGCATGGAGGAGAGGCCAACATCTGTCAAACAGTTTTAGGAAACTCTGTATTAATTTGCAATTTTCTGACCACAAGTCGTATAACTCCTCTGCTGCCTGTGGTCGAGCTCTTCTACCCTTCTTCCCACCTGCTCAGCTCACAGAGCCTCCTTTCTGTGCTTTCCTAGGCTACCCAGGTGAAAGCAACCACCTCCTCCTTTGGCCTCTGGTGTGCCCTGTGTACCCATCCATCATTGGGTTTCTTTCCTTGTTTTCTGACTTAATAGCCTAAAAGCTCCTCGATAGCTGGGAACATGTGTTCCTCTCTGTTTAACTGAATATTTGTATAAGTATGTACAACTATGATCTCCTCTTTCATAAAGGGAAAATTATATCACATGTATATGCCACTAAAGAAGAATCAACAGACACATACTAAAATGTTAACCACAGTTACTGTGGGGTGGTAGTAGAATTACGGACTATTTACTCTCTCTCTTTTTCTAAAATTTCAAGAAAAGCCTAACATTGGAAATAGAAAAAAAGAATATGATTTTAAAAATAAATATTTGTTAATAATGTTTCAGATCTATCCATTCTACCATTATTGCTTAATTCAAGTCTTTACCACATATCGTGACTTACTGCAAGAGTCTCAGACTTGGTCTTCCTCTCAGTCTGCCCCCTTTCTTACCTTTCTTGTCCCCTTACTGTCAAGTTAATCCTCCTAAGATACTTTATTATGTTATTTTAATGCCTCATTGAATATTTGCAGAGTGTTTATTGACTAAAAGTTCCAATGTAAACTAACATAGGCCCAATATGTTCTGCCATAATCCCACCTATACAACTTTAATTCCTGCTCTTCTCCAACTCCACACTCAGCATGGTAATCAATCTCCTGACTATCTGCCTAACCCTTCCCATTCACCGTTGCTGGTCCCGCCCCCATTCTCTTCAACTATTGTCTCCTCATCCTGTTCTACTCAGCCTACAAGGCCCAAATCAGATATTATACTTATTTTTTATGGCTCTGGAGGACAGAGTCAGGATCATGGGTAAAAAGAGAAGGTCAGATTATAGAATCATTGCAGAAAATGAATAATGGTAGCAGCTAGATGAACTAGAAGGAAAAAAGACTGGACGCAAGAGTACTTTTATTATAGGAATAATGAATAATGAATCCATTAATTATTTACCTATTTTATTTTGCTTAATAATTATATAGCATATATTTATATATAAATATACAAAAACCTGTCATAGGCAAGGTATTGTATTAATGCATGTATGTGTATATATATACACATATACATATATATATGTATACACACATATATTCTACAAAGTAAAAACTGATAAATGTACATGATATATCGATAAAGAACTTGAGAAGAGAGGAAGAGGCAGCATCTGATATGGACATCTCTCAAAGTATCACTGATTTAAAAAAAGATAAGAAGTGCTCACAGAGAACAAAAAGAGGATGATACCTGATTGTTTTCAGGGCTGAGACGCCCTCCTGTCCCAGGAGCGCCTGGGATCTTGACCACTGCAGTGCTGTTGGCCATGGAGCCTTGTGGAGGGGTGCTGGCTGGTTCCGGTTTTATTGATGAGAAATTGGACAGGTTGATTAGGGCTGAGGGACCAAACTGGTTCATAATCTGTCTTGCTTTGGACTTCAGCTCATAGAGCTTATCGAGATCTTGTTTCTTTTTGGAGCTATGAGGACCAAGGCCAATCAACTGTAGAAGAAAAACAAAAGAATTAGTTCAGGAAAGACATGTAACAAAGGATGAGTTTTAAAAGTAAAATTCTATGAGGTCTGTCGGACTTTGAAGGGTCTTCATTTGACACTTGCACATTCAAAATGGAATGAAGAATGTTCACTGCTCTCACCTGATATTTAGAAACCATCTCTTTTTGAAAAGCTAAATAGTCCACACAAATGAAATAAGAAATTAAAAGAAATGAGAAATCTTATGTACATAAATAAACTAGAATGAGCAAGACATTTTTGAAGACTGTGTAAAAACAGAATACTTGGTTAAGTAGTACATGCATTATTTTTGAACATCAAATAACGCTAAATTCAAACAAATCATGGCACAATCACATACTTGAAACCTAGTCACAAAACTTCAAAAAACAGATTAGTTCATTTCAGCATTTCAAACATGCTTAACTCTATGCCAGGGCCTGATAAACACAATAAATTTAGCAACTGTTAAAAGTAAGCTCTTCTCTGTCATCAAGGGCAAATTTTCTCTGAGTGTTAGCAATCTTTAAATACATGCAGAGCCCCTAGCCTGGAATAGCCAAGACTTCTAAGTTTTAGAGCCATGAAATTGACTCGGTGGACCTCAGCTTTGGTGTCATCAAGATCAGAAGCACATTCAAGAAGTTCTGTCCACAGTGACCTCAAGGAGCTTACTTACAGCTATCTGAGTGTCTAGATCTTTAATGACATCAGCAACAGCTGTGAGCCCGGTGAAATGAGAGGCAGCCATTTTCAAAAGCTACCTGTAAATGAATAACTGGCGTCAAGCACCACCCTTGTCACAGAACCATTTCAGCTGCATGGCCTGCATGTCTTCAAAGACCAGGATGTAGCAAGCTGCACGCAGAGAAACATTTCCTTATTCCTACTGTGCACCAAGAAAAACATCTCCATCTTTTTCATATATAACTTTTAAAACTAATTAATGACAACAATAGTAACACTAAGACTCTCTTCCAAAAAAATGAATCCTCTACTGTTAGGGATAAACTAGCAGCATATGAAACACTTTATTGGCCAAAAGTACAGAATTTGAACCTGCAAGAATCATGGCAAAGTTTTCAGAACTTGAAAAAGCTTAGCAACCTAAATGAGTATCTTCATCTATTCTACTCTTGTTCCTATTGCTGAGTTCCTCTCCAACAAATTGTCTAACTCTCTAATGGGAGAAATCATCTTCTGCTGGTTTACTCTTAATAAAAGCAAGTAGTTAAATGGTCAAGAGAAACTTTGTTGGCCAAGGGTTGGCTGAGGGGGGTAGCATAACATTCAGATTTCTTTTTTTATTTTTTTAAACATTTATTTATTTATTTGGCTCTGCCGGGTCTTAACTGCAGCATGTGGGAACTAGTTCCCTGACCAGGGATCGAACCCAAGACTCCTGAACTGAGAGCATGGAGTCTTTGCCACTGGGCCACCAGGGAAATCCCCAGATTACTTTTTTTAAAAAAACACATGGTCCACGCTTCCTTCTCCCTTTCTCACAAATGTTACCAAAGAATCAGAAAAAGAAAAGGTCGTTAAACGGTAATAACTGTTCTAATGTTATAAAAAACAAACTATTTTCCCAGAGCAAGTTCTATCATAAAGCTTTACTGAAGATTATCAGTATGAACATATACTCTGTCCTCAAATAACATTCCCACAACATTCAACAGATTTACTTCTCAAATAGCACTGAGTATTGCTCAAAGTAAGTGGAAGAACTTTTTTGTATTTCTGAATAATGGGAATTTCAGAAAGTTCTATTAAGAACTTGGAGATAGGGACTTCCCTGGTGGTCCAGTGGCTAAGATTCCATGCTCCAACGCAAGGGGCACGGGTTTGAACCCTAGCTGGGAAATAAGATTGTACATGCCACAACTAAGAACTGGTGCAGCCAAATAAATATTAAAAAAAAAAAAAAAAACCTGTAGATTAAAAAAAATAGCTATCTACATAGTACCTAATATGAATAATCATACAGGAATTAATCTTAAGGAATAGCTCTGATGGCTACTAATAAAATAAACTGCCTTAATGAAATAAGTGGAACCTGTATAACATAAGAAAAATCAAAGTTTCTAAAACAGGACTGAAATTTACCGTTCCCACTGATTCTGTTGAGAAACAAAAGATACTTCTAACTTTTCAAAAATTCTGGGTCAGTGAGTTACTTCTTCCATTAAAACAAAACAAACAAAGCAGATGATAACCAGACACTCATTTCCAGACTGGCACTGCTCTAAGTTTCTGAGACCGTTCCTTTATTTGGTTGAATTTAAAGCACCAGAACATACCTGGGTGGGTGATGATTATATGGGCTTTTACACCTGTCAAGCTCATCACACTGAATATTTAAGATTTGTGCATTTTAAATTATGCCACAATTAGAGACAATAAACCAACCTCCCCCCACCGCCCAAACAGGTAAAAGATTACACTCCTAGGCATTTATCTCAGAAAACTGAAAACATGTTCTCACACAAACTATATACTAATGTTCATAGCATGTATCAATAGAGAAAAGACAGATTATTGAATAAATGGTGGTGTATGACTGAATATATCTGAAAAACATCTAGTTTCATATTTAAAATTTAAATAGTTGAGCAATTTGCACTGGGGGGTGTTATACATTTTCCCTTTCATACGTTCTTCCATTACAGATGGATGACACATTTAAATTTTAAATATCAAATCACAGATAAAATACAGAATATCTTTAAAGAATATTCTGAAACCTAAACTTTACATTTTATACAAAAATTAACTCAAAGTGGATCACATATATGTAAGATGTATACTTACAAAATTAAAAAAAAAAAGAAGAAAATTGTGGGGCTCTAGCTAGGCAAAGCATTCTCAGACATGACACCAAAAGCATGATCAATAAAAGGGAAAACTGGTAAATTGGCCCTCATCAAATACTAAAAGTTTCCTCGGTGAAAGCACATGTAGAAAAAATGGAAAGACAAACTACAGACTAGGAGAAAATATTTACAAACTATAGATCCAACAAAAGACTAGTATCTAGAATGCATTAAATAAACTCTCAAAACTCAATAGTTTAAAAAAACAGTAATTCAATTCGAAAATGGACAAAAGTCACACCAGACATTTCACCAAGGAGGATAAGCAGAGAGCAAATAAGCAAATTGAAAGTCATCCAATCACCATTAGTCATTAAAGGCAAATTAAAACTATAATGAGACAAAACTACACAATTATCAGAATAACTAAAATAAAAAATAGTGACACCAAGTGTTAACGAGGATGCAGAGAAACTGGACCACTCACATATAGCTAGTGGGAATATAAATGGTATAGCCATTCTGTAAAACAATTTCTTAAAAATCTAAATATATACTGTCACAGAGGAGCCTAAAAAGACATGAAGATTAAATGTAAAAACTAAGAACTGAATAAACCATGGACTTCAGCTAATAATGATGTATCAAAATTGGTTGATTAGTTGTAATGAATATACTATACTAATGTAAGATGTTAATAATGAAGTACATTATTATAGTAACTAGGTGCAGGGTATACGGGAGGTTTGTACTATCTCCTCCATTTTTCTATAAATCTAAAATTGCTATCCGGGTAGGACCTCCTAGATAAATAAATAAAACTGCTCTAAGAGTTTATTAAAAACTGGAAAAAGAAAAAAAAAATGGAAAAAGAAAAAAATTACTAATACAGAAAACAACAGGAATGAATCAAAATATTTTGGTGGGAAAAAAAGCCAGTCTCAAAATAATACATACTATGATCCCATTTATGTGAAATTGTAATATCTAATTATGTAAACACAAGTCTCTAATGATAGATGAAGCAGAGACTGCAGCAGGGCAGGGTGGAAGTTTTCAAGGTGATGCAAACGTTCTATATCTGAAGTGGGGGGAATGCTTACACAGCTGCTACATTTATCAAAACTCACAGAACTATATGCTTACAAGGTATACATTTTATTGAATAAAAATTATACCTCAATAAAGTGAATCTGGAGAAACAAAAACAAAAAACCACACAACTACTATATGACCCTGCAACTGCAATCCTAGGCATTTATCCTAGAGAAATGAAAACTTATGTTTACACCAAAACCTGTACATGAATGCTCATGGTAGACTTACATGCAATAATCAAAAACTGCAGCCAATTCAGATGTCTTTTAATAGGGGAATCATTAAACAAACTGTAGTATATCCACACCAAAGACTACTACTCAGCGAGAAAAAGGAATGAACTACAGATATGCACAACTTGGATGAACTTCCAGAGAATTATGCTGAGCAAAAGCCAATTCAAAGAGTATACACTGTATAATTTTATTTATATAACATCTTTGAAATAACAAAATTTTACAAACAGAGGACAGATTAGCGAGGTTGTCAGGGACTGGGTGGGAGGGAGGGAAATGTGGTTATAAAGGGGCAACGAAGAGCCCTTGTGATGGAACTGTTCAATATCTTGATAGTGATGATGGATAAATTAACCTATAAAAAGTGATGAAATTGTGTAGCACTTAGTACATATATACATATAAGCAAACAAGTGCAGGTAAAACTGGGGAAATCTGAATAAGATTGCTTGGTTGTATCCATGTTGATATCCTGATTGTCATATTACTCAACAGTTTTGCAAAATGTTATTGGTAGAGAAAACTAGTGGTGCAAAGGGTGCTCTGTATTATCTTTTATAATGTTATACAAATCTAAGTTATCTCAATTTTTAAAAATTGGAAAAACAATATTTTCAAGAGTAAATAATATCCTTTTAAAGAAATGAAAGCTCAGGAGCTATAGCTTAGGAGCCATAAAAGAGATTAATATGTTCAATTACACAAAAATAAATATGTCTGCATGGCAACAAATGTAACAAATGAAGTTAAAGGACAAAAGACAAACTAGCAAAAATATATGCAAGATGTATCAAAGAACTAATTTCTTTTATATATAAAAAATAACTGCAAATCAGTAAGAACTAACTACCCAAAATAAATACTATGAAGAAACATGACAGTACAAGAGAAATTCAAATGGTTCCTAAAACAATGAAATGAGCCTTATTCTCATTTATAATAAAAATACAAATTAAAACTACAAGGTACTATTTATTTGCCATTTGGCAATGATGGTAAAATTCTAGTATACATACTGTGTTTGAAAATTTTAATGGAGAAATAATCATTTCATAAGTTGCTGGAGAGAGGGGAATGAAAATTAGTTAGAGGTCTCTATAAAGAGCTACTTGGCCATATCTATCAAAATTAGAGAAGTATATATTGTTTTGATCCCATGGTTCTATTTTTAACAATTTATATTACAGCTGAACTTGTATGTGACTAGAATACTATACATACAAGCAGTTACAACCTAAATGTCTATCAAAATGATAGTTAAATATACTAGAATATAACTATATAATGGAATACACTGAAAAAAAATGAGACATGAAAATATTATCTAAGTGAAAGAAACCGGTCACAAAAGATTATATATTGTATGATTCCATTTATATGAAAAGTCCAGAATAGATCAATCTATACTGTAGTGGTTGCTAGAGCTGAGGAGTGGGGAGACGGACAGGAACTGACTTCTAATGTTTATGCAGTTTCTTTTAGGAGTGACAAAAATAATCTAGAGTAGATTGTGGTGATGGTTGCACAGCCCTCTATGTACCATAAAACACTGGACTAGGGACTTCCCTGGTGCTCCAATGGCTAAGACTCCAGGGCTCAGGTTCAATCCCTGCTCAGGGAACTAGATTCCACATGCCACAGCTTAAAAAAAAAAAAGATCCCCCTATCTCAACTAAAGATCTTGAATGCCACAATGAAGATCAAAGATCCACGTGCTACAACTAAGACCCAGTACAACCAAATAAACAAAGAAACCAAAACACTGAATTGTATACTTTTTCTTTTTTTGGCTGTGCCTCATGGTATGTGGAATCTTAGTTTCCCAACCAGGTGTTGAACTCCCGCCCCCTGAACTGGGAACATGGAGTCTTAGCCACTGGACCACCAGGGAAGTCCCTGAATTGTATACTTTAAATTGGTGAATTGTATAATATGTGACTGTCTCAATAAACTTGTTTCTAAAAAGCAAGGAAGTTCATGAAATGACCTGCAAGATACACTGTACATTGAAAATGCAAGGTACAGAACAGTGAGGATAATTTGTTATCACTTGTTTTAAAAGACACCTAATTATAAACATATAAATTATTCCTGGAAAGATACATAAGAAACTGATAGCGATGGCTGTCTTCAGGAGGATAGGGGAATAGTAATATTTGGATGGCCATGGAACCAAGGTGTGAGACTTATCTCTCATTATATATCCTAAATTCTGTAATATGTGCATACATAACCTATAAAAATTAAAATAAACTACTGTTTGGTCTGTTTCCTCTGAAGAAATAGGTAATATTGACCCCTGTTTTTAAAACCTAACAAAAAATACAGCAGTAGCAACAAAAATAAATCTTGACCTTTATCTCATACCTTATACAAAATACATTTAAAACTGGTCATAGAGTTAAAAGTAAAAATGTAAAACTATAAAACTTCTAGAAAACATAGGAGAAAATCTCCCTAACTTTGGGTCAAGCAGAGTTCTTAGATAAAACACCAAAAGCACAATCCACAAAAGAAAAAATTGATAAAGTGGGCTTAATCACAATGTAAAATATCTGCTCTGCAAATGAAAATAAAGACAAGTTTCAAACTAAGAGAAAATATTTACAAATCATGTATCTGCAAATAATTTGTATTCAGGATATACAAAGGACTCTCAAGATTCAATAAGAAAACAACTCAATTAAAAAATGGGCAAAAGATCTGAACAGATCCTTCACCAAAGACAAGCAGATGGCAAATAAACACATGAAAAAATACTCAGTATTATTACTCATTAGGGAAATGCAAAATAAAGCCACTATGTGCTCAGTCATGTCCAACTCGTTGTGACCCCATGGACTATACAGGCCACCAGGCTCCTCTGTCCATGGAACTTTCCAGGTAAGAATACTGGAGTGGGTAGCGATTTCCTACTCTAGGGGATTTTCCCAACCCAGGGATCGAACCTGTGTTTCTTGTGTCTCCTGTATTGGCAGGCGGATTCTTTACAACTGCGCCACCTGGGAAGTTCCAAAGCCACTATGAGATGCCAGAAAACACCTATTTGGAGAAGGAAATGGCAACCCACTCCAGTATTCTTGTCTGGAGAATCCCAGGGACAGAGGAGGCTGGTGGGCTGCCATCTATGGGGTCGCACAGAGTCAGACATAACTAAAGTGACTTAGCAGCAGCAGTAGCAAGCACCTACTAAAATAATTAAAATTAAAAATAGACAAGTGCTAGAGAGGATCTGGAGCAACTGAAACCCTCATACATTTATGGCGTGACTGTAAAATGGTAGTGTCTCTTTGGTAAATGGTTTGGCAGTTTATTATAAAATTAGATACTTACTATATGACCCAGCAATCCACTGCTAGCTATCTACCCTAGACAAATGAAAACTTATAGTCACACAAAAATCAGTATGTGAATGTTTACAGCAACACTATCCATAATTGCCAAAAACTGAAAACAATCTTTCAACTGGAGAATGGATAAATGAACTATGTCTATCCATACAATGGAATACAATTTAGCAACAGAAAGGAAGAACTACTAATACAAGGAACATGGATAATCTCCAGGGCACTAAAATAAATGAAAGAAGCAAGATTCCAAAGGCTACTTCCTGTAAGGGTCTGGAAAAGGCAAAGCTACACATGGATGGAGAACAGATCAGTGATTGCCAGGGGTCTGACACTGGGGAAAGTCTGACTACAAAAGAGCAACATGAAGGAAACCTGGAGGGGGCTGGGGCTGTTATGGAACTTGAGTGTTATAGTGCTTACGCGACAGTACACACTTGTTTCAATTCACAGAACTATAACCTGAAAAGTGAGTTTTACTGGGTAAATTTTAAAATTTAAAAAAATCACGATGTGATAAAAATGGTCCAAATTATCTGTTTACTGACAACTTTCATTAGCTCAATTGTAGATGACGCTGGTCAAGCACAATGGAATGAAGTGACCGTAAATAACCTGAATTCCATTATGTAAGGTACTATGGTTGCTTTTGGGTTACTCAAATCTCCAACTCATTTTCTTAGCATGCCAAGAGGTAGGAATGTACTATGGATAAAAACAGAGGTATTAACTGTAGGATAGTTTGAGAGAACAATTATAATAGTAAACTCTTTACTAGCCCCTACTATGTGAAAATCCTGTGCCTGGATTGGCTTTAAAACCCTTTTACCTCTGAAATGTTTAGGAATTTATTATTTAAACAAATACTAAGTAGGAAATTCCTTGGCAGTCCAGTGATTAGAACTCCATGCTTCCATTGCAGGGAACACAGGTTTAATCCCTGGTCAGAGAACGAAGATCCAAACAAAAAACCCCAAACTGAAAGGGGACTACCAGCCTGATGGCATAAAAGCCTTATCACTGTGGTACATGACTTAATGCTTTGAGTTTTCTACCTGGCTGTTTCTCTTCTCACTGGTTTCTAAATGCATCTAAACAAGCTCATGGTTTCCAGCCTAAATAAACCACAAAGAATCCATTTTACTGCAGCGTGTGAGATCTGAGAGCAACAGAAATGTGGGATTTTTTTCTACTTATTTTTTGCCTGGTTTGATCCTGTTCAGGCATTTTTTTTTTTTTTAGGCAATTTTGAATTAGCAGAAAAGCAGTACAGTACAGCAGTCAAGGGATGGGTTCTGGGGGCAGTTGCTGGGTTCAAGCACCTACTCTGCCACTTATTAGCTTTATGTCCTTGAGCAAGTTACCTAATCTCTTTAGGTCTCAATTTCCTCATCTAGAAAATGGAGTTAATCATAAGGTATATACCCCATGGGATTGCTGTGACCATTCACTTAATTTCTGTACTCTAAAGCACTTAGAAGAATGTGTGGCACTGGTAAGTACAATTAAAAATGCTTGCTAGTATTTTATATATGCTCTCCTCTTTTCAATTTTAATTATAAAAGTCAGTGTATTAAGCCTAAAATGTTTCACCCATCCTGCTATGTATTAGCAGCATCCTATAATTATTCTTATTACTACAGACATTTAAAAAAGAAAAGTGGATTTAAAAAAAAAGTTGCGGCAAATGGTCAGCAGGAGGCTGATGAAAGGTACTGTGACACAGGGAAGATGCAAGTCAGTTGGGCTAGGTGCCACCATAAGTTCTGCCACTGAGTTATGTGAGCTGCCTTTGCCCAGAGTTTCTACTCCTATAATTAGAAAAGGACCAGGCAAAATCTAAAGTCTCCTCCAGTTCTAACAATTAGTATAAGATTTAAAATTAAGTCCATATGTATAGATTTAAAAGTTTGTCTTCAACACACTTGTTTCACAGAGCAGGTTGTAAACACTGCCAATATGTTGTCTCTCAAGTACTTTGGGTCAAAAGTAATATGTTCTATGTTCATATCTGCTCTAACACAATGATTTTCTGATCAGAGACTTACTTAGAAATCCTATTCTAATAACTCAGTCAATGTTAGAGCCACAAATGAGTGAAATAAGTAATACAATTTGCAAACGTAGATGAGAATGATAACTCAGGAGTAAACTATCATGAATTAAATCATCAGGTATTTTGAAATGGCAGTATGGTCATGCTTTACCTCATAATTTGGTGTAAGTTTTGATCACTTGCATTCAGTATAAGGATTTGAAAACAGTATAGGCAATCCCACTGGAAACTAAGTTATTCCGGTTTCCCTAATCATCTAATTCTTATTACAATAACTATAAAGTTACTCCAATTTAAGTCCTTGTTCTTCACATTGGTCTTTCTTAGCCTCCTAAATTTAAAATTAATGTCTTACTCCACTGTGAGGAAAGTTCTATTCAAGTCCCATTTTTCTATCTTGAATATCTGTGCTTCTTTAAAACACATGAATTTAGTTCTCCTCAAAAGCACACTGCTTAAATACCCTAATAAGTTACAGTACTTAATATTAAGAGGAGTCTGGAGGAGGAGAAAGGAGAGCTTTTATTCAATGCTAGGCTTTGTATAACTATTCCCTCTATTTTGCTGAAGAGCAAACTGAGACATGGTGAAGAATCCACTCAGAAAAACAGAAAAAAATTTTAGTCAAACACATAACTGGATTTGACTGGGGCTGGGTCACTTAGTAGCAAGTGATTTCAGGCGAGGAACTTCACTTCCCTGCACTGATTTCATATATCTGTACAATGGAATTAACAATATTTAACTTGTGGGACTGTAAACGTACTCTAAGTTTCAGCAAAAGGTATTACTGAAGAATGAAAGTAACTGGTTCTAGTATCCCCACCATCCTTATCTAAAAGTAGCCATCTTCACTAAGTATTTATGTTAAAAATAAAGGACACAACTTACTTATCCCTGACTTTCTAAATGACTTACTATATTTTTGAGGGGGGAGGGGCTTCCATTTAAAGGTTTCCTAACTTGTGACACTCATTTTATCAATGTCAATACAGTAAGAAGACTCAAAATAAAATAGGAGAATCTGTAAAAACTTCCCTCTTGAGTTTGAAGTTAGAGCAAAGATTCTAAGAATATATTTTCAAGGAATATTAACCAAGCATCTCCTACCTGCTATGCAGAGCAGGGTACTGTATCAAAATCATGATCTAATCAGTCATGGCCTCACTGTGATCTTAATCTTCTTTGGATTTTAGCTTCCTTACATGTAAAATATGAGTTTAAAAAAGATTATCTTTCCTGGTCCTTTCATCTCCACCATCCTCATTTTTTGAGATGCAGAGATCTACGCTCGGTTGAGTAGAATGGGATTTGAAGCACTTACTAAGTATATAACTGCTTCAACTTTACACCAGGTGCTTTACCAGAACGAAGCTGAAAAAGAAGATGCTTGCAAGTGGGCTTCCTAGATTGCATCCGACACAAGATAAGCCTGCCAAAAGGTCAAGCAGGCAGCGCGAAGGAGTCGTTGTCTTCCCCTGAATACATCATTTACCACCCTCGGTTCAGAGACTACGAGGAGAAAAAGTGGATCCTGTATCTTTTCCGAACTCTCTCCCTTTTACTAAGAGGCTTATTTCCTCACACCCATGGCCCCTAATCCTCTTTGCTTTTAGGAGTTCGGGTCCTTACAGCCCTGTTCCCTCAGATACTTCGGAGTCTCCAAGCCCCGATCCCGTCCCCACAGAAGTCCGTCTTCATTGCCCGCTCCTGTTCTTCCCAAACCCGTGTCCTCTTACTACTCCTGCCTCTCAGGAACCGAAGTCTTCGCTGCTGCCTTTCTGAATCCTTCCTTAGAAGCACGGGTCTTCACTGTCCTGCTTCTATCGTTTAGCAGCCCAAGTCCTTACAGCTAGGCTTTTACCTCTTAGGAGACCGTGTCTTCACGCCCCGTTCTCTTCCAACCCTCTCCTCTTAGGAGCGTGGGTCCTCACAATCCTGTCTGGCCCTCTCAGCCCGCTTTCCCTCGGATGCCGGATAACTCACATCCGTCCCCTTTCCCTATGTCCCGTCTGGAGTCCAGGTCCCCACAGCCGTATCTTCTCCGAGCCCCGAGCCCCTCAGTCCCGTCCCAAGAGCCTGATTCCTCACACAGCCCCGTCTCCTCCACAACCTGGCTCTTCAAATACTGACCACTGTGGGTCTGGGTCCTGACTCCTTCCTCCCGCTCTTCTTCCTCAACTGCCAGGGCCCAAGACTCACAGGCAGCAGCGTCTATCTCCCCATGATATGCGGAGACTGCCCCAGAGAAGCGTTCGTCTCAACAGCCTGTCCGACTGCTCGGCCCTCCCCGAGTACTTCCGGCACCACTCCCCGCCTCCAACCCGGAAACGCGCGGCTCTTCCGGCCGGCGGGCGCGCGCCTGGTTGCGCAGGCGCAGACTGCCTTCAGACACGTGGTGGTTGATCTTGCCGGTTAGCTAGGCTTTGGCGGTTGGGGTTTTTCCTGCTTGTGACTGACTGGTAGTGTGAGCGAACTCTGCGCCTTCTATCCCGGCGTTACTAACCCTGACCTGGTTGTTTCTCCGCCAAATAGCTTTGTTATATATACTGCTAGCAAGACCGGTAATTGACGCCGTTGGATGGCTTAGAAGTTGGCATTTTTGGTTGGTGTCTTTGTCGTGCTGTGAGGACAGTAAATGAAGGCGGGAGGAGAAGGGGACGACAGAGGATGAGATGGTTGCATCACCGACTCAATGGACTGGAGTTTGAGTAAACTCCGGGAGTTGGTGATGGACAGGGAGGCCTGGCGTGCTGCAGTCCATGGGGTCGCAAAGAGTCGAACACGACTGAGCGACTGAACTGAAACTGAACTGAGGACAGTAATATCTCCTGGGACCAACACTCCATAGATACCTAATTATTGGACGTCAACCGGAGAAACTTGGGGACAAGAAAGAAAGATTTATGGCTGTGGATTGGCAGTTAATAACAATTGAGCGCTTACTATCCACCAGGAACTTTTTATAAACACCTTACAGTCGCTAAGTCATTTAACAATTTAAAGAAACCTGTGAGAGGGACTTACCTTGTGGTCCAGTGGGTAAGACTCCGCGCTCCCACTGCAGGGTGCGCGGGTACTATACCTGGTAGGGGAAGTAAGATCTTGCGTGCAGCGGAATGCATCCAGAAGAAAATAAAGGACACCTGTGAGAGATTAACCAAATTCTAACTAATAAGTGCAGAGGCACAACTGGAACTCAGAATTCTCACTCTTAAGCCTCAATTGTCTAACCATTAGAACTGATGCTTTCGGTTACTTCATCAAATGTCAAATGCTTGGTGAGAACTGCTGAATTCCTGCTAGATGATAGAGTTGTAAAGAAGACCTTATTCCAGCCTGAGTGCCTGCCAGCCCGAGTCCGTCCTAGAGCCCAGGTCCCCAAACTAAGATGGACGAGAATCCACAGACAAAAAGTAGTGTACAAAGCGCTGTGATAGCTTAGTGAGCAGCAGTACTGTCAGCAGGAAAAGCTGCCTCCCACCAGGAATGATGGTACAGCAGCTTGCTCTCCCTGCCTTTATATGTTGCCATCCTCATCCCACCAAATTCCTAATGCACCGGTAACCCTGCCACAGATCTAGATTCACAGATTTCAGGCTGCTTCAGCATTAGGCTCCAAGCTATGGTACTAGTCTAATTTCTCTGCCACTGCTCTCTTCATTCTCCTAAGGGTCTGGCATTCCATTTTGTTTTTGCACTCTGTCCTTTTAAGACCCAGTTTACTTTTTTTCTGGGTCTTAATTATTCTTTTTAATTTTATTTTTTAAACAGTTTTAAAGGTTACACTCCATTTAGTAATTACAAAATATTGGCTATATATCTCCCATGTTGTGCAATACATTCTCGTAGCCTCTCTTACACCTAGTAGTTTGTACTTCCCACTTCCCCACCCCTATACCGACCCTCCCCTCTCCCCATTGGTAACCACTAGTTTGTTCTCTAAATCTATGAACCTGCTTCTTTTTTGTTATATTCATTAGTTTGTTGTATCTTTTAGATTCCCCATATAAGTGATATCATACAATATTTGCCTTTCTCTGACTTATTTCACTTAGCATAATGCCCTCCAAGTTCATCTAAGTTGCTGCAAATGGCAAAATTTCATTCTTTTTTTAATGAATGGGTAGTATAGATATATATTATCCATTAATCTGTTAATGGACACTTAAGTTGCTTCCATATCTTGGCTATTGCAAATAATGCTGCTATGAACATCTTGGTGCATGTATCTTTTCAAATTCTTGTTTTTTTTCAGATACATACCGAGGAATGGAATTGCTGGGTTTTATGATAGTTCTATTTTTAGTTTTTTGAGAAACCTCTATACTGTTGTCCACAGTGACTGCACCACTCCGGGTAGGAGGCAAGATAAACACAGAACTGGGAAAACCATTCTCACATTTCCGTACAGTATCAATTCTCACTTTTTGGTACTATGTCAATTTCTTTTATATTAAAAATGAAATATACACGAATGATTCCAATTTTATGCCTTTCTGGAAAACACAAAACTACAGGGCCAGAAAAGAGGTTGCCAGGATTGAGGATGGGAGGAGGGGTTGACTAGAAAAAGGGACAAAGGAACTTTTTGGGGTGATAGAAATACTGATTGTGATAACAGATTCATGTCTATATGAGTTTGTTAAAACGCATAGAACTGTATGATAAAAAAGGTGAAATTACTGTATATAAGTTATACCTCAATGAACCTAATCCTAGGGCTCCCCCTCTGTGGCTTAGGGGTAAAGAATATGCCTACAGTGCAAGAGACACAGGAGACCCGGGTTCGATCCCTGGGTGGGGAAGATCCCCTGGAGGAGGGCATGGCAACCCACTCCAGTATCCTTGCCTGGAGAATCCCATGGACAGAGGAGCCTGCTGGGCTGCCGTTTATGGGGTCGCAGAGTCAGAAAGACTGAAGCAACTTAGCACGCAAACCTGACTTTAAGAAATGTCAGAGAAATTACTGAAAGCAAGGACTATATTTTTAAAATAGTCTTAATTGCACAAGTAACAAAATACATAATAAAATAGTCGTTGTGGTTTTTAACAAAACATTATAAGTCTAAAGTTTTGTGTGTCTGTGCCCAGACTCCTTCCCTCCTTTCCAGCGTTAATCATTGATATATATTAATACAAATATGTAGCCATAAAAAATAAAGCACTGGGTTTTGTTTGCACACGTGTGCTTTTTATTACGTCAATGATATGCAGTACCCTATTCAACACATTTTTCACTTAATTTTTTTTAAGTTGTACAGAAAAGGTATTTTTTAATGAGATGGATTTGGCTGTTTTTTTATTTTATTTTTAAATTTTTTATTTTTATTTTTTCAGTGGTTCACTTAATTTTTAAATATTTGTTGATAAAGCACAGTATTTTTTGTTTGCTTACGTTAATGGTATCACGCTGTACCTTATTCTACTGCTTTTATCAATCTGTGTATTTTGATGTCCAATTCACTCCTTGGAATTGCAGCAGATGGCATTCCACTTTATGAACCCACCACATTCTGCTCGTCCGTTGCTGCGCAGGTGAAGGTTAAATTGCTCCCAGTGTTTTGATCTTGCAGTGATCCGACGCCTCCAGTGCCCGTGTGGCCGCTTCGGGGTGGACGCCTAGGAGTAGCACAAGTTGTGCGTTTTCAATTTTAATAGGGTGAGATTTGAGTCTTCCCCCGATAGGTACCTAAATCTACCGGAAAGTCGGTCTCGCGGCGCAGCTCGCACGCAGTAGAGAATCACTCTCCTTCCTACAGTCCCCTCCCTACGCCTTCCTAAGCACCCGCAGGCACCTTCCCAGCAAGCACCGCGCACATTTGCATACACCTCAAGTCTCTGTTTTTATTTTAAATAAAAACCCAAAAACAGATGATAAGAGTCTCCTTATGAAGACTTCTCACCTTTTCAGAAGGGTCTGCCGTTACATCGTCAACTTTGGGAACTCTGAATGGAAAACTGCGTAGACTTTATTTTCACCTTTACCATAACAGGGATTTGCCGACACTGCCACCCTGCTTCGGTAGCCGGCAAGGCAAAAAGGGCTTCTGTCGTGAGTGGCACACGTAGGGCAGCTCGTTTGCTCTACGTGCGGAATCGACATCAAGAGATTTCGGAAGCATAATTTTTGCTAACAGGGCAGCTGGTGATCGTTGGTCCTGGCGCCCCCACTTATGATGTTTTCAGAACAGAATATGAAGTAGTCGTTATATTATATTGCTATAATGCGGGCTTGTTTTTCTCTTTTTTGTTTGTGTTACGTTTTTTTTTTGTAGGGTGAAGTACCTTGTTCTTAAGATCTAGATTATAGTTTTTTTTTTTTTTAATCTTCTCGTGAGTTATGAGAAGTGGCGTGTTTTTTCCCTGGACCACGCAGCCAGAAGACTTGTCCATGCTTTTATTGGGTTGTTTGCTTATGTAAACAATCATTTTTTTACACGTATACATTAGTGATAGATACTGAAGACGATCAGTCGTGTCCGACTATTTGCGCCCCCATAGTCTGGGGTCTACCAGGCTCCTCCGTCCATAGGATTCTCCAGGCAAGACTGGAGTGGGTTGCTATTTTCTCCTCCAGGGGATCTTCCCCAGCCAGGGATGGAATCTGTGTCTCCTGCCTTGGCAGGCTGATTCTTTACCCTAGTTGCATATAACCTCTGCACATCCTCCAGGTATATTTAAAATCACTTCTAGATTACTTATAATATCTAGAACAAGGTAAATGCTTGTAAAATAGCTGCAGGCAGGCAGCAAAATCAAATTTTGCCTTTCGGAACTTTTTGGGTTTCTTCTGTTTTTTTAATCGGTGGTTGGTTGAATCTGTGGATGCAAAACCCAGGGATACAGAGGGCTGGTTGTATTATTTTGCTCACTTAATGAGCAAACAGAAGCTCTGAAAGGCCCCCAACACAGAGCTAGAAAGCAGCAAGTCAAGAGATGAGTCCAGATCTTCTGAAAGGAAACTTGCTGTGACTGCACAGAGTAATATCCAAGAAAAATGTCAACCAGAATGGAATCTATTACAGAAGGAAGATTTACTGGAACAGTGAAGCTTTTTTTCTTTTATTTCTCTATATTTTCCAGTTAGTTCTAAGAAAATATGGGGTAGATGAAAAGATTAGAGAAATGATGAGGATGCACAGTCACTGGAATACAAATGATGAAAAATAAAATCAGACTCACAAAGAAGCCAGTCAGTAAAGACCATATATTATATGATTCCTTTTACACAAGATATCCAGAAGAAGCAAAGCTATAGAAACAGAAAGTAGGTTAGTGATTGCCTGGGACTGGAGTTGAGAGCGGGGGTTGACTACAGATGGGCATGAGGTATCTTTCTGCGGTGAAGGAAATGTTCTACAAGTAAATTAAATTGCATAACTCTATATGAGTTTCCTAAAATCATTAAATTGTACACTTAAATGGATAAGTTTTATGATATGTAAATTGTATTTTAATAAAACTGTAAATTTTCTCTTTTTCAGCAGCCTGTCTTCCTCTCGCATTTTCCCAAAGTGACTAATTCCTCCTCATTCTTTGTGTCAGTTCAAATGTCACTTCCTCAGGGAGGCCCTCCTTGACCCACCCCCAATAGACTTACTTCTAATCATATCATAGACTCACAACAGGATAGGTTTACTGCAGGTGGGTGATGGGAGGGGAGGTGGTTCAGGGAGATGGATTTTGACAGGCTATGAAGCTTTGGTATTTTGAAGGATGGAGGGGAAGAGGGTGTCAGTTTGTCAGAGAAGTGAAAGTGAAAGTTGCACAGTCATGTCTGACTCTTTGTGCGACCCCATACAGTCCATGGAATTCTCCAGGCCAGAATACTGGAGTGGGTAGCCTTTCCCTGTTCCAGGGGATCTTCCCAAACCAGGGATAGAACCCAGGTCTCCAACATTGCAGGCAGATTCTTTACCATCTGAGTCACCAGGGAAGTAGTTTGTCAGAAGAGAGGAGGAAGTTTCCATTCTTTAGGTAGGCGAATGCCAGCATGGCTTCTCTCTTGAAACCAACCAAATCTGATTCCCGAGCTCCTCTATTGGTCTATATCTCCAATGTTGCAATCAGTGACAACTGATAAGAAATGAAGGTCACACAAAAATTGTATTCTATACACTAACTGAAAAGAAAATTAAGAAATAATTCCATTTACAAAATATTAAAAAGAAAAAAATACTTAGGAATGTTTATATGCTACTTAGGAAATTTAACCAAGGAGGAGAAACTTAACCAAGGAGGAGTGTGACTTGTATATGAAAACTACAAAACATTGTTGAAAGAAATTCAAGAAGGCAGAAACAAATGGAAAGGTCGTCCATGTTCACTATCTTATTAAGATGCCAATACTATCCAAAGTAATTTGTGGATTCAATGCAAAAAATCCTGTAAAAATCCTAATGACATTTTTTGCAGAAATAGAAAAACCCTTCCTAAAATTCGTTTGGAATCTCTAAGGACTCTACCAAAAACACTCTTGAAAAAGAACAAAGTTGGGCGCCATGGAGGAGTAAGCTCGGGAACCTTGCCCATGGCGAATTATAGATGATTGCGGTGGAGCCTTCACTATGGGTGTTATTGGAGGTGGAGTCTTCCAGGCCATTAAGGGATTCCGCAATGCACCTGGGGCTGTGCTGGCTGCCCGCAGTGGCCCACTGGCCATGGTGGGCTCGGCAATGATGGGTGGCATCCTGTTGGCCCTCATCTAGGGTGTTGGCATCCTTCTCACTCGCTATACTGCCCAGCAGTTCCACAATGCACCCCCGTTCCTGGAGGACCCTGGCCAGCTGCCCCCTAAGGAGGGTACCCCGGGCCCAGGCTACCCCAGCTATCAGCAGTACCACTGAGGAAGTGACCGCCTATCACTGCCACTGTGGGAGCTCCTCCTTTGTCCCCTCCCTGATGATCTACCTCGAAGGGAGGGCTGGCTCCCAGTTGTCCTATGGGACCCTTGAGAGGGTCTCTATCTGTTCTCTGATCCCAGGTTGGGGGTGGGGCACCCCAGCTGCCCTGATGGATGGGTCCCTTTTCTCTCAGGGCACCCCAACCCCCACTCACATATGTAACACGCTCTCACCCCAATCCCTTTGCATGGCGCTCTGATGAGTATTTAAAGCCAGTTTTGAAAATGCTTGTGTATGTACTCCTTGAGCCACCCCTAGGAGTCACTCCCTAGGACAAGGGGCAGAGCCCTCTTCAGGGATGTGGGAACCATCACATTTGGAGTCACACAGAGAGTCGTCTCTAGTAAAGGTTTGTGGATGAGTGAAAAAAAAAGAAAAAGAACAAAGTTGGAGGACTACACTTCCTGATTTCAAAACTTACTACAAAGCAAAGTAAGTTAAAATATTGTGGTACTGGTGTAAAAACACACATGTAGGCCAATGGAATAGAATAGAGAGTGCAGAAATAAATCATGGCTTCAAATGATTTTTGATAAGAATGCCAAGACCATTCAATAGTGAAATGACGATCTTTTCAGCAAGTAGCATTGGGAAAACTGGATAGCCACATGCAAAAGAATGAAGCTCAACTCTTACCTTAAACCACATACAAAAAATAGATCAAAGATCTAAATTTAAGAGCTAAAACTAAAAAGTGCTTAAAAGAAAATAGGAAAGTTTTATGATATTGGGTTTGGTAACCGATTCCTTAAATATGACATCAAAAGTACAGGCGACACAAGAAAGCATAAGTAAATTGGACTTCATTAGAATTTACAACCTTTGTGCATCAATAATCGCTATCGATGGGCTTTCCTGGTGGCTCACCTGGTAAAAAATCTGCCTGAACAGTAGGAGAGTGGACTTAGATCCCTGGATCAGGATGATGCCCTGGAGAAAGGAAAGGCTACCCACTCCTGTATTCTTGCCTGAAGAATTCCATGGAACAGAGGAGCCTGGTGGGCTACAGTCCATGGGGTTGTAGAGTTGGATACAACTGAGTGACTAACACACACACAACCACTATCAATAACCACTACAGAATGGGAGAAAATATATACTGTGTCCCAGACCAACTTTTTCCTCTTCTATGGTGGCACCTCCTGCCCATACCAGAAATTGAAACTCTAGGACTACCAGGACCAGACTTTGAGTGGAATCTGCAGCAGGCCTGCAGTGGTGGGATTAGTTGAAGAGTTTATGTTCAATCTGGAGGAGCAGTGGGCTCCCCTACCAGCCTGCTATGGCCTTCCTAGTACATGGGGTAGGGCCCAGTGTGACCAGAGCAACCAATTTGGAAAAGGAGGCAGAAAACCTTTTATTTGATATCTCTGGATTTGTAAATGCTGATAAACAATTTAAAAGAAAAACTTCAGATATCTTCTGGACCCTATGTTATCCATCCTTGAAGAGGTATGACCTAGGTAGGTCCCTAGAAGGATAGCCTCTGGTCCCTCCCCTCTGGTGTCTATTTCCAGCCCAGAACACTGTCTCCAGCTGCATGGACAGCTACTAACTCTGCAATTATTTCATAATTTCTATCCCCACTTCCCCTTAGATTCCCATCCCCCCATCAAGCCTGCTTCTTCTCTTGTCTCTTCCACCTCTGCGAATGGCACCTCCATCACTGAGTCACTTCCCAGAGACCCCTCTAAGACCACCTCCTCTCTGAATCCCCACTTGGTCTGAACCACCATCATCACCTGTTCTATTACAACCAGAACCTCCTAAGTGGTCTTTTGACTTCCTGTCATACTGCCTTCTAGTCTTCATTCTTAACTCCTCCAGTGGGATTCCTGTCCCTTAGAATTAACCTTTAACTCCTTATCAGGGTCTACAAGACCCTACATGCGTTGGCACTGGGATCTTCTCTTGATTTCTGTTACTCTGCTGCAGCCTGACTGGCCTTCTCCAAGTTCCTCCAACATGTGAGGATTTCATGGCCTTTGCCTCTGCTGTTTCCCCACAGAATCCTGAAACACTCTACTTCCGGATCTTCAGCTGGGATCTTCTCATCCTCCAGGCCTTAGCTCCTGAGCCAGCCTTCCCTGTTCACTTAACTATGTCTAGTTAGGTCCCCTCCTCAGTCATATTCTCTCTCAATCTCTCTCTGGCACATCTCCTTCATAGCCCTACCATACCTGGCATATCCTGCCCTTTGTCTATATCCACTTCCCTCCCTTCTCCCCCATATCCCCTTTCTACCCACCTACCCCCAACATATGCACTACACAATAGAATCTCTATGAGAACAAAGACAAAATCTATTTTATTCACTGCAGGACTCCTAGCCCCTGGACCATTGCCTGCTACATAGAGAGCACTCAAAAAATCTTTGTTTACTAAAGACTGCCTGTACTTTTGCTTCTAACTCCCCACCCCTTGCAGCTCACTCCACCCTCTGCATCACATTCTCAGAAGCTGATACGGGGACTGAATCAGAAAAAGAGGAAGTTCTTCCCGTGGGTGCAAAAGAAAAAAACAACAACTCTGTGATGAATCCAGATACAGTCAAGTGAATCACCTCCTCCCCCACACCAGCCCCACCCACCCCTAATGTCCACCATGGCCACACAAGCAAAAGGCTAACTTGCTGGTTTTGAAGGCAGAGAAGACAAGATTTAAGTCCTGCTGGCTCTGTGACCTTGAATCAATCTCTGTCTCAGCCTCGGTCTCCTCATCTGTAAAAGGAACACAATAATGGTACCCTCCTCACAGCGGGGGTTGTGAAGAGTACATAAGGTAATCCACACTCACAGAGGGACTGGGAATCATGTCTGGAATGTAATAAGGACTCAAGAAGTGCCAGCTGGTATTATTTTTAATACTCCAACTGGCACCACTAACCTGCCTTTCAGAACACAGCCCAGTCGTTGTTGTCCATCAGTTGTTCAGTCGTATCTGACTCTTTGCGATCCCATGGACTGCAGCACACCAGGCTTCCCTGCCCTTCACCATCTCCTGGAGTTTGCTCAAACTCCTGTCCATTGAGTCGGTGATGCCATCCAACCATCTCATCCTCTGTCGTCCCCTTCTCCTCCTGCCTTCAATCTTTCCCAGCATCAGGGTCTTTTCCAATGAGTTGACTCTTCAAATCAGGTGGCCAAAGCATTGGAGCTTCAGCTTCAGCATCAGTCCTTCCAATGAATAGCTACAGTTAAGACCCTCTCTGCACCTAAGTCTCCCCATCTGTAGCTACACTTATTATTATTATTTTGGGCTATGCTGTGTGGCATGCAGGATCTTAGTTTCCCAACCAGGGCTTGAACCTGTGCCTCCTGCAATGGAAGCTTGGAGTCTTAACCACTGGGCCACCAGGTAAGTCCCAGGAGCTACACTTATGAGCATGTGCTCTCTACCAGGCACTTGGCATATGCACTGTTATGCCTAGTAGAGTCTAAATTCCCTCAGCTGGCAATCAGCTTCCTGCCTAGGGCCAGGGACATCATAGGCATGCCCCAAACCTTGCTCTTCACTGTCTTTTATTTAATTATTTAATTTTATTTATTCATTTTCATTTTTAAAATTATTATAAAAATATACTTAACATTAAATTTGCCATGTTTAAGTGTACAGTTCAGAGGCTTTAAGTACATTCATATCATTGTTTATCATCAGCAACAACCATTCCTAGAGCTTTTGTACCATCCTCAACTGAAATTCTGTACCCATTATATACACTAGCTTCTCAAATACTCCCTTTACCCCGGTCCCTGGCAACCACTATTCTATTTTCTGTCTCTATGAATTTGATGATTTTGGTTACTCCAAATAAGTGAATAGAGTTTGGACTTTGGACAGAGGCACCGGGAGTGGCAGCTCTGCAAGTTCTTGGATTTGTAACCTGAGGTTGTGCCCCTTAATTTCACTGATCCTGTTTTGCCTCTTCTGAGAAAAGGGGATATCACTCCCTACCTGGAAAGGAAATTCTCTGCCTGGAATTTTATCTATGGAAAAACTTCTAGTACACTGCAGACACAGAGGAAGGGTTCAATAAATGTTAGTTTCTTTTCCCTTCAATCCTGTCAGCAGCTAGTCTCAGGAAATCATCTTGGTTAAGTCATAGCATAGACTGAAGTCAAGAGCCCAGATTCTGGTTCTACTGCATACCAACTATGTGACCTTGGTTTTCCTATCTATAAAACGGGGACACTACTAGTACCTCCCAAGTACATTAATACCAAGTGTTTAAAATGGGCTGGTACTTAGTAAACTTTAGCTGTTGTTATTCATGCTGCTGCTGCTGTTACTGGGCTTGGAATAGACATAGTCAAGAGCCAGCAGAACTGCGGTTTTTCCACCTGGCTGTCCCCTAGAGTCATTGAAGGCCATTTTAGAAAATATTCATGGCTAGACTCCACCCTCACAGATTCCAGTCGAAGTCATCTGGGATGGGGCTCTGGTATGGGTATTTTATAAGACCACCCTGAGTGATTTTATGTGCGACCAGGGATAGAAGTTCCACAAAGGTGGGATAACTAGGAGCATGGGCTCTGGAGTCAACCACCTAAGTTCAAATACAAGTCAGCCAATAAATAGATGTATGAATGTGAGAAAGTTTTTTTTTTTTTCCTCCTTTTTTTTTGCTGTGTAGCTTGCATAGAATCTTAGTTTGAACTAGGGACTGAACCTGGGCCCTTGGCAGTGAAAACTTAGAGTCCTAATGATTGGACCATCAGAGAATTCCCTGAATGTGGGAAAGTTCTTAACCTCTCACATTACACTGGGTTAATAACAGGACCTCGGAGGCTATATAGATCTAACATATTTAGAGCAAGCTCTCAGCAGGTCTGCCACCACTACCCCTCAGGTTCCCTTTTGTTTTCAAACCATGCAGCCATGGTGGGCCTATGTCTAGCTCACAACTACAATCTAACCAGGGGGGCCTAAGTGCCTTGAACATCCCAGATGGGGTCCTCTCCTCACCTTGCCAGCTTCCCCCAAAGTTATGTTTGGCCCTTCCAATGTTTGGCTTTTTTATTCAATCAAAATGAATAGAATTATCTCCCAAACAAAATTGTCTGCTTAGAAATCAGAGAGACCCGAGAATGCTATAGGGAAGGATAGAGCCAAACGGGTCATTCAAGTATGTCTCATATTTTAAAGAAGAAAGGAAGGAAAGGAGATGGAGTGGAGGGGGAGGGGTGGAGGAGAAGAAAAATTCTTCTCGTCAATGTTTAGGAAACAGTGTTTAAGGGAAAAAGAAGTATAACATGGATTGCATGTTCAAGACAGTTCTTCAAGATAAGGAAAAAATGCATAGAAAAAAGATGGGAAGGAAATATATTCCATGTTAAATAAATGTTTTTTTTTTCCCTTGCTTCTCCATCCTTTTATTTTTATTTCTTTATTTATTTTGATCATACTGGGTCTTTTTTTGCTAAGCTCAGCCTTTCTCTAGTGCAGCAAGTGGAGGCTACTCTTTAGTTTCAGAGCTTGAGCTTCTCATTGCAGTGGCTTCTCTTGTTGCAGAGCACCAGCTCCAGAGTACACAGGCTTCAGTAGTTTAGCTGTGTGGGCTCAGTAGTTGTGGTGCTTGGGCTTAGTTGCCCCAAGGCATATGGGAATCTTTCCAGACCAGGGATCAAACCTGGTAGGCGAATTCTTAACCACTGAACCACCAGGGAAGTCCCTCTCTATCCTTTTATGTATTTTACAATTTTCTGCAGTGAAAAGGGATTCCAGGAAAAATAAGTGAAAAAATAAAGAAGGAAGACCTTCGCATGACTTTTTCTCCTGTTAATTTGTCATTATTTATTTTATATCTTGGCCCTGCAGAGACCTGCAGGATCTTAGTTCCTTGACCAGAGGTGGAACCTGGGCCCCCTGCAGTGGAAGTGCAGAATCCTAACCACTAGACCACCAGGGAAGTCCTTCTCCTAAAATAATCATCTTGGTGCTCTATATTTTAGTTTCTCCTTTTTGTTAAAACATTTTGTTGTTGTTGTTGTTGTACGGCAGAAACGAACACTATATTATAAACCAATCATACTCCAATAAAAAATAATAAAAAAGAAAAAGTATACATATACAACAGATGAAAAAAAGATGAATAAATGCTAGAGATATGCCATACAACATTGTACCTACAGATAACAATATTGTATTGCGCACCTAAAAATCTGTTAGGAGAGTAGATCTTACGTTAAGTGTTCTTACTACAGTAAAAAAAAAAACAAAACACGAGTCAAAAAAATATTTTTGGGTCAAAAGATATTATCTCTACTCACAGTTTCTGTTCATTCTCCTCCCATTTACCATTTGAGCCACTAGAATCTGGCCTCCTTCCTAACCTCAGAGGTGACCGCATCCTTGAAGGATCAGCAATGACCTCTTAGTTGCCACATCCAGTGATCTTTTTTTTCCTTGCCTGAGCTCTCTGCAATATCTGGCATGGCTGGTGCCATCCCCTTCTTCTGGAAGCTCCCTGCCTGCTCTCTGGGCTTCGCTCTCCTCTGTCCAGGGAGCTAATCACTCTGACCACTTTCAGTTGGTTCCTTTAGTTTCCTCAGGGCTTACTGTTCCCCAGGTTTGGGCTTCTAGGTTCCTCCCTCCTTCCCTGCACACTCTCCCTGGATGACGCATTCACTCTTGGCCTCTATGGTCCATCTAATTGACAAGTCCTCAAATCTAGCCCTGGATTCTTGCCCGAGGACAAGTCAATCCAACTTCCTCCTGGAGGCTTTCATTTAGATGCCCCTCAAATATCACAGACTGAAGAAGCTCAAGTGGACTCATCATTTCCACTTTCTCTCAATCCCAACTCTTCCTGCTTCATTCTTTTACTTGGGGAATATCCTCGTCCCTTTCTCTCATTCATTACATTCACTTGGTCACTAAGACTTGTTGTTTCGATTGGAACTGTGTCCAGAGCCATGAACTCTGCCCTGCATGAAGCCTCTCTCTCTCTCTTGAGGGGAGGATCCTAGTAAGATGATCCTAGTCTCCCTCACATAAGTTTCCTTGTCCTGGTCTTTCTCCTCTCCAGCCCATATCTTAGCATTTTTTTTCTGATTGTTCAGTCATTCAATCAAAAAACATTTGCCACGCACCATACTTCATAGACTGACACAAAATAGGTCAAGAAATAATCCGTAGGATTTCACATTGTGGAGACTGCTATGAAAATGAGCTGGAGGTTGGGAGACAATAACTAGGACATGGATATAGGAGTTCTCTCAAATGTGGTGCTGTGAAGAGTCCTCCAAATGAAACCGCCCAGCGCCCTGATGGAAAGGGGAGCAACAGTGATAGAGCAGAATGTGGCTGGGGACCCCGCTTTAAGGTTGGGAGCCAGGGAAGGCCTGTGAGGAAAGAAAGATGAGTGAACCCTGAAAACCTGAGGGAAGAGCTGCCCAGGGAGACGGAAGAGCCACGACAAGGGCCTGAGCGGGGGTTCCAGGCACACATAGGTTGTCTGGAGCATAGGGAGTGAGGTCGGAGGAGGGCAGGAAGATCACACATGGTGGTCCTAGCAAGGGGTCTAGGTTTTAGTCTAAGTGCAATTGGAAGCTACTGAAGGGTTTTTAAACAGAGAAATCACCTACTTTGTTTCTTTAAAAGATTACTCCCTCTAGGTCCCTAGGGTAGATAACATTTAGAAGGTGGGTGGACAGGGTTGCTGAGTACTAGGAATTACTTCAGTGGTCCAGGTAAGTCCTCGGACTGGGACTGGGTGTTAGCAGTACAGCCAGAGAGGACTTAAACCTCCAGTGGGTCCCTACTCCCTGTAGAATACCTCTTCACTCTTTATGAGGACCATCTGGTTCCGAGCCTCCCTCTTCACACCCACTTGTTCTTTTTGGAATGTTCTACCCCACTTTTCCCTTAAAGGATGAACTCGTCATCCTTTAAGACCAGGTGCAATTGCCGCCTCATTTGTGAAGCCTTTCAGGAATCCTGCAGGGAGAGTCCTTTGCACCTTTTCAGTGCTTTGTTTCTATCTCTACCATAACACCTATCGCACCGTACGCCTTGCATGTTTACAATTCTGTCCCTGAAGAAGGTAGACCGAGAGCTTCTGGAAGACAGGGACAGGGTTTTGGTAAATGTTCCATGAGTGCACGATGCATAATCAAAAGATATAGATGAAAAAAATATATAGATGGTATCACTATGAAACAGTTCACAAAGGTCAAGAGTCCAGTCATGACCAGTCCCTATTATATTCAGAATCATCTGCTAATGTGTAAATTCATAAGAATGGATATGAACGTGGATACTAAACCTCCTCATTTGATTCTGAAAACAGCCCTGAGAGATGGACACAGTGAGAAAACTATCTCAGTTTTACAGATGAGGAAATCAAGGCATAAAGGAGATGTGACTTGGCCAAGATCCCTGAGCTTTGATCAGTTCAGTTCAGTCGCTCACGCGTGTCTGACTCTTTTGTGACTCCATGGACTGCAGCACGCCAGGCCTTCCTGTCCATCACCAACTCCCGGAGTTTACTCAAACTCCTGTCCCTTGAGTCAGTGATGCCATCCTGTCATCTCATCCTCTGTCATCCCCTTCTCCTCCTGCCTTCAATCTTTCCCAATAATCAGGGTCTTCTCAAATGAGCCAGTTCTTCACATCAGGTGGCCAAAGTATTGGAGTTTCAGCTTCAGCATCAGTCCTTCCAGTGAATATTCAGGACTGATTTCCTTTAGGATGGACTGGTTGAATCTCCTTGCTGTCCAAGGGACTCTCAAGAGTCTTCGCCACCACAGTTCAAAAGCATCAATTCTTTGGCGCCCAGCTTTCTTTATAGTCCAACTCTCACATCCATACATGACTACTGGAAAAACCATAGTCTTGACTGGATGGACCGTTTTTGGCAAGGTAATGTCTCTGCTTTTTAATATGCTGTCTAGGTTGGTCATAACTTCTCTTCCAAGGAGTAAGCGTCTTTTAATTTCATGGCTGCAGTCACCAATGCAGTGATGAGCTTTGATAACCAAGCATAGAATCCAGGTTGTCTGGCCCCCAAATCCTTTTCTATTGTTTGACTCCTGGGCTGCCTCACCTGTTCTTGAATCAAGAGCCTGTAAAACTTCCTGTTACTTCCTCACGACAGAGGGGACAGAGAACAGAGATGTGAGTCATAAGAGCAGGCAAGATGGGGAAGCAACTCTCTCTCCCCCACTCATTCATACCACCACCTCATTCATTCTTAATAAAGGTAGCAACCATCTAAGTGCTTATAACTATACTCTCCGCAGAAAGAAGGGCCTGAGTTTGCATCCTGGTTATACTAC
The DNA here is from genome assembly GCF_963930625.1 of Muntiacus reevesi. NCBI lineage: Eukaryota > Metazoa > Chordata > Mammalia > Artiodactyla > Cervidae > Muntiacus > Muntiacus reevesi. The sequence goes on from NC_089251.1 coordinate 112,951,625, forward strand.
TTACAAGTTTGATGACTTTGAGGGATTCATTAATTTCTCTCAGCCTCCTGTATTTTATTTGTAAAACGGGAGTGAAAAGAAGCTACTTAGTAGAGTTGCCAAGAGGATTATATGAGATAAAGGAATCTTCTTCAAGGCCGAGCCAAACAAAAGGTCTTTTTTTTTTTTAAGCTATTTTTATTTATTAGCGGAACAGATCTTAGTTCCCTGACCAGGATCAAACCTGTTCCCCCCGCATTGGAAGCAAGGAGTTTTAACTAGTGGACCTCCAGGGAAATTCCTACAAAGGTCTTAATATTTGCTAATTATTACGACTGGCCCCAGGAACTTTCCTAAGCATTTTCAAGTATCACTTCTTTAAACGCTAACGACAACCTATGTCCTAGACGAAATAGGGGCTTAGAGCTGTCAAGTAACTCCCAAAGAATTTATGGGTTCTGACTGGAACCCAGAACCAACTCGCGGCCAGAAAAGTCTTGGCAAACAAGCATGCGTCAGAGGGCAAAGGAGTTTGCTTACAGACTCTATACTCAACCAAATCTTTTGATTCCAAATTGGTAGTTGGATCATCACTTTTGAAAGTCTGGTAAATGTAAGCTTCATTGGATCTGAGGAGTGAAGAGGGGCAGCAGAGTCCCCCAAGGGGAGTCCTGCCTTTGAGAGACCTGCCTTTGTTCCTGATTGCGCATGAGGTGTCTTTAATTTAGACCACGTTTATCCATGAAGTGGGGTTAGAAGAGTTATTAGGGTCCCTGGCGTCCCTCCCAACACTAATTTTCCAGAGCAGAAGCTGCTTGCTCTGATAAAGGCCCCAAACTCTCCGGCTGAAGTTCATCCTCCGCGGGCAGGCAATAGGGACGCGTCCCCTTTAAGGCTCCAACTCGCCGGCGGCGGCGGCCGGAAGTGTTGAAGCCCGGCCTGGCGGCGGCGGTGGCGGTAGCGGCCGTGGCGGCCTCTGCGCATGCTCCGTCGCCCGCCCGCCCTGGCCGCTCGCCGCCCGCCCGCCCGACGGAGACGGTGAGGAGGGGGAGGGGTGGGCGCGCGGGCGCGGGGTGGGGTGGGGGCGGGGGGGGCGGGCGCGGGGGCCGCGCGGCGGCCGGCGAGGGCGGGCGGGCGCGCAGGGGGCGGGGGGCTGCTGCCTCCGCGGGCGCCTCCCCACGCCCTGTGCGTGCCGCCGCCGCCGCCGGGGAGCGAGCGGACGTCGCGGCGCCGCGGGGGGGTGGGGGGACGCTGCCGCTGGGTCCGCCTGAGCAGCCGGGCCGCCCCCAGCGCGGCCGGCCGCGCCGCTCGGGTCCGGCCCCCGGCCGACAGCGGCGGGGGGCCGGCGAGCCTGGCACTGGGGGGCCCTGGCGCCCCCGGACCGAGGGGCCCGGAAGTCCTCTGCCGAGGGACCAGGAAGGGCCGGAGCGACTCCGGACTGAGAGGCCCGGACGTCTAGGACCCCGGGGAGGGGTCTGGGGATCGAGGGGGTATCCCTAAAGGCGGGATCTGGGGAGCACCAGGCCCTTCGATGAGGAGCTGGGGATGAGGCCTGGGTCGCTCTCGGGCTAGGGGGTAGTGGTGAAAGGACGGGGGGCGAAGAGTGAAGGAAGCCCGCTGCCTGCCCGGGAGGACCTCTCGGAGTCTTGGGGTGGGGAGCGAGGGCAGAGAGTGGGTTCTGCTGAGGAAAAGAGTGTCCAAGCTTCACCCGGGGGCGCCTAGAGGCCTCGGCCATTCAGTCCAGGCGACAAGAGGCAGGTGCTTCCCCGAAGGCACAGTGACAGGTCCGGTAAGCAGGGGACAAGGAAGAACAGCTCCAAGGGAAAGTGAGCAGGCCTCTACCTTCCCCTAGATGAGGGGGCGGTAGGAAGACACCTCAGAGCCTCCAGACGAAGGAATGAGAAGGGTCCAGATCTGTGAGGGAATAAAAGAGAGCTTGGATTACCTCATATAGGTAGAGAGGAGGGTGATCTGGCCTGTCGCGGATGAGGAAACCTGAGGCCCGGAGAGAAGATAATTGTTGGGAAGAAGGCTAGCATATCCCCGCTTTCTAAAATGACGGGGGAATTGGCCTGGTGTTTCCTAATTGAGGGGCAGGAGAGGTGAGAGCAGACTCTTGAGGGTCCTGGAGTGTGATCCATTCAGACTAAGACACGTCAAGTCTTGATCATGGGAAGTCTTGGCTGTTTAAGGAGCAGAAGGAGGCATTCTCTCAAGATGAGAGAAATTCACAAACACTTAACAGACACAAACAGGGGCCTTAACTCGTGTATATTTAGGAGAACCAAGAAGTGTCATTCTCCTTCTTAACCTGGAGGATTAAGGAAAGAGAGGATCAGCTAATTTTAGTCTCACAGGATTCTTTTCTCTCTCTTTGCTTATGGAACGTTTGGGGGACTTTTTCATTAAATTGTTGGACTGACCTAATTTGTCAGCCTTTTATCAATTATGTGTTTTTATTGTCTACTGACTTAACTTTTTTCTTTAGTTACCTGTTAGTTGCTTACTCCTATTTACAGCAAACATATTGAATAGCCAACTTGTACTCAGCTTCATGGGGTTAGTTTGGGCTGTGTTTTGTTCTCGTCCTAAGAAGAAATCTCCTCAACTGTAGTAGGTTGACCCTTCAAAAAATCCTTTTTGCAATTGCTTCTCCAAACACCTACAGAGTGGTCACTATTAAGTGATTCATCCGAAACTTCATTTGCTATGACTTTTTACCTCAGTGGTCCTGTGTGTGATCTCTTGGATTCATTACATCTGGTAGTGCCCTGGATCACCTAGTAAATACGTGAAACAGAATAAAGAAGGAAAAAACTCAAGGAGTTTTGACCTCATGTAATAATAAATTTTTTAAGTTGAAAATTTCTTAGAATAGGCTACATAGTCTACAAAAATTAAAGTATGAAACAAATACATTTTGGAATTAGAAAATTTCAGGATATATGGTATTTCTATGACTCTCTCTCAGCTACCAACTGTCATGTTCCTATGATCATGTGACACTTGTGCTTACATCTTGCCATGTTTTTTAAACTTCAGAACACAAAAATGAATTTAATCCAGAGTAGGTCAGGTATCATTGATGTAATTTTTTGATAGTTTACGTGAGTAGTCATGTAGTTACTTTCAAGGTGTCTTGTCTTTGAAAATAACTACAAATAATCCTTCCTTTTCACAGAAGTTCGACATACTTCCCTTATGTGTGTTCTCCTAGAATTACAGAGTGTTGTGCGATTCCACAATGAATACTCCAAGGTCCCCTCCATGAAATACCCAAAGGAGCAACTTACTCATCTTCCCTTAGTTTTTGTTGCTATAAACAAGAACCACTTTTTCAATTTACACTCAACTCAAAGAAATGACCTTCCAATTAACCAGTGTAGTCTGTAGAGCTGGTTAGGGTTTCTTGCTCGGAATATGGTATTTAGGGTAGTAAGAGAGATTCAACCCAAACTTGCTTCTCTGAGGAATGTAAGAATTGCCCTGTGGGATCAGACCTGTGTCTCTGACTGACAATGAGAGACTTGTTGTGGATGATTATAATTATCTTTTCTGGTAAACTCTCAGAAGGTTAGAGAAGCAGCCATAATATTGCTTTTGAGTTCCAAGGTGTGGGAGGGGTAAGAAGTAAAATATGAGTTCTTATTGAGGAAAGTATTAATCAAGAAGTTAGTCAACCACTTATTCAGAGTATTGGAGAGAGAGAGGACTCAACCTTAGGGTAGAAGGTTGAACTAGAAGCATCCTTTTAATTTTGCTTTTCTAACCCATTAATTTACCTATGCTGTTAATTTAACATTTAAACCACTTTTTTGAGATAATAAATTACCTACGATTGTTATATGCTAAAGTATTGTATCTTTTAAATTCATTGAATGTGTAGCAGGATAGTGCCTGACAACAAATAAGTGTCTGACAAATGTTAGCTGTGATTATTTCAATTCATCCTCCATTTTTATGGTTCAAACTTTAAAGATATCAATCGGTTCAATTATTCTAGGATTTGATGGCATTTTATACTTCATCATATCCCTTTTGGCATTTTCTAGACTCAAAGGTCCTAATCATTTGGGTTCTGTTTCTGGCAGCCAGCCATTCTGGTCCATTGATTTCCTATCCCCGCCTCCCCACCTCCAGTTTTAAACTTTTAATTTACAGAAGTTCAGATTGTATATTCTAGTATCTTGCAATTACTTTTTTCCTCTACTATATGACAGTGTCACTTATCTCTTTCCCTTCTGTAGTTCCTTAAGAACAGATACCATCCCTTTTCATATCTAAGGAGCCTAACTGTGTCTGTGATTTCTCCCTGTCATTACGGGAAGTTCAGGCTTTCTAAGCAAATTTATATCCCCTAAATTAAAGAAGTAGAAAGTTCTAAAAGTCTTTTAGGGTGAAGTGAGTCACTGATTGTATGAAAATTTATTACATACCTGCTGTGTACCAGATTTCCGTAGAAAGTTTTAGGTAGGCAGTTTTGTAAATAGAAATCTGATATTTGAAAATTATGGTACTTGTGGCCCTGGGCATTGAGCTAGCATAGGGAAGCCTGTTAAAAAAGAAAAGCTAGCTTTTCTCTCCCAGGATGCAGTCTGGTGAGGAGAGACTGACAGAGTGGGCTGATGGTTGTGACAGGGATGCTTCAGGCGCTGAGGAGGCAAGAAGACCCCCTCAAATCTAGTCAAGGAAGTCACAGAGGGCCTCTCTGAGGAAGTGATGTTTTAAATGTCACAAAAGTATAGCAGTGACTTGCCAAAAAGGACAGAAAAAAGAATTCCAGGTAGAGCAAATAAGTGTGAAGGCTCAGGAGAGGAAATATGGCATGTTTGAGAATTTGGAAAAAATGCAATGGCAGGAGCGCACAGTGTGAGAGGAAGAACTGTGGGAAATGAGGCCAGCAGGGTGGGCAGGGGACAGATTTGGTGGGTTTTGTAAGTCAGGGTGTTTGTACCATAATAGCAGCAAAGGGAATGCCCTGAAGGATTTTTTAAGTGGGGGAAATGGCCTTTAGTCAGATCATTTTGTCTCTTATCTAATAATGAGTTGGAGATCCAGATCAGAGGTTAGGATACTGATGAGAAGCAGCTGGAAAAATCCAGGTAACAGTGTGGTGGTTCAGCATATGATGATGGCAGCACAGATGGAGAGTGGAGGATGGTTAAAAGAGATATATAGGTGATAGAATGGCCAGGATTTATTTGGTGGTTGGTTGAATTTAGAAAGAGAAGAAAGAGGAGTCAAAAATAGCTCCTTCATTTCTGACTTGAGAAAATGGGTGGAGAGTAGCACCATTTATTGAGTCAGGAAACATAGGAGCAGGTTTGAGAGGGAACATGCTTTCAGTTTAAGATGCCTAAGATATTTTAAGAGGTTTTTGGATATAGGAGGTGTTGAATCCAGGAAAAAGTTTGAATGTGAGAATCATAAAGGGCAGGTCTAAGTTATATGTGAGGAATTTTAACTTGGTCAAACACAAACAAAAGTTGATTGAACTGCTGTATGTCAGTGCCTGCAATGAACAAGGCTGTAGGAGACAAGATTTTTAGATAAGCAACGCCTGTCTTCACAGTGTGGTCATGGAGGTAGATGGATGTTCAGTTACCCCGCTGTACAAGGCTCAGTGTGATTAAACACTAGAGGGGAGTGGCAAGCAAGTATTGGGGGCCTACAGGAGAGAAAATGGGGAGGTAGTGGCTTTGTGGAGGAGTGAGCTTTGAACTGGGCCTTGAAGGGAGAAGATGAGGGAGAAAGGAGTTTTGGGCTTACAGAATAACAAAGGTACGGAAACCTATACATGTTACGTGTCCAGAATTCAGTGAGAGATTGATGTGGCTGGATTTTAAAATTCTTGGGGTATTATAGTTGCAGATAAAACTGGGGAATTTGGGGGGGCCAAATGAGGGAGACTTTGAGTGCTGTGTTAAATGTGTGTATTATAGGCAAAAATTATAGGCAAACAATTGCTGTGGCAGAGCTGAAATGTGGATTTGGTCGTCTTGAGTACCAGGTATATATCCATTGTGTGTCTAGGCACGGTTCATTGCAGTTCTTTTTTTTTTTTTTTTTTTTTCTTTTTTTTTTTCTTTTTTTTTTTTTTTTTCATTGCAGTTCTAATCATCTTCAAGCACTCACATATCTCAGTCAACAGAGTACTCTTAGGTATATTTTCTTATATGACCCTCTCCTTTCTTTTCAGCTGTGAAGACTAACAGCTTAATAACTTAGGATCCTCTGAGTTTTCATTAAGATTGAGATAATGCTTTGAGTTAATTTAGAGTCAAAGATCTTTTGGTACTGGATGGTAGTTTCCCCAACAGCTCTGCAAGTGAAGTGTCAGGCAAGAGCCTATCTCCGTTCAGTTTGAGGCAAAGAGGTATTAAGATGTTCCTGGAAGTCATACAGTTGGACACAGCATTTATTAAACAGCTGTACAATGCAAATCATCTTTCTTTTTCCATGCAACTTAGTTTCAGAATGCTTGATGAAGTGTAATGGCTGGTTGCAAAGAAAATAGATGATTCTTACTTTCTAAGCACTTACTGTTTGGGATGGATCTAGTGATGTGTTGTATACCAGCTCTCTAGAATAAAAAATACCCTGATTTGTAATGCTTGCCAATTTCTTTGGTGCATGTACTCCCAGAATCACTGATTTCAAGCTACCAACTTGATGTTGCTAAACTGGGAGTTGGAAAGAGATGTACACAGTTGGCTTCCCCTATGACTCAGTGGTAAAGAATCCACCTGCAGTGCGGAAGATGCAAGAAATGCGGGTTCAATCTCTGGATTAGGAAAATCCTCTGAAGTAGGAAATGACAACCCACTCCAGTATTCTTGCCTGGAAAATTCCATGGACAGAGGAGCCTGGCGGGCTACAGTCCATGGGGTTGCAAAGAGCTGGACAGGACTGAACGACTGAGCACACATGCACGTGCACAGTTGGTTCTCAGGAGCTGGTAGAGCTGCCTGCAGCATACCACTGGGTGAATCACACGTACTAAGAAAATCTCCAGTAACTAGTGAGTCCGAAGGCATTTCTGTGGAAAGATCAGAGCCTATGTCTGCCCCTTCTCACAATTCCCATCTTTTTCATGAGACCATGATCTCCAGGACGCCCTTGGAATTAAGAGTTATTATATTGCTGTTCCTTTCCTATGGTTGTCATCTTTTCAAATCAGACAAAATTACTGGTGCTTCTTATTTCTGACAGCATTCCCAGCTATCTGACTTCATGTGAAAGATGGCTAATGCAGAAGTGAGTGTCCCAGTGGGGGATGTGGTTGTGGTACCCACTGAAGGAAATGAAGGGGAGAACCCTGAAGACACTAAAACTCAAGTGATCTTGCAGTTACAGCCTGTGCAACAAGGGTAAGTGACTAAAGATTGGAATATTCTGAAAATTTGGGGGAGTTTAAAGAGTGGAGATATTATAACTTTAAGGTGACTTAGCACAATGGAACGTTCAACATCAATTCTCAGAGCTAAGTTTTCTTCTCTATAATGTATTGTGTGCTCTATTTGTCATTCAGTACTTATTACAACAACTGACTGTTTCCTCGTCTCTCGCCCCCTACTCTGAGCTCCTTGAGGATAAGCTACATGTTTCCCTCATCATGTTTATCCACACTGGTTAGCACACTGCCTTGGTACATGTGGTACTTTTGCCCAAAGGTGAGATAGTTACAGTCAGAGGAGAATAGGCAAGGCAGCTATAAAAGTATTCCTACCAGTTCTCTGGACCCTCATGGATGGGCAAATTATCAAGCTTAGTCTATCGAAAATATGTATACCAGTCGCCTACCATTATACAACATATCACAAAGGTGTTGAAAGAAATATAGCACATGGTTCCCACCATCATGAAACTTGCAATCTAGTTGTGCAAAGCAAAAATACATGTTTATAGAGTGATCACTTACTTAGCAAAATCTAACAAGTGCCAAGTGGCATGGTTAGGATGTGCTTTTGCATTCAGAGAAGTGATTTAGAAAATCACTATGAATTTGAGAGAAGAGATAAGATTCTTTTTTTTTTTTTTTTTGAGAGAAGAGATAAGATTCTTAAGTGGTCTTAAAAGTTAAACAGGAATTAGATCTCCAGAGAGAAGAGGGGGCTAGTTATTTTATCTTGGGGAATATATAAAAGACTTAAGGATCGAAGTGTTCTATGGGCTTCCCTAGTGGCTCAGATGGTAAAGAATTCATCTGCAACGTGGGAGACCTGGGTTCTATCCCTGGGTTGGAAAGATCCCCGAGAGAAAGGAACGGCTACCCACTCCAGTATTTTTGCCTGGAGATTTCCATGGACAAGTAGCCTGGTAAGCTACAGTCCATGGGGTGGCAAAGAGTCAGATATGACTGAGCAACTTTCACTAGACAAACACACAATTGGCCCTCTGTATCTGTAGGTTCTACATCCTCAGATTCAACCAAACTTGGATGGAAAAAAAATTCCAGAAAGTTCCAAGAAGCTAAATTGAATTTGCCACACACAAGAAACTATTTACAAGCATTTATATTATATTAGATATTACAAGTAATCTTCAGTTCAGTTCAGTCACTCAGTCATGTCCGAATCTTTGCAACCCCATGGACTGTAGGCATGCCAGGTTTCCCTGTCCATCACCAGCTCCCAGAGTTTGCTCAAACTCATGTCTCTTGAGTCGGGGATGCCATCCAACCATCTCATCCTCTGTCGTCCCCTTCTCCTCCTGCCCTCAATCTTTCCCAGCATCAGGGTCTTTTCCAGTGAGTCAGCTCTTCGCATCAGGTGGCCATAGTTTAAGGTGTTGAAGTTTCAGCTTCAGCATCAGTTCTAGTGAATATTCAGAACTGATTCCTTTAGGATGGACTGGTTGGATCTCCTTGCATCCAAGGGACTCCCAAGAGTCTTCTCCGACACCACAGTTCAAAAGCATCAATTCTTTGACATTCGGCTTTCTTTATAGTCCAACTCTCACATCCATATATAACTACTGTAAAAACCATAGCTTTGACTAGACGGGCCTTTGTTGGCAAAGTAATGTCTCTGCTTTTTAATATGCTGTCTAGGTTGGTCATAGCTTTTCTTCCAAGGAGTAAGCGTCTTTTAATTTCATGGCTGCAGTCACCATCTGCAGTGATTTTGGAGCCCAGGAAAATAGTCTGTCACTGTTTCCATTGTTTTCTCATTTATTTGAAATGAAGTGATAGGACCAGATGACATGATCTTAGTTTTCTGAATGTTGAATTTTAAGCCAACTTTTTCACTCTCCTCTTTCACTTTCCAAAAAGAGTCTCTTTAACTCTTCTTTGCTTTCTTTCATAAGGGTAGTGTCATCTGTGTATCTGAAGTTATTGATATTTCTCCCTGCAATCTTGATTCCAGCTTGTGCTTTATCCAGCCTGGCATTTCACATGACGTACTCTGCATATAAGTTAAATAAGCCTTGGCGTACTCCTTTCACAGTTTGGAAGACACTGCAGTGAGAAGCCCAGGCACCACAACTAGAGAGTAGCCTCTGTTCACAACTAGAGAAAGTCCATGCACAGCAAAAAAGACCCAGCACAGTAATAAGTAAAAATTATTAAAAAAGAAAGAAATGTCAGAAAACTGTGGTTATAGTTTTAAAACTAATAAGAAAGAGTCCTTATCTTTTACAGATACATACAAATGTCTGGAATTTGCTTCAAAAAAAATTCAGGAGTGGGCAGATGTAGAGATGAAATCAGACTGGCCATGTGTTGATAATTGTTGAAGCTGGGTGATGGATGCTTACATGGTGGTTCATCATCATATTTTCTTTATTTGGAGGTATATTTGAAATTTCCTATAATAAAAAGCCTTTTAAATTACCAAGATAGGCTAATAGGTTAACAGTTTTTTAAATCATTAATTAATTTTAATTATTCATTAATTTTTAATCATCTGATTTATGCAGTAGCTGATTTAAGTATATGGGAGGATGTGTATAGATTATATGCAAATACTATGCCATTTTATAAAAGACTTGCATATCTGTGGATTTTGGTATTTGCAGGGGTTTTCTGGAACCAATCTCCCCACAATACTGAGGAAGAACAGCAATCTAATCCCAGTCTACTAAGTCATGTACCTTGCCTTAAAAACTTCTAGGGAAAAACTGTTAAACTATTAACCTGTCTTGGTAATTTAAAAAGCTTTTTATTATAGGAAATTTCAAATATACCTCCAAATAAAGAAAATATGATAATGAACTCCCATGTAAGCATCCATCACCCAGCTTCGGCAATTGTCAACACATGGCCAGTCTGATTTCATCTCTACATCCGCCTACTCCTGAATTTTTTTTGAAGCAAATCCCAGAAATTTGTATGTATCTGTAAAAGATGAGGACACTTTCTTATTAGTTTTAAAAACATAACCATTGTCTTCTGACATTTCTTTCTTTTTTAATAATTTTTATTTATGGACTGTGCTGGGTCTTTTTTGCTGTGCGTGGACTTTCTCTAGTTGTGGTGATCAGAGGCTACTCTCTAGTTGTGGTGTATGGGCTTCTCACTGCAGTGTCTTCTCTGGCTGGGCTCTAGGTTCTTGGGCTTCAGTAGTTGCAGCACATGGGCTCAGTTGCCCCATGGCATGTGGAATCCTCCTGGACTATGGATCAAACCCACGTCCCCTGCATTGGCAGGTAGATTCTTAACCACTAGACCATGAGGGAAATCTGACATTTCTAAATATTGTTAAGCATAAAGGAGATATTCTAAGGTCTATTAAGGAAAGTTGCTATAAATAATGTCTAACATATAGTCTATAGAGCGGCTTAAATTTTTGTTGGCACCAACAAATTATGCATGCTTATTCAAATTCATTTGGGGGTTTTATTTTGACATACACACACATACTTGTAGTCATTACATTTTGAGGTGTGGTAACATCAGGAAGGATTAGGGGGCAGGCTCTTCTGTCTTTCCTAAAGCACTCCAGTTGTCATTTGTCCTATCCACAGTGGAGACAGAAAAAAATTCTCTGCTACTTCGAGACTTAATTCTTTTGAAGATTTGGTTCCACTTAATTTTCTGTTTGTCTCTTTTATTTTCCAAATGATACTATCTTTTGTGGATACCTGGCATTGCTTGATTAGGTAGAGGCACCTTTGTCCAACATATATTGACTTCCCAATCCACTGTCTACAGTGAATTTTAATGCATGAGCTAGTGAATAAACATTTTGAGGTATTGCCTTTTTTTTTTGAGCTATTGCATTTTGAGGTGTTTGTCAGTTGTATTATTAAATTATTTTAATATTTTATTGCATTTTAGCCTCATTTTGTAAAAATGAGCAGGGTACAAAAACAGTGATTCTAGTGATGAGATATATAGGTCTCATAATTTTAATACACTTGAGACAAAGATGAAAATTATCAGGTGTCAGTGTTCAGCCTCATCACACTTCACCTGATGGACTATAATTCAAGTGTGAAGGAAATAAACAATCAAAGCGTATGCATAAATTGTTAGGAATAAATTGGTAAAGATTATATTCAAAAGATGTGAGAGTTGGACTGTGAAGAAAGCTGAGCACCAAAGAATTGATGCTTTTGAACTGTAGTGTTGGAGAAGACTCTTGAAGAGTCCCTTGGACTGCAAGGAGATCCAACCAGTCCATCCTAAAGGAAATGAATCCAGAATATTCATTGGAAGGACTGATGCTGAAGCTAAAACTCCAATTTGGCCACCTGGTGCAAAGAACTGACTCATTTGGAAAGACTGATGCTGGGAAAGATTGAAAGCAGGAGGAGAAGGAGGCAACAGAGGATGAGATAGTTGAATGGCGTCACCAACTCGATGGATGTGAGTTTGGATGAGCTCTGGCAGTTGGTGATGGACAGGGAAGCCTGGCATGCTGCAGTCCATGGAGTCGCAAAGAGTTAGATGCGACTGAGTGACTGAACTAACTGGCTGGCTGGTATTCAAGAGGCAAGAAATAGAGATTTTATATAAGTATTGTTAGATTTCAATATGTAATTCCTTTTGCCCATCATTTTAATTTTTTTTGCATATATGACATTTTATACTTTCCCAAATATTCACCATATACACATTTTCAGGGATGCATATGAAGCAAAAGTAGAGTATTTGGTAACGGTCTATTTATATGAATACATAGAACCTGACACATTGTATAAGATGATACTTTCATAATGATACTAAGTTAAAATATATCCACATTCAACTTTTTAAGAAAATAGAGATACTAAGGTACTCAGGTACTAAGCTATTAAGAAGATTTTTTATTCTGGGAGTTTTTCCAACAAAGATGACTTTTTCAGTGTATGCTTTCTTTTTAAAAACAAAAAAGATGGTTATTAACTTTTTCAAATAAAACCTTTAAACATACTTTGGAAATTCTCAGGAGGAATGAAAGTACTAAGATTCCATTACATTCTTGACTTTCCAATTCATTTTGGATTCATAAGAGTTTTAAACAATGAGATCATGGACTGGTGATTTTAATACTACATAAATTTACTCAGTGTGCTGAGTGGAATAGTTCAATTTGAGGAATAGTGACCTTACTTTCCTTATGCTCATATCTCTCCCTAGTAGGAGGTTTAAAGTGTTAGGAATATGTACAAACTCAGATTAGTAGGGTACCCCTTAGTTTATGTAAAAGAATCCCACATTCAATTAATCAGAATAGCTTTTCTTAACATTCAAGATAAAAAAAAAAAACCCGTATCAGTTTTCAGTGAATTAGAATACAATAATGTGGACTTAACTTTAAAACTCTTGTACATGTACACAAGAGTACTGTGTATACATATGTACTATATATTATACTATTGATATATATTTATATGCACACATTATACTATTAGTGAAGTTAACATCACAGTCATTGTAAATGCTGATAGTAACTGACTTGTACTTCACTGATCCATAATTACCACTTATTATTTGTAGCATAATAATCTGCGTGCATGTTTTATACGTCAATTTAGACTGTAAACTTCTGTGTTCTTCAGAAGAAAGGATTTAGTATATCATGTGTTCTCAAAGAATGTTTGTGAATTAATAAAGGAACAGCAACAATCATAATAAAATTTTGGGTTGATTATTAAAAAAAGCTCTAGTAAACCTAATTTTGCCTTACTTTGATGATTCAGAAGGCATATTGATATCTTATAAATCCTTAACATTTTAAACATATTTTCTGATTTTTGACTATAGTTTTAGTAAGTATAGAGAATTAAGCTAAATCCATCACTGTTATGAGTTGCTTTAGAAACATTTTCCCTGATAAAATCTTATTTGCCCGTAAAAATATAGACTATGCCCCGACTTCCCAAGTGCAATTTACTGGTTGTTGAAATTATGTATAGACAAGAATCTATTATTTTAAAGGATTTTGTAAATATTGGTCAAGTTAGAATAAGCTTACTAAATTTACTTGAAGTAGAGGTGTGGTTTTTTTTGTTTTTGTCTGTGCTGCACGGTGGGATCTTAGCTCTCCAGCTATGGATTGAACCTGGGCCACAGCAGTGAAACTCAGAATCCTAACCACTAGGCCTCTCAGGGACCTCTTAGATTATGCCCAAGGAGAGAAAGAAAGGTAAATAAGTAAATAGTATTAAGTATTATAGTTGTTGTGGCAAAAGCTTAAAGTACAGTTGGGTCACAGAGGAGGAATTGGGTGATTATACCGGAGGACTGAGATGGAAGGAAAAGCACCATACAGGCTGCTAATTAAAAAACAAAAGATGGGGAAAGATGTTCTGGGAAGAGGAAGAAGAGCAAGAACAGAAGGGATAAAAGAAGATGGCAGTTTGGTACAATTGGGGCTTGGGTTGTCTGGTGGGGTTTGGTGAGAACTGAAACCAGAGGACCAGATCATGGAGGGACTTAAATATCATATTAAGTATTTTGGGCTTTATTTCAGCAGCAAGGAGGAGGTTCTTGCAGGGTTTTGTGGAGGGTGTTACCTGATCATTCTGGAAGGAATATAGAAGATCAGGTTGATGTGAGGAGACCGGTTCAGACTAAACATGATGCAGCCTGAGTTAAGGCAGTAGCAGTGGAAATAGACAGGGAGGGTGGCTGGTGTTAAGGAGGTGTATCTGGCAGGACTTGGTGACTGGCTGTGTGGGAGTTGAGGAGGATGAAAAGGGAGAAATTTAGTGTAATTTCCAAGCTTCTGTTTTAGGCTACTGTGTGCTGAGTAGTGCCATTAACAAGGATGGGAAATATAGGAAGAAGAGTAGCTTGGGAGGTGGGAGAGGAAAGAGAACTTGGTTATTTTAGACATAATTCATTCAATCAAGTCCTATGGGATATTTAAATGTATTTATTTATTTAGCAGTTAATTGTATCCTGCTGTGGAATTCAGAAGGGAGGTCTGTGCTAAAGGTGTCACCATCGGGGAGGGAAATCACTGATGCAAAGGAGATTTTTAGGCACTACTTTAGGATAGCTAGTGCAGTAAATAGCATGGTAGGCTTATTGTGGAAATTAAACAAAGGATGTCAGTGTTCATGTCAGGTTATCTGAGCCCATTTCTTAGGAGGCAGAAACATTTTGGAGAGAGAGTTTTCCTTAAGTGGTACCTCTCATTACAGCTAGTTACTTTGGGCATAATTGCTCTCTCTCTTTTTAAAAAAAAAACTAGGCTCTGCTCATGTCTGTAGTTTGATTATGATGCCTTAAAAAATGCTAAAGTGTAAAAATGGCTAAAGTACCTAGATTCCAACAAAGGACATCAGCTTCTGTAGTCAGTAAGTTCTTCCTGGTTTGAATTGTCTAAAGGTATTACTTTTTAGTCATGTTTGGATAATTCTATAATATGTTTCAAGTGAAGCAATACTTTATATCATGAACTTTTAAAGTTAGGGAGGGATAAGTCTGGTGTAAAATACAGGTATTTTATAAGTAGCAGTGTAAGTAGAGTAGCAAGAGAAACTTTTCCTCTGGGATGAGGAAAGTTGTTGATTCATTTCCATGATAGTAGCTGCTAAGCAGTCTTGGGCAGCCTGGAATTTAGATACGTTGGGGCTTAAGTCAGAACACTAACATCAAGTTGTAAAGTATATTATTTTATTCCTTTTGAGTTAGATTAAAACAAATTTCTTAATCCTGTGCTGTGAATATTAATTTTGTCATGATTTATGTAGTTTATTGTGGACACTTTTACAACAGGATTTATGAAGCTGGATCTGAGAACAATACGGCAGTTGTGGCAGTAGAAACTCACACAATACACAAAATTGAAGAAGGGATTGGTAAGTCATTTTGTTGTTCTAGTACCTTTTTTTTTTAACCGCACCTTGAGGCATTTGAAGCCCTCTGCAGTGGAAGCGCAGAGTCGTAACCACTGGACCCCCAGGGAAGCCTTGTTCTGGTACTTTTAACCTTAGCCTCCTCGGTTGAGATTTCTTGCTTTTTGTACCTGATTTCCCCTCCCGTCCCCCCACACCTCACTGCCCAGTGTGCTCTACCAGTGCTGTAGCCATCAGTTTGATGACAGTCCATTGAGAGGCACTGCTCAGATGCTAGGGCTCTCGGTTGATGTTTAACATTAGTTTGCTTGGGTTACTGAAAAGATTTCTCATCAGTAGAAACTGGTCAAAGTATTTGGAGTCTCAAGGTTGATCTCTGTCATTCGGGAAGTTGCTGATGAGGTGCTGATTGGAAGGCAGTCAGTGGAAAGAAACTGAAGAGGAACTCTGAAATTAGTCAAACTTGGAATTTGAATCCCACATTCTCACTGAGCTGTATGACCTTGGGAAAATCCCTTCACCTTTCTGAGTCCCATACAGGTACATAGGAGAAACCGTGACTGCCTCACAGGATTGTTTTAAGAATTAAAAAAGATTGAACCTGTAAAAACACATGGCACAGTGTCTGGCACATAGTGGGAGCTTGGTAAGAGAGCTGTTATGCCAAATTTCTTCCAGAAGATCCCTGAACAATACAAATCAGTGTGAACTCTTAGCCCCTGAGAGAAACCAGGAGACTAGAGATGTTGAGTTAAACTTTAAAGAAGGGTGTTTGATAAATAACTGGTATTCTTTCCGTTTGCAAGATGCAAGTACTATAGAAGCAAACGAGGACATGGAAATTGCTTACCCCATAACCTGTGGGGAGAGCAAAGCCATTCTCCTTTGGAAGAAGTTTGTATGTCCAGGAATAAATGTGAAGTGTGTCAAGGTAATTGTCTTTCTGCTTGCCGGGGTCTGTCTTGGGGCTCCTTATTTTCAAAGGGTATGGTTTTAGAACCTCTTCTTCCCCACCATTTCAGTGTTCTTAATTTTGTGGCGTCCCTTTGTGTCACAGTTTAAAAGAAAAAAAAGGACTTTGGAGTGATACTGACCTGGGTTCAAGTCCCACCAGAATACAAGTCTTTTGAGAGCTGAGAATTTGTCTGTCTTATTCACCGTTGTATCCCTAGCACCTAGACTAGTGCTCTGAATATTTATCAGTAAATATTTTGTTGAATGAATGAAGTCTATCACTAGTTAGGTGACTTTGGTCAAGTAATATTTCAGAGCTTCATATGTTAAAATATAAATAATTATACATACATACACACACAGTAAGATTGTTGGAAGGTGAAATAGTATATGTAAAATGCCTTAGACTAGTGTGTAGTTTGGTAGAGTTTCTTCAAAATTATTACTGATAAAAATAATCTTCATGAGAGCACAATGTGGAAATAATTGCTTATTCTGCCTCTGCTGGTAGCTGCAGCTGTACCCATAGATAGTAGTCACCATCAGTAGCATCATCCTGGAATCATTAAGGATTACAGAATTTTGAGGCTCTGCAGTGCTGTTGGTTTCTACCATGCTTTTTCTTTCTACCAGATCCTGAATCTTGTCATCAGGGCTGGATAGATAACTTCAGTTTATTTTAATAGCTTTTGCAACATCAAAACCATCTGCTTGATTCAGGACACAAATGGATTTTATATCCTAATCAGTATATTAATATCAGGACAGAGCCAGAGAAGGATCATCTCCTCTAGCACAATAGGGTGGGAAGATAGAGAATACAGGCCCTGATTAGAGACGTCATCTGGGTATTTTTTTGTTTGTAATGAATAGAGTTATGTCTTTCTTTCCCTCATGGCTTGCCTAAATTAATATTGGATTATTTTGGACTTTTCCTTTTACATTAGTTCAATGATCAGTTGATCAGCCCCAAGCATTTTGTTCATCTGGCTGGCAAATCCACCCTGAAGGACTGGAAGAGAGCTATTCGTCTGGGTGGAATCATGCTCAGGTGAGCTCTAATAGCAAATTCACACCTTTAAAGTGGCTGTGGGGTACTTAATCATGGTAGAATCCAGAGAATCCAGTCTTTTCTCTCCAACTTGAATTTTTATCCTGTATGAAGGATTGGTTTGAACGATCCATGTATTATTTGACCTTCATCAACTTGTTCTTAAAATCCCTGTGAGAGAAGGAAAATTGAATTAAATTGACTTCTTCCAGCATCTAGGGCAATTTCTTGTGATGTCAAAATGCTGAGTAGGATCTTCTCTGGGCAGAGAAGCTCAGGAGTAGATGACAGTCTTGCTTGAGATCTTTCAATATAGGTGGAGCTAAACCTGATGCTAAGAAAGGGTGGCTACCATGGAGATGTAGGCTGACAGACAAATTCTGGGAGAATCTGGTAAAGTAGAAGGGTGCTTGTCAGAAGAAACAGTTATGCACAATGAACGCAGTCCTTGCCATCATTGTGCCATAGAAGTAAACTTCATTTTTTTTTTAATGCAGATGATTTTTTAAAAAATTATTTATTTATTTGTGGCTGTGTGCTGGGTTTTTGTTGCTGCCATGGGATTTTGCTAGTTGCAGTGAGTGGGGCCTACTCTCTAGTTTCGGTGCACAGGCTTCTCATTGCAGAGCATGGGCTCCATGGTGTGCAGGTTTCGGTAGTTGCAAGATGTGGGCTCACTAGCTGTGGCTCGTGGGCTCTAGAATGCAGACTCAGTAATTGTGTTGCATGCATTTATTTGCCCTGAAGCATGTGGGGTCTTCTGGGACCAGGGATTGAACCTGTGTCCCCTGCATTGCAAGGTGAATTCTTAACCACTGGACCTCCAGGGAAGCCCAGAAATTAACTTTAGAATGTATAATATCCTCACCATGTCTGTTTTTGCAGCAAGTTTATCATTATAATTTCATCCCCTACCCATAAAATTAACATTATTTTCTATCAGTAGCAGTCACCTATTGATAGAAAATTTTTAAATGTGGTCAAGAATTAAAAGCTCCCCACAGAACATGTATCAAGAGCCTTAAAAGCTTACTCTTTGTCTTCAGTTTTTTAAGGAATCTGTCTAAAGAAAAATCTATAGTACTTGTAGAGATTCAAGTATAATGGGGTTTATTGCAACATAATTCAGGATAGTGAAAATTACAGTCTGCTTTAATACACAGTCAAGGTATATCTGAAGTAAATTATGGCTCATCTAAATATATATGGGTTTATACATTAAAATATTCCTAAAGACTTTTTACATGGAAAATTGCTTATAATGTAATGTAAAAAAGAAAACAAAATGGACTATCAATTAATTTAGTGTTTTACAAAACATATATGTAAGTAAATTTAGTGGAAGAACATGTGCTAAAATGTTGACACTATCTTTGTGTTGGGGGATTTTTTCTTTTAAGGAGCAATTGTTTTCTTTATAGTTTTCTATGTTTTCCAGAGGAAATGTTATTTTTTTTCTTCATGTATTATCTTTATAGTCAGAGGCATAATTTTGAAAAATTCATTCCAGATCATTTGTATGTGTTAATTAGTAGTTGAATGAAATTGGAGGTGAATACCTTTAACTATTGTTGTTGTTGTTCTTGAGTTGTTTTATTTGGTGAGAAAAACAAGCATATGCTAACTGTTCCCAAATATAAAAGACCCAGAGTACCTAAAAAATCTTTAGCGAAAGCCAAGTAACATTATAACATAGAGTTTACTGTAATTAAAATATCTTATGATGGTTATGCTCATAGCCTATAATAACAATGTCTTGTGAATCTAGTTATAAGGACATTCTATAGTGGGGGTTTAGTGTAATCAGCTTTGCTCTGTATTTATAGGAGAGTTATCTCTTTTTTTTTTTTCAAAGGAAAGAAATGTGCTGAAGTTTTATGTCTTCAGAAGTGGCAACAGATCTTGCTGGTCTACAAGTACTAATACTTCAGAATCTAACCACAAAATTTGAATCCGCCTGTGCCTTTTCTCAGTTGTGCTGGGATATGAGTTAGCCTTTTCCCCTTTGGGGTTTGGTTTCAATGAGATTCTATGGGGAAATTTAGCTAGTGTCACAATTATGTCTAAAACTTAGTGATAATGGGAAATAAAAGAGAGTACTCATAATGAGTAGACTAGGGAGGGAAGAGGAGTACTTGTACACGTGGGCAGGACCATGAACATTTTATTGCCCCAATTAGAATTTTTGCGACCTAATGACTTTTAATACTATTAGGTTTCACTGCGGGACTCTGCAACTTTGTCTCTGTTTGTCCCCTGTAGATGAAGTACAGGCTGAACTGGTACTTCTTGTCTCTCTTTGCACAGGAAAATGATGGACTCTGGACAGATTGATTTTTACCAACATGACAAGGTTTGCTCCAATACCTGCAGAAGCACCAAATTTGATCTGCTAATCAGCAGTGCAAGAGCGCCAGTGCCAGGACAGCAGACAAGTGTGGTGCAGACACCCACTTCGGCCGATGGTAGGGGGTAGGAAACCACCTGAAAACCCATTGTGTTTTTCAGTAGTACTTTTCTCCTCATTCTCTTTTGTGTTTCTGAATTTTAATTCTCATGAGTGTTGATGTAAGATATGGTAATCTTGGGTAGGAGTCCACGCTTTAGAAGGAACTCTGTTTTCTCCTCAGATTCCTAATTGGCCACTCCTCCTTCCTTATTTCTGTATTGCAATGCACGGTAAATGTTAGAAAGGTGATTCATATAATGCTTATTTAACAGTATTACTTTGGTGCCAGTGCCACTTGGTATATCTTTGAAATTAGATTGTTTTGAAAATCCTTGGCAATTCTGATGGTCAGGGCAGGCGGGTGGATTTAGAATGGTGTGTGGTTTTCAGCTTTTGAACCGAGATGTCTCAAAGACAGTGTCTCATTGACGGGGCTGGACTCTGGAGACTCTGCCGTAAGGGTCAAAGAGCTCTGTCTGGGAGGAATCCAGATAAACAAGCTGAGGCATCTTCACAAATGAGATAGGGTATGCACCCACTTAACTTCAGTATTAAAGAGTTTGGAATGAGGGCTCTCTAGGAAATTTATAGCCATGTGAGGTTATTATTAAGGACTTAGTTGAGCTGGAAACTTGGCGCAGCTAAAGTTCGTAGAATGTGTCTAACTACTTCCAGGAGGCTTAAAAATATGCCTGACAGAGACACAGAATGCAATGTAAGGAAGGCACTATGCTTTAAAAATGACTTCTCAAGGCTTCTTTTGCTCAACCCTAATATTCTGTTCCCAGCCTAACTGTTGGGTGAGTAGAAGCCAGATCTCACTGAGTTTCTTTCGGGAAAGTATAAAATATCTAGCAATGTGAATATTTGGTGGTGTGACACATTGACTTGAGAAGTGAAAAATGCTGTGAAATTATCTACTTTCTTTTTATTTTGCTGAACCTTCTTTACTTGATCATCCATATTGATATTTTGCTTGTTTACTGATATCCTTCAGAGTGGAGAGTCCACATTTTATATTTCTGTCTGGATCAGTTGATTTTTCTCAATTCTCTTTGTTTAAAACCTTAATATTAAATTGATAGCAATAGGTTTTTCCTCTGTGAATCTGCTACTCGTGGATCTTTTATCTGATTTATTTTTTTTGGTCTCATTTATCTTGCTTTCTCTTACATCAGCTGGTAAGTAAGTTATAGCAACTTCACATATTCTAGATGGTTAGTATCAAATACACTTGGAATAGGGCTCTTGACTTGACTAAGCACCATGTTTCTTTTTCAATTATTTCAAGTCCTCCTCATCCTCACTAAGTCTGGGTACAGCCTGGCAATCATGCCCACCTTCTGTCTCTTTCAAAAATATAACTGCTCAGATTGCTCTTTTGTGATTTTGTAAGTTATCTTTCACTTTCTATTTAGAGTAAGAAGAAAGCATTTTCTGCAAGGCAGGTTTTCTTTAGGAAAGCCAGTATTCATTCTGGCTTACCTAGGATTCTAGTTTTTAATATAGGGATCTTCAGGCAAAAGTCCATAAGTTAAATAACAGGATCTCTTTGACTGTCTGAGAAAGAGGATAGCTGTGACTTTTTCATAAAATTCACTGGCCTTCCCTTTAATGCACTGCTTTTAGGTAGCATCACACAGATTGCCATCTCAGAAGAGAGCATGGAAGAGGCAGGGCTGGAATGGAACTCAGCTCTCACTGCCGCTGTCACCATGGCCACAGAGGAGGGCATGAAGAAAGACTCAGAGGAAATTTCAGGTACTATCTATGGCACCCAGATTTCTTGCAAGGTTTTATAATTCTTATCACCATTATGATTATGGACACAGAAGGGTTCTTCATTACTTGTGCTGGTTTTTCTTATGCATATTAATACTAATTATAGCTGCAAACATCTTATTTGAATTCATGTAACAGCCTTGCAACGTTAGATTCTATGAAGAAATTGAGATTCAGAAATGTTTAGTACATTGCCCAAGACCAGTCACATAGCTGGTGTCGGAGCTGGACTCAGCTGTTTAACTCTGGGGTCCATCTTCTCATGCTGCCACAATGATTCCACCTTTGGCACATTCGTCAGGTAAACCAAACTGCCAGATTTTAGAAGAAAAAATTAGCTAGCAGGTGGTGTAGATGATGATTAATGGTGATTCACTCAAAGGGGACAGGAGAAGCTTTATATCGTCGTTCATTAATTCATTTAACAAATGTTTATTGCTGCCTGTTTTTAGCTGGCACTCTTGCTCGATCTAGATAGAAAGATGAAAAGACAGCCTCTGCCCTCAGGGAGCTTATACCCCCACCTATTCAACTATTTTATTTTGGTGTTTTAAGTATAGGATTAGAGGGCGTATATCTTTAATTTATATATTTATTTAACTTTTAAAATATTATATATTGAAAGTGAAAAGTGCACGTGTTAGTCACTCAATCTCATCTGACTCTCTGCAATCCCATGGACGGTAGCCCGCCAGGCTCCTCTCTCGTAAAATTCTCCAGGCAAGAATACTGGAGTGGGTTGCTATTTCCTACTCCAGGGAATCTTCCCAACCCAGGGGATGGGAATGGCTACCCACTCCAGTATTATTATCTTTTAAATTATTTAAATAAATGTTTTAGTATTTAATTAATATTTAATTAAATACCT
The DNA here is from genome assembly GCF_963930625.1 of Muntiacus reevesi. NCBI lineage: Eukaryota > Metazoa > Chordata > Mammalia > Artiodactyla > Cervidae > Muntiacus > Muntiacus reevesi. Next base: position 112,973,942 of record NC_089251.1, read on the forward strand.
TTATTGAAGGAAGATACCCATTCCCCGTAGCCAGAGGCATGACCCAGTGAGGTAATTATCACAGTTACCTGGAGTCCAAATAATTATGTACCAACTCAAGGAGGCAGCTGGTGTTCCAAAAGCTTCTTTTCTTCTTCCAGAAATGCTCGAATAAGAAATCATTGGAATCCTCTGGTGGCCTAGTGGTTAGTATTCTGGACTTTCACTGCGAGGGCCTGGGTTCAATTCCTGGTCAGGGAACTGATCCCACAAAGGCACATAGCATGGAAAAAAATTTTTTTTGAACTTAACATTGTAGAGCTGTACCTAAGCACATGTAGCATCCCTTATTTGTATGCTCAGTTGTGTCCAACTCTTTGTGACCCCATGAACTATAACCCACCAGACTCCTCTGTCCATGGAGTTTTCCAGGCAAGAATACTGGAGTGGGTTGCCACTTCCTCCTCCAGGGGATCTTCCGGACCCAGGGATCAAACCCACGTCTCCTGCATTGCAGGCAGATTCTTTACCACTGAGCCACCTGGGAAGCCTAAGTATATGTAGCATCCCTTATTTACCTTCTGTCTTATCCTTTTTTGCCAGAGGACACTTTGATGTTCTGGAAAGGAATAGCTGATGTAGGACTGATGGAAGAGGTTGTCTGCAACATACAGAAGGAAATAGAGGAGCTACTTAGGGGAGTTCAGCAGCGGCTCATCCAGGCTCCCTTCCAGGTCACAGGTAAACACACTAATCCTAACAATAGTGGTTATTTATTAAACAGTAACAATTGTAGGCAGACCTTGTTAGCCTTATGAAACACTGAGGTATGGGTATTATTATCCTCATTTTACAGTGTAGGGAATTAAGAGTTATAAAACATTAAGTTACTAAACAAAGTTCATAACTAGTTTTTTTTTTAGCTGTAAAAAATTGTTTTTTTTAATTGAGATGTAGTTGATTTATAATATTGTGTTAGTTTTAGGTGTACAGCGAAATGATTCAGTTTTGTGTGTGTGTGTGTATTTATATATATTTAGATTATTTTCCATTATAAGTTATTGGAAGATACTGAATATAGTTCCCTGTGCTATACAGTAGATCATTATCGCTTATGTATTTTATATGTAGTAGTGTGTATCTGTTAATCCCATACTCTTACTTTATCCCTCCCCCACTTCCCATGGGGGAAATGGTAACTGTAAACATGTTTTCTATGTCTGTGAGTTTGTTTCTGTCTTGTAAATAAACTCATTTGTATTATTTAGGCTCTACATATAAGTAATATTATATAATATTTGTCTTTGACGAACTTCACTTAGTATGATATTCTCTAGGTCCATCCATGTTGCTGCAAATGGCAATATTTTCTTCTCTTCTTATGACTAAGTTATAGTTCATTGGCTATATATACCACACCTTCTCTGTCCGTTCTCTGCCAATGGACACTTAGTTTGCTTCCATGTCTTGATTACTATAAATCGTAAATTGCTGCTATAAACATTGGAGTGCATATATCTTTTCAAACTGGAGTTTTCATCTTTTCCGGATATATGCCAGGAGTGGGATTGCTGGATCATATGTGGTAGTTCTGTTTTTAGCATGCCTTGGTTTTAAACTCAGGTTTGTCATTGCTTTTTCCACAGGTAATTTTTACCTTTGTAAATGGTGTCAGAAAGCAGTTTCTCTCTCTCTCTCGATATAGATATAAATAGATATATAGAGTTTGAAAATTGAAGAAATCTGCCTGTTTTAGACAGTTCTCATATTCTGTTAGTTTAAGGCTCCCAGATCTATTGTGTGCACTTTTAAGTGTTTCTGCATACTTACAGGGTACTTGCTGTCATGCACAATGTAAAAGAATGTTTTAATCATCTGATACAAAAGGGCTCATTATGAGGTCTCATGAGCTTGTATGTTTAGTAAGTCCTTACTTAGATTTGTTAGGTGTGTATTGTTACCTTCTTATGACTCATACATTATGTGTAAGGAAGTAAGGAAGTGTTAGTTGCTCAGTTGTGTCCGACTCTTTATGACCCCGTGGACTGTAGCCCTCCAGGCTTCTCTATCCATGGAATTCTCCAGGCAAGAATACTGGAATGGGTTGCTATTCCCTTCTCCAGGGGAATCTTCCTAACCCAGGGATCAAACCAGGGTTTTCTGCATTGCAGTCAGATTCTTTATCATTTAAGCTGCCAGGGAAGCCCCTGGTATTTACATTATGTAAGTACACTTAAACTTTACAGCAGAATCTTTTTTTTTTTATGATTGGAATTTTTTTTTTTTAAGGCAGCTAATATAAAAAATGGGTGATTCTTTTAGGCAGGGTGGTCAAAGAAGCCCCCTCTAAGCAGGTGGCATTTGAGTAGAAATCTGAATTGAAGGAGCTAGCCATGTGACAGGCTGGGAGAAGGAATACTCCAGGCAGAGGGGACAAAGATCTTGAAGTGACAATGAACCTAGTGGGTTCAAAGAATTAGAGGAGTGCTGACATGGCTCCAGTGGACTAAGTTAATGGAAAGAGTGATAGGTGATGAAGTTGGACAGAACCAGAGGACAGAGCTTATTTTAGACAGAGCTTATTTTAGATAAGCTTTGGTCAGATAAAACCCAAAGATAAAACTTTGGGTTTTATTTTAAGGTGATGTTAAGCCATCATAGTGATTTTGAGCAGGAAAGTAAAATGAGCAGGTTTATTTTATTTTTAAAAGATCACTGTGGTTGCTGTGGGGAGAATAGATTATATGGGGCAAGAGGAGATAGAAACAAGAAGACCAGTTGGAAGACTTCCCAGGTGGTCCAGTGACTAAGACTGTGATCTCCTAATGCAGGGGGCCCAGGTTTGATCCTTGGTTCAGGAAACTAGATCCCATATGCTGCAACTAAGAGTTTGAATGCTGCAACTGAAGATCCTGCATACTGCAACTGAGACCCAGCACAGCCAAATAAGTAAATAGCTCAAAAAAGAAGACTAGTTGGAAGACTCTTGAAGGAGTTAGTTCAGGCAAGAGATGGTGGTAGTGTATTAAGTGGACAGTGGTAGACTTGGGAAGAAATGGTCATACTGGGGATGTGTTTTGAACGTGGAACTGACAGGTCTTGCTGGTGGATTAGATGTCGGGTGAAAAAGAAATCCAGGATGACTCATATATTTTTGATCTGAACTGTGAGTGGTGGCAAAATTTCTTGAGATGAAGACTGCTGAGGTAGGAAATCAGAATTGACTTTTGACTTTTAAATTGAGATGCTTATGAGGCCTTCAAATGGAGATGTCACTTGACTAAACAGAAGTATGAATCTGTAATGTAGGAAAGAGGTCTGGGCTGGAGATCTACATGTGGGAGTTCTTAGCATGTCTGTGATACTTAAAACTATGAAACGGGACACAATATGCCAGCAAATTTGGAAAACTCAGAAGTGGCCACAGGACTGGAAAAGGTCAGTTTTCATTCTAATCCCAAAGAAAGGCAATACCAAAGAATGTTCAAACTACCTCACAATTGCATTCATCTCACACGCTAGCAAAGTAATGCTCATAATTCTCCAAGCTAGGCTTCAACAGTATGTGAACTGAGAACTTCCAGAAACTCAAGCTGGATTTAGAACCAGAGATCAAACTGCCAACATCTGTTGGATCATAGAAAAAGCAAGAGAATTCCAGAAAAATATCTACTTCTGCTTCATTGACTATGCTAAAGCCTTTGACTGTGTGGATCACAACAAACTGTCGAAAATTCTTCAAGAGATGGAAATACCAGACCACCTTACCTGCCTCCTGAAAAACCTGTGTACAGGTCAAAAAACAACAGTTAGAATTGGACATGGAACAACAGACAGGTTCCAAATCGGGAAAGGAGTACATCAAGACTGTATGTTGTCACCCTGCTTATTTAACTTACATGCAGAATACATCATGCAAAATGCCGGCCTGATGAAGCATAAGCTGGAATCAAGATTGCTGGGAGAAATATCAACAACCGCAGATATGCAGATGACACCACCCTTATGGCAGAAAGTGAAGAGGAACTAAAGAGCCTCGTAATGAAAACGAAAGAGGTGAGTGAAAAAGCTGGCTTAAAACTCAATATTCAAAATACTAAGCTCATGGCATCCCTTTCCATCACTTCATGGCAAATAGATGGGGAAACAATGGAAGCAGTGACAGACTTTCTTTTCTTGGGCTCCAAAATCACTGCAGATGGTGACTGCAGCCATGAAATTAAGACACTTCCTCCTTGGAAGAAAAGCTATGACCAACCTAAACAGCATATTAAAAAGCAGAGACATTACTTTGCCAGCAGAGGTCTATCTAGTCAAAGCTGTGGTTTTTCCAGTAGTCATGTATGGATATAAGAGTTGGACCATAAAGAAAGCTGAGTGTCACAAAATTGATGCTTTTGCTCTGTGATGTTGGAGAAGACTCTTAAGAGTCCCTTGGACTGCAAGGAGATCAAACCAGTCCATCCTAAAGGAAATCAGTCCTGAATATTCATTGGAAGGATGATGCTGAAGCTCCAATACTTTGGCCACCTGATGTGAAGAACTGACTCACTGGAAAAAGACCCCGATGTTGGGAAAGATTGAAGACAGGAGGAGAAGGGGACGACAGAGGATGAGATGGTTGGATGGCATCACCGACTCAATGGATATGAGTCTGAGCAAGCTCTGGGAGTTGGTGATGGTTAGGGAAGCCTGGTGTGCTGCGGTCCATGGAGTTGCAAACAGTCAGACACAACTGAGTGACTGAATTGAACTAAACTGATGAAACTGGATGAGATGACTGTGGAAGAGAGCTGTAGGTAGAGAAGTGGTCTGAGTTAATAACAGCTCAGTTAGTAACAGCTCTTTCAAGAAGCATTGTTTAAAGGGGAATAGAGATAATGCTATTAATAATAATAAAGCCCATGTTTGGCATTTAGCATATATTTCTAATCTTCATATCTATCTTGCAGAGTAAGTATTATTAGTCCCATTTGTTTCAGATGAAAAAAACTGAGGAGTGAAATGACTTACCCAAGGTCACACAGATAGGAAACATCAAAACCAAGATTCAAATTTAGCTCTGTCTAGTAGATGACCACGTTTTCTTTTTCTTTCTTGTTTTTTTTTTGCCATACCACACAGCATGTGGGATCTTAGTTTGCCAGCCAGGGATCAAACCTGTGCCCTCTGCATTGGAAGGCAGAGTCTTAACCACTGGACTGCCAGGAAAGTCCAGAATGACCACATTTTCCTAAACCAAGTCAGAACCTATAACCAGATGCAAGATTTTTTTTCCTTATTTTTGTATTTATTTATATGGAGAGATGTATAAAGATATAACAATTACATAAAAATTAGTTACACATGTGATAAATCTTCTTTACTTAATATTTGTTTATTTTTATTGATTTCTTTGGCTGCACCAGGGCTTAGTTGAGGCATGTGGGGCAAGGATCAAACCCAGGCCCTCTTGCAATGGGAGTGCAGAGTTCCCAGCCACAGGACCACCAGGGATGCCCCGTGATAAATCTTTTGTTAAATTTTTTTGAAAATGCAATTAGTATTCTAATTTCTGAATTGTTTGATATTTATGAGCAGCATAGTTGGGAGTTTGTTTTAACTGGACAGACATATTTTGTTTTAAATAGATGCTGCTGTTCTTAATAATGTAGCACATACATTTGGCCTAATGGACACAGTCAAGAAGGTTTTGGACAACAGGAAGAACCAAGTAGAACAGGGAGAAGAGCAGTTTCTCTATGCCCTCACAGGTATGTATAGCTTCTCTCTTTTCTTTGGTGATACACTAACGTCCTTGAGTCTTGCCATTTCTTCGTTATCTTCTGTTGGGACTGGACTGGCCTCTTCCTTCCTCCCTTCCTTCCATTCTTCTTTTCCTCCCTTCCTCCTTTGCTCCTGCTCTTTCTGTTTTCTTCCTTCTCTGTCTCTCTTTCTTTCAATTCACATCGTATTAGATTTGGCTTTTCCTCTGTACACAGTCCCCCGTGAGGTGGAGTCACGTCAAGCAGAGGAAGCACAAAAAGAAAGAAAGGAAAACTAGCAATATGATCTTCTTTTTATATCTTTGAAGGATTAAGATGTCTGCTAGATTGCTCATTAGCCCAGTAATTTAAGTGGCAGAAGAATAAAGCTGACCTTTGTTTTTTTTGCATTATTAATACTGAGTTGGTTGATAGATACACATTTTGCACTTCCCTTATTTCTGGTAATCAGAAATTATGAGCATATGTATAACTTAACCCTTTTTAATAAGTATTAGGTTAGTCAAAAAGTTCATTTGGGTTTTTCTGTATGAGCTTATGGAAAAACCTAAACAAATTTTTTGGCCAACCAAATGCTTTGTGCTGGTCTCCAAGCTAGATTTTAGAAATATAATGTTGAATAAGGTAATCTCAGTCTCTTGAGGGCTTTCAAGGAACTCAGCGGAAAGCAGACTTAGAAATACGTCCAAACAGTAGTTCTCTAACAGAAGCATGTGGAAGGTATGGTGGTAGAACAAGGGGAATTATCATTTATATCCAGAGAAAAATCTTGAGAAGTTTTCAGAGGAAGTAAGGTACAAAGCAAGTTAGAGGTATAGATTATCAACCTTAGATGATGTAGAATATAGTCAGTTGGGAAGACAAAAGGCAAGAAAGATCATTTGGTAAGAGAAGAACAATTTAGGTTGTTTTAAACTTATTTTTATGCCCAGTTTATATTTTAAATTCAGTTTACCAAGTATTCTCAGAGATCCCCTTTTTCATTCATCTTCCTAGGAATATTATAGGCTGTTATCCTCATTTTACAGATAGCCCAGTAAAGGCACAGAGAGAATAAATGATTTGCTGGGATCACATCACTTCTTGACAGTGAAGCCCAGGGTAGAACTGTATTCTTTCAGACTGGTAGAACAGTCTGAAAAATGGTTTTTGTTAGAAATGTAGGCTTCTTGTTTCTTGCCCATATATTTTAGTTATAACCACAGTGTACATAAAGTTGTGTTTTCTGCTTTTTTCACTATGATATACTAATATGTTTTCAAGTTGCTACATAGTATTTTACCTAGACATTTTTCTAGGGATGAATTTAAATTTTCAAAAGTTTCTTCAAAGGCTTATTTATTGCAGTGAACTTGTATGAATATAACATTTCTTCTTATGTCCTGTTAAACTACTTCATGGAAGTTCCCTGGTTGCCTAGTGGTTAGGATTCTAGGCTTTCAATGCTGTGACCCAGGTTCAATCCCTGGTTGGGGAACTGAGATCCTGTAAGCCGTGAGGCCCCCCAAAAATAAAGAAATAAATTACTTCACAGGACTAAGCTTGAGGCTAAATGGTACTGATATTTGTTTATGGAGTTTTGTGACCTATTGTCAAATTTCCGAGTAGATTATACCAATTTAGGTCACAAGTTTGAGCTCCCAACTTTGGGTGTTGTTTTTATTTTTTTTGGGGGGGGTGTTGTTTTTAATAATACACTCTGATTTAACTTTTTTAAAACTATAGGTTTAATTGATATCTTGTTTAGGTTCACGTTTCTTTGATTACCACCAAAGATGGGGAAAAAATGTAATATCTTATAACCTCAAAAAGGCAGCATTGTAAAATTTTTGACTATGTTCTTTATCCCTACGACTTAGCGACCTAGCATGCATGCACATACACACTCTTATTCCAAGCGAGGAATTGACTGACTTTTGGTGCTGCACAGGAACAATAGTGCTCTTCAGGTGTAACTGGTTATTTATTGGATGTTTATCAGGTGCTACGCAGCAGAGAAGCTCTGGTGTAGAACCAGACTCACCAGTAGTCATCAAGGTTGGATTGGACCCTTGGGAGAGGGATAGTGATAGGTGTACTGGGGTGGGAAAGCCACCAAATTGACTATCAGAAGATTTTTGTTTTGGCCCAAGCTCTGTGATCTTAAATAAATAACTTTACTTCTCTGGATCTCTATCAAAATGAATGTGTTAGAGCTCTAAGACTTCCTTCAGTTTTATAATTCTTAGGGACTTCCTCTGTAACTTTCTGTAGATTTCTCTGGGGCTATTGGTAGATTAAAGCCATCTGGGTCACCAGCAAGTGATCCTGCCTTGAGGGATAGTTTGGAAATCACTGTTTTTCAGAGTGGCTGTTGTAGCTCCTTTGTAGGTCCATCGCAACAGCAAAGGGATTGTACAGATATTATTTTCATCTGTAGGCAGGGCATATATAAGCTGCTAGACCAAATGGAGACTTCTTTGGTTTACATTTTAGTGACAGGTGACAAAATGCCACAGGAGCTTCTAGAGTTGAGCTATAGCAGGATCACAATATGGCAGGATTCTGAATTATCACCTTGCCTATAATCACACAATGAAATACAGTAACTGGTAGAGTTGTAAAGATCATCTAGTCTAGTTCCTTCTTGAAAACAATGACATGACTTTCCTGAGGCTAAATACACTAGCAAAACCAGGATAAGACCCCAGGTCTCCTCACTCCTAGTTTACTGTTCCCAGGATTATGCTTCTCTCTACCCAAAGTCTGTCTTTTTTCCATAGACTTGGAACGCCAGTTGGAAGAACAGAAGAAGCAAGCCCAGGATCACAGGCTGAAATCCCAGACAGTTCAAAATGTGGTACTGATGCCTGTGAGCACTCCTAAGCCTCCCAAAAGGCCCCGGCTCCAGCGGCCAGCCTCCACCACCGTCCTGAGCCCTTCTCCTCCTGTCCATCAGCCTCAGTTCACAGTCATCTCACCCATCACCATCACGCCAGTGGGTCAGTCATTCTCCATGGGCAATATTCCAGTGGCCACCCTCAGCCAGGGCTCCAGTCCTGTGACTGTCCACACACTGCCTTCTGGCCCTCAGCTCTTCCGTTATGCCACAGTAGTCTCGTCAGCCAAGAGCAGCTCACCAGACACAGTGACCATCCACCCTTCGTCTAGCTTGGCGCTGCTAAGCTCCACCGCCATGCAGGATGGCAGTACCCTGGGCAACATGACCACCATGGTGAGCCCTGTCGAGCTGGTGGCCATGGAGTCTGGCCTAACCTCGGCCATCCAGGCGGTTGAAAGCACCTCAGAGGATGGGCAGACCATCATTGAGATTGACCCAGCCCCAGACCCAGAGGCTGAGGATGCGGAGGGCAAAGCAGTCATTTTGGAGACCGAACTGAGGACTGAGGAGAAAGTCGTGGCTGAGATGGAGGAACACCAGCATCAAGTCCACAATGTGGAGATTGTGGTCTTAGAGGATTAACTGGGGGGTCTCGGGGCCAGGAGATACGTTTTGGTTTGGAATTTTAATTATTTGTTTATTTTTATCATTGTCCCACTCATTTCCACATAGGATCCTTTTTTTAAAAAACAAGATCTGATTGTTGTAACTGAACATGTCGGGTCCCTTCCAGCCCCTCACTGAAAAATGGACAAAACAAGCTGCCCTTCTGGAAGTTGAGAGTAGGTCATTCAATGTCCTAACCATCTTACACCAAGAGAGTTATTTCTTTGAGGGGAGGCATCAAAATAACCCGAAACCCTATCCAGAAATCACTTTCCAGGCTAGTCTGTCTCTGTATACACGTGGTTTTAGTCTCATAAAGGTGCATTGACCAAACCAGGGAACACAGATCTGACCCTGGAAGGCAACCCACTCACACATGGATGCAAAAGTATACTTAATTTTGTATCCTGGAACAAGCCTTCAGAGGCCAGTGCAAAACCCCCAAACAAAAGTGAGTTGAACTCTGCTTCGAGGGGAAGGTAACAGACTAGCAGAAGCTTAAAAAGGGAAGTGCTTTGGCCAGGATGGGGCAAGGAAATTATCTTACTTCCAGAAGTGCAACTGATACCTCTTGTTATCTCTGAGGGTTACCACCATGGGTGCCATTTTGAGGCAATGCCAGTGTTAAGCGGAAGGGTACATTTTCACCAAGTAGGTGGCATCAGGGTAGAGATAAGAATCCATAGATGTCACAGCTGTCCTTTGGGGCTCAGGCTTACCTTGCAGCCTGTTCTGTCAAAGCACTTAGCCTCCTAGTCCATTCATTTGCAAACTGTGTGATGTATAAAATCGCTCTGGTCCTTAGACTGTGGCTGTTCGGGGGGTGGGGTTCCAAGGCCATCATTTTTATTGCATGACTCCAGGAGCAGGAGAGTTCCTCTTCCAGACCAACTGCCCTTTTTGTGGGGCCCTTTCTTGACTTTGGAACCAAAAGCAGCCACTTCTTTGGTGCTTCCTCTTGTTTTCCCCTCTATCCCTCAATGGTTAATGGCATCTGTCTCCTGGATCCTACGCTCTTCAGCTTTTTGGCTGATTCAGAGAACAGTGACAGGTGGCTGCCTGCCTTCATCCCCTTTTAGATTCATTTATACCACAGATGTTTCTGTGAGATATTGAGCTCATAAAAAACCCTTAGGTTTGGCAGGGAGGACTCAACACCCCAGTCTGTCAAATAGATGTCTCCTCCTGAGCGAGCTGGACTTCCTGGGAAAGAAGCATTGTCTGCAGCATTATATTATAGGAAGTGTACCAGGAATGTAATCATAATGTCTTTGGGTGGGGAGGGGGTATTTTGTTTTGTTCTTTTTTTAATGTTTTTGTATATTTGGAGCTGGGCCCATTTTCTGTGCTGTGATTCTTTCTCTTTGACCATCTTCAGTGTTTGGGGCAAGAGTGGACCCTGTTTTTTATTTCTAAAGATTACATTGTTTACTGCACTAGGAAAAATGTAGGGAAACTGCAGACTATTTAAAGGAAAAGTAGGTCAAAAAAGAAAGCACACAACTTAGGAGTGGGAGGTCTTTTTTTTTTTTAATTAAAAACAAAACTTTGACCTGTAGTTTCCTTCTTTTTTTTTTTTTTTTTGAAGGCATCCACCTGAAGCCATGTTTCCTCCAATGGATGTTGGAAACCCTATTGTTAAGCAAGTGAAAACTGCCTTCTGCCATCCCTCCGATAGCTGTGCATAGCTAGGGAAGCCTTCTAACTTGGAAGGGTTAATTTTAAAAGACTTAAGGGTGAAATTTCTGAATCCCATGCAGTTGTGGTTTTCAGCTTTAAGATTGTCCAGGGTTTTGTTTTTCTTTTCAGAATAGTCATTAGACATAGCAATCAATTTAGAACAAAGCTTTGGCCCTTAATATATCTTTAGTGAGGGAAATGACTTTTATTTCTTGCTTCTTTAGATTTTCTGTTGGTACATAAAAACAAAATTTCTGCCTAAGTCTAAAACTACTACTTGAACCTAGAAAGGCACATGTCATCCCTATTGTGGCTTTTAAGGATACTTTTCTCTTTCCCAGAGACAACAGGCTTAACTCTGGACAGAGGAGGAGCCCTAGAGAACACCTATGTGCTAGCTCAGGTTCCTTTCTTTCTTGTTTCAGAGATGTTGGGACTGTTTTAAAGTAGTGTGAGCATCATGCTTCCTAAGTCAAGAGATCGCCTCCTAAAGACAGAGCCTGTTTACTTTCACTCTGAATATTCCACCTGGTGGAAATACATGAGCTTTGTTGTTTTCCTAGTCTTCCAATAGCCTGTCATTATTGCTCAATGCTATGTACCCGTTGTTGAGTGTGGGTTTCCTCATAGCCCTGGTCTAAATGATCTCAGATAGGGTGAGACACATGCAAGCCACTGGTATGTGCACAAGCAGTTGCAATGACTCATTCCTCAGGCTGAGCTTTCGGTAGCCATCTATCTTTCTGTTCATTCACTAAGTAAATGTTTGTAAGTGTCACCTATGTGCCAGGCTTTGTGCTAGGCACTCCCAGTACAGAGATGAAGGCTCGCTCACTCCATGCACTCAAGGGACTCATTCTCCAGAGACTGTCTGGAGTTAAGAACTATATTTCAATATAATTGGTTTCCTTTGTAACCGTATGTATTTTACTTCATGCACTGATAAATATTGTTTCAAGAGCTGGTCCATAGATTTCAGAAGGCTACCAAAGGTACAAAATGGTTAAGCCTTTCTCTAGGGAGATATTGAAACTAATCATCTGATGGGATAAGTGCAGTGACAGAGCTCTTGGCTGGGAGAAGAGAGAACAAAGGGTCAAGCATCTAACCCAGCTTGGAGGCAGGGATCAGTAAATAATGGGAGTACTTTCTGGAGAAGATGTATACCTAACCTGATTTAGGACAGATCATTTTTGGCTACTTTTTTGCATTCCATTTTCAAGTTGTTGGACTTAGGTATACAAGAAAGGGGGAAAAATCCGCTGTCTTGTTGCTTCTGCCTCCAGAGCTAGGCAGAGTCAGCAGCTCAGACAGTCTCTCCTGAGGGCACACCACTGGAGAAAGCCCAGTCATGCATCAGCTTCTCAGAGTTTCCAGCAGATGAATCCAGTACAGGACAGGACATTTAGCTGGTAGAAGGTAAATGCTCCAAACGTTCTTACCATGTGGTTTTCACAAAGGCCTCAGAAGCAACTGTTCAGCTGTCTTGCCTTGGCCATGCCCCTGTCTGGCACGCGCCTGTTCTCTTCCCCTTTTCAATTTCCATGTTCCATCCCTGGCCCCTTCCCCAATTAAAACAAAGCTCCCTGCCATTCCGAAGTTAAAAAGGAACAATAGACTTGAATATTTAAGATTTCAAGCTGCTTCATATGGAGTTTCTTTTATGCTTCTGTCCATGTTTGGGAAGGAAGACCAGAATTAATCCAGATACCCTCAAATTTAACATTCTATTCGGGTGAATTGACTGTTTAGTGATGGCAGTTTAACCCATTTCATGAAAGGCATTAAAGGTAAGTCTGCATGGTGGGAAGTACTGGTAACATTTGATGATAAAGAGAGTGAAATCAAGCATGAAACATGGAACTCCTAGTTCATTGAGTTATAACTGGCCCACAACTCTCAAGGAGGCAGAAAGGTTGAATTTTGAAAACAGGCATGAGCTGTGATTCACTTGGGTAATACTCCTGAGGAAATAGTCCTTTCTGAGACAAATCAGATTCTAGGTTAGCTAGCCCCTCGCATTTCAGTCAACTTACGTAGTACAATTGATCACAGACCCCTCACACCTTGGATACCTCCTCCCTGGGAAATTCTTGTGTAGTCTGTAACATACTATAGTAATAAGCAAGGCTGATGTGCTAAACAAAGGATCAGTTCTGCTAGACTGGCACTGTCTGCCCCTGGTATTCTCTTCTTAGATAGCCTTAGTTGAGTCATTTCTAGGTTCCCTTGCCAATCTGAAACACCTTTCTTAGTCCCAAGCTAAGCAATCTCGCCCCCTCTAGAAGGTTCTACTTTCCTTGAACATCCTCACCACGTTCCACCATCCTCCTTGCTTTGGAGAAACCAGTGTGACTTAGTTCCCAAATCCTGCCCTGTTAGTAACTCTACCTTTCTTAGCAACAACTTTCTTATCAACAACTCAACTCAAGACAATCATTTCCTTCTAAGGAGACCCCAAGACCCAAAGCTCACTGTACAACCAGAGATTTCAGTCTTCACTCTAGAACAGCCTTCTTAACTCTAGTCATTGCCTGAATTGAGGCATCTTTGGGATATGCTTGTACTTGAAGTGCCTCAGAACACAGATTCTAAAATCTATCACACACCTATCAATTCTCTACCTATGGTCCATGGCCCAGGCTAAGACGTGCCTGTTTGCTGGATAAATTATTGCAGCCCAGTGTGATTCCTACTACATCTTCATAACTACCTGAAATTTCTGTTGTGTCTATGAGCCTCCCAACCTGAAGACTCCTGAAGCCCTCTCATCCTAAAGTAGGCCATACCGTACTTTGAAATTGGCTCTGGGTTCTCCTCCTGCTTCTATGTGCCTTTACTAGTAACTGTGGTTTATGATATGGTATACGTGGGTTGATTTTTCTAGTTTGAGAACAAGTGGACATTAGCATTGGATCACGTATAAAGATAAATCTGAGGCTGGGTAGTGATCCAGAAGGAAAGATGGGTTCCTCGTTGGACTTTAATGTAGGAGTTTCTGTAAAAGGGGGTGTTACCTGCATTTCAAAGTATGTTTTTTAAAAAAACCCCAAAACTTCTCAGTTGTTTTCTCTAAAGAAATATATGTGTTGTAGAGCAAACTGGAAGCCCACAGCTCTGAATCAGCCTTGAGATTTACTTTGGCCCACATTTTTGTTTTAACTTTTTTGAGAAAAAAGTTCATTTATTTGGCTGCATTGGGTCTTAGTTGCAGTTGTTTTAACTTTTTATTGACATATAAATGCATACAGGAAAGTGCACAAATCACTGTACAGTTTGATAAACTTAAATTGAACATACCCATGAAATCAGCTTTCAGATCAAGGGGGGGAAAAGTAAAAAACAACCCACCAGCACTTCTCCCAGACAGCGTAACTGCTATCTATGTCTCTTAACATCATATCTTAATTTTACCTATTTCTGAACTCTTTTGGGACTAGCATTTTTTCTCTCAACATTATGTTGTAAGATTCACCTATAATGTGTGGAAGTGTAGTTGATTACTTCTCTTTGCTGTGTAGAGACTATTTTTACTATGTCACAACTGATCGGCACGTGGGTAGCTTCCAGTATGGGGCTGTTATAAATAATGCCTGTGAAAATTCTTTTTTGGGGGGCGGGGGAGGGGCACTGTGCCATGTGGCTTTCCATATCTTAGTTCCCTGACCAATGATTGAACCCAGGCCTGGCAGTGAAAGCGTCAATCCTAACCACTGAACCACCAGGGAATTCCCACCTTTGGATATTCTTGTATCTGTCTTTTGACGAACAAATCTGTGCATTTATGTCTACATGCGTGCATGCTTAGTTGCTCAGTCTCGTGTCTCATTCTTTGTGACCCCATGGACTGTAGTCTGCCAAGCTTCTCTGTCCTTGGGATCCTCCAGGCAAGCATACTGGAGCGGGTTGCCACTTCCTCCTCCAGGAGATCTTCCTGACCCAGGGATCAAACCCTGTCTTCTGCATCACAGGTGGATTCTTTACCATCTGAGCCACCAGGGAAGCCCCGTTTATGCCTACACAGAGTTTTAAACATAGGAACAGTTCACATGAAAAATTTAGGATAAACCCTTTCTTTAAACAATAGCAACAACAAAAACCAAAGCCCAGAAGATCTGACAACACTGAGTCCACATTTCCTCACAGCAGCACCAGACTGAAACTGAGGCCGTGTTAGGTGGACCATGGTTTCTTGACAGACACTGTTACTCCCTATTACAAACCCAAATCTATTAATATTTATTTTTTGTACCTTATTTTTTGATTCAATAGTCTCAAGCACACTCTTCCCCTCAGATAGCTGCAGAGCTTATTATTAATACCTCATTTCCTTTCAAGTCTGTTCACATGTTCCCTTATCAGAGAGGACTTCCTTGATTACCCACCCTATGAAAAGTGGCAATTTCCTTCTGCACTGTGCTTCCTACTTTCTGTTACTCTGCTTTATTTTTCTTTCTTTTACTATCACCTGATATACATGTATTTTTTTCTCCCCCAACTAGAGTGGAAGCTCCAGGAGAGCAGGGGCCTTTCTCACCTCTTAGTCACTGCTGTTTCTGCAGTCCCTGGAACAGTGCCTGGCATGTAGTAGAGGCTGGATAGATATTTGATGCATGAATAATAATATTACTAACAATAATAGCCAATACTTATGGAAGGATAACTATGTACCAAGCATTGTTCTAAGCACTTTATATTGTTAATCCACTTGATCCTCACTACAGTCCTGCGTGGTCAATAGCATTGTTTACATCATTTTACAATGAGGAAACATTTATATTCTACTCAAAACAACAGATACATTTGAAGCATTGTATATGGATCAAATTTATTAAACAGAGTCTTTAAATGTGCTAGAGAATCTTAATACCTAAAAGGAAACTTTTAACTATTTTATCATGATGATGTTCTACTGATAATGTATTTTCTTTAGCTGCTCCTTAAGGTTGTTTTGCTTACAGTCCTGTTCACCATCTCTCAAAAGTACTGGAGAGGGAGTTATGGAGAAAGGGAACTTACCTGAGAAATGATTTTAGAACCCAAATCATCTATCCTGTCCATCAGCCACAGGAAGTACTGACTTATCCCTTTGTTAATGGTCCTGTTTGAGATGATGCTGATGTCATGGTCCCTGGTTAGAACTCCTTCATTTGTTTCCTACTGTATAGAACCCAACCCCTTATGATTATACAGTGGAAGTGAGAAATAGATTCAAGGGATTAGATCTGATAGACAGAGTGCCTGAAGAACTATGGACGGAGGTTCGTGACATTGTACAGGAGGCAGTGATCAAAACCATCTCCAAGAAAAAGAAATGCAAAAAGGCAAAACGGTTGTCTGAGGAGGCCTTTACAATTATCTGAGAAAAGAAGAGAAGCAAAAGCAAAGGAGAAAAGAAAAGATATATCCATCTGAGTGCAGAGTTCCAAAGATTAGCAAGCTTAATAGATAAGAAAGCCTTCCTAACAGATCAATGCAAAAAAAATAGAGGAAAACAACAGACTGGGAAAGACTAGAGATCTCTTCAAGAAAATCAGAGATACCAAGGGAATATTTCATGCAAAGATGGGCACAATAAAGGATAGAAACAGTATGGCCCTACAGAAGCAGAAGATATTAAGAAGAGGCAGCAAGAATACACAGAAGAACTATACAAAAAAGATCTTCATGACCGAGATAACCATGATGGTGTTATCACTCACCTAGAGTCAGACATCCTGAAATGCGAAGTCAAGTGGGCCTTAGGGAGCATCACTATGAACAAAGCTAGTGGAGGTGATGGAATTCCAGTTGAGCTATTTCAAATCCTAAAAGATAATGCTGTTAAAGTGCTGTACTCAATATGCCAGCAAATCTGGAAAACTCAGCAGTGGCCACAGGACTGGAAAAGGTCAGTTTTCATTCCAATCCCAAAGAAGGGCAATGCCAAAGAATGTTCAAACTACTGAACAGTTGCACTCATCTCACATGCTAGCAAAGTAATGCTCAAAATTCTCCAAGCCAGGCTTCAACAATATGTGAATCATGAACTTCCAGATGTTCAAACTGGACTTAGAAAAGGCAGAGGAACCAGAGGTCAAATTGCCAGCATCTGTTGGATCATAGAAAAAGCAAGAGAGTTCCAGAAAAAACATCTGCTTCATTGATTACACCAAAGCCTTTGACTGTGTAGATCACAACAAACTGAGGAAAATTCTGAAAGAGATGGGAATACCAGACCATCTTACCTGCCTCCTGAAATCTGTATGCAGGTCAAGGAGCAACAGTTAGAACTGGACACGGAACAACAGACTGGTTCCAAATCAGGAAAGGAGTACATCAAGTCTGTATACTGTCACCCTGCTTATTTAACTTATATGCAGAGTACATGCTGTTGCTCAGTCGTGTCTGACTCTTTGAAGTCCCGTGGATTATAGCCCACCAGGCTTCTCTGTCCATAGGATATCCTGCCAAGAATACTGGAGTAGTTTGCCATTTCCTACTTCAGGGAATCTTCTCGACCAAGGGATCAAACCCTGGGTCTATATGCAGAGTACATCATGCAGAATGCCAGGCTGGATGAAGCACAAGCTGGAATCAAGATTGTTGGGAGAAATATTAATAACCCCAGATACGTAGATGACACCATCCTTATGGCAGAAAGTGAAGAGGAACTAAAGAGCCTCTTAATGAAAGTGAAAGAGGAAAGTGAAAAAGCTGGCTTAAAAGCCAACATTAAAAAAACCTAAGATCATGGCATCTGGTCCCATCACTTCATGGAAAATAGACAGGGAAACAGTGGAAACAGTGACAGGCTTTCTTTTCTTGGGCTTCAAAAATCACTGTAGATGGTGACTGCGACCGCGCAATTAAAAGACACTTGCTTCTTGGAAGAAAAGCTATGATAAACCTAGACTGCCTATTAAAAAGCAGAGATATTACTTTGCTGACAAATGTCCTTTTGGTCAAAGCTATGGTTTTTCCATTAGTCATATACAGATGTGAGAGTTGAACCATAAAGAAAGCTGAGTGCCAAAATAGTGATGCTTTTGAACTGTGGTGTTGGAGAAGATTCTTGAGAGTCCCTTGGACTGCAGGGAGATCAAACCAGTCCATCCTAAAGGAAATCAGTCCTGAATATTCATTGGAAGGACTGATGCTGAAGCTCTAATAATTTAGCCACCTAATGCAAAGAACTGACTCATTGGAAAAGACCCTGATGCTGGGAAAAATCGAAGGCAGGAAAAGAAGGGGACAACAGAGGATGAGATGGTTGGATGGCATCACTGACTCGATGGACATGAGTTTGAGCAAGTTCCAGGAGTTGGTGTTGGACAGGGAAACCTGGTGTGATGCAGTCCATGGGGTTGCAAAGAGTTGGACACGACTGAACTGAACTGAACTGAGAGCCCAGCCCCATGTGCCTTGTTCATGAAGAACCAATTTCTTTGGTTCACAGAACATTTATAATATTGCAAAGTCTTTACCAACTCAGAAAAACATATTTCCCTGTTCCAGGAACAAAAATGGAACCACTATGCTTCAGAAATGCTAAGTTAACATTTCCATTGACCAAGACATTCTGATTAGCCTTTCTGAGCAAAGTGGACAGGGCTTCTCATATTTTTGCCTCTCACACTCTGTAGCTGCCACCCAAGGATCAAAAGGGAAGCATTTCACTATAAAACACTGTCAAATAGTTTAGAGGCACATTCATTAGTTTAACTATTTTTTCTTGGCATAGACTTAAAATTGAACCAGTCCTTCCCAAGTCTCCCTAACTTCATTTTTCTCTTGGCACTATCTCCAGAAATCTTGTTTATACTCCATTTTTCCCCCTAGGCTATTGTCTAAGATTAAGACTATAAGCTGTTTCCTAGCACAGTGCTGCTCAAACTCTAAGATCCGGTGGATCAATAAAAGAGATTTGAAAGAAAGAAAAAAGTCTTAGGAAACAGTATGAGAAAAAAAAGAAAAGGAACCAGTATGGGGTTCTATACACTATATTTTACCAAATAAGGTTATTAATTTATTGACTTATTTTCTTTTGCTCACTGTTGTATCTTCAACGTCTAGTATTTATGTTTTATTTTTCCAAACTTTAAACTTTTAATTTTGCATCGGGGTATAACTGATTAACAATGTTGTGCTCGTTTCTGGTGAACAGTGAAGGGACTCAGCCATACATATAAAAATATGGAACACTTCATGAATTTGCATGTCATCCTTGTATAGGGGCCATGCTAATCTTCTCTGTACTGTTCCGATTTTAGTATATGTTCTGCCAAAGTGAGCAAGGGCTATTTTTTAAATGGCTAATTTTTACTGGCATCATTTGAGAAGAAAGGGCATTTTCACATCAAGAAAGTAGGGGGAAAACCATCTCAGAATAAATAAGTCTTCTACACTGAATAAGTTCAGTTTTATGAAAAACTCATTACATTATCATTAGCTTTCTCATTTCTTGGGGGACTGGTGAAACTTTCGGCTTTCACCTCTAGACTCTGAGTTGAAAATTTCAAGGATCTTTTCCTGCTGGCTCTTTCTGGGTTCTGGTTCTCTTCTGCCCTTGATGACATCCCCAACAGGGGCCCTTGTATATACAAGCTGTGGATTCCTAGTGTCCTTAGGTCACCTGGCCCAGCTGTAGGTCTTTTCTTCCTTTAGCTTTGTTCTCATGTTGCTCTTTTCAGAACTTCATTCAGCAAGTCATAAAACACACCTGCACCTCAAAAGCCAACCATCCATTTATCTTGGGATTTCCACAGTGCCTTTCCTTTAACATTCAATTATGCTAGCTAAATCTTCACAGTTAACTTCTGAACACAAAGGTTGGCCCCACAAGGTTTTCATTAATAAAATGGAGATTGACATTACTACGGAGAATTTTGAAAATGAATGAGAGAAACTAATTCAACAAACATTTATTTAGCAAGCACTGGATTATAAAGATTAATAATAAAATGTTCTTTGTCCTATAAGCAGTCACAGATTTATTGGAGAGGCAGCATATAAGTTGAGAGTTTGTTCTCTTAACCTGCAGTTGATAAAATGGATGTACTTGGGGAAAGTGTGAAAGCAAAAGTGTTAGTTGCTCAGTAGTGTCTGACTCTGCAGTCCCATGGACTGTAGCCCACCAGTCTCTTCTGTCCCTGGAATTCTCCAGGGAAGAATACTGAAGTGGGTAGCCATGCCCGTCTCCAAGGGATCTACCTGACCAGGAATCAAACCTGGGGCTCCTGAATTGCAGGCAGTTACCATCTGAGCCACCAGGGAACCCCCATACTTGGGAAAGAGAGTGCATAATGAGATTGGAGGTAAAGATTTGGTTGTATGTGCATTTTTCTGAGAAGTTTCATTACTCTCATTAGATTTTCAACTGAGTCCAAGATTTCCAAAAGAAAAATGCTGATATAAACAGATAACTTTAATACACTAAAATAGATTACCATAAGGAACTGTGACCGATATTACGGGTGGACAAAGAGAGCACTTTTGTTCTGCTCAAGGGAAAAAATACAGCTTCATTGATCAGGGTTTCAAAGGACAAATAGGAGTTGGGGAGGGGAGATGGCAAGGACATTGGAGGCAGAAAAAACAGCATGTGCAAAGTCATGGGTTCCAGGAAAAAGATGTATGTTTCAGAAAAATGCAATGTGGCTGGAGTTTGGAGTGCATGGTGAGACATATACATGGCTAGGGAGTCATAAACTTTATAAACTGTGTGGATTACAGAGAACCAGCAGAAATCTTTAAAAATAGGGTTTGACACTGTCAGTTGTGTGAAGTATATAAACATTTATCAAAGGAAAAATGTTCCACTCCTGCCTCAGTAAGGGGGTGACTTGGGCAATGAAGTCTGCTGTTCCTGAAGTCTGGAAGCATTTGAGAAAAAGAGCAAGAGTGCTAGGGCGTAGCCCAGCCCATAATAAAATGGGCATAGTAAAGTGTAATCTGGAGATTACACGTAAAATCTGTCCTAACCAGGGATCAAACCTGTCCTAACCAGGGATTAAACCTTATCCCCTGAGATGGAAGGCTGAGTCTTAGCCACTGCACAGCCAGGAAGTCACCTCCTTGTTTGCTTCTTGTCTTTCTCTGATCCCCACTGCCCCCTTCATACATCCAGAAGAATTTCTTTGGTTTTTACCTTCCAGGTTTTTACCTTCTAAAAGGTTTACCTTCTAAAATGGTTGAACTAGAAGGAATCTCAAAAGTTATTCTGAGATTAATAGCCCCACATCCCTATTTTACAGTTTTGGAAATAGACTTTGAGTAAGGAGATGATTTCTTCTCCTTGTTTCTCCCCTTCCATCTCTAGTTTGGTGCTGGGCCTGCGGCTCTCCTCTTGCTCTTTTGAGGAAATTTCAGGGGCTCTTTTGGCTTTAACTAACATCCCCATACCAGAAATTCCAAGATTTGTATTCCTAGTTTGATTATACTATCTAAGCCCCAAACCTTTTAATTGTCTACAGAACTTCCAATCTGATATTTTAGATTCTCCTGAAGCACAGCATGTTCAAAGGTGAATTGATGATCTTTTCCCATCTCTAGTATTACCTGCTTTAGAAAATGGCACCTGCTCTCAGTGCAGGGGGCCCAGGTCAGGGAACTAGATCCCACATGCTGCAACTAAGGGTTGGAATGCTGCAATGAAGATTGAAGATCCTGTGTCCTGCAACTATGACTCAGCGCAGCCACATAAATAAATATAGATATTAAAAATAAATAAACATAGTTAAAGAAAATGGTACCAGATCCACCGAATCACTCAAATTAAACTAGATATTATGTTTATATCTCCTCCTTTAATGTCCTCCCCAAATCCAATCAATCACTGAGACCTCTCATTTTACCACCTAAAATGTCCATTTGTCCTTTTCTGTATATATATTTATATATTCCCCCCCCCCAAGCCTCACAGCTTGTGGGATCTTAGTTCCCCCACCAGAGACTGAACCTGAACCCTTGACAGTGAGAGCGAGGAGTCCTAACCATTGGACTGCCAAGGTATTCCCCATCATCGCTGTATTAGACCACTATCTTTTGCTTGGACTTGCTGCAATATTCTTCTAACTCCTAAAGTACTCATCTCTCCCTGAATCTCCTTTCCACACTGCAATCACAGTGAACTTCTTAAAACATAAACCTGAGAATACTATGCTTTTATTAGCCCTTTACTAGATGATCACTGCTTGGAGTTAACAACTAAAGTCTCTTATTTTCCTTCTTTCTGCCCAATTCTTGAGTCTCATTTAGTTTCATCCTGTCTCTCATTATGCACCAGTCACACTGGCCTTTTTTTTCGGTTCCTCACCAGTGCCAAAGCTCCTTCCCTGACTGAGGTCTTTGCACATATTATCTCTCACATTCCTTCCCTCCTAGACTGGTCAATTTCCCGTCACCTTTCAGGTTCTAGCTGAAGCTCAGGACTTCAGAGAAAACTTCCTGGTCTTCTGACTAAGTGAGGTCCATCTATTCTTTCTCATGCACTCTACACAGCTGTGATTGAATAATTATTTTAATAGCTGTTTGCTGTCAGTTTCCCTGACTATAGATTTAAAGGGGAAGTGAACTCTTAAGACTTTCTCTCCAGCACATTGCCTCAGTTCAGTTCAGTTCAATCACTCAGTCGTGTCTGACTCTTTGCGACCCCATGGACTGCAGTGTGCCAGCCTCTCTGTCCATCACCAACTCCCGGAGTTTACCCAAACTCACGTCCAATGAGTTGGTGTTGCCATCCAACCATCTCATCCTTCGTCATCCCGTTCTCCTCCTGTCTTCAATCTTTCCCAGCATCAATGTCTTTTCAAATGAGTCAGCTCTTTGCATCAGGTGGCCAAAGTATTGGTGTTTCAGCTTCAACATCAGTCCTTCCAGTGAACACCCAGAACTGATCTCCTTTAGGATGGACTGGTTTGATCTCCTTGCAGTCCAAGGGATTCTCAAGAGTCTTCTCCAACACCACAGTTCAAAAGCATCAATTCTTCAGCGCTCAGCTTTCTTTACAGTCCAATTCTCACATCCATACATGACTACTGGAAAAACCATAGCCTTGACTAGACGGACCTTTGTTGGCAAGGTCCGTCTGCTTTTTAATATGATATCTAGTTTGGTCATAACTTTCCTTCCAAGGAGCAAACGTCTTTTAATTTCATGACTGCAATCACCATCTGCAGGAATTTTGGAGCCCCCCAAATTAAAGTCAGCCACTGTTTCTCCATCTATTTGCCATGAAGTGATGGGACCAGATGCCATGATCTTAGTTTTCTGAATGTTGAGCTTTAAGTCAACTTTTTCACTCTCCTCTTCCACTTTCATCAAGAGGCTCTTTAGTTCTTCTTCACTTTCTGCCATAAGGGTGGTGTCACCTGCATATCTGAGGTTATTGATATTCCTCCCAGCAATCTTGATTCCAGCTTGTGCTTCATCCAGCCCAGCGTTTCTCATGATGTACTCTGCATATAAGTTAAATAAGCAGGGTGACTACATATACAGCCTTAACGCACTCCTCGCCCTCAATAAATACTTGTTATGTTAGTAGAGGGACTGAATGGTCTATACACCTAGTGGTAGAGGATAAACTAGAATCCAAAGTCATTTCTGATACAGTATTCTTTTCTTTGCCACCCTAAGATGATACCCCACACTCCAGACTTCCTCTTCCTCTTCCCAATGATTAATTATATGCCTTTTTTCTCTTTTTGGCTACGCTGGGGTTTCTCTTGCTGCAAGTGGGCTTCCTCTACTTGTGGCGGGTGGATGCACAGGCTTTTCACTGTGGTGGCTTCTCTTATTGCAGAGCATGGACTCTAGGGCACTCAGGCTGCAGTAGTTGCAGCCTGTGGGCTTTAGTGCACAGGTTTAGTTGTGGCAAACAAGTTTAGTTGTCCCACGACATGTGGAATCTTCCTGCATTTGGGATCAAACCCCTGTCGCCTGCATTGGCAGGTGGATTCTTAACCACTGCACCACCAGGGAAGTCCTATATGTCTTAATTTTTTTTTTTTTTTTTTTTTTTTTACTGTGCTGTGTCTTAGTTGCAGCATGTGGGATCTAGATCCCTGACTAGGGATTGAACCTGTGCCTCCTGCTGTGGTATCCAGGAGTCTTGGCCACTGAACCACCAGGAAAGTCCCTAAATATATATCAATATTGTGTGTTCTGTTCAGGGGCCTGTTAAAACCAATCTTGTGAACTAATTCAGGTTTAGAGACTATCCTTCCCCCCAGGATATCTGCCTTTTAACTGGGAATACCTGTAGGACAGAAAGTAATCCCAAAGGGACTAATCAAAATTTCAGGCACTAAGAAAATATTATTGAAAGGAGGAAATTTTCACTATCATCCCTTAATGGGATTATAGGAAAGAAACTTAAAATGTACCAGATTTGCTTTAATGTTTTTGTTTTTTGATTTATGGGACTTTATCTTTGCAACAAACCTGTTAGGTAGATATTATTATCCCTTTCACCAAATAAGGGACTCTCTGAAAGTTTTAGTAATTTACCTAGAGTCATAAATCTGTTGAGGAGGCCTGTATTTAGTCACTCCCCCTCCCAGGTTATGACTCCTAGTCTAATCCTATTTTTACCATACACGCCTAAAAGGGTAGGCTAGGCAACTTCTTACAGCTTACACATAAATCTGGGTCATGAAGTTAACTAAGTAATCTTTCTTTTCTTTTTTTTTAAAAAGGCTTACCAGGTTACTTTTCTTCCTTTGGTGGGATCTATGCTCTGAACCTGGATTCTGCCAGAAATCTATCATATTTGGTACCTCACCTTATCCATTCCAACCATAAATGTGATTATGGGCAGGAAAAAAGTATTTTGAGCACTTTTGGCAAAATTATGATGCAACATCCAAGATATGTTATCACTTATTTTACTACTGAGTCCACTAAAGCTTCCTATATCCAGGGAGTGGATGGTATCAGGTTGACCCTTAAGAGTGCATTCTTTTTTTTTTTTTTTTTTTTTTTAGAGTGCATTCTTCATCTGTTTACTACTATTTGTAAAAACAAAAGCTATTAGGAGATGGGCTGTCCCATATCAAAGATGCTTGCAGGGGTCAGGTTTGCCTCTGATGAAAAATGCTTCTGCCCACCCTTTGTGTATATGTGTGTGTGCTCAGTGGCTAAGTCCTGTGTGACTCTTTACGACGCCGTGGACTGTAAACCCACCAGGCTCCCCTGTCTATGGGATTCTCTAGGAAAGAATACTGGAGTGGGTTGCCATTTCCTCCCCTAGGGAATCTTCTCAACCCAAGGATAGAACCTGCATCTCCTGTGTCTCCAGCTTTGGTAGGCAGGTTCTTTACGAGTGCCACCCCCATCCTTTAGACTTCCTCAGTACAAATTTCTCTTGGGGTTGGAGGGACACTTTTACGTTCCTCTCAATGTCAGACAAACTTCCTTAATAGCTTTGTGACCTTGGGCACATGCCTTAACCTCTGTTTCCTCAGTTGTAAAATGGATTGACTGACAGCTATTTTGATGCTGAAAGTCTTTAATATGTTTGAAAGCACCTGACAACAAAAGGTAGTCTACAGCAGGTATTTAAAGAACATTAATTTCCTTCCTTCTCCAGGTAAGGGCTCATTGAAAGAACAGTAAAATTTTGTGTAGATGTGTGAAGTGTGTTTTTCTTGGAAAAACCCACAGTTTAACAGATTATCACGGGGGGCCAGCGATGTCCCTGAAAAAGAATTGTAGATTCTCCTGCCTGCAACCGCCAAAGGGTAAATCTCTCTCAGGGGATCAGATTTTTTGTGGATATTTTTGTTCTCTAGGTACTCTTTCTTGTAGACTGATAACAGAAGAGGATGACCAGGTGAGGGGCTTTCTCTCTCAGGGCGGGGTCCCTTTGAACTTTCCCTGAGGGCTCTGTGACTCCTGTTTGTGTTCCCTCCCATAGGAGGGGTAGTGTGCCATCTGCAACTGGGAAGCAGGTTTAAGGTCGCTCAGCCTTCGAGGGTCGCTTCCTCACCGAAAAACCAACTTTTGTGGGTTTCCTCAAGCTAAAGGGACTCTCTTCAGCTCCAGCTGTTAGTCAAAACCTCGTGGTGCAATCCTGGCCGCCAATCCCACCCTCCTAGGCCCCAATCCCGAGGCGGTGGGGGCGGGGAGGCCGCGCGCGCCGCTTCCGCTCCTCCACACCACCAGAGGGCGCTGCGGTCCCGCCTCTGTCTTCCCGGGGTGCTTCGCGCCGGGCCCCTTCCGCGTGGGCGAGTGAATGTGAGAGTCAGCGTCGCGCCGCGCGCGCCGACCGCCTCCGCCGCCCGGCGCTCTTATTTCGGCTGCGAGGGGCGAGCGCGCGCGTAAAGGCATAGAGACGGGCGTTGAGCTCTCGGGCTAGAGCGTCGCCGAGTCGGAGCCGGAGCCCAAGCCGCGCGCTGTGTCTCCGCTGCGTCCGCCGAGGCCCCCGAGTGTCAGGGACAAAAGCCGCCACCGCGCCTCCTGCTCTCGTCGCCGGGGCTCATCCGCTGCCGCCGCCGCCCTGAGGAGAGTCTGCCGCCGTCTTCACCCGTGAGGATCCGAGAGCCATGTCGGCCAGCAGCCTCTTGGAGCAGGTACAGGCCCGGCCCGCATGCCTCGGCCATTGTGTGAGGCGAGAGGGAGCCTGACTAGGCCCGGACCCGCCGCCCCCAGTCGGGTCAAGGCGAGGCGGCGCGTCTCGCGGGCCAGGTTTCGAGCCTCTCAGGCCGGCCGCGCCCAGCGACTCGCCCTCGGCCCGTTCTCCCCGCTCTTCCCCGGGCCTCGGAGCCCGCCGGCCGCGCCGCGTCCCTTCCTCTCAGCGGGCCTCGTTTTTCTCTTGTTTCCTTCCCCTTCCTTGAAGCCCTGGTCCCCTCGCGTTGTTTGTGGCGCGGTCCCGGCTCCTCTCCGCGGCCCCCTCCGGCTTCGCACTTCCCCCGCCTCCCATCTTCAGCCTCCCCCTCCACCCCCGTTCCTGACGCCGCTCCTCAGGCCTGCGCCTTTATTCCCTTCTCGGGCCCGGCTTTAATTTGTCTTTCCTTTTCCGTTTCTTCCTCGGACGACTTGCCGCTCGGCGACGTTTCCTTCGCCTGCAGAGACCGAAAGGTCAAGGAAACAAAGGTGAGCCCGGCTCCGCCGGTGGCCCGGGGCGGGCGGGGGGACCCTGAGTGGGGGGGCGGGGTCTCCGGGAAGCGCCCGGGGGAGAGGACCTTTCGGAAGCCGCTTAGTTTGCAGGTGCCTCACACACTTAAGTGTTTGACCCTTTCGGTGTGTTCCTGCAGCTGACGAACAGCTTTTTAGTGAACAAGGAGTAATTCATTGGAAGTGGGGGGTGGAATCGGTTTTGAAATGTTCCAGGTCCTTAGTTTCCTGTAGGTCTTAAAAGGCCTTTGTTTTTCATCCTCGTGGATCACACTCTGGAAGTACTCACATGTGGTGGGGGAGGGGAAGCGGGAGGGAATTGAAATCTAGAGGAGCCAATAAAATGACCTTTTTAGATCAACTCTCCCTGGGTGGAGGGAGACATTTTCACTGACGAATTGTTGCTCGACATTCACTCATCTTTACCGTTTTGAAATACAAACTTAACTTGCTCTTTAATAAGGTTTTTCTCTTGTTAGGAGGTATTTGGTTAATTTGGGAGGTAGATTGTACGATTGAGACGCTCCTAATTGGAATTTTTTTCCTCTAGTACAAAATGGATCCGTACATCAAAAGGATGGATTAAACGATGATGATTTTGAACCTTACTTGAGTCCACAGGCAAGGCCCGTGAGTAGTTAACCATTTACATGCTTGATCTTAGGATGTAGTATACGTTTATTCTTTGCTCTGCTCTAGCAATAAATCTGATTTTCACTGGATGACTTTCTTAATACCAGTCAGCATGTTATAAAAAAAAAAAAGTTGCTACAGATGTTGTAGGCTGTTAAGATTCTCATCTCTATTGTCAGCAAACAATTCTCTGAGGCTAGTACTGATAACATTTTATAGTGTACTAACAGCAACACTTGTTTGAGTAGTTCTTCCTCCTTACCAAGAATATAACTGCAAAACTTAAGAATACTTTTCTGTGTTAAATATTTTCACTCCCAAAACATTTTTCACGTTTGCTTCTTTGGGGAGCTATAGAATTTACAAAATGGATTTAAAGTAATGTAAGATACTGTTTAGCACAAAGATCAAGAATAATGGAATTCAGTTTTTGTAATGTAATCTATCTTCTAATGTGAAGACAAGAGTTGCATATAGGTTCATGTATGAACATGACCTGTACACACAAAAAGTTTTGACTTGGTAGTTTTTTGTATTAGTATTTTGAATCCCAAAGACACAGCCACAAAGTTGTAGCTAATAAATATAACTCCCCAGATTAATTAACCAAAAGGAAAATTGACAGTAACTCATTTAGAATATCGTAGAAGATAGAGAAACTTACGGAACATTTATATAAATTCTGAACAGATGCTCTGTGATACATATAATAGTCTTGAATAACTTGACATATTAGTGAGAGTGCATGTTTGGGCCTAATTCTTACGTAAAACTCTTTGATTCCTTATGTAAAAGTTTCTGTATTGAAAGTGTAGAAACCACTTAAGCAAGTAATTGGGAAAAAGTTTTTACAGAAGACAACCAGTTAATCAGGAAAAGTAGGGAAGGAAGTAGAGGAATGAACTATCACTGGGTTCCTGCTATTGAAGTAGTTTGCTTACATAATCATAACAGGGAGAGTGGTAGCATTTGGAAACATAATTCTAGGTAGTTCTTGTGAAACATTGTGTAATTCAGAGTTTTGAGCTCAGGGGCATGTGGGAACCTGCCAGATCAGGTGTAGGCATTCAGCTGTTATAATAGCATAATATGTGATAATGAGTGCATTTGTTTTATTAAAAAGAAGGCTAAAACTTAAATATCTTGAAAAACTTGTGGGGGGGGGTATATAAATTTTGGTTGAGAAGACATAATTTGAGACTTTGTAGTTTGTCAAGAGTGTTTCATCTATTTTTTTAACCAATTTTTATTACATTATTTGGAATAATTATTCAGGCTTAATCTATTAAGGGTAGACTAAATTTCTTATTTATAATGAATTTGGGGCTGTTAAAATTATAACACTATCTTTGAGACGTAGATTTTTCGTAAACTTGAGGGTATATGTCACTTAGTTTTAAATTGATTTAGTTTTAAATTTAAAAGAAAGTTTTAAATTGGTAGAGAAAAGCTCCACTATTTAATCAAACTGCATTAGTTGAAAAATCTAATCTTCAGGAGATGTGTTTTAGTAGCCAAGGAGAAGTACTCTTGGCTTTGATAATACAAACCAATACAGACCTAGTATATTTATAGTTTTGATCATCCAAGAACAACATTCTCTATTGACTAGTTAGTGGATTCTTACATACCAGAGCTCTTTTGAAGTTAGGTTAAAGCACTCTATTTTTGAGTTGAGCTGACTCTGCATGTATAGAAACCAATTGTATGTATCTGTTACTTTGATTTGAGGGACTACTTTGTGAGTTATAGGGTTTATTTTAAAATACTGTCAGCACAGATGAAAGAATGTCTTTACAATGTAATCTGTTTTCTAATGTGAAGACTAGTTGGGTAAAATTTTTTCTGGTTATTCTCAAGGATGATGATTCTTTTAAAGATATAGACTGTACCATGCCTTTAGAAATTAATTCCTGTTTTTAATGGAAAAGTTAAGTGTACATTTTAGCTACAGCCTTTACTTTTATAGATGAAACAGAACAAGTAGCAATACTTGTTTAGTTCTGGATCCTTTGGAAGCCACTGTGCACTTTCTTTTTTTTTTTTTTGCTTCACTGTGCACTTTCTTTCCAGGTTATAATTTTTTTTCATTTTTAAAAATTTCAGGTTATAATTAAATAGTGGCATCTACTGATGTTCTCAGATGGTCTGCCAGAAAGCTGTATTATAAACTAGATGTGTTGAGCTTTTCTTTTTGGTTTATGGTTGGATAATGGCTGCACAGATTTTGGGGATAGAAATTGAAATTTCCAGTTCATTTTGTTGTTTTATTTATTATACAATGCAGTTTTAATAGGAAACTCTTTTGAATATTATTCTGTTCTGCCAGTATTCCCATTCCTTCAGTCCAGAGATAGTGGTTTTAATAAAGGCATCCTCAGAGAGTGGGCTTCCCGGATAACTCAGATGGTAAAGAATTAGCCTGCAATGCAGGAGACCCTGGTTCCATTCCTGGGTCAGGAAGATACACTGGCGAAGGGATAGGCTACCCACTCCAGTATTCTTGGGCTTCCCTTGTGGCTCAGCTGGTAAAGAATCCACCCGCAATGAGGGAGGTCTGGGTTCTCCCTGAATTGGGAACATACCCTGGAGGAGGATATGGCAACCCACTCCAGTATTCTTGCTTGGAGAATTAACCATGGACAGACAAGCCTGGTGGGCTACAGTCCATGGGGGTCTCAAAGAGTCAGACACGACTGAGTGGCTAAGCACACATTCTTTCTCACAGAACAGGACTTACACTTGGTGAGATGCTGGGTTTTCCCTTATCTGAACTGAATCACTAAAAGCTAAGGCCTGTGTTCACTGTATGTCAGTTTAGTTTTAAATGTTTAAACACTTCAATGATTAAACCAAAATATCTTAGTCTATAAAAATACCAGCAAGTTTATGGGAAGAGACCATCTGGAAAAAAAAAAACCTCATTTTTTTATGGTAATGGCTGAAATGTTTGTACTGTATGAATAATTGGGAGAGGAAATGTCCTGGTGGTTTTATTTATTTTTGTGTTTAGTTTTAATTTGCCTTTTTTTTTTCCTTCCACAGAATAATGCGTATACTGCCATGTCAGATTCCTACTTACCCAGTTACTACAGTCCCTCCATTGGCTTCTCCTATTCTTTGGGTGAAGCTGCTTGGTCTACTGGGGGTGACACAGCCATGCCCTATCTAACTTCTTATGGACAGCTGAGCAACGGAGAGCCTCACTTTCTACCAGATGCAATGTTTGGACAACCAGGAGCCCTGGGTAGCACTCCATTTCTTGGTCAGCATGGTTTTAATTTCTTTCCCAGTGGGATTGACTTCTCAGCTTGGGGAAATAACAGTTCTCAGGGACAGTCTACTCAGAGCTCTGGATATAGTAGCAATTATGCTTATGCACCTAGCTCCTTAGGTGGAGCCATGATTGATGGACAGTCAGCTTTTGCTAGTGAGACCCTCAATAAGGCTCCTGGCATGAATACTATAGACCAAGGGATGGCAGCACTGAAGTTGGGTAGCACAGAAGTTGCAAGCAATGTTCCAAAAGTTGTAGGCTCTGCTGTTGGTAGTGGGTCCATTACTAGTAACATCGTGGCTTCCAATAGTTTGCCTCCAGCTACCATTGCTCCTCCAAAACCAGCATCTTGGGCTGATATTGCTAGCAAGCCTGCGAAACAGCAACCCAAGTTGAAGACCAAGAATGGCATTGCAGGGTCAAGTCTTCCGCCACCCCCAATAAAGCATAACATGGATATTGGAACTTGGGATAACAAGGGTCCTGTGGCAAAAGCCCCCTCACAGGCTTTGGTTCAGAATATAGGTCAGCAGCCAACCCAAGGGTCTCCGCAGCCTGTAGGTCAGCAGGCTAACAATAGCCCACCTGTGGCTCAGGCATCAGTAGGGCAACAGACGCAGCCATTGCCTCCACCTCCGCCACAGCCTGCTCAGCTCTCAGTGCAGCAGCAGGCAGCTCAGCCAACCCGCTGGGTAGCACCTCGGAACCGTGGCAGTGGGTTCGGTCATAATGGGGTGGATGGTAATGGAGTAGGACAGACTCAGGCTGGATCTGGATCTACTCCTTCAGAACCTCATCCGGTCTTGGAGAAGCTGCGGTCCATAAATAACTATAACCCCAAGGATTTTGACTGGAATCTGAAACATGGCCGGGTTTTCATCATTAAGAGCTACTCCGAGGACGATATCCACCGCTCCATTAAGTATAATATCTGGTGCAGCACAGAGCACGGTAACAAGAGACTGGATGCTGCTTATCGCTCCATGAACGGGAAAGGCCCCGTTTACTTACTGTTCAGTGTCAACGGCAGTGGACACTTCTGTGGTGTCGCAGAAATGAAATCTGCTGTGGACTACAACACATGTGCAGGTGTGTGGTCCCAGGACAAATGGAAGGGTCGTTTTGATGTCAGGTGGATTTTTGTGAAGGACGTTCCCAATAGCCAACTGCGACACATTCGCCTAGAGAACAACGAGAATAAACCAGTGACCAACTCCAGGGACACTCAGGAAGTGCCTCTGGAAAAAGCTAAGCAGGTGTTGAAAATCATAGCCAGCTACAAGCACACCACTTCCATTTTTGATGACTTCTCACACTATGAGAAACGCCAAGAGGAAGAAGAAAGTGTTAAAAAGGTAACCAGCTTACTCTTCTTAAAACTTTTAAGGGAAGGAGAAGGAACCCTTTTTAAGACTTAAAGGGAAGGAGGAGGAACTAGAGAGAACAGGAGAGGTATAATACTGAACCATTAATAAAAGCTTTGTAAATAACACAAGTATCATTTAACAGTTCAAGTCTTTATGGGAGGATAATTGGTCTTATTATTTGAACCTTAGTGTGAAAGAGTGTGGGAACTTTAATAGGGGACAGAAATGTGGGCTTGAGTTAAAGGAAAGCAGAAACCATAGAGAAACTGACTTTGTGAGATGCAGGAACAGGTAAAGAATGAGTGAAAAGTACACAAAGGGAGTAATTGAAGTGAAAGAAACAAAACTGAAAGTAGGAAAAGATTGAGGCTGTAATGTGGCAGAGAAAAAGATTAAAATTCTGTTGCAGGTTTTGGCCTAGCTGAGTACTTGGTTATTTTCAAGAGTCACCAAGCCCTGACATTTCTGCCTGCCTGCTGACAACTGGCAGTGTTGAGGATGTTTTTCAGAACTTTCTTCCTTGCTCCTGTCTTTTGTAGTGTTCTGCTTAATCTTTTTTCTTTCCCCAAGATCTTTTTCCCATTAGAAAAGTTTATTATATAAAACTTGAAAAACAGATGGTCAGGAAAAACTGGCCTCTTGCTCTTAACATTTTGCTGTATTCCTAAAGATCCACGTTCTTGTTTTCCTCTGTAACAGGTAGTTATCTTGGACAGAGTGGGGAATAGTTCTGTACTAAAAGGTTGAATTTATTTGAAAGAGTTGGTCTGGTGCATTGAATGTGTAAGGACCATAAGCGAATGATAAAATACGGGTCAGGGCAGATCACTTATTATCCCGAACTTAAGCGTATTTAAATGTAGAAAGTAGGTGAAAAGATAATGGCGAGGAGGAAATATTTTTAAAAAATATTTTTTAATGATAGAATCCTGAGTGGTTAATTTCAAATGTAAAATAAACAAAACCTAACAGACTTATGCAAATATATTCTCCTTGAATTGGTCATTAATTCATAGGGATCTTCTGTAATTGATCTAGGACCTGAGGCACTTGTTTTGCCTCTGTAAAGGAGGACTGCTCAAAGGAATAACTTGGCTCAGGTAGATTCTCTACCTCCATTAACATAGTCAGAGGTCCATAGTTGCCTAAAACAGGATGGTTGACTTTTATCTTCCGGTATGTTCAGACAAATAAGAAATAGAGATGTACTTGTCAGTGATGCTGAAAGTATTGGGGAGATAGAGCCAGATTACTGGAAAGTTGGTTGTCAGAAAAAACTTGCTCCTTTCCTGGAGTTTTAACCATTTAACTTAAAAGTTTTCCATAATGTTGTAGAAAAAAGGTAGTTGATTATTTTTGCCAAACTTGTGAAAGACTGTATGTCCGCACAGGTTTCTCTTTCTGGAGGAACAAGAGAGGAGAATGGCTTTTTGGGCATCATGTAATGGCAGAGCAGATTATTAATGTGTGTGAGGGGCATCCAGGTGCTTGGTTTAATCACTTGCAACATGCATAGTATCTATTATATATTAAGAACCTGCTTGCTTTCATCTGCAAAGTTCTGTTCTACATCTTGTGGTTTTAAAAGAAGGCAAAGACAGGACTATTTTTTGGAATGTACAGCTTAACTGTTAAGATAATTCGGTATTTGTTAGAACTAGTGGAGAAGCTGTTTAAAAATGAAGTAGCAAGTTTGAGGATTGTTAACTTATGTTCAGTTTTTATCGAGTATTATATTCACTTGAGTGGTTCAGTGAATAATGAAACTTCATAAGAAGGTGTAAGATACATTGACCAGCCTTGTATTTTCAAAGAGTGAGTGTAGTAATCAAGCTAGGGTCTTTGTTAAGGTAACTGATGGACCTTTCATAAAGACTTTTGATGAATGAGTATTCTAATTGTTCTCAGGTGAACTAATTACCAAAAATAAAAATAAAAGCTATTATACTTGTGTCAGATTACTTTTTAGTTTACTTTCTGTAAGAAGAACCTGCTGAGGTTTCAGGAAGGTCCCTATGATTGCTTCCAAACCTAGTTACCCTTTCAGTCAGTATTGCCTTACCCCTGTGTTGCCCACTGTTATTCTTTAACATGCTTACATAACTGACTGTAAACGGTTCTTTTTAGTCTTTATTAGGCTTCTAAGACAAAACAAGTTTCATGAGAATGGGACTGATAGCTCACTGAAGCAGTAAACTCCCTGAAGTGGGGTGTTTGTGTGTCTGCCTTGGTATTATTTACAAGATTGCAAAAGATCTTTTGACCAAATGGTAACTCAGTAGGGAAATACTTAATACTTCATCCTGGAAATGATGTCACAGCTGTTCTAAAGTTCCGTGATTGGGCATGTTTCTTGGCAGAACACAGTGAAGCAGACTGCAGCCATTTTTGCCTTGTTCTGTCACATGATCTAATTCAATATCATAAAACCTTTTCAAGATGTATCTGGCTTAAATATCTTAGCTGTCTGGCTTGACGCTTCCAGCAAATTTTAGTGACTTCCATGCGTGGTTTACTCTGTTGTGTACTTTAGATACTGTTTTGTAAACTCTTTCTGCATTTGTTTAGAACCTCCCCTAATTGTTAAATATTCTGTGACATCACTTTTGAAGGCTTCATAGTATTCTATCAAAGATTTACTGTAATTCACCAGTCCCTGCTGAGTAAGTTGGCTTCTTTATACTTTTTTCCTGGCTAAAATAACATTGTTGTAAACATTCCAAGGGGCTTCCCTGATAGCTCAGTTGGTAAAGAATCTGCCTGCCATGCAGGAGACCCTGGTTTGATTCCTGGGTCTGGAAGATCCGCTGGAGAAGGGATAGGCAACCCACTCCAGTATTCTTGGGCTTCCCTTGTGGCTCAGCTGGTAAAGAATCCGCCTGCAGTGCGGGAGACCTGGGTTCGAACCCTGGGTTGGGAAGATCCCCCTGGAGAAGGGAAAGGCTACCACTCCAGTATTCTGACCTGGAGAATTCCATGGACTGTATAGTCCATGACGTCACAAAGAGTCAGACATGACTGAGTGATTTTCACTAACTAACATTCTAAGATAGAAATTTTGATTCACACCTATCCTTAAGTGTTGGGTCAAAGGATATACTTTTTGAAGGTCTTGGCTGTGTTATACATTGTCATGAGCCTTTTTCTTAAAATTTTTTTTGTTGAGAGAACTCTGTCAGAAATTCAAAAGGCAGCGACAGTCAATTTTTCCCTCTATCTCAACTTTGGAGTAGTCTGGGATAGAGGGAGAGTTGCTCCTTGCATTAGTGATAATTTTGTTGATAAACCTCATCAAATAGTTGGCTTGGTTTTATCTTTCTAGCCTTTTAACTCTAGGCAAAAATAAGATAGACTTTCTTGGTGGCTCAGTGGTAAAGAATCTGCCTGTCAATGCAGGAGACGTGGGTTGATCCCTGGTTCGGGAAGATTCCCCTGTAGAAGGGAATGGCAACTCACTCCAGCGTCCTTGCCTAGGAAATCCCATGGACAGAAGAGCCTGGTGGGTTACAGTCCGTGGGGTCACAAAGAGTTGGACATGAGTTAGCGACTAAACAACAACAAATATGATAGTCTAGTAGAGGGAACTAAGGGCTGTGTAATTCTCTTAAAGTCTAGCCCAACATTAGACTCAGTCAGATATCTAGGTAAGCGTTTATCCAGTTTAACTGGAAAGCTCAGGGGAGTTTAGGAGAGAGAGATCTAGAGAAAATGTGATTATAATGACAATACCTTAAGGTATATATTTTTAAAAATTCCATTGCTAGTAAGTGAGAATAGTAGGATTTCTTTGCATCTAGGATTCTAATTTTCAAGCAGAGGACTAAAAATGGACTTAATTATGTTTGAATATAATGAAAATTTATTATGGTGTGTAAGAATAGAGATGAAGCTATTTTTTCTTTGAGCAATTTTACTATGTGCTAGACTCTACAGAAAAATCAGAGGAGTCTTGTCCGGGAGCCTTACATTAGTGACATGTAACAGTACAAAATGGAAAGTGTTTTCTCAAGGTATGCACAAGGTGCCAGTTTGAAAGCTTGAAGATTGCCTAATCCAGTTCAGGGTGTGGGTTGATTGATCATAGAAGAATCCTCGAAGAAGTGATCTCTGAGCTGTGCCTCGGAAAATACATAGATGATAGCCAGAGATGTTTTGAAAAGAGTGAACATAGGTTCAGAACAGCTCAATCTGTATAGACAATAACATTGTATAGATAATTCGGAATAGGAATTCTTCTATAGTTCAAGAAGTGTAATTGGAGATTGTCAGATGTGTAAGGAAGTTTGGAGATCAGATGAGGAAGAGGGAGTTGATTTGCAGTTAGTTGGATGTAGAAGGAATCTATTGAGATAGATACAAAGTTGGCTTAAAAAAACAAGTATGAAGGGTAGAGTCTAAATTGAATCAGGTTGGAGGAGGTCCCTGATGTAACCTTCACATGAAAGTCAGTGGGAAACTTGTAGAAGTAACGGTGGACCTGTTCTATGACCGTATGTATACAGATCACTTCTTCCCACAGTGTGTTTTAGACATGTTATCTTTTTTCTCATTATATTGTTTAGCTTAGTAGAGATGATTTAGAAGGGGAATATAACTTTTTATTATAATTATTATTTTTTTGGAGTATAGCTTTTTAAAAACTATAGTAGGTTTATTCTTCATATCAGTGACAGCACTGGAATCAATGGATATTGAGGTTATAGGGAGGAAAATTTTTATAAATAAAAGAGGGAACTTTTCTAAAAATGGAGTCTTAGTCACAGTAAAGTTTGAAGAAGAGACCCAAAGGACTTTTATTAGATAAATTGTAAAGAAGATTCACACATGGGGTAGTTTAGATCAGAGAAATTGAGGGTTAAGAGAGGGTTCTCTGTCTCTCTCTGTCTCTCTCTGTCTCTCTCTGTCTCTCTCTGTCTCTCTCTGTCTCTGTCTCTGTCTCTGTCTCTCTCTCTCTCTCTCTCTCTCTCGTGGTTTAATCGTGTCCGACTCTTGCAATCCCATGGACTGTAGCCTGCCAGGCTCCTCCTCTCCAAGCAAGAATACTGGAGTGGGTTGCCATTTCCTTCTCCAGGAAGAGAGGGTTAGGTGGCTGGATAACATGTGAGGTTCATGGAGAGGAATTGATGATACAAAAGAGGTCTTTTTTTGGAAGACCTCATTTTTATTTGTGTTCTATAATTTCTCACTTAAATACTTACTACATATGAAATATAAAAAAGGGCTTGAGGCTAGAAGGAGATAGATAACAGGATTTGTGGATTCTCACTGGATCTTAGTATAGATCAGGTGTCTGGGTAGTTATTAATATATTTATTGTGTGTTAATGAAAAACTTATCTAAAATATAATAAAGACTTAGCAAAGGAACACAGCAAAGAAGCACATAATTGTTTCCATTTTAAAGAAAAAAAATCTAGGTTTACTGTAGTGTTGGCACAAGTGATATTGCTCTTTATAAGGAAGTTGGTTTTTTTTTTTTTTTCTTTCAACTCTATTTTTCCCCCCTCATCCTTTAACTTGGACATTCAGTTCCTTGTTTACAAATGTTGGCTCCATTTTCAACTTCAGAAAAAATTTAAAATATCGAAGTTTTGGCGATGCAGAAATCAGAAAGGAAAAAGCCATCACTTTTGCTACATGTATTTTATTAAATCTTTAAGAAATAAATAAAAAAAAATGACCATGGAGTATTGTTCTTTCCGTTTAATATTATCCCACTCCTGTTCTTTTAAATTGCTTCTTCAGAACTAGTGA
The DNA here is from genome assembly GCF_963930625.1 of Muntiacus reevesi. Taxonomy (NCBI): domain Eukaryota; kingdom Metazoa; phylum Chordata; class Mammalia; order Artiodactyla; family Cervidae; genus Muntiacus; species Muntiacus reevesi. The sequence goes on from NC_089251.1 coordinate 113,011,978, forward strand.
GTGGGCATCCTGTTTTAATCAGGATGGCAAACTTGAATGTTTTATAAAATTCTAAGTCATTCTATGTTTTCTGTCTTGCAGATAAATTTACTTTTTTTTTTGCCAATAGGATTGAGGGAATTCTATTTGTATTACTTACCTTCCTTGCTTTGTGGATAGATGAAATGCCTCTCTGTAGCCTTCTTAAAGGAGGACCAAAAGAGGATAGGTAACACTGAATTTGAAACTTTTTGAAGCATGCCTTTTGTGTGTATCCATCTTTCAACAAATGTGTTGTGTTAATTGCTGGGATAGAACAGATAAACAAGGCACCATCTTTGTCTTAGGACCAGACAGTGCTGTTAATCAGACAACAAAATGGATAACATATGAAATAAGAGCTGTAATAGAGGGATGAAGAAATGTTTTGGCTTTCTGGAGACGTGTTAAGTTTGGGGAAATTAAGAAAGGCTTCATGGAGGAAACAGCATTTGGTCTGTATCAAATAGAAGGAGTAAGGGGGTAGGGTAGTAAGCACTCAATGATAGCACAGTGCTTGGCACTTGTTGCACATAGAAGTGTAGCGTTCTCTTCTGGTGTATCATTATTGTATTTTAGATGAGGAAGCAGGCTCAAAGAGGTTCTGTATAAAGGTCTCATAGGTACAAGTGGTGGAGTTGGTATTTCAGTGTCCCAGTCCAATAATGTGCTTGAGCTTGCTCATTGTGAGCCAACTGTTTAGGTTTCAAGAATCTTAGCAAGCTAGTTAAACACAATCATTAAATTATATGAATTTAAAAATTAAATACATTGTATTAATAGGTGTTTTAGATTTCTATTTACATTTAATTACATTATAAACTACAGTTTGTAATGTAAATTAAAGTTAAACTATATAAATTTAGAATACTGTTGTTATTACCATTAAACCATAATATTTAAATTCATCAATCTTAAAGTTATTATGTCTGTATCAATATAATACACTGCAGTTGCATGTCTTCTTAGTCCTACAGATAGTCCATTTTTAGTTTGGGGTCAGCTATGTTATTGGCAAATGCTGTATACAAATCAGGACTTTATTTTTGTTGATTATCTAGACTTAAAAGTGATAGAGAAAATATTAATGCAGATTTGCTGTGAGGCATTAGGGATCGAACCCGTGTTCCTTGCAGTGAAAGTGCAGAGGCCTAACCACTGGACCACCAGGGAACTCCCTTAATGCAAATTAAACACACTTATGTCTCTATCCTAACATATTTTGAATAGCACAAAATTTGAGGAATTAGTCTTACACAATTTGAAAATCATTATCCAGTTTAGCAAGGAAGTTGTTCAAATTGATGAGCCAGTGAAGTCTTGACATACATCCTCATGTTGTGTTAAGTCAGTAATGAGCACTAACTTTGTTAGGCACTTTCATAGTTTTACTTTAATCTCTGCACCAACTCTCAGAGACAAAATTTATAGGTAGGAAAATGGAAACTCAGGTTAGCAATGTAACTAAAATCTGTTAAATGAAGAGAGAGGTATAGGTGACTCAGGCCCAAGTGAGAGTTTTTTACAATAGTTGGGGGAAACACTGAGAGCCTGAATCAGATAGTGGGAATGGGGAAATGTGATAGAAACATTTGCTGATAGTTAATAAAAAAAAAAAACAACTTAGAAAATCTGATGAGCAGCAGGTTAGGGTTTGGAGATATGTTGGCTTTTGGAAATAATTAGGGGTACCTGTGGTACAATCAGCTGATGGTAGGATCTTGGGCTCACGAGAGAGGAGTCTCTTGATAGAAATTTGGAAGTTTTCAGCCCTCAGTGTAGGTAAAGGCATGGGTGAGTTTAAGATTCTTTAAGAATATTAGTAATAAAAATAATGGCCAAAATTGTATGTTCTGTAGTGTCTATAATATGCAGCTGTCCTGAATACATATTTGTATGTATGTTTTCATTTAGTTTTATCATTGTGGTATAAGTACAACTTACCTCAGTTTTACAGATGAAGACTCTAGAGAACTCTAAAGAGTAAATACCTCTGCACAGTTACCCAAACTAAGAAAGCAGAGCTCATGTTCTACTTATTGTGGTTCCAGAGCCAACGTGCAGTGAGAGAAGAGGGCCAAAGAAAGAACCCCCAGCAGTAACAGTTTAAAGGATGCATTAAAGAGGGAGCAAGTGAGAGAGATTGAGAGGGAGTAGTTTCAGTTTTAAAGAGAACCAGGAAAGGGCTATATCTTGAGTAGAATTTCAAACAGTGGGGTATAATCAACTTATTCAGAGACTTCAGAGAGGTAGCAGATGACTGCAAATGCCAACAACTATCTGAATAAAAGTAACATGAGAGTGCTTTGTTAAGGGTTTGAAGGTTTTGTCCTCCACACATTATTCAACAGACTCTGCATTTGTTGTTTCTGTAGTTTTCCAACCCTTCCCAACCTGCAGAGTTTTCCAAGCTGTCTGTTCCAACCAAGTCTTAAAGAGATTTAATGAAGTAAGACCAGCTTCTGTTTAGTTAGTATTGGCTGTTTTGGTGAATTAGACTATATAGCAATTTCTGAAATACAGTTGAGTATTGAAAATGTCAGTATTCTGGTTCTTTTTTCTTTTTAAAATTTATTTATGCACTGGGTCTTGGTTGCTTTGTATGGTAGACTTTTTCTAGTTGCGTTGAGTGGGGACTACTCTAGTTGCTGTCCGATGGCTTCTCATTGCGGTGGCTTCTCTTGTTGCAGAGCACCGGCTCTAGGCGCTTGGGCTTCAGTAATTGCTACCCTAGGCCCTGTAGTTGTGGCGCACAAAGCTTAGTTGCTCTGAGGCATGTGGAATCTTCCCGGACCAGGGATGGAACCTGTGTCCCCTGCATTGGATTCTTCTCCACTGTACCACGAGGGAAGTCCAGTATTCTGCTTTTGATAGCAGTAAAGATTGATCTAGAGCGGGCCATTTTTCCAGACCTAAACATTTGGGGACAAGGAGTGGTTAACAATTTTAGAATCATTTACTGTTTGTATTTACTCTTAGTATAAACCAAGAATTACTGAGATGTGAACCATTTTGCTTATCTACCAGAAATAAAGATTAGTCCTATAAGTTTTCAGACTTTCTAACATCGCATTTTTTTCCCACTCTAAACGCTGTTACTCAGAACCCCATGAATAGCTGATTTCACATGTGTCTGTGCTGAGTTGCTTCAGTTGTGTCTGACTCTTTGCAGCCCTGTGGACTGTAGCCCACCAGGCTTGTCTGTCCATGGGGATTCTCCAGGCAAGAATACTGGAGTGGGTTGTCATGCCCTCCTCCAGGGGTCTTCCCAACCCAGGGATTGAACCCAGGTAGCCCGCTTTACAGGCGGATTCCTACATGCTCAGTGTTTTTTACCCCCTCTGGGTGATCTTCAAAGTACCTCCTCTGTGAAGCAGAATTGGGAACCCACTGTGTGACAAGAATTTTTTTTTTAATGAACAAATGGTGCAAGGAGGTGTAATTGGGAGTGGGGGTGATCTGTTTTGAAATTGAAGGAACCATAAGGAATCTGCTGCTTCAACATCTCATCTAGGTATATTGGTTATTTAGCCTTGGAGGAAGGGAGGGATTAAGAAAACATCTCACAGAAGCTGAGGATGCCTACAGCATTGACTTTGACTGCCTTAAAGAGCTGTGTGATAAGGACTGACACCTGCACTAGTTAGGAGTTTCATGTAGAGGAGAAAAACTCTGTTACCTGAATTAGGGAAAGCAAATGTGATCTCTTCACCATTGAATTCTGCAAGCCTGCAGGAGCTGACAGCTCGGTAAATAGTGCCCTAATACTTTTCATCCCTTGCTGAATAAACAATCCCTAATTGAACTAATTTAACTCCAGTTAGCCCTAGGGAGGAGATATAAATAAAATTGTATGAGATCGTGTGTATTGGAGGAAATGTCTTAGATGAAACAGTATAGGAAAATGTGTATTAAAGTGCTAATTTTATAGTATGAAACTAAGTACAGAAGAAAAGAATAGCAAGACCAGGGTTGTCATTTTTATGGAAGACTGGAGTTGACATGTATATAGAAAAAAGAGTGTGGAAAGAAAGATGAAGGAAGAAAATGGTTAAAGTCTTCAAGTTTCAGCTGTTAAATGTAGGGGTGAGGGAAGGGAAGAAGCAGGCAGTTGCTCTTTCCAACTCTTGCGTTTACTGCTGTTGTAATACCTGTTGGTTCTTATGAAACAAGATATTTAATACTCTGCTACATGTGTCAAAGCTGAAAATTTTGGACAGATAACTCGTGTAATACATGAAGTCATTTAGAAAGGGTAGACATATATATAAGCTTTTGTCTTCATGTGGACCTTTTTGGCAGTTGGTGTGGATAGCATACTGAGTTTTTAATTTGTGTTAAATTTGCTGTGTGCCAATTTTATATTAACATTTGCACATTTCCCGTTGCATTTGTTTTTCATTGGAAAATATAACCTAATTATAAAAAAATGCAGCAAAGAAAAGAAAACTGACCCATAGTTCCTCTGCTCTAACAAAAACCACTCATCATTTTGGCTTGTTTTCCTACATAGTTTAGTGGTTTATGTAGTTATCATATTCTATATAGTATTTAATCCTGCTTTTTCCCCCCTTAGCACTTCAGATATTTACCCATGTTTAGCCATTTTTTGGCACGTTTATATAAGGCACTTTCCATATGTTATTGCAGATACCTTGTAACAACCCTGTAGAATAGTTAAAGATTATGTTTGTTTGGTTTTTTTAGCCCTACTGTGAAGCTCAGGGAGGGGAGGGAATCCTGACTGGGGATCCGACCACCAGGGATGGAACCTGGGCGCTGTGCCGTGGAAGCAGAGTCCTCCTAACCATTGGATGCTGGGGAATCCCCAAGATAATTTTCATTTTACAATTAGGGAATTGAGATTCAAAAAGGAATAACTTTCTTAAGAGACTGGCTAGGGAAAAAAAACAACAACAACAAAAAAAGAGACTGGCTAGGTCGTAAAAGAGGTGGAATTTGTTTTGCCCCAAAGCTTTTTGTTCTTTGGTCTTGCTGAATCTTCACATTTATCATTTAAAGTAGCTAACAGCAATGATCTACTATCTATTGATGCCTGTAGCCATTCACCTGTTTGTTGCCTGTATGAGGAGAGCATAGTTAATTGAAACTTAAACCTTTATTTAAGCACTTAGGTTTAAAACTTCCCTCATCACAAGCATCAAAATGGAGCAGATTGTATCTACCTAACCTTGTGAGAGTTGCTGCAGGAGTAAGGGAGAACATAAATGGTTCTTTGGGTTTTTTCCCAGTTTTTAGAAATTTTACTTACTGTTTATCTTTGGCTGTGCTGGGTCTTTGTTGCTGTGTACCCTTTCTCTAGTTGTACACAGGCTTCCTGAGAGCGTAGGCTTTAGAGCGCCGGTTCAGTAGTTGTGGCACACGGGCTTAGTTGCTCTGGGGATCAAACCCACCTCCAGGGCATTGGCAGGCAGATTCTTAACCGCTAGACCACTGACCAGGGAAGTCCTACAACTTACCATTTGAGAGCACCTACATGACAGATTCTTGTCCTTCCTCTACTACCAAGTGAGCACCTTTGAAGCTGAGGCTTTGGAATCTGTATTTTCTCAGCTTGATAGTTGATTCCCTTGTATTTAAATTATGAATGTCATTAGGTAGTTTTTTGTGTGTCCCCCGCCTCAAATTCCTCATGCTTATTCCTGTAAGATTCTTCCTTTGGGCTAAAGTTTTCCAGTCTCTGCCTGCTAGTCTCAAGATTTAATCTTTGGAAACAATGTTAGAAGTTGTATGTGTCTGGTAAGCCTGGCTCTATACCTTTATATACTGTGGCCTACCTTGAGGCTGAAAGGGTCTTTTGAGTAGTATTTTTCACCATTATCAATATTATGAGCCTCCAGTGAATTGCCTGTAATTTGTTCATTAAAAGGTGGCAGTGTAACAGAATATCCTGCGTGTAATTTCATGCTGTAATCTACTCCTCAGAGACATTATGGCTACTTCTAAGAGGTTTTAATGTTTTAAGTTTTACCTTATTTTATTGTATCTTCCTTTTTATGAGCACCTTAATTGTTTAGAGTTGTTAGATAATTTAAAGGAATAAGATTTAGTGACCATTATCCATCCTGAAGTTGTCCAAAGATGTTAACTGACTTTTAAAGATAATTAGTTTTGGGGAATGTGGGAAGGGATTCTGTGAAGTATATGTATGACGGGCCTTTTAAAAAACTTAGGTATATATATATTGTTTGTTAGGTTGGTATTATTGATGGAGCATGAATCATAGATTCTGTGGTTTTGTTAACATAGTAGTGAAAAGGTTAGGAGCCTTCTCTGCCTCTTAGTGTCAAATAAGCAAGTAAATCTTCTGAGCCTTAGTATTTTATGAAAATAGGGGAAAAAGCTTACTGGGTTGTTAGGATTAAATATATATATGTGACTGAAGTAATTGCATACAGGTCTTTTTGAATATTATCCATAATCTCAGGCATGTAAATAATATATATACACACACACACATAAATATACATATATTTGTCTTTATTTTGGGTCAGACATCAAATCCTTCAGTAACCTTTGATATGGTACTTAATAATGCTGCTGGGTCCCCATTTTTGGAACGGACTGAGGAGGGCACAGTACTGAAAGAGATCAGTTAAAGGGGGTCTGTAGCAAAGTCCTATTGAGAGATTACAGTAGCTTGGACTAGAGAGGTATTCATGGAGGTGTCGAGGATGGTTCCACTTGAAATTTTTGAAGGTCGAACTGGAGGTTATATCAAATAGCTGGGAAGCATATTCAGTGATTGCTTCATTTTCTGAACTTACTGTCAAATGCTGGGAGTTGGGGGATTTGACTGACAAGCTATTGAAAAACCTTATTTGTTAAATTGTATTCTGAAGTGTTTTCAGAAGTTGGTTTTATTATAAAATTAGTTTTTGTTCAGATGTATTCCTTACTGGAGAGCCAGTTATTTTCAAAGAATAACTGAAAAAATGTAGTCTCTCTTACCCTTTGTTCTGTTACTAGTTAGACTTAACTATTCAGGGCTTGAAAATAGTAGATTATCCAGGCTTTTATTTCTAACCTTTTTGGTGAAATGTATATAGGAGTTCAGCTACTAACTCTTTGTAAATGTGATGGTTGGAAAGTTAATAGTTAAATGTATTTACTTCATTCTGGTGCTCCTATGTCATTTCCTAGAAGTATATTTCAACTAAATGTCCATTTCTACACCTAGAAATCTCAAAAGGGAGAAGACAGAAGATACTTTAAATAAAATACTATAGCTCTGCTTTAAATTAGGGAGTTGATGGAAGATATTTTTGTTCCTTCATTATGGAAAAGACAGAGTATTAATTATATATAGCTTGTGATCTTTCTGTCCTTAGACTCACGTAATGCGTATATTAACAGCATCAGAGATTATTAAGATTGTTTTCAGGGAGTTCCCTGGCAGTCTGGTGATTAGGACTCCACACTTTCACTGCTGAGGGCAGGAGTTCAATCTCTGGTCATCAGGGAAATAAGATCCCTCAAACCTCAAAGTGGGACCAAAAAAAAAAATTCCATAAACCATATAAAACATTGAAAGTTATGTTAGTATAATACTATTTTTTCATGTTAAGCTGTCTACCATTTTATTTTCAGCCAGAGGTTGTGAAGTGTGTGTTGTTGTCTACCAAGGACCAGGGGGACATAAGATTCAGTTGAAGGCTGTTAAGTACATTTATTTCAGAGGATAGACATCAGATTTTAAAGTTAACACAATTATATCTGGTAAATAGATGTGTGTGTGCCTGCTGTGTGTGTGGCCCACTTAAAAGTGGGAAGAGGAATGGTGGTAGAGATGAGAAAGGATATTAAGCTAAATAGAGGAAAAATTAAGCAGATTTACAGAATTTCAGAAAGAGATTTAAAATGTACAGACTTTAAGTAACATTGCCACTTTGTGGCTTTTAGGATATTTCCTCTAGAGATGGAGTTTTGCATTTTATAGTCATAGATGTAAGGTGAGAAGAGACTAAAATGTGATGAATAGATGGTGTGTTAACCTCTAGTTGTTTAAGTGACAGATCAGATATTGAGGCCTAGAAACTTCTTCTGCTGGTTTATATATTCTTAGTTAATACCTTTAAATTTATCTTATTTAATTTCATATGATTTTTTTCCTTTAGTCTCTTCACTGAACAATGAACAATGAGATTGTGAACTGATTTAAAGATTAGGTGAATGTTCTAGTGGGAATTTTGTGATGCAGTGTGAATTCAGTAAAATCTTGCTGTGCTATTTTCCTTTATTCCTTATTACCATCACAGTATTGTAAAGCTCTGGGAATGCATCTTTCTTACTTTTAGCATTTGGTCTGTTTTCTGTTTAACTAGGACTTCATGATTAATTTTGTGTTTGTGCTTGAGGATCTTATATAGGGGTTTAACCTAGACTGGCCACTCCAGTCGGTTCCTACCACTGATGACACTATAGCTGCCTCTCACATGACACTAGCTTTAAAAAATGTGGTATATAGGCTGCAACATGACACCACTGTGAGGAAAGCCAGTATGCCTTACCACTTCCCCTGCTTCAGTGGATCAGTAGCATCTCCATGTATAAAAAACTGGAGTGTCCAGCAAGACACAAGTACCTTTTGTGCTTATGGCAATTCCGGCTGGGACCTGGACCCACTGGAGGTCTCAGCTTGCTTTTGTGTGTTCTGCTCTTTCCTTTTATTGTGTATCTATCATCATTCTTCTGTCTCACCCCCAGATTTTTCTTTATTAAATATTACCACGGCAGCACTGGTTGATTAGAAATGTTATAAATACATCTGACAAATGAAGTCTTGACCATAGATTGTCAAAGCAATCAATTTACTGGAATTCCGGCAGTAATAAGAAATAGTCAAACAAGTGAAAGAAAAGACGTGCTGTAAGAGAAGTATTTTATAGAACTCTAAAAGGTTTTAATGTCTCAAAATGGTTAAAATAATGGTCCTTGTGTTAGACTCTTTTCTGTCATTTTTTCTCATTTTAAAAGACTTGTAAAAAGCTGATAGGCAGATTTGTTTCTTTTTCTTTTGCTAAAATACTCTCATGTTTGATGATTTTAGTATAGATATGAGGAAATAAACACATTTCAGTTTTACAAGTTGTTAAACATAAACTTCTTTTTTCTTGGCTACACCTGCAGGTGGGGTCTTGGTTCCCTGGCCAGAGATCAAACTAACACCCCCTGCGTTGGAAGTGCAGAGTCTTAACCACTGGACCGCCAGGGAAGTCCCCAAACATAACTTTTTAATGCAGCCAATTTTTGAAGAATTAAATGAATTGTCCCACATTTTATTAGCTTTTTATCTTGAAATAATTCCAGATTTGGAGAAATTTAAAGAACAGTGCAAAGAACTCCCAAATATTCTTCACCCAGATTTACCAGTGTAATATTCTACTACATTTGCTTCATCATTCTCTTTGGAGATGTGTGTGAAATTTTTTGTGGATCATTTGAAAGTGAATTCCAAGGCATTGAACCCCTTTCTCAAAACTTTGCTGAGTAGTTCCTAAAAAGAAGAGCATGCATTTATGACCACAGTGCAGTTTTTCAGAAACAATAAATTTAACACTGATGCAGTACTGTTACCTAATCTACCGATGGTATTCATATTTTTACCAGTTGTCTTAATGTCCTTGGTAGCAATTTTTTTTGTGGTCCAGGGTCCAGTACAGGACCTTTCAGTTTTATGTCTTTTTAATCTCTTAATCTGCAGTTATACACACATAATCACACACCAGCATCTCACCTATTCGACCTTTTTGTTTATTACATGATATTTCTGAAGAGTATATGAATTCTGTTTTTGTAGATGTCGCCCTCAGTTTGTCTAAAGTTTCCTTTCCTCATAGTGTACAATCAGATTATGCTTTTCTGACAGGAATACTATGTGACTCTGTCCTTGGTGCATCACATTAGGAGGCATAAGATGTCTGTTTATGTCATTATTGGTAGTGTTTACTTTGACCACTTAAAGTCTTCACGTGGTTCTTCATTGTAAAGGTACTGTTTTCCTTTGAATAAGTGGGAAAATAGTTTGAGACTATAAATATCTTGCTCCTCATCAAATTTTCACCCTCTAAATTTAGCATCCATTGCTAATTCTGGCCTCGTTGTGAAGAGTTAACTCATTGGAAAAGACCCTGATGCTGGGAGGGATTGGGGGCAGGAGGAGAAGGGGACGACAGAGGATGAGATGGCTGGATGGCATCACCGACTTGATGGGCATGAGTTTGAGTAGACTCCGGGGGTTTGTGATGGACAGGGAGGTCTGGCGTGCTGCGATTCATGGGGTCGCAAAGAGTCGGACACGACTGAGCGACTGAACTGAAGATAGTTGTTCACTTATCAGTAAGGCTGTGTAATGCTCACATTGTCATAGATTTGGGCAGTCACGGGCCCTTCAAGCAGGGTCATCTGATTCATCCCTGTTTCTAGCCAAGTTGTGGATTTTTGTTGTTGTGTTTTGTTTTGATTTTCTTTTTTGGCCCTGCTGTATAGTTTTTGGGCTCTTAGTTCCCTGACCACGTATCAGACTTGATCAGGGATTGAACTCGCCCCTGCAGTGAAAGTGTGAAGTCCTAACCACTCACTGGACTGCTGGACAATTCCCCCTAGGTTTTTTTTTTTTAATGTTTAAAATATCTAGCAATATTAAAAACCTTGTGACTCCTTTACAGTTTTATTATGTTTATCATTTAAAGTTTTATTATTATTTACATTTACAGTTTTATTATTGGTGCCAAATTCATTTTACTTTTCAAGATGTGAATGCTTAAGTATCTTTACAATTTCTGAGAAGGTGTATATTTATTTGTAAATATGTAAGCTTATTTGTGTACACATCAAAATTGTATTTGGAAGTGGAAGAGCAATTTAATCAGCTTGCTGAATTGGATCATTGTGCTATTCTTTAATGTTGATTAGGAGATTAAGGCAGCTAATGCCAATTGTTGTTTGCATGAAATTTCCATGATTTAAAGCAATGGTCCCCAACCTTTTTGGCGTCAGAGATCAGTTTTGTGGAAAACAGTTTTTCCATAGTAAGGGGTGGGGGTGGGGAGAGGTTTTGGTTTTGCCCCCACCCTGGCCCCTGCCCTACCGCAGCTGCTCACCTCCGCTGTATAGCATGGTTCCTAACAGACCATGGCGTGGGGTGGTGTTTTAGGACCCTTAATGTAAAGTAAGCCTGTCACACAGGTTTACATTAGGACACAGGTGGCATTTACTGTTTTGGTATAATTGTGTGGTTAAATTCAGGAATAGTTTTGTTGGAGACAAAGTTGAACACAGGTGTTTGTGGATTTAGTATCACATTATATAAAGAGAAACAAACTTTGTTTATAATAAGAGCAATTTCACAGTGCTGTTTTGAATTTCTTTTCACTAAATATTTTAAATGATGTCATTTGCCGAGCCACTGGGCACGTGGACGTTTTAGTTCCTCAACCGGGGATTGAACCCGTGCCCCTTGCAGTGGAAGCATGGAGCCCTAACCTTTGGACCACCAGGAAATTTCCTATAAATGTATTTCTTAAGGGAAAACAGATTTGGCAGTTGAGGTTTTCTAGTTTAGCAGTACAATTTGGAGCATGTAAGTTAATTTATATTCTTGGGGCCACATTACATTAAAATAAAAGATAGGCAGAATTTTCCCCCTTTTTTTTTTTTTTGTCTTTCTACCAGTCCATTTTATTTTTTGATGCATTACAAAGAAATTAACATTATCAGTTCACCCCTAAACATTTCAGCATACATGTCATTATTAGAGCTCAGTATTTGTTTTACGTACTTTTTGAGTTTAACTTACATGAAATGCACAAGTGTGTATTTGCGGAATGCTGACAAATGTACCTGTCTGTGTAACTCAGACTCCTATGAAGATATAGAATGAGGACTTCCTGGCGATTCAGAGGTTGACTTTGCCTCCCAGTGTAAGAGGTGCAGGTTCGATCCTTGGTGGGGAGCTAAGGTCCCACCCACCTCTCACTAAAAATCCAAAATGAACACAGAAGCAGCATTGTAACAAATTCAATAAGGACTTTAAAAACTATCTACATCAAAAATAATAATAAAAAAAAGATACACAAAACATTATCATCCTAGAAGTTTCCCTCATGCCCCTTAGTCAGTCCCACCCCTGCTTCACCAAAGACAACTACTTTTGTAATTTTGTCCCCATCATAGATTTGTTTTTCCTGTTATAAAACTTCACATAATTGGAGTCATGCATTATGTGTTCATTGTTTGTTTAAGGCTTCTTTCATTCAGCGTGTCTTTGAGAACTACTTTTCTTTTAGATCTTCAGTACTTATCTTCAGAGCTAGGAGGGTGCTCCCAGATCCATAAAAAAGCAGATCTATATGTGCTGAAATTGAACAGTCTGCAGGACATATTAAGTGAGGGGGGAAGCAAAGTGAAGGGAGTGTCATATGCTACTTGTGAAAAGCAAAAGACAATACCAGCTTTTATATGCTTAAAATAGCTCAGGAAGGACAGGAGGAACTGGTAATAGAAATTGCCTCTAGGGATTTTCCCCAGTTTTTTGAGGTATTATTGACATACAGCATTGTTAAATGTGTACTACAGCATAGTTATTTGATAAATGTGTATACTGAGAAATGCTTACCACAATAAGTTTAATTAACATCCATTACCATTTTTTTTCTTGTGATAAGAACCAGAATTTTATTTAAAAGTCAGTTGTAGCTTGTTATCCACTGACAGACTTCTAAGTAAGTTTGTGAGTGAGCTTAACTGAAGACCTGTTCTTTGCTTTCTAGGAGCTTTTGGTTGAGTTGGGACTAATTTTCTATTAAACAAAACAATTTAATTTTCAATTGTGGTTGCAGATTTAGAAGGACTTTGAAAACTGCAGGGGCTAAGGAAGTCTCAAAGAAGGAAGGAGTTTTGAACCTGTACCCTAAAGGTCAGAAGGCTAGGTATTCCACGCATTCTTGGCTTAAAACTATAAGAATGAGATTTAATCAAGAAACATGAAAAAAGTCCATATTTCCTGAAAGGAAAGATAGATTTTGATTAGAAATAGAAGAGGTTAGATAAATAGTATTCATCCAAATTAAGGAAGACTGAACTAGGTAGATAAGTTTAAGATTGATAGGAGAAAAATTCTGTAAAGCCATTATCCTTCAATAAAAAAATAAGAAAAAAAAAAAACAACCTACAACAACAAGATACAACCTACTGCTGTAGCATAGGGTACATTCAGTATTTTGTAATAACCCATGAAGGAAAAGAATATATGTAACTGAATCACTTTACTATATGCTTGAAACTAGCACAACATTGTAAATCAGCTATGTTTCAATGAAAAGGACTGATAGGAGAATCGATGTGCTATTGAAAGTTTTGTTTTGGTCAGTGCCAGAGGTTTTTTAGTTGGGGTTTTCCTATTATAAATAATATATCTATCATCAAAACTTTGGGACAGTTATATAGAGAATGGGGGGGGGGCTCAGTATTGCAGCTGAGGAACATCAGAATTTTTGAGGTCCCTTATTTATGTTGGATTTAATTTCTTATTCTTTTTTTCTTTTTCCTTTTTCAAATTGTTGAATTGAGTTTTGAATTCCAGAAATAGCATATGGGTGAATTTTTTTGTTAACTTTATTAAGTTGGAAATTTCCAAATGACTTATTTTGAAAATAATATCCCATATCTTTGTATGTTGGTGAGTTTATTTCTGAATTCCAGATATGTCCAGTAGGACATCACAAAAAGATAACTGCTCCTTCTGAATAGTTACTGTTTTTTATATCCATGGAGTAATTTAGTGGTAGGGTAGTCAGTTCATCACAAAGCCTCACTTTACTTTGTTGACTTTTGCAAAATGTTCCTACATGTTGTAGACAAAGAACCATATAGCCATGGGTTTGGAATCTTGGTTCTTGGGAAACCTTGATCAAGGAAACTATTTTGAGCTTTAGTTTTTTATCACTAAAGCGGGAGTAGTACAGTCCTTGCAGGTTGGTTATGAAGATCATTATGTACAGTGCCTGAAATGTGGTAGCCCATAAGTGGTAGTTGGCTTTTTTTGGTTTGTTTGTTTTTTAAATAGGAATCATATTGAACTTCAGAACCATAGTTACCATAAGGTGAATAGGAGCAAATGGCTACTTACATAGCTTGATGAATCAAGTCTTAAGTTCAGTTATGTGAGCTTGCTCCTAACTACTTAATGCTTTTGCTTTTTTTTGTTTTTTGCTTTTAAAAGGCATGTGGATTTTGTTGTATGTTTTAAAATTCCTTTGTGAGGTAGTGTGTGAAATGGAATGATGTTTAGGGTAAATTTATGAAAAGCTCATAAAGAATGATTCTTAGTAAGAAAGGAGTATTTAGATTTATTTCAGGGAGAACATAAGTATTGCATTCAGTTTTCAGAATCCATTTCTGAGTGGGTTTTAAACTCTCCCTTGGGGAAAAAGACGATTTTCTTGCCTGCTATGGAGTAAGAGCTTTCTGTATGTCAGCTCATTAATTCTCCCACAGCCTAGATACATATCCTCACTTAACCAAAAACAAGAAGGAAATTGAGGCCCGTGAATATGTTTAATGCCTTGGGACTAATATAGGATGACTCCAGTATTGTTCAGGGCTTACGCAAGGAAAATGATTTCATATTAATTAGGGTTCGTGAGTGTTAGTACTTTCGTTTAAAATATTAGAAGTAGAGCTTCCCTGGTGGCTCAGTGGTAAAGAACTTGCCTGTCAACGCAGGAGACACAGGTTTGATCCCTAATCTGGGAAGATCCTGTATGCTGTGGAGCAGCGAAGCCCGTGGGCCACAGCTGTTGAGCCCTGTGCCCTGGAGCCCAGGAGCTGCACCTGCTGAAGCCCACAGCCCTGGAGCCCATGCTCTGCAACGAGAGAAACTGCCCAAGTGAGAAGCCTGCACACCACAACTAGATAGTAGCCCTTGCAGCAGCAAAGACCCAGCACAACCAAAAATAAATACATTTAAAAAATAAAATATTAGAAGTAAAAAGTCTTTACCTGTGGGGAATATTCTGTTTAGCTCAAATAATTAATTTTCTATAGTGTTAGTCTATGAAGCTTTAATTCTTGTTCAGATAAGTTTTAACTAACCATTTCATTTTTTTTTTTTTTTTAACTTCTATAGGAACGTCAAGGTCGTGGGAAATAAGAGGCAGTTCTGCACAGCCTGCAGCAACGGTTGCATCTGCATATCCTAAGAGGAAAAAAAATGACCTTCAAGAGAATTAGGACTTTTTTCTTAATTTCATTGACTTCAGAGACGATTGCAGACTTGCAGTTTAAGTATTGGAATTTCACAAAAGACATAGGACTTAACTGGAAAATGAAAAAAAAAAGAAAAAGGAAAAACTAAACAAAAAATCCCTCTAGGTAGTTTAGGTGAAAAATGTCCCTTTTATTTTGGCTTTGGTTGTGATTTCAGAGCATAATGCTTTGTTTTTTGTCTTTTTACTATGTTTTTCGGATTTTAAAGTCCGTAAGTACATACAGTTTTCTCTAATTTTTAAACCCTTTCCTCCCCCCATTTTGACATTTGCACTTGGAGAACACTTGAGTTTTGAAGGTTTTGGGCATCCACCCCAGAAAGTGGGAATTTGGTTTTTTCCTTCCGAACTGGAAGAACATTTTTATGAAGAATTTCTGTCTTGGAGAATTTAACAGTGTTACCCAAGGTTGTGTCTTTAAGGGTGGTTCATTTTCTCTGACCCTTTGTTACTCAAAGTAAAGTACTAGGAGTCCTAAGAAATGTTCTGTTCTTGTACATTATACTGATTAAGTCAGGATTAATTTGATTTCAAAGCTAAGAACAGTGGTAAAAACTTGTTTACAGAAATGCATTTTGGAAGAGAAAAATATTGTAAAAACGTGTAGTGAATGTTTCTTCAGTTTCTTGTTCAGCCAATGAGGAAAGGGCATTGCCTTTCTTTTTACCATTAATCACTTCTCAATAAACGTGAGATCCTGTTGAGCATCACTTCTAGTACCATTTATTAGTATTATTTGATTTGCTATGTTTTGTGAAAGCTTTGGAGTACAAGGAGTTTCACGAGGTGAGACAGCAACCATTTTTAGAAAGTTCACTGAGATGGAATAGTTCAGGAATTGCTTCGTACCCAGGGTTGGATAACCATGACCACTGCAAAGCAAGGTGGGCCAGTATTCATAATGCTTTATTTCTGGATACTTTCTGAGAAGGTAGTGCCACTGCTATGCTAAATTGTTCAACAAATATTTGATTGTGAGTCTATTAGTTGCCAGGCAGGCACTGTGGTAATAACCCTGTAGTAACCTGGCCACATATCTTCTGTGCATAATAGGTAGAGCCCAGTATCAAGAATATACATGTTTAATCTGAAATATGACTGAGTTAGGCAGGATTCTGTGTGTCCCAAGAATAAGAAATTTCAATGGGCTTGGATCTTTGTGAACCATGTAACTGTAAGGGTAATTGATTCATCATTATTTATTTTCTAAGGTTTGGCGATTCTCTTTTTCTTACAGATTTTTAGCCCTTAAGGAGTCTCAATTAAATGTAAAAGCTTCCGTAATAAGAAAGGATTCAGAAAATAGATTATAATACTGTTGGATCGTGTTTTGCCCTCAAATGATTTATTCATCCCATTCTACACAACCCAGGCTACTAACTCAAGAGTGTGATAAAATTAATAAGTTGCTGATAATAATAATTAGCATTATTGTTAACACTTAGAGTTGAGAACTTTCTTCTGCCTGAGACATGGTCCAGTATATATAGATATTCCTATTTGCTAAACTTTTTGAAATGCATTCCCCCCAAATCAGGGAGTCCTTTGTGCTTTTATAAGTTTGAGGATGCCCAGTTTTGAATTGGAAATGTAACATTTATTGCATTCAACTTAAGCTGAGATTTCTTGTGACTTCTGGAGGACTCCCATGGGCTTAATGGAGGTTTAGTATTTCACTTTTGAAAGGGAAGAAATATCCTGAGAAAAGCAAATTCAGCTTTGAAATTTTGAAAATTTGAAAATTTTGAAAATTTGAAAATCAGCTGGATTTTCCTACATTGTATTCAAGTTGGATATGAGATCATTTAAGATGCTTTTCTGCTATTTGAAATGTTAGTGCCTCTGTATTTAAGCCAGTCTTTATTTTTACATTACGTAGAAAATACTGGTATGGCTTTGAGGACAAGCTGAAAGGAATTTGGAGCCTTTAACAAGGCTGCTCACTTGAGTGAGTATTGAGGGGGTCAGGATGTTGGATTTGTGTATTTTTTCAAAAAACATACTGGACTTTTAATATATAAGTAGTATAAAAAATTAGATTATATTCGCTCTTAAAAGAGTTGGTCCAAAAGTTGGTTTGGTGAGGATCCCAAAATGCAACTAAACTAGTTCTCTTATTTGCTAATGACAACTTTGCCAGTGGAAATTGTTGACTTTTGACTATTTGCCCTTGTTGACTTTTGACTGTTTGCCCTTAATGCTTTGTCTGTCATTTGTGAATGTAAGACTCCAGCAACCATGCTTGTTTACTTTTCTCCTTTGTTGAATATGAAGGGAAACTGAACAGTGTCACAGCGTGCCATCAGTGTTAACTCAGAGCACTTTAAATCTTTAATGTGAACAAACTGTGTAAGTCTCACATTCACTTGATTTAATACTTAATTGACTACCTTTCTCCAACCATGTTGCATTTTTAAAAAACTTAACTTTGCAAAAATGGTGTGAAGAGTTCTCATATACCCTTCACTCAGCTTCCCCTAAAAGCTAACATTTTATATAAGCCACTGAACCATTTTCAAAAGCAGTAAATATCGATACAGGACTATGAACTAATCTGTAGACCTTATTTGACTTGTGCCATTTGTTCAAGGAATGTCTTCTTTTTCCCAGCTCAGCATTCAGTCCAGGATCCCATGGTGTGTCTAGTTGTCTTTAGTCTGTAGACTGCAGTTCTTCAGCCTTTATTTTTTATGATTTTGACACTTTGGTAGAGTACTTGCCAGTTGTTTATATAGTGCCCCTCGAACTGACTTTGTCTAACACTGTCTCACTACTAGATTGAAGTTATATTTTGGTAAGAATACTGCAAAAATCATATGCCCTTCTTGGTGCATTATATCTAGATACATGATGTCCATATGTATTATTATTGGTGGTGTTAACTTTGATCACATTAAGGTAGTATTTCCTGTGTTTCTCCACTGTAAAGTTATTGTTTCCTTTTGTAGTGAGTAACTTGTGGAGGGATATAATTTTAAACAATTTTTGTTCACTAATTTTGACACCTTGGATTGTTATTCACTGACTATCAAGTATGTGACATTTACCAAGTGTTAATTCATTATGTCTATTATTTCTTCTACATTTGTACTATTAGAATTCTACTGTAAGGAGAAACTGTCCCTTCTCCCCGTTTTATTTATTTAGTGACATCAGTATGGACTCAGAAGTATTTTATTCTATGGGTCAGTGCTATCATTTGTTGCTCAAATTGTCCCAGCTTTGGCCATTGGGCGCTCCTTCAAGTTGGCCCCTGTGTCCTTTTGACATGCCCCCAGTGTTCTTTGAAGCCTTTCTTAACATTCTGGCTTGTACTATACGATGTTCTTGGTTCGTCTTGTATTTTTAGTCTCTCAGCCCCATTTTTCCAAGGAACAAAGGTTCTTTTTATTGGAGAGTATTTAGAAACCAACCCTTGATTTTTTTTTTAAAGCAACACTTTGAATTGCAACAGATTATTAAAGTGGGGGCTTTATTTCTTGTATAAGTGAAGAATTATTTAACCTAATCAAAACACCTAACCACTCATCCCTTCCACTTTTGTAGAGCTGTGTACCAGTCTTCTGGAGTTGGGGAGAGGGCTTTTCACTTGGCTTATTAATACTTCATCTGTAGTGGAGGCCAATGAGTACAGGTTGGTTTGCACCCTTCCATAATTTCTGTCTTTTTAGTGTTGTAAATTAGAGACCCAAAAGGTTGAAAATCCTGACTTCCACCTCACCTAAACTATTTTAGGGGTTCAGAGCTTTTTCTGCCTGTGGAAAAGTAAGTGGTCATATGCTGACATTTTTCATTAGGGAGCAGGTAGCACTTGAATATTCCCACTCATTTGAAAAATGATTTTTTCCCCCTGGAAATGTAGTCTTGTGTCATGAATGTAGGAGCCTTCCCTCTGAAAATGAAGTGAGTTAAAGTGTCCTGAGGATTCAGGTTTCATAAAGTCAGTTTACAATCTTACTGTTTTTTGCCTGCGATAGTATCGCCACTTTCTCACGACTGTATCACTCACTGCTAGCCCTGTTTCTGGCAGCGGGTGAAACTCCTTACCTCTGAGACAAGTCTTTCTTTGAAACTAATACTTGTTACAGCTTCTGGGTTTGCCCGTGGAAAGCTGACATGGCTGTAGGGTAATCAGCCACAGGGAGATTAAGTGGGTTGGAAGAAGTCCCACAAACCTGCAGGGCTCTGCTTGCAGGTTCCCTGGACTGGGTCTAGCCTCACTTGCAGGGGAGGGAGCGTAGGGCACCCGCCTGCCCTCCGTCCGGTCGCTGGGCTCTGAGACTGGCCAGCACGCAGGTTGACGCCGCGCCTGGTGGCCACGGCATCGTGACCCGCAGGTCCTGCCCTGCTGACCTAATTCTCTGTACTCTCACGACCCCGCCAACTAGCCCGCTGCAGCCTGGAGGGGCCGCTCTGCATACCTGATCATTTGGTCTGATTTTCCCCTGACTTTGACCGCGAGAAATGTGGGTTCAAGGTGGTGTAGATAGTGCTTTTGCACTCGTGCGAAAGCCTCTCTCAGTGCCAACCCTCTTACCTTCACAGGTGAGCTAGGTCTCTGCTGCATGAAGGACAGGGAACTGGCATTTCACACCAGCGGAGCAAAGATGACATTAGTGCCATGCATGACTTGTTGCTTGCTTCTACCTTTTAAAATAATGCTCAACCGCGTGGCTGGCTGAAGGTTGTAAAACTGTTACTGTGGCCCCACCTGCTGGCGATGGGCCGTGTTCACGTGCCCTAAAAATAAAGTTACCCTGGAGTTTCCCTTTAAGGGGAAGCTCCCTAAAGAAACTCCCAATTTTGCTGCTTTGTCCAGTTTTTCATGAGAGTGTTCATCTGCTTTTCCTGTCTATGCAGTCATTCAGTCTGTATTTCGTGAGCCCCTGTTGGTGCTGTTGGCCACTGGGGGAGAGGGGAATGATAAGGTTTTTGTCCTCAGTTTAGTTCAAGGATTGCAATGTAGTGCAGGTTTGCAGTTGTGGGAGGTACGCAGAGGAGGGAGAGAAGAAATACCTGGCAGATGTCCCTTTCAGTATTGGATCTTCCTAGGTTTTTCTTACTCAGTGGGCACCACATGAGCTCCATGCCTCTTCATCTTCCTGTCGGCAGTTTGAGCTCACTCCTAGGTACTCTGCTCCATCAATGAGATGTCTGACTGAGAAAGTCAGGGAATTACTCTTTGCATGTATTTCCTCACTGGAAAGAGGAATTGACCTCTGAAGCCACTTGATGTATGGTTTTTGTGGGAATTTAGATTCATTTTAATTACTAGTGCTTTTCTAATCAAAACAACCTGTCCAGACAGTTAACATATATAGACTAAAAAAAAGTATATCTTGGTATAACACTTTGCTATCTATCCTTCTAAACCATTAAACAAATTGCTTTATATGTAAATTCAGTATATAGAATATAGCATGTGTGTATTCCTGAATATAATGTGTATAATTTAAGTTATTTTACAAAGATGGGATAATACTAAACCATCCACAGTGTGTGTCTCTCTGCCCCTCCCCCATCACAATTTCAGGAGTTTTTCTATTTTGGTCTGCCTGAGAAGAAGGACCCAGGTCTTCTAGAACAATATGGTTGACCTTCTAGGATCCTGGAGTGAGTAGTGCCCCAGGACCTAGGTTTCTGTCATCGAAAGCTACCTGGCAGAACCTTGAACTCGTCATCTTGTTCTTAAGCACTGGGACCCAAACTTTTCCAGACTTAACATTTCCCCAAAGCCTTTCAACTTGAGTTAGGCACTGTGTTTTTAGATGAGTGTCATTCCAAATCAAGGTACTTTGATGCAGAAGTCTAGGACATGTCCTGGATGTGGTTGAAGAGTAAGCTGGCCAGGATTGGGATAAGGATAATGTTGGGGAGGACTGCTAAATGCCAGGCAGAATTCTAGGCACTGGGGCCACAGCAGAAAACTGAAAGCCCTTTCTTCAATGGGACTTCAATTCTGGGATGAGTGCTATAGAGAAAATAACACAAGATAAATGTTTGAGGCTGGAAGAGTCATGCTAACAAATTCAGAGAGGTGAGTGATGAAGACAAGCTGGATAAGGCTTTGAGAAGAACGCACTCACTTTTGAGAAAAGTATATCATTTTACCTCACCACACCTCACCTCTTGTTTTCTAAACTTCATGGTTCTCATAATCTCCCTCCCACCTTGTATTCACTCTCAACTCTCATGCCCCTTTCTCTTCATCTGTTTTAACTGACAAACCACAATCTTGGTTACATAAAATTCTTCACCTACCCACACGTGTACGGTTTAGAGTGGTTGTATAAAAACATTCACCCAGCGTCTTGTCTTTAAATTCATGATCATCAACCTCAGGAGTTAGATCATTTCAACATTTCACCCTATCTGTTCACTTTCCTACTCACAAGACAACCATTTCCTACTTTCTTTCCTCAAACCTCCAACACCCCGTATCCCATCTTCACTCAATGACTTTACATGACAGAAAAGTGAAGCAATCAGAATGAAAATCACTGACTCCTGCCACTCCATCTACTTACCCCATAACTGTAGATCGATGTATCTTAAAGTCTTCTCTCCGGGCCAGCAGTAAAAGCACCACTGGGGAACGTGTCAGAAATGCAAATTATTGGATGCCACTTCAGACCTACTGAATCAAATTCTGAGGGTGGGGCCCAGCAATCTATGCTTTAGTAAGTGCTCCAGGTGATTCTGATGAGGCTTAAGAGTTTGTGAATGAATTCATTTGGGACTATGTATGTTTCTATAAAGAGTCCCCTTGCACACCAGACCTTAGTCTGTCAGCATCTCAGGAACATCACTGCATCAGATCTTCCACATCCCAATTTTACCTCTGTTGGATCATTCCCATCAGCATAAAAATGTGCTGCCTTTCCCCCCCATTTCTTTTGTCGGTTACAACTCATTTCTCTGTTCCTCTGCAGCAAGACCCCAAAGAGGAAGCTGTTACTCTCTGGTGCCATTTTCCCCTCATTTTCTCTAACCCACTCCAATCAGGCTTTTCAGTGGCACTGAATCTGTGACCCTACATTGGTAATTCTCAGCCCCTATTTGACCTATAAATGGCATGTGATCTCCTTGATACACTTTTTTCACTTGGATTCCAGCATGGCACACACACTTCCTGATTTTCCTCCTATTTTACTGGTTGTTTCTACTTAGTCTCCTTGGTTGGTTCTTCCTCTGGTTTTTGCCCTCTTGATGCCAGAGTGATCCAGAGGCTTAGTCCTTGACCTACACTCCCTAGATTTCATCCAGTCCAAGGGCTTTAAACACCATCCATGTGCCAACTACCCCCAAATGTAGAGTCAGTTCAGGTCTGTCCCTGGCACTCTGGTATATTCAGTTGCCAGTGCAGTCTCTCCACTAAAGTCTCACCAACATCTCAAACCTAACACTTACATAAAACTACACCCCTCCCCTCCTCATCTGCCCCATCTCATGCAATAACTTCATCTCTCTCATTTCTCAGGACAAATCCTGAGAGTAATGTTTGATTCTCTTCCTTATATCCTACGTCATAATTGTCCGTTAAGTCTTACTGGTTGTCCACTTCTCAGCATAGCTATGCTCAAGTTATCATCCTCTCTCACCTAGATGATTGCACCAGTCTTTCAGCTGGTTTCCCTGATAGGTCAGTTGGTAAAGAATCCTGCAATGCAGGAGACCTGGGTTTGATCCCTGGGTTGGGAAAATCCCCTGAAGAAGGGAAAGGCTACCCACTCCAGTATTCTGGCTTGGAGAATTCCATGGGGTCACAAAGAGTCGGACACAACTGAGCGACTTTCACTTTCTGTCCTCCACACAGCAATAAAGGGATCCTGTGGAAAAGTACATCAGATCATGCCACTTCGGAGCTCAGACTTTGTCTTGGCTCCCATCTCTATAGAGTAGAGGCCAAAGCCTTCAACAGCTCACAAATTCTTATGCCATCTTGAGCATCACAATTCCATTTTCATCTCATTGTTCTTATCTTTTTCACTCACCTTGTCCTCCCCGCTTCTCTTCGTACACGCCAGGCTCCTATCACAGGGCCTGCGCCCTGGCTGGGTCTTCCACCTGGGATACCTTCCCTCATTTATCTGCAAGTCCCACTCACCCCTTTTTCAGCAGGGATTCCCTCACCAGCGAGATCTCTCCAGACTATCCTATTTACATTCGTTCTTCCGTCTCCCATACTGCCTGCTTCCCTTGCTCTGGGCTTACAGTAGGCAGCAGTAAACCTGAGATTCCGCTCACCACAGGTCTGTCTCTCTATTCTAAGGTGGAGAGTCAGGAAAGCTAATAAAAAACTGACACAATTTAAAATAATTGAGCATCAATTACTGGTTAACAGAATTTTAAAAATATAGTTTCTATTCTCCAATTCCAGATTTCTTGGGGAGATAGAACACTGACCTGGAAGTCAGAAGCCTTGAATTCTAGGTCTGGATCTATCATAAAGGGTTTCTGTGACCTGTGGCAAGCAAGTCATTAGTCTTGGTCAGCCCAGGAAGTGAGGGAACTAGGCTAAATGATCTATGAGGCTGACCTTCCAATCATGTCAACCCTGCTACCAAAATAAATCCCCACACTGCCGGTGTTTCTCAGCTGCATTGCCACCACATCTCCATGCTGTTTTTATTTCCTGCCTGGGGTACTGCACCTGCGTCCTTCCTCATCTCCTATCACTCTTGTCCTTTAGTCCACTTTCCACACGGCTGCCTAAGTGAATGTACACGTATAAATCAGAGCATGCCCATTTCTCTGTTGAGCCCTTCGCTGCCCGCTGCACTTAGCATCACCCCTGTGCCCCTCCTGGCCTACAGGGCCCATCAGCATCTGGCTCTGGTTCCAGCCACAGTGGTCTCCAGCTCCTCCAGGATGCCAAGCTCATTTCCGCCTTGGCAGTCCTTTGTCTCGCTTGCACGTTCTTCCTCCTGTGTTCTGGTGATTTCCTCTCATTTTTTCCCTTGAACTCAGCTTCAACATCATTTCCTGAGCGTAAGCATTCTTTCTTGATCACTGTAGGTAAAGCCAGTTCTCCTTTGTTTTTTAAAATTCACCTCCCTACTTATTTTGTTTGCATCCTCACATTTATTATTTTAAACCATGCAACATTCACACAATGGAATACCATACAACTATACAAAAGATAGCTATGTATTGATATAGAATGATTTCTTAAGATACATTGTTAAGTGAAAATCCCAAGGTGCAGTGCAGAGTGCGTAGAATACCACCGTTTGTATAAAAGGTGAGGGGGGGGAGAATATATTTGCTTGTATATTCTTATGTTTTCTCTGGATGGGTACAGAAGTAACTGACAACATTGCTGGCCTCTATGGAGGGAGCTAGGTAGCTAGGGGCAGGAATGGGAGGCCCACCGTTTGTATAAAAGGTGAGGGGGGGAGAATATATTTGCTTGTATATTCTTATGTTTTCTCTGGATGGGTACAGAAGTAACTGACAACATTGCTGGCCTCTATGGAGGGAGCTAGGTAGCTAGGGGCAGGAATGGGAGGCTTCACTGTGTACCTTTTTGTATTTTGAATCATACAGTGTACCACCTATTACAAATAAATACATAAATATTAAAAGTTGTGTACTTGCTTTGTTTCCTGTTTCCCCAAAGAGAACACAAACATCATGAGAGTGTATCAGTTCAGTTCAGTTCAGCCGCTCCGTCGTGTCTGACTCTGCGACCCCATGAACCGCAGCACGCCAGGCCTCGCTGTCCATCACCAACTCCCACAGTTCACCCAAACCCACATCCATCGAGTCGGTGATGCCATCCAACCATCTCATCCTCGGTCATCCCCTTCTCCCTCCTTCAGTCTTTCCCAGCATCAGGGTCTTTTCCAGTGAGTCAGCTCTTCACATCAGGTGGCCAAAGTATTGGAGCCTCAGCTTCAACATCAGTCCTTCCAATGAACACCCAGGACTGATCTCCTTTAGGATGGACTGGTTGGATCTCCTTGCAGTTCAAGGGATGCTCAAGAGTCTTCTCCAATACCGCAGTTCAAAAGCATCAATTCTTCAGTGCTCAGCTTTCTTTATAGTCCAACTCTCACATCCATACATGACCACTGGAAAAACCATAGCCTTGACCAGACAGAGCTTTATACCATGTCCTTATTCCCTACTATGTCCTCAGCACTTAACGCAATGCCTGGCACCTAACTGTGCTCAATAAGTAATTACAGGATGAATGAATAAAAGAATGAAGGTCTCTTCCTGCTCTAAAACTGATTTCAAGACTAGAAGACATGGACTCAAGGACCAGCCATTTAGAGGCACCAAACGAGAACTATTTTGTAGTGTTTACTGTTTTTCTTGTTATCAATAAACTTTGAAAAACAAAAGTGGTGGGGGGTGTATGGTGGGTGAAATGTGGAGGACCTCCTTCCCAATTGAGAGCCCAAGTGCCACAAAAGGACAATGTCCTGCTTAGACCATGTCCCAGTCATGGCCTCGGCACATGGCAGCCTGAGGGACAGGCAGGACAGGAAAGCCTTTCCTGAGGTCTCAAAACCTTCGGGATCACAGCACACTCCAGTTCTGAGATTGTCTTCTTCCCTAGACGCTAAACTTTTTTGAGGTCAGGAACTGCATTTGTCTTGGTCACCAGTATACTTAGAGTATAGATGGCATAGACATGATGAAAGAATGAATGAAAGAACAAAAATTTGCGTTGAAACCCCAGAACCAGGAGCTGTCATATCCCATGTAGCCAGGAGGCGGCATCAGAGGAGCATTTTCTGAGTCGTCGGTTCCCTCCAAGCCTACAGTCTGGGGTGCAGAGCTGTATTTTGACCGGGGACATGCTGGAGGGGGCAGGTACCTGATTTTTTGACAAATATACTGAGCAGCTCTACTAGGCATTGGGGGTTGTAAGAAGATACAACTGGGAGACAGAAGCCTCACATAGAAATCAACACTATGTAGGAAGAAAAGAGCTATTTCTGGCCCTTGGGGACTCTGAGAAGGGAGGATTAAGTTTGACGCATTTGGGGAAATTTCACAGAGGAAGTGACATCTGAACTGGGCCTTGAAAAGGAGGAGGATTTAAGCAGTTGGAGGACATACTAGGTAGAAGGAATGGATTCATGGGAAATTGTGGAACAGGTGAATTGCCAAGAATAGCTGAGTTATCCCAATTTGGTGGGAGATAAGGGGGTAAAGGAAACATTCTGCTCTGAGAATTTACCCTTTTGTTGAAAGGACAAAAGACTCGTGGAATTAATGCGATGCATACACTAGTAGATCAAAAAATAGTCTATGGCTTGAGATCTTTGTGTCAGGTAAGTAGTACTCAATGCATGTGTTGTTGAATGAATGAATCACGGGGCTCTGGTTTTCTCCGTGCTACGTCACATGTCCTTGCTGGTGCTTTACGAGCGTGTTTTCCAAGGCTCTTTCCTCCTGTGTCTGAAACTCCTCACGGACAGCTTTTCTTTCTCTCAAAGACAGAAAGCCTGACCCCAAAGTGGAAAGGATTACAATTAAACTGTGAGGTTCCCAGTGTCCAGAGCCTCCCTTATTAGAGGGTTCCCAAGTCCTGTTTCTGGAACATAGTCTCCTTCCGTGTGTGTGTGTGTGTGTGTGTGTGTGTGTGTGTTAGTCACTCAGTCATGTCCAACTCTTTGGACTGTGGCCATATAGACCCCATGGACTGTAGCCCACCAGGCTTCTCTGTCCATGGAATTCTCCAGGCTAGAATACTGGAGTGGGTTGCCATTTCCTTCTCCAGGTCTCCTTCCTTAGGACTGAGATAAAAGTAATCATCATTTATATTTTTATAGAAACTGATGTCTTCTATAGCTTGCCTATTGATAAAGCCCTCACTCTTAATTCAGAAGACTGCTTCTTTTTTAAAACATTCTCCTTCCGACTTGTGTGGCCCCATGCTCTCTAGCTTACTACCTGCCTCTCTCCCCTTTTCGTTTCATCTGCTGACTTCTCTTCCCCTCTGTAGCCACTGAAGGCTGAGTTCTAGGTCCTAGCCTCCTCTTGTTTTATTCTCTGCCTGGATGATATTCTTCCCTGTGGTTTCAGCTATCATCTAGATGTCAGCCATCCTCTGAGCGCTAGCCCACACATCCCACAGCCTACTTGACTTTTTTGTTTGGATGTTTCTTGGGCATCTTAATTTCAATATGTATAAAAACTCCTCATCTTCTCTACCTATTCCCCTACCAGGGTGAATGGCCGCATCACCCAGCCTGTTGAGCCAGCCAGAAACATGTGTGTGTGTGTGTGAGTCATCCTTGTCTCAAGTCCCGATCATTCCACCCCCTCACTCTCTCCTAAATCTTTCCACTTTCTTCCCTTTCCGTCACTACTGTCACCTCCAGCTACCTGCTCTGCCAGGCCATTCTCCCCTCAGTAGCCAATGTGACTTTTTAAAAATGCCAATAAGATCATGCCACAACTCAGCATCGGTTGTATCCCCTCCCATTTCTTTGAGGTCATTATTGTTGTTCTTCCATTTCCCTTCTATAAAGTCCTAGCCCTTTAACCATGACCTTCAAGACCCTGCATGATCTGGCTGATGCCCACCTCTCAGACTCCTTCTCAGGCTGGACTTTCCTCCACTCTACTTCAGCTAGGAGTAATTTCATATAAGTATTCATCCAATCATTCATTCAGGCAACCAGGTATTTATAGAGCGCCTCATTGGTGCCAGGTGTGGTATTAGCTGTTTGGATGTGAACAAGGTGACTATCTCTGCCCTCATGACCCCTCTCAAGATTCCTCCTCCTGCTTCAGGCTGTTTCATACATGGCTCCCTCCTCCTCAACTCCCTCCTCCAACATACACACTCTACTCCCCTCAACTACTAACCCCGGCTCATCACTCAGGTCAAAATTGAACATCACTTCCTCTCTGAAGCTCTCCTGGGGCTGCCAGGTTCCGTTAGGACTCCTGTTATAGATCCCAGGGGTCCTGACCTTGCCTTCATTGCACATTCTGTTTTCCCCTGCTGGACCAGAGGCTCCATGAGAATGAAAACCAGACCTCCGGAGTTCACCAGTGCCTGGCACGATGCCTGGCTCACATCATGATCTCAATACAGATGAATGAAAGGACACAGGCATTTCCTTTGGGTCTGCTCTTTTAGGATATTTGAGGATGACACCTTAAATGCTCATAGATAGGGCCACCCTCATTGCAGCCTTGCACAGTCCAGTCTACCAGGTGCCAATGCTGTACTTTAAAGGAGGCCTCTGACTGCGACATCACCTTGGTTCAAGGAAGCAAACAGCCAGGCTGCACAGAGGTTTGCTGCTAAAGCCTTTCATGCAGTCAGCCTGTCCTGCAGAAAGGCAGTCAGCGGTGTCAGACAAAGGACCGGGGCTTTCCAGGGGGAGGGATTCTAACTCACACACTTGTTAGTTGTGTGAATACGTTATTCGACGTTTCTGCCCCACAGCCTTCCCACCTATGGGAAAGACAGGTATAATCAAATGTGTGTTGCTGGGCTGATGGGAGGAGTTCACGAGCTGTCACAGAGGACTGGGGAGCCATTAGTGTCAATCTCCTTCATAATTTCAAGGCAGTGCAGGTCTTTTGTTAGCAGTCTTGGTTCTGGGTCAGACAGACCAGAGTCTGAGACCTGGCTTTGTCACTTTTTAGTGATCTGACCTTGGGGAAGTCTTGTCACACCTCTGAATCTTTGTCTGCATGAGTGGAAAATGTAGACAAAATTGTACCTACATCCAAAGAGTGCTTATGTGAAGAGCATGTATATAAAGAGCTCAGCCCAGAGCCTGGTACATGCTAGGTGCTCCGTAGATGCATACAGCATCAAGATGGTGACAGTCAAGGAGACAGAAAGTGCGCCCGAAGTTCTGATCCTCACTGGTGAGTTCATTTCAGAACTGTTTATCGAGCATCTAACTTGTGGAGCATCTTATGGAAGGCTGTCATTCAATGTGGACCCCCTCTCTCCCAAGGCTAGGATGGGAGAGAGGACATAAATAAGAAAGTGTGTGCCAAGTGATAAATGTTATTTTATCAAAGGTTATTAAGGGAGTTCCCTGGTGGTCCAGTGGTTAGGACTCTGATTGGATTCCCGGTCAGGGAACTGAGTGAGATGCCACAAGCTGTATGGTGTGACCAAAAAATACCAAACCAAACCAAGAGACTAAAAAACTTTTGAATGAAAGAAGCTAGAAGCAAAGGAGTCTGTACCACATGATCCCACTTTTATGAAGTTCTAGATCTGGTGATGGAGAGAAGTGTGATTCCCACTGGGGCATTGGCTGGGAGAAGCATGAGGGAGCTTTCTGGAGATATTCTGTCTTGATCTGGATAGTGGACCCCTGGTCGTATGCAAAATATGCAAAAATTCCACAGTTCAGATTTGTGGAAATCTTTTATACAGTAAACTGTATGTAAATTATATTTTAAAAATTGCAGCAGAGGAGTTTAGAGAAGGGAGCAACTTCTTCCACCCATATGGACAAGGAAGCTGTATGGACCGGAGAAGGAATAGCAGAGAGGAAATGACCCCCTTGGTCTCTCTTGGTGGCTCAATAACAAAGCATCTAAACAAAGCACTTAAATGGAGTCAGAAATCATCAGTAAGTGGTTTTGGAGATTATTTGCTCTCTGTTTACATTGAAAAAAAAGTTTGAGATTATGTAATTGCCAAAGTCAGGGAGGTAATTATCAAGTGTAACATGAGTGCTCTATTTTTGGGCTCACGGCTAGCTCTTCTGGCCCTTCATTCCCTTCAGCTAATGTGATTGCAAGTTGTTTTGCCGGTTCTCTTCTGTCGGAGGCGGCTGGATAATGGGAGGCAGTGGATGGGGAAACACAGAGTGGAATGATAAATCACATCTCTGCTGGGCTTCACTGTTCACAAAGCACCTGCGCATAGCGTCTTACTTGATGATAGCAATCTAGGAGAGGGGCGAGGGTATCAGTCAGGGTTATTGATTGCAAGCAACAGAAACCAATTCTGGGTAGCTAAAGCAGAGAATGAGTGTATTGGGAGGTCATCAAACAGCTCACAGAAACACAGGAAAACTGGAGAACTAGGGTCAGAAAATAGGTAGGAATCAAAGGAAGCTTACTTAAGTCTGGGCATTTGAGGCTGTCTTTGCTTTAGCAGCTTAACTATCATGGTTATATTTGGAAATCATTGAGACAGATTTTCATGTAAGTGGTAGTGTGGACATCGCTGATGGAAAGTAATTTGACCAGCAAAGAAGGGAGTTTCCAGAACGGACTCATTGGATGAGCAGAGGCAGGGAGGTAGGAAGAATGTTGAAGCCTGGCTTGGGGAACTGAGTTTGTTGCAAGGTAGCAGAGAGCTAAAGCTGAGAAGGGAAGTGGAGGCTGTACCATGAAGAGCCTTGCGTGTCTGGGTGATGAGTTGGTACTTGAGCCAGTGGGCAGTAAGGATCCTTGGAGGTTTTTATTTACTTATTTATTGGGCTGCATCAGGATTTATTTGGGGCTTCCCCAGTGGCTCAGCTGGTAAAGAACCTGCCTTGCCAATGTAGGAGATGTGGGTTTGATCTCTGGGAAGATCCCCTGGAGGAGGAAATGGCACCCCACTCCAGCATCCTTGCCTGGAAAATTCCATGGACAGAGGAGTCTGGTGGGCTACAGTCCATGGGGTCACAAAGAGTCAGACACGACTGAGCACGCATGCATGTACACATGAGTCTTACCTGCAGTGTACAGGCTCGGCTGCCCCATGGCATGTGGGATCTTAGTTCCCCAACCAGGGATCGAACCCACATGCCCTGCATCTGAAGGTAGATTCTTAACCACTGGACCACCAGGGAAGTACCCCCTTGGAGGTTTTTGAACAAGGGAATAAGATTTTCTATTCCACTTTAGAAAGAATAACCTGGTACCCACAAGAGGACTGTGTGAAGCAGGAAGAGTCTGGACCCTGGGCCAGCTGACATAGGAAGTGACACTGTCACCTCCTCCTGAGAGGCTGAGGCTGAGGACCAGAGAGGGCTTCGGTAGCTGGGTCACTGGAACCACGAGAAAGCAGTTTCAGGAGTGCGCTGAGGCCAGTGTGCAATGTTAGAGGCTGAGTGGGGGTGAGGATGCGGGGTTTCGGGCAGATGAGAACACAGGCCCTCAGTCCAGGCTTTCCACCAACTACCCCCCAGCACACCACTGTCCTCAGCTCCTTCTGGGCTCCCCGTGTCGCCCTCCCCCCACCCCACACTCTTCCCCTGTCTCAGGGTTGAGGCCCTCTGGATTTTGTTCTTTCATCCTGTTCCCCCAGCTTGACAGAGAATCTTAGCGTCTGGGCCATCTAAACGCCTTAGATGGACCAGCGGAGGCTTGGGGAAGGGACGGGGCTAGCCAAGGACACAGGCAGGGAGAGGCAGAGCCAAGAGTGAAGCTTCGTCTCTTCTGCCCTATTCAGGGCCCTGACTAGACTCGTCTCTTCTGAGACACTGGCCCCGACGAAGCCCCGTCACTGGGTTATATCATAGCATCGTGGAGGCATGTATTTGGTTTGATTGCATATTCCGTGGGCAACTTAAAATTCCTGATTTGATGTGTCTTTCAGTGAGACGCGGCAGAGGCCTGTTTCCTCATCCTTGGTGTTCCCTCCAGAACTAGAGTCCAGGGCTCTTCACGGGGAGCTCTTGAGCCCCGGGGTTGAGGCCGGCTCACCCTCTCAACCTGGGGAGATTTCGGAGCACAGACCCCTGCAGCCTTCAGACTGACTCCCAAAGGAAGTGCCCTGGGAGAGAACCCTAAGCTAGGAGGTGCCCTGGTAGAAGGCTTGAGCCAGCCTTCTGCTCCGTGGAAGTCCCTCTAGAGACCTCTTCACCTTCCAGGAATAGTCTAGCACCACGCCCAGGCTGTACAGGCCTGGTATGCTGTCTTTCTGGAATATCCTTAGGGGCCAGGACACATTTTATGTTCATCCTTCAGCTTGTGCTTCCAAGATCATGTGAGGAGTGGGAAGTCAAGCTACAAACCTGACCCTGAGGAGTTTCCTGGTGATCCAGTGGTTAGGACTTGTCACTTTCACTGCCAAGGGCCTGGGTTCAATCCCTAGCCGGGGAGCGAAGATCCCACAAGCCACAAGGTGTGTCCAAAAAACAAACATACAAACAAAAGACCAAAAATCAAACCTGAGCTTGGATTAGCAATTCCCAGGGAAATACCCACTCTCCATTCTAACTCAGGCCAAGACAAACACGTTTCCTTGTTTTTCCCTGTGCCAGACGAGAGATTTTTTCTTTTTCCTAATCTCCTCTTCTGCCAAGGATGTAGTCCTGGGAGGGTCCTGCTTCATATGAAGGTCTCAATTCTAACTCCTCCTCCCGTATCATTAGAACCTGGACTCAGCTACCCCTTGTCATCTCTTCATTCAATTCCCTACCTGGGAATCTTACCCTGCTGTTCCTTAACTTCACCCTGGAGGAATCTCAGCATGGCTCTGATCATGCTCAAGAACCCTCAGTGGCTCGCCACGGATTAGAAACGTAGCACATCATTAACTAAGTAGCATTTCAGACCTCTCATCGCCAGTGACTCCCAGCAGAGAGGCCACCGGGCAGGCAGAGCAGTAACTCAGGGCGTATCAGGGAGAAGTGCCTGCCACCTGCTGGGCACGTGGTGCCCCTTGCCTGGCAAAACGATGCCCCCTTCTCTGTCACGCACATTCTCCTCGGACTTCTTCAGCCTATTTTACTCATAACATAGCAGGGATGAGGAAAAATGCTATTTTTAAAAAGCTACCCCAAATGGTAAATTTTATGTTACGTATATTCAACAAGGGGAATAGTGGGGGAAATAGAAAGGGAAAAATGGAAGCAGTGGCAGATTTTCTTTTCTTGGGCTCCAAAATAATTGCGGATGGCAACTGTAGCCATGAAATTAGAAGATACTTGCTTCTTTGAAGCAAAGCTTATGACAAACCTAGACAACAAATTAAAAAGCAAAGACAGCACTTTGCCAACAAAGGTCCATCTAGCCAAAGCTATGGTCTTTCCAGTAGTCATGTATGGATGTCAGAGGTGGGCCATAAAGAAGGCCAACTGAAGAATTCAGACCACTGAAGAATTGATGCTTTTGAACTGTGGTGCTGAGAAGATTCTTGAGAGTCTCTTGGACAGCAAGGAGATCAAACCAGTCAATCCTAAAGGAAATCAACCCTGAATATTCATTGGAAGGATTGGTGCTGAAGGTGAAGCTCCAATTCTTTGGCCACATGATGCAAAGAGCCAACTCATTGGAAAAGACCCTGATGCTGGGAAAGATTGTGGGCAGGAGGAGAAGGGGTCAACAGAGGATGAAACGGTTGGATGGTATCACTGACTCAATGGACGTGAGCTTTGGCAAACTCTGGGAGATAGTGAAGGACAGGGAGGCCTGGCCTACTGCAGTCCATGGAGTTGCAAAGAGTTGGAAACAGCTTAGCAACTGAACAACAATAACAATATTCAACAAGAAAAAAAATCTGCCAGGTTTCATTTCATCTTGGTGTAAGACTACCTTTAAAAAATTTTTTTTAATGTTCTATTCACATTTGCTTTTTCACTTTTAGTGTGCTCACAGAAAACTGGGACACCTTAAGCAGTTTAGCAGCAATTTTGGTAAGCAAAGTTACTTTCTATCTTTGTGTCAAATTAGTCAAAGCTTCTCCAGTATTTACAAAACATGATAGACAAGATGCTACACAAAACCACTGCATCTGAAGGTCTTTTCCTTTGTTCTGGAAAGATCACTGAAAAAGAAAGCATTGTCTGCAGAAGACTGCCTTTTTGGGGACAATATTCCTACTCCGCCTCCTGTGACGCCAAGCAAATCTCAGGATGAAAGTGCAGGAAGAAGCTGAGACCAAAAGAGCAAAACATGTCCCTCCAGGAGATAAAGGGAGTCTCTGGCTGATTGTTTCATCATCACTGTTGCTTGTTTTGTTTGATTATAGATGTTGTTCTGGTTCTTTCTCTGGAGGACCCAAGAAATGGGTGTGCGGCACAGTTTGGACCCAGTAAAGTAGGGGCTGGGACCGAAGACAGTCTTGATTCGAGCAGGGAAGCCCCCTCTACTGTGGCAGAGGCTTGGGGGGCGGGGGGCTGAAGGACCAGAGGGGTGTGGCCGAGGGGCCTGGTGATGGCCATGCTGAGTTTTCTAGTAAGGCATCGCTTTCCAGCTTTCGTTAACTGAACTGCAGTTCCCTCATGACATACCCAAGCTGTCAGCAAGGCTTGTGAGTGCCACAACTCGCCTGGGGCTGGCGCTGTCTTGGGGAATGAAGGGAAGAATGGAGGCTCTCTCTGGGTGGAAGGGATTGGGAGGGCGCAGCGGCCTGAAAATGTGATTACAAGGCAGCTTGGAGTGATCAGGAAGCAGCCAGAGCAGTGTGCAGGCTACATGGCAACAGGACATAACTATAACCTGTGAGTGTTTCTTGGCCATACTGCATGTCTTGTGGGATCTCAGTTCCCCAATGAGGGTTCGAACCTGGGGTCCCTCTCTCACAGTGAGAGCACCGAGTCCTAACCACTGGGCAGCCAGGGAATTCCCAACCTATGACCTTTGGATTCAGGCAGCTGGTTTTGATTCATAGTTGTACCTTACAAGCTGTGTGACCTTGAGCAAGTTAACTAACCTCCCCGAGCCTCCATTGTACTCTCTGTCAAATGAGAATAACAATCTCAGCCTCACAGGGCTGTCATGAGGCTGAAATGAGATATAGCAGTCACCACCTCATCTGTGGTTTTGCTTTCTGAAGTTTCAGTTGCCCACAGTCAATCACAGCCTGAAGATATTAAATGGAAAGTTCCAGAAATAAGCAGTTCAGAAGTTGTAAGTTGTGCCATGTTTTGAGTTTGAGATGAGATCTCATGTGGCCTAGCTTGGTCTATCCAGTCATGAATCATCCCTTTGTTCAGCGTATCCTGCCTGTTACTCACTCAGTAACTGCCTCTGTTATCAGACTGACTGTCGAGGCATCTCAGTGTTTGAGTTAAGTAACCTTTATTTTACTTAATAATGGCCCTAAAGCTCAAGAGTAGCGATGTTGGCAATTCAGATATGCCAAAGAGAAGCCATAACGTGCTTCTTTAAGTGAAAGTTCTAAACTTAATAAGGAAAAAATATGCTGAGGTGGCTAAGACCTACAGTAGGAACAAATCTTCTGTCTATTATGTTGTGAAGAAGGAAGAAGAAATTTGTGCTACATTTGCTCTCACACCTCAAATAGCAAATGTTGTGGCCACAATGTGTGATAAGTACCTCAGTAAGATGAAAAAAGTATTAAATTTGTACGGTAAGATATTTTGAGAGAGAGAGACTGCATTCACGTAACTTTTATTATAGTATATAATTATAATTGTTCTATTTTATTGTTGTTAATTTCTTACTATGCCTATTCATTTAAATTTATTATACATAATTTATAAATTAAAATTTATCATAGGTAAGTATATATAAGGGAAAAAAATCATTGTGTATATCTGGTTTGGTATTATGCTCAGTTTCAGACATCCACCAAATGTCTTGGAACATATTCCTCCGAGGACAAGGTGGGGACTGCTGTGCTGTATGTATAATTCATGTCACGTAGACCTCAATTCAACCATATGAAATCCCTTTTTTGTGTTCAAATAGGGTTAAGAGGCAAATTCATATTGTTAGGCCTAACAAGGACCTGAGGGGCATCCCAGGTGGTTCAAAGAATCTGCCTGAGATACAGCAGACGAAGTTTCGCTCCCTGGTTTGGGAAGATCCCCTGGAGAAGGAAATGGTAACCCACTCCAGTATTCTTGCCTGGAGAATCCTATGGACAGAGGAGCCTCGTGGGTCCATGGGGTCACAAAGAGTCAGACATGACAGAGAAACTACACAATAAGGATCCAACAAGCACCAGACATTATTTTTACTGTTGTTGATATTATTAAGTATCTCCTCTCCGGGAACCCTCAGAAATATTGACAAGAAGACTGGACTCCCTGCAGTTGTTCAGAGGGGAACTGGAGCGGTTTGGTTCTGATAGTAAAGTGAAGGGGGCGCCGGGGAGCTGAGAACACATGGGACTCTCAGGTGACAACTGTTACCCTCTTGAAAATAACTTCTCTTACTTGGACCATGTACTAAATGTACCTTGACCTTTAATTCTAGGTATTTCCCTTTCATGGCCCCTCTAGCTCCCTCACCCAGTCCCACCCTCATGCAGATTTAACCTGACCCGTAGTTGTTTATTTTGTAAGTCATTTATTATTTCTTTTATTTTTGATCACGCTAGGTCTTCGTTGCTGCACTTGGGCTTTCTCTAGTCGCGACCAGAGGAGGCTACTCTTCATTGAGGTGCATGGGCTTCTCACTGCTGTGGCCTCTCTTGCTGTGGCCTGGGGGCTCTAGATCTTGGGGTCAGTAGTTGTGGCTTGTGGGCTTAGTTGCTTCGAGGCATGTGGGATCTTCCTGGACCAGGGATTGAACCCACGTCCCCTGCATTGGCAGCTGTATATCTATCCACTGTACCACCAGGGAGGCCCCTGGACCATAACTGGAGGGAGGTTGGTGCTATGGAAGCAGGTGAGGTGGAGCCTGGGCCTCAGAGAGGAAGCAGGTGGGGGGGGGGGCGGGTAGGGGTGGTGAGGGGGCGTCTCCAGGAGGAGGGAGGTGGGGGAGGCTTGGCTCCCTCTGGGCAGCACGCTCCGACAGCAGGGTCTGCTGGCGGGAAGGGTTGGTGCCTTTAGGAAGGCGCTGGAAGCTGCAGAGAAAGGTCTTCTCCAGAATGCAGACCTGGGCATGAAGCTGGGAGGGGAAGAGACGGAAATGAACACCCACCCCAGCCCGTGTTAACTTTCCTGGCCTTGAGGGCGGGTGGGAGGCAGCTCTGGGGCTGGTGGGCAAAGGCCCAGGAGCTGGCTCTCTGGGGAGAGCCGGACACTTGGGTTCCCCTCACTCTTACTGTGGAAGGAGACGAGGCAGAGATGGGCAACTTGCGAGTCCTTGGGATCTCTGTGTTCATATCACAGACACTTGAAGAGCAGTCTGAGTCATGTTGCCAAATGCAGTGAAGGAAGGACACACAGCCTTTGTCCTCCAGGCCCCTCTCCACGTCCCCTCCACTGCTGTCTCGGCCACTTCAGCCAGACTGACAGCAGGAGGAGATTTACTGAATTCTAAGAAGGGGAAAATAGCTTTGTTGGATTTTTTTTCCTGCTTATTATAGAAGACTTAGACAGTGACATAAAGATATGTGTCTTTCTTTCCTGCCTTCCCTCCTTCCTTCCTTTCTACCTACCTATTTATCCATCTATCTATAAGTAAACAAAATCACGTGGTCCCTCCAGCCTCCAGACGTAGCTCCCATTAGCACTTTGGTGGCAAGCTTTCCACACTTTGTTTTCTTATGCACTCATATGCAGGTCACCCAGAAGTCTGTTGGGGTCTTAAGATGAAGAAAAGGTGGGCTTGAACCCTGCATTCCATGCCCACTGGAAATCTAATCCCCTCCTCGAAATGGAGTTTCCCCAGGGAGAAACATGAGCTCAGTCACCTCTGGCTCTACCTTCCCAGCTCCACCAAATGGCTTCCCTGGTGGCTTAGTGGTAAAGAATCTGCCTATAATACAGAAGACATACGAGACCCAGGTTCGATCCCTGGGTCGGGAAGATCCCCTGGAGGAAGGCATAATAACCCACTCCAGTATTCTTGCCTGGAGAATTCCATGGACATGGGAGCCTGGCAGGCCACAGTCTAGGAGATTGCAAAGAATCAGACACAATGAAGAGGCTAAGCACACACAGCACATGTGTGACACATCCAGGTGGTAGCCGGGACTTGGAATTTAGCTCCTTTATTCCATTTCCAGAAACGTTCCCTTCACGAGAAGCCATGTATACATGTTGCAAACATTTCTAAGGTAGGAGGGATAACGGTGAGGAGTAGAAGCCATTGAAGATCGAAGGCTGACATGCTGTTAAGTTCTTGGATCCTCTGTCAGGGTGCCCATTCCGCCCTCCTTCCTTTTCTTGTTCCTTCCTCCCCAGTTCATGTTGTTCTTAATGCATCTCTCTCATAGGCTGGTCTGACAGTGAATGCCCTTGGGTACACACTTCCTCCTCAAGTGGTTTATCAAAGTGTTATCTTAAAGAGCGACAATTCTCCCCCCAAGGAGCCTACTGCCATCTGTTAAGATGACAATTCTTTCCATCCTGCTAGACACATCTTTTTTTTTTTTTTTTTTAAATGAGCTCATTCTGTGCATCCTCTATGACAACGGAACTGATATTTCCCCCCTCCATTTACGAAAAGAGGAAATTGAAATGAATCTTGGCTCTTGCCTAAAGGCTGTTCTGCCCAGCTCTTCATGTGGCCAGGACTCCGGGTCAGGTAGCTCTATCCCTGGGGTTGCACACACTTCTAAAAAACATCTTTCATTAGTGTGTTTAATGTGTTTCTTGTTTCCTCTTTCCTCTAGAAGGTAAACTCACTGTGGCCACAGACTGTCCATTTTGTTCACTGCTCTGTCTTCAGAATTAATCACGTAGTAGGTTGTTTCTTCAGAGAAACAGAGTCAATAGGATGTATAAATGTAGAGAGAATCAATTAGTTTAAGGAATTAGCTCAGGTAATTATGAAAGCTGGCAAGTTGAAACCTCTAGGGTGGGCTGGCAGACTGGAGGCCCAGGGAAGAGCAGTTCAAGTCTGAAGGCTGTCAAGTCGGAGAATTTCTTCTTGCTTGAGGGAGTTTAGACTTTTGTTCAATTCAATCCTTCAACTGATTGGATGAGACACCCCCAACTCCCCCGCCCCAGCATTATAGGGCTTCCAGGTGGCACATTGGTTAAAAATCTCCCTGCCGATGCAGAAGATGCAAGAGACGCAGTTTCGATCCCTGGGTCAGGAGGATCCGTTGGAGTAGTTAATGGCAACTCACTCCAGTATTCTTGCTTGGAAAATCCCATGGACAGAGGAGCCTGGTGGGCTACAGTCCAAGGGGTGGCAAAGAGTCTGACACGACTGAGCGACTAAGCATGTATGCACACTCACATTATGGAGGACAATCAGCTTTATGCAAAGTCTACCAACTTAGATGTTAATCTCATCCAAAAACGCCCTCAGAGAAACATTTGTAATAATATTTGACCAAATATCTTTGCACTGTGCCCAGCCAAGCTGACACAAGCTGACACACATTTTATGTGTCACAATAGATACATGATAACTATTTGTTGAGTGAGTGACAGAATGAATGAATGAATGAATGAACTTAAGGAGGGTGAGAGTGTTCCCAGGTTCACACAGCTGGTAAAATAGAAGGCCCAGGTCTTCAGAACTCAGTGCAGGCAGCTGTTCTTTCCACCCTACCACAGGGTGTCTAGGAATGCTGACCAGAGCCAGCCTTTTGTGGTTCCCAGGACTGCTTGTCAGAGCATACAAGGCATTCTCCTTTCACATTCCACAAAGATCTTCGCTCCTGTCTGGTGTTATTACAAAATGACTCTTCTGATGGAAATTTTCACTACCTGTGTGACCTGAAGGGCTTCCCAAGTGGCGCTAGTGGTAAAGAACCCACCTAGCAATCCAGGAGATGCCTTAGACAAGGGTTCGATTCCCTGGACCACGGAGATCCCCTGGAGGAGGGCATGGCAACCCACTCCACTATCCTTGCCTGGAGAATTCCATGGACAGAGGAGCCTGGTGGGCTATAGTTCACACAGTTGCAAAGAGTCTGACACAACTGAAGTGACTTAGCATGCATGCAGGCGTGTGACCTGAAGCAATCAAGAACTTATTCTTTTACAAGTAGGAGAGCCTCACCTAAAACCTCCTGCAGGTATGAATAAGCTAAGAGCTGGACGCTCTGGTGTGGTCTCACCCTAACCCACTAACCTACTCACTGGATCCTTGCCTACTTCCCTTCCTGCGCTCTACTCTCCAGTCAAAATAACCTACTTCCAAAAAAAAAAAAAAAAAGCTATTTCCTGTGTGAGGTACAGACCCTGATGTTAATCCTCTCTTCTGTTGTGTTTCACCTGGTGCTGTTATCGCACCTGGAATGTATCTTCCCCTCCTCTATATTTTACCCGTTTATTTATTCATTCAACAAAAATTTCTTTAGCATCTACAACAGGGCAGGTAGTAGGACTTAGCACTGGGGGCACAGAGATGAACAGAGAGATAAGATGCCTGCCCTTCTGGAGTACTTACATGCTAGTACTGGGAAAACAGACACAACTCAGTCGAGGAAGCCAACGAGATCATTTCAAGTGGTGATCAGTACTGGGAAGAAAACCGGGAAGCAATAACAGGTGACAAACAGCCTGATGTGAAAGATGGTGCTAGGAATGTCATTTAGATGGAGCTTAGGGCTGGTGTTTGAGGTGAGACCCCGGCCACGTGTGGAGTGGGGGAAGAACACTCTAGGTGGAAGGCACAGTAAGTGCCAAGGTAGAAGGTAGAACGAATTTGATGTATTAGGAGAGCAGAGAGAAAAAACTCATACCTATTACACGTTTCTGTTAGACGTGTGCTAGGCTCTGAAATACAAAGGTAAAGAGGGCATGGTCACGGGAGGGCGGGGCCACTTCCTGGTGGTCTAGTGGTTAAGACTCTGAGCTCTCAATGCAGGAAACACAGGTTCAATCCCTGGTTGGGGAACTGAGCTCCCCTATGGCAGCCCCCCCCCCAAAAAAAAAAAAAAAAATAGGACGTGGTCTTTTCCCCTAAAGAGTTCATTATTGGGGGAAAGACAAACATGACAGCTGCCACCCTTTGGGAGATCTACCCACACCATGAACCAATGAGCCCATCACTGGCAGCCATATTTGTACTCTGTGGCCATGGCTGATTGGTTGGGAAGGGCGGTCACCTGACTTAAGCAGGACCAATCAGATTTCTCTCCTTCAGGGTCACTGAATAGGGGGTCAGACACTACCCTTGCTTGCAGGGTAGTGCTAGCTGATGTCTTAGGTAGGTATTGTCAGGGTGACTCAGCCTCCTGACTTTCTCACTTAGTGGAAAAACTAAGGATCCCAAGATGATCCGTCATCCTATCTTCAGTGTGCTGGGCTGACTGTTAAACCTGAGAATTTAGGAGCTGTGGGGGGTCAGACCCGTCCCTGTGGCTGGAGCAGTAGAGGACGCTCCTCTGCAGAGAGAGGAGAACGGACGAGCGATGAGAAGCAGAGATCGAGTTCCTGGGATTCTATTCTTGGTACCAGGGTCTTTCCAGGGGCCACCTACATCCCTGACTATGGATTCTCAGACACCCTTGTTCCCCTGCAGAAAATCTCCTCTGTCTGCTTGACATCTCCTTTGTCTTGCAGTGGGTTTCTGTTCCTTGCAACCGGAGACTTCTAAATGATAGGGACAGTGACTGTAAACAACTGTAACCCGGGCGGTGCATGCTTGATAGAGGTGTCCGCAGCCTGGGGCGCACTGAGGATGTGGCCTGCCTACTTGGCTACATCCCCAGGAAAGCCTTCCCCAACTCAGTCTATGGTCTCTGTCTCTCACCTCCCAGCAGCCTCATCTGACCCTCACTCATAACACTCATTCCTCCCTTTTATCTTCTGTCACCTTCTAGTCTGTAAAGACTCATGTGTGAAAAATCTTTGTACTTTCTCCCAAACATAGTGTCTAATGTAGCTAATATCTTGTACTTTGCA
This sequence comes from Muntiacus reevesi, assembly GCF_963930625.1. NCBI lineage: Eukaryota > Metazoa > Chordata > Mammalia > Artiodactyla > Cervidae > Muntiacus > Muntiacus reevesi. Next base: position 113,053,895 of record NC_089251.1, read on the forward strand.
ATGCAGCATATATAAAGCTTTTTTTTTTTTTTTTGGCCGAGAAGTGCGGCTTGTGGGATCTTTGTTCCCCGACCAGCGATTGAATCTGGGCTCTCAGCAGTGAGGGCACGGAGTCTTAGCTGCTGGACTGCAAGGGGATTCCCTACAAAGCATTTTCAAGTTCATTACCTGATGCGCATCCAACTCTTCAAAATTTGAATGTTAGCTGCTGCTGTTTATTTTGTGCATATTCTATGTGCTAGGTGGGGGGAAAAACACTTGAGACTTAGGATAAGTCATTTGCCCAAGATCTAGAAATTTATGTGTCACAGATCTGGCCATAGAATGTTATTTTCAGGCTATAAACCCATGCTCTCTCTCTGCCCTGCCAGGATCTTGGGGGCAGAGCGCAGGCTGCTGATCCCTTCCCTGGACCCTCTGACTCAAATCCCTTGGGCTGGCCCTGGCTCTGCCTTGACCCTTTCCAGTAGGGCAGGTCTCAGGTCACTCAGTTTGCCAGTCTGGCCAAGTCAGGCGAATTTGGCTCCTTGGAGCTGCTGTGGTTGCCATGGCACCTTCCCTGGGCTCCTCTCAGTATAAACCTGGGGGCGAGCTGTTTTGCAGCAAAAGGGGGTGAAAACAGAGAAATTCTCCGATGAATGTGGGCAACTAGCAAACAGCTTGCCTCTCCTGGGATTTCCTTTTGATGCCTTGCAGGTGGGTTTTTAGGGCCATGGAATCCAATTCCTCCATTTCACAGGTGAGGAAACTGAGGCCCAGGGGCTTAGTGTTTCACAAAGAGATTTTGTGCCATGGCCAGGAGGTCTCTGGAGCCTGAGACCTGGGTTCCAATCTAGCCTCTGCCTGCTCTGAGCCCTGCGCTCCTCATCTGTAAACTGGGGCTCATGACACTCCTTCCCTGAAAGAGTTAAGGGAAGGGTTAAATCATATATTTTTTTAAATAGATATACATAAAAGTGCTTCCCAAGTGCCTGGTATGTGAATAGATGCAATTGCCCAAGGTCACCCTGCCGGGAGTGGGGGAAAGAGCATTGTTACATGATTCAGGAGATATAGATTCTGGTCTTGACTTTGCTGCTAACTTGCTATGTGTAAGTCCCTTCACCACCTTGAACCTCGGCAACTTTTTCTGTAAGCGAAAGGTAGGTTGGATGAGATGATGCTTCAGTTTTTCATTTCCCCAGCACTACAGTTCTGTGCATCTAGTGACAGAATGCTAGTTCCCAGGGCTCCTAAAGCTGCGCTTGTTCACCACACCACCCTGCCTCACCACCAAAGTGACCCTGGGATCCAGTCAAGAGCCCCAGAGTCTTTGGTGGGAGAGGAAGGGATACTCCTGAAGGTAGGAACTTTCTATGAATGCTGGGGCTGCAGTCATTCTGACTCCCCAGTGTCCTTCTCCAGTTCAGAGTGCTGCCCAGGCTTTCTGGGAAGGATAGGGCTGAGTGGAAGGGAGAAGGAGGTTGGGGACTTGCTGATGGGGGAAACCCATCTGATGAGGTCAGCTGAAAGCAGTTTTAAATACTGTCAGCAGTAGTGGGTGGAGATGAGAAGTGGGCAGTGTCGAAGCTCGACTGAGGAAAGAGGAGGAGGAGAGATGGGAAGGGGTGGCATTAGGGATCCAGTGGAGGAAACAGGAATCCAAATTTGAGGGAGGAGGAGGTGAGCAATGGGATGGGAAGCTGGAGGGAATGGATGGAGAAATAGAGACAGGAAACGGAAGAACTGCTTTTTGTCGAAGGAAAAGGATAGCTTGATAGAAAAAACGAGAGAGAGCACGTTCACTGCCACCACCCCATTTGCTCACTGCCCCCAGGAGGCAGGCAGGGAGGCATTGCGCACTGTCCTCAGAGGGGAAGTCCGAGGTGGCCCTTCTCCCCCACTGGGCTGCCTTTGATGGGCTGGCCTGCTGGGGTCCTGGGCCTCTGAGGGTCCTCACCTTTTGCATGTAGCACCAGGCTTCTAATCACGGAGGAGTTGGGGAACTCTGAGCCTGTCTTGCACTCTCTTCCCAGCCACCATCCCTCCCCTGCTGCTGCCCAGGGGAAGTCCCTCAGCGGGACTCAGAAGCCCCTTCTAATCCTTCCTTTCCTCCACTCTAAACAAACACATCCTACAGTTTGACACTTGGGAATGAACTCAGCATGTGTACCCAACACTTGCTGTGGGGGTGGGCCCTTCTAGATCTGGGATCACTTTGCCTCACAAGATTGAGAAAGGAAGCTTGATATAAACACGGTCTTCTTGTTATTAGTATTGAGCATGATTATTGTAATAATAGCACTAGCTAAGATAAGAACTTATTGAATGTTTTCTGTGTCAGGCACACAAGTTCTATATTTGCATTACCTCATTTATCTCCTTCATAATCCTATCAAATATGTATTACTATCCTTTCCTCTTCATAGATGAGGACGCTGAGACTTGGTAAAGTTGAGAAACTTATCAAAAATCATATAATTAGCATGTTGACCAACCCAGTGTTCAGACCCATAGTCCATACTCTTCAAGAATTCTACCTCCCCCAGTCTCCAAACAAAGTTTTGGTCATGCTAGTAAGCCATGTCTGCTTATTCTTGTGTCACTCTTCTTGGATGTTACCCTTGGATGTTATCCTAAAGGATGTTACATCCTTTAGGAATGCTTTAAGCTACAAATAAACAAAAAACCATTAAGAATGTCTTAAATAAAAGATCTTGACGTCCAGAGCCAGTATACTTAGAGTTCAACAACATCATCAAATATCCAGGCTTATCCTTTTTTTCTACTGACAACCTCATCATTTTGGCTTTTCATCCTCATGCTTATTGCTTTGTAATTGCAAAATGGCTGCTATAGCTCCAGGCATCACATCAGCATCCCAAGGGGTCTGGGCAAACAGATTTCTTCTGATGTAGCTTTGTTTTTTATCCTGAAAAAAAAAAAAAAAAGGATGTCAGCATTTCTCTACACATCTCATTGGTTTTGTATCCATCCTTAGAACAATCACTGATGTAGGAAGCCTATACATCATGATGGCTCCTGCTTAGCAGATCATCCCAAAACTTAGGGGCTTGAACAAGCATTCACTAGTGCTACGAATCTCTGGATTGCTGAATGGTTCTGCTGATTTGAGCCAGACCAGACTCATCTTGGTTGGGCTTCCTTCTGTGCCTGTGAAAGCTGATGGGTCAGCTGGGAATTGCCTGGTCTAGGACAGCCTTACTTACTCGCATGTCTGGTGCTGGCTGTTTGCCAGCTGGGGTGATGGCATGATTAGGTTTTTCATCCAGCAGGTTGGCCCAAGCTTGTTTCCATGGCAGCGGTAGGGTTCCAAGAGATTGGGTGGAAGAAGGCATGGCCTTCTGTGGCCTGGACTCTGAACTGGCACACGCATTTCCATCACATTCTTTTGGGCAGAGCAAGTCACAAGCCAGGTCAGGTGCGGGCGTGGGGAAATGGATTCCACTGTTTGATGGGCGAGCTGCAAGGTCAAGGGCTCAAATGCAGAGAGTGATGAAGAATTGTGACTGTTCTGCCGTCTACCGCAGTTTGTTGTTTTGTTTAGTCACTCAGTCGAGTCCAACTCTTTTGCAACCCCGGGGACTGTAGCCCACAGGCTCCTCTGTCCATGGGATTTCCCAGGCAAGAACACTGGAGTTGGCTGTCATTTCTTTCTCCAGGGGATCTTCCCAACCCAGGGATCAGACTGGTGTCTCCTGCATTGACAGGCGGATTCTTTACTGTTGAGCCAAAAAGTTCACTTAGGCCAATTCATCCCCAAGGCCGGGAAGGGGCTCCTTTCCCCCAAACCAAGGGAATACTCCTTCCCCTGATCAGGGTACAGGTGCAGGGAATAAAGAGAGGACATGGCTTGTGGGTAGACTGCGTCTGGACAGAAGGCTAATCCCAGGCACAAGGTGGGGAAGGGAGATTTTGCAGCTTCAGTTTCTCCAGGTCACCCTCCTTCTTCTGAAGAGGGTAATTTTCATCTCTCTTTTGTTGATGCTTGGTCTGGGCCTCAACGATGGTCCTACTAACAGGCATATGCATTTCCTCCAGACACTCATATGCAAAAAACAATTTACAAAAATAAACAAAATGAACTCTGCCGCCATCCACTAGGTTTGTGGGAAAATCCAGTGTCAGTCACTGAGGACAGGCCAGGGGGTTGTCTAGTCCTTCTCCCTGAGGTTTGCATGATTTAGGAAACATGAGGCAAAGCCTTTGGTATTTGGTCTATTAAAGTTCCTTGTGAAGAGCTTTTGTCCAAGCCCCACCCAGGCATCCATTCAAAAACAAAAGACTCTATCTCTGCTCCCTTGATCATCTCTTGTTGCAGAAAATTTTCAGGTTTGTGAAAGTTCACTGGTGGTCCAGTGGTTATGACCCCACACTTCCATTGCCAGGGGCCTACGTTTGACCCTTTGTTGGGGAACAAAGATTCCTCCAAACCTCACAGAGTGACTAAACAAGAAATAAATACAATTAAACAAAAAAAGACAAATGTCCAGGCTCTTACTATCCATCAAAATCTTCACAAAAGGAACCTACAAACCTCCTCTGCCCTCCTTTTCTCAGCATCCTGCCTCCCTATTCAACTCCACTCCCTCTTTTTCCTAACAGACCCAGGCCTCCCCGACAATGTCTGGGTGGGATGGTTTTCTAGGAACCCAGGACCTGACTGTGCTTCCTGGAAGAAAAAGCACCCCAAGAGAGCAGATAGTATGTAATAGAAACGAGTCTGAGGGATCAGGGAAGGAAGACACATCTCAGCTGAGATGGGCAGGAGTATAGGCATGAGTTAGGTCACCAAGGGGCTGGGAAGCCTGCAGTGGAGTGTTCCAGGCAGAGGTGCCATCCTTACTGCAAGAGCCAACATACTGAGCGCTGCCTACCTGTCAGGTTCTGTGAAGCAGATGCTTCTGTTGTCCCCACTGCATGAAACTTATGGAAGAAGTTAAGGAACTGGCCCAAGAACAGACAACTAGTAAGGTGCTGAGCTGGGATTTTCAATCCAACCAGTTTGATGCTGAAGCTCTACTCTTAACTACTTAGATGAACCCAGACATGAGAGGAGAAGGTTGTTTGGAGAACCAAAGTGAGTTTATTTTGGCTGGAACATAGCGTGTGAAGGGGAAGGTGGTACAAGAGGTTATGGAGGTAGAGAGAGATGTCAGTGTGGAGACTCCTGCTGCCACGTTACCACTTGGAGGCAGCCAGCCTAGAAGCATTTCAGAGGCTATTTCAATAACTTTAGCAGGAAATGATGGTGGGTCAGTCTAAGCAGATGGTAATAAAAATAAAGAGTTTAAAAAAAAAAAGTAAAGGACTTCCCTGGTGATTCAGTGATTCACTGCATGCTCCTAATACAGGGGGCATGGCTTCGATCCCTGGTCGGGGAACTAAGATCCCACATGCTGCCAGGAGTGGCCAAAAAGTTAAAAAGAAATGGCAGGATTCGTGGGTTATTAGGAAGAATGGACAGCCCTTGGTGATTAAGTAGTGGAAGGGGGTTTGGGGTGGGGGAAGAGACAGGAGTCAAGAGTGACCCTCAGATCTCTGGGTTGGGAAACTAAATGGATGTCCTGATCCTATTCACTGGTTGCTTTGAAAGCATCTCTCCCAGGCTCTCTAGCTGTCTGTCTTCCTAGCTCTAAAATGAAGATAATGAAACCTGACCTCCCCATTATCCAGATGGTGTCAAGATAACATGAAGTCATCAATTTGGAAGTGCTTCGGAAAGTCAGAAGTACTTTGCAAATGCAAGTGGTTATTATTTTATGGTTATCGCTAAGGTCCTGTCTCTCCTGGGGCTTGCAGATGGAGCCAGACTCAAGGCAACCCAGGGGAACTGCCCGCTCGCTCTCTCACTCACTCTGTCTCTCACTTGGAGGCAGTCTCAGCATTCCTAACAGGCAGCGCCTCTTTGGCAGGTGGGAGCCACAGTCCTACATCCTACGTACTAAATTGTTAATAGCTTCCCTGGGGAGTTCCTTTCTGCTCTGACTCCTTCAATAATTTCTGTTTCTCTACTGCTGACGCCTTCTGATGCCCTGGATTGGCCCAGGATTCCCCATCCATTTTGGTTTGTGTCTTTGTTCTGACCTGAAGTCAAGGATGGGGTCAAACAAAATTGAATTGTTTGGTTGTCCAGGCATGGAGGGCTGTGTATTCTGTGCTCCACCAAGAGCAGGGACGGACTTAAGAATCCCCGATGTTCAATGACTCATCGCCCTTCACAGCCGGGGAAAGTCTGCTTGTGTTCTGGGGGGACTGACTTCCTAGGCTTTGCTCTGAGTGGCAGGAGTGAGGTGCAGCAGGAGCAAGGTCCATCAGGAGTGGCTTTTGGGGTCACACAGACCTGGCTTGACGTCCCTGCTTTGGCGTCAGCATATCACCTAAGCTCTGCCAGATGGAACCACAGTAGAAAGCTCTCACATTTCTAGGGCTGCCGAGAATTAAATGAGATAATCCACGGAGTCCTTGGGCCCGGCGCCTGGCACATAGCAAGCTCTCTCTAAATGGGAGCCAACGGGATCATTTATGAGTTGTGACCACAGAAATGAGACTGTCTTGTAAAGATAAGTAGACTAGAAGGCTCACATGCAAGTAAGAGATGATCTCTTCAAAGTGTTCACTTTGGGAGTTCGTTGGGGAAACTCCTTTTATTTGTTTTTTTTTTTAAACTCCTTTTAGATACCATTCAAGTTTCCATGTGTCCTTCCAGCATCCTTGGGGCGGGGTTGGGGGGGGGACTCCGTTCACATGCACTGGCCTGAGCCTTAGTCATCTGAGGCTGCTATAACAAAGTACCATAACGGAGTGGCTTATCAACAACAGACATTCATGTCTCATAGTTCTGGAGGTTGAAAGTCTCAGTGCAAACAGGATTGGGTTCTGATGAGAAACCTCTTATAGCTTGCAGACTTCTGCCGTCTCATCGTATCCTCCCATGAGAGAGCAGAGATAGCGAGCAAATTCTGCGAAGGCACAGTCTGTGTGCTGTCTTAGCAGTCATGTCCCTCATGAACTTGGTCACTTACTTGCATTACATCTGTCACAGCTTCTTGACTGCGAGCTCCTTTAAGAGGGCAACGGTCTGACTCATGCTCTTGGTTTCGTAACTTGTACTCATGCAGCCCTTTCTCAGTTGGCACAGCATCTGTTGTTTCACCAGATCCTCACACCAATCCTGCCTCTCTCTACTTTCTGGATGAGAAAACTAGGGCTCAGAGAACTGAAGGGAAACTTTCTGTCTTTTGCCTCTACCATAGCTGTGGCTTTCCACCATAGCATTTCCTTACCCAGGAGGGACTAAAAAAACATAGTGGAATGCACTGTTTAAAAACTCCCTCCAGCCCAGTACAGAGACGGGGTGGAGTCAGAAGAGGGCAGCGGTAAACCCTGGGTAGGACCAGACTGGTTCCTCTGCTTAGTTGTTCACGCATGTCCGATTCTTTTGCAGCCCTTTTGGATTGAAGCCCACCAGGCTTCTCTGTCCATGGGATTTCCCAGGCAAGAATGGTGGAGTGAGTTGCCATTTCCTCCTCCAAGGGATCTTCCCGACCCAGGGATCAAACCCCCATCTCCTGTGTCTCCTGCATTGCAGGCAGATTCTTTACCCCCTGGGCCATCTGACTGGGAAGGGTCTCAGATGCAGTGCCAGGCTTGTGCTGTGCGGTGTGGACAGCATCACTGGACCACAGCTCCCACTCAGCCAGGAGATCATGGCAAACAGCCAGTATACTTACAACATCCTGTGCCCACACAGCCGTTTGCTTTCGGTAGAGTATCCAATAAATTAGTGAGATGGTCAACATTTTATTATCCAATAGGCTTTATGTTAGTTGGCTTTGCCTGACTGTAAGCTAATGTAAGTGTTTTGAGCATGTTTAAGGGAGGTTAGGCTAAGCTATAATGTTCGGTGGGTTGGTTGTATTAAATACATTTTTATTTATTTATTTTTTGGCCCTGCTGGATCTTGGTTGCCATGTGGGCTTTTCTCTAGTTGCAGCGAGCGAGGGCTACTCTTGGCTGTGGTGCACAGGCTTCTCATCGCAGGGGCTTCTCCGACTGCAGCGCACAGGCCCTAGGATGCGGGGGCTTCAGTAGTTGTGGCGCGTGGACTCAGTAGTTGCGGCTCACGGGCTCTAGAGCACTGGCTCAGTAGTCATGGGATCCTCTCGGACCGGGGATTGAACCTGTGTCTCTTGCATTGGCCGGCAGATTCTTTACCATTGAGCCACCAGGGAAGCTCTTAAATACACTTTTTAGTTACCATGATATTTTCAGCTGACAACAGACTTATTGGGACATAATCCCATTGTGAGCCTTAGTTCAGGGCTGAGGTTAAAGCCCTGGAGGTGCTGGGATGCGCTGGGAGTTCAGGGCCAATACTTTGAGCACCTGATGCAAAGAGGTGACTGGAAAAGACCCTGATGCTGGGAAAGATCGAGGGCAAGAGCAGAGGGTGAGATGGTCGGATGGCATCATCGACTCACTGGATATGAGTTTGAGCAAACTCTGGGAAATAGTGAAGGACAGGGAAGCCTGACATGTTGCAGTCCATAGACTCGCAAAGAGTTGGACATGACCGAGAGACTGAACAACAATCCCATTGTAATTGAGGGAGATCTGTACTTCAGTTCCAAATAAGATGTGACTGCAGAATTTATGCAAAGGATTTTGAGTTGCTTAAGAGAATTTGTAGGTCCTGAATTAAGCTGTAAATGCTCTGTCTCCCTCATCGAAGTGGGAGCTCACCAAAGGTGGAATTGAGCTTTCTAGTCAATCACACATCAAGCACTAAGGAGGAGGTGCAGAAGTGCACAAGATCTATTGTAGAGGTGATGCACACAAATCCAGTGATTATCCAGATAAATTTCTGTAAGAAAGAGGTATATGATGCTGTGAGAACAAACGAGAAGGATAGCTTGATCTAATTGTATGGGGCAGTGGAGGAGGGCAGTCAGTGAAGGTTTCATGGAGGAAGTGATATTTAAGCTGAAACTTGAAGGATGAATAGCACTTAGCCTAAGGAGGTGGCCGAACCCTTCCAAGTGGAAGAAATAGAATATGCAAATGTCCTGAAGTGGGAAAAATTTTGGCTTGTTGTAGGAGTTGAGAGGGGGCCAGAACCCTAGTAAAACAGCCCTCCTGCATCCTGTCTCAATTTCTTTCCTCTGGCACCAGAAAAGTCTCTGAGTATACCAGGCCCTTTGGGACAAGGGAGAGAGTTTTGGTGGCACATGTGACTACAGAGTAAAAATCAGCTGTCTAATGAGTCCTTAGATGGTTGGGCGGAAAAACCTTGGGGGTGGGGAGTCTGCTGTAGCTAGTAGGGGGCCTTGGACAGCAGCTGAGAGGGACAAAGCGAATGGAGAGGAGAACTTCCCTGGCTCCCCTTCCCGTGGTTAAGAATCTGCCTGCCAATGCAGGGGACACAAGTTTGATCCCTGGTCCAGGAGGATCCCACATGCCATAGAGCAGCTGAGCCTGAGAGTCGCAACTACTGAAGCCCATGTGCCTAGAGCCCATGCCCTGCAGCCAGAGAAGCCACCGCAATGAGAAGCCTGTGCATTGCAACAAAGAGTAGTCCCCACTCACCAGAACTGGGAAAGCCTCTATGCAGCAACAAAGACCCAGCAAAGCCGTAAACAAACAAACAAACAAATAAAGTGGTTCTTAAAAAAGAAAAGAATGGAGAGGAGGATGATCTTGGGAATTCTGGCTTTGTTCTTTCTGGGAAAAGGTAACAGTCTTGTGCATAGATGGATGACTCAAGCCAGAGAGTGAGGGGTCCTCACCCAGCCAGTCACAGGGCGAAGAATGTCACTGCAGAGCTCAGAGCTCGGGAACTCCAGTATTGTCCCATTCCAATCCCCTCCTCCCCAACCCAGAACCTTTATTCATCCAACAAGTATTTTCTGAGCACCCACTGTGACCCCAGTCCTCCACTGGGTCCAGGGATCAACCAGGCCTGGTCTTCCCAAGGAGGAAACAATCTTGGCTAGAAATAATTACCATATGGGGGTCCAATGATTTAAGACTTCTTGCTTCCACTGCAGGGGATATGGGTTTGATCCCTGGTTGGGGAACTAACTGAGGCCAAATAAAAATGACCATATGGGAATATTAGTCTTCTTGTCTGTAAACTGGGGAAGCTATGTCAAAGTGTTGCCTTGGATAAAGGGCTCAGCACAGCGCTGGAACAATAGGGAGAATGTTCTGGGAAGGACAGGAGCCCCCAAAAGACGGACGGCTTTGGGTTGGGGCTGGTCAGGTCAGAGACAAGGTGTCAGAAATGGCCCCTTTCCATGGGCACCTACAGCAACCACAGTGATCCTTAAGGTGCTCTTTGAGGTCTTGCCCACCTCCTCATTCCCTTCTCCCCACACTCCCTTTCTGTCCTCTCCTCTTCCTGGTCTTTTATCCCTCTGACCATAGGGTCTTTGCACATGTGATTTTAAAAACAATATTTTAAACACTTTAATTTTTGACTGTGGTGGATCTTTGTTGCTGCATGGCTACTCTCTACTTGAGGTGCATGGACTTCTCATTGCCGTGACTTTTCTTGTTGCTGAGTACTGACTCTAGAGTGCTGGCTCAGTAATTGTGGCGCTCAGGGTTTAGTTGCTCCATGGCAAGTTGGATCTTCCCAGATCAGGGGTGGTTTAAACCTGTGTCTCCTGCATTGGTAGCCGAATTCTTTACCACTGAGCCACCAGAAAGCCCCCATATGTGACTTCTTTGACTGAAATGCTCCTCCCCAGTTTCTTTCCTACGTCAGTTCCTCCTCACACTTCTCATCTTACCTTAAGTGTCATTTCCTTAGGGAAGCTGTCCTGACCCCTGGCTTTTGTAGGTGCTGCCAAAGGAATGCCCTGCTTTCCTCCAGTCTCCTCCATGTGTGACCAGATCTTCCTCAGTGTGATCTTGGGATTGATGTCTCTCTCCTCCACTGGGCTGTAAGGAGGCAGGGGCCACATCTAGCTTTATGCACTGGCGGCCCCTCAGTTGGGCTTCCTGGTGGCTCAGATGGTAAAGAATCTGCCTGCAGCGCAGGAGACCCAGGTTCGATCCCTGGTCTGGAAGATCCCTTGGAGGGAATAGCAATTCACTCCAGTATTCTTGCCTGGAGAATTCACCGCAATAGTACCCAGCTCTTATATTCCGCACGCAAAGAAGATCTGTTGAAGAAATGAATGGGCTGCAAAAAAAAAAAAAAAAAAATGATAATAATGGTTATTTATGAAGCGTTTACTGTGTACCCGGCACTGAGCTAAATTCTTTAACCGCATCATGTTAATCTCCCCAAAAACCCTCTGAAGGAGGTGGTGTGATTATTCTCACTTTACAGAAAAGGAAAATGAAGTCGAGGGATGTTAAGTGACTTGCTCAAGGTCACTCTGCTTGTTAGTGCAGGGGTGAGGGACGGGAATCATATACAGGTCCTTCCCACCCGCAAAGCCGCGAAAGATGCGGAGGTGAGTCCCGGCTGCGGTGCGGGCTCACCCGAGCCGGCGGAGCATCCCTAGGGAGCGAGTGGGCAGTTTCCCCCGGCTCCACTCCGAGCCGGTGGTGCAGCGCCCGCCCCCGGTCGCGGGCGCAGACTGGCGGCCGCCTCCGGGCCACGTGGTGCGCGCGGCGGGCGCGTCCGAGGAGCCCGCAGCGGCTCCGGGCTCAGAGCTCTCCCGGCTTGGAGAGCGGGCGGGAGCCGGGGGCCGGGCCGGTGCTGGCGGCTAGGAGGCTGAGGAGGCGCGGAGGTAGCAGGGAGGCCGGGGTTTAGCGCCCGGCGGCGTCGGGGCCGCGGCCTCGTACCGGCCGCAGCCGCTTCCCTTGGCGCGTTGCTGGCACCGGGTCTCTGCGCCCAGGGCGCACGGCGGGCAGGGACGCAGCCCGGCCGCCTGGCCGCCATGGAGCCGGCCCCCTCCCGCGACCCCGAGCTGCAGCCCCAGCTCCTCGCCAACGCGTCGGACGCTTTCCCCAGCGCCTTCCCCAACGCGGGTGCTAACGCGTCGGGGCCGCCAGGAGCACGGAGCGCCTCTTCCCTTGCCCTGGCTATCGCCATCACCGCGCTCTACTCGGCGGTGTGCGCCGTGGGGCTCCTTGGCAACGTGCTCGTCATGTTCGGAATCGTCCGGTGAGTCCACTGCGGGTTGGAGCGCCCGGCAGGGCCCCGGGGGTGAGGGTGGGGACCGCGGACCTGGGACCCTTACCTCGGACTCCGCACACCCGGGGCCTCCAGGCTTCCTGCAGGGGGCGCCCGGGGGCCCAGCGGAAAGAGCACTTCCATGGCAAGGGGGACCCTGGCATGTGTGTGCGTGTGTGTGTGTGTGTTTGTGCGCGCGCGCGCGCTCGTTTAACTAACATTGGATCATCTGTTGGCCTCCCCCTATTTGTGTGTGTGTGTGTGTTTGTGTGTGTGTGTGTTTGTGTGTGTGTGTGTGTGCGCGCGCGCGCTCGTTTAACTAACATTGGATCATCTGTTGGCCTCCCCCTGTTTCTGTATCAGACTATGTGGGACAGTTTGGTGACAGTTGTGTGTCTGTCACAGTTTGTGAGTGCGTGATTCTGTGTTTGTGACAGTACCGATGCGTGTTTGGATCTCCACAAACCTGGTAGTGGTGGGTGGAGATGCCCGAGGTGCGCTGGGCCTCCGGCGAGACAGCGGTGTGTGGGCTGAGTATGCAGGTGGGGGCACAGAGGCTTGTGTATCTGCATCACGCTGACGGGCGCTTACCCAGTCACATTTGGGGGCCATCTGTTGGGGTTCCTGTGTTGGTGTATGTGCTCGTCTCGCACTGTCAGTTGGTGATTCTCTCTGTAGGAGCGAGTGACAACGTGACTGTTGTTTCTTGTCAGACCCTGAAGCCCCCATAGGAGGAGAGCATCCAGAGTGGCTCTGGACACTTGTGTGTGCATCTGCTGAGGGGTCGCCATGGTTCCTGGGTACAGTGGGCCAGCCAGTTGCTCTCTGCTTCCTTCCCTGGGGCCATCTGGTTCTGAGCTCTGGACGTGATTCAGAGAGGCTGTGGATCCTCCTCACAAACGTCCCCTCTCTCATCTTCTCCAACAGCCTTTTTTTTTTTTTCCCTGGCAAAAGCAAAAGCGATGTGGTTGGGCTGGAGTGGAGTTTGTTCTTTCATCTCAGGAAGTAAAGTTCTCTTCTATGTGTCTCTGTTCAGTGCAGGGACCTTCTCAGAGAATCTAAAGCATCATGAGCTTGCCCAGAAGCAGTCTTACTGCCCCAGCCTTGCCATTACAGACATGGGCAAAAGGGATTGAAAGGAAACTCCCATCCTGGTTAATTGAAAATGGGTCATCTGTGCTGGCTGACCAAGGAACAACCCTAAACCTCTCTGGGCCCTGGTGCCACCAGACAGAGCAAAAGGCAGGGGGCAGATTGTGGATTCAGAGGCTGGAGATGCGAACTGTGGTCTTGGCCCAATTGCTGATGCCTGTCCCACTGGGGGCCCTTTCCTCTCACCCACTGTCTGCCCCACCTGCCTCAGTTTCCCCATCGGGGGGATAGAGACCCTGTCTCTGCAGCTGGGAATGTGAGTTCCAGAGTGGGAGGCCTCTGTCGGACAGAGCACAGTACGCCGGAGTGTGGTGTGGTGTGGGGGCGTTGTGGGAGCTTTGGCTTGGATGACTCCGGGGAAGCTTTGCTCCCCCAGGAGGAGCGGAGGGCACAAGAATTTCCTGTGCTCTCGGTGACTCATCCCCAGCTCTAGTGAGAATATTCCCCCAAGCACAGGCAGAACAGTCTTTGCTTTGTCAGTGGTTCTCCCCACTTCACCTTGGGAAGTAGTCCTGCAGACTCAAGCCAACCTGAGCGTTAATTCTACCCACGAACTGGCTCTGCCACTGGGGTAAAGCCTCTTTGAGCCTCAGTTTCTTCATCTATAGAATGGGGAAGTAATCGAATCGTCTTTGACAGGGTTTTTGTGAGGTGGCACTCCGAGAGCACTATAAATGCAGCTGGCGTGGTGTCTGGACCCAGTAAGAGTGAGGAGGAGGAGTAAGATTCCTCAGAAGGAGAGTGAGGGGGCGCTTTTCCTAAGGTGGGCCTGGGAGTAGCTCTGCTTCCAGGAGTCTCAGGTTCCTGCACGCGTGGCCTCTCGTTGGGGTTGGGGGTAGGTCTCAGCGCTCTGATCTGGGGAAAGCGGAGCATCGGTGTCTTTACTTCCATCTCCAGTGTCTTTCCTGGGGCCTCTGGCTGGTCGGCTGATGAGCGAAACCCCCTTGCTGAGCCAGGGGAGGGCCTCTCACTTCTGAGGGTCCACTGAGGGCAGGCTCTGGGCTCCTGTGCTAGGGTGCTGCCCGTCCACCTTGCCCAAAATCACCCAGTGTCAAGTGCATCTTGCAATAGCATAGATGGTCCCTTAGGTCCCTGTGTTGCACAGACATTTCCCGGGGCAGCCATCTATGTGATCACTGGGCCTGACTGAATCTTCGCCTGCAGCCCGGTGGGCAAGGCATTAGCATCCCCATCATTGTCACCTCCAGTCTACACGTGAAGAAGCTGCAGTTCAGAGGGCAGCAAGGTGGCTTGTTCCCCCAGTCCAGAGCTTTTTCCAGAGCTGCCTGGGGTAGGGGACAAAGAATTGCATAGAAGGAGGGGGCGGAATCCTACCCCTCCTCTTGTCCTGGGATTCTCAGAGAATGATGGAGACAAAAGCACGATGACTCTACATGTTATTTAGCACATGTACTTTAGGCTGCCATCCTTGGGGAGGGGAATGACAGGCCCTGGCACTGAGTCCTCCCCCACTGAAAGGGAGGCTGGGGACAGGGCAGCTGTCTGGGGCTCGGCTTCTGCTGGCAAAGTCCCAAGATCAATGTGTGGACAGGGGGGAGCCAGGATGAAGAAAACCTCCAGTGTGTCCATGGTTCTCTGTCCATGCAGAGCTTAGCCGCACCAGTGAGTGAGTCACTTGATTGACTGGATGAATGAGTGGTTGAATGGATGAATTCTGCCTGTCAGTCCTGAGCTCAACCTACTTGGAGAGCAGGGGAGGGTTTGCAAAAATGATCCAGCAGGCTGTTGGGACAAAGAAGGAGGAAGGTGAGCGGCAGAGCTGGGGCTCTGAAGCCAGACATATCAATGTGTAAATCCGAAGTTCAAAGTCACTTACTTGCTGTGTATTCCGACTAGTGACTTCACCTTTCCAAAGCTCATTTCTTCACATATAAAGTGAAAGTAACAGCAGTGTATCTGGGGGTGGTAGTGAGGATTAAAGGAGACATGTTGTGTCTGAGCCCTTTAAGCCCTTTGAGAACAGGGAGGGTTTCTATGTGAAGGAATGAAAAGAATTAACTCATTCAATGAAAATCCATGCTAGATGCTGAGATGTGATGGTGGGGAAGAAAACCCACCATCCCTGCCCTCGTGGAGCTTAGATCTGGGAGAAATAGACATTCATCCACTAGTCATCCAACAGATAGAAGTTTGCAGCTGTGCTGAGGGCCATGAGGAGTGACCTGTGGGACCCAGGATCGGGGTGGGGGGTGGGGTGGGGTCTCACCTGGTCTGGAAACTCCAGGAAGGCCTCTGAGGAGCTGAAGGGTAGGGAGAGGATAACTAAGTAAAAAGGTGAGGAACAAGGCTGACATACATGAGGGGCTGAAAAAAAAAAAAAAAAGAATACAGGAATCTCAGAATCCCAGAGCACAGAGCACTCCCTGTTCCTCCATCCCAACTTCCAAGGACATGCTTGGGAAGCCTGTTCATCCTTCTAGATACATGAGAGGAGCCTTTGGGAATTACACTCTTAGCCAAAAGCCTGTGGTTCCTGAGGCTTCCGTGAAGTGTGAGCAGAGTTTGGGGATGTGTGGTCCCCAGGCAGATGCTCCCTCTCTCCCCTCGCAGGGTGAGTTCAGCCAGTGTGGGGACTTGGGGAGTCTTTACAGCAGATGCCTGACAACCCCTCCTTCTGGGTGGAGTCATGCCCTGAGCAGGGCTGGCATCTCAGAGTTCCCATCCCAGCTCTCTAGGCGGAGTGGAGTGAAGGGCTTAAGGATCCCCGCATCTCTGAGGACTCCATTTTCAGAAGTCATCAGTGATGGTGCCATCTTCCCTGGACGTGGCCCAGAAACTTCCTGGTTTGCCTGCCCCGAATCCAGGGAGGAGAACAGAGTCGATGCTTCTCCAGTGTGACCTCTCGTCCGCCTGCCTGTCCCCTGTCTCTACCTTGCCCTGACCCTGGTTTGGGCGTGTTTACACCTTGCTGTGTCTCTCGCCACCCCCCACCAGGCCTCCCGGTCTTTTCATGACTGCCCCTTGAGCTCTTCCTGGGCTGGTGTCTCTTCTGACTCTCCTCCTTGTATCAGATGCCAGCTCTGCCACCTGCCCAGATCTTTAGCAGGTTGGATGGCCACTCTGCCCCCTGGTTTCTTCATTTATAAAATGTGGATTGTAGCACCTGTGTAAGAGGCACCTTCGTCCTAAAGATGACAAGGTGATGTTGGAAGAGCATTGTGTTTTACCTCCCATCCCAGGGCGCTGCAGGACGGAGCCAGCAGGCAGGGGAGGTTGGGCCTGGCAGCCTGGTGTGGGGCAGGGTCACGACAGGTGAATGAGGCATTCTGGTTGTCCCGTCTGTCTACTGCCCAGGTGCCAGGGGTGGCTGGGACGAGTGCTCAGGGTGGGAGCCTGAGTTCCTGTCTTGCTCTCGGAGACCCATCATGAACCTTTTGCCTTCTGGTCTCCCTCCCCTCTCTTGCCTAGATTGAGGTCTTGCAGGCCCCGGGGCCCCTGGGCCAGGAGAGATCCCAGTGAGGTAAGACAGTGCAGTGGAGGTCACACCAGGAGGTCAGGTGGTGCTGGCCTACCAGCTCTGCTCAACCATGTCCAGTGGCGTGGCTTTGGGCAAATGGCTTAACTCCCCTGAGCCCGCTTTCTGCGTTTGCAAAATTGTGGTGATCAGGATGGGCTCTTGGGAGGACTACGTGAGATCATGCGTGTAAAGATCATAGCACAGCGCTGGGCAGAGAGTAGGCCTCACCACGTGCCAGATGCTGAGGTTAACTGGCACCCCAGGGTCTGCTCTGGGCAGGCAGGCTGCTCCTGCTCAGGCTCTGGCCATGAGATTGTCTACACTTTCCACCTTGGGTCCTTTCCTGCTTCCGGCATCATCTGCACATTCACTCATTCAACAAGCATTTGCTGATACTGACTCTGCCAGGCCTGTCCAGCTGCAGCCCCCACGGCCCAGACGCTCAGCTGAAGCCGCATCGTGGGCCCTGGCTTCTGACACAGTCATGTCCCCTGGTCCCCCTAGTAAGTTACAGCTCTGGGACAATTGCAAATTTTCAGAACTGATGGAGTCTGGAGGCACCCAGCCAGGGCAGGTGGTGACTGTGCTGAGTCGTGACGCAGGCAGGAGTGGTGGTTGGCTCCAGAGAGAGGTGAGGATGGAGCATTCCAGGCAGGGGGAACAGCATGAGCAAAGAAATCTTCAGGAGATGATCGGAAGGCAGCACTGCAGGGGGCGGGGAAGTTCACCAAGGCTGAACGAGGAGTGCAAGGGGGCAGGGCTGGCTGCCAGGGGCCACAGCAGGAAAGGTCTTGCAGGCGGGTGTCCACCTCACCTTGGTTGTCAGGAGCGCCTGCCGAGTGCTGAGCTGCAGCCAGCCCCTGGGGCTGGTGATGAACCACTGACCACAGTCTCTGGCTTCCAAAATTCCTGGGGGAGGGGGCTACACATATTAGAGTAACTCAATGAGCCAGCCCCCGGTAATTGGAGGGAGTCATCCTGGCGGGGGCTTCACTGGGGCTCAGATGGTAAAGAATCCGCCGGAGCTGGAGCTGCTAAGTTGGTCATTCATGTCTGACTGTTTGGACTGCAGCAGGCCAGGCTTCCCTGTCCTTCACCATCTCCTGGGGTTTGCTCAAACTCATGTCCAATGAGTTGGTGATGCCATCCAACCATCTCATCCTCTGTCACCCCCTTCTCTTTCTGCCTTCAATTTTTCTCAGCATTAGAGTCTTTTCCAATGAGTCCGCTCTTTGCATCAGTTGGCCAAAAAATTGGAGCTTCAGCTTCAGCATCAGTCCTTCCAATGAATCTTCAGTGTTGATTGCCTTTAAGCTTGACTGGTTTGATCTCCTTGCCATCCAAGGGACTGTCAAGGGTCTTCTCCAGCACCACAGTTAGAGCATCCGTTCTTCAGCACTCAGTTTTCTTTTTGGTCCAACTCTCACATCCGTACATGACTACTGGAAAGACCATAGTTTTGACTACATGGACCTTTGTTGTCAAAGTGATGTCTCTGCTTTTTAATACACTGTCTAGGTTTGTCATAGCTTTTCTTTCAAGAAGCAAGTGTCTTCTACTTTCAAGGCTGCAGTCACCATCCGCAATGATTTTGGAGCCCCATTTTTTCCCCCCATCTATTTGCCATGAAGTGATGGTACTGGAAGCCATGATCTCAGTTTTTAGAATGTTGAGTTTTAAGCCAGCTTTTTCGTTCTCCTCTTTTACCTTTCTGAGGTCAATCCCTAGGTCAGAAAGACACCCTGGAGTAGGAAATGGCAGTGCATTCTGGTTTTCTTGCCTGGAGAATTCCATGGACAGAGAAATCTGGCGGGCTGCAGTCCAGGGGGGTTGCAAAGAGTTGTACATGACTGAGCGACTAACACTTACTACTATTCTCGTGGGGAGAGGGGAGAGAGGACTTAAGAGAAGCCTGTATTCAGGTCCAGCATGGCTGTATGAGGGGCTGGAGGCTGTGCTGAGGCTCGAGTTGTGAGGCTGAACAGGTTCTTGGGCCCACAGTAAGGCAGTCATGCTGGGAAATGAGGGAACTTGGAGTCACAGGCCATGGGAAAGAGGACTTTGGAGCAGTCTGTGCAGAATGAAGTTCAAGAGGATGAATTTGGTGTAGGGGTCATGGGGCAGATTGGAAGAGGTTGGATCAGGGCAATGGAGAGCTGGATGACCTTGGGCAGGCCCCGGAAATCTTAGCCTTGGTTGTGCCTTTCAAACTGCAGTGCTGTGGGACCTGCGGAAAGCAGGAGGCTGGGCCGGATGAGCCCTGGTGAGGCTGAGCAGGGAGGGCAGCTGCAGTCCTGGCCTGTGTCTCTGTGCCTCTTGGCCCTGCCCCGGGGCCTGGCTTCCCAGCCTCTTGGGTTTACTTTCTGGGGAGTGTGTGTGACTCGTAGGCACACCAGGGAGAAGCCAGAGGAGTCACTCCCGCGTTCCTGCCACATGCCAGAGGCTCCTCTGAGCCACGACGGGCCTGCAAGGGAGCAAGAGATGAGGACCAGAAAGCTCAGATGGAGCAGGTGCCTCTCACAGCCAGAAAGGGGCAAACCCAGGTCTTCTTGGCCCCCAAAGCCCCCCAGACCCACTCTACCACTGCTGTCCATGAGACACATGGGCAGTGGAGGTGAAGGTTGGGGCTGTCTAGTTAGAGGAGGGAGGACCAGGGCTGGAGAGGAAGGCAGATTGCTGTCTGCAAACCTCTCAGGCCTCTGCATGGGGTAATAGCACTTGAGAGCCTGGATGTCAGAGCCAGACTGACCTGGGATTGCATTTATTAAGAGAGGGAGCTTGGGAGATACATGCATGACCCTTCTTGGCCTCAGTTTTCTCATCTGTAAAATGGGAGTAGAAATAGACCCCATGAGACCCCCACCCTCACAGGGTGCTTATGAGAAGGTCATGAGGCTGGACGTGAAGGAATTCAGTACAGAGCCAGGAACTTGGTAAGTACACTATACACATTTCCCATGATTTTGTCTATTTAGAAGAAGAGTGAGACTTGCTTCTCATTCATTTGAGCGACATTTCTTGAGCCCCAGAGGAACTAGAATTTTGGGGTGGATACTACAGGGAAACTATCACCTCAATACTAAACATTTTCTTTTACAATAAACACAGTAACACATGTTGCTATCAGTAACACTAGTTATTTCAGAAACTAGTGAGGTGATTAAGCAGAGACAAATGTTACCCATGATCCTACCATAAGGAGAAATGCTTTGTCATTTTGATATATTTGCTTCCCATCTCTTTCTGTGTCTCTCACTGTGTGTGTGTGTTTTAATGACATTTGTGTCATACTGTATTGAAATAATGATCACATCATATATAATATTTTGCTAGTTGCCTTCTCACATCATTCAGTTCAGTCACTCAATCATGTCCGACTCTTTGTGACCCTGGACTGCAGCACGCCAGGCTTCCCTGTCCACCACCAACTCCCAGAGCTTGCTCAAACTCATGTCTATCATGTCAGTGAGGCCATCCAACCATTTCATCTTCTGTTGTCCCCTTCTCCTCCCGCTTCAGTCTTTCCCAGCGTCAGGGTCTTTTCCAATGAGTCAGTTCTTCACATTAGGTGGCCAAAGTATTGGAGTTTCAGCATCAGTCCTTGCAATGAATATTCAGGACTGATTTCCATTAGGATGGACTGGTTGGATCTCCTTTGAGTCCAAGGGACTCTCAAGAGTCTTCTCTAACACCACAGTTTAAAGCATCACTTCTTCAGCGCTCAGCTTTCTTTATAGTCGAACTGTTACATCTGTACATGACTACTGGAAAAACCATAGCTTTGACTGGAGAGACCTTTGTTGGCAAAGTAATATGTCTGCTTTTTAATATGCTGTCTAGTTTGGTCATGGCTTTTCTTCCAAGGAGGAAGCATCTTTTAATTTCATGGCTGCAGTCACCATCTGCAGTGATTTTGGAGCCCCCAAAAACAAAGTCTCGCTGTTTTCATTGTTTCCCCATCTATTTGCCATGAAGTGATGGGACCGGGTGCCATGATCTTAGTTTTCTGAATGTTGAGTTTTAAGCCAACTTTTTCACTGTCCTCTTTCACTTTCATTAAGAGGCCCTTTAGTTTTTCTTCACTTTCTGCCGTAAGGGTGGTGTCATCTGCATAGCTGAGGTTATTGATATTTTTACTGGCAATCTTGATTCCAGCTTGTGCTTCATCCAGCCCAGCATTTCACATGATGTTCTCTGCATATAAGTTAAATAAGCAGGGTGACAATATACAGCCTTGACGTACTCCTTTCCCGATTTGGAACCAGTCTGTTGTTCCATGTCCAGTTCTAACTGTTGCTTCTTGACCTGCATGCAGATTTCTCAGGAGGCAGGTCAGATGGTCTGGTGTTCCCATCTCTTGAAGAATTTTCCAGTTTGTTGTGATCCACAATTTGTTGGCCTTCCACCCTTGGGCTCACCTCACTGAGCCTGTTTTTTCCTCTGAGAAATGGGGATGATAGAAAAACACCTGCCTTGCAGGTAAACATATATTTGGCAGCTCGTCCTAAGTACCAGGCAGGGTTCTAGGCACTCGGTATGCAACAGTGATCAAGACACATTCCCTGTCCTCATGGAGCTGACATTCTAGTGGGGAAAAGTTAGATGATAAAGAAACAGATGTAAGGCCAATGATATAGGCAATGAAGGCAACTCAAGCCAACTCAGGGAGGGAGAATGGCGGGGCTGCTGGTAAAGATGGGGAGGATGGTGGTGGGCAGGGGGAGGTGACCATTGAGCAGAAGCCAGTTGTTGGGAGGAAGTGTTTTAGCAGAGACAACAGTGAGGGCAAACGTTAAGGGAGATGATGCATGGCCTTAGCACAGGGCCTGGCCCATATCAGGAAGTTGTTGGTGATAACGATGCCTTTTGGCTGGTTGCCTAGGACTTGGGAGCAGGGGTAGGGATTAAGCCAAGGGAAAGAAGCTGCTTCCCTCAGCTAGGCCAGATGCCTCTGCAGGACAGATGGAGGTAATCTGTTTCCCTTGGTTACAAAAACTCATCTTCCTGAAGTGCTGGGAAATGCCCCACATTTAGTGATTTTCCATTCCTCCTGGTGAGGAGGGCAGGAGCCTGCACGTGGTCAGAGGGCTGCCCTGTTGGGAGGGGCAGGCGGCCCCAAGACACTTCCTCCATGGGCTCCGGCCTGGTCATCCTGGATAAGAGAGAAGTCTATAGCAAAGCATGGCATATCAACTTGTTGGACTTAACACCAAAGATACCACTGCTGAGGGCTGACACGGTGGGCACCTCTGTACTGAGTGCCTCACATACATGGCCTCATTTAATTCTCCCAACTCTTTGACATACTTGGTCCCTTGTTTCTGTCCATTTGACAGAGGAGGCCACTGAAGCTCAGAGGTAGTAACTTGCTTGCTGAGGGCAACAGTGGGAAAATGGCAAACTCAGCCTTTGAACCGAGGCCCTAAGATTCCTGAAGCTCACTCATGCAGTTTCCTGTCCATGAAGCTCTGCAAGAGGGTTCTGGCAAACCACTGTGTGGAGGTGTGGCACTGGAGATTTAGGTAAAGGAAAGGTAAACAGAATTTCAGGCTCCTCTTCCCGTAGCTGGGACTGGAGGAAGAATGCATCTCAGATTTCCCTTCTCCCCTTCCTGGAGGATGATGCCTGAACTTTAGAGGAAGGGGGCTGTGCAAGGGCAAGACATGATTTCATTAACGTCAGAGTCCTGGGACCTCGAAATCTAATTGGCTACCCGGAACATCATAACATGCACAGGAAGAGGGATAATCGAGGGGCAGAGCAGAAGCCAGGCTTAAATTAGCAATTTACCATCATGCAGGCTGCAGCGGCCCCATTACCAGCTGAGGGGCACGGAGTAGGACGGGGTGTCTGGGTTGTGTTCTATTGATTTAGAGCTCCCAGTGCAGCTGCAGAAATCAGCAGCTTTGTCTCTGGCCGGGGTGGGCATGTGCAGCAAGAATTTTTTCTTCTGTAGCTTCCCAAGTCTTTCTTGATAAGTGGAAGAAACTCAAACTTCAGAGTCCTGGGAAGTCAGAAAGTCCCATTCAGGGAACTTCCCTGGTGGTCCAGTGGCTAAGACGCCATGCTCCCAATGCAGCGGGCCTAGGTAAGCCCCATTCAATAAACATAACACATGGAGAGGTGGAAATGTCCTCGCTGCCCTCCCCTGCAGAAGTAACCTTTTCACCAGGGCGTAGAATTTTGAATCATGGATGATGATTCTCTTTATTGCACATTTATTTTGTGCCAGCTGCTCTGCTTAGGGATGTGTATATATTATCCTGTTTAATCCTCACCCTGTTAGTGAGTACTGTTTACCCCTTTTTCTAGATGGGGAAACTCAAGGCTCAGAGAATGTTTGATGTAATAACATCCTCAAAGTTCTGGAGTTGGATTGAAGTCAGGTCATTTTGATTGCAGAGCCCACACTCTTTTTTTTTTAATTGAAGATTAGTTGATTAAATATTAAAAAAACAATAAGAATAAAATAAAATACTGACTTGTTAATAAATATTGTTAATAAATAGAACAAAAGGGATACTGCTGTGTGTCAGGCAGAAGGAGGTGTATTTAATAAGGAATGCCCAGCATGGCCAAAGGCCTGGAGCGGGGAAGCCTGGGCTTTTCAGAACGTGTGACTTTAGATCCTGGTTCTGACCCGCTGTGCTTCTTGACAGGCACCTCTTTGTGCTACAGGCTCCTTCTGGGAATGAAATGGAAATGAGTTGATACCCACTTCCCAGGGTGGGTGTGAGTCAGAGGAGACTGGGTGTGAAGTGCTCTGCCTTGTCCGTCCGTCTCCTCAAGGAGTGGCCCTGGGGTGTGAGGTCGGGGGGGGGGGACAGATCAGGCAAACTGGGTAGCATTCATATAGGATCACTAAGGATAATAAAGTTGTGGGCATTTTTTACACTGAATTACGGGATGGGAACATTCACTTGACAATGGTAACGACTCAAAATAATTAAGAATCCAACCAGTTACAACTGTGGCAAAAATGAGCCTGTGTTTTGGCCATATTACAAGGGTGTCATGCTGGAGACCTTCCATGCCAAATCTCACTTAATCTTCATAGCACTTTTATGAGAGAGGAACCATTGAAAGTGCCTTTACAGATGCTGAAGCTGAGGCTCAGAGATGTAAGACTTCTGCCCGAGGACACCAAGGTTAGTAAGTGTTTGCCTGGCCAGGCCTGCTCTCTCTCCACTTGATCACTGCTCTTCATCACACTCGACCCCCTAAACAACCTAGCACGCTGGTGGTGGTCATTGTCCTTTTCGGGGTGAGGAGATGGTGGCTTCCTGGCACCAGCCTTAGCCTAGAGCATGATTTTCAGGTCTGTGTCAGTCAGAATCCTACCAGAAAAAAAAAAAGACCAGTGAGGTATATAGTTCAAGGAATTGGCTTATGCAACTTGGGGTCTGGCTAGGCAAGTCTGAAATTTGTTGGGCAGGTTGGCAGGCTGGCAACTGTCAGGCGAGAGCTGATGCTGTGGTCCACAGGCAGAATTTCTTCTTCCTCTGGGAAGCCTCAGTTTTGCTCTTCAGGCAGAACTCATTATCATGGATAATTTCCTTAAAGTCAACTGATTGTAGATGTTAATCATATCTACAAAATCCCTTCACAGCAACAACTCGCTTAGGGTTTGATTAAGTTTGTTGTTTAGTTGCCAAGTAGTGTCTGACTCTTTGCGACCCCATGGACTGCAGCACGCCAGGCTTCCCTGTCCTTCACTATTTCCCAGAATTTGCTCACACTCCTATCCATTGAGTTGGTAATGCCATTCAACCATCTCCTCCTCTGTCACCCCCTACTCCTCCTGCCCTCAATCTTTCCCAGCATCAGGGTCTTTTCCAATGAGTTGGCTCTTCACATCAGGTGGTCAAAGAATTGGAGCTTCAGCTTCAGCATCCGTCCTTCCAATGAATCTTCAGGGTTGATTTCCTTTAGTATTGACTGGTTTGATCTTCTTACCAAGGGACTCTCAAGAGTCTTCTCCAACACCACAGTTCTAAAGCATCAGTTCTTCACTGCTCAGCCTGCTTTATGGTCCAACTCTCACATCCATACATGACTACTGGAAAAAACATAGCTTTGACTCTATGGACCTTGGTCAGCAAAATGATGTCTCTGCCTAGATATGCTGTCTAGGTTTGTTATAGCTTTTCTTCCAAGTTGCAAGCATCTTTTAATTTCATGGCTACAGTCACCAATCAGCAGTGATTTTGGAGCCCAAGAAAATAAAATCTGTCACTGTTTCCATTTCTCCCCCGTCTATTTGCCATTAAGTGATGGGCCAGAAGCCGTAATCTTAGTGTTTTGAATGTTGAGTTTTAAGCCAGCTTTTCCCACTCTTCTCTTTCATCTTCATCAAAAGGCTCTTCAGTTCCTCTTTGGTTTCTGCCATTAGGGTAGTATCATCTGCATATCTGAGGTTGTTGATATTTCTCCAGGCAATCTTGATTCCAGCTTGTGATTCACCCAACCCAGCATTTTGCATGATGTGCACATAAGTTAAATAAGCAGGGTGGCAATATACAGCCTTGTTGTATTCCTTTTCCAATTTTGAACCAGTCTGTTTTTCCATGTCCAGTTCTAATCACCGCTTCTTGACCTGCATACAGGTTTCTCAGGAGGCAGGTAAAGTGGTCTTATATTCTTCTCTCTTTAAGAATTTTCCAGTTTGTTGTGATCCACACAGTCAAAGTCTTTAGTGTAGTCACTGAAGCACAAGTAGATGTTTTTCTGGAACTCACTTGCTTTTTCTGTGATCCAACGGATGTTGGCAATTTGATCTCTGGTTCCTCTGCAGTATTGATTAAGTAACTGGGTACTGTAGCCTAGCCACATAGACACATAAAATCAATGACCATCACAGGGTCAGCCAGACCTGGGATTAAGTCCTGGTCATATAACCTACTGGTTCTATGATCTTGGGCAAGTTTCTCTGCCTCTCTGAGCCTCAGAGTCCCCTGGTCTGCTAAATGCAGTGATAATGCTCACCAGAGTCATTTGTCATGAGGATTAAGTGCAATGATTGAAATCAAGTACCTTCATCCAGTGCCTGGCATATAGGAAGAGGGGAGACACACACAAACATCAGTGGTCTTGAAATGGGTATTTTCTGACTGTAGTGTAATTGCATGTTCTGGTGCTTGTCTTTTTACACCGGTGGTTCCTGGAGGGCGGGGACTGCATCCCTTTCATCTTCTGTCCTGTTTCCTAGCTCAATCCCTGGCTCTGAGGAGGCTTCACTGAGTGTTTCTTAAATATCTAGTTGGCACTTTGTTAATGAGATTCCCTCTGAGGGGCTGGGATGTATAAGAAAACTCTCCCAATGACAAGACAAGAGAGAAAGAAGATGTGCGGGAACCTCAGACTTCTGTTTGCTTTACAGTAACACCCCTTCCTTTTCAGCTTAGTAGGGCTTCCCTTGTGGCTCAGCTGGTAAAGAATCCGCCTGCAGTGCAGGAGACCTGGGTTTGGTCACTGGGTTGGGAAGATCCCTGGAGGAGGGAAAGGCTACTCGCTCCAGTATTCTGACCTGGAGAATTCCAGGTATAGTCCATGGGGTTGCAAAGAATTGGACACTACTGAGCGACTCACTTTCACCTTTCACTTTCAGCTTAGTAAGCGTTTCCTTAGTAAGTTTCCAGGAGACTTCTCTGATGCCTTCTCTGTGTTCCCACAGTGTCCAATGCATGCCACATCAGAGACCCATATACTTTTCAAACCCCTGATCACTCATTCCTCTGTCTCCAGATGAGGGGGAGGGGGGCGGGGTAGGCATCCTTTGGAGCCCCGGTCTAGGGTCTAACACACTCAGGCAGTATGTAAGTAGGTGTTTGCAGGAGGGACATGTTCTATTTTCAGAGAACCATTGGGGCTTCCCTAGTGGCTCAGATGGTAAAGCGTCTGCCTGCAATGCGGGAGACCCAGGTTTGATCCCTGGGTCAGGAAGATCTCCTGGAGAAGGAAATGGCAACCCACTCCAGTACTCTTGCCTGAAAAATTCCATGGACTGAGGAGCCTGGTAGGCTACAGTCCATGGGGTCACAAAGAGTCGGACACGACTGAGCGACTTCACTTCACTTCACTTGGCTTCATGGGTTGATACGCCACATCTAGGGAAATCTGCCTCTGGGGCTTCTGTAGTGTCCAGCTGCCTCATCTGCTGGTCCAGCCGTCCTTACGCCAGAAGCAGAGCCAGGGTGGAGAAGAGTTTCTCTTCCCTGCCTCCCATGGGTGTGTTGTGGTTCTTGAACTGAGCCAAACAAGGTGCCTGCCCTGTTTATTGCTGGGTGCTCCCTGAAGGCCACCCCACCCCCCTCACTCATGTGCAGCTCAGGGGCCTTGTATTTCTATGTTCCAGCTGTTAATCTTCTCTTTCGACATGCTTGCTGGGCCTCGTTGTCATTAACCGCTTTCCTTCCTAAGGTTTGCCAAAACTGAGATAGCTAATTAGCTTCTGGCTACTCGCCACTCAGATGGCGGGCAGGTCGTAGCTCGCCGCCCTCGCTGCCCAACCCCACTTGTTTTGCGAGTGGGAAGGGCAAGTGCAGTTTGTTTACAAATACAGGGAGCCTCAGCCCGGACCAATGGCTGGCAGTTGCTTTATTTAATTGCTTTATTTAAGCTGTTCATTCCCCCCCCACCCGCATGGGCAGAGCCTTTGGGATCACTGCTGTAGCTGTGCCTTGGTTTCCTCATTTGTAAAACAAAGGGATTGAACGTGACCAGCTGAGAGAAGATGAGGGAGAGGTCAGGACTCTGGTTCTGGAATTAACCCAAGACTTACCCAGGCCCTGCCACTCCTAGCTCCAGGATTTTGGGTGAGTCACTTGAGCCCTCTGAGCCTCAACCTTTCTCACCTGTAAAATGGGGAGAATAATGGTCACCTCCTGTGGTGGCTATGCACCTTCAGTGGGATGGTGAACACACATATGGCCCTTAGCAGGGCAACTGGCACATAGTAAATGCCCAGTAAATACTCTTATCTTTCCAGTGCTAGCATTCTGTATTTCTGATGAGAAAAGTCTTTTTGCCGGGCTTGCCGGGGAGTGGAGCAGTTTTAACAGACATTGCTTCTGTGTTTTAGGCCACTGCTGGCAAGACGGTTATCCTTATGTATTCATTCCCTAGGGCTGCCATAACAAATCACCATACACTGGGTGGTTTATTTTTATTTTCTAAAAAATATTTATTTTTATTTGGCTGTGCTGGGTTGCAGCAGGCAGGATCTTAGATACTCCTTGTGGCATTCGGGACCTTTAGTTTCGTCCTGTGGAATCTAGTTCCCTGACCAGGGGTCGAATCCAGGCGCCCTATTTGGGGAGCGTGGAGTCTTAGCCGTTGGATCACCAGGGCAGTCCGTAAGCTGGGTGGTTTAAAACAATAGAGATATTTTCTTTATAGTCCAGGAGGCTCGAAGTCTGAAATCAACAGGACTCTGCTCCCTCTGAAGGCTCTGGGGAAGAGTCCTTCCTCCCTGAGCTTCTGGTGGTGGCCAGCACTCGCTGTTGTCCTTTGGACTCGTAGCTGTGTCACTCCAGTTTTTTACTGTGTTTTCACATGACTGTGTTTTCACATGACTGTGTTGCCCTGTGTGTGTCTCTGTTCTCCTCTTACAAGGACACCAGTCATATTGGATTTAGGGCCCACCTTAATCTACTCAATAGTACAACCACTTCTTTTTTTTAGAAAAAATAACTTTATTTATTTATTTATTTTATCCATTGCAGTGGCTTCTCTTGTGTAGCACGGCTCTAGGGCGCGGGCTCAGTAGTTGCAGCGCGTGGGGTCAACAGTTGTGGTGAATGGACATAATTGCTCCACAGCTTGTGAGATCTTTCTGGACCAGGGATTGAACCCGTGTCCCCTGGACTGGAAGGTGGATTTAAACCACGGAACACCACCAGGGAAGTCCTTAGATGTGAATTCTGAGGGCAGCTATTCAACCCAGTATGCTCTCCAAGGCTCACTTTCCTCCTCTGTATGGGGATGATAATAGTTGCAATTTCATAGGGTTGTTGGAGTGATTGAATGAGATAATCTATATAAATGTCATGGTAGGGTGCAATATAATACATCAGGCTCGTGTTAAGTACTGAGTCTGTGTAGCTGCTGTGTTGGAGATGGTGGCAAAGATGCTGACAGTGATGGGGACAATTGCATCCATGGACCCACCCTACACTGGTTAATCACTGGACACAGGGACATACAATGTAGGCAACGATCTTGTCAGGAACTCTGAAGCCTTGGACGGGAGACCGTTTCCCTTTGGCCTCTTACCTTGAACCCTCATCTGAGATTTAGCTCCTGGGAGAGCAGGTTCAAAAAGTAGAAAGAACTTTAGCTCCCAGAAGTTGGGGGAACTGCTACTCTGTGTGACCTTGCACAATTGTCTTTCCTTCTCCAGGCTTCAGTTTTCCCATCTGCAAAGTGGGTGAGAAAGTTTGAACTCAGTGTTCCAGATCAGAGCCTCTGCTAGGGTGGAAGCTCAGCACAGGGCTCTGTGTTTCATCTCAATCGTGGTAGGTTACCAAAGGGCCAGAAAAGGAGTCAGGAGCCTGGGACCCCAGGACTTCTCACCAGGGATCATTGTGGGCCCATTTTCCTCATCTGGATAAGAAGAGAAGCCATATGATATGAATGTGCCAGGAGTGTGCTAGGGACATCATAGGCATGAACTCATTCCACACTCACCACACCCTCAAGAGGGAGGATGGTTATACCCAGTTCACAGAGGAGCAAAATGAGGCTCAGAGAAGTTAGAGCTCGCCCCAGTTCATACAGTTAGAAGCAGCTGTTGTTGTTCAGTTGCTCATTCGTGTCCGACTCTTTGTGACCCCATGGACTGCAGCATGCCAGGCTTTCCTGTCCTTCATCATCTCCTGGAGTTTGCTCAAACTAATGTCCACTGAGTCGGTGATGCCATCCAATCATCTCATCCTCTGTCATCCCCTTCTCCTGCCTTCAGTCTTCCCCAGAATCAGGGTCTTTTCTAATGAGTCAGCTCTTCACATCAGGTGGACATAGTATTGGAGCTTCAGCTTCAGCATCAGTCCTTCCAATGAATCTTCAGGGTTATTTCCTACAACTGACTGGTTAGACTGACTGGGGCTTAAACCTAGGTGTGTCTGGTGCTGAAGTTCATGCTTCTCCTTGGGTGCACTTTTACTCTATCACTTCCTAGAGCTGCTGTAACACATTGCTGCAAACCCCATGGCTTAAGACAACAGAAATGTATTATTTTACATTCTTGGAGGCCAGAGGTCCAGAAAGTGTCTCCAGGACTGCGCTCCCTCTGAAGGCTCTTGGGGAAAAACCTTCCTTTCCTCTTCAGCTTCTGGCGGCTCCAACAGCCCTTGGCTTGTGGCCACATCATTGTAATCTCTGCTCCCATCGTCACATGGCCTTCATTCTTCCTATGTGCTATGTGTCTCTTACAAGGACACGTGTCGTTAGAGCTAGGGGCCCACCCCAGTAATCTAGGATGGTCTCAAGATCCTTAACTTAGGGACTTCCATGGTCATCCAGTGGTTAAGATTCTGCACTCCCGGTGCAGGGGGTTCTATCCCTAGTCAGGGAACTAAGATCCTACATGCACAACCAAAAAAAAAAAAGTATAAATTAAAAAAAAAAAAAAAACACCACACCTTAATTACATGTGTAAAGACCCCTTATCTAAATAAGGCCACTTTCATAAGTTCTGGATGTTGGGTTGTGGACTTGTCTTTCAGGGGCTGCCATTTAACCCACTATAGTTGTTATTGAATTTTGGTAGTGACAGTATCTGCTGGGAGTGCAAGGAGCTCAGAGACGTTCTGGAGCAGCTTAGAAGTAGAAAGAGAACAACAAAGCTGTGAGCTGGAACAAAGTTGCTAGTCTGGGGGGCATGGGTGATGGGAGCGTGGCTTACGCTGATGTTCCACCAGCAGTGATGTCAGTGAAGTAAGACATACACAAAAAACACATCTGGGGGAAAAAATAAAAAGTAAAAAAATAAATAAATAAAAGGAGAGACCCCCACCACATCTGTGTACGGTGGATGCAGTCAGCCGTGGGGCGAGGCCACGCTTCCTGGTGTGGCCCGTGTCCACGTTAATGACTTTGGGGGTTATAGATCCCACTGAAAGTAGATTCAGCCTCCCTTACCCGCCTGGAGAGATGGGAGAAGGCCTGAGTGTCTGTGATGTGGTTTACCTGCATCATCTTGGGCCTCCCTTAACCCAGAGGATGGTGCCATCTTTACTCGGATCATTCCATTTTTAAAAAGATTTTATTTATTTATTTTTGGCTGTGCTGGGTCTTCATTGATGATGGACCTTTCTCCAGTTGCAGCGAGCAGGGGCTACTCTTCCTTGAGGTGCGCAGGCTTCTCATTGTGGTGGCGTCTCTTGTTGCAGAGCCTGGGCCCTGGGCACGGGCTTAGTATTTGTGGCACACGAGCTTAGGTGCCTGGAGGCACGTGAAACCCTCCCGGACCAGGTATCGAACCCATGTCTCCTGCATTGGCAGGTGGATTCTTAACCACTGGATCACCAAGGAAGCCTGATAATCACATCCTTGAATGCTTGAGGCCCAGCTGAAATGGGGGCTCCAAGGAATGGCTACCGGGTGTGAGAAGGCAGCTTACCAACCAGCCATACTGAGTACTTACTCTTCTTCATATTAACTCAGGTCTCACCAAGCTGGATGAAGGGTGTACTGTTAACATCTTTATTTTCCAACACAATGGAAAGGAGAAGGGTTAGGTTTAGAACCTGTGATTTGTGAGCGGAACCAGGAAAAATGGTGCCAGGTGACAAGGAGGCAGTCTTCGGCTAAGATAAAACCAAGAACTTGTTTTCCTGTGAGTTGTCCCCAGTGGGATGGACTGTGCTGCAGGTGGCGAGTTCCCCACCTCTGGATATACACAAGCAGACACTGCGTAGTCACTGGTCTGGAGTGCCACAGAGGGAATGCCCTCACTGTGAAGTTTCCTTCTAGCTCTGAGATCCTAGGAATTTTCCCAAGAGACCTTCAGATATCTTTGTGCACAAAGACACTTATCACAGTACTGTTTATAATACCAAAAGAGCAGAAACAACCTGTGTGTCTTTTAATCGGAGATTTATTAAGTAACTATATTTGAGAGCATTAGTGTCTGTAAGTGAGACTAGCTCCAGCTTGTAGTCTGTTCTTGTATAGTCCTTGAGCTAAAAATGTTTTTTTTTACACTTTTAAAACTTGTAAGAAACAAAAACAGGAATTCCCTGGTAGTCTAGTTGTTAGGACTCCACGCTTTTACTATTAAGGGCTGGAGTTCAATTCTTGTTCAGGAAACTAAGACCTCCGCAAGCCCTGAGGCCAAAAAACAAAACTACACACACAAACACACACACACACATTAAACAAAAAGCAGAAGAATATGCATCAGAGATCTTAAGGGGCCTACTGAGCCTAAAATACTTACTTTTTGGCTCTTTACAGAAAAAGTCTGTTGACCTCTGGATTAGAATAACAATCAGTCACCAAAAATTATATTAATTTGTGTCTGTGGATATGGAAAGATGATTACAGCATATTTTTGAGAAGAAAGAAACAGGTTATATAATAGTATTAGAGCCAGATCCCATTTATTTAAAACAGGGCCTGTATATTTGCCTGTTATCTGTTAATGATAGTCTGTCCTACTGATGGTTTTTAAATTTTCTTTATGAAATGATTCTGTGTTATTTGGACCTTTTATAGTGAGCAGCTGTTATTTCTGAGATCTGACAAAGCACTGGGGGAGAAAATTAACTCTGAATCCTCCCGACAGTCCGTGCTGTTTGGGACCCAGTGAGTTTTGATCTCGGCTGAAGCATTTTGTTTGATTTGGTTCCTAAGGTGCCCTAAGGTCGATCAGCCTGATTGGTGCCCTGACCTTGTTGCTCTTCCTGTTTTTAGGTCTCTTGCCTTGTGAGCTCTTATGCATGAGAGGTAAAAAAAAAGTACCCCTCAGCTCAGTTAAAAACAAACTCGCTCCTTTCAGTAAATGATCTGACAAGATTTCCCTTTGCCGAGGCATAGCTGAGTCACTGCAGATTCAGGGCAGGTAGGGTCAGGCCCAGATGTCCTTCAGGGGCCCTGGGTTGGCCTGGGCGGAGGATAGAAGGGACAAGGGGAGCACCATAGCCTATCTCAGAGCCCTTGGGTCTGTGGTTGGTTACTTCCAAGGATCAGGGTGCCTGACGCTCCGTCCTCCCGGGAATCCCCCAGTAAATGCTATGTTTATGATGTGGTTCCTGCCTAAAGGCTGCACTGTGTAGTGTGGTGGACAGATGCAGCGACATTCATTCATTCAACAGATGTGCTTTGAGCACCTGCTTGGAGCTGGGAAGTCCCAGGCTTAGTGGTGACCGAGACAATGCCTTGCCTTTGGGACTTAATGTATGTGAGGGGTGCACACTCTGGGTCTGCAGGGGAGAAGCTGAAATGGAAGTCCAAGGAAGGCACCAGGGACTTGGAGATGCCCACAGGGGTGGAATCTCTGCTCAGCCTCTTTCTGCCTCTGCAGCCTTGGGCAAGTTCCTTTATTGCTCCCCGTAAATCGGGAATGATAAATCCTATCCACCCCATAGGGTGCTGGGAAAATTAAATGATGTAAAATGCTTTCCCAGTGCCTGGCACAGAGTCAGTGTCCAACAAATGCTTATTATCTATTAAAGAATAAAACAAAACACAGGTGTAAGAAGTACCTAAAATCATGCCCAAGAAAAACCTGGCACGTAGCTGTTGTGCCACAAATTCTGGCTGCCACCCTCGTGACCAGAAGTGGACATACTGTTCTGAACTGATGTCTCCTCCTTGCCTCATCGGGCCCCATCACGAAGTCTGTGCCATAGTTCTGTTGTGTGTAAGTCTCTCTCCCCGGCCCTTCCTGGACTGTGAGCAGATGGTCTCCAAACTCCAGATCACAGCAGAGTTGAGGAATGTGTGAGGGCAGGTGAAGGCTCTGGAACGACCAGTTCCCTCCCTCTGATCCCGGCCTCCAGACTGGTCCCTCCGCCACAGCTGATGTGTGATAAGCTAGGTCTTAACACTCAGGGTTGCAATGAGGTTGAAATGAAATCATGCATTTGGTGCAGTTGGCATAGCGCCTGGTACATGCGGGCTTCCCTGATAGCCCAGTTGGTTAAGAATTTGCCTGCAATGCAGGAGACCGCAGTTTGATTCCTGGGTCGAGAAGATCCCCTGGAGAAGGGATAGGCTATCCACTCCAGTATTCTTGGACTTGCCTGGTGGCTCAGCTGGTAAAGAATCCACCTGCAATGTGGGAGACCTGGGTTTGATCCCTGGGTTGGGAAGATACCCTGGAGAAGGGAAAAGCTACCCACTCCAGTGGGTATTCTGGCCTGGAGAATTCCGTGGACTGTAGAATCCATGGGGTCACAAAGAGTGGGGTATGACTGAGTGACTTTCACTGGTACAAGAGAGAAAAGACACTTAGAGAATATTGCTTAAAAAGAAAACCCAAATGAGCCACCCAAAGCTGTCAGACCCGTCCCCTCGGGGCCTTGTACATAGGAGGGAATGTTTTAGCCTTCTTCTGGGCGCTGGGCATTAAGATGTCAACCAGTCTAACCAACCACCCTGGGTTTGCCTGGGGAAGGAAATTCTTAGCAGGAGCTTACTTGTCATCAAGAAGTCCAGCTCTCCAGAGACCCAGGAGCATGTGTGGATTTCCTGTGGCCCTGGCTGTGCGTTAGCCACTGAGCGTGGTCAATCTCTATCAAGTTAAAGGAAAATGGATAGAGATGGTACCTGTTCTGCCCTGCCTGGGGCCGGCGGGGAGGGGGCCTTGTCTGACAGATGGTGGAATGGGTTTAGGGCTCTGAAATCAACATGGTCAGCTGCTCAGTGCTTCCTATAAGGGGGGCCTCCCTGAGGTCTGAGAAGGATTGTTCTTTGGTCACTCAGTTGTGTCTGACTCTTATGACCCCATGCACTGTGGCCCACCAGGCTACTCTGTCCATGAGGTTTCCCAGAGAAGAACACTGGGGTGGGCTGCCATTTCCTTCTCCAAGGATCGAACTTGCGTCTCCTGCATTGACAGGTGGATTCTTTACCACTGAGCCACCAAGGAAGCCCCTGAGAAGGATGGTTGGGAGCAAATTCCCCAGCGACTATGTAATTCAAGATGCGCTAAAGGGGATTTTGACCTAGGAAAAATAAAAGCAATGAGTTTCCCAAGGCATCTCAGAGTCAATAGAGTTCACCCCCAGGGTTGGGCCCAATTCAGAAAGGATTGAATTCTATGAGAAAAATAAGCAGGAAAAATATCAGGGGAAATAAACCCCTAAAGGCTGCTAATTCTTGTCTCTGTGCTGGCCAGTAAGCTAGAGGATTTCACATGTGTTGGCTCCGAAAAGCATGATTACTCTGAAATTACCAATGAGGAAACGGCTTCAGAGAGGTGAAGTAATTTATTGAAGATCACGCAGCTAGGTGTGTTGAGGAGCTAGGATCTGAATGGCATGAAAGACCTTCCTCGTCAAACTCTCTAGCTCAGAAAACAGACACAGTGAGACCACTTGATTAGCCACAACTTATTTATTGCAGTAAAATACACATAAAATTTAACCGTTCTTAAGTGTACGGTTCACTGACATTACATATATTCACATTGTCATGCAGCCATCACCAGCATCCATCTCTAGAACTCTTTTTCATCTTCCCAAACTGACACTTTGTACGCATTAAATAATAACCCCTCAGTTCTCCCTTGCTTCAGTCCCTGGAAAGCACCATTCTACTTTCTGCCTCTCTGAATCTGACTACTCTAAGTACCTCATGTGAGTGGAATCACAGAGGTCCTTGTCTTCTTGTGACTAGCTTATTTCACTTGATGCCTGTCCTCAAGGTTCATCTATGTTGTAGCATGTGTCAGAATTTCCTCTCTTTTTAAGGCTTGATATTTCCTTGTATGCATAGACCACATTTTGTTTATCCATTCATTCATCTGTGGGTACCTTCGGCTGTTGTGGATGATGCTACTATGAGCATGCATGTACCGATTTCTCTTCATGATGCTACTTTTATTTTTTTGTCTTTTTTTATGATTTATTTTTAATTGGAAGATAATTGCTTTACAATGTTGTGTTGGTTTCTGCCATAGGTATACATATATACCTTCCATCGTGAACCTTTCTCCCACCTCCTACCCCATCTCACTCCTCTAGGTTGTCACAGAGCCCCGGGTTAAGTTCCCTGTATCATACGGCAAATTCCCACTGGCTATCTATTTTACACTTGGTAATGTATATATTTCAATGCTATTCTCTCAATTCATCCCACCCTCTCCTTCCTCCGCTGTGTCCACAAGTCTGTTCTGTATGTCTGGGTCTCTATTTCTGTCCTACAAATAGGTTCATCAGTACCATTTTCCTAGATTCCATATATATGTGTTAATATATGATATTTTTTTCTTTCTGACTTCAGTCTGTAAAACAGGCTCCAGGTTCACCTACCTCACTAGAACTGACTCAAATTCGTTCCTTTTTATGGCTGAGAAATATTCCATAATATTATGTACCATGACTTCTTTATCCATTCATCTATAATGGACATCTAGATTGCTTCCATGTCCTGGTTATTGTAAGTAGTGCTGCAGTGAACACTGGGGTATGTGTGTCTTTTAGAATGGTTTTCTCAGGGTATATGCCCAGGAGTGGCATTGCTCGTTACATGGTAGTTTTCTTCCTAGTTTTTAAAGAAATCTCCATATTGTTCCTGATAGTAGCTGTATCAATTTACATTCTCACCAACAATGCAAGAGAGTTCCTTCCCTTTTCTCCACGTCCTCTCCAGCATTTATTGTTTGTAGATTTTTTGATGATGGCCATTCTGACCCATATGATGTGATACCTCATTGTAGTTTTGATTTGCATTTCTCTAATAATAAGTGATGTTGAGCATTTTTTTGTGTGTTTATTAGCCGTCTGTGTGTCTTCTTTGGAGAAATGTCTGTTCAGGTCTTCTGCCCATTTTTTGATTGGGTTGTATGTTTTTCTAACATTGAACTGAGCTGCTTGTATATTTGGATTTGGATTTGAAGCAACTTTGTCAGTTGCTTCATTAGCAGTTATTTTCTCCCATTCTGAGTATTGTATTTTCATTTTGCTTATGGTTTCTCTTGCTGTGCGAAAACTTTTAAGTTTAATTAGCTCCCATTTGCTTATTTTTGTTTTTATTTCCATAATGACCCTGCTTCTAATTCTTTTGGGTATATACCCGGAAGTGGAATTGTTGGATCATATGGCAATTCTGTTTTCAATTTTTTGAGGAATTGCCATGCCGTTTTTCACAGTGGCTGCATCATTTTACTTCTCCACCAACAGGGCACAAGGATTCCAATCTCTTCAGATCTTCATCAGCACTTGTTACTCTCTGGTTTGATTTTTGATAGTAGACATTCTAATAGGTATGAAGCGGTATCTCATTGTGGTTTTGATTTGCATTTATCTAATGATTGATGATGTTGAGCATCTCTTCATGCGCTTATTGGTCCTTTGTATATCTTCCGAGAAATGTCTGTTCAAGTCCTTTAGCCATATTTTAAATCCAGTTGTTTGCTTTTTTACTGTTGAGTTGTAGGAATTCTTTATATATTCTGGATATTAACCCCTTGTCAGATATGTGATTTGCAAATATTTTCTCCCATTCTGTGGGTGGCCTTTTCACTCTGTTGATCATGTCCTTTGATGCATAAAAGCTTTGAATTTTGATGTAGTCCAGTCTATTTTTTTAATTTGTTGCTTTTGGTATCGTGTCCCAGATTTTGTTGCCAAATCTAGTGTCATGAAACTTTCCCCCTGTTTTCTTCTAAGAGTTTTATGGTTATAGCTCTTACATCTAGGTCTTTGATCCATTTTGAGTCAATTTTTAAATATGGTGTGATAGAAGGTTCCAATGTCATATCTACAACTTTTTGAAATAGGAAAAAAAAAAAAAAGAATTAGAGACCAACAGTAGGATTATGAGATGTGGGGAGATAAAATTTATCTTCCTAGGAAGTTCATTCTCTCACCCACTCTTGCTCTGCCCTCCAACTAGCCCCCACACAGTATTCAAAATGATCTTTTGAGAAACACACATAAGTCAAACCCCATCACTCCCCTGCTTAAAAAGTGCAGCAATTTGTTCAGTGTCTGCCCCCTCCCTAAGACCCTAAATTTCAAGAAGTCAGACTGCCATCTTCACTCCTGTATCCCTTCCTCAGTGCCAGCACATACCAGCTGCTCCATTAACACCTGTTGGATGAGTGAACAAACCTCAGCTTGTAACAAGCTCACTTTCTTTGACTTTTTCAAGGAATGTGGGGGAGGAAGGAAGTGGAGGAGGAAGGAAGGTAACAAGCACTGAGGGGCAGAATAGCAAAGTCATTACCAGCTGTTGGCACTAGACTTCCTGATTTAAATACCAGCCCTGCCATTGCATGGCCATGTGACCTTGGCAAATCGCTTCACCTCTTCGGTCTCAGTTTATGCTCTTTAAGGGATGG
Organism: Muntiacus reevesi; assembly: GCF_963930625.1. Classification (NCBI taxonomy): domain Eukaryota; kingdom Metazoa; phylum Chordata; class Mammalia; order Artiodactyla; family Cervidae; genus Muntiacus; species Muntiacus reevesi. The sequence continues at coordinate 113,092,169 of NC_089251.1, forward strand.
CAACACCTATTTGGATGATGAAAAGCAATTTGAGCAGGAGGAACAGGCTGAGCAAGGGTGAGATATGGGGCTGAAAACAGGGGTAGGGAGTCGGTTACCTATAGACAGAACAGTGAGAACCTTCGTTCCCCATCCCTTGTACCCTGCACTGCCAGGGGGCCGCCCCTCTGCTCTGCAGGAGGTTAGGTTTTTTCCTTGGAGAAGGTGACCTAGGGGAACTGAATTTGCAGCCGCAGACACAGGAAGGGTCACAGTGAGATACCAAAGGGAAAAAAATTCTGGTAGCCCTTCTGCTACCAGAATCCTGACAGCCAGAAGTGTGCTTTCCAGGGAGGAAATGGCAGGATTCTTTTCTGAAGCCCCCAAAGAAGAGAGCTACAGTCACTGATATTTAAGTGTTCCTAGAATAAAAGCCAGATCTCCATTCAGTCCGCCTAGAATGAAGCACACCAGTTGGCAGCCACTCCCCCGCCCCCAATACTGTCAATTAATTAGTGCTTCACTCAAATGCCAACCTTTAGGGACCTCCCAGGTGGTCTGGTGGCTAAGACTTCACACTCCCAATGCAGGGGGCCCAGATTCAATCCCTGGCCAGAGAACTAAACTCCACATGCTGCAGCTAAAGAGCTGGCATACTGCAACGAAGACTGAGGATCCCACGTGCCACAACCAAGACGTGACACAGCCACATAAATAAATAAACACTAAAAAAGTAAAGGCCAACCTTTGATCACATATCACCAGATATCCAAGCCTCCGGGATAGAAGAGGGAGGCCAAAGCAGACAAATAAACAAAAATGTGTGAAGCAGATAGACCATGCAGAGAGCAGAAGAAAATACAAGACAAAAACTATTAGGATCATCAGAGACAAAAGAGAAGATATTATATTCTTGAAATAAGATGCTATAATTGCTATATAAGAAGGAATAATAAGAGAAGAAGAGGCACTGGGAAATAAAAATGAGAGACAAAATAACGTTTTAAAAAAGTCAATAGAAAGGTTGAGAGGTAATGAAAAGGAAATTTCCCAGAAGATGTACCATGGAGACAGAAAATAAAAAAGAGAAGAAAAGGAGACAATCAATCTAGGAGGCCCAATATCTGACTACCAGATTGTCCAGGGATTCCAGAGAAAGCAGAGGGGAGGAAAGGCCTGAAGAAATGATGAGAGGACGTTTTATACTGAAGGGCATAAACCTTTGGACTGAGAGGACCCAATAAAAATGAAAAAGAGCCATCTTATGGCATATCATCACAAATGTCAGAAATCTAAGAGTAAAGCAAAGGTCCTAGGACTTCCCTGGTGGTCCAGAGGTTAAGATTCTGTGCTCCCAATGCGGGGAGCCCTGAGGTTCGATCCCTGGTCAGGGAACTAAGATTCCCCCATGCCTCGTGGTGTGGCCTACAACATTAAAAAGAATTAAATTTTAAAAAGAGAGAGAAATTCCTAAAACTTTCAGGGGTGGAAGAATAGACTACATACAAAACATCAGAAACGAAAATGGTTTCAGATACCTCAGTGGCAACACTGGAAACTAGAGGATGAGGGAGCCATGCCATCAATTTTCTGATGGAAAATTATTTCCAATCTACTATTTTATGTAGAGTCAAAGAAATCAGACGTAAGGATAGAAGAAAGACATTTGCTGGCTTGCCAGGGTGTAAAATTTTTCCTTCCTATGTACCCTTTCTTTAGGAAGTGACTAGAGGATGTGCTCCACCAAAACAAGGACATAAACCATGGTAAACAAGACTTGTAACCCAGGAAACAGGTGCTCTAACAGAGGAGGACAGGTGTTCAGTGGTCTGAAAAGCAACCAGTTCCAGATTGAGAGAGGAGGAGGGAAGCTCCGGGAAGTGAATTCACTAGAAAAGCAAAAGGAACTTGATAGATTATGTGAGTGCGTGGAAAAGGCATCTTGTGGGTCTGCTGGAGTGTTTGAAGAGATTTATCAATGTGTACACAGAACTAAGCAAATTAAAAAAAGAAGCAATCATTTTTTTATTGAGGTACAGTTGTTTTACAATGTTGTATTGGTTTCTGCTCTACAACAAAGTGAATCAACTTCGAGTATACCTATATTCCCTCTTGTCCCTCCCTCCCATCTCCCCTTATCCCACCCATCTCGGTCATCACAGAGCACCGAGCTGAGCTTGCATTATACAGCAGGTTCCCACTATCTATTTCACAAATGGTCGTGTATACATGTCAGTCCCAATCTCCCAACTCACCCCACCTCCCTTCCCCCCACCGTGTCCACATGTCTGTTCTCTGCATCTGTGTCTCTATTCCTGCCTTGCAAATAGGTTCATCTGTACCATTTTCCCAGATTCCACATATGTGCATTAATATATGATATTTGGTTTTCAAAAAGAGGCAATTATTAACTCCACAGAAACCAAAAATTAGTACTAAAAAATAAATACTCTAGTATACCATTTGGCTCAGCAGTGGACAGTACGTACAAAGGCATAAGAATGTAAACCCTGGGGACTTCCCGGGTGGCCCAGCGGCCCTGACTCTGTGCTCCCAACACAGAGAGCCCAGGTTCGATCCCTGGTCAAGGAACTAGATCCCATACGCCACAACTAAAGAACTCACACGCCGTAACGAAGACTGAAGATCCTGTGTGCCACAGCTAAGACCTTGGCACAGCTAAAGAAATAAAAATAAATAAATAACTTTTTAATAAACCATGAATGTAAATCCTGGGAAAAAAGTAAACTCTGGATATCAACTTGACCAAACAATTTTAAATTGTGGTAGAACTATATTGGGAGGATGGAGAGGAAGCTGAGTAGATGAAGAGAGTTAATCTTTATTCACCATATTAAAAGATTTGTGGAGGACCTTAGTAAGGGTTTCCCTGGTGGCTCAGTGGTAAAGAATCCACCTGCATTGCAGGAGATGCAGGTTCGATCCCTGGGTCAGGAAGATCCCCTGGAAAAGGAAATGGCAACCCACTCCAGTGTTCTTGCTTGGGAAACCCCATGGACAGAGGAGCCTACAGTCCATGGGGTCACAGAAGAGTCGAACGTGATTCAGCAACTAAACAACAATAAGGAGGAAGTTACTAGTAGTCACTGGTACTTGGTTCTCCCTCCTTCTGGGCACACAAAAGATGACTTTTCAGTCCCTTGCAATTGGATGGGGCCAGTATAACTACTTCTAGACAGTCAGCTTCAAGAGAACGTGCTGTGTTGTAGCTAGAATGAAGCTTAGATACCTCTGTCTGCCCTCTCTCCCTCTGTGGTGGCCAAGGCAGCTTTGGATTAAGATAGCAGAGCCACAAGATTGAAGCAGGCTGGAACTGCCCCATGGAATATGGGTGTCCTGGAGACACTGGATGGATTCTGCAAGGGTAAGAAATAAAGCTTTTTCATGTGTTAAGCCATTGAGATTTTGGGATTGTCTGTTACTGGCACAAACTCTGACTTTGTTATTGTTGTTTAGTCACTAGGTCGTGTCCAACTCTTAACGGCTCTATGGACTGTAATCCCCCCCAGGCTTCCCTGTCCATGGGATTTCTCAGGCGAGAACACTGGACTGGGTTGCCATTTCCTTCTCCGGGGCATCTTCCCACCCAGGGATCGAACCTACATCTCCTGCACCGGCAGGCGGATTCTTTACCACTGAGCCACCAGGGAAGCCCATAACTTGACTTAACTGAATACAAACGTCAACAGCTACTGTCTAAAATAGATATATCAAGAAATAGACATTTAAACATATTATTTAGAATTATGGAGATAATTACTAGAAGAATAACTAAAAACATTAAAAGTGGTTGCTCTGGGGAGCAGGGCTGAGAAGTAGAGATACGGTGGGGCAGAGGGGCTGTTTTCATTACAGTCCTGTGACACGAGGGCATTGTGTTACACTGGCGGAAACCACATATATGCGGCCGGGAGGATTCCTGCCAAACCAACACAGTGGCTGGCTCTTCCGAGGGAGGCCACGCTAGAACGTCTAAGGGAACCACAGATGGGGTTGGACAGGGTGGGCGGGCGCAGTGGGAAGGGAGGCCACCCAGATGAAATGCCAGTGTGAGGAGTTTGGTTTTTATCCTGATGGTAATGGGGAGCCATGGAAGGATCATAAGGGGTAGAGCTGAATCTGCCTGAGCAAACCCACCTTTACAGTGAGCATCCTGGCTTACGTGGAGGATGAATGGTGGGGGCAGGATGCTGCTGTGATGGTCCCGTGAGAGCTGAGGAGGCCTGGTCTGAGACATCCGTATCACCGATGTTGGTGGAGAAGCTACTATTCGTCTGGCAGGCCTGATGATACAGCAGGGTACGAGATGGGCAATGTGCCCTGCCTTGGGGGAGAAAAGAAGATAAAAGTCAGGCGGTGGTTCATACTGTAAAGAAGACTGAAGCAGCGTAAGGAGATAGAGGGGCTTCCCTGGTGGCTCAGAGGTAAAGGAGTTGTGGGTTTGATCCCTGAGTTGGGAAGATCCCCTGGAGGAGGGCATGGCAACCCACTCCAGTATTCTTGCCTGGGAAATCCCAGGGACAGAGGAACCTGGCAGGCTACAGTCCATGGAGTTGCAAAGAGTCAGACATGACTGAGTGACTTAGCATGCACACACACAAGGCGATGGAGAGCAGAGAGGGTACTAAGATGTCGGGGCAGCAGCTCTGAGGAGGAGATATTTGAATAGAGTCCTGGATTAAGTGAAGAAATGGGGGACTTCCCTGGTCCAGTGGTTAAGACTCCGAGCTCCCAGTGCCGGGGCCTGGGTTCCACCCCTGGTCAGGGATCCCAGGTGCCGCAACTAGGACCTCACGTGCAGCAACCAAAAAAAAAGAAGATTCTGCATGCTGCAACTAAGACCCAACAAAACCACACCCACACACACAAAAGAAGGAACAAGGCATGCACAATTTGGAGGGTGAGGGTTCCGGGCCAAGCAAGCTGCAGTCTGGTGATCCTGAGGTGGGATGGGCTTGATGTAGCCAAGGTGCAGCAAAGAGGCTGTTGGGGGCTGTGGGGGATGGGACACCCACCAAGAGGAAGTTTCTGGAAGCTGAGGCCTGAGAGGTGGTCGGGCCAGTCTGTGAAATGTGGAGAGGACTCTGAGGAGCTCCTAGGGGCTGAGAATCCTAGGGAAAGGGGAGCCTGGCGGGCTACAGTCCATGGGGTCGCAGGACACGACTTAGCGGCTAAACCACCATCCCTAGGGGGCTGAGAGCCGTCGAGTGGCAGGACTGGTACTGAGGAGGCAAGGAGGACCCGGCTTGGTGGCCAGTGAGCCTCCCCCTCCCTCTGCCGGGGCCCTACCGACACCCCCAAGAGTCGGTTGTGCCTCAGCCCTGTCTGGGTTAGCTACAGCAGCTTCATCACCCACTCCCCTTATCCCAGCCTCCTCTGGGAATTGAAGGATCCTTCACAAATCAAAATAGCAGGCAGAGAACAGCCTCTAATTGTTCTGCGTAAAAGAAGTGAAATTAGACGAGTCAGCTGTGGGGTTGAGACCGCCTCCCACACAGCTGTGATCCCGCACCCGCTGAAGGCAGACTTCCCGAGACTTGCAATTCTGCTGTCTCTGAGCAAAACTTTTTACTTCTCCAGCCCCAGGGCAAATGACAGCTATTTTGGGAGGAAGTGAGACAGATGCTGGTCCTGGAGGACAATGAAAAAGTCCTTTTTTTTTTTTTTTTTTTAACCAAAAAAGAAAGAAAATCAGTCACTTTGTGAAGGAGCGGCCTTAGATGATGTGATTTCGTTCAGTCATTCAAAAGAGTGGGTGCGCTCATCCTGGGGGCATCGGACTCTGCCGCTGTTCCGACCCAGAGGAGCAGAGGTGCAGAGGTGCGTGGTGTGGCTCCGCCCTTGGTGGAGGAGGGAGACAGCGATACGTGAGTGTCAGGAGGTCCAAGTTCTCACCTTGGTCTGCCCCTGTCGCTCTGTGACCTTGGATCAGTTTCCCATCTCTCCCCATTGCGGGCTTTAGGCTGCATTGCTGTGGTTGGCCAGTCTCTCAACTGTGTCCGACTCTTTCAGACCCCACAGACTGTAGCCCACCAGGCTCCTCTGTCCGTGGGATTTCCCAGGCAAGAATATCGGAGTGAGTTGTCATTTCTTCCTGCAAGGTATCTTCCCAACGCAGAGATCCAACCCATGTCTCCTGCATTGGCAGGTATTCTTTACCACTGAGCCACCAGGGAAGCCCTTTAGGCTACATAGTGTTTCTCAAGCATTAGAGTCCATGAGAAGCGCATGTGCATGTGCATGCGCGAGCGTGTGTGTGTCGTGTGTGTGTGTGTGTGTGTGTGTGTGTGTGTGTGTGGTGTCTGGTTGAAGGTGAAGATCCCCAGGCCCGATTTCCAGAGATTAAGATTGAGAAGATCTGGGGTTCGGTCTAAGAATCTGCACTTCTCACAGACTCTTCTGGTAGTTCCCTCCGGAGTCCCTGGACCACAGGGTAGTAAAAACTTTCCCTCAATCTCTCTGGGCTCTTCTTGCTCTGAAATTTGAAGTGTTGCTCATGCAACCCTCCCCTGGGTTTCTCAGATCATTCCAGGAGCACGGAAGGTGTCCTTACCCCTGCCTTGGTGTCTGTGTGTTTCTGTGATGATCACGCTGCACGGGGACGGTCTGTTTCAGTGTATTTAGCTTCCTCCAGGCCACCTGGCGCCCAGCCGGGCCTCAGTACAGGAGAGGTCATGACTGTAAATGTTGGCCCAACAAGAGGCCAGCTGTAGGGCAGGCAGCTGGGCAGCAAGTAGACCAAGGAAGTTGCTGCCAAGCTCTGGGTGCCCGGCGTGGCTGCAGACATCTGGTTTGGACACCTGGACTCAAGTCCCTGGGTCAGGTGTGTGACTCTGTCACCTGCTTCCCTTGCCCACAGCTGGGGAAGTCCAGCCACCTCAGGCTAAGGTGGCCTGGAGAGGCCCACCGACTGGGAGCCCTGGTCAACCCTGGAGAACACCCAGGCCGTCTGAGGCCCGAGCCAGTTTGTCTCGGCTTCCTCAGAGCTGGCTAATCATATTCCCCAAAGGCCAGGTCAGTGGCAGAGGCCAGAGGGTCAGGTCGCTCTGGTCTAGCCCCCCCTTCATTTTTATATATGGAGAATAATAACAGCTGTCATATACTGAGCACTTACCATGCTCAGCGCTCAGGGCTAAATGCTCTATCATCTGTTATTAAATTTTATAACAGCCCTATGAGGTTGGTAAAAGTATCAGTCTTTTCTTTTTTTCTTAACAATTTGGACACCAGGGGTTAGAGAGGTCAAGTTACTAGACCAGAGTCACTCAGCTAATAAATAGTAGAGGCAGGATTAGAACTGAGACCTGTTTTCCTCTGGAGTCCAGTTTTATTTTTAAGCATGTGCTTAGAACCCCTGAGAAGATAAGGAGTTTTCCCTTGAGTCACTTCCTACTAAAATTACTCTTCTGGAGAACGCCTTTTGTATCTGTTTTAGTGGAAAGGAGTGATGCTGAATCAGATAGTTCAGGGTTCTAGTCCCACCTGTGCCCCTGACCTTTTCCTGTCACTTTGGGCCAGTCATTCCCCTCCGTAAGTTTCATGTGAAACTGAAATCCGTGAAATGGAACAATTATATATGCACTTCCTTTTAAGGTACACTAAGATGAAGACGGCCACCAACATCTACATTTTCAACCTGGCCTTGGCGGACGCCCTGGCCACCAGCACACTGCCCTTCCAGAGTGCCAAGTACCTGATGGAGACATGGCCCTTTGGGGAACTGCTCTGCAAGGTCGTGCTCTCCATTGACTACTACAATATGTTCACCAGCATCTTCACGCTCACCATGATGAGCGTCGACCGCTACATTGCCGTCTGCCACCCCGTCAAGGCCCTGGACTTCCGCACCCCTGCCAAGGCCAAGCTGATCAACATCTGCATCTGGGTCCTGGCCTCTGGTGTCGGTGTACCCATCATGGTCATGGCTGTGACCCGCCCCCGGGGTGAGTGAGGAAGGGAGCCTTGGTACAGATCACTGACCGCAGGAGGCAGCACACACACGCAGTGGGTTTGTAGACCACTTATCAGGGTGGGCGTAGATGGATCACCAATGCAGGTGTGGGTTGCTGATCAATGAGAGGGAGGATGGCTGGCCAGTGAATAGTCAACCAATGGGAATGTGAGTGGTGGACTGATGGGAGAATGAATGACTGGTCAGTGGTCATATGGGTGGCTGGCCAAAGGAATTTTATGAATGGGATTATGGATGGCTAGATGTGTGGATTACTGACCTATAGGGAGATGGCGGATAGCCAGTGGGGTGAGGGTAACCAGTGAGCAGTGGGGGCCATAAGATCTGCAATCCCATCCCAAACTCCCTTCCACTCCACTGGCCCAGATGACCAAAGCAAGGCCTAGAGAATGGCCTGTGTAGAATGACGGGTGCATTTCCTCAGAGTAGGATGCTGTCCGGATTGGTGTAGTATAGTAACTACCTGTATCAGTCAGGGTGGCTGCTCTGACAGTGGCCGTAGCTTAACGCAGTAGAAGTTTATTTCTCACGCACATCACAGTCCGGTGTGAGTAAGAGGAGGAGGGGGTCTACTCCACACAGTCAATTAGGGATCCAGCCTCCAAATGATGGTTTGGACTACAGTGTGCCGGCATCTGGGCTTCCATGGTGGGTCAGTGGATGAAGAATCCACCTGCAACGCAGGAGACCAGGGTTCGATCCTGGGGTCGGCAAATCCCCTGGAGGTGGGCATGGCAACCCACTCCAGTATTCTTGCCTGGAGAATCCCATGGACAGAGGCACAAGGCAGGCTACAGTCCATAGGGTCACAAAGAGTCAGAGATGACTGAAGCGACTTAGGACACAAGCATGTACTAGCCTCCGGCCAGCAGATGCATATGGGAGTGGTGAGAAAGGAACTACTTGAAATGCAGGGCCCATCACTTCCTAGTGATAGCTGGTTAGTTGTTGTTTTAGTCATGTCCGACTCTTGTGATCCCATGGACTGTAGTCCTGCCAGGCTCCTCTGTCCATAGGATTTACTAGGCAATAATACTGGAGTAGGTTGCCATTCCCCTCCAGGGGATCCTGCATTGGCAGGCGAATTACCAGTGAGCCACATGGGAAGTCCAGTGATAGCTGGTTACATGACCCCAGCTTGATGTAAATCGGTAAAGTAATTTAGCAGGGTGTCGAAGACACTGGTGACTAACCTCTCTTGAGCCACGCTCTGTCATGGGGTGTTGAAAAGATTAAATGAGATGATAGGTTGTAAAACACTTAGGACAAGGCCTGGCTCATTGTCAAGGCCCAATAAATAGCAGCTATTAGAATAATTGAGCCTGTGAGATAGACAAGGCAGGGACTCCTACTTCCATTGGACTGAAAGCAAACAGAATCAGAGAGGTCAGGTGGTTTATTTAGCAGACATTTCGTAGAATCTGGCCTAGAACCCAAGGGTCCTGTCCCCATAACTGTTGCTCCTTTTTGCCTCCAGGGTGAAGGTTTGCATTGTCGTAGGAGAGGGAACAGGCTTGATGGGGAGTTTCTTGGCCACCCTCGACCCTCACAAGGGTAGAGTTCCCAGTGCCCTTACATGGTCCCTGAGTGATTAGTCTTGACTCAGCAGCTGGACCTCATTCCTCACTGTCAGCCTTCAGTTTACAGGCCATTAACTGCAGCCCTCCTGGGGGCTGGGCCAGATGGACCTCCTCATCCCCCGCCCCCCACTCTCTTTCTCTCTCTCTCTCTCTCACACACATACACACACACACACACACTCCCTAAGTGTGTACCATTGGCACTCAGTTCTATAAGCCACTTGCTGTGTGACCTTGGACAAGTGCTATTCCTCTCTGGGCATGCTTCTGCCATCTGTACCACGGAAGTCCTTGGGTCTAGTTGTGGCTGGTGGTCCTGCCAGCCTGATGTCCTGTGGACCCACTCTGACTGTGGACCCCAGCCCCTTTCTCACAGCTCTCAGGCTCCAAGTCCACTGGATGGGTCCTCAGATTCCAGAATCCCAAGAGGTCCTGGGAGTCCCCTGGGCCAGCCTCAGCCCTGTATCTGAATCCCATAACATCCCCAAGGTGCTCATCCAGCTTGAGCCCACACTCCAGGAGAAGGGAGCTTATTCCATCCCCTCTTCTCTGTGGACAAATGTGGCAGTCAGAATGCTTTTGACATGAAGCTGAGATCCGCCTCCTTGGCCCTAGCTCTGACCCCGGACTTCCACATGTTTCTGCCCTATGAGTGCGCCAAATGTTTGAACCATTCTGTGCTAAATGCTTCCCACACTATGGCCCATTTGATCCTCACAACAACCCTATGAATTTAGGTACTGTTGTTAGTCCCACTTTATGGAAACTGGTAGAGGTCGAACAATTTGCCCAGGCCACATCACACAGTTAGCAGGGCCTGAGTCCTACTCTTAACACACGCTCTCTAAGTCAGTCTTAGCAGTACTGTCCCCACTGGAGCTACTTTGTAAATGTGTGCAGTGTTTTCAGTTATCATCATGACAGACATTTGGTGGGCTTGAGCTAAATTCTATCATTATATCACTGCTCCCCACCGGCACAGAGGCTGATAAAGGGGCTGGGAGAGAATATAGAAAACAGACCTCCTTGGTTAGGGCCAGTTTGCTGGGGTCTTGAAGGATGAGTAGGAGTTCACCAAACGCAGAAGTGATGGAGGACATGGCAGGGAGAGAAATCGAAAAGGCCAGGAGGAGGCAGCGGGGCTTGCCTACGCCGAGAAGGGTGGGCGAGCAGGGAGACGAGGCCCTTAGGCCCACCGGCCCCTCACCCACCGTCTCTCCTTGTTTCCCTGGCGCAGACGGGGCAGTGGTGTGCATGCTCCAGTTTCCCAGCCCCAGCTGGTACTGGGACACGGTGACCAAGATCTGCGTGTTCCTCTTCGCCTTCGTCGTGCCGATCCTCGTCATCACCGTGTGCTACGGCCTCATGCTGCTGCGCCTGCGCAGTGTGCGCCTGCTGTCGGGCTCCAAGGAGAAGGACCGCAGTCTGCGGCGCATCACCCGCATGGTGCTGGTGGTGGTGGGCGCCTTCGTGGTGTGCTGGGCCCCCATCCACATCTTCGTCATCGTCTGGACGCTGGTGGACATCGACCGCCGCGACCCGCTGGTGGTGGCCGCGCTGCACCTGTGCATCGCGCTCGGCTACGCCAACAGCAGCCTCAACCCCGTGCTCTACGCCTTCCTCGACGAGAACTTCAAGCGCTGCTTCCGCCAGCTCTGCCGCACGCCCTGCGGCCGCCCGGAGCCCGGCAGCTTCAGCCGCGCCCGCGAAGCCACGGCCCGCGAACGGGTCACCGCCTGCACCCCGCCCGACGGCCCCGGCGGTGGCGCCGCCGCTTGATCCGGGGTCGGCGGGCCCGCCGCGCGTCCCTCCGGAGGGACCCGGCGGTTAGGCGGAGTCCTAGTGGGGGCGGGGGCCACGACGCGAGTTGGGGCGGGCGGGGGCCGTGCGGTGCGCTGGATCGCTGGTCTGGGACGGGTGGGGGGTGGGCCGGACGGCGGGGCGATGCCTCTAGGCCGAGCTCAAGGTCAAAGGCTTTGGGTTGGGGCGGGGGGAGCTCCTAGCCCAGGGGAGTGGACCGGTGGCTCTGGGATTGGGCGGCTAAATGGGGGCCCCTGCCACGAGATCTAGTTGGAACTGGGTTGGCGGGAGTGGGAGTCTGGTCTGAGACCCGGCCCAGGACCAAGGAGGGCCGGTGCTGGGGACGGTGCAATCGAGCTTCAAGATCGGCCCCGGTGTGATGGGGAGGGGCCTCCTCTGGGGGCGAGTTGAAGGACAGGACCGTGAGACCGAGGCTCCAGCTCCGGATTGGCCTGGGAGAGAGAGCCCGGGTGCAAACAATGGGGCCGCAGCTTGGAGTCGAGTCCCAGACCCCGAGTTCCAGAAAGAGGTGGGGCTCGCCGAGGTCCAGGCCCAATTTGCCATTTTTATGAACGAATAGAAAATAAACTAGAAACGATACACCTTTCTCTCCTCGACAGTCGTTTCCCTGGAAGGGGCAGGGAGGCGCAGCATCGAAGTGGAGCTTGAGATGGGACAGTGGAGGTGCAGGACCGGGTAGCAAGCAAGGCGGGCCTTAGCTGGGGCGGCGTCCCCACGGGGAGGAGCAGGAGGGCCTGCGAATCCCAAACCAATGCCAAAGGCTGGTGGGGGGGGGGGGTTGAGGCAAGGGGAGGGGGCTTCTACTTTGAAATTAGGTCCTTAAGCCACAGGGAGGACACTTTGGGGGGTCCCCACGACCTTTGTTTCTCTGGCCCAGGTCCTGGAGGACAGAGGGCCATGCCAATAGCTCCATGAGTGTCGGAGGCCCCTGGCTCTGGGTTGGGGGTGGGGGGTCTCTGAAGCACCAGGGTGGCATTTTCCTTCTCTCAGACACTGGCATCTTGATAAGAACCTCCAAGAAATCCTCTCTCCCTTCTCCCAACATCTGGCTATACCCAGTATGTCTGATGAGCTGCATCCCGGCTCTGGGGCCTGACTTGGAAGGGCCTGGGGGGAAGAAGGCTTTTGTAACGTCAGTGCCAGCATCAGTGTGTGTCCCCAGGTCCCCACCCCCTGCGCACGCTGCCCCCTTCAAGCTGCTGAGGGCAAGGTCCACCAGAGTTAGGCACAGACGTTTTCCTTTTCATTTGGCATTTTATTCCGGCACCCCCAGGTCTTTGCTTCCCCCTATATCAGGGTCTGGTCTGTTCTCTGTGTCCCCACCCCAAGCTTCATCTCCACCATCCCCCCACCTCTCCCTTCTTTTCCCAGCACTGCCTCTGTCACATACACCCTGACTCCCTATTGAAGCAGGGTGCTGACATCTTTGTAAAAACAAATTTAATTTTCTTCCCTTTTTGGGACAGATGGAAATTGACGTCTTTGTCTCAAACAGGGGGGAAAAAAAAACAATATACCTCTTCTCTCTTTGACAGTCGTTTCCTTGGAACAAAAGCCTTTCTCCTCTCTGGGAGGCTGTCACTCCAGCAGGGGCTGAACTAGCATTCTGGGGATTGGGGCTTAGGCACCAAGGTGGGCTTTGGGCACAAGAGGGGCAGGGATGCCCTTAGTGGGCAAAACATAGTCCCCTTCTCAGGATGAGAAGCCCCAGACCTGAGTGTCCTTCCTTCGGGAAGTGGCTCCACCGGTGTCCTGGAAGGTGTGGGATCGTAGCCAGCACTCTGATCCAGGCTGCTAAGCTATCAAGGCCTGGGGTCCCAGTCCACCTGGATCATTGTTACCATCCACAAGGAGCTTGTGACTGTAAAGATCTCTGTGTCTTAATGGGGTGGGGGGTTCAGCAAGGCAGGGACACTTGTTATCATCACTTGGGACCCCTCCTGCTAGTGCCTTCTGGAGATGTCCTAGAAAGGGGCAATTTAGGAACCAGGGAAGACTCTTGAAGGAGGTGACATTGGAGCCAGAGCTCTTTATTCTCCTTGCAAAGACTGGGTCCCCTCTCCAGATCCAGTCACTGCCATTTCCTGTGGCTGTCTGGATCTGCCTGCTTGTTGCCAATCCACATATATAATTTTGTCTTGGAGTCAGTAGGGGTTGGGTCCGGACCACGTGCATTTAAGGTAAAGCAAACATGTTGAAGTCTGCTTCCTGTGCACACTGGGCACTGGGACTCAGAAGTGAGTCCGATATGGCCCCATCCTCAGAAGGTTCGAGCCTATGCTTGGACCAAAGCATAAATGAATCTTTGCATCTCAGTGTGATTTACGCGGGGTGACAGGGAGCCCCAGGATGGACGGGGGTGTTCCAGGAAAGTGCCTGTTCTAGCTTTTTACTGAAACCCATATTTGTAGCAATTCTGAGAAGGGTGGAAAGGGTCAGAGGACCTTAAAGGATGACTAGGAGTTAGCCACCAAGAAGAGAGCAGTGTGTGCAAAAGCGTGGAATGATCAAGCGCTTGGTAAACCCAAGAAATTGTGTGCAGCTGAAGTGTGGGGCTCAGTCGAATGCTTCTGTGTGCTGGCCCCCATGCCATGAGCTTGATGCCCATCATTTCTCTGGCCCATTACAGCCCAGTGGAGCAAGTAATCCTGCCTTTATTTTAAACAAGAAGTCAGGCTCAGAGAGGTCAAGCCACTTACTCCTAATTCACAAGAGCCCATTCGTGCTAGCAGAACTCAAGTCGGAACTCCAGGGTCCAAGTTTCCAGTGAATTCCAGGCATCATTGAAGTAGAAGAGCCTTAGTAGCCAGTATCCTGGGGTGAAGTTTTTGGAAACTTAAAACTAAATGGGAAAATCTGAGGGAAAAGGGCAATTTTCCGTGAACTTTTGTTCCTCCTGAAGCTCTCCAAATCTTCAAGCTTCAAAGTGTATTGTGCATGATGCATTTTAAAGCTCCAAATTGACAATGTAATTCTAGATCATCACCGGGCTCTCAAAGCGGTGGAGTAGGTCTGATTTTCTACAAAATTTCCACTCCTCTCTTTACAAGAGGTGGGAGGAAAGTTTTCGCTTCTGGTTTCAAAATGTCCTACAATTTCATATCTCTTCTTGTAATAGAAGTAGTGGTTAAAGCTGGGGTCAGAGCTTGGCTTTCCCTCTCTGTGCCTCAGTTTCCTCATCTGTAGAGTGGACTTCCTTCATGGGATTGTTGTAAGGATTTGGTGAATTAATGTATGTACAGGGCCCAGCACATGGGCTATTAGTGTGTGGAAAGTATCCATTATTACTCAAAAGTAGAGTTGCTGTGCAAGGTCGGAGCTGGAGACCCAGATGGAAAAGAAGGGGAGCTTTCAGGGGTAGTGATGAAGAGAGATGGGGGACCCAGCCTGGGGATCCCCTGCTTTGTAGGCACCACCATGGAGAGTGAGAAGCTGCCAGAGAGGCAGGAGGAGGATGGGGAGAATGTGCTACCATGGAAACCGGAGGAGGAGGGCGTTCCCAGGGGGAGGGAGTGATGGATAATGTCAAGTGTCATGTCAGAGAGGTTGGGTGGGGAGGGCAGGAGAGTGACGGGAGTAAACCGGAGCCTTCAGGTTCAGACTTCGGCGTGGCCTGGAACCCTCAACAATGGATTCAGAAATCAGCTCTGACGCTAACTGTATGGCTGTGTGACCTCGGTAAGGAATTTGCCCGCTCTGTGCTTCTGTTTCCTCCTAGACTTAAGACAAGGGAATGAGTCAGCCTCTAATACGATGCTCAATTTCTAATAAGTGTCCTGATTTTGATGGATTCTTGACCATTTCTAGAAGTATGATCTTAAGCAAGTTGCTTCACTTGCAAGTGCCCTCCCAAGTGCCCTCTCTGAAGGACAGAGAGAGCACACGAAAAGTGAAAGTGTTCGTTGTTCAGTCATGCCCAGCTCTTTTCAACGCCATGGACTGCAGTCCACCAGGCTCCTCTGTTCTGGAATTTTCCAGGCAAGGTTACTGAAGTGGGTTGCCATTTCCTTTTCCGGGAGATCTTCCCAACCCAGGGATCAAACCTGGGTCTCCTACACTGCAGGCAGTTTCTTTACTGACTGAACTACCAGGCTGCATAGTAGGCTTCCAAGCCAGGGTTCTCCTGTAATAAGAATGGGGGTGCCAGGGGCTGCTGTCTAGGGAGGTTTGCTTGGCTTGAAATTTGAGATGTTCCCTAAGATGGAGAGGGGTCTCCATGTCCTGAGAGGACTTGGAGGAGCAACAGTCCAGGTTGGGCATCTGCTGGGCCTCTGGCCCAAGACCAGCCCCTTGGTCATCAGCAGCAGATCCTCAGCCTGCCTTCCTACCTGGCAACTACTGCAGATCCAGGCTGGGAGCCAGCTCAGGGCCTCCAAAACCCCTAGGAAGTGGTCCCCCTGGATGGTGACTCCAGCACTCACATACAACACACACACACACACACACACACACACACACATAACACTCACACACATACCCCCTTTTCTCTTATCATTTATTTACTCGTCATCATTTCTTCCTTTATTTCATTTCTGGGCACTGTGCACATAGTACAGAGTCAGGGGAAGTGATGGGTGAGGAGTCTCTAGCAGGGGCTCGAATTGCAGGCTGGGTGGTTCTCGGGGCAGGCAGCTTGGAAATTCAGAATGGTAGCCAGAGGGGAGCTGACGCGGTCAGGATGGACCCCCTGATGGAGCAGAGCACTGGGCTTGGGGCTTGTTCAGTCTGTGGTTCTTCACTGGCAGCTGCCACGAGCCCCACCTGTGCGCAGCTCTTCCCGGACACGGAGTGCCTTCGCATCCCCATCTCGGTGAGAGGCCGGTATCGTCACAACAGGTAATGCAGACGGCACATGGGGCCCTTCATTGTTCTAGTCACTAGACATGGGGCAACACTTCATCTTCACAGCATAACTATGAACAGGCATTACTGTTACCCCTATTTTATAGGTGAGAAAACCGAGGCTCAGAGAGGGCAATGACTTGCCTAAGACCACGCAGCTGGTCCGTGGCTGGTCTGGCTAGAATGCTGTCTTGGGTCTGTCAAGTCCACTTCCTCTGCTTGCCTGACTCCCAAGCGGACACTCTGTGATTACACCAAGGGGTACTAGGGAGACCCTCGCGTCCAGCTCCCAAGTGTGAACAGTGCACCGCCCCGGCAGGCTCCGTGTCTCATCACCTGGGCGGCAGGCACACCGGCCGGCCGCCCGAGAAACTGCTGTGACTTCGGCAGTTGCTGCTCTCCCATCCAGTCCCCCCGCCTCGGAAGACTGCTTTGCTCTGTGAATTTGTGGACTGCCTGCCTTGTCTGTGGGGTGTGACCTCGGGAAGTCACTTCACTCCTGAGCCCATTTCCTCCATGGTGGACGATGACGCTCCCCTGGTAAGAAGTTGTGGGGATTTACAAAGAAGCTATGAGTGAAGGACCTGTCTGTCTGGGTCACACGAGCGTTCCTGGCAACTGACCTGCAATGACAAACAGTAGTTGTTCTGCCGAGTGGAGGAGAGAGGTGCTTGGCCTGCAGTAAGTGCTCAACATATGGAGCTTTTTAACATTATCTGATGTTCTCGTTTATCCCTGCTCCGACCTCGTCTCTGAACGCTGTAGGTTGGTCAGGAGCAAAGAACTTTCCTTTTTAGCCATCTGCCTGAGTTTGCGTTTCAGAAGGTGGGACAGCATGCATTGGAGAGGCAAACTTCAAGAGGATGTCTTCTCTCCAGGTACCTTCTACAGAGCTGTTCCCTTTGGTCCTTGCCGGGACTCAGAGACCCTAGATTGGGGAACAGCCTGGGAGGGAAGAAAGGTCCCCAGGTGGCACCGGCCTGGGCCTCCTGGCCTGCACGGTTGAGTCATGGGGATGGAGTCCCTGGGGAGGTGTCAGTGTAGGTGACATCCATCCAGTGGGTCATCTTCTAGAATCTCCTCTTGAAATGAGTCCCAAGCCAGTAGACAGGGAACATGGGTTTGACTCTCCATCTCCCACTTGCTGTGTGCCCCTGGGCAGGGCTCTGTCCCTCTCTGGGCCTCTGCAGCATGGACATGGGTTGATGGATTCTGAGGGCACTGCCTTCCTGGGAGAGAAAGAGATGTTTCCCTCATGTTCCTCCATCCCAGAAACAGACATCTATTGGTTAAATGCCCTGGGCATTTGCCAGAGACTGGGAGAACCAGAGGCCCTCTAGGGGTCCAGTGTGTGTCATTGGAGTTGTCCCCCTTTGCGGGTGAGGGAGGCAGGCATGTCAGAAAGGAAGATTGGCTCAGACACCTGGCTTTTGCCTCTCCCAGGTTCCATTTGGGGACCGAGGACCCAACTTTCTGTTTTCCTAATAAAGTGAGCCCTGTTCTCAGTGTCTGCAATCTCCGGCTGTTTCTTTTGCTCACCCCCGTGGTCCTCTCAAGAGGGGAGCCCAGTCTGTGGGGGGAATGACATAGACCTGCCCGCTCACAGAGTGAAAAGTACAGCCCCCGCCTCAGGACCTGACTCAGAGGGTGATGTGACCCTGTCCTGAAGAACCCCATCTGGGACTTCCCTGGTGGCCCAGTGGTTAAGAATGCAGGGGACATGGATTTGATCCCTGGTCAGGGAACTAATATCCCACATAACTCGGGGCAACTAGGCCCACCGCAGCTACTGAGCCCGTGTCAAAAACTGATCTGATGGGAGGACCCCACACAAGAGACAGCTGTAGCCACTTCCTAGCACGTGCCCCATCCCTTCCCCTCCAGGTTGACTCTGCCTTCTTCCCTGTGGCCCACCCCCCTAATCTAAGGCCCGCATGCTCCTCAAGCCTGTTGGGGCTCCCATTCACCCCCTCTCCCTCCCTCCCCCTCCCACCGGCCCTACAATGGCCCTGCCTTTGGTCGTGAAAGTGAAAGTCACTCATTCGTGTCTGACTCTTTGTGATCCCATGGACTACAGAGTCTATGGAATTCTCCAGGCCAGAATACTGGAGTGGGTGGCCTTTCCCTTCTCCAGGGGAATCTTCCCAACCCAGGGATCGAACCCAGGTCTCCTGCATTGCAGGCGGATTCTTTACCAGCTGAGCCACCAGGGAAGCCTTTGGTCATAGAAGACCCAAATCTCCTCTATGCGAGTTCAAGGCAGTGCTGGGAGCGGGAGTCAGAGCCTGAAGCCTCAGAGAGCGTCCCCACCTCCTCAGGGTTCTCCTGAGCTTACTCCCTAACTCTCTGGAAGGCGGACTTGCTCCCAGGACCTGCCTTCCCACCGTGTGAGACCAGGTCCTGAAGAAGGCATCAGGCACAGAGCCGCTCTCCCCCTCAGGACAACCTTCCTTCCAAGCCCAGAGCCCTCGACCTGGGCTGCCCATCTGGGGCCTGCTGTGTCGAGGAGGGGAGGTCCAACACAGTGGGGAGACTGGGACCTCAGCCCCCACCCCAGCGGCAGACAGTGTGGGCAGCAGTGGCGGCGGGGCTACCAGGCTGCTCCTGGGAGGAAGGGGGCTTGACTGCTTGGCCTCACTCTCCTCAGAGAACCTTCCAGAAGCCCTACAGCTCTGCCCAGAGCCAATCCTCCCTGAGGCTGGAAAGAACAGCTCTGAGGGTGTGTTGGGGGGGGGAGGGAAGAGGAGAGGGAAGCGCGCACCAGAGCATTATGTGTTTGAGTACGTGAACGCTAGAGATTTTCTTTCTTCACTGCTGTATATATGCCCTGAGGAAAAGCATATCTGCAGGACCACTCCGGGCATCTCTTCCCTCTTTTGTAAAATAGGAGAGCAGTTACCGTAACCAGGATTCTCTTCAGGACCCAACAAGACAGCAGCTGTCATGTAACGAGGGCACATTATTATTGATGGGGAAACACATTCTGCTTTTCACCTTCAATAGCTTCCAGTTGCCTGAAAAGTCCAGATGATTTCTCATGCTCCTTCCCAGTGGAGGATGCCAGGAGCCTAAGTGGATTGAGCCACCACCTCAAACGCCCTTGGAGAGAGAGGGGGACCCTCTACAGAACGGGGCTGCTGAGACCCAGCCCAGGGGCGGGCAGTTCTCAGAGAAATGGGGCAGGTGGCGCAGGCTCCTCTCAGGTGCCAACGTCATCACACTTCCAGGTCAGCGCTGCTTCCTCTGCCTCCAGGAAGCCTTCCTGGGTTGCTCTCTGCTGACCCTTGGCCCTGCTGGGGTAGCTTGCAGCTGCTATCATACCCCCTCTACCACCCCCGTGCTGAGCAGGACCTGCCCTTTCTCAGAAGGTGGCTGGGCCCCCACAGCATTGCCCAGACTCGAGAACCCAGCTGCTTCCTAATGGGGTGTGGGGAGAGGGAGGGAAATATGGCGGAAGGGAACACAGGCTTTTTTTTCCTTTCAGTGATGTTTACGGTCATTATAGAATGCTCACTCTAGAGACAGGATAAGCTTAAAAAGAAGGGGAAAACATCACCCACAGTGCCCCATTCTCTTAACATTTGGATGTACTCCCTTTACCCAGGGGAGCCCCTGGGGGTCCACCATGATTCTAGAACCCTCTGAAATGGGGTCTGCACTCTTTGTCATTAAAAGACGCTTGCTCCTTGGAAGAAAAGCTATGACAAACCTAGACAGTGAATTAAAAAGCAGAGACGTTACTTTGCCGACAAAGGTGTGTATAGTCAAAGCTATGGTTTTTCCAGCAGTCATGTATGGATACGAGAGTTGAACCATAAAGAAGGTTGAGCGCTGAAGAATTGATGCTTTCGAATTGTGGTGATGGAGAAGACTCTTGAGAGTCCCTTGGAGAGCAAGGAGATCAACCAGTTAATCCTAAAGGAAGTCAAACCTGAAGATTAATTGGAAGGACTGATGCTGAAGCTGAAGCTTCAATACTTTGGCCACCTGATATGAGGACCTGATTCATTAGAAGAGCCTCTGATGCTGGGAAAGATTGAAGGCAGGAGGAGAAGGGGACGTGGAGGACGAGATGGTTAGATGGCATCACCAACTTAATGGACATGAGTTTTAGTAAGCTCTGGGAGATGGTGAAGGACAAGGAAGCCCAGCATGCTGCAGTCCATGGGGTTGCAAAGAGCCAGACATGACTGAGTGACTGAACAACAATGACAGTCTGTGTCAAGTGTGTGCTTTGCCATGGGATTCGCTGGGAGTTCCAGAGATCCAGGACCCAGAAGGCTCAGAGGCTGTGCTCGGGTTTGGGGGGAGTCTACACATACCACACAGCCACGTGCAAATAGACCCACACTGACCTGAGGGCCACACACACACACACACACACACCCAAATGTGTGTCAAACACATTCCCCACACACACTCCTTCACACCGTCTGGTACCTTCTGTTCTCTCACCCAGACTGATTCCTGGCACCAGTGTATATATTGTTCATAAACACATGCACACAGGCGTTCATACTACAGGCACACACATGCACTTCTTTATACACACACCTCCCACTGAGACACACACTCATTTACACCAATGTGTTCACTGTATGAACACAGTCTGGTCTAGGAGAAATTTAGGAGTCCATAAGGAGACAACAGTTAGAACTGGACATGGAACAACAGACTGGTTCCAAATAGAAAAAGGAATACGTCAAGGCTGTATATTGTCACCCTGCTTATTTAACTTATATGCAGAGTACATCATGAGAAACGCTGGGCTGGATGAAGCACAAGCTGGAATCAAGATTGCTGGGAGAAATATCAATAACCTCAGATATGCAGATGACACCACCCTTATGGCAGAAAGCAAAGAAGAACTAAAGAGCCTCTTGATGAAAGTGAAAGAGGAGAGTGAAAACGTTGGCTTAAAACTCAACATTCAGAAAACTAAGATCACGGCATCTGGTCCCATCACTTCATGGCAAATAGATGGGGAGAAACAGTGGAAACAGTGGCAGACTTTATTTTTCTGGGCTCCAAAAATCACTGCAGATGTTGATTGCAGCCATGAAATTAAAAGATGCTTATTCCTTGGGAGAAAAGCTATGACCAACCTAGACAGCATATTAAAAAGCAGAGATGTTACTTTGCCAACAAAGGTCTGTCTAGTGAAGGCTGTGGTTTTTCCAGTAGTCATGTATGGATGTGAGAGTTGGGCCATAAAGAAAGCTGAGTGCCAAAGAATTGATGCTTTTGAACTATGGTGTTGGAGAAGACTCTTGAGAGTCCCTTGGACTGCAAGGAGATACAACCAGTCCATCCTAAAGGAGATCAGTCCTGGGTGTTCATTGGAATGACTGATGTTGAAGCTGAAACTCCAATACTTTGGCCACCTGATGCGAAGAGCTGACTCATTTGAAAAGACCCTGATGCTGGGAAAGATTGAGGGCAGGAGAAGGGGATGACAGAGGATGAGATGGTTGGATGGCATCACTGACTCAATGGACATGAATTTGGGTGAACTCTGGGAGTTGGTGATGGACAGGGAGGCCTGGCGTCCTGCGGTTCTTGGGGCCACAGAGTCGGACACGACTGAACGACTGAACTGAACAGGGAGACAAGTTCATTTCCCAGACGCTTCTGCCACCTACTGGTCTTGTGTGGCATTAGCACCCTTATTTGGTCCCCACTCCCTTCCCCTGTTCTGCTGTCCACAGCTGATCCACCTGGCAGCTCTCTCATCCCTGGAAGCTGTAGACTGGAACTGGTTCCTGAAAGAGGGTATTGAATTGGGGGGGGGGGGAGCATTCTATTGGGAAATATTGGATGAGCATGGAGAACTATAACTGACTGACCATCCATTATGTACCAGGCACTCTTATCCTTTCAAGTTATTACCTCTTTTATTCTCTCTATCCCATGGGCCTTATGCAGGGCCTGGCAGATGAAAAGTCATAGTAAATATATAAAGTGAATAATTAAAAGCACCTTAAAGTGAGTATTTTTTTTAAGTGAGTATTTTTAACAAACGAGGAGCTGGAGGCTCAGAGAGGGAAAGTGACTTGCCCAAAGTCACACAACAGCTTCCTCTGATAGTCAGGACATTGCTCCAGACAGAAAGAGAAGGAAGACACAACGAAGCTGAAATCTTTACTAAGATCTACAGGAAGTTCAGCCCAGATCCCGATCCCCAGAGGACCAGGGGAAACACCCAGAGATGTATGAGGTTAACCTGGAGGGATGATTTCCCCACCCAAGAAGATTCCCCTGAGCTGCTACCTCATATCCAGTCATTCAACTAATATTTATCGTGTTATAGAGTGGCAGGCTCTGTGCTAAGACAGAGAATAAGCAGTGAGCAAACAGACAAAAGTCCAGTCTTTCCCTTTATTCAGCATGGGCTCCAAAAGGGCCCCTCTTCCTTGCTGTCCCATTCCCATGGCCCCTGGGGCCACTTTGAGCTTCTCTTCACCATCCTGGCTGTGCTGAGTGGATACGGAATCCAGAATGATACTGGAGGGAGATGTGAGCCAGGGGTGGGAAGGATGGTTCAGCCCTGACAGTCCAGTACTGAGACTGAGCAGAGACAGCCTGAAACCTGGACAGGCAGACCTAGCGCTACTGAACCAGGTTCATCTGCTTGACATGCGGCAAGTCAGATGCTGAGATGCAGAAGTTTGCAGCAGTTATTGTTGTTCAGTTGCTAAGTCATGTCTGAATCTTTGTGACCCCATGGACTGCAGCACACCAGGTTTCCCTGTCCTTCACTATCTCCTGGAGTTTGCTCAAACTGGTCCATTAAGTTGGTGATGCCATCCAACCATCTCATCCCCTTCTCCTCCTGCCCTCAGTCTTTCCCAGCATCAGGGTCTTTTCCAGTGAGTCAGTCCTTTGCATCAGGTGGCCAAAGTATTGGAGTTTCATCTTCAGCATCAGTCCTTCCAATGAATATTCAGTGTTGATTTCCTTTAGGATTGACTGGTTTGATCTCCTTGCTGTCCAAGGGACTCTCAAGAGTCTTCTCCAGCACCACAGTTCGAAAGCATCAATTCTTCAGCGCTCAGCCTTCTTTATGGTCCAACCCTCACACCTGTACATGACTACTGGAAAAACCATAGCTTTGATGGACCTTTGTCAGCAAAGTAATGTCTCTGCTTTTTAATATGCTGTTTGTCATAGCTTTTCTTCCAGGGAGCAAGGTCTTCTAATTGCATGTTACAGTCACCATCCATAGTGATTTTGGAGCTCAAAAAATATAAAATCTGCCACTATTTGCAGCAGAGAAAGGGTTTATTCACAAGGCAGCCAAGTGAGGAGACAGGAGAAGAAATCTCAGATCTGCCTCCCTGAAGGTGAAGGGCTGGGGATATTCATGGGATAAAGAAGCAGGGTTTCAGCATTGGGAAAGGTGGTTGGAGGTGGGGAAAGGGTGAGGTAATCAGGGTTCTGTGCAGGTGCATCTGAGTGACACGGCCTCTTTTTAGGATGTATGCTCAACAATGGAGGTGCTTAGCATGATCTGAGGGTGGAGTTTTTGGCTCTGTTGTCCAAAGGTCATTCATCAGACTTCTGTGCAGGCGCAGTTTTAGGGTGAGTGGTCTGACCCAGTCCTAGCCAGCTTGAACTGGACGGGAGCTGACTCCAAGCTCCTGGAAAACAACTTAAGCTCCTGTTACCGTAGTGACCCATATGTCAGAGGTGTTATCTATAGGGGTGATTAAGGAGTCAGAAAATAATTAAGTGAGCTTGGTCAGTGGAGGCAGGTTACAAGCAGAGGTTTTTTTTTTTTCTTTTTTCCCCCAAACCATTCCCTTACCTGCTGTTCTGTAAGACAAGCCCAAGAATTTCTATTAGTTACCAGTTTCTGTCAACCGTATGCGGTATGGTTTCAGGATTTTTAATCCTATGGGGTACAGTTTCACTAGGTTTGAATACATCCTTGGCTACTAACTTGTTCTGTGACCTTGGTCACATCTGTTATCCTTGCTAGGCCTCTGTTAAAACAAAGAACTTGATCTTAGTGGTTTCAACTCATAGTTTCTTAGAAGGGCTGGGGGAGGCCAAGCAAACAGAATTTCCATATCCTCTTACACCCATCGCTTCACTCAGCACAGTCCTGCTTCTCTCTGTTTCTTACACTGAGCTTTTGTGGCTAAATGAGTTTGATAATTACTTGGACTCTTCCATCCTGAGGTTACTGCCAGGCCTGAAAATCTCGAGACTCAGTCTCCATCTTACCTGAGCACCAGATTATGAGCTAGAGGAGGGCTGGGACTGGGTCTGAGTCCTTTTTTCATCTCTCACCCTCCACCCCCCAGGCCTCGCTGAAGAGGAGGGCCTTAGGATGTCCATCTAGACTGACCACACGTGGATGACACCCTCGGACAGCGCTGCAGGGGCTCAGACAGCAACTCTGTACGGACCAAAGGCCTCAGTGCCAAGCACAGCGCTGGCACTGCCTGGGGAGGCGAGGGAGCTGGAGAAGGCTTCCTGGGGCTTATAGCCTTGGACCTCCAAGTCTGGAAAGCAAATGAGGGTTGGATTGGATGGAACAGAGGATCCCCGAGAAGTCCTGGCTGGAGCAACCCAGCTGTTAGGATGTGGCCACACACAAGGTCCATTGAGTATGGGCTCAGCTCCAGGTAGGCAGCTCTGGAGGGTGTGGGTGAAGAGCCTGCCTGTGGGGCATGGCAGTGGGGCTGGGGTGGAGGGGACTGGTTGGGAGACACGAACCCAGCCCCTGCTCTGGCTTCAGAATGCCCACATCTCCCACGGGCACCTAATACTTGACCCTGCCAGGCCTAGGGGTGGATTCACCATGTGGTTTATGGGTCAGTCAAGGCTTCACACTCGGAAGGACCCTAGCCTTGTGTTCACAAGGTCATAAACGCCCATAAAATTTGCAAAAGTGAAATACATAAACTTTAGTTGGTTAAGAGCACTGTCTCTTTCCATTCTGACTTTCCCTTCTTCCCACTTGTGTCCTGCAGCCTTGAGTGGCTACATGCATGCATACTAAGTCACTTCCGTAGTGTTTGACTCTTTGCAACCCGATGGACCGTAGTCCGCCAGGCTCCTCTGTCCATGGGGATTCTCCAGGCAAGAATATGGGAGTGGGTTGCCATGCACTCCTCCAGGGGATCTTCCCGACCCAGGGATCGAACCCATGTCTCTTATGTCTCCTGTATTGGCAGGCTGGTTCTTTACCACTAGCGCCACCTGGGAAGCCCTGAGTGGGTACAGACATTTATTTCTTTGTTGCTCAGTCACTAAATTATGTCAGATTCTTTGTGATCTCATGGACTGTGTCATGCCAGGCTAGAGCTTCCTCAAATTCATGTCCACTGAGTCGGTGATGCCATCTAACCATCTCATCCTTTGTTGCCCCCTTCTCCTGCCCTCAATCTTTCCCATAATCAGGGTCTTTTCCAATGAGTCTGCTCTTTGCATCAGATGGCTAAAGTATTGGAGCTTTAGCAACAGACCTTCCAATGAATATTCAGTGTTAATTTCCTTTAGGACTGACTGATTTGATCTTCTTGCTGTTCAAGGCACTCTCAAGAGTCTTCTCCAGCACCACTGTTCGAAAGCATCAATTCTTCATCGCTTAGGCTTCTTTATGAACCAACTCTCACATCTGTACATGACTGTTGGAAAAACCATATGCACCTTTGTCTCAAAGTAATGTCCCTGCTTTTTAATACACTGTCTAAGTTTGTCATAGTTTTCTTTCCAAGGAGGAAGCATCTTTTAATTTCATGGCTTCAGTCACTGCAGTGATTTTGGAGCCCAAGACAATAAAATCTGTCACTGCTTCCACTTTTTCCCCTTCTATTTGCCACTATTTGCCCATCTGGTCATGGGACCAGATGCCATGATCTTAGTTTTTTAATGTTGAGTTTCAAGCCAGGTTTTTCACTTTCCTCTTTCAACTTCATCAAGAGGCTTTTTAGTTCCTCTTTACTTTCTGCATATGTTAGGTTGGGGGTATTTCTCCCAGCAATCTTGATTACAGCTTGTGATTCATTCAGCTAGGCATTTTGCATGATGTACTCTGCATATAGACCCAGGGTTCGATCCCTCGGTCAAAAAGATCCCCTGGAGTAGGAAATGGGAAACTACTCCAGTATTCTTGCCAGGATATCCCATGGACAGAGGAACCTGGTGTGCCACAATCTGTGGGGTGGCAAAGAGTCAGACACGACTGAGCAACAACACACACTCTAAATATAAGTTAAACAAGCAGGGTGACAATATACAGCCTTGTCGTACTCCTTTCCCGATTCTGAACAAGTCGGTTGTCCCATGTCTGGTTCTAAATGTTGCTTCTTGACCCACATACATGTTTCTCAGGAGACAGGTAAGGTGATCTGGTATTCCCATCTCTTTAAGAATTTTCCAATCTGTTGTGATTCATACAATCAAAGGCTTTAGTGTAGTCAATGAAGAAGAAGTTCATGCCTTTCTGGAACTCCTCTGCTTTCTCCATGATCCAACTAATGTTAGCAGTTTGATCTCTGCTTCCTTTGCCTCTTTGAAATCCAGCTTATGAATCTGGAATTTCTCAGTTCACATACTGCTGAAGCCTAGCTTAAAGGATTTTGAGCATTACCTTGCTAGTATGTTAAATGAGTGCAGTTGTACCATAGTTTGAACAATCTTTGGCACTGCCCTTCTTTGGCATTGGAATGAAAACTGACCTTTTCCAGTCCTGTGGTCACTGCTGAGTTTTCCAAATTTGCTGGCATATTGAGTGCAGCACTTTAACAGCATCATCTTTTAGGATTTTAAATAGCTGGAATTCTGTCACCTCTACCAGCTTTGTTCCTAGTAATACTTCCTAAAGCCCACTTGACTTCACAATCCAGAATGTCCGGCTCTAGGTGAATGATCACACCATTGTGGTTATATGGGTCATTAAGAGTTTTTTCCATGTAGTTCCTCGGTGTATTCTTGCCGCCTCTTCTTAATCTCTTCTGCTTCTGTTAGGTCATTACCGTTTCTCTCCTTTATCGTGTCCATCCTTGCATGAAATATCCCCTTGGTATCTCCAGTTTTCTCGAAGAGATCTCTAGTCTTTCCCATTCTATTGTTTTCCTCTATCCCTTTACACTGTTCATTTATTCTTTACATTCACTTTTTTCTTTTAAAAGAGGCCCCCAAATAAGCCTTAGGCCCCACAATCCTGGACCTGCCCACTGGGTCCTGAGTTTTTCCAACTGCAAAGATGAGTAAAGGCTGTGAGGGTCTTCACAGGAGTAAAGAGGATCTCTTTTCATCCTCTCAAAGGCGGGGAGAGAAGCTGAGGAATAAGGGTAAGAGACGTGTCAAGGGTGAGTTGGGCTTGCAGTCTGGGAGACCCTCACTTGAATGCCCACCCACCCTCTCATGACAACCCCTGCCTTGGCGCTGACCCTCATGCACCCAAGGCAGCCTCAGTCGCAGGCTGAGCTCCCTCCCGCAGTCTGGGCTGCCGGGCTCCACGCCTCCACTGCAGCAGCTCTATGGACCACAAGGTGGCAGCAGACACCATCTTTCCCCCTCGCTCCTCCCAGATTCCTGGCCCCAAGTCGCCAAACCTTAGCCTTCCCCACAAATACCCCATCAGCTCTTTCCTTCCCTCTCAGGAAACAGGGAATGCTGCTTTCAAATCCCGGCCTTGTCATTGACAAATTGTGTGATCGCAAGAAGATCGTTTCACCTCTCCCAGCCTCAGCCATAAAATAGGGGAATCTCATGGGAACGGGTTGGTGATGTACCTGGCAGATATACAATAAACCAATCTCTGGCAGCCACTGAGGCTTCTGGACATGGCACCTTTTTGGGAAGGGGTTCTCCTGGTGGGATTGGCCCCCTCCCCACACCATAGAAAAGCAGAGGCCCTCTGGGGCAGCGGGGCCCTCAGACACCTTCTGTGTTTATTGGTGGGCACCCTCTGTGCCCCTGCATGCATCTTTCCCTAGACTGGGGCATCTGACTCGGTTTTTTCTCCATCCCTGCCAACCCCATCTCTCCCTTGGAGGGGGCTCTGCAGCCTCTTGCCCACCTTAATGTTATGCTGGGGATCAGCCGCGGGATTCAGTTGGATTCTCCTTGGGAAGGTGTCCCTGAACCACCGCTCATCAATTTTCTCTCTCTCTACATCAGGTGCCCCCAAGTGACTGCCACAGCCCGGCCAGCACGTGGCTGTCTCTACCTCCAAGACTCCCTGGCTGACCCAAATGTCAGTATCTCTTCTCCTCCACCACCTGCCCTGCTCTTAACCTGGCGTTCAAGGCCTTCCACTATTTGGTCACACAATGTACTCTGTGCTCCACATACACGGGACCATTTTCTGTTCCCAGAGCACACCTTCACTAGTCTACTTCCAGGCCTTTGTGCAGGCTGTCCCTCCCCCTGCAAGGCCCTCTTCCATTTCCATGCAGTAAAGTCATCCTTAAAAGTCTAGCTGGAAGGTCACCTCCAGGCAATCTTCCCTATCTCCCAGATGGAATCCTTCTCCCTTCCCTGGGCTCTGGGTACACGGCTGCTTTAGGGCCTTCATCACAGGAGGCCGTGAATCACAACAGGAATGAATGTCCATTGTGTATGGAGAGCAACTTTCAATTTACAAATGGCTTTCCATCTAATTATCTTAGAGTCTTAATGTCCCGGAGTCAGGAAAGGAAGACAGGATGAGCGCCATGACCTCATTTGACTGGTGAGGAGACAGTCAGGTTAGGAGAGAAATATGACTGGCTGGGTCATATGCCCACCCCTGTGAATGGTGCGATCAGGATTCAAACCTGCAACAGATTTCAGCCCCTGCCTCCTGCCAGAGCTTCCCATGCTGTCTCCACCGTTCCTTGTGGCCTGGTCTTGTGACACCCTTCCCCATTTAGACTGGGCATTGGTCAGTTTTGAAGAAAGAGCTCAATTAAGTTTTGTTGACAGGACAGATTTTCATATTGGCCCTGCCTCCCACCCTCTACCACCTAAGCCCCTAGCCCATCCCTTGGCCTCTTTATCACCCAACTCAAGACCCATCACCCAGTAGAGGCTGATGGCAAAGCCCAGGCTCTGCAGGATAAGGAGTTGGCTGGAGGCCCAGGCATCTCAGAGGAGGAGGGGGAGACACAAACAGGTTCCTTCCCTGCCCCCCAAGCTTATCAGTCCCTCCCAGGCCCTAGGCAAACTTGGTGCTCAGCCCGGGGGCAGAGATCTGTTGCCTGCTTATAACCCTTAGAAGCTGTGTGACCTTGGCTGTCTTCTGCTCTCAGACCCTCTTTAGAACACTTTTGGCTATAAGGATTCAAAGGGATGGAATGAGAGAATACAGATAAAATAACAGTGATCACCTTCTCTGGAGGACTCCCCCACAGGGAGCATCTCAGGGAGCAAATAACATGGGAGGTGGAGACTTCACTGGCAGAGGCAGGGGGGCAGGGGGCTTGAAGTTCACGCAGGGACAGCATCCACCCATCCCACCGGCCCCCCCAACCCGGTGCCTTTCACCCACACGAGTGCACATGTCACTTCAACAAGAAACCCAGGCTGTGTCCTGAGAGAGGGTCCTGGGCAGGGCTCCAGGGCCTGGCGGGAGGTGGGGGAGGCACCAGTTTATATGACAACACAGAGAGACACAAACAGAGGCACACCTTCTGTGCAAACTCACCATCAAGGACACACTGTCACACCCATAAGTGCATCTGCCCTGCTCCACAATACACAGAGATGAGAAACACACACCAGGTCAAGATCACAAGCACACTCCCACGTGGACATCCCCCGCACAAACTCAGAAATACAGAGCCCTCCCTGGCCACCCCCACCACACACACACATTCTCAGGCACACACACTTATCAGTCCGGGGCAGGCGCAGGCGCTGCTGAGTCACCCACGGGCAGCTCCAGCCTAAGAGGAGGAGCCAAGTGCCCGCCCCCAGCAGGAGGGGGTGGGGCCTGCGGCAGTTCCTTAGAATAGCCGCGTCTGGGCCGCTGCGGGATTCTCCGCGCCCCGCCCTTTCGATAGAGCAGGAGAGTCAGAAAAGGGGAAGGAAACCCCTTTTGCGGAGGCTAAATCAAGGCGTTCACAGCCTGCTCTCTCCAGGGTGCGCGAATACATGTGGGAGCAATTAAAAAAAATAACACTGGAACCATTACCGGGAATTTGCATATGTATTTTCACATGCTCATTTAATTTTCGCAACAGCTCTATGTGAAGTTGGGGCTATTATTAATCCAGAGGGAAAGGGATTTACCCAGAGGTACGGAGCAGCTACGAGGAAGAGCCTAGACTCCTTCGTCTGCAAATCCCAAACTCTTAACCACTGGGCTGAGCCATACCACCTGGTGGGCAGGTGAGAATGTGGACAAGTGAAAGGTGTGTTGGTAGGCTTGGGAACCTGGATGTGTGTCAGCTTCCCCTATGGGGGAAGGGACGCTCCCCTATGAGAGAGGAACTGAAAGGGTCTCAAGAGTCTAGATTTCTGGTTAAAGAAACTATGGCTCCTGTGGTGCATTGGAGCCTGTGCACCTTTATCAGAAGATGAAGGGGCTCAGACCTTCCTCTGCTAGATTGTGAGCTTCTTGAAGGCAGGGACCTGGGCCCTGACCCAAAGGGGGCTTCGGTGAATTTGGGGGGCAAAACATGAATTTCTATATATAATAAAGGCTAACACTTCGGGGATGCTTACCCAGAGACTGGCAGTACTTTACACGGGTTATTTCACTTAACGGCCCACAGGTGTGTGCGTTCATGCGTGCTCAGTCATGTCCATGATCCTACGGACTGTACCCCGCCAGGCTCCTCTGTCCATGGGATTTCCGAACAAGAATACTGGAGTGGGTTGCTATTTCCTTCTCCAGAGATCTTTCCGACCCAGGGACTGAGCCTGCATCTCCTGCATTGGCAAACGGATGCTTTTACCACTGAGCCACCTGGGAGGCCCCTGGATCTCTTCGAGCACAGCTCTGAAATGCGGTGAAGAGGGGAGGGGATTTAGACCAGTGACTATGTAAGCCCCTTCCAGCGTTGATGGGACAGACGATAAGGAGGGCAAAGTGTCTGAGTGGAAAGATGCGAATAAAGGGAACCAGAGGCCACGTTTACTGAAGACCACCCACTGTGCGCCAGCCCTGCGCTTGGTACTTAACATATACTGCTAATTCTCAGGAAAATATTCTTCAAGGTTTATATTTGAGGAAACAGCTTCAGAGTAGTGACTCTGACACAGGTGGCACAGGTCATCCAGGTGTCCTCGCCAGGATTACTTCCCTAGTCCCCTATGACCAAGCCCGTGTCTCCCTTCCAGCCTTAGGGTGTAGCACCACGTGGCAAATTGCATCATACTTTTGCCATATGACGTTAGACACCGCACCAGCCAATTCAGGCGCTCCCAGTTCGAGCCTCCGCAGACCCAGCGGGTCAGCAACCCTACCGGCGAGCGCTGGGCGTCCCGTCAGGCCGCACCTGCAGCCCTCGCCTCTTCCCGGTTGCGACGCTCTCTCTGCCCCGCCCAGTTCCTCCCCCCTTCCCCGCCGCCCTGCTGACTGGCAGTTGCCTGCACCAATCCTAAGGCACCCCGGGTCGGGGGCGGGGCCTCACGCCAGAGTTGCCCTGTCAGTGCAGGTGGAGGCCCCCGAAGGGGCAAAGTGGCAGGAACCTCTTAAAGGGCGAGAGCGGCGGAGGGCGAGAACGCGGCCCGGCCCGGCCCGGCCAGGTCCCCGCCCTGTCCAGCCCAGGTGAGCCTGGACCTCCTGGGGGACGAGCCCGGGTCCCGGGAGGGACGGGGTGAGAGACAGACGGACGCACTCCGCAAGGGCCCGGGGCGTCCCGCGGGGAGCGGGGAGAGGTCTGGTTCTCAGGGTCGGGGGTGCTATAGAGGCCCCCGGTCCCCAGTTCCGAGCTGGGAGTCCAGTGGGGGGGGTCTGGGATCCCCGAAGTTCAGGGTGCGGTGAGGGGCAGGGGAGGCAGGAAGGGGGTCCGAGAGCTCGCGTCCGGAGCTGGGCGCTTGGCGCGCGGTCCCAGCCGGCTCCGGGCCTGTCTGGGGCGGGGGTCCGGGGTGAGGGGCGGGCGGGCGGGTCTCTGCGGAGGGCTGCAGCCCAGGCTTCCCCCCCCACCACCCCCTCAACCCCGCCCTGTCGGCCCCGCGTGCTCCGGCGGGGCGGGCTGCAGCGCCACTGGAGCTGGCGGGAGGGCGGCGTGCGCCGGGAGCGGGCAGCCCGGTCCGGGCCCCTGCGCCCCGCTCCGGGCCTTACGTAACTGACTTTGAGTTTCCGGACTGAGGGACCCGCGAGCTGGGGCGCCGGCTCTGCCGGCCAGGGTGGCTCTGCTGTCGCCGCCCCCGCCGCACACGCTCCGTTTCCAGGCTGGGTTTAGGGGACTTCTCTCTGCCTCCCGTCGGCCGGGTCTCCCTGTCGGGCTCTGGTTCCGGCTCGCTCTCATCTCCCGGTTCCCTGTGACTCTCGTCTCCTCTGTGTGTGGCCCGGCCTCTCCCTGTCCTGCCCTCATCTACACTTTCCAGCAGACCCCACCTCTGTGGGTTGGGATAGGACTTCTTTCCTCCAGCAAATTGGAGGCCAGGACGTGTCCAGACCGACCTCAGCCCAAGCTTGCCCCAGGAGGGCGGGGAGGACTACCTGGTAGGATTGGGGGAGGTTACTCCAGTAGCCCACAGATTCTTCTGGGAGAGGAGCGACTGAATGTGACCCCTTAAACGCCCAGATTAGAACTGAAGGCAGCTTCCCCCGCTCCCTCCCCCCACCTTTGCTTCTGAGCCCTTTTCTCCAGGAGGAGGTTTGGGGAGAGCCTGACCTGGGTTGGGGCTTTGGGCAGCTGGAAGTCCCTGGAAGAACTGCTCAGCTGCTGAAGGATGAGGGTGGGGCCCTGGGGGGGGGGGCAGAACACTGGAGAGCCCTAGAGGTTACTTACTGCATGCGCCCACCTTCACCCCAGTTACAAGCTGGGGACTGGCATTGGCAGGAGGCTGGGGGTGGGGAGGGGATCAACAGGAGGCCACCAGAAGACTTTTCATTGGCCGGGGGTCGGGGGGTGGGGAGGGAGGTTTAAGTGACAGACTCTCAGGTCTAAGGGGCACTTAGTGGGGTCACTCTCTGCCTTCAGGGTCCTTCTGAGCGCCAGAGAAACAGACACCTCAGAAATAACTCCTGCACCGCTGCTGTCTGGTGCATGTAAACAAGGTGTTAAGAGCACCGGTGAGGTGGGAGTTGTTAACTGACCAGGGGTGGGAGCTAGGGGAAGAAGGGCTTTCCGAAGCTGTAGGGAGCAGAGAGGAGGGAGAGAAGGGGACTTCGGGGACCCTATAGACTTTTCTTGCAGCAGAACTGTGTTTGAAGCCTGGCCCTGCCATTTTCTTGCTATGTGACCTTGCATGAGTCACTTCACCTCTCTGAGCCCCAGGTTCCTCCTTTGTCAATAATCCAGATCTTACAGGCATTAGCAGAATCAAATGAGTACTGAGTGTGCAGTGACCAGAATGGTAGCTGGTCTGGGAAGAGGCCAGCAGGGGTGCATTAAGAAGGGAATGGAGTGAGGAAGCCCTGAGGTTTCCTCTGTGTATACAGGAGAGTCAGGCAGGACCTGCCAGGTCCCTGGCAATGTGGGATACGGGTGGAGTGTCTTGTGTGGGTGACACCCATCTGTTTTCTGATCAGTCCATCTCTGAACTGCCTAGACCAGGCTAGCCTCCTTCCTGAAGGCCCCAGGCACCAAGAGAAGCTCCCAGGCTGCCTCGCTCCCTAGGCCAGTGGGAATGGGGCTGTGGCAGGGCAAGGCCAGCACCCTGTTTGCAGAATGGACACTGGCCGGGAGCCTGGCTGCCTGCGCTGGGCAGGAACATCCCAGCCTGGCTGGGAAGATGCTGACACTGTAGAGGCCTCTGGAGGCCCAAAGCTCTGCTGGCTGGAGTTGGGTGCGGCTGATAGGATCTGAGACAGAGGCTGGCCAGGGTGGGAGCGAGGAAGGGAGGTGCAAGGAATGACCCCCTGGAGGGGGAGCCTGAGCAGAGCTGTGGAACCAGAGAGGAATTTCATGTGGTTGTTCCCCAGACCTTCCCGGAGCACCTCCTGCTTGACTGTATGGCTCTGCTAACCAAAGGGCTGAATGTGCTGTGCAGTGCTTAGTCACTCAGTCGTGTCTGACTCTTTGCAACCCCACGGACAGTAGCCCACCAGAATCCTCATGGGGATTCTCCAGGCAAGAATACTGGAGTGGGTTGTCATGCCCTCCTCCAGGGGATCTTCCCAACCCAGGGACTGAACCCAGGTCTCCCTCATTGCAGGCGGATTCTTTACTGTCTGAGCCACCAGGGTCAAATTGGATACCCATGAAAGGCTCACCGTAGAGGTCATGGTGGCCTAAGACTTGTTGGCGGCTTGTGGAGTAGACCTTTATGACGGTCCCCTGGGGGATGGGTCACTCAGAATTTCTCCAGGGCCTAAGATTCTGATGTTGGTTAACGGGGCAAGATTCTACTCTCTGATCGTCTGTGGGCAGTCACATTTCTCCCCAGGGTTTCAGTTTTCTCTTTCTGTGAAGGAACGTAGAGTCTCTAAGGTCTTCCAGCTTTTGTTACTGGAGCCCCCAGGACCTAGTTTGGGACTATCCTCACCCCACGTGAGGGGAGGGCAGAGAATGGGGATAAGGGCAAAGTTGAGTGTAATGGGCGCTCAAGTCCTGTTCTTGGCCTGTGTTCTCGAATCATAGTTAGAACTGTAGCCTCTTGAGCACTTGTGCAGGGTGCGCTATGCCAAGCCTTTCATATGCAACATTACGTAAGCCTCATCATCCCAACATCCTTGTGAGGGAATAGGTATTATCCCTATTCAGGGAGGTGAATTGACTTGAGCAGAGTCACATAACTAGGAAGTGACTGGGCTGGGATTCTAAGCCAGGTCTGTCTGACTCCAAAGCCCAGATTCAGCTACAAGAGGGAGACTCCACCCAGTAGGTACTGAGGCGCCCGCATTGCTTAACCCTTACTTGCAGAACCTGCCTGACCCCTGCAGGGTGAGCTCACAGCTCTGAGAGGCTAGGGAGGTGGGGGACAGGCTGTGTGGGTGCCCTCTGGGCCCAATGAGCAGGAGGGAAAGGAACAGAAGGAGCAACTTGTGGGTCAGGGCCTCACAGGGAACTTCTCCAAAGGGCCAGTAAGAGCTGGGCATGAAAGGCAGCCTGGGGTATATGGCCAATTTGGATCTCAGTTTCTCCATCAGTAAAGCATGGGTTTGGAGTCGTTGAGTGCAGACATTCCTTGGCCTGCGGGTGAGTGGCTGAAGTTGGCGATGGGGTCAAGGGTTAGAGGAGGGGTCAGGTAGCAGTGACTGAGCCTGTGGAGGGAGAGCTTGGATCCTGGGCTGGCTGTTTGACATTT
This sequence comes from Muntiacus reevesi, assembly GCF_963930625.1. Taxonomy (NCBI): domain Eukaryota; kingdom Metazoa; phylum Chordata; class Mammalia; order Artiodactyla; family Cervidae; genus Muntiacus; species Muntiacus reevesi. Next base: position 113,127,749 of record NC_089251.1, read on the forward strand.
GAAAGGCTTGGCACAGAGCGCCATGCATAGTAAGTGCTCAGGAGGCTGCAGTTCTAATTATGATTTGAGATTTCAGATGAAGAAGGGACTGAAGCTGGAGACGTGCAAAGGCTTGTCTGGGGCTGGACAGATAGTATTGCAGAGACTGAAGGGAAAAATGGAAGGGAGAACAAAATCCAGGCAGGTGCCAGCTGGAATCTTGGCTCAACCACTTACCTAGGTTTGGAGATGTGAAGTAAGGGCCCAAGAACCCACAGAGAAGAGTCCCATCACCTCACTATGCTCATCTGTAAAATGGGAATAGTAATTCTGTCTTGGTCCACTTCCTGGGTTACTGGGAAGGTCGGCAGTTTGTGGAATCAGGTGAGAAGGTGAGGGCTAGTTATTTTTCAGTTCAATGCTGCAGTTCTGGCTGTATGTTTGTGGAGAGGGAGCATTTCTGATAACAACTCTGCAGAGATGCTTTACCCTGGGGATGCATTGGAGACCAGCCCTATTTATGTCACCAATAAATGTCACCGCTATTTATTGAGTATAATTAGTTACCATACACCAGGCACTGGGCTTAGAGCTTCACCTCTTGTCTCCTTTCATCTCTACCTTCTCAGGTGGCCTGACCCACACTAGAGGCCTCTGAAACCCATGCCTACAGCTCCCTATGGTAACAGTAGCAAACATTTCTGAAGAGTTTACTCTGTTACTGTGTGCCAAGCATTCTTCAAAATGTTTTACATATGTTAACTCAGTCTTCAAAACAACCCTGGAGGTGGGTACTAATATTTTCCCCATTTTACTGAAGAATAACTGAGGTGCAGAGAAATGAAGAAATAGGCCTGGTATCACAAAGCTAGTGTGTTGTAGAGCCAGGGTATGGACCCAAGTTCTTAAGCCTCCTCCTTGAAGCGCTCATCACAGTTGCAATTCAGTTTTTATAAGATTGCCTCCTCACTGACTGTAGGTTCCATGAGGGCAAGGACTGACGCCTGGAACACAGTAGGTGCTCAGCTAATGTTTGTGCACAGGGATCCCGCTGCTTCCAGTGGGCTGGGCCCTGGGAGACCTCATGAGCTCAGGGTAGATTATCAGATTGCTGACCAAGAGGGTATCTGTCCCAGAGAGCCCCCGAGGCAGAGGGAGGGTTCCCCTGGACCCATGCTCAGGCCAAAGAGGGACCCCGAAGACATGTTTGTTGGCTGTCCTGTGTCTCACTGATGTCTTTTCCTTCCATGTGCCACTGTGGCGATGGCTCCGCGGCTTCTCCCCGACGGCTGCGTGACCCCGTGGCTGCTTCTGGGTGAGTACTGGTTCTGCTAAGGAACGGCCACGTGGCTCTAAGGCCACTGGGAGGTATAAAGGGAGGCCTGGGGTGGGGGGAGGAAGAGCCCTGGGAGGGTCCTAACTCTGAAGTTAGATTACTGTCACAACCAGCTGACTTTTCGCCGGATGCATGGCATGCTGAAGTGATTTTGGGGTCACGTGACACAATGCAAAGGTCTCAGGGGCAGACTGGCCTGGAATGGAATCCTTATTCTGCCATGTGCAGGTTAGGTGGCTCTTTGCATCTCAGTTTCGCCTCTGTGAGCTGGGACTGTTAACACCTACCTGATACAAGCATGTTTGTTGTTTTATTCGTGTGAACCCCACGAGGGCCGGGATGTTTGTTCTCCTGCTCACTGCTGTCCCCTAGCACTGAGGATAGAATGACTCGTCGTAGATGTGCAGTGAATATTTCTGAATGAAAGCACATATAAATTCGGAATCACGGTGCACCCATCGATGTACTTTGTATTGGATTAAAAGGCTAATGCATGTGAAGTGCCCAGCGTTAAGGGTCTCAGTGAACATGAATCCTCTCTTTGCTCCCAAGATGGTGAATTCCTTGGGGTCAGGTCTCTGTTAAGTGAGCCCCCGGTCCTCTGAACGGAGTGTGGGGTCAAGTACCAAGCAGGCATCAGGGAGCACAGAGAGTGGCCTAGGCTGCTAGACTAGGGCCTCTGCTTAGGTCTGGGGAAGGAGTGGGGAAGCTTCTGGATGTCATCAGAAGGGTGGGGCTGCTTGCTGGGGGTCTAGGGCTGAAGGCGGGAGGGATGAGGAGGGACTCTGCCTCCCGAGACTGCCACTTTCCTAGCTGTGTGACTTCGGACAAGACACAACCCTCTCTGAGTTCTGGAGACCTCATCAGAGACATGCATATCCTGACACCTGCCCGACGTGGGCAGCGGGAGGAGCTGGTGAGAAGTGCTGGGCATAGGCCCTGCTGGGTAACTGCTGGTTTCCTCCCCACCCTGGGCTCACTCTGGGAGGGGACAAAGCAGAGAGTTCCTCTTTTTGGCTCCTTTCTCCTACTTTTAACTTCCCACCCAGGAGGAACTAGAATCTAGGAGTCAGGAGCCCCACACTCCCCAGCAGGCTGGCCAGGGTCCAGGGATAAGGGTTGGCCTCTGCCCAGTGTGGGAGTGGCTGAGTGCAGGACTCAGCTCTGCCATTTTTTGTTGTTGTTGTGTGACTTGATTCAATTACCCACCATCTCTGGGCCTCGGTTACCTCACCTGTTAAAATAGGGTGAGTAAAACATACTTCCCTAGAAGGATTATTTAATGAGCAAATGGGTGGAGCAGGAACTATCCTCACTGTCAGTGTTTGGCCCTGGAGGCTCCAGTGGGGGAGCCTGGAGAATTGCATCCTGCCTTGGCCTGGGGATCCTGAGATTGGAGTCATCATATGTACTATTGCCGCTTATTGGAATTTTTTAATACGCTGGGCTGGTTATTATATGTTATTCTAGACACATTATCTCATCTAGTCCTCCCAGTGACCCTATGAGGTAGGCATTATGGCCCCTACTTTATGGATGATGTAATTGGTGCTGAGTAAATCAAGTGAGTTACCCAGAGTCACAGAGTTATTTGGGAGTGGAGTTGGGGCTCAGACCCAAGTCTGCTCACCTCACTGCCACAGTTCTTAGTGTGAAACTCACCTGCCCACGAAGGTAGAGGCTGGGTCTGAGTCTTTTCTGTCTATCTCCATCACCCAGCACAGGGTTGGTGGGGGCTGCTGGACTTTCTGCTGCACACACACACACACACCCCACCCCCACCTAGTCTGGTGCTCCAAAAGTATTGAAAGGAGAGAATAGAAAGCCAAAGGCCTGACAGCGTAGTAGTCAAGAGTCAGATAGACCCGGCTTTGAATCCTGGATCTGTTGCTTTCTAGTTGTGTGACCTTGGGCAAGACATTTAACCTTTTAGAATCATACTGTCCTTATCTGTAAAATGGGGATAAAGAAAGAACCTGCCTACCTCTTAAGAATTCTTATGAGGACTAAATGATGCACGTAAGGCACATGGTGAGTACTCAATGATAGCAATTATTGTTATTATAGTTATAATTATGAGTATTATTTTGGGATTACAAAAACATCCCTCTTGAGACAGTGGAGACCAGGCATGGGAGGAACATGCCGGGGATGGGTGGGTAGTCACCAATCTAACAGGTTCTGAAAGGCGCCCACATGTGGGAAGGGAGGAGGCCTCTTGGAAGTAAGAATGTTCTTCCCTTTCCTAGCTGTCTGCTTTCACTCACGCCCACTCTATCTGGCTCCGTTCTGGGCATGGGGCACAGAGGTGAATCTATGTCATCTCTGCTCCCACCGTCTCCTGCCCTGAGGATCTCAGAGTCTGGTTGGGGAGGAGGACACAGAAACTACCAACTCCACCTCTGATTGATGCAAAGTGTGACCTGCGAATATCTCTTCAGGCAAAGACCAGGAGAAAGGGCTGTCCTAGTGGAAGGAATTGCTTTGCCAAGAACAGAGCCGTGACCTGCACTTGGGGGAACACGGCTGAAGAGACAGGTTCAGGGGAGTTAGGGGACTTGACGTGGAGGCCACGGGGGCTGTTGGACAGGAAGCTGGGGAATGGGGTGGTCAGGCTTGTATTGCAGGAGGATCACTTGGTGTGGAGGACAGACAGGAGAGAAGGGGCAGGGCAACTCTCCAGGTGAGCGGTGCTGAGATATGGGGCCTGGGACTGAGCTGGGGAGGGGGGAACACGCACCATGGGTGGCTGTGAGCTCTGTCCAGGAAGCAGAGCCAGAGCCTGCAGGGCATGTCAAGGGACCCCTGTGGGCAGGCAGGAGGGGACAGGTGAGAGTGATGTCTTAGGTCTGGGGGTGATGGGACTCCCTGCTGGAGTCTCTGCTGAGGGACACAGCTGGGACGGGGGTAAAAGCCCCTTGTCTGCTCCGTGCACCTTCTACCTCAGTTCCCCCAGGGCCCATGCCCCTCCTGCTGCCTTAGGGGTCCCTTGTGGTGACTCCGGCAGGGATGGGAGCTCTTTGGGGGTGGAGGCGGGTGGGGCTGTGAGATGCAGACAAGCCTTGGGTTCTAGCCCTGCCAATGCCACTGATGTCTGTGTGGCCCCTGGAAGTCACCACCACCTCTCTTGCCCTGTTGTCCTCGCCTTGGAAGCGTGGATGAGGAAATCTGCTTTGGGGGCTTCCCTGGTGGTCCAGTGGTTAAGACTCTGTGCTTCCTCTGCAGAGGGCATGGTTTAATCCCTAGTCGGTCGGTTGGGGAAGTTCCGCATGTTGTGAGGTGAGGCCAAAGGGAAAAAAAAAAGTGAAAAGTAATAACTTTTTTAAGAAAAGAAAACCTGTTTAGCTTGCCTCAGCGTTTCAATGAGAAAATACAAGCAGGGACAACAAACATCTATCGAGTGTAGACTGTGTATTAGGTTCTGTGGCGGGGGTGGGCGGTGCACAAAGGTGATGCAGAGAGGAGGTTCCTCCCCTTCAGGAAGCATGAAGTGACTGAGCCCAGACCAGCAGGTGGTTAACAGTGGGCATCAGGGGAAGAGAGAGCTCAGCGGGGATCTGAAGGATGAATAAGAGCTCTCTAGGTGGGCAGTGGAGGGAACAGACTCCCAGCCTAGGGAACAGCGTGTGTGAAGGCTTGAAGCTACCGCACGTGCTCAGACCCTAAGTACCTAGTTTGGTATGGCCGGAGCAGAAAGGGAGAGGTCGGTGCTGATTTCGATGAGGCTGGACAGGGAGGCAGGCCCAGATCCCACACTTGCTACCCTTTTCTTCCTGTGCCTTCGTAACTGCTGCCCCCCTCACTGAGACCGCCAGGGCCCTTTCCCCCCTCTCCTCTCCCCACCCACCCTCCCCTTCCCTCCTTGTTCCTCTCCCCCAACTCTGGTCACACCCAGCGGCTGCTTCTCTCAGGAGTCAACAAACTGGGTTCCCTGCCTGCTCTGCCATGTATGGGTTGTGTGGCCTTCGGTCGTTTTGCCCTCCCTGAACCTCAGTTTCCACTTCAGTGAAATGGGGACAGTGACTTTCCTCACAGTGAAGACTGGAGGCTTCAATGAGGTAAGCCCCACAAATGGCCTTGTGGGGTCTGAATGTCATAGGCACCCGTCAAAGGCAGCTCTACTGAAATCATCATGATTTGGACTTCTTGGTCTCCCTGGTCCCGCCCACTGCTTCCCCTGCCTCTCCTGGCAGCCAGCGCTGGCCAACAAAGGAAGGAAAGGATTAAGAAACAGCCCCATATCTCCAGCGGGTCCTGGCCCACAGCCGAGGTTGTTCCCGCCTGTCCTTTGCCCCCCTTGGCCTTGGGCCTAAGGACATGTGGTTTTAAGGCCTGGGCTCCCCCCAGCTCCCCACCCAGGAAGCCCCTCCCAGACTAGAGGCCAAAACCAGCAGCAGCCCTGAAAAAGGGACAAAAATTTTTTAAATACGTAGCTTAATTTTTTTCCCCTGCAAGCTGATAATCATGCTCTTTTTTTTCTGGGTGATTGGGAGAGGAGCAAATGTCATGTCCTGTATCTGTGGGTGGCCCCATAGTCTGGGTGGAACTGGAGCCCTGAGCCTCTTGGATTTTACAGCAGAGGCTGGTGACCAAGTCTCTTTTGGTACAGATGTGGGAAACTCCGATCAGAGTAGGCGGCTGATGGCACAAGCTCACGCAGCAGGAACGTCGGTCTCCGGACCCGTTTTGCACTGTCCTGTGAATGCTTGTGATGCTGGCTATCACGGCACCTCCCTGAGCCTCGGTTTCCTCTGCTGTGGGATGGGGTGACTTTACTGTGAGGACTGGCAGTAAGGTGAATAGAGCCCTTAGTCTGGGGCTCAGCACAGTGAGGCCTCAATGGTAGGTTGTTGTTTGGTCGCTCAGTGATACGGGATCATTGTGTGTGTGTGTGTGTGCACGCGCGCACAGTTGCTCAGTCATGTCTGACTCTTGTGACCCCATGGACTGTAGTCCCCGAGGCTTCTCTGTCCATGGGATTTCTCAGGCAAGAATACTGGAGTGGATTGCCATTTCCTTCTGCAGGGGATCTTTCCCACCCAGGGATCGAACCCGCACCTCCTGAGTTGGCAGGTGGATTCTTTGCCACCGTGCCACCAGGGAATTCCCAGTGGTAGGGAGCAACTGTGATTGCTGTGATAACTGCTGCCTCTGAGAACATCTCAGTCTAGGGACTTGGAGTATTTGATAGTTTCTTGTTGAACAGGTGACGTCCAGTAGACTGGTTTCAGAGTCAGAGGCTCAGCATCTCCCCCACCACCCTCCCACCCCCTGCTTCCCCCTTCCTGGTTGGCTGGAACACTCTAGCCTCACCCTCGGCCTGATTTTGGCCTCTGCCCCTGGCCTGTCTCTGCCCTCTGGGCACCACGCCTGCACGGCCTCTCTTCCAGGAGTCACACGAGGACAGAGTTGCCCTTCCGCAGCCTCCACTGCTCCATCGCCACTGCAAGTGCTTGGGAAAAGCAGAGTCAGGAGGGTCTTGCATCATCCAGGCTTTGGCTGGATTTATTACTGTGGGGACAGATGAGGGCCCAGGGGCAGAGGTGGCTTCTGAGCTCTCTGGCACTGTCCTCAGGGAGCTAAGTGGACACTAAGACTTTCGCAGAGGCTGTGAGATGGGTCTCAAGGGGCAAACTGGGTCCAGGCCTCAAATCTGGTGGAGTGGAAGGACCACTACACTGGGGGCTGGAGGGCTGCGTCCCTTCCCCATGCCCTCTCGGAGCCTCTGTTTTCTGATTTATAAAAGGAAGGGGTTTTATGTCAGAGGTTTCTACTAACATTACAGGATTAAAAGAAGGGATTTGGGGGCCAAGAGAGAGCTCCGTTTAAATCGCAGCTTCACCACTGACCAGCCATGGGGCCCCTAGCAAGGTCTTCTCCCTCAGTTTTCTCACCTATAAAATGGGAAAAATATTAGCAGCTTCTCATGGATACTTAAGGGCTCAACTAGATAATTCAGGTAGAGGCAGGCATAGCAGGCACACTGGAATGACTGTTACTGTTGTCATTGTGAGATTAGCAGAGGCAAGAAGAAAGAGCCAAGGCCAGTTATGGAGCAGTTCATGGAGAAGGCAGGGCTTGAGAATGTGCAGGATTCACCCATCCGTTCATCCCCTCGACACAGACGTAGTTAGATTTGCACAGACAGGGCACAGAGACGAGGGCAGGGAGGCTGGAGAAACCCGGAGGCAAGCAGACCTGCTGCTCTTGCGGTGTGATCGGTTCACGGTGTGCGTGTGTGCTCAGCCGTGTCCGGCTGTTTGGGACTCCATGGACTGTAGCCCACCAGGCTCCTCTGATCATGGACTTTTCCAGGCAAGGATACTGGAGTGGGTTGCCATTTCCTATTCCAGGGGATCTTCCCAACCCAGGGATTGAACCCGCGTCCCTTGCGTCTCCTGCCTTGGCAGGTGGATCCTTTACCACGGCACGGCCTGGGAAGCCTCTGTGGGATCATTACCTCTCTTCTTTGGGTCTTGTTTCCTCAACCGTAAAGCAGCAAGACAAGTGAGCGTTATCCTTACCTCTAGAGCTGTCCCAAGATGTAAGAGAGCTCAAGTACACGACGGGTGATCAGTCTATCTGATGCCTTTTCTTTCCCATTTCTGTTAACTACTTGGAGGTTTGATCTCAGGTGGCGAGTCCGTGAATCAACCATCCACACCGCCAACCATGTGCTGGTCCTTCAACCTGGAACACCTACCTCAGATCCTTCCATAACTCGTTCTCGCATCTCCTTAATTTGTTTGTTTAAATGTCACCGTCTCAGTGAGGCCTTTCCTGACAACTCTGTTTAACAATGTGACATTACAACACCAACATTCCCTATCCTCCCTCCCGGCTTATTTTTCTCCACATCTCTTACCATTCTTTGACCTACAATATTTTATGGAGTATTTACTTATTGTTTGACTCCCCTCACTGGCATGTAAGCTCAGAGACGATGGTGATATTTGTCTGTCTTGTTCAGTGTCATATCTCCTGTACCTAGAAGAGTCTGTGGTACATAGTAGGTGCTCAACAAATATTTCTGGAGTGAATTTTTAAAAATTAATTAATTTATTTTTGACTGTGCTTGGTCCTTGTTGCTATTCACAGGCTTTCTCTAGTTGCAGCAGGCAGGGGCTAGTTGCAGTACACGGGTTTCTCTTTGTGATGCCTTCTCTCGTTGCGGAGCACAGGGTCGAGAACACGGCACATGGGCTTCGTTGGTCTGTGGTATATGGAATCTTCCCAGATCAGGGATCGAACACCTGCGGTGGAAGGTGGACTCTCAACCACTGGCCCACCAGGGAAGTCCTTGTGGAGTGAATTAATGAATACATGAAACTCTCTTCTCTAGCACTAATCTGAGCGTGCGTGTGCACGCGCACACACACACACACACACACACACACACACACACACACACACACACACTAAATTAATAAATAATTGTGTGAGTGGTCATCATTCTCTCCATTTGCCAGATAATACTTTGGTTGGGTCAATCCTGAAGCCCTTTAGCTTCTGATATTTTCTGCCAGGGCATCAGTTTCCGTTGGAGTGCCCAGATCTTTTGTTCCTGAGTCTGAGCTATGCAGAATTTCTAGTTGGGACTGTTTGGCTGTTGGGCCCACATGGTTATTATGTCATTATTGGTAATTAGCACTTAGGCCCAGAGGATTGAGCTTTTTGTTTCTCAGCAGAAATCACAGCAGACAGCTGTGCTGGCCAGTGGGGCCCCAGGCCTGGAGCAGCTTCCTCTATAACTCCCAACTTCCAGCTATGGGTCCATGGCTTAGGGAGGCCAAGACAGAGGTGCCCAAAGCTAAGGGCATCTGCATAACCAGTTTAATCGCTGTCTTTCCCAGGCAGTGTTCTGGAAAGTTTCTTCCCCCTTACACCCTTGGTTCTCCATGCCTGGCTTGGTTTAGAAGGGATCCCATGCCCCTGGAGGAGCTAGGTGTGGTTTCCAAAGGTCTAGCTCATGGGGGCATTTTCTTTCTTTAAAAAAAATGAAAAAAAAATTTTTTTTAATTTATTTTCAACTGCTCTGGGTCTTTGTTGCTACACGCAGGCTTTCTCTAGTTATGGCAAGTGGGACTACTCTCTCATTTTGGTGCATGGGCTTCTCATTGCAGTGACTTCTCTTGTTGTGGAGCACAGGTTCCAGGGCATGTGGGCTCAGTAGTTGTGGCACACGGACTTAGTTGCCCTGAAGCATGTGGGATCTTCCTGGACCAGGGATCAAACCCTTATCCCCTGCACTGGCAGGTAGATTCCTAACCACTGGATCCCCAGGGAAGTCCCATAGAGGCATTTTCTGATGCCCAGGATTCAGATATTATGGGTGAAGGAAATAACCCAGTGTTTAAGCTGCTGAGTTGTTGGGTCCCTGCAGGCTTTTTGTTAACTTTTGCTGGGCTTCAGCTTTCTCATCCAGACAGAGATAAACAGATAAAGACACCTACGTGGCTTCACTGGGGAAGAGAGGCAGGATAGTGTAAGTGGGCAAGGATAGGGTTCTAGAATCAGACATACTTGGTTTCCCCACTATAGCCCTTCTTAGCTGTGTGAAAGTGAAAGTGGCTTAGTCATGTCTGACTCTTTGTGACCCCATGGACTATACAGTCCATGGAATTCTCCAGGCCAGAATACTGGAGTGGATAATCTATCCCTTCTCCAGGGGATCTTCCCAACCCAGGGATCAAACCCAGGTCTCCCACATTGCGCGTGAGTTCTTTACCAGCTGAGACACAAGGGAAGCCCAAGAATACTGGAGTGGGTAGCCTATCCCTTCTCCAGGGGATCTTCCTGATGCAGGAATTGAACCACCCAGGAATCAAACTGGGGTCTGCTGCATTGCAGGCAGATTCTTTACAAACTGAGCTATCAGGGAAGCTTGTGTGACACTAGGCAAATTACTTCACCTCTTTGACTTTAGTTCCCAAAGCTAAAGAATGGGGTTAAAATAGTACCCACTCCATAGGGTTGTGAGAACTAAATAAGAGAATTCAGGTAAAGGATCTAGGCATACAGAGTGCTGTCTACACTGGTATTACTGTAATGACCATTACAGAAAAGCAAACAATCTGTAAGAGCCCCAGCAATAAAGCCAGGCAGATGTGGGTTTGAATCCTAATTCTGACCCTTACTACCTGGGTGATCTTGGGGAAGTTTTTCACTTCTGAGACTCTTATTTCCTTATATATAGAATGGGCATTATAGTCATACCTTCCTCAAGGGGCTATTGTAAAGGTTCAGTGACATGTTGCATAAAAAGTACTTGGTACAATGGTTGGCACGTCATCCCCATTTTGCAGATAAGGAAGAGAGGGGTGGTGACTCGTCTGAACTCACATAGCATCTTAGTGGTGGAGCTAATTTTTTTAATAAGTATTAAATATATATATTTAAATTTGGCTGCACCGGGTCTTAGTTGTGGCATGCAGGATCTGTAGTTGTAGCATGTGGGATTTAATTCCCTGACCAGGGATCAAACCTGGGCCCCTTGCACTGGGAGTGTGGAGTCTTAGCCACTGGGCCAGCAGGGAAGTCCCAGTGGTGAAGCTTTGATTTAAACCCAGGTCTGCCTCCCTTGAAAGCCCCCGATCCTTTTACCTCTTTTTGCCATCACCCGAATATGGGATGAGGAGGAGGATGTTTATTCTTGGAGCTGCTGGACTCATCTGATTCATTCCATGGCCCCCAGTACCTACACATAGGAGGTGCTCAATAAATGTCTGCTGGCTGAAGAAAGGGGAACCAGTGTGCCCTCAGTTCTAGGGAGGCTTTTGCCTTGGGATGAGAGGTTTTTTCCTGCTTGGTCGATAGCAGAATAAAATAAAAATAAACTCAGTGCAGGTGTGGGCCTGTCATCTGAAAAACCCTTTGCACCTCCTACATAATTGATCCTTCTTGCTACCCTGTGACATCCTGGATAAGCACCTCCCTTCTATTGGTGTGGAAATGGGAGCCCAGAGAGGGTGTAATGGATGAATATTTGTGTCCTGTCCAAAATTCACGTTGAAGCCTTAATCCCAATGTGATGGTATTTGGAGACGGGGCCTTTGGGAGGCGATTAAGGTTAGATGAGGTCATGAGGAAGGGCCCTCATGATGAGATTAGTGTCCCTGTGAGAAGAGACACCAGCAAGCTCCCCCTCTCTCTGCCATGCTCGGGGCTGAGAAGAGATGGCTGTCTACAAATCAGGAAGAGAGCTCTTACTGGAATCTAACCAGGGTGGCACCCTGATCTTGGACTTCAGACTCCAGAACTGTGAGAATATAAATTTCTATTGCTTACGCCACCCATTCTATGGCATTTTGCTAAGGCAGCCTGAGCTAAGAGAGAGGGTAAGTGACTTGCCCAGAGCACACAGTGAACACTTGCTGCAGAGCTAAGGCTGGAGCTTATTTGTAGTCATTTCTCTCTTTTTTCCCCCATGGAAAAACTTCAGTCACTGGAGGGCTTAGAAATAGAGACTAGCTGAATGCAGGACAGACAGTTCAGGAACTGTCCTGCTTCAGCAACTCTGGAGGATCTTAGGGCAAGTCAAGCCTGGCCCCCAGTCCCTGCCTGCTTCGTCATAGCTCCTCCTCTTGCCCTCTCCCCAGGGAGGGTTGGGGCAGGCTGACTTCAGCAGGTTTAGAAGGGGCTCAGCGAACTGGTGGCACTGAGCCTGTCCCATGTTTCTTGGGAAGCCCTCTGGGCCTGGAGGGTTACCTGCCTGAGGGAGAGAGAATTAGTGCGTTAAGCTTGAGTGAGCTGGAAGCTTGGCTGGATCAGGGCCATTAGGCTCAGTCCAGCTGGTAAGAGAAGGGGGTTGGGAAGGGTCGTGGGAGGTCAGATCCTTGGGTCCCTCCTTGAATGTCCCAGGGCTCCAATCAGAAGCAGCCGCAGCAGGCTTTCCCTGGGGTCTTGGGACAGACGTTGATGTTGCTCCTTCATCTAATTTCCAAAGTGCTTTCTTGAGAGTGACATGAAAGCCGTGTGTAGCAGAGGACAGTGGTAGAAGACAGATTTAGCTTAAGCTGTGTGACATTGGGCAAATCATCTAATGTTTCTAGACTGTAGTTTCTTTGACTGTAATTGAGGCTAACAATACTTTGCAGGGTTGCTATGAGGCTAAATGCATTAATGCATATAAAGTACTCAGTATGTGCCTGGCACATAGTAAATATCTAATAAATGTAATGGTCATTATTTTTAATAATAAGCTATTTCCCTTCCGGCTCAGACAATCCTAGGTTTTATGGCTGTACAATTTATTGTGGCCTCCAACTTCAGAAGAGAAATGCGCTGGACTTAGAAGAAGGAAGTGAACAGAATCTGTAGTGGGGGTCAGAAAACTTGAGTTCAGATTTTGGACTCTGCCACACCTCTGCTGTGTGACTTCAGGCAAGCCTCTTCCAGTTTCTGGACTCCTTTTCCAAACTGTTTAACTGTAGCTTGGGCTTGCTGATCTCTGAGGGCCTATCTAGTTTAACATTTTGTGAATCTGGAGGCCTAAAGAATACCTCAGTGACTGTCCACTGGAATCTCTTTTACAATTTCAACTTCCTTCCCGTTTGCCCCTTGTTTCTTAGAGTGTCTTCATAGAAGAAAGGACATAACTTGCCAACTCCAATATATGTATTTTGATCATATTTACCTTTCTTCTTTTTTTTTTTTGCTTTTACTATGCACAGAGAACTCTAAAACAGAGCTTAATGCAGTTTTTGTAAGCAAAGTGCATTCTATCAAAGAGGTCAAAACATGCTGTGTTTTCAAATATGAATGAGTATTCATTTAAGATATTGTCTTTCATTGCATCTGCTGATTTCTTTTGCTTTTATCTTGAAAAAGGCTAGCACAGGCAGCCTTGTATGCTGTAATGAAAAAATATATATACATATGTTGCAGTCAATGCATCCTAAAAAATAATCATGGGTATAATTTAGACATAAAAAGGATATTTGTCAAGTATTAAGAGAGAAAAAATGGGAAAACAGAAAAAGAGAAAGAAGAAAAAAATGAGAAAAGAGGAAAGTAAAAGGAGAGAAAAAGGGGAAATAACCTAAATGATTAACATTTAAGTTTAATTAAATTACGGTCCATCCACTTGAGGGTACTGTGGGTGTCATAATATATTGTTAGGAGAAAAAAAAAGTTGGTTCTGAAACAATACGATCTAAATTTTAAAAAAGCATTAGGCTGAACAATATGCAATTGCTAATAACTTATAAAATCAGCAATTTCATGTGACTTAATATATATAAACAAAAAAGTATATGACAGGAGAGGTACTAGAAGGGAAATCTCTCACCAAAATATTGATGGTAATTATTTCTGATTGATGGCTTTATGCTGATTAAAATTTTTAAATTATTTGACTATTTTTTTGTGAACACTGCAAGTACTACTAAAATTAATCCCCTGGAAAGACATACCATTGTAAAAATAGCCATTTTTCTGCCCTGTTATAGCTTGCTTGATTTATCATTTGTGTTTAAAAGCTGTAAAATGACTTAAATTCTATTACCAGGGGCCGTATGGAAAGCTCTACTCTTCATGTACTTTTGGTACCAGGGTTGGTTTTTATTCGGTAGTGACTGTTCAGAACACTTTGCTGGTGGGCCCAACTTTTCAAAGCCCTCTTCATCTCTTGCTACCCCCACAACCGACAAATGCTTTCCATGAGCCCTGTCACTGGGGCTTCAGGCCAGCTGTGTCCCTAATCCACCCACGTCCCAGATTTGGGCATGGTTCAGTCTCCAACTGTTCCCCCACCTACCCCTGCTTTCTTCCAACCTCATCTCTTCCAGGTCATCGGAGGCCCCATCTCCCCTCCCTGGCCTTCCTCACTGGTCACCACCTAATTTCACCACCTAATTTCACCCTCTTCTGTGCAGCTGGTGTTGCTTTTTTGCCAGAGCTCAGTTCGTAATGAGGAAGGATTAGGACCCTTTCATGCCGTCTTTTTTCTTTTTTTTCCCCTTAGTGCCCTTGACCGCTCAGGGGCTGAGAGGCAGCTTGCAGGGCCTGTATTCCCTAGGAAGAAACAGGAGGGGCGGTGGGGGAGGCAGCACTGGGCTCAGCTGGCAGGCGGCATAGAGGTGGCCACTAGAGACCCCGTCCTGGGGCTTGGAGCGTGGCGCAGTCGCCACCCAGATGTGAGCACCGGACAGGCAGGGAGGGAGGGAGCTGGGTTTCTTCCTCGGATATTAGCTTCAGAGATGGTACTTGGGACCTTTTACCCTGTACTCAAAGGCAGCCTCTTCGGGGTGAGCTGGGACCAGATGTCTGGTTTGCAGACATCTGCAAACCTCTTCTGAGAGGGCAGATGGACACGAGTTAGGGTAGTTTCTCTGCCTTTGATTGGGCATGACTTTTCCTCTCACTCTCTACTATGTGTTAGGCCCAGTTATGCTCAAGGATCTGGCACTTAGCCTAACTAGTTATGGTGTGTACCTAACTAATTAACAAAAATCCCTCATGTGTGGATAGTACTTTACAGTTTACAAAGGCCCTTCATCTCCAGTCTAAGAATTAAAAGCCAGGATCAGATTTTAAATATTTTTCTAAAGATTCTAAAGCCCATGCCAACGGTTTGTGGTGTGGTGTCACACGGCAGTCTAAATTTGAGTGGTTTATATCTGCCTTATGTTTGGCTATTTTCTTCTAGTCTGAGACCCCCACTTTTTTTTTTCCAGGGTGATGATTATTAAATATTACCCACTCCAACCAAGCTTCTTTAAATAGAAGCTATTATCCTTGCCTAGCCGTTCATGGTATAGAGAATATTGGTTTTCATGAATCTGTATTTGCTGGATAACACGGTGATGGTAGTGGTGAGCTGTCTTGTGATTGATCTTCAGGATTTGTCCTTCATGGCACCAGATTTCCAGGTCTGATAGGTGAAGGGAACCTCTGAGGCACATAGGTGGTAGAGCTAGAGCTCCCTGAACCTGAGGACCTGAGGCAGGGGACCAGAATATTCAAGCACAGGTGCTTCACCCTAGTACACAGAATGACCTTGGCCAAGTCACCTAAGCCTCAGCTTCCTTTTATATATCATGGGGATAATTCATTCACTCATTCAGCAAATATTTATTGAGTATGCACTGTTCTGGGGGATGAACAAAAAGACAAAGTCCCTGCCCTCCCAGAGCTTGTGATCTAATGAGTCTAAACTGCAGCAACTTATTGAGAGGGACAAATAGATAAATATAAAGTAGAAGGTAGAAGTGCCATGAAGCAAAATTAAAGTGTGGCAAGGGTGTGTTAGTGGAGGCTGTTTTAGATAGGGTAGTCAGGTGATCCTAAAGGGTCTCATGTTGTTTCAAACAAATAACCATGTAAAGTGCTCAGCTCAGTGCTGACAATTTAGTGCTTACCAAATATATTATTGTTAGGTCAGCGAGCCCCACACCTCTCAGTCCATATTTTAGTCTCCAAATAGCAGGAATAATTAACACTTAGGTAGATCTTACTGTGAGCTAAGCCCTTTACATATTTTAACTCATCTAATTTTTACAGTAACTCTTTGAGGTAGGTAGGAGTTTGTTACTGTCCCCTTTTATGGGTTGGAAACAAGCACAGAGTAGGCCAAACAATCAGGGAGACTAAGAATTGAACTCAGGTAGTCTGTTTCTGGGAGAAGGCAATGGCAACCCCACTCCAGTACTCTTGCCTGGAAAATCCCATGGACGGAGGAGCCTGGTAGGCTGCAGTCCATGGGGTCTACCAGTCAGACACAACTGAGCAACTTCACTTTCACTTTTCACTTTCATGTATTGGAGAAGGACATGGCAACCCACTCCAGTGTTCTTGCCTGGAGAATCCCAGGGATGGGGGAGCCTGGCGGGCTGCCGTCCCTGGGGTTGCACAGAGTCGGACACGACTGAAGCGACTTAGCAGCAGCAGCAGCAGCAGAAGTCTGAGCTTCCCTGGTGGCTCAGATGGTAAAGCGTCTGCCTGCAGTGCGGAAGACCCAGGTTCAATCCCTGGGTTGGGAAGAGCTTCTGGAGAAGGAAATGGCAACCCACCTCTGTTTCTAGAGGCCAAGCTGAGTTGTGAGGGGTCTAGGATTAGATACAAGGAGACAGCCTAGCTGGCATATACAGGCTCCTATGTCAGATTGCCTGACTTCTTATCCTGGCAGGTCTAAGCCTCTCTGCTTGGGTTTCTTCATCTCTAAAATGGGAACACCAGAACTATCTTACCTTATAGGGACCATGCTTAAAACTGAGCCTTCTTTCTGCTCGCTGGTTTAGACCCCAGCCTGGCAGGGAGTGTGGAAGGTTCAAGTGGCCTCTGAAGCTAATGAAAGGAAATAACGGGCACATCAGGCAATTGTGAGAGCTATTCTAAGGTCAGCTGGAGACCAGATTTCCGAAGCTAAGTTCTCACGATTTTGAGGGTGCCACAGTAGAATTAGGAGACCCGTAAATGCAGAAGACAGCTAAAATCTTGGCGGGGCCGCAATACACAGCATCCATTTCAGGTCTTACACAGCTGCCAGGAGAGGTCAAGTCTCATCGAATATCAGGGTTGGAATGGCGCCTAGAGATGTCAAGTTAGTAGATGGGGAAACGGAGGCCCGGAAAAACTGAATGACTTACCTAAGTAAGGTCAGTAGGTGCATTTGGGGGACAGCCAGCGAGCGTGGTTAGCTTGGGAGCAACTTCCAAATCTCAGACCCTTATGGAGGGGTGGGGAGAGGAGGGGGGAAAGAGCGTCACCTTCGTCCAGGGCACTGGCTGCTCTGTTCCCCACGTGGGTAGCGCGGGGCCCCCTGGAACTTAAGGACCTGAGAGGGTTCGACCTGCGCTTGCGCACACGCGGCTAGCCCCTGGCCTTTTCCCCTTCTTTTCCCTTCCGCTCCCCTCTCTTTACCGGCCTAGGGGAGGGCGGGGGGAAACGTGAGGAGCGAGAACTCGGCCTTAGCCAATGGGCTGGCGGGCCGCGGGCCCGGCCCCCTCCTTCCCTCCGGCGCCGTCCAATAGAAATTTACTACAATGTTGTGGCGAGCAGAGAGGGAGGGGCTCGCGGGGCGGGCTGGCTGCGGGCCGGGCCAGCCCTCGCCTCGCGGAGGGAAGGCGGGAGGGCGCGCGCCGGGGCCGCCCGCTCGCTCCCTTTGCTCGTTCGCTCGTTTCCTCCCTCCAGCCGGCGGGTTAGTCAGTCAGTCAGTCAGTCCGCCTGCAGCCCGTGGGGCCAGCGAGCCGCAGAGGCCCGAGCCTCGGACGCCGGCGCCTTCTCCTGCCATTGTTCGTCTGGCGGCTGCGGCGGCGGGCGCGAGAAGCCCGGGCCCCAGAACCACCGGTGAGGCTAGGCTGTGGCGGCGCGCGAGCGGAGCTGGGGTGGCGGGGTGGGGGGCGCGCGGAGCTGTCCCCGAGGGGACGGTCCTGGAGGCCGCGGCGGCGCAGCCGCCTCTTTGTCTCCAGCCCCTCCGCAGGCCCGGGCCGGGGGCGCGGGCTGCACGGCCTCAGCAAAGCCCTCTCTGCAAGCCAGCGGCCGAAGGGCTTGGAGCCGGGACGCGGTCGGTCTGAGGGGGAAACAAGGCCGGGGTGGCGTTGGGGGAGAGCGTTTAAAAGTTAGGCTCCGGGTGCATTTTTGACGAGGGGCCGATCGGTACCGTCTGGCCAGGCAGTCACGGTTCAGTGGGCAGGAGCCCTGGAAGGAAAGCAGGTGGGGGGGCGAGTTGCAGGTTTCGGGTGGCCAAGGTGTGGGGTGCAGCCGCAGAGCGGTTTCTCGGTGACGAGGTAGCTGGGCGGTCTGAAGTCAGGCTCAGTTGTGAGGGGTGGAGGGAGCCTGCAAGGACTTAAAGGCCTTCCCGCCACAGATACCCACATCATTAAAAAAAAAAAAAAGAAAGAATGAAAAAAATCCGCCCCTCGCCCCCCCCCCCCCCCCCCCCGCAACCCCAGGTCTCTATGCTCTCCCACGGAGTCTTCCCGGGTCCCAGAGACCAAGGGGTTAAATCGGTGCTCTCAGCTTCGTGACCTCCTTTTTCAGCGTGTGCATCTGTCGGCTTGGACGCATTTCCTCCTGCTCGCTGGGCTGCCCTTACCTGTGGAGCGGGTAGGATCTAGGCTCGTCCACCGAGATGTATCGCCAGGCTGCTATTCCTGGTGGGGGTTTGCCAAAACAGGTTTGTTCTTCCCAGGAACCGGCGTTCTCTTGAGAGTGAAAGTGATCTCACGTGAAACAAATTGCCGAGGGATTGATTTCTGGCCACATGAATAGGGACTCTCATCCTGTTTTTTTCTCTAACTGTACCCAACCGTAAATAACTAGTCTGTGGAGACTTGTCGTTTTTTGTCATGTATTGCTGATTAGGAGTTAGTTTTTTTCTTTTTAAAAGATGCCGACCTTTTTTTTTTTTTAGTAGTTTGTGTGATTTCACAGCTGCTATTCTGTTCTGTTTTTAGGGAAGATCGGAAGAAATGGTAATGTCTTCTGTCTTGGATATTATTATAGTGAATTTATACTCTCTGGAGGATGTGTACTGTACCCAGTGCTGTTAATCATTACTGTTTTCTGTATTCTCAGTCTTGACAATATTTTTTTTTAATCCTTTAAATAAAATATATACATCTTTATATAATTCTCATCTCAGTTTTGTTATGTAGCCTTAACTCTTAACTTTTTTGGGAAACTTGACTACTCTTTATTTTCCTTTTCAGTAAGTTGGAAACATAATAAGTTCTTTGCCAGCTGACCAGTTTTGGTTATATAAAATAGTTTCTTGAAGTGTTATTAATATAATCCATATGGATTACATAACAATATATGGCACTCAGTAAGCTCTCAATAAATGACAGATTAAAAAGTGAATATAAACACTGAGCGTCACATTGCCTTGGTATCAAGGTTCTAATTCAGAATGCGTTCTACAGCAAGGTTATAATTAAGGTAAAGATAAGCATTATTTATATCCCTGAGGAAACTGAAGTATGGTATATCTTTGTTACTATTAAAAGTGAACTTACAAAAAAAAATTAAAAAAAAAATAAAATAAAAGTGAACTTACCTGTAACATGCTAACCTTCTGATTCCTCTTTCTTCTAGAACAAAACTACACTTTTTTCCCCCTTGTATAATTGAATTCAGTCTTAGAAATATCAATAAATGATCTGACTCTTTCGACCTCACCAAAATTCTCCCAACATTTATATCAGTGTTTTATAACCAAACGTCTTTTAGGTAAGTCCATGCATAGTGTGGCCCCAGTCTCCCTTCATACATTCTCTTTATTACTTGTATTTTCTAGTCAAAAAGAACTAACTACTCAGTAATAACCCATGCTTCCTATTTGTACCTTTGGCCATGAACTTCTATCTGTGCTTGTCATTTATCAGTATATTCCTTCTGTTTTCAGTTCTCTTTAAGAATGTTCCATATTAATAATTTGAAGTGTGGGGGGAATGTCCCTTTGTGAAAGGAACTTGATGGAACTTTTTGTTTTGTTTTGAGTTTTCTTTGAGCTTCATTAATATGGCCAGCTGGTTGAATTTGAAGTGGTGTTTTTTAAAGGATTAGGTCCTAAATGCCCCATCAGTATGTACAACCCTTTGTGGTAGAAGATGGTTGATGGTAGATTAAGAAAACCTCTTAGGGTTCCATTCTGCTCAGAGCTAAGAACTCCACCAATTGACCAGTTGGACACTTGAAAACTGTCAGCAAACAGACTAAACTAATAGAAGAAAGTTTTATCTCTTAGGTGGGTTTCTCTACATCTCTTCCGTCTCTCGGTGGTCTAAGAGCTGACATTTCCTTAATGTTTGTTAAACACACAAATCATATTTGTTGTGTCGAAGTAGTAGATATGGTAAACAAGCCTATGTTTTAAAGTAGGCTTGCATGCGTGCTCAGTCGCTTCAGTTGTGTCAGACTCTTTGCGACCCCATGGAGCCCGCCAGGCTCCTCTTTCTATGGGGTTTCTCCAGAATACTAGAGTAGGTTGCTATTTCCTTCTTCTCCAGGGGACCTTCCTGACCCAGGGATTGTCTCCTGCTTTGGCAGGTGGGTTCTTTATGACTAGCGCCTCCTGAGAAGCCTTTATAAAGTAGTTCAGTTCAGTGGCTCAGTTGTGTCTGACGTTTTGTGACCCCGTGGACACAGCACGCCAGGCCTCCCTGTCCATCACCAACTCCCAGAGTTTACTCAAACTCATGTCCATTGAGTTGGTGATGCTATCCAACCATCTCATCCTTTGTTGTCCCCTTCTCCTCCTGCCTTCAATCTTTGGCAGCATCAGTCTTTTCAAGTGAGTCAGTTCTTTGCATCAGGTGGCGAAAGTATTGGAGTTTCAGTTTCAACATCAGTCCTTCCAATGAATATTCAGGACTGATTTCCTTTAGAATGGACTGTTTGGATCTCCTTGCAGTCCTAGGGACTTATAAAGTAGGCTTATCATCAATATAATATATAAAATAATGTAATATGATAATTTATATGTTAACAGAATAGCACACAAATCTTCCTCCTTTCATTTTAAAGGTACTTGTATCTTCTTTCTTTTTCTTTTTAGAAACATTTCTAAGCTAATATCTAAATTAACAAATGATTTTTAATGATTCCTGTCTCTTAAAAAAAATGGTTGTGGCATTTTGTTGAGATATGACCTATGTATTTTTCCTGTTTTTCTCTTTTGTCAGGTTTACACCTCACATTTAGAATTCAGCAGTGTGTTGTTTTGTATGCAGCTTAACATTTTTGGAAATTACAGAGCCAGCCTTCCATTTCATTCCTTAGTTTATGGACTTAATTTTAAAGAGATTCATTTTATGGGAGATAGTGTGCTTACCGTGCTGTTTGGTTTCCTAAAAACAGCTTGAGAGTTAAGCTTGTCAGAAGAGTTCCCTACAAGTCACAGGATTCTTGAATTCTCTGTAGGTACTTTGATATGCTTATCAGTAGACTGTGATTTAAAATACGAAGTCTGTGATTTGTGAGGCAAGTGGTAGGGCTTGCTTATGTTGTTTTCTGAATGTCCAAATCTAATTTAATATTGGTGATCCGATTTTATAACTTGGGAATTTGGTAGCTATCAGGGGCTGAATGTGGTTCTGAAATCAAGAGGTACCTATGTTAGATCACAATCTAAAGCAAAGGCTGCCAGTGTATTTTTCCAAGAGTCCCATTAAATTCGTGATTGGTCACATGCCTATTCAGATACAGATTCATTGCTACCTCTAAAGGATTTTTTTTTTTTCACCTACTGCTTAAGTGTAGGTGAAATTTTTATTTGTGAGTTAAATAAGAAGAATTCTAGCAACTTTTTTTCTTATGAACAACTTTGCTTTCTTTCTCTGAATAAAGCCCCCAAAGATTAAATTTTTAAAAACTTTTAAAAGGACCCTCTGAATTGATAAGTTATGAGTCTTATTTATGTAGAGAATCTAGAATTACTGAAAGGTAATTGGTTCATTGTGTTTGTAATAGGTTTTAGTTAGAGAAGAGCCAGATTCTAAATAGATATGTTAATTTTTGTTGTTTAAGTTTGTTGGTACGTCCGTCACTGGTGACTTACTTTGTGTCCTTTTTATGAGCGGGTTCATAATGTGCACAGTAAAATGCACTGTAACAA
Source organism: Muntiacus reevesi (assembly GCF_963930625.1). Classification (NCBI taxonomy): domain Eukaryota; kingdom Metazoa; phylum Chordata; class Mammalia; order Artiodactyla; family Cervidae; genus Muntiacus; species Muntiacus reevesi. The sequence continues at coordinate 113,149,621 of NC_089251.1, forward strand.
TCTACCTGGTATACACACTGGATTAGGTTAGTATTTTGATTTACTATGCTGTTATTTAATGAATACACAGAGAGAAAGATAAAAGAGGTATAGCAGTGAACACTATTCAGAAATTGGAGGTGTTGGAAAAGAGAACTTTGATGTTTTGAGTACTGGTCTTAGAATTAACTTCCTGACACTACTTCAAATGTTGGTTTTAGGGAAGTTATAGTGGGAAAATCTGACTATGATAAAAGTCTGTTTACACTTATTTTTGCTAATTATTTTTATTTAAGTGGGATTGTACCCACCTTGAAGTATTTGAAAATAAATTGACTACTTTTTGAATTTTAAAGAAAAGCAACATCCCATGGTTGTGGCCAGTACAATTCAAGGAATGACTTGGAGAGACTTTAATATACCCTACCTCCTAATTTTCATCAATTTCCCCCAAGTCACCCTAAGTAAATATGCCCCCCTAAAAAAGTCCCTTCCAAAGAGAAATTCCAGAGCCATTCTGGTATCATGTTTATTTTATTGTCTGATTCATTCTTTATTGTTTTATTATTATATTTATTAAGACCAGCCCTCATTCTGCAGGTATCTCTTGATTATCTCCAACCTAAATCCATGTGGATTAAATGGTGATTTGTGTACTGAATTGCCGTTCTCTTCCTTCCATGGTTGAAGGCTCTTTGGGTCATTTCCTCCCAATTAATCTAGGCTGTCTTCTTTCTCAACTCTCAGGGCGATGTCTACTTATAGAAATTAACGTTGTTTCTGAACTATGTGGAGTAGAGTTTGGATAGGGTTAGTGTAATCTTGGCAGAGTGGGGAGGAAGAGGCAAGATTATCTGATAAAATAGAAACTATGATGAAATATAATGATAAAATTGGAAGAAGCAACAGATGCTCTATTAATATTATCTAATTCTGTTCCATCTACATTCAATGTATGTCCATAATTCTGCATTGTAGTTCATCCTTAACGCAGGGGTTGGGGTGCTAATGTTCTGCACAGTTGGAAATCCATGTGTAACTTACAGTCGGACTTCTTTATGTGTGGTTCTTCCACATATGGGATTCTGCCTCTGAGGATTCAACCAACCTTGGATGATGAAGTACTGTCGTGTTTACACAGGAAAAAAATCTAAGTGAACTCACACAGTTCAAACCCCTGTTATTCAAGGGTTAAGTGTGTTATCTAAAAATATCATCTATTAATAGGGACAGGAACACCTCACTTTCTTTTGGAGCTAGGTGGAAATAATAAGATAAAAAATTGGGTATAGTATATATTCCTGTAGTTTATTGTGATTCCTAAATGCAATCTGTCCGCTCCTTGTGTCTTCCATCCCTTATAAAAATCCAAATAAACTTTTTGGTAGGCCTTTTATATGTCTGAATTGTGACATCAGACACAGTATAGACTAAGTTTTAGTTACTTTCTGCCTTAACAGTCACTCAGACACTTTAATATTATATTTTGATAGCATTATGATTATAAAGTTATAACATAAAAGTTTCGAGTGAGAAATTCTGTGATTTAACAACAATAAGGCATAGCAGTATTTTGAATTGGTTGCACTTAAGCCTGTTACCCGTAAGTGTAACAAAATGTATGCTTTTGCTAATTTGTGACTAGGGAGTGCTATGCCAAAGTTCAGTTGTGATTGTGTTTCAGCTATTAATACTTGTGTAAATTAACAACACTGTTATAATTCTTTTAACACAATGGGATCTTAACAGTACATCATCTTATAGAGAAATGCTATTTTAATTTATATTTCAGGCATGTGTTTCAGTTAACTAGTTTGAAATTCTGCATATATTCAAGTTAAAAGTGTTTCACCTTGATAATACACTTGGTACAGATTTTTGAAGTTCATTTCCCCTGCTCGTTTTGACCATATGGACACAGGGAGAACTGTCAAGAGCTCCAAGGATTTAAGCTCTCAAATTTTACCTGCCAACCATTTCATCATGTAGTGGAGACACATGGAAGGCAGCTTAAAGTGAAGGCTCTTTTGTTTTTGTTCGATACCACCCACTTGCAATTTCCTGCCCTTTTATGATTTTTAATGATTCAGAGGATCGACACTGTTGCTATCTTACTACCTGCAGAGTCCTGCGAATCTTGATGGTATTATATAATTATATAAACCTTTTGCATGGTGTCATATGATGTTGTATATATGTCCTCCCACACGTGTGTCTTTAGAGTAATTTCTTTCCATCTGGTGTTGGAAATGAGCTCTTTGTGAGGTTATTTTTAAATCTTCAAGCTTTCTGGCACCCTCAACACTCGAAATAACACAATTGCTTTTGAAGGCAAGAAAATTCACACAGTATATTTAGTGCTTTTTTCCAGTGAAAATGTGAATAGTATTTTATTTTTAAAAATCATATCTTGCATTCCAAACAGGCAAAATATGTGCTTTATGTTTAGATCATCTCAAGATAGTTTTGTTAGTAGGAAATAATCACTCAGTTGTTGCCGAGTAGATCAAGTAAAGGAGAAGTGGTTAAAGGAAAGGATGCCAAAGAGAACTGTTAGAAGAAAGAGGTTTCAAAGATATTTTATTCTCTGAAAGTTTATTGATATCCTTTTCTGAACTCTTGCAGCATTTGTTCATTACAAACCAAATTTGTCACGTTGTTTTGTATTGCACATGAAACCAGCACTTCCCAGTAACACTGTCAGCTTCTGGAGAGCGGAGGGTCAATATCCTGTCTTTCATTGCCCTCCTCTTCCCCCCAGACAGATACTGTTTAGAAGGGTAGTTAGATACATAACATCGGGGACATCCTAGACATGGAGAAGTATAGTGAGAATCTGAATTCCAGGCTAGTTAAGATTTAAGACCTGGTTATGAATCTGACTGCTCCTGATTGCCTTTCTATATTTGTGTGTGTGTATCATCTTTTCTTGGAAAGTAAGTTGCAGATATCATGAAAATTTACTCCTGAAAGACTTCACTATGCGTCTCCTAAGAATAAAGACATTATTCTACATAATCACAGTACCATTATCACACCTAAGAAAATGAACAATATTTACATAATAACAATCAATATCCAATCTATTTTTAAAAAGATGTATGTCATCTACTCAGAAAGAGTCATCCAACTGTTTTTTTTTTCCCTCCAGATGCTATTTTTGCTGACTTCTCTTTGCTAGTTGTATTGTCTGTAACATGACTGTTAAGGTACACTGGTTAACTAGAAATGTTTAATAGTTAATGTACTCCCTTTGGTGTTTCATAAGATTGAAAAGACTAGCATTGGGACGATCATTGCATAATGATCATAGCATCATATTTAAATACATATCTTAAAGAATATATTGGGTTTCCAAAGGTCAAGGTGTTTTTTTGTTTTGTTTTCATTAATGCAACAAAGATTTAGTGCACCTCTGTTCCCTGGGGATACAGCAGTGAACAAAACTCCCAGCCCTCCTGAAGTTCACATTTGGTCTAATTTGAGATTCTACTGCACAGTTTTCCATTGATGAGGATAAAAGCTAGTCTTCCAAGAGTCAGGGTGTTTTTGGATTTTTGTTATGTGTACTATGGTAAGCAGCCTTTAAGGTGGCTCAGTGATTCCCGCCTCCTGGTATTCATGCCTTTAGTAATCCCTTCCCTTTGAGTGTGCCCTGGACCTGGTGACTTACTTCTGATGAATAGAATATAGTACAGTGGTGGGATGTCACTTCCAAGTTTAGGTTACAAAAGGCTGTGGTGTCTCCCTCGGGCTGTCTCATCTCTGGCTCTCTTCCTGTCACTCGGATCACCAGCTGCTATATCCTAAGAACATTCAGGCAGCCTATGGAGAGGCCCACATGGTGAGAAACCAAGTCTGTCAGTAACTACCATGAAAGTGAGCTTGGAGGCAGATTCTTCCGGCAGAGTTGAGCTTTGAGAGGAGCATAAACCTGGTCGACAGCTTGACTGCAACTTCATCAGACACCCTGAATCAAAGGCGTTGAACTAAGCCATGTGCTTGAATTCTTGACCCATAGAAACTGAGATAATAAATGTTTGTTGTTTTAAATCACCAAGTTTCAGAGGTAATTTGTTATATGACAAGAGGCAACTAATACATCTGTGCATGCTCAGTCGTGTCCAACTCTTTGCAACGCCAAGGAGCCTGCCAGGCTCCTCTATCCGTGGGATTTCCCAGGCAAGAATACTAGAGTGGGTTGCCGCGTCCTCCTCCAGGGGATCTTCCTGACCCAGGAATCGAACCTGTATCTCCTACGTTTCCTGCATTGCAGGTGAATTCTTTACCTGTTGAGCCCTTGGGAAAGCCCCGATACATCTACCATTTATTAATTTAATAAAAATTTATGAATCATCTGCTATTTACCAGGTCCTATCCTAAGTGCACTGGGACATAACAGTGAAGAAAGTAGATTAGAAATGTCTGTTCTTGTGGAGTTTACATTTAGTGGGAGAGGACAAATAATAAAGTATACAAATCAGGGCTAAAATGTAAGGTTTTAGTGAGGATCAGAGAAAGCAGGACAAGGGAGCGAAGAGGGAGGGAAGTGGGGTGGATATTTTGGGTAGAGTGGTCAGAAACAACTTCTCTGGTAAGGTAACTTTTGAGCAGAGTCCTGAATGGTATCTGGAGAAGAGCATTCCAGGCAGAACAGCAGGTGCAAAGGTGAAGGATGTTGGGTGTGTTTGAGAAGCTTTAAGTAAGCCAGTATGGCAAGATGAAGATCACCGAGGGGCCGATGGTAGGGCTGGGGTCAGAGAGGCTGCAAGTGGAGGACCAGCTGGTGTGGTGCCCTGGTGCTATGCGACAGACTTCGCACTTTTTTCTGAGATGAGAATTTTTGCGAGGGTTTTGAGCAGAGGAGTGGCATGATCATTTAATTAATATATATTAATTGGTTGTCTGGGCTTCCCAGGTGGCTCAGTGGTAAAGAATCTGTCTGTCAGTGCAGGAGATGTGGGTTCAATCCCTGGATCTGGAAGATCCCCTGGAGAAGGAAGTGGCGACCCATTCCAGTATTCTTGGTGGAAAATCCCATAGACAGAGGAGCCTGGCAGGCTAAAGTCCATGGAGTCACAAAGAGTCGGACATGACTGAGCGGTTGGGCACACACACACACAATTATCTACAATGAGCAGGACCTTGTGGGTGTTCAGTTCAGTTCAGTCGCTCAGTCGTGTCCGACTCCTTGTGACCCCATGAACCGCAGTACGCCAGGCCTCCCTGTCCATCACCAACTCCCAGAGTCCACCCAAACCCATGTCCGTGGTGTCGGTGATGCCATCCAGCCATCTCATCCTCTGTCGTCCCCTTCTCCTCCTGGCCTCAATCTTCCCCAGCATCAGGGTCTTTTCAAATGAGCCAGCTCTCCGCATCAGGTGGCCAAAGTATTGGAGTTTCAGCTTCAACATCAGTCCCTCCAATGAACACCCAGGACTGATGTATGTGATCACAAAAATGTAGAAGACATGACTTCTTTCCTAAGGAAGTTTAGTGATCCAGTATTCGAAATGCCTGGGCAGGTCTTCACTGGTGGTCCAGTAGCTGAGACTCTGTGCTCCCAAGGCAGGAGGCCCGGGTTTGATCCCTGGTCAGGGATCTAGATCCCACATGCCACAACTAAGAGTTCTCATGCCTCAACTAAAAATCCTGCATGCTGCGTCTAAGACCTGGCATAGTCGAATTAATTAATTATTTTTAAAAAATGACTGAATATATACATAAAGCTTAGGAATAGAGGCATTAGGTCCAAAAGACACATGGTTATGGGAAGAGCACGGAGTATAACCTGGGTTAAAGTTCTGGCTCTTTGTTTTAACACCTTTCAGCCACAATTTACTGGGGGGTTGTATGTGCTTGGTAAAATAATAATGCCAATATTTATTGATGACTTATTATGAGCCGTGCTCTGGACTGTGTTCTTTATAGGGATAACATAGGTGTTGAAGGTTTGAGCCTGAGGGCTTGAATGCCTGGTTTTAAATTCTTGGGTGTGTCACTTTTAAACCGGTGGTGACCTTGGACAAGTTACTTCTGTATCTCAGTTTACTCATTGTATAACATGTGGATGATAAAAAATACCCTTTAAGGTTGTTATGATGATTAAATGAGTTAATATATGCGAGGTACGTGGGGCAGTGTCTGGCAGCAGATAACTGTTAGCCATTATTTTTACATTTAAACCTCACCACAGCCCTGTGAAGTAGGTGTGAGTCATCCCATTTTATATTTTAAGTAGCAGGTTAAAAGTTAAGTAACTTGTCTAAAGTTTTATAATTAGCAAGTGAAAATTGGCCTCAAAGTCGAATTCCTAGCTCCCTGAGCAGGGGTCAAACCTTTGTCTCCTGCAGTGGGAGTGTAGGGGTTAAGACCACTGGACCTCCAGGGAAGACCCCCAGATTCCTTACTGCTTCACCTTTACTTAGCACAACCACAGACTTGTTAGGAGAGATGCAGGCTTTCTGTCTGAGAGGATTTTTAATGATGTGATCTTGTGAAAGTACTTTACCATGCCTCAGTTTACTCTTCTGTAAAGTAAGGATAATACATTACACAGAATACATAATAATGACAGAAACAAACCTAGCAGTGTGCCCATCATCTACAGATAATCAGTGAATGCTAATTCCTTTTACCTTTGATAAAATCTGACTTGTGAACATGGGGAAAACAATCTTTAGTTAAGAAGAAGAATTTTTATATCTTGCCCCATACGTTTTCCCTACTTCAATTGGGCATCTATGGTGTCAGTTGATAAAGAATCTGCCTGCAATGCAGGAGACCTGGGTTTGATCCCTGGGTCAGGAAGATCCCCTGGAGGAGTGCATGGCAACCCACTCCAGTATTCTTGCCTGGAGAATCCCATGGATAGAGGAGGCTGGTGGGCTACAGTTCATGGGGTTGCAAAGAGTCGGACATGACAGCAATTAACACTTCCACTTTCTTTCAAGTGTAATAAAGCTCTTTAGAAACATATATGCTTTTGTCTATCTTTGGATTTGATTCGGACCTACGCTGTAAGATTTTTAAACCTGTGTGTGAGTATTCTAAAGACCCATTTCACAGCAACTCTGGCTTCAGAGGTTCATTTCCGGGTTGGTAGGACACGATCATGTGGTTGATGTCCCCATTGTTGCTTTTATCTTTCACAGCAGATGTGAAAGTAAACATACAAGGTTGAAAAACAGGAAGAGGTTTGGCTGATGTTCGTTGGGAGGGTATTTTTGCAGGGGAACTGTACACGAGCCACCTGAAATCTGAAGTGCCTTGAATCTTTCTGACTTTTAGAAGATACAAAAGATGTTATAACTTATTGTCATAGAGTAATAAAAAAGTAAATGATTTTGCAGTTAATGAATTCGTGAATTTGTGTTTCTGTGTTTAAACATGTTGGAGAAGTGAGATAGTGTGTTCCTCTTTTTGTTTGCAACAGAGGACTGATGTATGACTTTATAGTCAGCCCCATTCTGGTGTTTTTTCACTTGCAGAGTACTTTTTCAATAAGAAAATACAGAGTTTTTGTCATCATTGTTGGGTATCTGTTCTAATGTCATTACACTTTAACTTCTTTAAAAGCCAAAACTTAAAAAAAAAAAAAAAAAGCCAAAACTTAAGACAGCATTTTTCTACTGGGCTCTTGTCTTTGTTCTTAAGGAAAGCAATTAACACATGTTAAATGTTAGCTGTATAGTAGGTACTGCTCTTCATATATGCTAACTAAGTGCATACATTAATATTAACTATTTCCATTTTTGACAGTCAGTCTGCAATGAGTTGTTTTCACTGCTTTGGAGAAATCTCTCCCTGTTTCCTTTCTCCTCCTCCTTCCCTTCCCTCCCTGTCTCCCTTCCTCCTCCTTCTCCTAAATCATTCTCTCCCATATTTTTGCTAAACAGTTTTCTGTTAATATTATTTTGGAGGCAGTGTGATGTAGCAGCCGGTAACAATATGGATTTTGGAATCAGATAGACCTGAGTTTACAGTTAGGCAGTTTTGATAGGAAAAAAAGATGCTTTCTCTCTTAGTAAATAAGAGCCAGGCTTCTCCAGAGTTGGCTTTTGAAGGAGATTCTGCACATGGGGTAGGATAATTGGAGCTCCCAGCAAGGACTTTTGTTCCTAAAGGCTCACCTTTCCCTGGGGAGTCCTTTGCTGGCCTCAGGGAGTGTTTCTTTCTTTTTAATTTTCGGCCCCAGAGGTGAGTCTTCTCTTAATACTCGGGTAGTACACGGCTGAGACCAGGCTGGAACTTTTAGGGCTTTGCTGAAGGCTAGGAGATACGAAAGGTAAATGAGCACCGAGTTACTGGAATGTTTGTGTATAATCTGTCTCACAAGATAAAACTCCTCTTTAACTGGTGGTTTTCTTTTGGAATGCCTTCCCTCTTAACTGCAACACACATGTCTGCCTTCCCAGGGCAGAAGTTGTCTTCACTAATGTTTCTACCTGAAAGTGCCTACAGCATATACAGGGTGCTTTAAACCCAGAGAAGGCCAGGAGGTGAAAAGGGGTTCTCTATTTTGCCAGCCTTTGGTTATATTTGAGAGAGGAGCCACTTCTTGCTTGTGATCAACACTAGGTATATACAGCCCTTAAGGGAGACCACTGTTACTCATAGCTTATTTAATTAGCATTTACAGAAATAAAAAGAAACAAACAAAAAAAATGGTAGAGGAATTTGGGAGTAAAGGTGGGAGGGGGAGCTTCTTTTTGATCATTTATCTCAGATAATATAATCTCTGATTGTAACTCAGAAATTTGAAACAAAATAGCTCTCAGAGAGTATTCCCTCCCCATGTTTTGATTCTTAGCATAGTTGGATGCCTAAGGAGCTATCCTTTGAGTTTGCTGTAATTTTATCTCAGGGTTTGCTTGAAGAGATCCTAGTCCTTAATCAGGTCTAGAGTTGGGCTGAGGACAGTGGCAATAAATGTAACTTGTGATCAAGATGGAACACCTGGTGCTCTTGAGTAGTCTAAATGTTAAAGGAAGTGTCTCTTGTATCACAGACTACTGTTTCCAGAGGGGGACATGTAACTAGGCTATTGATACAAGGTTCCTGGCTTGTTTTAATGTAGCAGAAGTAAAATAGAGTCAAAGACCTTTGGAGTCACAGGCTTGCTTTATAATCCTGGCTCTGATACTGTTTAGCTGTGTGTAAGTAACTTATCCTCCCTATTTTTCAGTCTCTATTTGTTAAATTTATATAAAGTTTAACATGACCTACCTTTTAGAACTGCTGAAAAGACGAAATAATATGTAATATGGTGGCACGAGTGGTAAAGAATCCACCTGCTGATACGGGAGACATAAGAGACACGGGTTCAATCCCTGGGTCAGGAAGATCCCCTGGAGTAGGAAATGGTAACCCACTCTAGTATTCTTGCCTGGGAAATTCTGTGGACAGAGGAGCCTGGTGGGCTATCGTCCATGGGGTGGCAAAGAGTTGGACACAAGTGAGCACACACACACACACACAAACCTGGTGCCAGGACACAGTGGACACTTAATGAATAGGAAATAATAATTATTTCTGTTTTCAATGACATTTCTGTAAAATCCATCTTCTCTGATTTATGCATATTCTGACCTTGTCATTGTTGAGATATAATTAACAATATACTCATTTAACTATACAATTCATTGTTTTCTAGTGTGTGCAGCTGTCATCTCAATCTAGTTTTAGGTCCTTTTTCTCCCCCAAGAAAGAACTCCGTGCCCATTGGCAGTCAACACCTATTCCCCAACCTGTAATCCTAGCACTGCTGCTGCTGCTGCTAAGTCACGTCAGTCAGGTCCGACTCTGTGAGACCCCATAGACGGCAGCCCACCAGGCTCCCGTCACTGGGATTCTCCAGGCAAGAACACTGGAGTGGGCAGTCCTAGCACTAGGCACCACTAACTACTCTGTGTCTCTGTAAATCAGTCTGTTCTGAACTTTTCATATAAATGGAATCATATCTGGCCTTTTGTGGTTAGCATCTTTCAGTTAGCATAGCATTTTTAGGGTTTGTCTATGCAGTATTGTATCAATAGCTCATACCTTTTCATTGCTGAGTAATATTCCATTGTATGGCCATGCTACCTTTTATTTATTCATGTTATCAGCTAGTGGACATTTGGATTGTTTTCACTTCTTGACTATTATGAATAATGCTGCTGTGGCCACTCAGGTACAGGTTTTTGCGTGAACATGTGTTTTCATTTTTCCTGAGTATGTACATAGGAATGGGATCCCAGGCCTTACGGTAATTCTGTGTTAACATTTTGTAGAACTGTCCTTGATTGGTTTTAACCATGTTTTCCTCTTTGACTGCATGACTTTCTATTTTTTGCTATGGCTGACAGGCATAGCCATCTTCACTGTTAGTTACCAACAGCTTACTGAATTTCTTTTTATTATCTTCTTACGGTTCAGCTGTATCCTGTTTTGCTCAAATCGATAGTCATTGCAAATGAATCTCTTGTGTTGTTTTTTAATAGATTATACCACCTATCCATGAAATGTTCTTTTCTATTTCATCACCCTTGTTACTTGTAGTCTCTCCCTGGCTGAAGGTGGGTTTAGAAATAAAAGTTCTAAATAAGTTCTATTGAAATTTGATCCATACTTTGGTCTACTCTACCTGGTTATGAATAATACTGAAGATCTATGATAGGAGGAGAGGTACTTAAATGAATAAATATTTGGTACTAAATGTATGAGGCAGGCTAAATTATTCCATCCATATTCAAAATGCTTAACAACAGGGGCTTTTAAAATGAAAAGAATACAAAATTAGAGATAAAAACAAATGTTTATTCAGAATGAGAAAATAAACCACAACAAATTATATTTTTTATTTATTTTTCTGTTGGTTGTGCCACGTGGCTTGTAAGATGTTAGTTTTCCAACCAGAGATTGATCCCGGCCCCTGGCAGTGAGAGCTCTGAGTCCTAATCACTGGACCACCAGGGAATTCCCTAAACTATATATTTTAAAAGCTGAAAAACCCAAGCATCACAAAATTCAGAAAAACAGAATAATATTTTTTAACTACCTGATATGCTGCTATAATTTCCCCTATATTCATGCTGCTAAAGATTTTCATATTATGACTTTGTAATATCATTTTTATAGTGACTATAGAAAGATAATTCAGTCTTTTATCTACCACTTGGCCTTGGCAGGGACCAATACAAATGAGGACCTTGAAGCTTAAGCTTCTTTAGCTTTATAATAAACCTACCTCTGCATAGTAAATAAGCTTAAAATATCATCTAGGAGATTGTAAAATGCTTATTCTGTGTTCTAATCATTGATTATAATTATTTATTAAAAGATACTTCCTGTGAATCATTCTTGGATTTAATGTTTAATTATCCATTTATCTTTGTAAATTTTTATAATATCTTTTCTTTCAGGAGTGTACAGTACTAATGACTCATCCTTAACTGTAAAGGGTTTTTTTTTTAACTCCTTCGCCCATCCCAGATGCAGATACTAGCTGGGTATTTTGTAGAATGCCCTTTATTTTGTCAGGTTTTTTTTTTTTTTTCCATGGTTAGATAGGTTGTGCATTTTGGGGGAGAATACCATAGAGGTAATGTGTCCTCATCACATCATGTCAGGAGATATATGGTATCAGTAGTTATTATTCTTGGTTAAGGTAAAGTCTGGGCTTCCCTCGTTGCTTAGCTGGTAAAGAATCCACCTGCAATGCAGGAGACTCCGGTTCGATTCCTGGGTTGGAAAGATCTCCTGGAAAAGGGATAAGATACCCACTCCAGTATTCTTGGACTTCTCTGGTAGCTCAGCTGCTAAAGAATACTCCTGCAATGTGGGAGACGTGGGTTCGATCCCTGGTTTGGGAAGATCCCCTGGGGAAGGGAATGGTTGCCTACTCCAGTATGCTGGCCTGGAGAACTCTATGGACTGTATAGTCCACGGGGTTGCAAAGAGTCGGACATGACTGAGTGACTTTCAGTTTCACTAAGATAAAGTCTGCTAGGTTTCTCCACTGTAAAGTTACTAATTTTTTTGTGTGTTTTCTAAATATCTCCTTTTCCTAAAAAGTGAGTCCCTAAGTCCAGCCTAGATTAAAGGTGGCAGAAATCAAGCCCCATCTCCTGAAGGGGAGAATCTGAAAAAATTTATGGGCGTATGTTAAAACTGCCACAGGAATTAATAAATATTTTGGGGGAGATACTTTGAAACTATGCAGATATCATGTGTGCACTCAGTCTTGTCCAACTCTTTGTGACCCCATGAACTATATAGCCCTCTAGGCTCCTTTGGGCATGGAATTCTCCAGGCAAGAATACTGGAGCGGGTTACCATTTCCTTCTCCAGGGGATCTTCCCAACCCCAGGATCGAACCTGTGTCACTTGCGTCTCCTGCATTGGCAAGTGGATTCTTTACCAGCTGAGCCAGGGGGAGGCCCTGCAAGTATCCTGTTTCTCTGTAAAGTTTTGCTGACTACTTTTAGTCTTCATCAGGGATGTTGCCTGCAGTGGCTGTTGCTGTGGTGTTCTAATGGTGATTTTCTGTTTTGGGAGGGTTTCTAAAAGCTAATTACAGGGCCCTATCCTGACAGTTCCTGATTCAGTAGGTCTGAGTGGGGCCTGAGAATCTGCATTTCTAGCAAGTCCCCAGTGACACGTTGATGCTGGTCTGGGAATTTGAGAATCACCAATAGAAAGCATTATCATAATCTCAGCAAGTTCCCTGGTGTCCTCCCCAGCTAATCCCTGCCTCCCTACCCCACTTTAGGAGGCAATCTCTTTTCTGATTTTTGTGTCTTTTTAGTTACATGCTAAACACAATGAATCTCTTTAGGAAAACTCAATTGATGAAAATCCAAATTTTAAAAAAGATAAATTGGGAGAGTTGATAGTTTGTTAACTTTATCATTATTGTTTATTTATTGGCCGTGCTGGGTCATCTTTGCCGCGCAGGGGCTTTCTTTTGTTTTGGCGAGCAGGGGCCACTCTGGACTTGCAGTGCGGGGGCTTACTGCGGGGGCTTCTCTTGGTGCCGAGCGGCAGCCCACGGGTTCGGTGGTTTCGGCTCTCGGGCTCTAGAGCATGGGCTGAGAAGTTGTAGTGCGTGATCTTAGTTGCTCCACAGCATGTGGAACCCAGACCAGGGGTCAAACCGGCGTCCTCTGCATTGCAAGGCAGATTCTTAACCACCGGACCACCAGGGAAGCCCCAGGGAGAATTGATTCTCATCAAAGAAGGATTTCTTTCATTTTCTTCTGAAAACTTTTGCAGATATATGTGACATATACTGCCTTATATAATTTTTCCTGTATGTGACAAGATTGTAAGTGTGGGGACTTAGTCTTGTACTTTGTCACAGTCCCTGTGGCATCTAGAAATTTTAGACATGGTCAATACATATTCTTTGTTTTTTTTGGCCATGCCGCCTGGCATGTGGGGGTCTCAGTTCCCCCACCAGGATTAAAACCCCTGCCCCCTGTGTTGCGAGTGCTGAGGCTTAACCCCTGGACTGCCAGGGAAATCCATACTGTTTTTTTTTAAGTCTTTGTTTCCTTTGCTCCCTTTTTACTAACCTTTAAAATAGCAGATGATTTCTCATTTAGATTTCTCTTCTACTTCATTTTAAATTATCTAGAAAAACAGGTATGACAAATGATAGATCATTGACTCTCAGAAGAGACAGTGTTCTATGACCAAGACAGACTGGTTTTACTTTAGTGTATAAAAATAGACCTTCCAACACATTGAAAAACTTTGCCTTTTTCTCCATATTTTATCCTCTATTTTTCTGAGATTTTATGTATTCTTAGAGGTTCTATTAGGGCTTCCCAGGTGGCACTCGTGGTAAAGAATCCCCGTGCCAATGCAGGAGATGCAAGAGATAAGGGTACGATTCTTGGTTGAAGCAGTTGACTCTAAGGTCTGCATTTTCCAGTCTTGACTTCCATATTCCATTTCTGTCTTTTCACTGTCTCTGGGATAACTCTGTTTGGATATTTTGTGCCATCACCTCTCTCCACCATTCATTTTTCCAATATTTTATTCTTTGCTAGTCACTGTACTAGAAATAAGAATTTCAGAGATGAAAACGGCACAATTGCTACCTTCAAGGATACTACCAGCAAAAGTGGGAATAGCTCCATAAGGAGATATGCACAGGATATTATGGGATTACAGAGGAGGAACACCAAGGAAGAAAAGAAAATTCTACTAGGCACAAGGGAGTGGCCAAAGGAAGGCCTTCCAAGAAGTGATTGATTAAATTCTCGAAGGACACATGAAAATAGCGTTGTTCTGACTCTATTATAAATGGAATTGTTTTCCTAATTTCATTTTTGCATTGTTTATTGCTTATGTATTCATTTTAAAAAACATTTATTTATTTATTTTTGGCTGCACTGGGTCTTTGTTACTGTACATAAGCTTTTTCTAGTTGCGGCAAGCTGGAGCTACTCTCTAGTTGCAGTGCATGAGCTTCTCATTTCGGTGGCTTCGGTTCTAGAGTGTGTGGGCTCAGTAGTTGTGGCACATGGGCTCAGTAGTTGCAACTCCCAGGCTCTAGAATGTGGGCTCATTGTGGCCCAGGGGCTTAGTTGCCCCACGGCATGTGGAATCTTCCCAGAGCAGGGTTCGAACCTGTGTCCCCTTCATTGGTTAACCACTGGACCACCATGGAAGTCTGAAATACAATTGGGTTTTTGAATGTTGATCTTGTATCCTGCAATCTTGCTGGACTTGCTTATTGTAGTAGGTTTGTGTGTGTGTGTATGTGTGAATTCCGTAGAATTTTCACTGTACAAGATTATGTCATCTGTAAATTGATATAATCTTACTTCTCCCTTTCTAATCTGTATCATTTTTATATATTTTTCTTGCTTGATTGCCTTGACTGGAACTTTAAGTACAATGTCAAATAGGAGTGGTAAGAGCAAACATCCTCGTTTTGTTCCTGATATTAGGGAGAAAGCTTTTTCCCTGTGTGTGGTATGTATTGATGTTAGTGGTAAGTTTTTCATACTCTTCATCAGATTGAGGAAGTCTTCATCTATTCCTTGTTTGTTTTATTTTTTTAAATCATGAAAGGGTGTTGACTTTTGTCAGATGCTTTTTCTGCATCTATCGAGATGATCATGAAGAACTTTTATTTTATTAATATGGTGTATTACATTGATTGATTTTTGTATATTGATCCAAACTTTCAAAGAAAAAAATGTAATTTCATTGGTTTTCTCTGTTGGTTCTCTGTTCTCCATGTTGTTTATTTCCACTCTTACCTTTTCTCCCCACTTTTACTGTTTTTTTTCTTTTGTTTTAGTTAGCTTTCTCTTCTTTTTTCCAGTTTCTTAAGGTAGAAGTTTAGGTTATTGATTTGGTACCTTTTTTCTTTCTTAGTGTTCTTTTTTGTTTATAGCTGTAAGTTTCCCTCAGACCATTGGTTTCTCTGCATACCATAAGTATGTTGTGTTTTCATTTTCATTCATTTCAAAGTATTTTCTAATTTCTTTAGTGATTTCTTATTTGATCCGTTAGTTATTTAGAAGTGTATTGTTTAATTTTCACATTTGTGAATTCTCCAAATTTCACTCCATTGTTGATTTCTAATTTTATTCCATGTGATCAGAGAATATACTTTGTATGACTTTGATCACTTCAAATTTATTGGGGCTTGTTTTATGGTCTAATTTATGTCTTTTTTTGAGAATGCTCTGTGTGCACTTGAGAAGAATATGTATTTTTCTGTTGTTGAATGGAGTTTTCTCTAAGATGTCTGTGAGGCATAGTTAGTTGGTTTATTCTGTTCTGAAAGTCTTCTTTTTCCTTGTTGGTCTTCTGTCTCGTGGTTCTGGCCATCACTGAAAGTACTTTTAAGACCTTGATATTTAAAAATTTTAAAGGGCCAGTACAGTATTCTTGCCTGTAAAATGCCAGGGACAGAGGAACCTGGCAGGCTTTGGGCAGGACTTCGTGAAAGTGGTTCATTTCTGCTCCACGTGGTGTGAGCTCGGGCAGCTCATCTCTCTTTCTTGCAGTGTAAGTACCAGTGGCTGGCTGGAGCTGGAGGATACAGGTTGGCCTTTGGTTCATGTCTGACGCTTCAGCTGGGGCGGTTCATCATCGGGAGGCTGGCTGGAAAACAGGGCCTCATACTGTGACTCTAATACTTGATAGGAAGAGTTGGTGGCTGTCTTTGTAAGCAAACTGCCATAGCTCTTAAACAAACGTTAAATTGGGCTGAGAGCTTAAATCTTGAATTTAACTGTTCGTTCCTTTTTTGTACACTACTTTCAAAATAATTCTTGGAAGTGCTCTGATGAAACTTAGGTAACTAACATTAAAATATGTCACCTGAAATCAGATAGCAAAATATTTCTTGGGAAATGATTGAAATAACCAGTTTTGATGTTATGTTTGGTTGGTTCAAGGCTTGATTTTGAAATCAAGTCTGTTGGGGAAACTTTTCTAGTCTGGTTCCAATTACATTTATTTATAAGATGAGTTATTCTAGTCCTAAGTAGGGAAATCAAAATATTCAGAGATTGGTTGTATGTTGCGTGACTAAAAGAAAATGTTTACAACTGTCTGACTTGTGATGTGCCAGGAAATGTGTGTTAGGATATTCAATGTGTTGCTTGATAAGAAAATGAAAGCATGACGTTTACTTTTTTTTTTTAACTGGGGAGTTTTCATGTCCCAAGGTCTTAATGAATGAATTACCCATTACCCAGAGGTATGGGATATGAAAAGCACATAAGAAGGTCCCAAGGAAAATCACTAGATGGTGATTTTGTCTTTGAGACATATTTCTTAGTATTTAAGAGTATACCAGATTATAAATACCTTTTATTGTGGAGACAAACAATGAGGAAGAGTGAGTTGTAGGTAGTTGTAGGGGAGA
The DNA here is from genome assembly GCF_963930625.1 of Muntiacus reevesi. Lineage (NCBI taxonomy): Eukaryota > Metazoa > Chordata > Mammalia > Artiodactyla > Cervidae > Muntiacus > Muntiacus reevesi. The sequence goes on from NC_089251.1 coordinate 113,166,482, forward strand.
TTTTATTAAATGAATATTCTTTGGAGGAAAAGCTTTTTTATTGAGTCTGTACTGAGTTTTAAAAGATATTTGTCAAAAATTACCTATACCATGTTATTAATTTGTCAGCAGAAATAGTTTTCTGCAAAGAAGATCCATAGAAATAAATGACTTAAAATGCCTTGTCTGTTTAAATTTTAAAAGTAATAACTGGAATTTCAGAAATTTGGAGCAAAATAGAAAAGTATAATGCAAAGTTAAAAATTACCCATAATCATAAAATATCAGTAGCACTGTAAACATATTGATGGTATTTCTCTCTGGCCTTTTATATTTTCATTTTTTTGAGATAATATGGAGCCTTATGGATTTCATCCCTCCAACCCCTCTCATTCTGATTTCTTTGGGAAGTCTTACTTTGTTCTTTTAATTATAATAGGAATAAAAATAGGAAACTCAGTTTATTAGAAAAAAGAGAAAAGAAAAATTCTTTCCCTACATACATGCCAGGAGTATAGCTTTCAACCCTGGTCTATGGAACAAACAAAGAAAATCTAAAGCCTTTGAAGATAACAGTTCATTTGGTTCTAAGGGAGAAAATCAAGATTTCAAAATGAATTTGTAGAAGCAGAATATAATTCTATTTATAACATCTATAAATTTGGGAGTAATAAAAGTAGTTTTTAATAGTGATGATATGAACTGAATTGCTTCCGATTATGCTATGATTGGCTTTATATCCATGCAACCCCTATTGTTACTTGGTTAGTTATCAGGTGATAATTACATGCAGACCATCCTTTTATAATATGTGTTGCTGAGGAGAACCTCACCTAGGATAGAAGTTGTCATTTTTTCCTTTTTCTCTTTCTTCTCCTTCATCCTCCCTTTGTCCTTTTTCCTCCTTTGCTCCCTCCCCTTCCCCCTCCATCTCTCTCCTCTCCTTCTTCATGTTGATAAAGATGGTGTATATATCTTTAAGGATGTTCAGTTCAGTTCAACCTGCTACATGATATGAGTTCAGTTAATGTTTGTTTATGATAAGGACTACTTGGCAGTTTTTAGACTGATGGTTTTTAAAGGAGTTGTTTCCCCACCCAGAATATTGTAAACGGAAATAGATAGAAGAATATCTTACACTGTAACATAGTGACCTCTAAAGGAAACAAAAGGAGTTTTATAACTCTAAAAGAAAAAAGTAGTGTGCACCAGTAGAATGTACTAGGTATAGGTATTTAATGTTCTTTTTCTTTTATTTTCTTTAAGTTACAAGATGAGCTATACTTATTGTATTGATGTGTATTACGAAGTTATCGTTCGATCTGTTAACAGCTGATTAGACCTGCACTTGCAGTAGTGACGCCACTTTTCCTTTCATTCTGGTAGCAACGTGTTTTGTTTCACGCCTCCTTCTGTCCCCAACACTCAGCATAAAGCTCTGGCCAATAAAAATCAAGTAATGAAGAGGATGGCTAGCAGGTTCAACTCTCAAAGGGCTCTCCAAGGGTTCACTGGCCTCATTTGTGCGCTTGATCTATTATAGACATTTATAAGGGCAAGTTGGGTCTCAGTGAATACCTCAGGTGTTTTATGTTTTTAATGTGGCGTGAACTAAACCCACACAAGAGGAGAGAGGTGGAGAAGCCTGCATCGTGGCTGAAAGGAAAGCTCCTGTGTATGGCGAGAATAGGCAGAGTGAGGCGAAACAAGAAAAAGTCAGACAAGGGAGGACGCGTGCTTATTCAGAAGTGGGCATGGAGCAGCTGTGGGTATGTGCAAAAGTGGAGGCCAAATTAACGGATGAGTGTAACTTTAAATTCTTTGCTTAATTATGAATTTTAAATAGGCCTCTTAATCCCTGCAGGATGAATGGCTTTCTTTTTGTTAGGTACAGCTAGGGACTCTTCCAGTGTTTAGATGCTATTAAAAATGCAGCTAATTTTAGATATTCTATAGAATAGGTTGGAGATCTTAATGTTTACTTTTAGGATATTTCGTATTAATTCTGGTTAACTAAATTGCTTAAATTATTTTAGTGTATTGACCAGAGGGCATTTTGGTTTGCCACAAATTGAAGTTACTTAATAATTACAAATATGTGTTTTTCATGTTCTCTTTAAACATTTCCCAGATGCCTTATAAAACATCATTGTGGAGGTTGTCACATCTTAGCTTTTATACTATTCATACTATAGCAGTTATGCTTTCTATGTCTCAGATCATGTGGAAATTTTGTTTCTTTTAATTAAGCAATTTATAGCTGTGCTGGGTCTTCACTGTGCCCTGGCTTTTCTCTAGTTGCGGCAGGAGGGGGCTACTCCGTATTGTGGTGCTCGGGCTTCTCCTGCGGGGGCTTCTCGTCGTGGAGCTCGGGCTCTAGGGCGCACGGGTTTCATAGTTGCGGCTCCTGGGCCCTAGAGCACAGGCTCAGTCATTGTGGTTCAGGGGCTTAGCTGCTCTGCGGCACGTGGGGTCTTCCCCGACCAGGGATCGAACCCGTGTCTCCTGCATCGGCAGGTGGATTCTTTACCACTGAGTCACCGAGGAAGCCCAGAAATTTTGTTTCTTCAAATTTGTCATGACTTTGAGAGAAAACAAAGAGAATCAACAGTTCTTGGGAAGCTGGGAAGGGCAATACTATATTTACTTGTCTTAAGTGGTGAAAATTGGTTCTTGAAACTCTGAAATGGCAACTATGTGGGTGGAACAAGAATGGAATATCTTTTTATTTTTTTGAGTATCTTTTTTTAATGATTTAAATCAGCACTCAGTATCCTTTCACAGTCTTTTTATATGCCTAACATGTGACATTTGATACATTAAAAGAATATATGAAACATAAAATGTAATTTAGAAAGTATAATAATAAAAGGAATACTTGTGAACCTACTATCAACTTAAGAACTAGGACATTACCAGTACTACTCCACTTTCCTATCCATTCTCCTGCCTTCCCCTCAGAGATAACTGCTGCTGTGCATTTTGTATTTTCATTAATTAAAAAAATAATCTATTATATATGTATCCTTATAATTATAGCATTTAGTTTTGCTTGTTTTGAGATTTATGAAAATGGTGTGTTTTGAATTCTGCTATTTGCTTTTTTCACTCTACGTTGTTTCTAAGAGGTCCATTTATGTTACTTCATGTGATTGTAGTTGATTCACTTTTACCATGAAATAATATTCCATTGTGTAACTGCTTCTCCATTAATGTGTTCGTTTTCTCGATGACAGACATGGCCATGCCACCGTAAACATTTTTGTACACATCTACTTGTGTTTGTGTGTGTTGGATGAGTAGCCGTGGATGAGCACCTCAGCGTTTCTCTAGGGTAGATACTCAGGAGTAGAACTGCTGCCTGGAAAAATTTCATGGGCAGAGGAGCCTGGTGGGCTATAGTTCATGAGGTGGCAAAGAGTCAGACATGACTGACCACACGAGAGACAGAGAGAGCATATGTGTTTGGCCCTACAAGATTATACCAGGCATGGTACTAAGAACTAGTATTTAATAATCAGAACAACTCATGACTTAGCAACAGTTTAATAAAGAAACAGTGGCTTAGAGATGCTGCGTGTCCAAGAATGGGTAGACAGTTGGCTGAAGAGGTTCAGACTCATGTTTGTCTAATTTAGAACCAGACTCTTAAAATCAATTGTTTTGCCTTTCCCTGGTAAGTGTCCATAGCCAGATTTTTTATATGGTGTATCAGAATGCTTTTTCATGTGAATGTTTAAGTCATGGATCTATTTTAGAGAGGAAAAACCTATGTGTATTGTTGTTGTTTAGTCGCTAAGTCATGTCTGACTGTGACCCCATGGACTCAGCACGCCAGGCTCCCCTGTCCTTCACTATCTCCTGGAGTTCGCTCAGATTTGTGTCTGTTGAGTTGGGGATTCTATCTAACCATCTTATCCTCTGCTGCCCTGTTCACCTTTTGCCTATGTGTATATTTAAAAAAAAAAAAAGCTTTCTTGGTCCCATGAAATTAGAGACCTGGTCTTCTAAATTTATGCTCTCCCAGCCTTAACATATGGCTTCTATTCTGAAGGTCGTAAGATGATTACTTATGCCCTAGCCAGCCATCTGTGTTCTAGGCAAGAAGGCAGTGGGGGAGGGTAGAAGGCCAAAGGGCAGTGACTTCCATTTATATCCTACGGGTCACCTCTGTCCGTGAGGAGAGCTGGGAAATGTAGCCTTTTAGTTGGGCACATTCTGCTCTTAATTATATGAGGATTTTGTTAATAAGAAAAAGAGAGTGACATATAGGACAGGCACCCAGCAGTTTCCACACATGCCTATCAAGGCCAAGTGAAGAAATACAGCCCTCTTCCATTTACCAAGGATGGTATTATAATTGTTGCTTTTTAATTATTGAGGAAAATGTGCTTATAAAAAACCTACTTGTACATGTGATTAGTAATCAGATTGAACCCAGCATCAGGTTGAAATTGTAGGTAGACTCACGAAATTTTAGTTTATTTTTGCATTATCCCATTTTATGTTAGTGCTTAGAAGTAGGGCAGGTTTTAAGCAAAAAAGATACCAAAAAATGAAATGATCTGATATATTTTGGAGACAATGAAGCAAGAGACTGAAAGGAGAACAATAATAGAGCAGAAGCAAATCAGTTAGAAAAGCCTTGAAATGAGAGGATAGCTATATGGCCCAGAATTGGTCTAGAAAAAGATTTTAGCTTCTGAATATTTCTTGAAACCAGGAGAGTTCAAATTCAGAAAATATTTGAAAACTAATGTTACCTACCCTTTGAAGGCAACCTATGGAGAAACAGAGATGACTTTGTCTTCTTACTTATGAGGAGAATGAAGAAAAAGATGTCTACTTTACACTGGGACTATGAGCAAGGGCAGGACTAAAAGAAAAACAAAATTGTAGCCTATGTATTAAACTGGGCCAAACTGAGTTGTGTAATGGGATTTATAATTCACTACATAATGTGGTAATGTAAGTTTTTTTCTGTTCCTGAACTGTAGGGATTCTTTTTTTCCCCGGTTATCAAATATTATCAAAGTGATAACACTCACATTGTAAATCTGGAAAATACAAGAAAGGGGAAAGGAAAAACATCCCTTTACAGAAAGATAAGCACCATTTATTCAAGAGAACATTTTAAAATATGCAGTATCCATAATGTCAGTGTTAGGCTATCAATTTTGTATATTATGCACGTTTCAAGAGAAAAGCATTACAGATAGTGGCTGCTCTCTAGAAGTTTTTCTCTTTATTTACCCATTTCTTTTTGTTAATAAATTACTTATATAAATTAGACTAAAGATAAAGATTTAATTAGTCTTTTCCTGGAAACAATGTGACAGATTTCATGCAGGACCTCAGCTGTGGTTTCTCCTTCTCCCCATTTAGGGGAGAAGTTGATAGAGTGGCTCCAGGGAAGAACTAGCATATGTATAAACACTACAACCACTTAATAACATGATGGGCAGCTGAGGTCATCAGCGTAATTATCTGTGTGGACCTAGACACTGAGATGGTCAAATACTGGTCATATTGTTGTTTCTTAGAGAATTATGAAGACTTCGGAAGGCTGATCTCGTCCCAAGAATGTACTTTAGCCATTTCTTTCCTTAAATTGCAAAGTACAGTGCTTAGATTTGGTTTTTAAGTTCTAAAAGTCCTAAATAGACTTAAATGTTGAGTCTTTTCCTGATTTCAGTATTTCAGGCAACACTTGGGACAAACGTTACTGTCATAGCTTTGCCAATCTCTTTAAACTTGATTTAGTTAAAAACCTATATAAAATTTTGAATAATTTTAAACATATATAATAGAATAGTTGACAGTGTACTGTAATGAACCCCAGGTACTCATCACCCAGCTTCAACAGCTATCGACTCACAGACAATCTTATTTCATCTCCATCATCCACCTGCTTCTCTTCCCCGTGTTATTGTGAAGCAAATCCAAGACATATAATTTTATATGTAATAGTTTGGTTTTTCTTTAGAGATAACTCTACTTAAAAAGCTTTAGATCCTGAACTTTCATTAATCTGTGTGTGTGTATGTGTGTGAGCCAGTGGTGAGTGATGTCATTTCAATCACATTTGCAGTAGAATCTTAACAGATTAGACATTCCAATTAGTGTGGTAAGAAATTTTCAGTTCCTGAGTAACATTTTTCTAAGGAAAAGCTCTAGCTTCATATGATACATTAATATTTCTATTTTACATTTCACAGATCTCCCACTTTTAGGGCTGAAAAAATTTTCACCAACTTGAAAAAACATGCAGAAGGGTGATTTCAGAGTTCACATATTTAAGGCCATGTTCAGTTTAGTTCAAGAACACATTTATTAAATAGCTCCTTTGTGTCACCAGCAACAAAAATAACTTATGCACAGTTCTAATTCAAGGAGCCCAGTCTCATGAAGTAATTTTCTACCTAAGGTTAAGATATTCAACTCTTATTTTCAACCTCTAACCATTAATTATGTAGACTTCTCTTTAGATAAAACATTTTAGTAGATCTTCAGGGGATAGTAACTATGATTTTACTAATTCTTGATTAGCAAAATACATGACAAAGCTATTATAAATCAGTACATCTTTTAAGTATATTTTTATTTTATTAAGCATAACAACATCTATATACATTTGAGAAACAGTAATATATATGGGGGCTTCCCAGGTGGCTCAGATGCAGGAGACCTAGGTTCGATCCCTGACTTGGAAAGATCCCCTGGAAAAGGAAATGGCAACCCACTCCAGTACTCTTGCCTGAAGAATTCCGTAGGCAGAGGAGCCTGGTGGGCTACAGTCCATGGGTTGCAAAGAGTTGGACACAACTGAGCGACTACAAAGTATATATGGGAGTCAATATTTAGTCTACAGGCAGTAGTGGTACATGTGGCTTTTTGAACGTCTTATAAACTTCAAGGCCTCCAACAGCCCATGGGGCCTTTACTTTCAATAAAATTGGTTATTATTTTTATTGTTAACAGCACTTGGTAGTGAATGCTCACAGACCGTTAAAATGGGAGTTTGTACAAGAATGAAGGAATTTTCATTCCTATTGCCATGAGGGAGAAAGGGGCAAATCTTTTCTTCCTATTTCTACTTGTAAATTAAATGTTAAGAAGTGAGTTGTTGTTTTGTTCTTTAAAATCTGATGATTTATTTCACTGCTTGACTCTCCTCCATTTTCTGAATGGGTGAGGCTTGGAATTTGACAAGGTTAATGACTGAAGGAAAAGTGATGTTGGGTGGGAGTCAGAGGAGACTGGGCGGTGATGGGACTAAACAAGGTCCAGAGATCCTGCTTGTGTATGTTGTCTGTGTAACTGTCTTAAGCACTGATGAATCAGATTGACTGAAAACCATGACTTAACAGGAAAATCACAGAAAACTGGTAAGTAACAAATACGATAACTTGTTGTAACTTGAGAAGCAATTCTCTCAACAAATCTTAGTTAACTTTATTAAGGATTGCTTTGGGACCTGTATTCATAATTTTACTTTGTCTCAAGTAAAGTAAGTCCCTCCTTGAAATTAGATGTGTATAGAGTAAGAGAAAGGGATAAATCAATCTGCTGTCAGTGTTGTGAGTCGGCTGCAGCTGCTGTGTAAAATGTTCCCATTTAGCTATTGAAGTCTTGTATGTGCAAAATATTCCTAATTTGTTAGGAACACACATGGCTGTGTGTGTATGCAATGTCATTGTGCTGTAGGCTGTTCTTTATTAGAAAAGTATAGATCCCTGTGGGGTACTAATTACAGCTTTGGCTAGCAAGCTGCAGAAAGGCAAATAACAAAGGCGAGGAAAATATGAAGAGAAAAGAGGGAGCGATCTGGGCTTTGCTGTTTTACACCTCTCGCATAAATGAGCCATGGTGTGAGTAAACACAGCTGTATGGAAAAATTAGTTTTGAGGAATTGAAAGTAAATAACTGCCGGCTTATTCAGCAGATCTAAGAACAAGAACTTTTTCTGGAAACTATAGAACTGTCACAGATTGATCTCTTTGTCTCTTGGGAAGTTGCTTGACATTAATCTTTGTGTTGGGTTACAGTTAGTGTTACTACTACGGCCTTTATGCAACACATAACTACAAATATCGTTTAGGAATTCCACAATTAGAGAATTATATGTAAAGGTTTGCTATTTATGTGACTATAAGATAATTCACAGTAAGAATCATCTAAAAATACTGAGCATCTACTGTGCATTTCCTCTGATTAGGTACTATGGAATGTAATGATAAACCCTGCTATCAAGGAGTTTGCAGTCTAGTAATATACATGAAATAAAGAGGACAAAGCAGAATTTAATAAAATGCTGGATAATGGGACATAAACAAGCTCTCTAAATTCCAAAAAGAGGAAGAGCAATTACTGAGGGCTAGAGTTTAGGGAAGGCTTCCTGGAAGAGCTGCAACTTGAATTTGGTCTTGAAATAAGCAGTGAAAATTCTATCAGCAAGACATGAAGAAAACTTTGCTTAAGAAAGGCTAGATTGTATATAGTGTGAAGAATGGATTGGAGTGTGGTTGAATGTGGAATGTGAGCCCTATTGGGAGACTTTTGCATTAAAGCTTGAGTTGGTGTGAGCAATGTACCCTATAGGTGCACCTTAGGTCTGTCATACCTGCTTTTGATGGGATAGAACCACACTGTGTAGTAAAAGCCTTTCCCACGAGGGATGCTGTGCAGGGGAAGTTAGAGAACGTTTGAAGTAGTTTTAGATGTCATCATGGCATGTGGAGAGACTGTCAAAGAAAAAGAAGAAAAGAATGCTCAATCTGCCTGACAGAAACATAGCAAGAACATTTTTATAACAGGCTGTTGGTTTTAAGAATGGGTCTTTAAAAATAGCCAGTTTCACTATGGGGAAAAAAGAATCAATTTCAGTGAACAGTTAGTGAACCTGTGCTAGTCCCTCAATTCTTCATACCCTTTTCTTTCTTTAGTTTGATTACCTTAACCTTTTACATAGTGGAAGTAACCATTTTAGTTCTAGCAAATTTCTTTCTGTGCTGTTGGAGTTTTCGAGTATTACTTTTTTTTTTAAGGATCAACAGGTATTATCCAGCCAGTGGGATTATAGAATTTTTTTCTTCATATAAAAAAAGGTAAAGAAGGGCTTTCTAGGTGGCACAATGGTAAATAATCTGCCTGCTGATGCAGAAGACACAAGAGACATGGGTTCGATCCCTGGGTCGGGAAGATCCTCTGGAATAGGAAATGGCAACCCACTCCAGTAATTCTTGCCTGGGAAGTCCCATGGACAGAGGAGCCTGGTGGGCTGCAGTCCATGGGGTCTTTAAGAGTCAGAGATGACTGAGCAACTGAACATGCATGCATGCTTTTAAAAAAGTGTATGTCACCTTTGAGTAAAACCTGTGACATTTATATGGTGGAATACTGTGCAGTTATTAAAAACAATGAGCTGGGGCTTCCCTGGTGGCTCAGTGGTAAAGAATCTGCCTGCCGGTGCAGGAGACACAGATTCGATCCCTGATCCAGGAAGATCCCATATGCCATGGAACAACTAAGCCTGTGCACAACTATTGAGCCTGTACTCTAGAGTCTGGGAGCTGCAACTACTGAAGCCCAGAGCCTGGAGCCTGGGCTCCGCAATGAGAGGCGCCTGCAGTGAGAAGGCTGTCCACAACAGCTGGAGCAAGTAGCTCCTGCCCCTGGAGAAAAACCTGTGTGCACAGCAATGAAGATCCAGCTCAGCCAAAGAAACAAATAAGATAATTTAGAGATCGGTTCTGTTTCCCCATAAACAATGGATTGAATTGGTTGATTGAATTGGTTGAGTGGCTTGTTTAATGAAGGAGATGGTAGCACATTAAAGCTAAAGAACATTGGCTTAATGAATGTAAGTGAAAGTTGCTCAGTCGTGTCCTACTCTTTGTGACCCCCGTGGACTATACAGTCCATGGAATTTTCCAGGCCAGAATACTGGAATGGGTAGCCATTCCCTTCTCCAGGAGATCTTCCTAACCCAGGGGTCGAACCTAGGTCTCCCACATTGTAGGCGGATTCTTTACCAGCTGAGCCACCAGGGAAGCCCCGATGAATGTAACCCAGGCTAGGAATCAGAGCACCTGGTTTACAGTCCCAGCTCTAACATCCTGGGATCTTGAATAGATTGTGTTACACACTAAGATTATATTTTTTGATAAAATGGGGATAATATCTGTTCTGTCTACTTCATAGGATGAAGTGAGGTAACACTGTTAACTGCTGAAGTTGTGTCCTTCCATGTGTGTGTTAATGTGTAATACAATTTTCAAAGATATGTATATGAGTGTTTAACTCAACTCCTACTTTCATGAAGGAAAAATAAAAAATTCAGCTTTATACTCATGCAAATTACTGTCATAACTCAAGTTTGAGTCTCTCTTTCCAGATCCAGATCCAGGAGTTCAGTATGTCTTCAGAGTGCTTTTAAAGTTTTAGAGGAAACTGTCATCAATTTGCTCTTCTTATACAAAAGAAGATATACAATGTCTTTCATTAATAGAGAGATATATCACACTTTAGTTAAAAGGCCCAATAGTGTAAAAGTGTCATTTTCCAAACATTGCTTTACAAGTTTAACATGAGAAATATATAAGTGGAATTTTGATAACTTGAAAAAATTTTAGTGTTCATCTAAAAGAATAAACAGACTAGCCAGGAAAGGTTAGAAACTTAAGAAATAATAAATGAGGAACTTCTGCTATATTAATACTTACAGTTTATGGTAACAATATGATGCTTTTACAACAATACAGACACGAATCAGTAGACTAGAATACCATAGAATAGGAAAAAAATAGGAAGAAATACACCAAAATGTTAGCGACGGTTATATGTAGTGTGGGTTTGTATAATTTAAATCATTGTCTTTCATGCTTTTCATTGTTTTAAATTCTCTGTATTGCATATTATTTTTAGCGAGGAAAACTTACTTTACCTCAAATAAAAAATATTGAAGAAAAAATAATTTTATTGAAATATATTTGATTTACAATGTGTGACTCTCTCCTGTTCAGCAAAGTGACTCAGTTTTATATATATATATTTTTTGTATTCTTTTCCATTTTATGGATTATCACAGGGTATTGAATATAGTTCCCTGTACTATACAATAGGCCCTTTTTATTTATCAGTCCTATGTATAATGGGCTTCTCAGATGGTGCAGTGGTAAAGAGTCCGCCTGCCAATGTAGGAGACGCAAGAAACGTGGGTTCAGTCCCCGGGTGGAAAAGATCCCCTGGAGGAGGAACTGGCAATCCACTCCAGGATTCTTACCTGGAAGACTCCATGGACAGAGGAGCCTGGTGGACTATAGTCTATGGGGCTGCAAAGAGTAAGACATGACTGAGCATACATGCTATGCCTATATATAATAGTTTACATCTGCTAGTCCCAAACTCCCAATCCTTCCTTCCTCCACCTCCTACCTTGGCAAGCACAAGTCTGTTCTCTATATCTGTGAATCGGTTTCTGTTTTGTAGATAGATTCATTGGTATTATATTTTAGATTCCACATATAAATGATGTCCTCCAGTATTTGTATTTCTCTTTCTGACTTACTTCACTGATAATTTCTAGTATGATAATCTCTAGGTCCATCCATGTTGCTGCAAATGGCTTTATTTAATTCTGTTTTTTGGCTGAGTAGTATTCCATTGTGTGTGTGTATTCTTTACAGTTAAATGTATATATACATACACATTTCTGTGTGTCATTTATATATACACACATGCATATTTTCTTTATGGTTTTTGGTCTTAAAGTATTATAATCTGTGAATTTTAATATGGTCAAAAGTTGTACAATCATTACTACCATCTAGTCCCAGCATATTTTCATCACCTCAAAAAACATCTTAACATATTAGTGATCACTTCCTATTCTCCCCCCATGCCCAGGCCCCTGGCAACCAGTAATCTACTTTCTTTCTCTATCAATTTGCTGGTCTGGACATTCATGTAAATCAAATCATCAATGTGTTGCCTTTGTGTCTGGCTTCTTTCACTGGTGGCTCGGTTGGTAAAGAATCCACCTGCAATGTGGGAGACCTGAGTTTGATCCCTGGGTTGGGAAGATCCCCTGGGTTGCCATGGATAGTATCCTTGTCTGGAGAATCCCCATGGACAGAGGAGCTTGGGGGGCTACAGTCCATGGGGTCGCAAAGAGTCGGACATGACTGAGCGACTTTCACTTCACTTTTTTTGCTTAGCATGATGTTTTCAAGGTTCACCCATGTGATAGCGTGTGTCAGTACTTCATTTCTTTGTATTGCTGATTAATATTTCACTGTATAGATAGGTACATACCATGTTTTATTTGTCCATTCCTCAGTTGATGCACATTTGGAATGCTTCTACTTTTTGGCTGTTACAAATAATGCCGCTGTGAACATTCACATACAAATTTTTGTGTGAACATGTTTTCGTTCTCTTGGGTTTATACATGGAAGTGCTGAGTTATGGTAACTGTATTTATAGGCAACTTCCACACTGTTTTCCGCAGTGGCCCCACCATTTTACATTTTACACTGTTTTCCACAGTGGCTATACCATTTTACATTCCCGCCAGCAAAGTATGAGGGTACCAGTTTCTCCACATCCTCAACAACACTTGTTGTTTTCTGTTTATTTATCTTATTATTTTTGTTGTAGCCACCCCCTTGGGTATGAAGTGTTATCTCATTTGGTTTTGAGTTGCATTGCCTCACTGGTTAGTGATGTTGAACATCTTTTCATGTACTTGGTGGCCATTTGTATACCTTCTTTGGAGACGTGTCTATTCAAATCTTTACCCATATTAAAATTGGTTTATTTTTCTTTTCACTCTTAAGTTGTAAGAGTTCTTTATATTTTCTTAGGGAATCCCCTAATAGCTTAGTTGGTAAAGAAACTGTCTGCAGTGCAGGAGACCTGGGTTCAATCGCTGGGTCGGGAAGATCCCCTGGAAAAGGAAACGGCAACCCACTCCAGTATTCTTGCCTGGAGAATCCCATGGACAGAGGAGCCTGGTGGGCTACAGTCCATGGGGTAGCAAGAGTCGGACACGAGTTAGCAACTAAACCACTACCAGAAATGTGGTGTAAGAGAAATGGCTATTCCCTTTGGCATGCTGTTAACTTCTATTCAGCTTTTCTCTCTGTTAACAATACCAATATATTTAAAAATTCAGTGTTTTATTTGACATAAATGATTAGCCAAAGGCAAATCATAAGACTCTGTGTTGTATTCTCATTAAAGGAAAGAATGATGTGTTATTGATACATAATAAAATATATTTGACTGGTCCTGAGAGAATTAGGCCCATGTTGTTCCATTGGCCTGTGATTGTTGAACTCCAAATACAAGTATTATGCTATGTTTATCAGTAACTGGAATTGATAATCTTTTGAAATCTTATCTCTTTTTATTTGGTATTATATATTTTTATGTTATTTTGATGTCTGCTTAATCTGTTCATGCTGCTGCTGCTGCTGCATGTCAGTCGTGTCCGATTCTGTGTGACTCCATAGACAGCAGCCCAACAGACTCCTCTGTCCCTGGGATTCTCAAGGCAAGAATACTGGAGTGGCTTGCCATTTCCTTCTCCAGTGCATGAAAGTGAAAAGTGAAAGTGAAGTCGCTCAGTCATGTCCAACTTTTAGTGACCCCATGGACTGTAGCCTACCAGGCTCCTCCGTCTATGGGATTCTCCAGGCAAGAGTACTGGAGTGGGTTGCCATTGCCTACTCCGCTGTTCATGCTAGCCTGTATTAAAGTGTACTGAATTCTGAAGCAGTATATTTTTAAGAGAAAGTATACTTTTGACAATATCATAAAACCTACCTACTATAGATACATTAAGATGTCTACATATAAAATGGATAATATAGTATAGATATAAAAGCAGATTCTACTTTAATGAAGCAGAATGAATTTATTAGCTAATATAGACACCTGTCATTTATATAACTTACAAATGTAATGATATAAAAGTTAATCTAATTTTTCTATCAGAATGATAGCTGACACTACTGTGTATTTTCTCATTTAATCCTAACAACAGTTCCCTAAGTTCATTACTGGTTTTCAAATGAGATGACAGGTTTAGAGAAATTAGGTCCTTTGCTCAAGTTCCCAGGTTGGAGGAAACAGAATTGGGATTAGATCTCAGGTTTGTTGACTTTCAGAGCCATTGCTTCTCAGTCAGGGTCCTCATGACTGAGCTCCAGTCTATGTGGAACCGTCAGTAGTTGCGTATGGGATTCTCTTTTGCCACATATCTTTTTTTTTAATTAGGTAAAATTAAATAAATGTTGGCACAAATAAAGGTGTGTTCTATTCCTTCACTTAAAGTTGTAGGCATTTATTTATTTCACTTTGAATGGATGGCCTTGGGATTCTTATATATCTTTGAGTTCTTAGTACCTTGTTGGTAGGTGGTAGTGGCATTTATTGAATTAAATTGTAATGGGATTCTCTTACATTTAAACAATCAGTTCTCATTAGGAAAAATTTCAGAAGTAAAACAGCTTTTCATTTTTTTTAGAAAAGGGAAATAACAAAAAAACCCCCACAACTAATGCTTCTACTTCTTTCGATGTGCTAATGCCTGTTCTCTTAGCACAAACGGGAAACAGTTGACTACTGGGAAATGCCGTTGGATCTAGAAAGCCTGATGAGGGCTACAAGCTGTGGTCAGTAAAATCTGAATTGTGTGTGTCTGTTAGTGTATGTGATTTTAACTTGCGTGACTGATTTGTTGTTCAGTTGCTAAGTCCTGTCTGACTCTTTGCGACTCCGTGAACTACAGCACGCCAGGCTTCCCTGTCCTTCACTGTTTCCCAGAGTTTGCTCAGACTCATGTCCTTTGAGTCGGTGATGCCATCCCACCATCTCATCTTCTTTTGCCCTCTTCTCCTCCTGCCCTCAATCTTTCCCAGCATCAGGGTCTTTTCCAGTGAGTCGGTTCTTCGCATCAGGTGGCCAAAGTATTGGAGCTTCAGCATCAGTCCTTCCAGTGCATATTCAAAGTTGATTTTCTTTAGGATTGACTGGTTTGATCTCCTTGCAGTGCAAGGGTCTCTCACAATCTTCTCCAGCACCACAATTCAAAAGCCTCAATTCTTTAGCACTTAGCCTTCTTTATGGTCCAACTCTCACATCTGTACATGACTACTGGAAAAACCATAGCTTTGCCTGTATGCACCTTTGTCAGCAAAGTGATGTCTACGCTTTTTAATATGCTGTCTAGTTTTGTCATAGCTTGAAAGGATCATGTCGGTTTGCTGGTGATAGTGGAGAAAAAACATATGGAATTGAGAACCTGGATTTGGGTTTGGGCTTTGCTTTTGTTTGCAGTGAAAGTGAGCAAAGCCAAATTGTATTTCCGTGCTCCTTGAGGAGAATAGACCAGGAGGTTCTGAACCAATTATTGGGAAGTTTTATCTTTGAGGATTTCTGAGGAGAAGGTCTTTAGCTTTCATCAGATTCTCATGACAACAAAAAGATTAAGAATCACTCAACTAGATGATTTATGAATTCTGATTGAGGTTTAGGCATTCTCCAATGTTTCATTATAATCCTGGTTAGATCAGTTTACATACCCAAGGTTAAGCATGTATACTTGTGTTTACACTCAGGATTGTTTTTGAAAACTCAGAACAGCTTTAACTATTTTGGATATGCTATAGACTCCTTAACATGTCTAAAAACAGAATAACCATCTTTCACTTTAAACCTGTTTCTTCTTTTCAATTTGCACTTTTCTCATCTATTGCTTTGGTAAAAACCTGTGCCTCAACCCTAATTTCTTCTCTCTCATGACTTACATTCAGTCCTCAAGGCCTGGTCACATTACTTTATGAATAATAATTGCTACCATAAAGTTAGTGCTTACCAAGAGCAATTACTGAACTAAGTGGTTTACATTTTCTCATTTAATCCTTGTAAAACACTGTGAAGCTTGGAGAAAGTGAGTCTTAGAAAAGTTAATTTGCCAAAGGCCATGTTGCCAGTGAGTAGTTTTTCTGACTCTCAGCTAGTTATAGCCCACTCTGTCATACTGTCTTTTTTTTCAGTAGTTTTAGAATCCATCTTCTTTTTCTGTCTCAACAACCTTGGCTCAATCTTGGCTTGTTTTGAGAGTTTCCAACCAGTCTCTTTGTTTCTGGTTTCTCCCATCTTCTGTACTCACTCACCAAAGAAAATTCTCTTAAAGCAGTTTTTACTGTGGTACTTCCATGTTTAAAATCTTTTAATGGCGCTCCGTATTACAAAGGGTAAAGTATAGATTTTTGAAGTTGCAAAGGAAGGTCTCCCCTAATCTACCCCTTTCTAATAGTTGCAAGCTTGTCATGTCCTCTGTGGGAGTCTCCCTTTCTCCACCGTTTGCTTTCTGTGGTTTCAGTTATCTGCAGTCAACTGCTTCCTGAAAATACCTGCATAAGATATTTTGAGAGAGAAAGAGATCACATCCACCTAACTTTTATTTTATAATTATCTATTTCATTATTAGTTATTGCTTTCACCTCTTACTGTGCCTAGTTTATAAATTAGTCTTTATCATAGGTAGGTTGGTATAGGAAAAACAGTGTGTATAGGTATGTGCATGTATGTATAGGTTTATAAATATATATATATATAGGTGTCTGTGTGTGTGTGTGTGTGTATGTATGTATATTAATAGGTTTTGGTACTATCTGGTTTTGGTATTATCTACCGTTTCAGGCATCCATTGAGGTCTTGGGAGGTATCCCTGAGGATAAGGGAGGATTGCAGTACTATTTTCTGTCATCCTATATTTTACACTCTAGTTGTAGGAAGCCACTTATTGTTTCCCATTCAGGTATTCATGCCCTTTCTAGGTGCTCATCCAGATGACTGTGCATTTTCTCTTTTCTTCACCTCTTCCTACTCATCCTTTAAGACTTAGAACAGATTGTCTCTAAAAGCACTTCTCTCATAGCTGGTTTAAATGGCTGTTTTCTGTCCTGCTTAGTTTCTGCATATATTACTACATTAGTGCTTATTCTTGCCTGTCTTTTTAAAAATAGATTGTGCATTGTTTAAGGATAGGAGCCACATCTAGGCTTTTAGCTTGGTGCCTACAATATTAGTTACTTAAGGAAGGGGAAAAAATCCTGTTTTCGATACTATAATTTTCTTGGCATCCAATGAGAATTTTATGATACTGCTTAAAAATTTTCATAGAGTCTAAATAATTCAGGGAAGTACTTTATAGTTTATAGTTACTTTATAGTTACTTATTTTTTATATATAATTATTTTTTAAAGAATTTTTTTGAAAGTGATTTCCTGATAGGGTTTCTTATAGGGCAATTACTTAAAAGAATCAGTTTTAGTTCTGAGACTATATTCAAGAGAAGAAGATGAATGGATCAGAATAGATACAGAATGAGTTAACAGTGTTTCTGGGTATCTAGTTTGGTTCACGATTTTCTTGGCAGCACTGAAACACAACCTCGTTTTTTTTCTTTTCTTTTAGAACACATATGAATGAAGAATGACCTAGAGGTTAGGTAGGAATGGCTAGACCTGCTTCTTTTTGGACTCAGGCTCCTGGGAGCTGACCCAGAACTGTATACCCTTAGGGAATCTGAGGTCATCACCACTCGTGTTGACCCTTATCACTCTGATTTCCTTTGCGTGCTACCTTTGTTAGGGACTATCTGGACAACCCAAGAAATATTTAGAATGAATGAGCATATTTAAGGTTTTGGCACATTGATTTCATTTTGCTGCTAGGCAACACAGTAATTTAGCTAATTGTTTTGTAATTAAATAACAAAAACATTTTCCTGTGAGCAAATTTTTTCTTTCAGATAGTATTTGTAAGTAAAAAAATACTTTAGAAGAGTAACACAAAGTTTCTAATTTTGATCACTGCCCATCCTCAATTTATCCCAAAAGAAGGAGTTAACATGTCCACATCTGTAGTATCTGAGTATTTTGGAAATGTAAATAAACCTTTTGTATTCTTCTTGAGCGTCTGGAGTATCTTAATTTCTTTATCCTTCACCAAATGATGTACATAAATCTCTTATCATGAGAAAGATAGTTTCTGGCCTTTAACCATATCAGTATCAGTTTCTTTCATTTGCTCGTTTATTTCTTCAACTGATATTTATTGGCTCCGCATTCTAGGTACCAGGGATGTACTAATGATCAGAACAGGCAAAATTCTTTTTTCCAGTGGAGTTTCAGCTGGTAAATAATCTGCCTGCAATGCGGGAGACGTTGGTTCGATCCCTGGGTTGGGAAGATCCCCTGGAGAAGGGAAAGGCTACCCACTCCAGTATTCTGGCCTGGAGAATTCCATGGACTGCATAGTCCGTGGGGTTGCAAAGAATCAGACATGACTGAGTGACTTTCACTTTCATTTTGTATATTCTAGTGGGGTAGACAGACAAAAAGCAAACTAGTAAAGACTATATAGTATGTCCTTAAGGAGTAGTAATTGTTATGGAGAAAACTAAAGTAGTAAAAGGAAAAGACATACAGTGGGGACTCCAGTTTAGGTAGGCTGGTGAGTAGAGCCTCACTGAGAAAGTGGTATTTGAGTAAAAACCCAAAGGAAGCAGACCTTGTGGCTACCTGGGAAGCAAGTTTCCAGGCAGAGAGAATAGCGCTTACAAAGGCTGCGTGCAGAGTGCCCAGCAAGTTTCAGCAACAGGGGGAAGACCAGTGTGGATGGAGCAGGGGAGGTGGTGGGAAAGACTCTGGCTATTTTTCTGAATGATATGAAATGTCCTGGAGGGTTTGGGGACAGTGGGTAGGGTTTCCCATTCCATTTGGGTAGACTGTGGTGTTTGAATTAAAAGCATCGTTCATGATATTTGGTGTTAACTTGAGATCACTGTAGCTAAGAGGGCGATTCATTCTACTTAACTCTGTCTTGTGCATTGTTACCCTGAGCTCCAGTGGAACTCTGATTTAGTTCATAGGGATAAAGCCTTATATTGATGTAAAGAAAGTAGCATTGGTCTGAAGGTTTTAAGGCCTGCATTCTTACCACCCAGAGTTAGTTATTAGATGAGTTAATAGTTATTAATTTGTTATTAAAGTCACTATTAGCTGAGTGACCTTAGGTAAATGACTTTGCTTATCTTTTTTGGAACCATAGTGACCTCATATTTCAATGAAAGATAGTTGATAATTAAGGCATTTTTTCAGTTATACATTTATTAATATGTGATTTCACTAGTGATACCAAACTAACTAAAATGAAGGGATAGCCATTTCAACACTGGGTTATCAGTCAGAAAACAAAAAATGTATTCCTCTCAGTTCAGTTCAGTCGCTCAGTCGTGTCTGACTCTTTGTGATCCCATGAATCTCACCACGCCAGGCCTTCTTGTCCATCACCAACTCCAGAGCTTAATCAAACTCTTGTCCATCGAGTTGGTGACGCCATCCGTCCATCTCATCTTTTGTCGCCCCCTTCTCCTCCTGCCCCCAAGCCCTCCCAGCATCAGGGTCTTTTCCAGTGAGTCAACTCTTCGCATGAGGTGGCCAAAGTATTGGAGTTTGAGCTTCAACATCAGTCCTTCCAATGAACACCGAGGACTGATCTCCTTTAGGATGGACTGGTTGGATCTCCCTGCAGTCCAAGGGACTCTCAAGAGTCTTCTCCAACACCACAGTTCAAAAGCATCAATTTTTTGGTGCTCAGCTTTCTTCACAGTCCAACTCTCACATCCATACATGACCGCTGGAAAAACCATAGCCTTGACTAGACGGATGACTGGATCGTAAATTCCTTGAAGGCACGAATGAACCGTATCTTTTTCATTTTTGTATCCCCTCAAGTATCTAGAAAGTGTTTTTATTTATTTGGCAATAATCTGAGTGTCAGTCATTGTGATAAACACAAATAATGTGAAGATTAGCAAGAGATATAATTACTGCCTTTGTAAAACATTTTAAACAAGCAATTGCTATATAGGACAGTGTAATATATATGAAAATATTAGAACTGCAAGGGCATATGTGAGCAAGGATTTGAAAAGTTAGAAAGGATGTACTCTCCCCTTATAAAGAAAAAAAGGGAAAACACACATAAAGTTTACCATCTTAAGTGTACATTTCAGTGGCATTAAGTATATTGACATCGTTGCACAGTCTTTACCGCTGTCCATCTCCAAAACTTCTTTATCCCAAACTGAAACTACCCATTAAACCATAACTTTCCATTCCTCCCTTCCCCCAGCTCCTGGTAATCACTATTCTACTTGCTCTCTCCATGAATTTAACTACTATGGGTGCCTTATATAGGTGGGCTTGTATAATATTTGTCTTTGTGTCTGCCTTATTTTACTTAGAATAGTGTTTTCAAGGTTCAGCCATTTCATACCAGTATATGTTAGAATTTATTTATTTTTTTTTTTAAGGCTGAGTAGTGTTCCATTCCATATATACACCATATTTTATCCATTCATCTTACTCTTGCTTTTATATTTAGATAACTATAGTTTCTCCCTTCAGTCTTGTTAGCCTCCTGGTAAAAAAAATGAGAAAAAAAATCCTCACCTCTTTTGATGGATTATCTGCAGTTATGGTTTTGAGACTACTCATTATTCTGGTCATTGGATATACTCGGTTTGGTTAATGTCTTGCTTAAATTGTAGTGCTCAGAATGAAACAATACTCTGTGGTTAACTATAAGGAATGCAGCAGTTCAGTTAATTCCATAATCTGGATACCACACTTTCATCAAGATTATGATAATTCTTTCTAGAAACCACACTGCGTTTTTGGCTCATAAGAAATCTTTTAAAAATAATGCTACCAAGTTGTCTTTCCCATAATATAATTATGTAATTCTTTAAATTTTTTTTGTAAAATGTTTAAGAAATAGAAGGAGATAAACATTACCCAGTTTACAAAATAGAACATAATTGATAAAGCTGAGTTCCTGTGGTACCTCTCTTCAGTCTCATTACTCTTCCTCTCTTTGAAAATAACCACTCTTTTACATTTTGTGACTGTGCATTTTTTCATACTTTTGTTACCTATGTGTTTCTAAGCAGTTTATATGATACTACATGTTTTTCAATTCTATATAGATAGTATTACACAAAATATATTCTTCAATATATGCTTTTTCCCTCAAACATGATATTCCACTTTGTTCATATGTATAGTTATAGTCCATTTTCACTGCTATAGTTTCCATCCTATGAATTTATTATTAATAACTTCATCTGTTTTCTGGTTTTTTTTTCATTAAAAAATTTTTTTGGGGGTGCACAACACAGCATGTGGAACCTTAATCCCTTGGCCAGGGATCAAACTCGTGTCCCCTGGATTGAAAGTACGGAGTCTTAACTACTGGACCACCAAGGAAGTCCCCATCTGTTCCCTGATTGATGGACATTTGTTTCCACCTTTTTTCTTTGTCATTATTTTTCAAGCTTCAATGTGGAAACCTTACATTGTTTTTGAATTCCTTCTTGTTGGTTTTGATGCATCTTTCCAGCTTGAGATATTTTTGAACTCTGATTCAGTCATACTAACTGTGAATTTGGTAAAGACCCAGGTTTATTAGTGAATCTTAGATCAAATTTGGCAAGTCACTTCTGAAGTTTGAAATAAGGTTTTTCTGGGACTGGAGAACGAAACACATTTTAACATGTAAGGTTACGTATACTAGCCTAAATTATCATTGATTATAATTCCTCATTTATGTTGTTTGGTTTCAAAGAGCACAGTTAATTTTGTCTCTGGCACATGTTAACATTATTCTGTTTTTCTCTCAAAGCTATAGTCTGAATTTGACCTTCCTTTTTTCTTCTCTTTCCTTCCCTCTCCTTTCTTTTTTGCCATTTTTAGAAGTTTTGTTTGTTCTTGTTTTTTCTCTTCCTTTGGGCATGGGGGGATTGCACCAGCCTTTGTTAGGGTTCAGACTTTTGATCATTTTTGTAAGTAGTCCTTTGGAATGCTATTTTAAAAACTTCATTATATATTTCTATAATCTCCCTGCTGTTCATGACTATGTCTCTAATACTTTCCTCATGTTTTCTAAAAATTTCTGATCGTGTAGAGAAAATTTCACTGCCATATCCCCAGGGCCTGGAAAAGAATCTGGCACTTAATGTATATCTGTAAAATGTAATGAATGAACTTTCCTTGCTAGAATTGCCTTATCCTTAGAAATTCTATATGCTTATAGATTCCTTGGCCATGCAGTCATGGCTTGCTTTTCTTGAAGTATTTATAAATTGGTTTATGGGGACTTCGCTGGTGGTTCAGTGGTTAAGAATCTGCCCTCCAATGCAGGGAAACAGGTTTGATCCCTGGTGGGGGAACTAAGATCCCATATGCTATGGGGCAATTAAGCCAGCCAGCCACAACTAAGACCCAATGCAGCTAAATAAAATAAGTTAAAAAAATAAAAATTTGTTTATGATAAGCTCACATATTTGACTATGACTTACCTCTTTTCTCAGTATAAAAACTTTGTGAGGAATTCCCCAGCAGTCCGGTGTTTAGGACTCCATGCTTCCACTGCAAGGAACCTGGGTTCTATCCCTGGTAGGGGAACTAGGATCCTACAAGCCATTTGGGGTGGCCACACACACAAAAAAATCTTTATCAAATTATTGTTTCTGCCAAGTTTCCTGATACATTCATGTCACCAACAAATTATTCTGTATTGCTCAGAATTAAGAACACAATAATAGGACATTTCCTTTTTGAGAGAGAAAAATGTCATCAAGCTTAGTCAATAATTTTACTGAATGCTTTTAGCAAACAGTGGGTTGTTTGAAATACTCCATCATTGTTGAATCTTGTTTCTGTGCCAGTGTTGACACTGTATGACAAAGCATTTTATCTTCTGATAGACTGTAGTGTATTTTTCACATTTAACAATACTGGATGACAACCACAGCACATTTTCCAATCTTCACAATATCTGCTAATGCAAGCTATGATCCAATGTTTTATTCATACATACACTCTAATCAGATGACATTTGATATTTAATTATTTTACTGTAGTTTTCTGGCTAAAGTGAAGTTTGCCAGTATAATAAATCTTAGGGAATTTCTTGAATTTAAAATTAGTAAGTATTATTAGATTGAATTCTCTAACATAATAAAATAAAAACAAGAGTGTAAGAAAAGTTCCATAGTCTTAGCCCAACCCCCTTTGTAGCTAGAAATTTTCATGTTTTGTTTGTATTTACCTTGAGATTTTTGATGCTATTAAGTAGTTTTCCTACTTTTCTGGTACATTTTCAGGCTAAACTATTACTTTGTTTTCGGTTTTCCAAACGAGCTTATATGAATGTAACACTTTATATAAATAAAGGTATTAAAGACTCTTGATCTCTATTTGTAAAGAAAGAGAATGTCATCTATATTGGTGTGATTTATCTGAAAGGCATCCAACAGTCTCAACTAGTCACAGTATAATGGGAACCTCAAAGCAGGTTTCTATTTGAAGGGCTGAGGTAGATACCACAAAATCCATGGGATTAAATTATTCAAGTGAATAATGTGAAGCATTAATCTTACTCTTCCTTCGCACTTCTTTTATTTTTTACACAATTTTAACACATTTGTCAGTTTGACCTCCTAATCAATGGTAGACTAAGAGACAGCAGATTAGAAAGGAAAATGTTGGCAGCTGCTCAAAGCGATGGTTTCTCCAGTGGTCATGTACGGATGTGAGAGCTAGACCATGAGGAAGGCTGAGCGCTGAAGAATTGATGCTTTGAACAGTGGTGTTGGAGAAGACTCTTGAGAGTCTCTTGGACTGCAAGGAGATCAAACCAGTCAATCCTAAAGGAAATCAACACTGAATATTCATTGGAAAGACTGATGCTGAAGCTGAAGCTCCAATACTTTGGCCACCCGACTCACTGGAAAAGACCCTGATGCTGGGAAAGATTGAAGGCAGGAGGAGAAGGAGACAACAGAGGGATGAGATGGTTGGATGGCATCACCGACTCAATGGACCTGAGTTTGAGCAAGCTGCGGGAGATGGTGATGGACAGGGAAGCCTGGTGTGCTGCAGTCCATGGGGTCACAAAGAGTTGGACACAACTAAGCGACTGAACAGCAACAACTTATTGGCAGACCATCTTGACATCAGCAAGAAATGCAGGTTAATTCTGCAAATGAACAAACAGCGAAACTGTTAAAGTTCAGATAAATACATAAACCACCCCCCACCCCAGTCCTCAGGTATCCATATGGCAGAGTTCACCATCCCTATAAACCTTACTAGTCCTTGAGGACATTAGCTCTGCATAGTAATTGAGGTTCATAATGATGAATAAGTCAATAAAGATTTAATATGTTCTCTGGTTTTTTTTTCAACATTCAGAAAACTAAGATCATGGCATCTGGTCGCATCACTTCATGGCAAATAGATGGGGAAACAGTGGCTGACTTTACTTTTTTGGACTCCAAAATCACTGCAGATAGTGATTGCAGCCATGAAATTAAAAGATGCTTACTCCTTGGAAGGAAAGTTATGACCAACCTAGACAGCATATTCAAAAGCAGAGACATTACTTTGTCAACAAAGGTCCGTCTAGTCAAGACTATGGTTTTTCTAGTAGTCATGTGTGGATGTGAGATTTGGATTATGAAGAAAGTTGAGTGCCAAAGAATTGATGTTTTTGAACTGTGGTGTTGGAGAAGACTCTTGAGAGTCCCTTGGACTGCAAGGAGATCCAACCAGTCCATCCTATAGGAGATCAGTCCTGGGTGTTCATTGGAAGGATTGATGTTGAAGCTGAAACTCCCAATATTTTGGCCACCTGATGTGAAGAGCTGACTCATTGGAGAAGACCCTGATGTTGGCAAAGATTGAAGGCAGGAGAAGGGGACGACAGAGGATGAGATGGTTAGATGGCATCACTGACTCAGTGGATGAGTTTGGGTAAAGTCCAGGAGTTGGTGATGGACAGGGAGGCCTGATGTGCTGCGATTCATAGGGTCGCAAAGAGTTGGACACGACTGAGTGACTGAACTGAACTGGGTTTTTTAAAAAATGAAGCAAGAGGCATATAATCAATTTAATAAAGATCTCCATTCAGAATGGCTAACACATTTTGTCAATTAAAGGGAATAAAACTCAGTTCTGTGGGAAATGGATGTTTTGGTGTCACATCTTCAGTGATTCCTATCATGAGGGTAGTGCACTCTTCTGGGAGGGCCCAGGTGTTACGCTTTTAGAATATGTCTAGACATTGTCTAAGTACAAGCTTGAATTCTGTGGGGAAGTAAAGAGCATATTTTGGTCTTCTTAGAAGGAGATGAGTAAGTTTGTTTATTTAAAAATATCTTTGAATGAGTTGGTTCAATGGTGTTAGTCACCATGGAAATGACTTAAATTAAAAATAAAGTTGTTGAAAACAGTATGTTCATGCTGAGTGACATTCCTGATTCACTCAATATGGCAAGAAAAGTTCACATAAGGAGTACTTTAAGGTCCAAAAAATTGGGGGAGGATGAAAGAAGAATCACAAATAAGTTCTTTTGTGTATTTTAAGCTACCATTTTAATATTTTACATAGATGGTTTTCCTGTTTTTCTAAAAGTGCTAATTAGCATACTTAAATTGAGTTACAAAGGAAAGACACTTTCCCTGTGGTTTTGAGATTGATTTTATTGGGAAACAAACTATTTTCTAGCAGATATTCTGAGACTTCAGTACTTGAACATTGTTTTCTTTCTGTGTGAAGGAATGTTACTGAGTTATGTTTTCTGATTAGAGAAGTAAAATGGCCTTTTATCCTTTTTTTACTTTTGGTTTTTCCCCTCTTATTTTAACTCAAATAGTAATATAGTCTTTTAAATATAGTCTTTTAAAAAATAACCCAATTGCATCACTATTCTAATGTCCCTCTTGTTTTTTTCCTTACCTTCCTTCCTATCTGTAAAATCTTAGCATTGGATGGAACCTTGTTTTTCTGTCGCTAATTTGTGTCTGACTCTTTGCAATCCCATGGACTGTGGCACACCAGGCTTCCCTTTCCTTCACTATCGAGTTTGCTCAAACTCATGTCCATTGAATTGGTTATGCTATCTAACCATCTCATCCTCTGTTGCCCCCTTCTCCTTCCCTCAGTCTTTCCCAGTATCAGGGTCCCTTACAGGTCATTTAATGCAAGAACCCACTTTAGTGGAAGAATCCTTTCTCTGGCATCCATGACAGACGGCCATTTAGCTTTTAAGCAAATATTTCCAGTGATAGTAAGCTCACTATTCCCAAGCAGGTCATTTAATTATTAGGTATCTCTAATTATTAGGGATCTCTTCTTTTATTTTGAGGTGAAAACTATGTCTTTGTAATTCCCGTTGACTAATTTTGAGTTTTGCTCTTAGGAATCACATAGAATTTGACAACTCTGGAAATTTGTGAGGGCAACAATCACTTCCCTGTTCTCTATTCTCTTTTTCTAGGCTAAGTATCCCAGTTTCTTTCAATTATTTACCTTATGACATGGTTTCAAATTCCATCATCATTTTATATCTCTTCTTTGGACAGACTCTGACCTCCTTAAACTGCCCGGAGCTGAATGTAAGATTTAAGATGTAATATGTATAACAAGAACCAAGACATTGTTACTTTCCATGACCTTGTGATTGGAGAATGTAGTCCAGGAGGTCAGGAATTATGTTTGTCTTTCTCACTGTTGTAGCCCACTGCTTACCATATTGCCTAGAATACTGTAACATTCTCAGAAAATATATGTTGTAGAAGCAAATGAGTGCTTTGGCTAATGTAAATCTAGAAATACAGCTAAAGATTGTTAGCTCCTTTAGGATTTTATCTCTGTTGGAGTATGTACAATCAAAACCTTAAAATTCTTATGAACTATTATTAAATTGGGCTTCCCTGGTGGCTCAGCTGGTAAAGAATCTGCCTGCAATGTGGGAGACCTGAGTCCGATCCCTGGGTTGGGAAGATCCCTTGGAGACGGGAAAAGCTACTCACTCCAGTATTCTGGCCTAGAGAATTCCATGGATTGTATAGTTTATGGGGTCCCAAAGAGACACTTTGGAGTGACTTTCACTTTCACTGTTAAATTGGACAACCTCCATCCTGAATATGTATAATTGATATGGTTAAACCTAAGTTTAACCTGATGCTGAAGCTCTAATACCTTGGCCACCTGATGAGAAGAGCCGACTCACTGGAAAAGATCCTGATGCTTGGAAAGACTGAAGGCAGAAGGAGAAGGAGGTGCCAGAGTATGAGATCGTTAGCTAGCATTACCAACTCAGTGGACGTGAATCTGAGCAAACTCCAGGAGATAGTAAAGGACAGGGAAGCCTGGCATCCCGCAGTCCGTGGGGTCACAAAGAGTTGGACACGACTTGGCAACTGAACAACAAACCTAAGTTATTATTTTTCCTATTTATTTATCCATTTGCTCAACAAATATTTAGTGAGTATCTACAGTGTTCTGTGCTAGGTATTAGGTTCTGTTCAAAGTTCTAGGTTCTATGCTGGGTAGCAGCACAAGTTCTGTTCGAGGTACTAAGTGTACCTTGGAAAAGAAAACAAACAGCCCTTCTCTCAGGGCTATCAGTGTGGCTGGAGGTGCTGGCATGGGGCAGACAGACATTGAACAGGTAAATGACAAGTGTGATTGGATACATTGAGAGGAGGACTGTGAAGGAAGTAAGTAGGTACTGGGATAGAGAACTGGGGAAGGGACTTATGTAGACAGTAGGGCTGTCAAGGTAGGTTGCTTTGAGGAGTTATTCAAGCCAAATCGCAAGGTATAAGAAGAAACCAGACTTATTGCAGGGGGTTGGGTGTATTCCAGCCCGAGGAAATGGCATGCACAAGTGACTTTAGCCAGGAAAGTGCTTGGCTAGCATGACAGTAGAATGGAGGCCAGGAGGAAAATGGAATGAGGTGAGGGTGTTGAGATCATAGAAGGAGAAGCGAAGGAGGCTTGCACAGATGTGATAGTGATGCAGACGGTAGAAAATGGACTGAGTCTAAATCTATTTGGGAGGTTATAAGCCTAACAGGTGGACTTGATTAGGAAGGGAAATGGAGGAGGCTGAGCCAAGGATGACACTTAGGTTTTCTGGTTAGAGCATCTGGATGGTGTGTTTGAACCTGGGATAGAAAAAAGAAACCAAGGGTTTAATTTTGGACATATATTGAAGACGCCTGTGAGATATCCATCTCACTTCTTTTCTCTTTTCTATTTTGGTTCTAGTGCTAGACCTCCTCTATTAAGCCATTTGTCAGAGTGGGTCAATGAAGTGTTATAAAAATGCCTTCAGGCTCAGACATGAAATTACCTGTGTTATTGAGAAACATGCTAATGAGAACAAGCTAGAGAAACTAAGGGCAGTTGCAAGGCTCTTCAAGTTTATCTGCTCAGGATTGGTTTCAGCTTCCCCAGGGATACCCATTGTGAATTTATTCACTGATAACCTGAATTTACCCAGTCATTTGTTGAGCTTCTCTCTGCTTCTAGGTCTGTCCTGCTTCCACTTTGTTTACCCGCTTCCCTGTTTAAAAACGTCCAGTGGTTCTCCACTGCCTTCAGAATAAAGTCTGAACTATTTAGCCTGATATTCAAATCCTTTTGTAATCTGCTTTCTTTGTCTATCTTTCCTTGGCTCCCCATTCCATCTTCACATACACTCCATGAGAAGAGAAATATGTAGGTAAATTGTGAACTTGAAATTGGTGGCAATAGGGGTAGTCTTGGCCAGATTGAAAGCCTGTCCATAAATTCTTAACAGAAATTTCCTCCTTTCCTCCCCCTCCTCCTCCTCCTCCTTCTTGAAGTGTACTTGAATTACAATATTGTGTTAGATTCAGGTATACAGCAAAGTGATTCAGTTATATATATATATATATTTTCTTCAGCTTATTTTCCATTTTGGATTATTAAAAGGACTGAATATAGTTCCCAGTGTTATATAGTTGCTTATCTAATTTTTTGCACAGTAGTTTTTATCTGTTAATCCAGTTCAGTTCAGTCACTCAGTCATGTCCGACTCTTTGCCACCCCACAGACTGCAGCATGTCAGGCCTCCCTGTCCATCACCAGCTCCCGGAGCTTACTCAAGCTCACGTCCATAGAGTTGGTGATGCCATCCAACCATCTCATCCTCTGTCGCCCCCTTCTCCTCTTGCCTTCAATCTTTCCCAGCATCAGGGTCTTTTCCAATGAGTTAGTTCTTCGTATCAGGTGGAGTTTCAGCTTCAGCATCAGTCCTTCCAATGAACACCCAGGACTGATCTCCTTTAGGATGGACTGGTTGGATCTCCTTGCAGTCCAAGGGATTCCCAAGAGTCTTCTCCAACACCACATTTCAAAAGCATCAATTCTTCGGTGCTCAGCTTTCTTTATATTCCAGCTCTCACATCCATACATAACTACTGGAAAAACCATAGCTTTGACTAGATGGATCTTTGTTGGCAAAGTAATGTCTCTGCTTTTTTAATATGCTGTCCAGATTGGTCATAACTTTTTTTCCAAGGAGCAAGCGTCTTTTAAGTTCATGGCTGCAGTCTCCATCTGTAGTGATTTTGGAGCCCCCCAAAATAAAGTCTTTCACTGCTTCCACTGTTTCCCCATTTATTTGTCATGAAGTGATGGGACCAGATGCCATGATCTTAGTTTTCTGAATGTTGAGTTTTAAGCCAACTTTTTCACTCTCCTTTTTCACTCTCATCAAGAGGCTCTTTAGTTCTTCTTCACTCTCTGCCATAAGGGTGGTGTCATCTGCATATCTGAGGTTATTGATATTTCTCCTGGCAATCTTGATTCCAGCTTGTGCTTCATCCAGTCCAGCATTTCTCATGATGTACTCTGCATATAAGTTAAATAAGCAGGGTAACAATATACAGCCTTGACGTACTTCTTTCTTCACTTGGAACCAGTCTGTTGTTCCATGTCCAGTTCTAACTGTTGCTTCTTGACCTGCATACAGATTTCTCAGGAGGCAGGTCACGTGATCTGGTAGTCCCATCTCTTGATGAATTTTCCACAGTTTGTTGTGATCCACACAGTCAAAGGCTTTGGTGTAGTCAATAAAACAGAAGTAGATATTTTTCTGGAACTCTCTTGCTTTTTCAATGATCCAGAGGATGTTGGCAATTTGATCTCTGGTTCCTCTGCCTTTTCTAAACCTGGCTTGAACATCTGGAAGTTCATGGTTCACATACTGCTGAAGCCTGGCTTGGAGGATTTTGAGCATTACTTTGCTTGCATGTGAGATGAGTGCAATTGTGTGGTAGTTTGAACATTCTTTGGCATTGCCTATCTTTGGGATTGGAATGAAAACTGACCTTTTCCAGTCCCGTGGCCACTGCTTTTCCACAGTTTTCCAAATTTTCTGGCATATTGAGTGTAGCACTTTCACAGCATCATCTTTTAGGATTTGAAATAGCTCAACTGGAATTCTATCACCTCCACTAGCTTTGTTCATGGTGATACCTCCTAAGGCCCACTTGACTTCACAATCCGGGATGTCTGGCTCTAGGTTAGTGATCACACCATTGTGTTATCTGGCTCATGAAGATCTTTTTCGTATAGTTCTTCTGTGTATTCTTGCCCCCTCTTCTTAATATCTTCTGCTTCTGGTTAATCAAGTACTCCTAATTTATCCCTCCCCACACTTCCCTTTTCTCCTTTGGTAACAAGTTTGTTTTCTGTGTCTGTAAGTCTGTTTCTGTTTTGTGTATGGATTTATTTGTATTAGTTTTTGATTCCACATATAAATGGTGTAATATTTGTCTTTTTCTGATTTACTTCACTTAGTGTGATATTCTCTAGGACCATCCACGTTGTGCAAATGGCAATGTTTTATTCTTTTAATGGTTGACTAATATTCCATTATATATACACACACAACCCCCCACACTTTCTTAAATCAGTCATCTGTTGATGGGCACTTGTGTCATTTCTATGTCTTGACTATTGTAAATAGCGCTGCTGTGAACATTGAGGTACATGTATCTTTTCGAATTAGAGTTTTTGTCTTTTCTGGACAGACGCCCAAGAGTAGGATTGCTGGATCATATGGTAGCTGTATTTTTAGTTTTTTAAGGAACATCCATACTGTTTTCCATAGTGACTGTGCCAATTTACATTCCCACCAACAGCGTAGGAAGGTTCCAGATAGTGGTTTCTTTAGCAGAGAACAGTGGGATAGAAGTACCCAGATTTGGAAAGACAGACACTATTCTTGGAATTTACAATAGAATCACCAGCTTGTAGTACATTAATAGTTTCATTAAAACATGGTTTAATTCTGTGATCTGTGACAAAAAATTTAACCTCCCCAGAACCAGTTTATATTTATCTGGGAAATGAAAAACACCTACCGTTTAGAGTGATTCTAGGATAACATGGTAAATTGTGTGATGTATGGTATTTCGTAGGTACTCAATAAATGGTAGCTACTATTATTAGTATTTCAGTTAGAATTAATTTTAAATTGTATCTATTCTAACCTTATGTTCTTGTAGCCCCATATCACCTACTCTGGACTACTTAACTAGTTCTTGAATAGCTACAGTATTCTAATAATGCTAGTTCTGTTCCTCATCTGGAATTTCATCTGTTCTTTGCACTTCAGGTTGCTTTCTATTGACATCTTGTACTCATCCTCCAAAGCACAGCTTAAAAAACGGTTTCTACGAGACTTTTTGTGATCACTCTAGTTGAAAGTACTTTGTATTTCTCTGGTGCTTAGTTGGTTCCACTCATGAAGCCTTGCCTGATTAAGCGCCAAGTACTACCTTGTGTCTTGGTTATTTGTGTATATGTCTTGGAGAAGGCAATGACACCCCACTCCAGTACTCTTGCTTGGAAAATTTCTTGGACGGAGGAGCCTGGTAGCTGCAGTACATGGGGTCACTAGGAGTCATACACGACTGAGTGACTTCACTTTCACTTTTCACATTCATGCATTGGAGAAGGAAATGGCAGCTCACTCCAGTATTCTTGCCTGGAGAATCCCAGGGATGGGGGAGCCTGGTAGGCAGCAAGGTGTCGCACAGAGTCGGACACGACTGAAGCGACTTAGCAGCAGCAGTATATGTCTTATCTCCTTGAGAATTGTATATTATCCTTTTTGTTTCCCTCGAAAAGACCTGAGCCAAAACCTTATATATGATTAGCATCCAGTAAACACTGATAGATGTTCAGTGAACTAATTTGAGGAGTATTACCAATAATTAAATTCTATCATTAAATGGTGACTGTAAGGGAAATTTTCTTAGTCATTCCAAACTGTAGTGTTTTTACCAAGTTTTCCACCTAAAAAACATTAGTGGAGCACTGACTGTACTGTTAGAAAGAGATACAAAAAAATGAAAGATGTTGTCCGGCCCTTGCAATCTGCTCAGTATCAGGTTTGTGAAGATCTGATTTGCTTGAAGTCAACAGATGTACAGCATTAAAGTAATTGTATCTTTGAGAGCAGATGGAGTATAATTCCTCGGGTTTGAAGGATTAGGATCATAATGGAATGGGACCACTCATCACTGTCTTTTCGACTGTGCCGATCTTTTTTTCCCTTTTTTAAAATCAGAAGACATCTTTCTGACATTAAATAAATAGATAACTCCTTTTGGTTTTGTATCCAGGATAAAAATAGTATCATTTACACAGGAAGAGCCTGTTTGTAGAGCATTTATCCTGTCTTTGCTGCTTGACTTCTTTGTATCTCTTTTCCTGGTTACCCATCCTATCTTTTGCAATTGGAGAACCTGGCTGCATGTGTAACAGGTTTGTCAGGATGAGTTTATTTGAGCTTTTAGGAATTGGTCCGTAGGACTTTATTTTTATTTTTTGCTATTTATTTTTTGTTTAGTCCTCATCAGTATCAGAGTTAACTGGAGAAACTTGCCTGATATATTGGTTTCAGTTGTTACACCCCCATCCTCCCTCCCTCCTTTTGCTCCTGTGACTCTTAGTAAATGCTTTGCTACCCGTATGTGCCTGTCTGGAAAGGACACATATGAAAACTGTCATTAATAATTAATTTTATTCCCTTTATCCTTGTATAGATTGAATTGTAGCATCTCTGCTGAATCTGTGTTGTCTTGATTCCCTGGTTGTTTTCTTGCATTTATGATATTACCTGAGGTTGGTTTCTGTATGTTCTAAGAGAATTCTTTTACCCTTCTGCTTGTTTACCTGTTCCTCATATGGTATTCTCATCTCTTTTTTTACTTGTATTTAGCTTTTTTTAAAAAAAAATGAGTGTAATTATGTGTGGCGAAGTGTTTTGGTTTTGTACTGATAGATATGTTTTCTAATTCTTTATTCATATGTCTTGATTATTCCTCCCTAAATGTGGCAAAGAGATTCATATCAATGGAGCTGTCTAACCACCCAGGAATTGAAGCCATGTCTCCTGCATTGGGAGCAGATTCTTAACCTGCTGAGACATCAGGGGAGCCTCACAGGAGATCATATCAATGGAGAAAGTCAAGTGTCAAGTAGTCAAGTGTCAGGGCTGCATGGACAGCTTGAAATTGCCACAGATCTGTGGTAGAAAAATTCGATTAACTTTTGATTAAATACCAGATGAGTTCTAGAAACATGTTAATGGTCAGGTTCCACATTTAATAGTATACTGCATTCTTTGCTGACTCATTCATTAATTCAGCAAGCATTTGTTGGGCATTTATTGTGTTAACTATTTCTCGCTGTTCACATTCCACTTTCTGAAGGTAGCTTTCTCCCATCTTTGTTTCTCAGACATTTTGAGTATGTTTCCAAAGAAATAATAGTTTTCTCTGCCTTGCTACTCAAAAGTGTGGTCAGTGGGCCAGCAGCATTGGCAATATCTGGGAGCTCGTTAAAAACGTAGAGTCAGGCCCCGTTCCAGACCTGCTGAATCAGAATCTGTATTTTAAGATTACTGGGTGATTCAACACACATTAAATGTTAACAAGCACACATATAGCATACAAATTGTAACTGCGTGTGCATTTTAAACAGTTGAGTGCTCATACTCATTCAGCTACTTTGAGATGACATCTTTTCATGGGAAAAAAATCATAGGAATATCCTTAGAAGACCTTTCCTGTTTTTTTAATGATAAAAAATTGAAAACACAAGAAAAACACTCTTTATTTATTGAAAAATACATGTCAAAGATTGTTGGAATTGAATTTAAGCGATTTTCGTGTCTGCTAAAATGTTCACGAAAGATTCATAATTTTTTATGGATCTTTGAGAGAGATCCTGTTGTAAAGTCTGTTGTGTGGGAACAGTTCCATGTAGAAGTTGCTTCTGTGTCTTTTCAGTAAGATGAATGATAAAGTCACATCCAAAATCTGTGGAAAATAGTGCTCAGTCCTCAGCCTGTCCTCTTGTTTATTTTTGCAAAGGAAGTCTGAAGTAAATCGGTGCTCTCAAATCAAATCATAACTCTTTGAGAGTAACTGGTGGTTTGATATTCACGTTTTCTTTCTGGGTCAAGTTTGATTATTTAGAGATTAAACAAAAAGAATCTTGGAAAAATCAGTTGCCTACTCCTAATATAAGGAGGAATTAAGACAAGTGTACCTCACTCAAGGGTAGCAAATTCAGAATATACATTGATTGGTAAATATTTAAGTAGTGTTTATAAAGACCTTATTGTGTCATTTATTAGCACAGAGTAGTTTTGATGACTTAATAGATGAAATTGGAGAATATGCTTCTGTGAATATTTTGATTATTTAATAATGCTCAAAATAGAATAATTTAAGTAGATCAGCAGTAAGAACTCACATAAAGGCTTTTCCTTTTATTATACCTTTATTTATTTCAATATCACTTACAGTGGTTTGTCACCTACTATCATTGTGACCTTGGGCCAGTTTTACTCTGAATTTGTTTCCTCAGCGATGAGATTAAGCAATTCCATTTTCCTTTTCAGGGTTATTGAAAGGCTTACTTTAAATAATGTAGATAATGTCCCTGACCCCAGGGCCTGGCACTGAAATAGTGTTTGATGCCATTAGCTTCCTTCTCTTTTCACTGCTTTGTTCCACTTATACACAATTATTTAGATTTCACTCATTGTAAATAAGAATTCTCTTAAATATTCTTTCATTATACTGATTAAAGTTGAATCAAGACTATAAACTCCATGATGACATAGACCTACTTGTTTTGTTTACTGTTGTATCCCTAGCATAGGACTAGGGAGCATTTGAAGCAGATTTACTTGAATAATTTAGAGAACACCGTTGCAGTTTTTTTCAGGTATATTCAATTGAAATTAACTTACTCAACAGACTTTTTTAATACCTGTAATGTGCCAGGTACTATTCTGTCCTCATGGAACTTAAATTTTAAGTTCTTTCTCTCAAAACTCCCAGTACTATTAGTCAAGTCGCATAATAATGCCAAAGAGTAATGTCACTAAATGGGGGGAAAGAAGACAAAAACCAGTAAACAAGTTAACAGGATAATTGTAAATAGTAATAAGTGCTATGAGACCATCTGGAGGGCCATTATTTCAGATAGGATGTGATTGGGAAGCCTTTCTAAAGAGGTGACATCTGAGCAGAGGCAGTAATGATGAGAAGGGACCTGCTTTCAAATATCCAGGAGTGGAACATCATAGAGAGACCAGCAAGTGTAAAAGGTCTGAGGATGGAATTGGCCAAATATGGTTCATCAGTTCAGATTTTTAGCATCGAATTAAATCACTTCATCTAAACAGCATGGAGCAGAAGCAAAGACATCATAAACACTGCTTTTTGAGTGGAGTACTTTTAGGTATAACCGTAAGTGTAAGGTCATTATTAGTCGACTTCATTGCTCAATGGTTCCCTGGTGTGTTGGTTACCCTTTAGTGACATTACTCTTTGGCATTATTATGTGACTTGACTAATAGTACTGAGAGTTTTGAGAGAAAGAGACTAGAGACCAACAAGTTTGAAATATGTGAGGCCTACAGCTTGCTTTCTCTTCTCTTACAGTTGAATCAGTATTTGCTTTCTAATCAATATTTTTCTTCTCTATTTTGCATCTTCATTTTTCTCTATTATCTCTCTATTTTCCTCTCTTGTAATAGTTCACTGCTGCTCTGAAAAATGAAGAGTATTCTAAATCATATTTGTCAGAAGGAAAAAAGATCTTAAAAAACTTAAAGTCAGAGACTTTGGCAATTTAATGTTGTAACACGAAATCCTAAGGATTTGTTTTGTGATTATTTTAACTGTATACTTGTCATTGCTGTTGTCAAGTCTGATAACAAATGGTCAGAATTCTACATTTCTGTTCTTAATATGCATTCTGAGAAATATAAACAATAAGACTGGAGAGCCGAGGAATCTTTTAATCCCATCATCTCTTGGGATGTAGAGAATTTTGCAGATAATTTCTACAAACCTTGTACCCGCAGATTGATGCTGTCAAAGAATAGTGTATAAGTGAGATCTTTTTTTAGGAAGGATAAAACTGTGCTATACATAGTTTTGAGCTTTGAATTTAAAATATGCATTTCACTAAGCTGGCTTTCAGGGGGTCCTATTTTAAGCTAATTTCTCTATGTCATAACTTTAGCAAGTCAAGCATTAATAATTTATCCAGGATGTATAGGTAAGATATTTTTGTGCTTTAATGGAGTCTCCTGTTTAATGGACTAGAGCACTGTCTGTTGGTGGTTAAATACCTAAAAATACTAATTCTGTCACACTTGACCTGATTGAGGGTTTTGCCTTCAGTAATGCATTCTGTTTCTAAGAGCCCCCCTTTGCCATCTTCTTTTTAATAGCAACATCATGACAACAGAGAAGAGTTTAGTGGCTGAACCTGAAAATCCACAGCACCAACCACAGAAGGAAGAGGGTGAGGGAGCCACAAACTCCGGTCAACAGGAAACTCAGCTGGAAGAGGCTTCTCAAGCAGCAGCTGAGGGAGATAATCAGTGTGAGCAGAAGCTGAAAACATCTAATGGAGACACTCCGACACATGAAGACTTGACCAAGAACAAGGAGCGGACATCAGAAAACAGGGGCCTGTCACGGCTGTTCTCCTCATTTCTCAAAAGGCCTAAATCTCAGGTGTCTGAGGAGGAAGGCAAAGAAGTAGAGTCAGCTAAAGAGAAAGGTGAAGGAGGTCAGAAAGAGATAGAATTTGGAGCTAGTCTTGACGAAGAGATCATTTTAAAGGCCCCAATTGCAGCTCCTGAACCTGAGCTCAAAACAGACCCATCCTTGGATCTCCATTCATTAAGCAGTGCAGAAACTCAGGTAAGGGTATGCTATTGAGTGGGAGGCGAAAGCAGGTTAAACAATTTTCCTTCAAGAACATTTGGTTTTTTTTTCTTACTAGCTAGTTGACTTAGATATTGTTAGTAATAAGTAACACAATGCTTTGGAGTTTCTGCTCTAAAGAAATTAACACGGTCAAGATACTTACTTATGTTGGGGACTTCCCTGGCAGTGCAGTAGTTAAGACTTCACCTCCAGCGCTGGGGTTGCAGGTTCAATCCCTGGTGGGGAAACCAAGATCCCACATGCCTCCTGGCCAAAAGAAGAAAACATGAAACAGAAGCAGCACTTTAACAAATTCAATAAAGACTTAAAAAAAGATACTTATACTGTCTAAATCAAAAAAGAGAAAATGAAAGAAATGTATCAAATGAATTTATATTTTGCTACAATGATGGAACAAGTCCAGGAGTTTTAATGGTGAGGGGGAAGGAAGTGAAATGGTTTAGAGTGCATTTTAGTGGAATTATTAGAAATGGGATAATTTATCAACAAACATAGTTCTTTTATGGAAATCTTTATAAAAGCCTTGGGATAGATTCAGGCCACCCAAAAGTAGGTAATAAGTTTGAACCATGTCTGCCTTATCTTTGTTGTTTTCTACAACTAGATCGTATTTCCACAGAGTGTAAGATATAGATGAAGAAATTTAACTCTTTTATATCACCTTTGTAATATATAGTAGTTGCAGGGAGGCTTAGTTGTTAGTGTACTTAAACTGAGAATGAGTTGTGAGTCTGGTCATCTGTCCAAAAACCTTGGGAAAATATTAGTACTGCAATTCAAACTATTTTCTAGGAGTGTCATTTGTTTTCAGGCTTAATAAATTACAAATTAAGAGTTATTTTCAAAGTATTTTATTTTCAAAACATGCGGGCATTTTGTATATTGTAAAATGTGTAAGTCCTATATGTTTCCATTATAGGTTTCAGACTTGGGCTATATAGTTTTATTAGATTTAAAAAATAATATATGTATTTCTGGAAATATTGCTTGCATATTAAAAGTTCTAAGTAAAATTTAGGATAAAGTTGTTATTATGTATTTGCTATTAGCAGCTTCCCTGGTGGCTCAGAGGTTAAAGTGTCTGTCTGGAATGCGGGAGACCCGGGTTTGATTCCTGAGTTGGGAAGATCCCCTGGAGAAGGAAATAGCAACCCACTCCAGTACTCTTGCCTGGAGAATCCCATGGAGGGAGGAGGCTGGTAGGCTACAGTTCATGGGGTCGCAAAGAGTCGGACGTGACTCAGCGACTTCACTCACTTATTAGTGAAAGTAGGTTGAAGACAAAGTTTTATTTATAGTATATGACTAGAAGATTCAGTCACAGACAAGTGACACTTTTGCTTTATTTTCTCCTCTGTACAATGAGGATAATAATATTCACCATACTTGGGCATTATGAGGATTAAAAAGGATACATATATCTGACATACTATAAGCACCAAATAAATGTTAGTTATTATTACTTTAATAAAAATATATAAGCAATAAAGGCAGAGAAACCACATATTTTAGTGTCATTAATTTAATTTGATTATAGGAATGCTAAAGGAGTTAAATTATGTTTCAGGAAGTCTGGTAGTTTCAAGAGGTTTTAGCTGCCTTTTCCCCCCTTTGCTTTATGTACTGAAAAATCTCTATCTTGTTTTAGTTAGCATTTGAATCAGGATTAGTCTGTTTTGTCTAAAGATCATAACATTTGTATTTAAGTTGATACAGATGATAAATTTTAGATTTAACTAAAATCTCATTCATTGATTTCATAGTAGAATTTTATTTGAATGATCCTCTTCTATATAGGATTTTTAAAATTGAGTTTGCAAAAAAAGAAAAAAAATTGAGTTTGCATTGTAGGATTGCACTGGCCTTCATCTAGGGTACTTTGGGTTTTTTGGAAACCATGCGTCATTTTTTAATACTTTTTTATTCACTCAACAAATTTGCTGAAAACCTACTGTGTGTGCCAGGCCCTAAGCTGGACAGACATTGGTAAACAAAAAACTACAATATGGCAGAGGTCATGAATTCTGGAGTCTGACTGGTATGTGACTTGTTGACTGTATGATCCTACCTGATTAACTTCTCTGCCTTCAATTTTTTATTTGTCAAGGGGGGATAATAATTGTATATTCCCCACAGGGTTAAATGAGTTCATATAAGTAATGCTTTTAGAACAATAATGACCCATTGTAATTTCTGTATAAATG
Source organism: Muntiacus reevesi (assembly GCF_963930625.1). Taxonomy (NCBI): domain Eukaryota; kingdom Metazoa; phylum Chordata; class Mammalia; order Artiodactyla; family Cervidae; genus Muntiacus; species Muntiacus reevesi. The sequence goes on from NC_089251.1 coordinate 113,205,903, forward strand.
TTTGTTGTTGTTATTATTGAACAAACATGATCCCTACTCTTGATAACTTTATGGTCTAATGGAAGAGACAAAAAAATGTAGTAAATACAAAATAATTATTTATCGTCATAAATGTTAGAAGGCAACAAACAGGGTACTGACATGAAGAGTACTGGTAGAGTGGGGATAGGCCAGATGGGATATTCCACGGATGGAGGAGCCTGGGGGTGGCTACAGTCCATGGGGTCGCAAAGAGTCGGACATGACTGAGCGACTTCACTTCAGTAGTATCTAATGCAGGAGGAAGTGAAGTCGCTCAGTCGTGTCCAAATCTTTGCGACCCCATGGACTGTAGCCTACCACGCTCCTCCGTCCATGGGATTTTCCAGGCAAGAGTACTGGAGTGGGGTGCCATTTCCTTTGCCTTAGGATCTTCCCAACCCAGGGATCAAACCCCGGTCTCCTGCACTGTAGGCAGACGCTTTACCATCTGAGCCACCAGGAGCAGGAGCCAAATAATTAAATCCTCCTCAAATGTCAACTATGTTTTCTTTTGAAAGAAAAGGATTAGTGAGGTTTAGTTAAGAACCAGCAGTTTTATTAAAAGTAAGTAGGGGTATGCCAAAATGTCTCACTTACCTGTATTACTTTGGAATGACTTAATGGTTGCCCTAGGGGATCTAGATTTCAGTCTGTCTCTTGCTTCTTTGAATCTTCTTTGCATTTGTCATGGTTTATCCCTAGGAAAAATTACATCATTAGTATTTGCAATTGTTAGCCTACTACATCTGTTGCCTTTTCTCTAAATTGGTCAAGAACCCCTCTTAGCCATTCATAAAATTTAGACTGCATGACTAATAACAGCCTGTTTTGCAATTCATAAGGCTACCTCATTAGAATTGAGGAGCAAGGGGCAAAGATGTTTAAGTTTTGATAGAGTTTAAGAATAGATAATGGTATAACCAGTAAAAATATATAGTGCTGACAGCAACAGATTGGTATGTTCTAGTTTACTTGAAACCTTCATTTATTGATTTGAAAAATGACATTCCACCTGAAGATAGAATTTTACCTTATATCAGGGGCCTTCTATGGTGGCTCAGCTGGTAAAGAATCTGCCTGCAATGCAGGAGATCCAGATTTGATCCCTGGGTCGGGACGATCCCCTGGAGAAGGGAATGGCTACCCACTTCAGTTTTAGGGAAAAAAAGAACAAATTTTACCTTATATTATAAAGTTTTGGGACTAGCAGAGTCTGTGGATCTTTGGGGAGATCATATCTTGTATAGAAAGTAATTATTTAATCTTCTTATCACTTGTATTTGTTTTAACAGTTTTCTTCTTCAGTTAGTGCTTTTATTGGTAGCCATATTATAAGCAAACATGTACAGCATGTTGTGTGAAGTGTCTTTATTACTGACTTGGTGATGTCATGGCTATATAGCCTGCTCAGGAAGAACACAGAGAAGATCCCGATTTTGAGACTAAGGAAGAAGGAGGACTTGAGGAGTGCTCTAAAATAGAAGTAAAAGAAGAAGGTCCTGAATCAAAAGCAGAGAGAGAATTAAAGGCTTCCCAGAAATCCATCAAAAGGCACAGAAGCATGCATTGCAAGGTCTCTCTGTTGGACGACACAGTTTATGAATGTGTGGTGGAGGTGAGTGCATTTTGATTCCCAGTAGTTATAACGCTTACAGATTGTTTTATGTAGGATTGGATAAAGTGGTGCCATGGTCTGAGGTAAGACCTTATGTAACGACTGTTTCTATGGACTGAAATGTTAATAGTGATTTTTGGGGGTGGAGATGTGAAAGGATTATGAGTGAGTCTTATTTTCTTCTCCAGTTTTTTCTATATCTGCCAAATATATGTATTGTGAATTGAGTGTTACTTTTATAACCCAAAATAATTTTAAGAAATAAAAAAGATTATTTATAGAGTGACCTTTCATGACTAGATTTCCCAGGATAGCCTCAGTTTCTAGGTCTAGCAGTCCCCATAATTGTATTTGTCAAAAAAAAAAAAAATTACTACATGTTCATTTTTGCTCTCCCAGATCTAAACCTTAATAAGCTTTAGTTTATTTAATGTATTTCTTTAGCTCCATGAGATAGGATATAAAAAACTTACATCAAGTAATGCCATTTGTTAAAATTCTCTATTATTTCCAGGAAGAATAAATAATTGAATCAAGAATAGAAAAGTCAGAGTTATTAATATTTCAATTATTCTTTTGCTTCAAGACAAGTGAAAATCCTTGAAAATCTGTCAGCTGTTTTTTTAAATTAGAGCAGTAATTATCAATTATAATATGCTTGATAAAAAGCAATTGTTGAGATTATTTCTAATACATATAACTCATATATACTTGTATCTTAGGTATATAACATTATTTTTAATTTGATTTATTTATGTGCAAATATATCAAAGCACAAATAAGTAGTCTAAAATATTATATTGTATTTATTAATAGAAATTCCCTCTTGAAGTTTTGAAAAATAAGAAAAATACACTGTTGCATTTTAAAAATGGCTACTATTCCTAGTAACTAGAGGAGACCTGGGGTCTGCTCTTTCTTCTTCTCACTACTAACTAGTCTGGAGATGGAGAGAGTTATTCCACATTCATCCTTCACACTCAGATGAAAATCTAGATAGGACTCCCTTTATCTGAAGCATGTGGGGGCGGATGTGTTTTGGTATTCAAAATATTTGGAGCTTTAGAAAAGCAATAAGTACATACTCTGGAAATTTTATAATACACCCAGCCAAGTGTGTAGCAGTAGGCACATGACCAAGCATGTTATTTCTATGGTAAAATATATGAAGATGCTAAGTTGGATAAATAAAAATAAAAACTAACCCATAATGGATCAGGTTAGCATTTGCCTTCAGAAGAGCTTTGAACAAAAACAAAATAAACGTCACCTTTTACTTTTTAGAACTTCTGAATTTTGGAAGTATAAATAAGAGAGTAGGGACCTGTATGTGAAGAATTCCCAAGTCAATTCTGTCCTTTAGAATGAAACATAGAAGGGAGAAGGTGAAGAAAATGATGTAATGTAGATGAGATAAGTCTAAAAATGATTTAGCAACTATGTGAATTACTAATAGTCATGAAAAATAGCTCATTGAGAGAAGGGTATGTGTCATGTACATGTGCCAATGATTTCTAATGTTTTGAAAAATTTAAACTATATTTCTCAGAAGGTATTAGCATGTTTAATTTTTTCAACATTTCCAGTTGTTAGGTAGGACAGATATAAATATTCTTATCATCTTACAGATGAGAAAGTAATGTTCAGAAATATTAATTGAATCAACTCTCGTTGTTTAGCTAGTAAATGAAAAAGCTGGGACTTTTTTTACTCTAAATCTCAACCCCTAAGTTACGGCATTTCCTCCCTATAAACAGGAATATAAGTATCTCAGACTGGTGGTGGTTTGATTTTCTAGGTAGAGCAATGTTAAGAGATTATTTGTAGCACAATTATAAGAGTAATGTCTGTGCTCTGTAGGACTTCCCTGGTAGCTCAGCTGGTAAAGAATCTGCCTACGTTAATACAAGCGTCTCAAATTGGTGGTGGTTTGATTTTCTAGGTAGAGGAATGTTAAGAAATTATTTGGAGCACAATTGTGAGAGTAATGTCTATAGAACATCTAAAATCTTATAGTTTATGCATTTTTCTGAAAGAGATGGCAGTGAGTTGAGACACAGCTCATTGACTTGGGGCTTTTGATCTGGGAATGATAGTCTGATGATTTCCATAGCCACTGTTAACTATTAGAGTCGACAGCTGATTTAGCTATTTCAGGTGCTCACAGTGACTGACAGGAGCCCATAGCAAGCTTCAGGAAATATCGCACCAAAAATAAAGAATGTAATGTTTAGGATGGAGGGCAGGGGATGCTCAATGCAGGGAATGTGGGATTTTGCTTTGAATTGTAGCACCATTTCCAAGCAACCATGTCTGTGTTGCATATTTAAACTGACAAGTTAAGAAACAGGATTTTTGTTATTTTGTTCTATTTACACTGGGTAGCCATCTGAAAGTGTTAGTAACCAAGGAGAAAAGAGGAAATTGGAACCTGACATTTTATGTTATTTCATGATAAATACAAGAATAAGTGGAAACCTCAACCAAAATATGTATATCTTTGCAGAAACATGCTAAGGGACAAGATTTACTTAAACGAGTGTGTGAACACCTCAATCTTTTGGAGGAAGACTACTTTGGTCTGGCCATTTGGGAAAATGCAACCTCAAAGGTGAGAAGACTGCTTGAAATATAAGAAACTGACCTCCCCAAATTGCTTTTTTTTATTATCAGACATATATTTGTATTTCTTCCTATGCTGATTTTGAAGTGGATAACTACAGCAACTAGGTTGGTCCTCGTTGCCAAAATTGTTTTAACTCATTTATTGTTGTTAAGAATGTATTTATGCCTGCCTCTCCAAGATACAGTGTAACTTAATAAGGTAAGCTTGAAGGTAACTAAAAAACAATGTCTCTAAAACCACAAGATTGAGGGCAGGAGGAGAAGGGGACGACAGAGGATGAGATGGTTGGATGGCATCACCTACTCGATGGACATGGGTTGGGTGGACTCCGGGAGTTGGTGATGGACAGGGAGGCCTGGCGTGCTGCAGTTCATGGGGTCTCAAAGAGTCGGACACGACTGAGCGACTGAACTGAACTGAAAAAACAATGTCTCTAAAACCACAGCGAAAAGCTTTCTGCAGCTGTTAGAAAATTCTCCCCTGAACTGAGAAAAATACTCTGAGAAGTATTTTGTGTTATACAATCTCAGTGAGATAAAATCAAATGTTTTTATATTATGTGTGTGTACCCCATTCAGGTTTATGTTAGAGTATCTGAGAACACTTATTTGGCATATAAATGAAGTCACTGAGTGCCGGCGCCTACTTTTTTTTTTTTAACATCGTTGTTATAATTTTTCTATGAACCAAATATTCTTAAATTGCTGGGAACTCACTCATCTGAAGGCATTCAGCAGTGAAAATTCTTTCAGTTTACAGTTGAACTTCCAGGGCTTACATTGGTACAAAACTGTTAGTTGCGTGGAAAACTTTTCGCCTTTGTTAGGGTCATCTGCCCTCTGTCGTATCAGCAAGTTTTATTTCCTTATAGTAGTTCTTACTACCCTATTTATTTTTTAATGAGAAAACATTAAATTGCTTTATTTATATTAATTGATCTGTTTATGTATAAAGTAATGTTAAAAGTGTCCAATATAAAAGCTGAATTTGTTTGTTTATACAGCAAAGTATAAATCTGGCTATGTAAAAAAGGGCTTATTGTCCCCCTTCCTTAGATAAAATATTTCTGGGCAAAAAAGTTGATGTCTCTGAATCATCATCTAGTTTCAGCTTCTCTCATGTTTGCAAGAACCTCTTCTGGGGAAGTCAGTGAACTAGAGAATTTGGAAAACATAGGGCCTTTCCCCCATTCTTTTGAGAAACATTTTCTAACTGTCTCTAAGAATTAAAGATGTTTTGATTGTTCACTATTAACCTTTTCTATGGGCTTCCCTGATGGCTCAGATGGTAAAGAATCTGCCTGCAATGCAGGAGACCCGGGTTTGATCCCTGGGTCAGGAAGATCCCTGGAGAAGGAAATGGCAACCCACTCCAGTATTCTTGCCTGGAAAATCCCCATGGGCAGAGGAGCCTGGCGGGCTGCAGTCCGTGGGGTTATAAAGAGTGAGACATGACTGAGTGACTCACACACACCTCTTCCATTAGACTGACAGCCCCTTGAGGACAAGCTCTATTTTTTAAGGACAATCACTATTTTTAAATCCTTTTCTGTAACTTTGGTGCCTAGCACACGGAGGTATTCTACCAATACCTTTTGGCTAAATAAAATGCTCTGAAGTGAATAATTGAACCTGGGTCCCCTGCATTGCAGGCAGATTCTTTACCATCTGAGCCACCAGAGGGGTCCTCAAAGTAATATATAATCAAATGTAAGATTGTGGTGATCAAGCTCACTCCTTGGGTAGGGCGGGGATGGCCACCTTGGACTTTGCCCTTGGTGGTACAGGGTGAGGAAGAGACACCTCACTCTTCTAAATACAACTGAAATTCCATTCTAAACTTTTGGAAGAGGGAACAATGAGGGGCGGGGATTGGGAGGAGGCATGGAATGGGCTCCTAGGGTGCCGATAATGGTATATGTTCACTTTGATAATTTATTGATCTGTACATATGTTTTATGTACTTTTTTGTATATGTTTTATGTCAATAAAAAATCTCTTAGTTCAATTTAGAAATTTCTGTCTTTAAACATTTCTCAAGTTGCCTATGGAATGGTGAGGCTCTTTTAAAGTGCTGTTAATTTTGCATGGTCCACGGTGGGTTGAGGAGTCCTGCCTTCATGGTGTGCAGACTTTAACTGTGGTTGGAGAACAGTGAAGGCAGAAATTAGTGTGGGCAAGAGTAGTCAGAGAAAGCAAAATAGTATTCATTCAGTAAACATTAACTGAGCACGAACTGCGTACCAGGTACTGTGCTGACATGGAGAACTTGAATGAGACTGGAGGTTAAAGTTGGAGGAAAAATTAAGATCCGGGTGATATCAATAATCCTGGTTGTAGAGCTTTACAGAATAATAAAAATAGCAAGTGCTTATTTAACATTTCTTATTTACTAAAAACTTTATGTATATATGAACTCTTTTAATCTTCACGATAACTCTGAGGTAGGCACTACCTCTAATATCGCATTTTATTTCCTCTAATAGATGAGGAAACTGAGGTACAGAGATGCTTAAAATCACTAAGCCAGAAAGTAGTAGACCTAGGATTCAAGCCCTAGGTCTGACTCCTTGTTTCTCTGTTTAGAAGTGCTATACTATGTGAAACAAATGCAAAGAATATTGGAAATGTAGGTTGACCTGGAGACACTTTTAGAGATGGTCAGTAACCCTGCTTTTCTGTGGTTAATGTATTTTGGAGTTCTATGTGAATGCCTTTTCTTCTTTTTACAGACATGGCTGGATTCTGCCAAAGAAATAAAAAAGCAAGTTCGTGGTAAGTAAATATAACCATTTTATGGCTCTCTTTCTCTCTTTTTTAAAGTAGGTCAGAGGATTTCCAACCTTATTCTGGTGGTGAGTCACTTTAGAATCCTGGCTATGGCCTATGGCTTTGAAATTGAGATAAAGCCTTCCTTTGAAAGGTAGAGATTCCATAATAGAAAGGTACAGCAGAGGTAGACACTATTGAGATGTAGGTCAGATCTTGATTTCTTTTTTTTTTTTTTTTTTTTGACAACTTGGCAAAATAGGGGAAGATAGGAATGACAGAGAGAAACAGAAGATGGACACGAAGAAAGAATAGAAAAGAAAAGGATTTGGAGCCAGTTCTCAAAGCGGGAGTGATTGAAACCATAGCAGCCTGCAGTTGGGAGTTTGCTGCCTGATCCTGTTCTGTTTAAATTGTCCTGGACTATTGAGTCCTAACCTTCTCCATGTTTTCCTCTTTGTAGTTCTTTTTTGTTCCTTTTCAGCAGTCTTTTTTCAAATCAAACTATGTAAGGAACTGTGGAAGGGACAAAAAGAATCGAAGAATGGAAATCCTTTGCCAGTGACCCTTTTGTCGTTGTGGCTTTCTCTTCGCCCTGAGCCCATTGACACAAAATACTGCTGAACATCATGCTCAGACTTGCATGTTCGGATAGATTTTTCTAGCTTGAAAATGTCTAGATGAGTATTTTTATGAGCTTCACAGGTGGCACTAGTGGCAAAGAATCTGCCTGCCAGTGCAGGAAATGCGGGTTCGATCCCTGGGTGGGGAAGATCCCTGCGAACAGCGAATGGAAACCCGCTCCAGTATTCTTGCCTGAAAAATTTCATGGACAGAGGAGCCTGGCAGGCTACAGTCCAGGAGGTCGAAAAGAGTCAGACATGACTAAGCACACACATGGTATTTTGTAACCCCTGGCCCAGTAGACTAAAGGGTAGAGACTTTCCCCCTCCTGTTTATGACTAGATGTCCTTTTAGTTTAGTTTAACTTTATTTTTATTTATTTATTTTTTGACCACAGCATGCAGGATCTTAGTTCCCTGACCAGGTATTGAACCCATGCTCCTTGCAGTGGAAATGTGGATTCTTAACTACTGGACCACCAAGGAAGTCCTTAGTTTTGTTTATTTTTCAGGAAACTTGTAGGAACTGCAGTAAATGTTATTAATCATGATTAGTAAGTTGTAACTGTATCACCTGAAAACAAATTTTGTTTTTCATTTGTTTCTGAAAGAAAACACTTTTGTTTCGGTAAAATGTTTCCCTTTAGACCCTGTTTATTTATATTTCTTAATTTGGACTGACAACTCTCCATATTTGTTCCCTGCCTGTAAAATCTCATTTTAAAATGCAAGTCAGAATAAAAAATATTCAGAATAGTTGAGACATAACAAGAAAAAACATGATTCCAAGCCCCTTTCAATGAGGATACTTTTTATATTCATTATTACTCAGGAGTAAATGATTGTACAAGAAAACTATTTATGAAGAAAAGTTAAAAGAGTTTATGATAAGTAGAGAAGAATATCTAGTAGATTATCTTCCAAGTTATTGAGGGAAAAAACTCTTGCTAAGAAAAACAACCTAAGTGTTTGTCTTTTTTTTTTTTTTTTAAAGAACTTTACAAAATAGTAAACCTCTTTCCTTCAATATGGGAAAGAAAAACCATATCTGTAACAAAAACTTTAGCATCAAAATGTAAATATTTCATTGTGCCAAAGAGAAGATTGACATTTATCTATTGCAAAGATTTTCAGTTCAGTAGCTCAGTCGTGTCTGGCTCTTTGTGACCCCATGGACTACAGCACGCCAGGCTTCCCTGTACATCATCAACTCCTGGAGATTACTCAAACTCATGTCCATCGAGTCGGTGATGCCATCCAACCATCTCATCCTCTGTTGTTCCCTTCTCCCCCTGCCTTCAATCTTTCCCAGCTTCAGGATCTTTTCCAATGAGTCAGTTCTTCGCATCAGGTGGCCCAAGTATTGGAGCTTCAGCTCTAGCATCAGTCCTTCCAATTAATATTCAGGACTGATTTCCTTTAGGACTGACTGGTTGGATCTCTTTCCTGTCCAAGGGATTCTCAAGAGTCTTCTCTAACACCGCAGTTCAAAAGCATCAATTCTTCAGCACTGAGCTTTCCTTTATGGTCCCACTCTTATATCCAAATGTGACTATTGGAAAAACCATAGCTTTGATTAGACAGACCTTTGTTGACAAAGTAATGTCTCTGCTTTTAAATATGCTATCTAGGTTGGTCATAGCTTTTCTTCCAAGGAGCAAGCGTCTTTTAATTTCATGGCTGCAGTCACTATCTGCTGTCATTTTGGAGCCCAAGAAAATAAAGTCTGTCACTGTTTACGTTGTTTCCCCATCTATTTGCCATGCAGTGATGGGACCGGATGTCATTATCTTAATTTTCTGAACGTTGAGTTTTAAGCCAACTTTTTCAGTCTCCTCTTTCACTTTCGTCTAGAGGTTCTTTAGTTCCTCTTTGCTTTCTGCCATAAGGGTGGTGTCATCTGCATATCTGAAGTTATTGATATTTCTCCCTGAAGTCTTGATTCCAGCTTGTGCTTTATCCAGCCAAACATTTCACATGATATATTCTACATATAAGTTAAATAAGGAGGGTGACAATATACAGCCTTGACGTATTCCTTTCCCAACCATTCCATTGTTGATGTCCATACAAAGATTTGGGTTTTTAAAAATATAATTTTATCACATAAGTAATATATACTTATGAAAAATTGAAACATAATGAAAATACATCATGAAGAAAATAAAAGACCTCTAAATCCTACCCTCCAGATAGGATCACTACTAAATTGGTGTAATCTGCAAGATTTTTCTAGGCATATATAAATTTTGCTTTTCAAAAATACAGTTATGTTGTACATTGTTTTGTATTGTGTTTTCTGTGTATTATGTCATATGTACTAATAGTTTAAAATTTTTAAATATGAAGTATGGAATTAAAAGACCCAGATGAATATGAAACAAGATAAATTTCCCTTTTTCCCTTGTCCTTTAACTAATTTCTTGTGTTCTTTCCAGAGATGTTCTGAGTGTATATAGACAATACATTTTAATATAAATATGTATTTAATGTGTATATTATATTTTATATATAATATGCTTTACAAATATATTTTGAGATAAATATGTATATTCTATATGTATTTAATATGCATATGCAAGCAATATTTATTTAATATAAGTTGTATACTCTTTATATTAACATATATAAATTCATTTGTTAAAATTTTTTTAATGATTATAAAGTTTTAGCACCATATATATATATTGGGTTGCAGTGAACATATATAAAGGGCTTCCCCAGTGGTGCAGTGGTAAAGAATCTGCCAGCCAACACAGGAGACACACGAGACTAGGGTTAGATCCCTGGGTTGGGAAGATTCCCTAGAGTAGGAAATGGCAACCCACTCCAATAGGTCTTCCCTGTTTCTCAGACAGTAAAGAATCTGCCTGAAATGCAGGAGATCCAGGTTTGATCCCTGGGTTGGAAAGATCTGGAGAAGGGAATGGCATCCCACTTCAGTACTCTTGTCTGGAGAATCTCATGAACAGAGGAGCCTTATGAGCTACAGTCCATTTGGTCACAAAGAGTCAGACATGACTGAAGTGACTTAGCACTTAGCACTCATGCACCTAGATGTATCTGTAGTAAATTCCTAGAAGTAGAATAAAAAAGTATGAATATTTAAATTTGTAATAGATATTCACCAGCAAATTTTTTTTCTGTATTTCAAAAAAATATAGAAAAGTATTGAGTTAATGTAGCATATACCCATGTACCCACCCCCAGAATTAACATGGGTTAACATTTTACTTTTAAAATAGAGCAGTACAGGTAAGGTTTATCTCTTTCATTTTCTTCTGCAAAATCTGTCCATGGAAATGTATTTTCATGAATTTGGAGTGATTCAGTCCATGTTCTATTTTTCTTTCACATATACATACCCAAATACAATAGACAGTATTGTTTTGTCTGTGTTTTTGAAATTTCCCTCCAACCTAATTTTTTCCATTTGAACTTTCTTCTAAGGTCTGTCAGTCTCTCTCCCTTCTCCCAGCTTAATTTTTAGCTTTCTTTAACTTCCTTGGTTCTGAATGGGAGTGATCTCCCCTGCTGAGTTGGGCTAGCTACTTCCATCTCTTTCTGACATAGCATAGAGCAAAAACAAGAAATACTATACCTTCTGAAAAACAGTGATATATAAAAGAACACAAATTATGTTTAAGAAATTCTATAGCCCAGAGTTTGCTCCTTCTAAATGCATCCCCCTCTCCTTCCTCTGCAGAGGTCCTGAATTTTGTGTTAATGATTCCATCGTATTTTTTAAATGTTTTTTTAGTACCTGATGTATGAATGTTTCATACAATAAATATTGAAATATTAAAATTTATGTTTTACCTTTTTGAACATCATGTGCTGTGTGCTGAAGTAGCTCAGTTATGTCAGACTCTTTGCGACCCCATGAACTGTAACCTGCCAGGCTCCTCTGTCCATGGGATTCTCCAGGCAAGAATCCTGGATTGAATTGCCATGCCCTCCTCCAGGGGATCTTCCTGACTCGGGCATTGAACCTGCATTTCTTATATATATAAATTAAATTATATAGCAGTCATAGTGACTAGCTTTTCTTATGAACATGATTTTGAAATTCATCTCAGTTGAAAAGAAAATTTCACAAATCAGTCCTTATTCTTTACTATAAGTGATGTCCTCTGACTTTTTTATTTTCCGGCTGTGCCGTGTGGCTTGCAGGGTCTTAGTTTCCTGACTGGGGATTGAACCTAGGCCCTGGCAGTGGAAGCACCAAGTTCTAACCACTGGACCACCCGGGAATTCCTCTTCTGACTTTTTTTCTTTTATACTCTATTTCATTTTTAAAAATGCTGATTTTTTCCCAGTGAAGAAATATTCACAAGTCTTACTTCCTGTCCTAGTCCCAGAGCCTGTAAAGGTGAACCCACTGGGGCTGACTGGGGGAGAAGAGGAAAGCTCGTTCCAGAGGGAACTGTCTGAGGGATCATGAGAATTTCTAAACAAGAAAAAGAGGGGAATAAATGACTGGTTTATTTATCTGAAAAGCAGATCCCCGCCCCCCCCCCCCAGGTCTAAAGAAAGAACAAAGCACACATAATGGAATCCAATGTGGAGGATACAAAACTGAAATATCCTTGTACAGATTGCCTGTTCAAATTAGCATACAATCATTTCAGCCTTTCTAAATAAAAATTTTTTAAAACCTTCAAAAAAAATGCTGATTTTGACTAACTAAATTGATTTCACAGTGGGTCATGAGTTCACAGTTTAAAACACCCCTGATTTAACCTATATACCTTAAGGTGGAATTGCTAGATTATAGAGTATGTTTGTTTTCAGTTTTATCAGATATAGCCAAATTGCTGTCCTTCAAATTGAGTGTAATAGTTTACATCTCCACCAATAGTGTATGAGATAGTTCCTGTTTTCCTGTGTACTTAGAAGGCAGAAATTAAAATGTTTCGATATAATTTCAGACTTAAGAGTTGAAAGAGTGGTACAGAGAACTCCTCAATACCCTTTAGGAATACCTAAAGTACCTCAGATGTTGGTACTTTACTACATTCATTTTATCTTTTTTTCTCTTTACTTATACACACACATGACATTTTTTCTGAACCAGTTAAGAGTAAGTTGCATCATAGCAGCACTATTCACAATAGCAAAAAGGGGAAAACAATCCAAATGTCCACCAATGGATGATGGATAAAAAATGTTATATATATTCCATATATACCATGGAATATTATTTATTCTTGAAAAGGAATGGAACACTGATGCATGCTGCAGCATAGATAAGCCTCAAACATGATGCTAAATGAGAGAAACTGGACATAAAAGGCCACATATTGTTTGATTCCATTCATATGAAGTATAGATCCATAGAGACAGAAAGCAGACTAGAGGTTTCCAGGGGCTAGGAGGAGGGTGGCAAGGCTTAATGGCTACAGAGTCTCCTTTGTGGGTGATGAAAACGTTTTGAAATAGAGGTGATGGTTATACAACATTGTGAATATACTAAATGTCAATGAATTGTATCACTAAATGTACTAAATAGTATACTTTGAAATGGTTAATATTATGTGAATTCTACCTCAGTTAAAAAGAAAACACAGTAAATTGCTGTCACAATAGCTTTCTACCCCTAAATACTTCAGTTTGCTTATCCTAAAAGCTAGGATTTTTCTCACATAGCCATAATACAATTACTAAAAGCTGGAAGTTAGCATTGAAACAATACTATAAATTATAGACCTTGTTTGTTAGTTGTATCATTAATATTCTTTATAGCAAAAGTGCAAGGTGATGCTTTGCATTCAGTTGTCACATTGCTCTAGTTTTCTTTAATCTGTAACAATTCCTTAGTCTTTAAAATATTTCATAACATTGATAGTTTTGCAGAGTCCAGACTAGCTATTTTATGAGTGGTCACTTTGAGTTTGTCTGATGTTTCCTCATGGTATGTGAATCTTCAGGTTATGTACTTTTGTCAGGAACATCATTAAAGTTTTGCTGAGGTAGAAGGCAGAAATTTTAGTGTTAAAAAATATTAGAACTTTTCCAGTCTCCAATTTTTTCTAGTTCAAAATTGTGAAAGGAGTACAACAGGCTGTATATTGTACTGTATATTGTATAACAGGCTGCTTATTTAACTTATAAGCAGAATATATCATGTGAAATGCCAGGCTGGATGAATCACAAGCTGGAATCAAGATTGCCAGGAGAAATAACAACAACCTCAGATAGGCAGATGGCACCATTCTAATGGCAGAAATTGAAGAGAAACTAAACAGCCTCTTGATGAGGATGAAAGAGGAGAGTGAAAAAACTGGCTTGAAACTCAGCAATCAGAAAACTAAGATCATGGCATCCAGTCCCATTACTTCATGGCAAATAGGAGAAAAAGTGGAAGCAGCCGTAGATTTCCTTTTCCTGGGCTCCAGAAGCACTGGGTATGGTGATTGTACCCACGAAATTAAAAGACACATGCTCCTTGGAAGAAAAGGCTTAACAAACCTAGACAGCATATTAAAAAGCAGGGACATCACTTTGCCAACAAAGGTCTTTATAGTCAAAGCAATGGTTTTTCCAGTAGTCATGTACAGATGTGAGAGTTGGACCATAAAGAAAGCTGAGTGCCGAAGAATTGATGCTTTCAAATTGTGGTGCTGGAGAAGACTCTTGAGAGTCCCTTGGATAGCAAGGATATCAAACCAGTAAATCCTAAAGGAAATCGGTCCTGATGAAGCTCCAATACTTTGACCACCTGATGCGAACAGCTGACTCATTGGAAAACATCCTGTTTCTGGGACAAATTGAAGGCAAAAGGAGAAGAGGGTGACAGAGGATGAGATGGTTAGATAGCATTGCTGACTTTATGGGCATAAATTTGAGCACACTCCGGGAGATAGTGAAGGGCAGAGGAACCTGGCAAACTGCAGTCCCTGGGGGTCACAAAGAGTCGGACACAACTTAGCGACTGAACAGCAGCAGCAGCATCCTCATATGACCTTCACAACAAAGCTGTGAGATCATTTGTTCACTCAACAAAGATTTCTTGAGCATCTGTGATATGCTAAGCAGTTATAGGTGCTCGGGGTGTATACAGTATATAAAACAGAAAAAAAAAATCTTACCTTCAGGAATTTCCTTTATAGTGGGAGACAAAGATTATCCTTTAGAAGATGTGTGTGCATGCACACACACACAGTGTGTTCACTGGTATAAAAGAGTGTATAGTGAAAATGGGTCTCTCTCTTACCACTTCCCCCTCACCTCTCAGTTTCTCTCCCCAGGAGTTCCCCTTTCTAGTTTTGTAGCCACTATACCTGGTTTACTGTGTATCCTTATAGGGACAGTCTTTGCCTAGACAATCATTCCTGTAATATATACTTTTTTCTACCCCCAACTTTTACAGTTGCTTTCTATATGTACTGTTCTTTGCCTTGATTATTTTTTTCACTCAACAGTATGTAATGGTGATGTATCTTATCTTGCTAAATAAATACATTTAGGTTGTTTCCAGACATTTGCTGTTACAAACAATGTCTTATACATGTATCACTTGACCACTTTTAAGTGTTTGTTTAGATACATTTATGGAAGTGGAACTGCTGGGTGAAAGGGTTTATACATTTTATATTTTGATAGACATTGTCAGTTGTTCTATGCAGTGTTGTACCGTTTTATATTCACATCAGCAATAGAAGAAAGTATCTATTTTCCCTGCCAACCGTGGGTGATATCAAGCTTTTTATATCAGTCAGCTCAAAGAGGGGGAAAAAAAAATCACACTTTGTAAACTGTTGCTTATTTGCTTTCCTTAATGCTAGTCTTCCTACCCTGTTAAAAAAATGCCATTTATATATGTTATGAAATAACTAAATTTATTTTTAAAGTTCTTAAATGCTGAATTCACATTTATTGAACATTCTTTTAGCTACCTTGTTTCGCATATTGCTTTGCTTTAGCCAGTACATTTTTTTATAGGTAGCATAGAAGTCACCTTTTTTTTTAAAGCCTATATGGGAATTATGAGTTAACAGTGATTAGATTGATATTTTTATCATATCAGAAAATGAAACAATAGATAATGTTTTACAGTATTTGAACTGTAAATACTACCCCCCCCATCCGTTTGCCCCTTTTATGAGAAACAATTATGTGGTTACTTTTCTAATCTAAGTTCCATTTAAAGTTTTGGGGATATGAAGCATTAAAAGTGAGCTGATGGTGGACATTAAGAGTGACTAGATTTGAGACAGTTTTGTTGTACTGTCTGGAATTTGCCTTTTAACTCAATTTTTGAAGGAAAATTTCAGCCATTTCCAAGAGACTCTTGTATTAAATGTTTCAGATGTTTAAAACTATATATTCATTAAGACATTCAAACTACTTCAGGTTGTAATTTTCATTTTGTCATTGCAACCAATAGTAATAAAAATGATATTTGGAGATTAAATACTATAGGTGTAAAATAAAACAGTGTTTGAAACAGATGTATATTATAGGGTATAAAGTCCAATGGTTAAAGGCATGGGGTTTGGAGTAAGAGAACCCTGGATTAATTAGCTATGTATTTTATTAAGCCTCTATTTCTTCATAGACAAAATGAACTAATAGTAGTACCTACCTTTATATAAGAGAGCTAGCTTAGTGCCCGGTAATGCAGTAAGTACTGAACAAAATGAAGCTCTTATCATCATAACCAGTCGTACTAAGATCAGGCACTACCGTTTGGGAAACCAACAGTCATGTTAAAAAAAACCTAGAACTGGCAGCACATAGCTGGAGAAATTGAAATGCATTCTCCGCTTAATTTTTACTCATAATCCCTGATTTTCATTGTATATTAAAAGTGTAAAACACTTAGTATGAGTTTTAGGATTGAACTCTTGTAGTTTTCATACCCAAAATATTTTATTATAAACTATAGTTTCTAAGAGCCACGTGTATTGCCTTTTCCTTCTTATTTCTAAAGTAATCTCCTAATCTCACCCATATGAATGGGAAGAATGTTTCTGTTTATTTGACAAAATGTTGAGAGATGTCACAAATAAGTAATGCCAATACCAAAAGGAAACATCCATGAACCACTTGAAGAACTTTTAAGGGCCCAGAGTGGTATATAGATCACATTTTGAAAACCATTGCTACAAACATGTTGACCTCGAGGATAGTTTCATGTTATTTTGCTTATATTGTTTTATAAGCAAAACTATTAAGTGTGGTAATAAAAAATGAGATAATCTCTTAGATGGTCTCTAAACAACTTTCTTATTTTTCTTTTTAAATAAGGGTAGTATTTTATCCACAGAGCAAAAAAGTATCAATATTAGAAGACCTCAGGGGGGAAAAATATTTAAAAAAAATGTTTTTAGGTAATTCTAACAACCAGAAACTTGGACATAAGTATAAAATTCTTTATTTTTACAGGTGTCCCTTGGAATTTCACATTTAATGTAAAGTTTTACCCACCTGACCCAGCACAGTTAACAGAAGATATAACAAGGTAAATAATGTATTAAGTTAAATATGTAATAAGTAATTTCATTATCATAAGGTCCGGGGAGTTCTTCATTCAGAATTAAAGAATTATTAAACCTAAGATAAAAAGTTTCTAGTTACTTCAAGGCAGGCTTACAAATAAGTGAGCCTAAAAACCTCAATATCTGTGACTCACCTGGAGGAAATTGATGGGGAATTAACCTTGCTTATCAAGGATATTATGCCATGCTGTGGACAGGGACTCTATAAACCATGCCATCCTCCAAAGAACGGGACACAAACAGAGTGGCAAATAGCTCTGCTGTTTTTTGTTTTAAATACTCTTCTCTCATGATGTTCTTTCTTAAGGGATCATAAAAGCTAAAGTCTCAGTTTTCTTATTTTTTCTTCCTATTCCTCTTTTAAATTATAGGATTTTAAATTGTAGGATTAGGTATGTGAACTGAATCTTTCTCAGTAATTTTTGAGCCTGCTTAATTTATGAAATAAATCTTGTAAATAAAAATTTATTTATGAAATAAATCTCTTTAAAAACAGCTTACTGATTCCTTTTAAAAAAGTGTCCTTTATTGGATTCTGTGTAAATATTAGCAAAAAAGGAAAATGGAAAAACAGTATCTAATAAAAAGTACTATAGTACGAATTTCTATTCATAGCATCTTATGTAGAGCCTTATATATACATAGTAGGTATTTGGCAAATATTTGTTCAATCGAATTGTTGTTGAGAAACTACTTTCTAATTCTGATTTTGCTGTCAACTGTCTGATTTCAGACAAATATATTCTCTCAAATAAGAGAATAACCTAAGACCCCTAAAAAGTCTGGTTGTTAAGTACTGTGAAGTGCCTATACTATTAAAAAAGTTATCTAGTTATTCTTAGTACATTCTTGAAATTGAGATGCCATATTTCTGCCTGAAAAAATTATCTTGGTTATTTCTTTTTCACAAGTAATACTTTCTCTTAGAGTTGTTACTTACTCATCTTTTTTTCGGAGAAGGCAATGGCACCCCACTCCAGTACTCTTGCCTGGAAAATCCCATGGACGGAGGAGTCTGGTAGACTGCAGTCCATGGGGTCGCTACGAGTTGGACACGACTGAGCGACTTCACTTTCACTTTTCACTTTCCTGCATTGGAGAAGGAAATGGCAACCCACTCCAGTGTTCTTGCCTGGAGAATCCCAGGGATGGGGGAGCCTGGTGGGCTGCTGTCTATGGGGTCGCACAGAGTCGGACACGACTGAAGCGACTTAGCAGCAGCAGCAGCATTTTTCTTTGTTAAGGTTTATTATATATACAAATAACAAATCCCTAAAATTCTGTACTAACTACCTATGTTTTAGAGGAGTTGAAGACTCTTACGATTTGATTGGCATTGCTCTGACTTTTTAAAAGATATGTGTGGAGTGACTAATCATAGACAGCAAAAATGATTGCTGATACATATGTTATTCAATATCTTCTTATGGTCAAAGCCAAGATATGATTCTAATTAATCATGGCCCTGACCTCCTTAGCCCTTGTTCTGACTGAGTTAACCAATTCAGACTCTTTTACCAAACAGGAAAACTGGAAGGTATGATTAAACTGGAAGAACCCAGTTCGGGCTATCTGACACTGAAACAGTACAATGAACAACCGTATACCTTCTGCTTAGATTGAACACTTGTTAATATTAACTCATATTTACTTAGTCGATCTTTTCCTTCCTCCCTCCCTGTCTTTCCCATTTTCTTCCTTTTTCTCTCTCTCTGTTTTGTTATTGTTTCCGTCACCAACATAGTAATATCTTTTCTCTTTTGGCTATAGGTATTACCTATGTCTTCAGCTTCGGCAGGACATAGTGTCAGGACGTCTGCCCTGTTCCTTTGCAACCTTAGCGTTACTAGGCTCTTATACTATCCAGTCTGAGCTGGGAGACTATGACCCAGAACTCCATGGCACAGATTATGTTAGTGATTTTAAACTGGCCCCAAATCAGACCAAGGAACTTGAAGAGAAGGTCATGGAACTGCATAAGTCGTACAGGTAAGTATGTCTCCAGGGTTTGGTCTGTCTTTACTTTGACAATAAGTATAAATCCTTGACCTGGGATGATTTTGGTGTTCACCTCCGTGGGAACTGGTGACATAGAAAGAGTCAACTCGAGCTCAGTTCCCTCCCAGTTCTTTGGGATTCTAAGCCTTCTGAACCTAAGTTTTCAGAGTAATGGGTGCTGCATTGTTGGATGAAAACTAAATGAGGTAATATATGTAAAGCACTAAGCAGAGTGTCTGGCACATAGTAGGTGCTCAATAAATGGAAGCTATTATTACTATTGCCTTTTACCTTTTTTTTGTTTGTTTTTTAGATTTAAATGCATTATACTGTACTAGATACCTTGAGATCTTTAGAGCAGAGGTTCTTAACTTGGGGTCTTTTTGCAAGAATAGACTTAAGAGGGCTCACAAAACCCATGAAGATATTTTTAAATTCTTTCTTGAATTCACTAATTTTTTTTTTCATGAAAATAATTGGTAATGTGAGAGGTATAACACAGTGGTCAAGAACAAGGGCTTTAGTCAGACTGAGCTGGATTGAATTCTTGTTGTTTGGTCCTAGCCTTGTGACCTCAGGTAATTCACTTAATCTCTCTGAACCTCAGATTCCTTATATGTGTGATAGAGATCATAACCTCAGAGGAAATAGGGTGATCCATAGGATTAGAGAAGGTCATAGGTGTAAAAACTTAATACAATGTCTTACACATAGTAAAAATTTAATAAACATTAGCTAATATTAAAGTCCCAGAAAAATGTGTTTATTCCTACCATACATCCTATTGTTATTTGAGTGACTTCTCCAAGCTAAATTTTATAAACTGCCTAGGGATATCAAGGAGAATGTCTGATCCTGGCCTTGAGTTGGCACCTTGAATTATGTTAGCATGAATTAGGCTAGGATGCCCCAGAAGGTCACACTGGTGAGAAATGCTGAGTGATCCTACAGTAGTCTGTCTAGCTGTTGAACCATCTTGTTTTCCTGGGAGTGGTTCCGATAGGATTGCATGGATTCAGATACTTCAAATAAGAGAGTGTTAACTCAGGGTCCCCCAGTTCTAGTTCCCGCTGTAGGCTCCAGTCCCTCAGTCATGAGAACCATAGTAAGAACTTTAGAGTCTTTCATCTATGTAACAATAGTCTTATTACAATCACCCCACTCTCATGAGATCACGCTGTTTCTACCGAGAATTGCCAAGGTTTGTTTTTCAAGTTTGGGTATATACATTACAATGCTCTGCTATCTAAGACCACTAATGAATCACTTTTAACTAATTGATGATTCTAACTTACAGGATGTTGTATTGTCCTTAAATACGTGTTTGGTGATGGCAGTTTAGTCACTACATCGTATACAACTCTTGTGACTCCCATGGACTATAGCCCGCCAGGTTCCTCTGTCCATGAGATTTCCCAGGCAAGAATACTGTAGTGGGTAGCCATTCCCTTCTCCAGGAGATTTTCTCAACCTCGGGACTGAACCCGTGTCTTATGCATTGCAGGCAGATTCTTTACTGCTGAGCCACCAGGGAAGCACAAAATATGTGTTTAAGACACTTATTTATATTCTGATTATAATTCTAGAAATTTTTATATATATATATATGTAAAATATGTAATCACACACACAAATACATGTACACAAAAGTAAGTGGTAGAAAGAAGCAATCAATTAAAATTATTTGTTAGAATGTCAGGATTGTAGGGCAGTGTTCTTTTTATCTAATGATTTAAAAATAATTTTTATTATTAGTAGTATAATCTTTGAGCAATCAATAAAATGGTAAAAGAAAATATTTTACTGCTGCTGTGGAGCACAACAGCAGAAAATAGTGGTGTTGGATTATGATTGATGCCTTACTTCTGTCTCTGATGATTTCGATGTATATTTGATCATAATAGAATTTCAGGTTGGGGGGACTTTGCAGTCTAAATTTCATGCAATGTTTGATTCTCCTTTATGCATTGTTAACATAATCATCATCATATCCTAAGCAGCTAATTATTATGTATCTGTTATTATGTGCCAGATACCATGCTAAGCACTTTATGTATAATATCATATTTAATCTTTATAACCACCCTTTGAATTAAGCTGTGCGTGCTCAGTTCCTTCAGTCATGTCTGACTCTTTGTGACCCTATGGCCTGTAGCCTGCCATGCTCCTCTGTCCGTGGAATTTTCCAGACAAGAAGGGGTTGCCATTTCCTACTCCAGGGGATATTCCTGACCCAGGGATTGAACCCGTGTCTCCTGTGTCTTCTGTATTGGCAGGTAGATCCTTTACCACTGCGCCACCTGGGAAGCCCTTTGTTGAAATGGTGGAGCACAAATCAAGGCAGTTGGCACCAAACTGTACTTCAAGTCATTATATGCTTCACTAGGATGCACTTTTATTTTTTAACTTGCAGTTAAAAGATGAAATATTTTAAAATCTGCCTGCTCACTTAAAAATTTTCATAATGAATAGTAAAAAGTATTGATTCTTTTAAATCTTAAATACATTCTGCTTAATATTCTGTGTGATTTAATAGGAAGTACCCAGAAAACACTTGTACTGCATACTGAGGTACAACAGTTATCTTGAGGAAACACACTTGTATAATTGTTTTATGTTTTCAACTGAATTAGTCACTTTTTTCTAATGCAGCACCTTTTTCACTTGAAAAAATAACTATGATTAATGACTATGATTATTCAGATTTGGTTGTTTGGCATACATTTTCTCAAAAAAATGAAATGAGCCAGTCCTTTAAGGGTTGGTAAACAACTGACTATTTGTTGCTAATGAGAAAATTCAAGCTTTTAAGAGAAAATCAGAATTTTGTAAAACTTCTATTTGCCATCATGGTCTTGACAGGCTCCAAATACTTAAAAGATTTTTCTGATGGAGTTGGTGATGACTTTAATGCATGTGATTCTCTTCTTTTAATATTGTACAATGAAATGTGTTAGCATTTGAAGGACTTGGATTATTCAGTCAATGAATATTTTTCAGATATGAAATGCATGATGTTACAGAAATCATGCATAACTATAAAAGGTCCATTCGAAATGCAAGATAGACCAATGGATTTTAATATAACAGGTTACAGAAGTTCACCATTATGTCTTCAGATTTCACATTGGAAACCCCCTTAGGAAACTGCCATTGTTGAGTTTTAGTGTAGTAAGTATCAAAGAAGAATATTTTTAATCATCAATTCATTTTCCAACTACATATCTGTATGAGCTCAGCACCTTAGCATCTGTATGAGCTCTTCTTATACTACAACCAAATTCAAATATTGCAACAGGTTGAATTCAGAAGTAGTTAGAAGACAGGAGAATCCAGCTGTCTTCTAAGTCTCATATTAAAAAAATTTTGTAAATATGGAAAACAATGCCGCTCCTTTACAACGGTTTGGGAAAATGCTGTAATTTTTTTAAAAATTGTTAAAATATGAGTTTTTGATTGTTATTCTTTAAAGATTTAATCAGTAGTTTCAAATTGTATTAATTTTACCTTTTGTTATAGTAAATATTGATAGAAATAACCCGCATTTAATAAAAGCTCTTTAGAGTCCTCAGTAATTATTGAGAGGGAAGGGATCCTGAGGTCAAAATTTTGAGAACCACTGAGCTAGGCACTAAGGCAAAAGCCTGGGCTCTGGAGTCGGCCTGCCTTACTTTGAATTCAGTCTCCATTCCTTATTAGCTTTATGATCCTTAGTAAGTTACTTAAGGGCTTCCCAGGCTTCCCTGGTGGTTTAGATGGTAAAGAATCTGCCTGAAATGCAGGAGACCCAGGTTCAGTCCCTGAGTTGGGAAGATCCCCTGGAGGAGGGCATGGCAACCCACTCCCAGTACTCTTGCCTGGAGAATCCCCTGGACAGAGGAGCCTGGCGGGCTGCAGTCTACAGGATCGAAAAGAGCTGGGCACAGCTGTAGCACACATGCATACTAGCTACTTAGGCTCTCCAAGTTTCTGTTTTTTCATCTGAAACAAAAGGATGATACTGTGAGTTTCGTGATTGTTTAATCAGAAATTCATGTAAAGTGCTTTGCACAGTGATTAGTATATAGTAAAATTTCCAATATTTGTTAGGATAATAATAATTCTTATTCCATTTTGCCAGTAATAAGTGTGAGTCTGGGTTTAGAGAACTGCTCTTGGGAACTGACTTTAAATCCAAATAGGTGAAACAATCTCAGAGGACAGATGGATATGTTCCAGTGGATGTTCTGTGAGGTGTATGGATAGAAATTGAACAGTAATGTATCTCCATGATTAGAAAATTTAGAGGTCTGTCATCTTGGAATTTACTTGCTCCTTTTTGGAATGATTGGCAGTCCTCACAAACAGAAAGTCAAATGGGAATTTTAATTATGTGCCAACAATGTGACATTTTAACCAGTCCAAAGAGACTTCTGCTGAGGCAGAAGCATTTACTATGCGTTGATCCCATTCCTCAGATAAATAGAAGACAGCCTACATACATGGAATCCTTAGTAGTGGCCCTTTATTTGCCTAGACAGAAACTGTGAAGCTATAATTCACATTAAACTTACACAAGCAAATCAAGGTTTAAAACTAATTGTCCTCCATTTATGGGGACTAGGAAGGTAATGTAAAATTGTCAGTTGTCTGCTACGTAATTATTTGAAACCGCAGTCTTTAATTTGGAGATGCAACAATGTTATTAAAAGGCTGTCACATCCCCCAACAAATGAAAACTGTTGACTTGCAAGCATGTGGACCCCAAATTGGTTGAAATCCAGAATATGGGTGATGCTTGAAACTTTGCCTTTATGCCAGCCAACCTGAGAATTGTGCACGAGCTGATCATACAGCCTGTAGCCCCCTCCCTCACAATGCCTTGAAAACCTGTCTCCTAACGGGCAATGTGGAAATGATTTTAGGACATTAATCCACCGTCTCCCCAGGTTGCTGGCTTCCTGATTAAAGCTTTTCCCATTTAAAAAAAAGGAAAAAGGCTGTCACTTAACACTGGAACTCTCTGAGTGGCTCTGTATCCTGACTCCACTTGCTCAAAATAAATACAGGGAAACTTTGTTATAACTTCTGTCTTTAATGAGCAAAAATTAACCTGTGCCAAATCTTTCTGGTTAGGTACTTCCTGTAAGGTGCAGTAATTTCAAATAGTAAATTATTAAGTGGTACTGAATAAATTCAAAACAGTACTCCTAATAATTTAGAGCTGTCTAATCTCTTCCTAGCTATATTGTTACTACTTTCAAGAGTCTTGGAAAAACCATAATCTTTAAAATGTTAACTTGAAAATAATTCAGTTTAATTGGTGGTTTATTTGTAAAATATAATTGCATTTACTTGCACAGGTACCTGTGGTTGGTGGGATTATGGGAAACTTTGTTCTTTTTTTTTTCTATGCTCGTAACGATATTTTCCAAATTTTATACAATGAATGTAGATTTTTATAATCAGAAAAAGTTTCCTGAAACAATTGTGTTCTAAAGCATTAGGTGGGATAGAGCAAGATAGTCATCCATGCTGGGAGACAGTCTGATTGGGGATATTCGGGCCTAAACAGGGTGAGGAGAGTGTTCATTGTAGGGGGCCAGTCTTGCAGGAGAAGTCAGAGCTCAAATAGGATGAAAGGGGAGTCATAGGTGAGCACGTGGCTGTGGTTATCAGAGGCAGGACAGAGTGAGAAGGGCATCCATGTAAGAGTAAGGCCTGCAGAGGACATCCACATGGGGTGGTACCTGATACAGGTGTTGAATCCTGAGCAGGGTGAAGAAGATGTCTATGGAAGGGGTAGCCTAGCACCAGGGGTCAGAATCTGAGTGAGGTAAGGAGGACACGTGTGGGGAGCAGCCTAGCATGTCAGGGAGGAGTCAGTGGCAGGGAAGTAGAGATTGGTTATATACTGGGGAGCAGGGGGGATTGATCGGATTAGTGTATTAAGGATAATGGGAGTCAAGTTTCTGACTGTCAGTAAAGGGAGATAGAAATTATAGTGAGAAGGAAACTAAAATGACTCCTATGGTATTGCGTTAAAACTGCAAGTTTCAGCAAAAACTGTTTTCGATGGATGGGTGGATGGATAGATAGATAGACATGTAAATAAGTACACACATACACTCCAGCTACATCCAAAGATTAAAAAAGAAGAAATCATTTCTTGTACTAGCCTCAGGAAGTAGGTATTATTACAGTTCTTACTTTATAGGAGATTGATATCACAGTCTTAAATGCAGGAGCCAGCTCTAATGATGTGACTTGGGTCCTGGCTAAAGCCTGCTGCCTTAAACTAAGAGTCATAACTTGCCCATGATCATGTAATCCCTGAGCCCAGTTTCTTTATCAGCAAAATGGAAGTGTTAGACTCTATAATCTTCCAACTCCATTCCAGCTTCAAATTCTAAACTTCAAGCTATCAGTAATACTAACAACAAAAACAAAATACCCCAAATCTAGAATATGGGAGTAACCTTAACTAGAAACGTATATAATTAAAGTGAGAGAAGAAGACTATAAAACTTTCCTGAGATGGTCTTAATGAATTGAACTTGCAGAATTGCTTGTTCAAGTGCTTATTTTCCCATTCTTTTTGTGTGCTCAATTTTAGTCATTAATAGCATTCAGGTGTGATATTTTGGCACTTGCAGAAAGAAGTTTTTATTCAGGGGTGCTGAGTCATTAACAAGTATGCAGTTTCTTTCCTGAGGGTTTTTTTTTTTTTTTTAATTGGGGGGGGGTTTGCTATTCCAAGGAACCTTTTGTTCTTTTTTGACTGCACCAGGCAGCATGTGGGATCTTAGGTCCCCAACCAGGGATCAAACTCACACCCCCTGCATTGGAAGCATGGTGTCTTAACCACTGAACCACCAGGGAAGTCCTCCTTTGTTCTTTTTAATGAGGATAAAGACAGATGGTTTTGAAAGAGACTTTCTCTTGTTAAATGAATAGGTCACCGCTGCTTTTTTATAGCTTGAGGCAGGCAGTCTTTTGGGAAACAAGCATTTATGGTGGTTTTTCTTTGGGGGTGTGGCTGCATTATTGTTACTATGAAGTTCTATTTGATTGGTTCTGAATTGTGCAGCACTAGGAGTAATATCTTTTTTTTTAAAGCTCAGCCTAGCTCGTGAGCACTTTTCAAAAGAGAAGAAAATTATAAAGGAGGAGGAAAGACTGTCCTAGTGAGTGTTTAGACTATGAGGCTGATTGTTTTCAAACAAATTTAATTCATTATCTGCTTTGTAATGAAGATATCTTAATAACAGAGAGGCAGCCCTTTTATCTACACACTTCTATTAACCAGTTTATTTTGTTTAGATCAGTGGGCAGGACACCATCTGTTACCAGAAATTTTCTTTTCATCAAGTCTGTCCCCATTAAGAATCCCCAGTTAAGCAACTTCAGCTGCCCTCCTGTTTAATTTCCATAATAACTCAATTCAGGGATATCGAGAGAAAAGGGCAGCTAAGAGGATATTGTAAACTGTATCATGCCCTCAGAGGATTTAATTTGGTCACCTCCTTGGCAAGATAAATTAGTGGGAGGAGTTTATGTGTGTTGAAGAAAAGGGCTAAGAAGAGGGAGGAGCAGAACTGATGGTAGATTAGGCAGTTTTAAAGAATTTTAGAATTTAAAAAAAACTTTTCTTCTAATAGCTACTTGGTTACTTTTTATTTCTCCAAGATCTCTTTTTCTAAGGCATGTTTCAATTATTTAGACACAGGTAGTGATACGAGTCCTTTTCCATACATAATATTCTATTTTTAGGACCATGAAATACATCTACATACCTATTGGTATGTATACGCTTATATGTTTATGTAAAGTAAAAGGGATATACAAATGCTGTTCTTTTAAATATTGACACTGTGACACTGAAAGTTTTTTTTTTTTTCTTCTATCAAAGGTCCATGACTCCAGCTCAGGCTGACCTGGAATTTCTTGAGAATGCCAAAAAGTTGTCTATGTATGGTGTTGACCTTCATAAAGCAAAGGTAATGGTGACTTACTAATATGCATGTATCAGACCTGTGTAATATAATACCGCGTACCAACCTTTACCTAGGGTATTACAAAACGTTCAGAGGAGAGTAATTCTTGTTAGAATGTTGTCTGTTGGTTGAATAGTCAAGTGTATTAAGTGTATGAATTGAATTGCCTGTTTGCAATTCCACCAACAGAACGAGGTTTCACACCTAAGCAACTGTAAGGATCAAAAGATATAGTGCCAAGAGCAGAAGAAATGATAGCTTCCTAAAATGCAGATACATTTGCAAGTGCTGCGTGACAGTGAGGCTTGTTTCGTAGCCAGTCACCTACCTCAGAATCACCTGGGGTATTTGTTGAATGTACAGATTCCTGAGCTCCTCCCAGATATACTGACTTGACTGTGGAGGAGAGGCTTAGTCTCCAGATTTAATGAATATCCCAAATGATTCTCCTTCGTGCTTGAATCTGAGGATCACTGGTATAAGGCAACAGTTCACAACGTGTGGTCTCTGAACCAGCATTTAGCATTGTCTAGGAACTTGTTTGAAATGCTCATCTCGGTTCCCATCCCAGAGTTACTGAATCAGAAACTCTGTGGGTAGGACCCAGCTATCTGTTTTAGCAAGCTCTCCAGGTGATTCTGATGCTCACGGGAGGAACACAAATAGCTCACTTGAGAACCACTGGGTTAGGTAATTGGAAACTTGAGCTTTCATCCCCATTCAACCCAAGGCAGTCTAACACAATGAATAATGACAGGATGTCGCTTGACTTCTCTCATCTTCAGCTACTGAAATGACTGGGGAGGTTGAGGAGTTTGTGAGGGCAAAGACTCAAGGGGTGATCGGAGGTTCATTCAGAGAAATTTAACTAGGATGTACAGTGAATCAAACCCATGTCCAGTGAGAAGCAGGCAAAAGAATAGGGATATTTAACCCACAGAAGGGAAAGCTTAGGGAAGATATAATAGCAGTCTTTATGGATTTCAAGATTAGTGTGTAAAGCAGAGGTTTTACTGGGCCTCCAGAATGTAACACTGCAGCAGGTAAACTGGAAACTGCAGGGAGATACTGTTAGCTCAGTTGGACAGTTTGTCTAACAGAGCTATTTCAAAGGTGGGATGGGCTATCTCAGAAGGGACAGAGTTCTCTGGAGATATTCCAGGGTAGGCGGAATAATCACTTGGTAGCAATTTAGAAAAGGACCTTCAAACATTTTGTGGTAATTGGACTAAAGTGACCTTTCAAACTTCTCCCAACCTGAATATCTGTATCTGGAGCTTCTTCCTTATTTAGATTTTTAATAACCCTAATAAGAGTCCTTTGTATGTTAGTGAGTTTTCTTGATGTTGCTCTGGATTATTTGGGGCTGGGTATTGTAACTTCTGTGACTCTCAAAAGTAGATGGTAGGAAGATCAGATCAGGTCCAGAACTGAACTGGTTAGGTTTGCTTCTCAATTTCTGCTGGAGGCTCGTGTCAATTCAGTAGTTATCAGGAATGCATGAGGAATCAGACCTCATATTCCTTTGCCAAATGCTGTAAAGCAAATGATTTTTTCAAAACATCTAGTTAAAAGAGGGATGTAATTGTACTCACAGACTTTAAGAACTTAAGGGAGCATCTTCTGAGAAATTGAGTTATGTAGTCAATGAGTTGAAGCTGAATATTATTTCTTTTTCTCTCCATTGTGCTTGTACATAGCACATGTAGACACTAACATGTTTCTCTGTACTCATTTTGGGGAAAGGAGTCGTTTAGACGCATGTAGTGTCGGGTTTTTATTACTTACCTAAATAAATAGTCACCTGTAGAGATGAACTCAGGTGAAATTCATTTTCCTTGAATCAATTGTGATTAATAATATGGGCAGGTAACAAACTCAATATAAACACTTACCAAGCATATTGTCAATAGCAGTATGGGGTGATAGAGAAATGATTTAGATACAGTTTCTACCCTCAAGGACTGAATTTTAACTTTTTTCTAGTTGTTTTCCTCATTATAAAGGTTATGTATATATAAATATTTATATGTATGTATGTATATATTGGGGTTTCCCATGTGGTGCTAGTGGTAAAGAACCCACCTGCCAATGCAGGAGACATAAGAGATGTGGATTCGATTCCTGGGTTGGGAAGATCCCCTGGAGAAGGAAATGGCAACCCACTCCAGTATTCTTGCCAGGAGAATCCTTTGACAGAGGACCCTGGCAGCCTACAGTCAATAAGGTCACAAAGAGTTGGAACACAACTGAAGTGACTTAGCACACACACAATGCACATATATGTATTATGCACACATAGTTGTATGTGCCTAGAAAATAGGATAATTCAGGAAATTATCAAATTAGTACTGGTTATAGTTAAAGAGTAAGGAAAGACGAGAGTAGATTTTTTAAATTTTACGCATTTCTGTATTATTTTTTTGTGCATACATGTGTTAGTTTTTGACATTTGAATACTTTTTAAAAGACAATACGTATCTATTGTAATTAAAGTGTAGAAAACTAAAATAAAAAATTGCTCATAATTGTACCACCTAAAGAATGGCATTATTAACATTTTGCTGTATACATCTTTCTTCTATGAAAACCTTTTATATTGTTGAAATCAAATTACATATGCAATTTTGTCCTGCTTTGTTTCACTTAATGTTAACAACATAATTGTTTTACCATTTATCTTCCAAATTCTAATCTAGCTATTTTAACAGCTGCATCATATTTCACTATATGGATGGACAAAATTTAACCCTAATGCTTGGATATTTAGGTTATATACAGTTTTTCACTCTTAAAACATTCTGAACATTATAATGTGTAAAGCTTTTTCTGTGATTTGAATTATTTCCTTAGAGCAGATTATAGAAATAGAATTAAGGAGTCTCATTTGGAATTTTAAAGATACTTAGGATAGATAATAACATTGATTTCTTAAAACGTGGTATAGTAACAACATTTTGACATAGACCAAATAGTTCCATGGGTTATGGTTGTTAGGTTAAGCTTTATTTTTCAATGTGTACTTTGTAGCTATTTTGTGTCGTTGATAACTTCAGATTGTCTAATATAAGTTGGCTAAGTTGA
The DNA here is from genome assembly GCF_963930625.1 of Muntiacus reevesi. Taxonomy (NCBI): domain Eukaryota; kingdom Metazoa; phylum Chordata; class Mammalia; order Artiodactyla; family Cervidae; genus Muntiacus; species Muntiacus reevesi. The sequence goes on from NC_089251.1 coordinate 113,236,117, forward strand.
GCATTTGGCTCAAGACTGACGTTCTCTTTTTTCCCTCAGGACTTGGAGGGTGTGGATATCATCCTAGGTGTCTGCTCTAGTGGCCTTCTGGTTTACAAAGAAAAGCTGAGAATTAACCGCTTTCCTTGGCCCAAAGTGCTGAAGATTTCTTACAAACGTAGCAGCTTTTTCATTAAGATTCGACCTGGAGAGGTACATACAGAGCTCATGATCCCCTTTCCTCCTGAATCAAACACAGATGGTGTCTAAAACATCTCTTCATGCCTGTTTTCCATGCTATCATCTCTGAGGTCTCTCTCCAGCTAACTATTTAGGCGCTGGTATTTTGTTTTCTAAAGTAACCAGTCCCATGCTGCTGCTGCTTTCCTTTACTGTTGTTGGTTTTCTGGGCAGTTCTCTTCATGTAAGCAAATACACCAAGGCCAGAAGTGAAATTTGGATTAATAAACTTGTTCCTTGTTTACTCCAGGTGAAAACTTGATGGAAAATATTTTTAAATTAAGTAGCATGAGATATTTAAACTGTGAGGTTAGATTACTTACATTTTGCACCACAAATCCCTTACTTTATATAAATAAATTTATTGTATGTGTAGTTTCTGGTAGTGACTGGAAATGTGTTCCAGGGTCAAGTTCTAGATTCGTAGTAGAGTTGGATGTTCAACTTTGTACCAGATAACTCACTTATTAGTTGGTAGTCAATTTTCAGGATATACCAATGCTGGCTAAGTTTAACTTTTATATTAAAGCACTGTCATGGTATAGCAGAAACTTGTTCAAGTAGGAGTTAAATTAAAAAAAAAAAACTTCCAATACCTATTCTGCCACCTACTAAGTAAAAGACCCTTGACAGATCTCAGGCATTCTTTATCACTCAAGGGGGATAGTACTTCCTCTGTCAGAGTTGATTTGAAGATCAAATGAGATGACAGCTATAAAAGCTCTCTAGAGAAAAGCACCATACTAATGTAAAGAGGCTTTTCTGTGTGTATATCACCATCTACTGGTGAAAAATGACTCATTGTTTCAGCATGGAAATATTGAATGTACAGCCTTAAAATTTCAGATAAGGATTATTGCTGAAGCATTTGTTTAGGACCGTAATAATTTACCTGTGCCTAGCAAAAAGGTTAAAGAGTTCCAAATACAAGAATCATTCAGTCAACAAATGTTTTCTGACAGCATCCTTTGTGTCAGACACTATTCTAGGGGCTAGGAACAGTGAATAAAAGAGTGTGTCCCTCTGCAGGCTTACCTTTTTTTTTTGGAAGGCAGAAAAAAAACACACCATATATATATAGGAAGGACTTCCCATCATGGGAAGTCCTTTGTTTATTTAAATGTTAACTATGTAATATATACTAAAAATTCAAAAGTCTTACTTTAGAAAGCAATAAAGAACAACAGGAGGGTTTTGAGAAGTGTAATGTAATATTATGACTACAACAGATGATTTAGAAGTAGTGTGGTGTAAGGGAAACCATGAAATTCTGGTTCTGCCACTTAATAGCTATGAGACTGAGCAAGTAACTTCTCTGATCTCAGTTACACATGAGTTTCCTCATGTGTAAAAATACAGATGATACTATCCAATCACAGTGCTATTGGCCATAATAGGCACTAGAAGTTAATGTTAGTTGCCTTCCATCGTATAAAGCGTGCTTAAGGCAGAAACAGAGAGGCAAGAGAAGCAGGACAGTGTTTCCAGTAGCCCTGCAAAATGTGGTTTCCTTCAGTCAAAGAGGTTATCTAGGTAAATTAACGATCAATCAAAGAAAAAAAAAGATATTTAATAATTCAAGAATGTGGTTTGAACCACAATCTTTAGTTCCTATTTCTAAAAATGACTGCAAAGTAATATTGGTTGATTGGAAGAATCATCTGTTATCCTAGTCCCTGATTACTGGGTAGCCTGGTATGCTAAGTGCAGGAAGAGCAGTATCTGGATGATCAAAACATGACTTATGTCTCAGAAAATGTGCGGTGTATGTATGTGTGTGTGTTTCTGAACAAAATAAGATGTGTAAATAATATAAGCTGAAAAACCACTCTCAGTGAATAAATTTCTTTTGTTAAGTAGGAAAACATTTCAAGTGATATTTTATGTCCTTAGACTAGTCACGTTCTTTTTATTTGCAGTGATCTCCTCTGTAGCACTGTATTTCTCTGGTCCAGTATCATTGCAGTTGAATAATACTTTGTTCCATGTTTATTTGTATACTTACAGCAAGAACAGTATGAAAGTACTATCGGATTCAAACTTCCCAGTTACCGAGCAGCTAAGAAATTATGGAAAGTCTGTGTAGAGCATCACACATTTTTCAGGTATTGTTCTCACTTCAGTATTTTTCAAGAATGAATTATTTATGCGTGTTTCTATTTTAAGCCTGCTGTTGAAATTCCCTTCTTTGTGTGGTTGGCAGTCTTTTCTTTAGCTCAGGTGAGATCATCTTAAGCAAGACAAAATTAATCTAGTTCTCCTCCTTCGGGTTGAAAAACACGGCCTCCACCTTCCCAGAGCATCTTTCTATGTATGGTGGAAGAAGGAGGGAGAAAGGAATAGGAGCCTGTGTTTACAAGAGGCTCTGTGATTGCCCTAGGGCGCTAAATCCAGCCCTACCAGAAAGAGGTACCCTGACTGACCTCCACATGGAATTGCCTAACTACCTGCTGTGGGTCTGTTACTCTAGAAGATTAAAGATTTGAAGCTGATCATTTTCTTGCTTCTAATCAACCCCAGAAAGGGAGCACAGAGAACCATCTTTGAAACCTGATTGTTATCAGATAAACAGAAGACAGAAGGAAGTTTCATCTCCTTCACTTTCCCTGAGGCCACATACTTAACCCCTCTGTTCATTTGCCAAACATTTCCTGTGCGCTTACCCTTCTTATAGACATTGGGAATAACCACTAGTAGTTCTAGTCCCAGTCCTAATGGAGCTTAAAGTCTAGCAGACAGAAGATTACTTGTGTTGAAAGGAGAGCCAACTAGTTGTTGTCATTTAGCCTTTTTAAGAAAATGAAAATTGCATGTATAGCACAGTGAAGAGAATAATATAATGAACTCCCCTTGTACCAAACCCCAGCTTAATAATTATCACCCCAGTGCCAATCTTGTTTCATCTGTATCCCCACCCACTCTTTCCTACTACTTCCTAGATTATTTTGAAGCAAATGCCAGACCTTATGCCGTGTCATTCATAAAATAAACTTGACTCTTTATAAATGGCTCTCAAGAGAGAGAACCATGATATCTTTTTCTTTTATTTGTATTTTTTATGTCATACTTAGCACTAAAGAACAGTGTACAGAAAGAAAAGTTAGGGAAAATAACATTTCAATTCTCATTTCAAATAAACCATCAGGCTACACGTTACACTCAATTAAAATATCTTAATTATTTAAAAAAAATCTTAATTATTGACATTAAGATATTTTTCTATGCTTCCGTCATTTACTTTAAAACCAAGAAAATAGTTTTAAATGAAGGTGAAGAAGCATAAAAAGAACTTTTTTCTTTTTTTTTTTTTAAACTGAATTATAGTTGCTTTACAATGTTGTGTTAATTTCAAGTGTTCAGTAAAGTGATTCAGTTATATGTATATATTTTCAGGTTCTTTTCCCTTATAATGACTAACAAATACTGAGTATCATTCCCTGTGCTATATAATAGATCCTTGTTGGTTATCTGTTTAATATAGTAGTGTGTATATGTTGATCCCAAACTCCTAATTTATCCCCCCACCAAAAAAGAGTTATTTTGAATGTTATATGGATGGTATAGATTTCAGTTGCATCCAGTGTATTTACTTGTAGGATAGCATATTTATATCCACTGCATCAAAATAAGAGGATATATTGACATGTAATGCTTAATTGGGCTTCCCTGATGGCTCAGTGGTAAAAAAAAATCCTCCTGCCAGTGCAGGAGACTCAGGTTCAGTCCCTGGGTCGAGAAGATTCCCTGAAAAAGAAAATAGCAACCCACTCCAGTGTTCTTCAGAGGAAATCCCAGGGACAGAGGAGCCTGGTGGGCTACAATCCATGGGTTTGCAAAAAAGTTGGACCATAACTTGTGACTAAACACAATGCTTCATTACATAAAAGAAAGTATTTGCTGAATTAAAATAAACTACCCCAAATGGGGGGGGGGGCTCTCTTTTTGGTAGTATTTGATGTAGCAATGTATGTATACATTTATTCAGCAAACATTCATTGAATGCCAGATTCATGCCAGGCACTATGCCAAAAGTGAAAACACAAAGATGAGTAAGTAGATCTTTATTCTTTACCCTTCGAGAGTTCACAGTCTCATGGTGGAAACTAGCACACAGATTGTTTCAATTCAGTGTAGTAAATGCCCTGACAAAAGAGAGCAGAGAGTACTGTGTAGAAAGAAGATGAGGTTTCTGAGTTGAAAATACACCAAAAAACCTATTAAATAGATTACCAGGCATTGAGTTTGGAGTGTGTTTGACAAAATTATTGTTCTAGGAGAATAGAACAAGAGCTCTGGGCTTGAATTCTGTGACTACCCTATTTCTTAACAGCTATGTGACCTTAAGCAAGTAGCCTTTTTTGAGGTTCGGTTTCTTTTATATATAAAATGATGAAAATGTTACAGGGGTATAGTGATAATTCTTCAAGAGATGGGAATATCAGACCACCTTACCTGCCTCCCGAGAAATCTGTATGCAGGTCAAGAAGCAGCAGTTAGAACCAGAAATGGAACAACAGGCTGGTTCCAAACTGGAAAAGGAGTATGTCACGGCTGTATATTGTCACCCTGCTTATATGTGAAATGCGGGGCTGGATGAAGCACAAGCTGGAATCAAGATTTCCACGAGAAATATCAATAACCTCAGATATGCAGATGATACCACTGTTATGGCAGAAAGCAAAGAAGAACTAGAGCCTCTTGATGAAAGTGAAAGAGGAGAGTGAAAAAGCTGGCTTAAAACTCAAGTTCAAAAAATGAAGATCATGGTATCCAGTCCTATCACTTTATGGCAAATAGATGGGGAAACAATGGAAACAGTGACTGATTTTATTTTCTTGTACTCTAAGATCACTGCCAATATTGACTGCAGCCTTGAAATTAAAAGACAGTTGCTCTTTGGAAGAAAAGCTAAGACCAACCTAGATAGCATGCTAAAAAGCAGAGGCGTTACTTTGCCGACAAAGGTCTGTCTAGTCAAAGCTATGGTTTTTCCAGTAGTCATGTATAGATGTGAGAGCCGGACTATAGAGAAAGCTGAGTGCCAAAGAATTGATGCTTTTGAACTGCAGTGTTGGAGAAGACTCTTGAGAGCCCCTTGGACTGCAAGGAGATCCAACCAGTCCATCCTAAAGGAAATCAGCCCTGAATATTCATTGGAAGGACTGATGTTGAAGCTGAAGCTCCAATACTTTGGCCACCTGATGCAAGGAACTGACTCATTGGAAAAGACCCTGACGCTGGGAAAGATTGAAGGCAGGAGGAGAAGGGAATGACAGAGGATGAGATGGTTGGATGACATCACTGCCTCGATGGACGTGAGTTGAGCAAGCTTTGGAAGTTGGTCATGGACAGGCAAGTCTGGCATGCTGCGGTCCATGGGGTCGCAAAGAGTTGGACATGACTGAACAACTGAACTGAACTGATAGTGATAATAGTACAGTGCTATAAAAACATTTTGAAAACCTAGAGTGATATAAGGTTATATCATTAATAAAGGCCACAAATAAATTATACTTATTTCTTTGAGAATGACAATTAAAATAATGATTACTTGGTTGGAAATTTGTTTTAGTAATTATAAGGAAACTATGAGAGTTATGAAACTTCTTAATTCTTGATTTTAGCTTTAATTTCAGTCTTGTTAGAGTAAGATAATGTATATTATATATGATTATTATGTTTTTTCCCGCCAGACTGACATCTACAGACACCATTCCTAAAAGCAAATTTCTTGCCCTGGGATCCAAATTCCGATACAGTGGCCGAACTCAGGCTCAGACCAGGCAAGCTAGTGCTCTGATTGACAGGCCTGCCCCGCACTTTGAGCGCACAGCAAGCAAACGAGCATCCCGAAGCCTTGATGGAGGTTTGTACCGAGAATTAATGATTTCTTGTCATCCTGACTCTTTAGAGAGAGATAAAGGAAATGTGGTTATCAGATGTGATCGGGTGCAAAGTAAGTACAGTTATCTATAAAAGAGTCAAAGAATCTCAGTGGAAAATGAAAAGGATCTTCCTAATTGTATACTTTAGTGAAATCACCTTAAGAAAAGGAGAAGAAAGGTTCAGAGAGAGTAGTAACTAGATCAGGGTCCCACTGCTAGGTAGTGGTGGGTTAAACACAACTAGAATTAGAATTCAAAATTCTCTGCCACAGGGCAAAACCTAATGTAAAATACTGCACTAAAACCCTCTTGGACATTCTTTTTTTTTTTTTTTTTTCTCTTGGACATTCTTAAACAGTTATTTTTCAAGTAGAAAAGAGGGAGAGGGTCTGCCTCACTCTAGTGCTATGAAAATCATTGAAAAAGTTTAGAATATTTGTCATGTGTCAATTATAGACAGAAAAAACAATTGTATTATTAGAGTCTCCAAATTTTGTTTAAACAAAAGGAGGAGGAAATAAATGTTTCATGATTGTATATATTGACAGAAGATCTGTTACAGTTTTTCTAAGTTTAGTCTTAAGGATTTTAGAGCATTAGCATTAATGAAATGAAGTAATAAGCCATATTCATTTTTTTTTCCTGGCCATACCGCATAGCATGCGGAATCTTAGCTCCCTGAGCAGGAATTGAACCTAGGCCCCAGCAATGAAAGCGCCGAGTCCTAACCACTGAACATCCAGGGAATTCCCAAGCCATGTTCAGTTCTTTATGCCACTAAAAAGAGGTAGTTAATAAGTGAAAGTTCAGAAGGCAGTAAGCAAAATAGAGTATTGCTGATTGTAGCTCTGTGCTGTCTACTGTAAAAGCAAGATGCATGTTCTAGTAATTAAAGGTTTGGGTTACAGAATCAGACCTGGCTCCCAGTCTCAGCCACTGCATTTATGATCTATCTTCTTGAATGAGTTACTTAATCTGTTTGTCTGAGTTTTCTCATTCATAAAATGGGTATGATGAGACTATAATATTACCTCGAATTTTCATGAGAAATAAATGAGATGATATGCTTAGCACAGTGGTTGGCACTTAATAATTGATACTAAAATATTAAGCATCATTGAGATATTGTTAATGTTCTGGCCACATAATTATTATTTTGTTAATTATTATCCAGAACTATGCTGCTGTATTCTGGTTTGTTGCATTGTGGGAGCATATATCAGAAATACCTAACTCACTTTAAAGGAATCAGGAATGGGTTAGCCGCACTTGGAAATTATCCAAGCAGTAGAATTTTTGTTTCTGTACTGCACATCAAGTTTCTTTCTTTCTGGTGTTTCTCTACAAGGCAGATTGTAGTCTTTGATTTATTTATTCTTCATGATAACACTAAGAATTAAGTTCCCTGGTGGCTCAGATGGTAAGGAATCCACCTGCAATGCAGGAGACCCAGGTTCGATCCCTGGGTCAGGAAGAGTCTCTGGAGAAGGAAATGGCAACCCACTCCAGTATTCTTGCCTGGAGAACTCCCTGGACAGGGGAACCTGGCAGGCTCCAGTCTATGGGGTCTATGGGGTCACAAAGAGTTGGAGACAACTGAGTGAATAACACACACACACACACACACAGAAATTAAGCTCAGAGATTAAATAATTTTTTATGGGTAGAAACAGAAATAAAACAAGTTCAGATAATGGTAAGTGCTGTAAAGAAAACAAAATAGAGTAATGGGAGGGAACGTGTCCGGGATGGGGCAGTTGAGAAGCTGTTTCAGACTGAATTGTTGTTCAGTTGCTCAGTTGTGTCCAACTCTTGGTGACCCCGTGGACTGCAGCACGCCAGGCTTCCCTGTCCATCACCAACTCCTGGAATTTACTCAAACTCATGTCCATTGAGTTGATGATGCCATCCAACCATCTCATCCTCTGTCATACCCTTTTCCTCCTGCCCTCTATCTTTCCCAGCTTCAGGGTCTTTTCTAATGAGTCACACTGAGTGGTCCAATCTAAATTTAGAAGGTTTCTCTGAGGAGCTTCATCTGAACTGAAACCTGAATTGTGAGGTTAAATAAATAAATCTGGGGGAAGAACATTCTTGAAGGGAGAGTAGTGAGTATGAAGCCCTGGAGATAGGAGTGAGCTTGGCAGGTGTCTAGACCAGTGCCGTGCCATAGAACTTTCTGTGAGGGTGAAATTCTTCTATTTTGTAATGTCCAGTTTGATAGCCAATAGCCACCTGTGGCCATTATGAACCTGAAATGTGGCTATGAAACTGAGAAACTCATTTTTAACTAAATTTAAATAGACACATGTGGCTAGTGCAAAGATCTACTCTACTCCAGGGGTAGAAAGGCAGAATAATGATGAAGTCTGTTGCTGGATTTGCATGAGAGATGGCAGCAGCTGGGACTTGAGTATTGTCATTAAAGATAGTGAAAATGGATCAGGGATATAATTCAGAAGCCAGGCCTGACAGAATTACTGGTAAATTAAGTGTTGGAGATGGTAAGGAAAAGAAAATCAAGGTTTTTTCTTAGGTTTGATCATTTAGTACGGTGGGAAAGTCTGAGAGAGGAGCAGAGTTGGACATGTTAAATTTAAGGTGTGAAGACTCAGTCCTCATGTCTGCCATATTCTTTTTTATTTATTTATTTTATTTTTGGCTGCACTTGGTCTTCGTTGCTCTGCATGGACTTTCTCCGGTTGTGGTGAGTGGGGGTTACTCTTCATTGCAGTGCACGGCCTTTTCATTGCAGTAGCTTCTCTTGTTGCTGAGCACAGGCTCTAGTTTCAAAGGCTTCAGTAGTTGTAGCATGCGGGCTCAGTAATTGTGGCACATGGCTTAGCTGCTCCGTGGCATGTGGAATCTTCCTGGACCAGGGATCAAACCCATGTCCTCTGCACTGGCCGTTGGATTCTCAGCCAGATGCTTTCCTTAACAAGGGGAGTCCTGCCATATTCTTATAACAACATAAGGCATCGCCTTCTTGACCAGTAAATCACCCTACCTCCAGTTTAGTTTTGGAGAACTATCATTCCCATTATTTTATCCCCATTTTTCAGTGAGAAAACTATAATTGGAAAATTTAAGCAGCTTGTTCAAGATCTCACAGATAGCTTAAACAAAACCTCACATCTATCCAATACCATATTCCATGGCGTTTTCCACTTAATGAAATTTCATTGTTATGTAGATATTATGCCTGATGTATCTTTTCTTTCTAATAGCAAAATAACCAACAGTTCAAGGGTTATTGAGCTTTGGTACTTTGACCAAATTAGAAAGTTTTACTTAGAAAGACTCTTCTATTACTTGTAGAAGTCATATGTTGACTGTTTCTCTTTTTCTGGCTGTAGAAACCTCATAGTTCAAGATTTTAAAAAGCTTGATGTCTCTGTCTATTGACTAATATTGACCAGTTCTTATTAAGTTATACACTGTGTTCTTAGGGGGAAATCTGTAAGATATTATAGAAAAACCCGATGAACTTTTTTGACCATAAAAAAGTTTTCACTCATATCCTAATGACTAATGAACTTAAGTACCTTTTCACAGTTTATAGCTACTTGCATGTCATTATTTCTGAAGTGCCTGTTCAAATCTTCTGCTCATATTTTTATTGGGCTGCCTGTCTTATTAATTTGTGGGTGTTCTTTATATCCTCTTGTCTTACTTTCAATCTCAGGGAGAAAGCATCAGTATTTCATCAAGTGTGATGTTTGCTCTGGGTTTACATAGCTACCTCTTATCAGAGAAGGAAACTTGTGAGATTTTTTTATCATGAATAAATGGTGACTTTTATCAAATGCTTTTTATTTCATTAGTTGATATAGTAATAGGATTTTTCTCCTTCTTTATGTTACATGATGCCTTTCACTGATTGACTTTCCATTGTTAAGCCTTCTTGGCATTCTTGAAGTAAACTCAATCTGATCATAGTATATTCTTCTTATGTCAGTTAAGGCTTTCTGCAGTGATGTTCATGAGAGAGAGAGGCCTGTAATTTTCCTTTCTTGTAAATGTTGTCAGGTTTTAGTATCAAGTTTATGCTGCCCTCAAAGTAAATTGAGAAGTATCCTCTCTTTCTGCTCTCTGGAAGAGTTTGGATAAGATTGGTATTATTTCTTCCTTAATGTTTGGGAAGAATTCACCTATAAATTCTAGCTAGCTGGTTCTAAAGATTTCTTTGTGGCAGGGTTCTTTGCTTTCAGATTCAGTGTCTTTATTAGAAAGGACTATTAAGATGTTCTAGTTCTTGTTTCAGTTTTTTGCTAATTGTGCTTTTTCTAGGAAATGCCCATTCCATCTAAATTTTCAAGTGTATTGCCATAAAGTTCTATTTTCTTAATATTTGTAAGATCTACAGCAATGTCCCCTTCTGTGTTCCTCATATTGTTATGTTATACACCTATCCCTCATTTTTGTTTTTTTTTTAACAAGCCTGTAACTGATCTGTTAATTTTATTAATCTTTCCAAAGAACCAGTTTTGGGTTTTGTTTTCTTCCTGTCATATATTTTTAATTTAACTTTTGCCAGCTAGTATTTTTATTATTTTCTTTTTACTTTTTTTGAACTGTTCTTTTTCTAATTTCTTAAAAGAATATCCATTGATGTTTATTATTTCTTACAACCTAACCTTAGAATTTAAGTGACTTGTCTAACATCACATAGTCAGTGACAGAGCTAGGAATATCTAAAACTGTTCTGCCAGTGCCATGTTTTTATCCTTCACCAAGATAACTTCTTTTCTGTAGAAGAGGAAGGATAAAAGATGTCATTAGACAGTTCATTGAGCACTTAGTATGCTCTAGGTACTGTTCTAAATATTTTATATATATTATCTTTTAAACATCTAAATTGCATATAAACTGAGTAGGACACTTTTTGTAGTTCTGTTTTCAAATGTCTTCTGTTTCTCTGTATACTGTCTGCTCAGTATAAGAATTTGAAAACGTGTCTGTAAAAACTATTTTTCCTCCTTTTCCTGGATCCTTTTCCATTCTTCTTAATAGAGAGACTTTCCCCTATTAGGCCTCCCCCCTTTTTAAATTAATATAAGCCTCTAAGCTCAAGATGGTGTATTAGGGAAACTTTAATAAGTATTACTTTATAAGAGACCTCATTTTAATGAACATTCCCTTTCTCTTTTGTTCTAGCTGGTGCTCAGAGCATCTGCTTTACCAGCTAAAGAACTAAAACTGATTCAGATACCAATTTATATGATAGAGTAGGAGGTCACAAGAATATGCTAATAATGATGACAAGGATTTTTCAGCTTATATTTTTGTTGCATTTTTTGATTTTCAAACCATTTCTATATATTCCTATTTAGTGCCAACAATCTAGTGGACAAAAAGCGTTTAGGAATTCTTGTTTTACTATTGCGGAAACTGGGGCACAAAACAGTCATATAACTTCCTAGGTTCACACACCAAGCCGTATCCATCCTGTGAGTAGTGGTTGCAGTGATTCTTGCCAGGGAAATACATCCATGTTGTCTTTGGAGCTTTAAAACAAAACAAATGCCCAAGCTTCACTCAGATACCACGTCTGTCTGTGGTGGAGATGAGCATCAGCTGGGTTTTTTTGTTCGTTTTTTCAAGATCCAAAGATGAGTCATGCTCCTCTGATAACAGAACCACTGACCCATTGCATACCTATTGTACCTGTGCCATCCTAGCAGAAATTGTGCTAGTAACACCTAGAACTAGAATTTAAGACTCCTTTTACTCTATATGATCGTTTTGAGTTTTACTCTTCACTGCTCTAATAAACAATTCAATTCTATTGTTGCCAGATAAGAGCAATATAATACTGGAATTAATGGGCCCACTAACTGATCATAATCAGGACTCTTCTTTGTCTAGACCTTCAGAAATGGGAAATAATTCAATTTTTAGAGTTAAGTGTTCTCTGTATTTGCACCAAAATCTTTTAATAGCTAACAAATGAACTCATAAAACTGAAAAGCCAGAATATCTTAAGAAGTAAGCACTACCTCCAACACTGAATATATGAAAAAGCTTTGAATTAGACAGTCTAAATGGGTGAATTTTATAGTATGTGACTTATATCTCAAGTTGTTTAAAAATACAAGAAAAATAATAAAAAGACAAGAACCACAGTCACTACCATGATTCTCTGTTGTGATCCACACTTTTTATAGCCTTTTTATGGAGAAAAGGAATTTGCTTCTCTCCAGAGGTCCTAGGTGATATTTTACGCTTGAATTACATATCATTGTGTATTTTTGCTCAGCATACTCTTGAAATAATATTAACCTGTAAGAAAAAAATACAAAGATCTACATATGACTTTAAAGTTATTAATATTTAGTATTTGTAAAGTATTTTTATATCCAACTTTCCCATAGAGTTGGGGAAATAGATGGGGAAACAATGGAAACAGTGAGAGATTTTATTTTCTTGGACTCCAAAATCACTGCAGCTGGTGACTGCAGCCATGAAGTTAAAATATGCTTGCTCCTTGGAAGAAAAGTTATGACTTATGTAGATAGTATATTAAAAAGCAGAGGCATTACTTTGCCAACAAAGGTCCGTCTAGTCAAAGCTATGGTTTTTCCAGTAGTCTTGTATGTATGTGAGAGTTAGACCATATAAAAAGCTGAGTGCTAAAGAATTGATGCTGTTGAACTGTGGTGTTGAAGAAGACTCTTGAGAGTCCCTTGGACTGCAAGGAGATCCAGCCAGTTCATCCTAAAGAAGATCAGTCCTGAATATTCATTGGAGGGACTGAAACTCCAATACTTTGGCCACCTGATGCGAAGAGCTGACTCATTTGAAAAGACCCTGATGCTGGGAAAGATTGAAGGGGGGAGGAGAAGGGGACGACAGAGGATGAGATGGTTGGATGGCATCACCAACTCAATGGACATGAGTTTGAGCAAGCTCCAGAAGTTGGTGATGGACAGGGAAACCTGGCATGCTGCCATCCATGGATCCCTGAGTTGGACAAGGCTGAGCAACTGAGCTGAACTTCCCATAGAGTTAATATCTTCCATATTTTGCAAATGATGCAACTTTCTGCCTCTGTTTCTAACTGCCAGTTACCACACTTATACCTACTTTCCCTCATATAGCACAGATTGCCAGGGCTAGGAATACTGAAAACTTAAATCATTTGGCTCTGCAATATTAGTGTTGGATTAAAACCAAATGCAAGTGGCAAAATAACACATGGTGAAAGCATGGGCTATGCTTCTCTGATGCCAGACAGAGTCGAATTAATTCTTTGAGAGGAGGTGTGAATACACATGTATAATGATACTTTAACACAACTGTGAGCAAAATATTTTGTCACATTCCCCTGTGTTGTTAGCTTTGGTCTGCCATCTGCCATTCTTGCATTGACGGGCTTAGAGCACCCATGAAGAGCAGGGACTTGCAAGAGGCTACAAAGTTTCTACTGAAAGATAAATTAGATCCTTGGGTTTCTGTTGTTTTTTTCCTGTGTATCCCCTGAGGAGTGATTTCTTTCTCTAGAGCTCATTACAGTACCTGAAGCATTTCTTTTTTGGTGTTGTGTATATGAAATACTTGTGAATTTCAATTTTTAATCTGCTCTGATTCATGGAATTCCTTTTGTTTTACCTAATTTTTACTGCTTATGAATCTAAATTTATCAGGAAAAGTTAATTTCAGTATACTCAATTTAAGAATGCAGGAAAGTGTGTAATAAAAATTATACAGATTTCTATGTAATTTAATTAAGATTTTAAAGTCTCAGTACATGAAGGTTAATGATCAGAAATATTAAATCATATGAAAAGACACTGCATTTCTAGATATTGCCAGTGGGCTCTTACTACAAAGTGTATGGATGTCCTCTTTTAGTTGCTGAAAGAATGAAGGTAAAAAGCATAAAAAGAGTATGAGTGATTGTCTTTAAGTGAGTGATGTGAAACTTAGATGCCCAGTAATCCAAACCAAAACAGCTCTTAACTCTGTGAAAAGATCAAACTTTTGTCATAAGCATATATTGTATATTCCCTCTAAATCAGTTCAGTCGCTCAGTCGTGTCTGACTCTTTGCAACCCCATGAACTGCGGCACGCCAGGCCTCCCTGTCCATCACCAACTCCCGGAGTCTACCTAGACCCATGTCCACTGAGTCGGTGATGCCATCCAACCATCTCATCCTCTGTTATCCCCTTCTCCTCCTGCGCTCAATCTTTCCCAGCATCAGGGTCTTTCCAAGTGAGTCAGCTCTTCGAATCAGGTGGCCAAAGGATTGGAGTTTCAGCTTCAACATCAGTCCTTCCAATGAACAGCCAGGACTGATCTCCTTTAGGATGGACTGGTTGGATCTCCTTGCAGTCCAAGGGACTCTCAAGAGTCTTCTCCAACACCACAGTTCTAAAGCAATTCCCTCTAAAGCAATCTATATATAGTCTTTGCCCTAAATTAGGGTTAATTAACCTAGCAAGCTTATTCTGTACACATTAGAGCCAGTAACCCTTCCTACTTCTCAGTTATGACAACCAAAAATGTTTCCGGATGTTGCCAAATGTTCTTGGGGTGGTGGGCAAAATCACCCCTGGTTGAGAACTGCTGCTCTAGATATATTAGAGAATGGGAGCAATGATGCAGAGTGTGATAAGACTCTGGAAGAGAGTAGGGTGGAACTCAAAGTGTTGTTTTGATTATTTTATTTTGAATTTATTTTATTTTTTAATTAATTTTTATTAGAGTATAGTTGATTTACAACGTGTTAGTTTCTGCTGTACGGCACAGCAAATCAGGTGTGTATATATATATATATATATATATATATGATATATATATATATCTCCATTCTTCCTAGATTGCTTTCCCAATAGGTCATTACAGTGTGTTGAGTAGAATTCCCTGTGCTATACACTTGGTTCTTTAGTTATCTGTTTTATATGTAGTAATGTGTATATGTCAGTCCCAATCTCTTAATTTATTCCTCTTCACCCCTTTCCCCTTTGGGAACGTTTGTTTTCTACATCTGTCAATCTATTGCTGTTTCATAAATAAGTTCATTTGTTTTGGGTTGGCCAAAAAGTTCATTCTAGTTTTTCCATATGATGTAATGGAAAAACCTCAATAAACTTTCTGGCTAACCCAGTAACCCTGTTTCTTTTTTTAATATTCCACATATGAGTGGTAACATATGATATTTGTCTTTTGTGTCTGACTTCATGCAGTATGACAATCTCTAGGTCCATCTGTGTCCTTGCAGATGGCATTATCTTGTTCTTTTTTATGGTTGAGTAATATTCCATTGTATATACATACATACAACATCTTCTTTATTTATTCATTCATCCATCGGTGGACATTTAGGTTGCTTCCATGCCCTGGTTGTTGTAAATAATGCTGCAATGAATATTAGGGTGTATGTAACTTTTTGAATTATGATTCTCTCCAGATACATGCCCAGGAGTGGAATGGCTGGATCATATGATAACTCTGTCTTTAGTGTTTTAAGGAACATGCATACTGTTCTCCATAGCGGCTGTACCAATTTACATTCCCAACAGCAGTGTTGAAGGGTTCCCTTTCTCTACACTCTCTATAGCATTTATTGTTTGTAGACTTCTTTGATGATGGCTATTCTGATTGATGTGATACCTCATTGTAGTTTTGATTTGCATTTCTCTAATAATTAGTGATGTTGAGCATCTTTTCATGTGCCTCTTGGTCATCTGCATGTCTTCTTTGGAGAAATGCCTATTTAGATCTTCCACCCATTTTTTGATTGGGTTGTTTGTTTTTTTGACATCGAGATGCATAAGCTGTTTGTGTATTTTGAAAATTAATCCCTTGTTGGTCACTTTGTTTGCAAGTATTCTCTCCCATCCTGTGGATTGTCTTTTCGTTTTGTTCATATTTTTCTTTGCTGTGCAAAAGCTTTAAGTTTAATTAGGTTCCATTGGTTTATTTTTGTTTTTATTTTCATTACTCCAGGAAGTGGATCAAAAAAGATCTTGCTGCAATTTATGTCAGAGAGTATTCTATAAATTGATTAATTGCCCCAGCCAAAAGACATAAACTAGCTGAATGGATTGAATTTTACATTTTAATGAAGAAGTTAAAAAGAAAAGTGTCTGGTTCAAAGATTTGCTCTTAAATAACCATCAAAAAATGTACATGTTTTATAAGAAGATTCCTTTATCCCAAGTTATTTTGTAATCATTCCAAGTTATTTTGTAATCATTCCAAGGGGGCTTAACAGAAAAATCAGACTTAATCCTCTTTTCTAGAATATATTTTTAGGTTACTGAAATCACCTATAAATAAATGCATCTTTATTTCAAAAAGTCTTCCTGGAAGAAATCAGGCTTAATTAACCCTTTTTCTCCTTCATAGACTACCTTGCAAGTTCTTAAAGCTAAAAGATTACAAGGTTAAACAATCTTGCCAACTTTTTAATAAAATGAGCTTTTCTTTTTTTTTTTTTTTATCTTGCTGTCTACACTCAATCCTCCACTCTCCGCCCCGTCTTGCCTCCCATCCCACCCTTTATAGGATATGATCATCATCAGGAGTTTTTAGCTTTTCTGTCAGGGTTCTTCTAACTTTTTTATGGCCACTATTGCCGTTGGTCATCTACCAGAACACTAATAATTCATTTTTTTACCTTCTATTTGTTAGCCACTGGACACTGTAACACGCCTATGTGTCCTGAAGCCACAGTTATTTCACATGGTGGCTGTGAAGGTGGTACAGTGACTCTCGCCTTCACTTCTCTTTCACTTTTGTCTTCTTCATGCAGCAGCGGCCGTTGAGTCAGCAGACCGAAGCCCTCGGCCCACCTCTGCACCAGCCATTGCTCCGAGTCAAGCCGCAGAGGGCGGCGTCCCAGGCGCACCTGTCAAGGCAGCACAGAAGGAAACAGTGCAGGTTGAAGTGAAACAGGAAGAGGCGCCGCCTGAGGATGCTGAGCCAGAGCCCACAGAAGCGTGGAAGGTATGTTGTCAGCCCAGAGGTCCAGCTGGCTCACTTTCTGATTCAGAGGTGTTGACTCCTTGACCAGGCGGGTTCTCAAAGCACTGGTTTTGTTAAATCCTAACAAAGTTATTTCTTCCTCACTCTTTCTGAAAGAAGGTAACTCCCTGTAAACCTGTAAAATATTTTCAAAGAATCATGTCATGAAGACTGTAAGCTGTCCCAGATGTTTTCAGGTGACACACAGCTTTACCCAACTTAAATTTTAAAAACTGAGTCTGTGAAACACACCAGCACTATGATCATCTGCTTTTAAAAATAATTTTTACTCATCCAGAAAGAATCTCCACATTCCTTTCTAAGAGTATGCTCAGCTAGTATGATTAAAATATAATTTGATTTCCTAAAATGGATATATGTATAATGTGCCCAAAGAATATCCAGATATTATATGAAGCACATATATGTGGTTGTTCAAATCTTAAGTAACTTTATAAAAAGAAGATCAATTATGTAAGGAAAGTTATGCTACTGAGTTGTTTATAGTTCTGAGTTGATTGTACCACAGTCACTGAACTTTGTTGAAAAATCACAAGTTTCATTAGTAGATTTCCCAGGAGTAACTGTACCTGAACTCATCTTTTATATGTTGATGAGCTTTTAAAAATACATTTAGCAGCGATAGAGTTGTGGTGTCAGTTCAGATTTATTAAAGTAAATACAAGTCTCACTGTTGACTACAGAAATTAATAGAAATGATCTTTATAAGAAAAGCTACGTTTTTATATGTCTGTTAAGAAATGTAAAACTGCGTAAGACCTTAGTAAGTGCTCTCACCTTGGCAGATAGATTGATTAATTTTGTTCTTTTGGAGCCAGTTCAATATCTAGTTTATCTATAAAGTGTGGCCAATCTGGCTCTGTTTTGATTGTATTAAAAAAGTATTCAGTGTGACATAGTTCTCACTGTCCTTTGAGACCAACTTGAGTCCAGAGGTAGGGGGAGATTGAATGAATGGTAAGTGTTTGCATTTTTGTATCTAGCCAGATGTGCTTGCCATTGGCCACAAGGTTCTGCATCAACAGTGCCTTTTTGATGCTAGACTACTTCAGTTTTTAATGTTAGGGGAGCTCACCTGGCACTTTGACCATCTTTTGATTTATATTGCTAACTGAAAATGTTGGATTACTGGAAGTGGCAAGGGAATCTTTCTGGTGACTAAGATTCCTTTGGCTTTGTGCTAACTTCCTTGTTCTTTCACCTATCTGGCAGACACAAGTATTTTCATGAATAGGTTCCCTTTGCTTTTGGGACCTCAGCAGAGTGGAGAGATCACTTCCTGTTACAGGCTCACCATTTAGGTGCCAGTAGGGGGCCTTCTTGCTGGTTAATTTTATATAAATACATTTTGAGACGCTTGTATTGAGATCAGACTGAAAGCCACTTCTGATAACCTTCTATTACTGTACTATTAGTGACAGAGCTAACAGTGACTTGACTTAATTTTATTTGTAGCAGTTAAAAACTAATTATGGCATTTGCCTGAAGCTATATTTACTATATAAAGCTGCAGGAGTAATAAAGCAGCCCTGTAATTGTGGAAATCTCATTACCTAACACTAATTTGGTGCCAGATAGAGAGCTTTTTGAGTCATTTGACAAGACCTATTTTGCAGGTGTGGAGACAGGACCTTTCCTCATGTGCTTATTTATCTCAGTTAATATTCTCTATAGGAGTATACACAGAACTATTGTGGTTGCTTGGTCTCCATTCTTAAACTGAAGTAGAGGCTCTCAACTTCTTGCTATCGGATTGCTAAGGACCCAAAGCAAGAAGTCATTATTCATTTAAACAAGTAATTTAAGCTTTACCAAATAATTCAAAACTTCCATTTGCTAAGCATTCACAACTCTATGAAGATATTCTCTCCATTCTATCAATAAAAAACTTGAAACTCAGAGAGGTGAAATGACTTGTGAACAGCCACACATCATGTCTACTGGGATTCAGAGCAGAAGTAACCCAAATTGTTACTTACCCCAGCAGTTAAAAGGGCTGTAGCCAGAAGTGCTTATGATATGACAGTGTCACAAAGTTTGGTGTCATCTTATGTTCCTTATATTCTGTCCCAGAGAAAACAGCACAATGACATTATATTCTGAGGTAAGGCTGCCAAATGTGATCAAGAAGATGTCAAGGAAATTCCCTGACAGTCCAGCGGTTAGGACTCTGCGCTTTCACTGCTGAGGGTCCAGGGTTCCATCCCTGGTTGGGGAACTAGGATCCAGCAAGCTGCTTGGAAGCCAAAAAAAAAAGAAAAAGATTATGTCAAAACTACAAATTAATGAAGTTCTGTGAAGAATGTAAAGATACAAAGTGATTGATTTGACCCTTAATAAAAACATTTTTCTCATTTTGATATATCCAGTGCTTTAGGCATTGCTTACTATTATTATGCTTTCTCTTAACAATCTTGTTTTTTAAATTTATGCTTACTCTACTTGGGGCATATAAAATGGCTGCTACTAAAGGTATTTCAAAGCTAAGCAGGAGGCATTAGTTACTATCTTCCTACTACTAAGGATGAATCTTTCACATCCACCGAACACATGGGCTCCCACTCCCTGGAGAGGAGAGTACAGTGTGTTGAATGTTGCAGCTGAGCCCTGTGTGTGCTTATTTATAAATCTGCCTTGGAAGTAACTGCATGCATCAGTAACATTTGCACTGAGTTTATTTTGATGTGTTGTTGTCTAATAAACTCAAGGGTTAAACTGCTTCCTTAAGTGGATTGATCAACTAACAGAACTTTTTGTATTTACCTGTTTGGTGTCATATGTGATTTATTTTATGTGTGCTTTAAGTGTAAAGATTTTCTTTTTGTTTCTGTCATGTTTGTCACACATGGATATCTTCATTTGTATATTTGTTTTTAACTGTCATTTAAAATATTTCTACATTTTTTGAAAAGGAAAACATGACTTTTTGAAGCCTAAGTTATTATTTTTAGTAAGTACTTTTTAAGAAACAAATAGAAACATGTTTTCTTCATCAATAGAATAATTACCTTAATTTTTTTTTTGATCCTTTGGCTGTCCATATTACCTCTTCAGCCTTGAGAATGTGATGGTGAACTGACAGATTGCTATTGAGAGCAGTGTCCTTCCCCTGTAACACCCCCTGTATGATTGCATCATTATAATTACTTATCAGTTTATTTCACAACCACCTAAAGATGTGGCTGTTTTGGAAATAATGCCATTCATAGAAACCTACTAACCTGAAATGTTTTTACCACTTTATTTCTTAAATGTAGGTGGAAAAAACCCACATCGAGGTCACAATACCCACCCCAAATGGTGACCAAACACAGGTTTGTGCCAGCAGGCCACTTGTTCCTTTTCCCTCCCTCCCCAATTTTTTCTTCTCCCGTCTTCCCTGCTCCTTAAAAAAAAAAAAAAAAATATATATATATATATATATATATATGTATATATATATATAAAATGAAGGTTCAAACAAACTTCAATGAGTCAATATTTTATCATTTTTCTTTCTTTTTTTTTTTTAATAATGGCAAAACAGAAGCTTGCAGAAAAACCTGAAGATCTGATAAGAATGAGGAAGGTTAGCCATTTTTCACTTTCACAATATCATATTACCATCACCCCTGCTGACTTTCATATTGCATTAAAAAGACAGTGATCCATTCTTTTCATTGATTTCTCTTAAGCTGGGAGTACTTTCAAGTAGCAGATGTATACACACACACACACATGCACACAAATGTGTGTGTGTGTATATATATATATATATATATATATATACACACATATGTATACTAAAGAAATTATAATCCTGTACCATATATTGAAAATAATCATTAAAATAAACTTTTTCAGTGTGAAAACACCTTCTTAAACATAGTGAAATAATAGTGAAGGCCAAATCTATCCTTTAAACTATTTAAGAAATATTTCACAGTGGCACCATATGCTTGGAATCAACAATACGCATTCAGTATTTATGCTCAATGGACTTGAGTTTGAGCAAACTCTGGGGGTTCGTGAAGGACGGGGAAGCCTGGTGTGCTTCTGTCTATGGGATCATAAAGAGTCAGACATGACTTAGCAACTAAACAACAACATTATGGAAACCATCATAGCAACAACTCCCCGTATTGCTAATAATTATGGGTTTGGCTGTTCTGTGTCTCACTCTTCTCAGCCAGGGAGTGGGATGAGTGTTTTTACTGAATAGAATATTGACTGACTGTATAAAATGTCCTTAGATCTTTCTTACGGAAGGTATTAGAGATGTACGTACTGCAGTATTACTAAATATGAAATAATGTCAAAAAGCTAAATAATGTTTTAAAACATTTCCTTACTCCGTGGAACACAGAGATTCAAGACTTCTTAAAGTCATGCGTTTTAAGATAACCCTCAAACAGCTTAGCTTCAAAAAGGAGCATAAAACAGCTTGTTATGTAAGAAGCCAATGAAGCCAGGAGCACTGTCTGTTTAAATAACATCATCGCATTCTCCCCATCATTCATGAACAAGGCCATCCATTTTCTGCTGGTAATCGTGTCCTCTGTGTGTCCTTGTGGTTCTGTAACCATTTCATGTTGGCATATGCTTCGCTGTGGACATTTAATTTTAAATATTTTTTTGGTTTGCCAATTTGCAGTTTTTTCCCGCAAGAACAACATTTTAATTTTTTTATGCTTTTCTGTTTTTCCCTCTTTCATTTTCACAGAAAAAGAGAGAGAGACTAGATGGTGAAAACATTTATATCAGACATAGCAATTTAATGTTGGAGGTTTGTATGAACTTGAAGCTTATTTCAGTTGGTTGCCTGTAACCTGCATTCTTCGCTGATCCCTTTCTTCTTTCTGGGCTGTGTTTGGTTTTGCATGCTGTTGCATGAGAGAACTTTAGGTTTAAGATGCTTTTGCATGTTGGTAAACATAAAGATATGCAACCACCTCTACTTCTGAATCTTTAGTTTCCATTTCTCATACTTATCCGAAAATATATGATTGGGACTACTTCTCTGCATCCCATGGTTCCATTGTTTTACCCACTTTTAGAAAGAACAGTATCACTGTTTAAAAGTTTCTTGAATTGTCCAAGAGTATAAATTCCCATGTGTCTCAAGCATCAAATTTGTATGGTTTTTTAATCTTCTGAACCCAGAGAGTGTGGAAAAGTATGATCACAATTCAAAATGGACTTGTGAAAATGACAAAAGAATAGTCAGGGGGAAAAAAGTAAAATACAGGAAGGAAAGAATGGAGGCTGGCATTTAATGAGTAGTTCATATGATATAAGATAGTTTAATTATAAAACAAGTCTGAAAGTGAAAGTCGCTCGGTCATGTCCAACTCTTTGCAACCCTATGGACTGTACAGTCCATGGAATTCTCTAGGCCAGAATACTGGAGTGGATAGCCTTTCCCTTCTCCAGGGCATCTTCCCAATCCAGGGATCGAACCCAGGTCTCCTGCATTGCAGGCGGATTCTTTACCAGTTGAGCTACAAGGGAAGTCCAAAACAAGTCTATGGGTATGGAATTTTTATTTTAAAGAGAAAATTGAAGCTTAGAGAAATTAAGTAATTTCTTTGCGGTTATAGACTAGTAAATCGGTAAAACTCAGATTTGTGTGTTAGGATCCATCTAATTATTAAACTAGACTTTTCTCCCATTCAGAAATAGCAACATACTATCTGCTATAGGAATTGTAATGTCATTATACTCAATATTGATCAGATTTTCACCAAGCTTATATTAGTATACTTTATCTAGTTTCAGACTCCACACTGGATAAGGAAATATAAAACTAACTAGAAGATTAGAGGAACTCTATGAGGAAAAATGAAGGAAATTGGAGTGATTCTATGAAAAAACAGATCATGTTTACACATCAGAAACTATTCTCTGATGACCTAATTATGACTCCACTCAAGACAAAACCAAAAGAAACAAATATAAATTCTGACGTCATGGATTTAACTCAAGTACAAAGGAAATAAAACTGTGGGGAGATGATAAATGGTTCTTGCCTTCAGGAAGCATAGAATGTAGGGACAAGTAGATGGGAGAAACAGTGAATAAGTAAACTGATAAAATGATTACAAGTTATTATAAAAGCTGTGAAGGAAATAGACAGTATGGTATGCTAATAAAAAGGATCTGCTCCAAATAAGGTGGACAGGGATGTTGTCTCTGATGAGGCAATGCTTTGCTGAGACCTGAAAGATGAACATGTGTAATAGAAAGTATTATTAAAGTGGAAGTTTGAAGAAATTTTTTTAGATAGAACTCAGCCTCCAGGAATTAGTTAACCTCATCTTATTCTTTATCAATATATGTATTTTGAGTGCCTGATAGATATAAGATACTTTGATAAAAATAAACTATGGCCAGTTTTCATTAACCATGTACTGTGTGGTGGGCACAATACCAAGTGCTTTATATATGTTTTCCTCATGTACCATGAAATTTTCTTAGGCTGCACCCTAGGACATTTTAAACTTGGTATCTAGATCTCTTTGCTTTAGCACGTAAATGAAACTAGGCCTGAATGGTTCCACTTCTGAGATTAGGAAGAATAACAGATGTCAGTTGATCTCCTTATCCTCAAGCAGTGTAACGTCTCCCAATTCCAAACATGCCTGTTTCTTCGCTTGCCTGTCTGATTCCTCCTAACTGGAACCTGCAGTACCAATCATATATTTGTTCTTTGTTCCATGAGGTGTGTTATGGCTTCTGAGACTCACAAAGTCCCTGTGTGTGATGTGTTTTTCCCAGCATCTCATTGACAGCCATGAGAGGGGATTTCTAAACAAGTGTGTGTTTGAAAATTAAAGCTACTAACCAGCTTTTCAGAATATTTTCTATTTAATGACGTGTTTGGTTTGATTGCTGCTAAAGTTATAGGATGATAGGCATTAAAAGGGGTCTCACCTGAAAACAGCCAAAATAGTTTGGCTAACCATCATTCTCTATATTGTAAAAGGTCCCCCGCAAACCGCCCCCCCCCCCCCCCCACTTAAGGAAATTCTCTCAAGTTATCTGTCATACTAGCAGATTTTTACAAGTATTCTCTCCTCCCCCTACTCCTACCCCACCCCCACTAATGCTTTGTTCTGGCACAAATAAGGTCGAGTTCATTTTTAGATCTGCCGCCGCCTCCTCCATCTCCCAAAGAGAACCTGTAGCAAGTGTCTATGACAATTTCTATTTGGAACAGGTCCCTTTGAAATCTTAATTTTCCTCTGTGCCCCCACAGGTTTCCAACAGAGCCAGCTAAAAAGGTTGGAGAAAGCTCCCTCAGAAGCTACTGATTTTATTGAAACATTTATTTTCTCAGATTCCAAGCCAAACAGAAGCTAAGCAGGACAAGTAACAAATCACCAGTCTCTCAGAAGTAAGAGGTTAATCACCCAGAGAGTTATGGTTTTATCATAGCATCTCTTGATCATTTTTGTTTTGCGCCATTCCCACCCGTAACCCTCCCAAATCTGTTTAGTTCTTGGCCCGAGCAGATTTGATTTTTGTCCAAAGCTAGGTCAAGAGCCATACATGTCTGGTGGGTCTCAGTTGTTCAGCCAACTACGGAGTTGTTGACAGAGCTTGTTCCTGCTTTTCTTTAGCTAGTAAACATGATTTTCTTGCTTTCAGCTAGAACAAAAGTGCAAACTGTGGTTTCCCCTTGGTGACGCCCATTTCATGAGCTATACTCACATGTCACCCAGCAGGCAATGGGGGAGCCACAGGATTGCCCTTTTGGGGTTAGTTTTCTCTTTGCTCTCAGATCATGTAAACCTCTTTCAGTCTTGCAAAAATAAATAGACTACTAAATGAATTTTCTGAATGAATATCTCCTGAATCAAAATTGTGTCATATGCCTCACTGATTCTTTTTCTTATACTGTATTCTCTTTGACATTGCTTTTGAAGAAAATTTACTTAATTGAAGCCTCTATTGCCCCAGGAGAAACTTTTAAAGAAAATTTTTGTTTAAACAAGTTCCTTCCCCACCCCACCCCCCCCAAATGAGGCTGTTCCCATAGAACCAAAAAAAAAAAAAAAGACTAATCCTCAAAATTCACAGAGCATATTAAGAGATATATTTAGTATTGTGCTTTTCTTGGATACAGAACTGCCTTGATATATAATAAACACAGAATTTTTAGCAGTCATCAAGTGACAGACTCCCACATGTTTTGATTTCAAGCACAGATCTTTTGAGTTTTTTTGAAGAAATATGTTGGACAAAGAACATTTGAGTTTTTGTCTTCACATTGTATTTCCCAGATTATTTCTGGCCTAGTCTCTCTTTTGAAAGTTGGTTTCTGCCTCCTGTTACATAAACTTGAATGCTATTTATTATATCATTTCTAGCTTTATTTGTCCAGTTTTGATCATTTCTCCTTGGAATATCCCCCTTGAGAGTTTTTCCCTAGTTGTCCGGTAGTCACATCTGCCCGAATAGTTATTTTACGTTGTCAGTGAGACATAATAAGGTATTTGACAAGTACTTATAAAATTGCTCCCCATCCATTGACAGTTACTAGAAGACAGTTCCTATTTTGAATGGTACTAAGGGATGAAGTAAAACTGTCAGAAGGTAGAAAACATAAGGCTTTTAGTGTGTGTGGATACTATTGACAAAGAAAAAAATTCCATTATACTGTATACCCCTGAGTAATTACTCAGAGATAATAACAATCTGCTCTGGAGGCTTGAGCCAGGAATTTCAATAATACATTTTTGTGTTGAGAAGGGGTTATTCCTGTTTACCGAAACCCAACAACAGCCACCCAGTAATAAGAAAGAAAAACTCTCTCCAGGTAGAGATAGAGGGATACTGTGCAGTTGCAGTTCTTTAAGGCAAGGCAGCCAGTGGTGGGAGTCAAATCTTTCACCATGTCCTTCCTGTTACAGTTTCTTCTTATCTATTGCTATCTCCACCCTGCCTGAGCTGAGCTTTAATCAGTTCCTATCACGATGAGGCTGATTGGGCTGTAGGATTACCTGCTTGGAATGAGGAGTTGGAGATCCAGAGCTGTGACATGATGGGAAGAAGAGTTGTAACATTAAAGAGTGAGCTCTCTATGGGTTCTATAACTGCTAAGAGCTATAGGGTGATGATGCTTTACTGCTTCCAAGAAAAGCACCATGTTAAAAAAAGAAAAAGACAAGAAAATATACCATATTGTATATTTACAATTTGAATGCAATTTATGGATTAATAACACCTATCCTGGATGTGGAGTATTTTCTACCAGTGCCCATAGTATTCTATGGGCTTCCATTGATGTGGTCTTTTCCCTGAGTATTCATTATTTTGCATCTTTGTCCTTTCAACTATAGGATTTAGACAAAAGTCAAGAAGAGATCAAAAAACATCATGCCAGCATCAGTGAGCTGAAAAAGAACTTCATGGAATCTGTACCAGAACCCCGGCCTAGTGAATGGGATAAACGCTTATCCACTCACTCTCCTTTTCGAACACTTAACATCAATGGGCAAATCCCTACAGGAGAAGGAGTGAGTACTTTGTCTGTCTGACGAATGGTGAGAATGAGTGAAATAAATGCTTTTGTATATTGATAATCTGTATCTGAAAGTTTAGAGCTGAAATTTAGCTTTGGTGTCTCATGAGTTCATTCCAGCTTTAAAGCATTTGTAATCAGACACTTACTTTTTAAGTCACATGGACCACCCAGTCCAGTTATGGGAGCCATTTAGAGCGACCAGTCGATGATTAGGCCCTGAGAACTGTCTTTGCAGCTGCATGCTTCTGGCTAGTGTATGTTTACAAATTGACCATAAGCCAGTAGAACTTTATGTCCAAACTGTGCCTTCAAGGACCAGAGACTTTACTAAATTTAGTAAGATCAAAATTGGAAAGGGATAAGCATTTTTTAAAAACTTTGTTTGAACACTTGCACAACTTAGAAATGTCTGGAATGGTTGACCACAATTATATAATAAACTGAGGCGGCCTCTAAGCCAGAAAATGGAGAATACCAAGTCTTAATGATTGTATTTCAGTTTTAGAAGAACTATTGATGATTTATTTTATGAGTAACATCAAATTTAATAATACTATTTTTTTTTGAGATAGTCACAGTTAGAGGTGGTGATACCTTTTAGAGGCTGTCCTTTTTCTATTGTTGTCATTCCCTATTTTAGAAATCCTACACCTGAATAAATGAATCTGTGTAATGAGAACATATTGAAAGTTACTTTGAGCACATATTCAAAAATCCTTTACTTAATCTTTACCCTGTACAGGTTAAGTATGTATGTGTGTGTATGTATATATATAGTCATAGTCACAGTGTAATGATTTTAAAATTATATGCTTATTTTCCCTGAAAATAATGGCAGTTCTATTTAAGAAAGGTAAAGTGATATCTTAATAATTTTTCAAAATTTAGTTTTTATATTCAGAGTTCATGGTAAACTATTCCAACTTACTGTTTAGTTTCTGGAACTGGAGAAGATAGTAAAAGTTTGTTCACAAAGGATACATTTTATATTTTTCAAAATGTGATT
Source organism: Muntiacus reevesi (assembly GCF_963930625.1). Taxonomy (NCBI): domain Eukaryota; kingdom Metazoa; phylum Chordata; class Mammalia; order Artiodactyla; family Cervidae; genus Muntiacus; species Muntiacus reevesi. The sequence goes on from NC_089251.1 coordinate 113,263,729, forward strand.
AAAATTGGCTAACAGCTCTCCAAATAGAGTTGAACCCACTTCACTAAGAAGGCTGGAGAATTCCTGAATGATGGGCAGTGAAAAAGTTACCAGGGATGATAGGATGCAATTTTTCCTATTCTCTGTCCTCTCAGCCTCCACTCCCTGGTCCTTAGTTCCGTATCCCAAATCCGGAGCACGTGCCCTGGGGCATGAGACAGTGACCACCTTCTATAAGCCCGTGACCTCATGAGAAAGCACTTCTTGCTACCTCACCTGGCTAACCCTGCAACCCATAACTGCTTATGTTCTAAATATGTTTTCTTTTTGACTCGTTGCAGGTAATAAAAGATGCTCAAATACTTTGAAAAAGTAACTTAGTACCCTCTTGGATGAGGTTTGGTAAATTCAAACCAGTCTCCGTTTCCAGAAAATAATCTTATGTCTTAACAGAAACCCTTCAGAAACCATCTCAGGGCTGGTTTAGGGAATATCTGTTTCACTCTGTGGATTTTGAAGAAATGACTTTTACAAATTAAATTAGATCAATATGGAGTCCTTTAGCTCTAGGGTTATGGTATTACCCCTCTAAATGAATAATGTAATAAATTAGAACTATACTGTGATAACCTTTTATATAGGTTAATTCCACTTTCTGGCATATCTTACTTTTTCTTTGATAATTAGGGCAGTATTTCTATTCTCTGGGGATACCTCTTCCACCTTTGACAGCATTGTTGTTGCATTGCAAGGCAACTGAATTTATATAATTTGTGTGTGACCAGGTGAAGAAAACCTCTGTCCTTCCCTCGGAAAGAAAGGTTGGTGGGCCAGAGGTAAAGCTGCTGTTATGACTTGTGCTTCTCAACCAAAATTTGCTCTTGTCATGGCACTAAGCAGAGAATCCCCCCAAAACTGGACAGCAGCTGCTCAATGATTTTTTTTTTTTTTCTTTTGGCTATACTAGTAGATTCATATCCACCACCTTTGGACCTAACACATATAACATTTTCACTGCTGCATTTTGCAGCTTTCAATATGCTTATTTCGGCGCATGGCTGGTTGAAAAGCTGCATGAAGATGTAAATATGTATTCAGAGAGAAAAATGAATTTAATTGTACCCTATTCTTTTTATGTTGTCTTTCTTCTCCCTCTTATGTTCTTTTAAAAATCATTATAATTTTGCATCCTTTATTTTCCTTTTCTTCCTTTTTTTGCTGACCAGTCCCCCAGCTACTTTCTCCCTGATACATATCACTTAGGGGTGTGCAAAGAACCAGTGTCGAACTTCCGAACAGATCAGAGAAGGCTGGCTCAACTGAGAGAACTTAGAGCCAAATTTTTCCTTTCATAGAAAACATCTGTCTTGATTGGATGGCAGAGTACAGGAATTGCTGACGGAGAAAAATTTCTCAATTGGGAAAAAATAATTTTCCTTAAAAGTATCAAAAACATTTGCTTAATGTGATGTATAAACCTTTGTGATGGTCCTTATTATTATTTTAAATCATGATTCTGAGTGGGTGGGGAGGGAGTTTGTAACTATTGAGATTTGTGAGGGTTTGGGTTAGGGTTTTTTTTCCTGGTAGATCTTGGAGGCTCATATAAACTTTTATACTTTTGTTTTTCTTTTGCAATCTTTGAAATGTATAGGACTAAGATTTTTATTCCCTTGAGCAAAAGTTAATTGCCATACTGAATGAACTATTGCAGTTTTTTTAAGCCTATATGAAGAGTTATGAGGATAACATTTTATATTCTGCCATTCTATTTGTAATAAAAGTAACTTTTCTGATGGCAAGAAGAATGTTTCATTATTAATTTGTCCAATTAATCTAAGAAAAATTGGCAGCACCAAAGCAATGAAAAATGACCAAAAATTTGTGTGAATATCCTTAAAAGAGGAATAAATACTGTAACTAATGAAGTCCAGTGATTCCTTGAACTTTGAGGACTTCTGATCTTCATTCATTCACTCAGAAAATTACCTATTGAGTACCCTACTGTGTTATAGAAACTTTGCTAGGATAATTGCCAGAGCAAAGTAAAATACAGTGTCCAAAAGATCTTCCCAAATCCTTTGCACATCCCCAAGTATCATTTTTGAGCATTTTCCATCTGTCATTTTGTTCATCTTTCTCTGTCTTTCTTGATCTTCTACCGTGAAAGCAGACACAGGAACGTGCTCTGTTAGTGCAGGACGAAGAGAAAATTAAAAGGCAAGAGAGATCTACTGAAAGAGCCTTGCCCCAGCAAGAAAACGAAGAAACTCTTCCCAAGGTTTCTATTCCAATCCCTGAGGATCACAAGTTTCTCAAAAAGTGCCACCTCTCCTCTAGTACTTTTTCATCTCCTCGTATTCCTTTCGTGATGTCTTTTCTCGTGGTTCTTGCATTGGCTGTCTGGTGGTTGGTCTTTCTGTGATCGGAAAACAGGGGGCTCGTCTGAAATGTCAAGACTAAAACCATTGAACTTTGTCCTTGGCTTCTACTGTGTTACCTCCTGTGTGTTACCCTCTGATCTTGATAGTTCCTGTCCCAGGGGAGCACTGTGTAGTCATGTTCTGTCAATACAATGTTACTCTTTGTAGACAATAAATCATGGGGTACAAAGGACCAGCCATGGATTGCCAAAACCAGTTTTCCTCACCGAAGTTTAACAAGTTTAGGCAAATTGGATTTAAGCATGCGGCAGGTTGGTACTTTCCCCAGAAGCAGTCACTCTTTTATCCTGCATGTTCTCATTGTTTACTATTGCTCTGTACTCCTCTCCAGTGCTTCTCACAAAGCAGGAATCCTGTCCACAAGTTTGATGGGATGTCTTCCTAATCCTTGATAGTTACTTGTGTGGCATGGGCTTTGTAGTTTAAGAAAAAAATTCAACTTGCTAACCTTTCCAAAGCCTTAAAATGGTACATTTTTTTTTTTTTTTTTTTTTTTTTTTAAATATTATTTTATTAGTTGGAGGCCAATCACTTTACAACATTTCAGTGGGTTTTGTCATAATCTATGAATCCATAACCACTCCTTTTCTTGAGATATCAAGCCAGTACATACAAAACCCTTTTTCAAAAAAGGGCTTTTGACTTCCGTGGCCTTCTTATGTATGTTTCTGAGGTGAACAGGGACAAACAACTCTTATCCTGCCCAGTGTACAGAAGAGGTCTGCAAAAGTTAAATGCATTTTCCACAAATATAATGTTGATGGTGTAAGGAAAATGGTGCTGGTGCCTTTAACCTCCAGCCAGGGCTGAATTTTCCAGACTACTCTGCCCATCTTCAAAAGTCCTGGAATAACAAATTTCTTGAAGATCTGGACATACACATACCCTTCTCTGAATTAGAATACTGTGTTACTTCTTTATTGAATTAAGTAATTATATTGCTATTAGCAATATTTAGCCATTATGATAAAGTTAAAGTATATATTGATCTATTTCGTTTTTATGATAGATTTCAGACCTGTTTATTCTTACATGTGCGTTGAAATTAATTGTCTTTAATCCATGGTCTTGTGAGCTAAGGCTCTGTTGTGACAAGTACGTGTCTTCTGTTTGCATGTTGATTTTTAAGGCTTCCCTGAAGTAAATATGCGTGTGCTCTCTCTTCACAACCCAACTCAGATGTCTAACCTGTTTTTTTCCCCTCAGTATTAATGAAATCTTGCATGTAGCCTGCTTTTCGTGGCACTTCAATGTACCAATGTGGATGATTTGGTTAATGTTGTCTCAAATATTTTGTTTTGAAATCTGAGTTCATAGAGTTGTCAAACTGAGATTATTGCACTTCACTTCTCAATACTTTCCAGCTGATGAAACTTCTAAACAAGACTTTTTAAGGTGGTAGCTTCTTAGCGTTAAAAAAAAAAAGAGAGAGAGAGAGAACAGTAGAGCCAAGACTCTTGTCCTTTAATACCCACCACTGTTTTTCTATTTTTTTCTGGAGACGTGTAGAAATAATACTCTGGCATTTACTGAAAACTGTGACTAGGTTATTATAGGCTCTCCAAAAAGATGGGAAAGAAGTGAGAAGCATGTTAAAATTTAAAATCTGGTATAAGTGTATATCTTTCATGTCATAGGCTATGTCTGTTTATAAGAAATATTTTGTAATTAAGCATATTTATTTATACTCATAATAAGGAAGGAGAGACCTCAAATCAACTTGAGATATTGCAGAGCTGTTCTGTAAGACAGAAAGTGATCGTAGTAATACTCCCCTTTATCTGAAATAGACATATGGGAACTTTCCTTATGAAATAACAAAACTATAGTTATCGGTTAGATTCTTTGAAATTTTTTTCAAGAAACAAGGAAATAATATTAGGATTTTATTGCTACTTTTATAACTGTTTCAGATTATATTTCCAGTTTTCATCCTTGTACATAGCTTTTTACTCATTATTATTGTAAGCATCACCTTGAGTTGTGTCTCCCTTTGTATTGGAGTTGATTTCAAGTCCATTAAAATTCTAGTGTAAGCCAGCAATACTTTTCGGTTTTCTGAAGTGCAGCAGGAGTTCTCAGATGGTCAAAGAAGAGGCCTTTTCTTCTGTTAATAGAGTAAGAATGGTTGAGAAGAGAAGGGCCAATTCTTTGACTAATAAGCTGGCCAGTGCAGTCTCAAAAGATATGCCTGTCACAGTTATCTTAGGGAAAATATTTTACACTGCTGTCCATATGTATAACATAAAGCTGTAAATAGTCTTGGTTTTCCTCTCACACCTCATTTCATTCTTGATATCAGAAACAGATCCAAATAACTGTGTGTTGGTTTTAGCTTGATTCAATCTTCTTTTTTTTTTTTCTTCCTTCGACCTTCTTAACAGCAGGTTGATGAGTGAAAAACAATTGGGACTAAGTAAAAAGTCTTGGGTTTTTGCCTTGGTTTTGCTACTAGTTTATTCCTAGGGTGACTCTGAGAAGCTGATTTAACTCCTTGGTGCCCAGAGTTCCACCTAATAACGTAGAGACAAACCTACCTCTTGAGAATGTTCCAGGAACCAGAAGCTCTGGTGGGCATGAAATGCTTGATCTTTTGGGGACAAGAAATATTTTTTAAAAAAGCAAAGACACATTTGCTTCTTGGATTTTTAAAAAAATGAAAGTAAGCAATTAGATAGCTGTATTTATTTCCATCTACTCCTTATTGAAAGTTGAGCAAACATTTAAAACTACTAAAGTTAAGAATTCCTCTTACTCTTAGGCAATTCATCTTACCTTCGTGGTTTACTTAGAGTGGACCATACTTGAAAATAAATCCAGCATCTATGTTTTGGACCTGTGTTTTAGCCATCTTCTTATGCTAGTGTGTGGATTATGAAGGAGCTTCAGTTTTCATGGGTCAGTTCCAATAATTCTTTGTATCTTTAGCAAAAGTTTTGAAGGGAGAAGATACTCTGTTGACTAACATGAGACTAGGCATTATCTGTGGGCTAGATTTTGTTGTCATCTTAGATCCTAGTACATTTCTTCCTATTAATTATTACTGTACTTCCTATTAAACATTACTTAAATTCCTGTAGATGTAAGACAATTCACTTTTTCCTATATTCCTAAGTCACTATTGTAATATTTCCTACAGAAAAGGATATAAGACTTTTTTTGCATCAGAGGTTTGGTTATTTTTTTGAAGGCATAACCAATCAAAATTTATATTTAGACTTTATCAGTGACCATGTAATTACAAAAGGAAGACAGAGAATTCAAAAATAGTATGAAATACTAGGAAGTTGCTTTTTTCTTGCCAAGAGCATTGAGCAGAGTAAAGCTATATAGAACTTTTCTACCAAGTTTCCTTCACTTCTGTTCTTCATAGAAATTATAAAATCCCAAAGTTTTTTGCAACATTCTCTGTCAAACTGAGAGAGACTATTGTTATATTGATTCTGTTACATATGGAAATTCTGCTTTTTTTCCCCACTGCACTCAAATGAGCCCTGTTGTTTGTAGTCTTGGTAGTAGAAGCAGAGACAACTCTCTATCTGTGGGATGACTCCATCTGCCTCCTCTACAATGTAGGGAAGAGTGTCCATAAGTCTGGCTCATTTCTACTGCTTTTACCCCTCATTCCTAGGGATATTCTTTTTACTACATCAGAACATGATGCAAAAAGAAACAGGTTGGGGTGGACCTTAGGAATGGATGTGGTTAAGACATTGTTGTTAAAGTGAGGAAGCCATATAAAGTTAGGTTGGAAGAGGAAGAGGGGTAGCTATGATCAGCAATTACGAATTCATGGAGTATTTCATTTTGTAAACAAAATTCCTACCATACTAGAACTTGAAAGAGAAAAAGAAGAGGAAGTAGAGTGGTTTTACTCCCACAGATCAGAAATAAAGGCTGAAAGCTAAGTAAGTTTAATAATAGTCTAACCAAACATACAGATGACAAATTGCCAAGGAAACATCTGCATTGAGAATGCCTTTCTAATCTTTTGTGATTGATATACTAGAAGGGAGCCCTCCAGTTTATCACAGTCAGAATCCCATTTGGGGTAAATAACAGAATAAATTTACTCTTAAAGATTAAAGGAGGTGGAAAGGCATAGAGACCCAACTGTCTTTTCAGGGCCCCCAAATCAATAAAGGATGCAGTTAAATCTTTCATTTTCACTTCTACTCTCTCTTTAAAGAAGAGTTTCCATATGTACAGAATCCCGTCTCAACACAGGGGATTAGAATTAAAGGCAAAGCACTGTTTACTGATATCCATTCTTCAACCACTGCCCTCTAGGCAATGTATTGCAGGGATAGGAAGCAAAGAGGCAGCATTATCAGAATTTTAGGATTGGATAGGTCCCCAGTCCAACTCCTCTCCCTTCCGGGGCTTGATTCTTCTGTGCAGTATCATGTAGAAATTCAGAGATCAAGGGGTCTCCTAGCCTGTGATTAATTATCTCCCAGGATATAACATATTATGTCTTTGGACATCCCAGATCTTTGGGTATTAATCACTGATGTATTCAGTCAGTCTGTTTCCCTGTAGCTTTCAAAAGTCTGGGTCCTAAATAGAGGCATTCTGAAGAATTTTTCATCCCCCTCATATAAGCTCTTCACAGAGTTAAAAATAAGTCATGCTGGAACTAGTCACAGTTCTTGCCCTCAGATAACTTACCATCTGATATCTGGGTCTGTTCCAGTTTTCCCCCTAGCATGTTATCCTTCTGCTTTTTTCTGCCAGCTTTTCTTGTTTTATCAGCTCCCAATGGTTTATTCAGTTTTATGTCCCTACCCATTGACTCCGCCTCTCTAAAAGAACATTGTGAAGTTCCTGGAAATCTCAACTTTACCGTAGATCACAAGGCACAAGGGGGTGTTTATTTGTTTTTTAGATGAAGGAGTTGGGGCTGGGGTGGGATAGTTTTGTAGCTTTGGAAGCTTTTTGTAGCCCAGAACCTGTTGACAAGATTGTATTGCTGTTATTAGTATACCCTCATGAAGCATATCCCCGGAGTGTGCATTCAAAGTTTGCTTGCCTTCTCTGACAGCCTGGCTAACCTTTGCATCCTCTGATACTCCCATGTGCTTTGATTTATTCCACTTTGATATGATACAGTTACAGAAACTTACTTTTTGTGTAACATTCTGATGATGATGTAGAGCCCCATCAGAGAAAGTGATACTAAAATTTTGAAATATTAATCTCTCTTAGTTTTGCCTGTCTCCTCAAAGTCATGAGGTTCTCAGATGTGTGAAACCTTGTTTTGTTTTATCTCTTTGCCAAAGTTGCCTCTGTATCCCAGATGCATAACAAATAATTAATATTTGCCAAATGAATTAAATAGTTCTACGGTAACAGATAAAGTCCAACTTTTCACTTAGAATCTCTTGTACAGGGGCACAAATTTGTACCAAGTGATCCCCACACACCCAATCAGTACATGCAGGTAGCCCAGACAATCCCTCTTCAGCCCAGAAGCCTCTCCCTCCTGTTAATCCTGGAGTACAGTCCTTGGTTTATTCAAAGAATCTACATATAGTTCTATGATGTTGTCAGTCTCTCTTGTTAATGTCATAATTTGATTCAGTTAAAAGCTCTTGTCCATTTATCGCAGTGATAATCAACTATTTTCACTATAGACTGTCAATATTATTGAGACCAGGGTACTTGTTTATGTGTGTAAATTCATCCCGGAGTGTGATATCGTTAAGAGTACCTGTTATTTGACATTTTGTTTATCTAAAATACAAGAGCAGTTTGGTACGTTTGTTTTGTGTTTTACATGATATAAAAACACCAAATGTATCAAACTCTTGAGCTGTCAAGAGTTTTTGTATATCAGATAGGCCAGGGGATCACAGACTTTTCTGTAAAGGACCAGATAACATTTTAGGCTTTGCAGGCCATAGTGTCTCTGTCAAAACTACTCAACGTTGCCATTGTAGAGTAAAAACAGCATTGACAATAATAAACCAAGAAACATGAATGTGTTCCAGTCAAACTTTATTTGTGAACACTGAAGTCTGAATTTCTTATCACTTGTATGTGTCACTAAATATTTTCTGTGTTTTTCCTAGCCATTTAAAAACATAAAACCATTCTTGGCTCATAGCCGTACAGAAGCAAGGAAGGGGCTGGCTTTGGCTGCAAGCTGTAGTCTGCTGACATCTAGAGAAACAAAACTGATTAGTTAGACTTTCTACATTTGTTTTGTTTCAAAGAGCTGTAGTCACAACCTTAGCATCTTCATTCAGCGTTGAAGCATTTTTGGTCTTGTTTATGATTAGAAATTGAAAACAAAAGACGAGGCACTCATTCCTATTTATCTGGCTGCCAGGATACACGTGAACTATAAGCTAAAATATCATCACTAGCACAGCACCCCACCTCTGTCAGTTTCTAGACTGTTCTCTGTTAAATATGCTCTTAACATATTCAGTGACAAATTCAGTTAACCCCTCTGTTCTGTTGGATTTTTAAGGTTCCCAAATTCACCTTCTCTTTAGCCAGGTTTTAAAGATATCTAATGAACATGGTAAGAAAATGACATGATTTTCACTCTGAACTTTTAGTACACCAAAAGTGTATAAATTTAAGGTTGGGTGATTTGAAAGGTTCCCCTTTCAAAATAAAGAGATTTCTCTGAGAGGAATTCCCTAATTCAGGGCCTATTTGGGCAGTATTTACCAGTAAGTCAAAATAAAGTTATATCCTTTTGGAGGCATCTTTGCGCCCTAGTCAACATGGTTGTGTTCTAGAGGATTTCTTCGTATCTGTGACTAGCTTTGAGAGGTGCTCTGTAATACATTCCTAAAACTTTGTTCCTTTCAGTCCCCTGGTCCAGGATCCTTCAGCTACGATACTCAGTGGAATAAATGTTTATACATTAGCAGTTGAGCAAGATATACTTCTCCTTTGGGGATATTTTCTTTGATGTTTTTTCACGTTATTTGCTCTGTTATTATGTAAATTTATCATGAATAAATCTTATTGCAAGTCTGATTCTGGTTGATACTAATCATTAAAGAAACAGGAGTCAGCGATACTGCACATACATAGACCCACTACCCAAAAGTGGGGTGAGGAGGAACCTCTGCTTCAGCAGATCAGCAAGAGATACTGTCAGCCAGTCTTTCTAGAACAATTCTCTTGTTTTCCCCATATTTTCACTCTTTTCTGTGGCCCAGTAATTGTCTTACGCTCAGTTCTAAAACAAAGATAATTTATTGACATGCATTCAGTTTTGAGAATATTAATGTTTTAAATTTGCTTTGGAACTATTTGACTTATTTATACCAAGTTTTAAAAATAACTTTTTTCTAACCCACATAATCAGTCACTACAACACATGTAATTATCACATCTGTTAGAAGCATTTTTAATATGCTGAATTTGTCTTTTTTTAAGAAGCACTCTACAAATTAGTAGTTATTAATACTGCTCTGATCATATTGAGGAATGAAGATATGTTGCAGGAAAAAGAGATTTTTTTCCTTTTCTCTCTTTTTACTGCAGCGGATGGACAGGAATGGATATGTGTGTGTGCAGGGAGCTTGCTTTTATAGTTAACAGAAGGCTCACTGCTCAATCCATCCCTTATTTCACCATGGGCAAACCTTACCTCTTATCTTCCTCTCACGGTCCTAGGTTCTATTGTATTACCCAGGTGGTTACTTAAAACCAACATTACACATTTTGAAGTGGTCTATTTACTAGCACAAAGCATGTACCTTGTGACCATGTCTGAGTAATATAAAATTTTATAGTGTTTCTCTACATTCTTTTTAGGAATTGATTGACAGTGTTAACATGGAAAGCCATTTTCATTATTATAGGATTTTTCAGGAAAAGAAGGCACAGCTAATTAATATCTGATCCTTGTTTTCTGTTGTATGTAGTTCTGTGGAACCAAGATGCTATTTTCTAGATATCACATCGGGGTATCATGTTTTTCTTAAGTGCTTATTATGGCTTTAACCATTTTTGGAATTGGGACTTCTGAGAAATCCTGCTAAATATGTTTGTGTTCCATACTAAGTGATCAGAGTTTCTGTGTTGATTACAGCTTCTTGCTCTCCATCTCTTCAACTCAACCCTTCTTAGTATAATGAAATAAAATTGGCTGACCAAAGGCTTCTGGTCTCCTAGACGTGTTTAGTATAACCTTTAATATATGCTCAATCACTTTGATTTCTATAGCTCTATTCAGGTTTGAGAGCCCTCATTTGATCTGTGGAGTCCTTGCTGGTGAGTGCAGTGTTAAAGCAAAATTTTCTATTATGTAATAGTTAAAATTTTGCATCAGGCACTGATATTTTACAGCAATTTGCTTTTGCATTCACCTATTCTGGGGATAATCTAATAACAGCACTATTTAGGAAATGATAAAAAGTATTTTTGAAGGAAAATTGTCATTGGCAAATTCCATTTGCTGGCATTCATGAGAGGCTGCATTAGAGTGATTTTCCTGCAATAGGCAGTTCTACCAACTGTAATTTAATAAAGGCCAGTGTCTTCCTAAATAAGCTCCTTTATCCAGATGTAGTTTTTATATGTCAGAGAATAGCATTGGACCACGAAAATGACTCAAATTTTGTGGAGAAGCTAGCGAGCACCCCCAAGGATGAATTTCTAGCCAACTACCACCTGTAGCAGACCAGCTTTATTAAAAAAAAAAAAAGAAAAGAAAAAAGTAGGAGAGGCTATAGATAAGAGAGAAAATTTAGGATGAAGATAAACATATTGTATGATTGGGAATGACACCCTAGAGGGGAAATCCCTGACAATCCAGTGGTTACGACTCGCACTTCACTGTCAGGAGTCTGCCTGTTTGCTGTGTGGTGTGGCCAAAAAAAAACCAACATACTAGAGAGGAAAGATAGAATTCTAAAATCATCTTTTGCTAGCTGCTTGGTCACTCTGTTGTTAGTTTATCCCCATCTTGAGTGTTTGTGGTCCTAATATCCTTTTCTAAACTGCCAGTTGGTCTGAGTTTTCCACCAAAAGTATATCAAAACTATTATTTATGAAGCTTTTGGGGGTGGAGGGGCCAAGGGGTGTTTTTCTTTTGGGTGATTTTTGTGCTCCTTTCTTCATTTGTTTCCTTTTTTGGCTGAAGAATGGGCTACTGCGGCTTGACCTGTCATCTTTATGTGCTGTTTACACGTGGCTTTTACAGAAGAAGCCATTACCACATCTGATTTATCTCTTATTGCAAGTGCCCCTTTAAAAGCATTTGTTTTAACTTAACAAATTAAAAAAACAAAAATCACCAGGGTTATACAACCAAGGGAAATACTGATATTATTAATTTTTCAAAACAGGGATAAGATTATAAATATTAATAAGACAGTAAATGTTTAAAAGACATATGTTTTGTTTTTTAGAGCTTTTTCCCAAGGCACTTAAGGCCATTCTTTGCTGAGACATAAATTTGCCGTATTTTGGTAGAGAGAAGTATGTGGAAAGAAAGCACTCGCAATTAACTGATTTTATCAGGATTGGAGTCTACATTTTTTTAGTTTGCATGTTGTAGACCTTTTGGGGGTGTTATTTAAATACATTTTGATCATTTAAGTGACTGTAATATTTATTGTTTACTTTAGTTCAGAACCAGGAGCTGGACTCTTCTGCTGGGTATCTTCCTTCTGTGCTTTAGCAAGATAACCTCGATTCCTGCTGGTTCTGTGGTCATTTGCAGTGCAAAGCATTTCTTACTGGGTTTGCAAAGCAAGGGTAATGTGCTATGTGGGTGTATGTGTGTCTGTGCACACCCCTCCCCCTCAATCCCACTGCTACCTTCTGCTCATTCCCTTTGCCTTATCAAAACTTGTTTTTTAAAATTGTATAAGTAAGCCTAACGAATCCCCAAACCTCCTTTTTTCTGACATACAGAAATGCTGATAAAAGTTTGATGTATTAACGTTCCCTGAGATATTTGCATTTCAACAGGCCACAAAGTCATTGCAAAGATGATGGTGACATTACAGAGTTGATCGTATCATTAAGCATGATTTCCAAGGTCAGTTCTGACTCTCGGTTTACTTGATTGAATGGCAGAATAGAAGGAAGAGAATGGGAAAACCCATGGTAGTTTAATAGATGTAGGAGATTTAGGGTTCCATTGAGTGAAGTGATTATAGAGACAGTATGCTGACTCCGAGCCTCTTTTTACAGAAAATTTAGTAATTTCTGGAAGCAGAATCTGTGGGTAATAACACAAAAAGATACACTTTAGGCTTAGAAACAGCAATAAATCTATGAAGCTTTAAAATAGTAAATTTTGTAACTGATCAAAAATGTTCTCAAAACTATTAAAAACTGCCTATCCAGTGTTCTTCATGGGAATCTTGGCTCAGGAATACTTAAATATCTTCAGAGTGTATCAATTTTAGTTATTATCTTCTGTCTCAATTTCTTTCTTCTAAGTTCTACCTGATATCCTCTAAAATATAACGAGAACCTGGTTCAGAACATGCTAAGCTGCAAGGAAGACCAGCCTTAGTTAAATCCATGCCGTTGTTCAGTCACTAAGTAGTGTCCGACTCTTTGCGACCCCATGAGCTGCAGCACCCCAGGCTTCCCTGTCCTTCACTATCTCCTGGAGTTTTCTCAGATTCATGTCTGTTGAGTCAGTGGTGCTGTCTAACCACCTCATCCTCTGTTACCCTCTTCTTCTGCCTTCAGTCTTCCCAGCATGAGGGTCTTTTCCAATGAGTCGGCTCTTTGCATCAGGTGGCCAAAGTATTGGAGCTTCAGCTTTAGCATCAGTCCTTCCAGTGAATATTCAGGGTTGCTTTCCTTTATGATTAGTTAAATCCATAGGGCCGGCTAATTTGTATACTTCAGAAATACTCATATAGGAACTAGTTCTGGTTTGTGTTTCTTTGCAAAAAGGAGTATTTTGAGAAATACAGTACAATGACAAATAATATCTAGTATTTGCTTAGCACTTCATTTTGAACACAGTACACAGTTAACCCTCACAATACCCATATCAGATATATAGTGGTGTTCTGGCTTTATATGATAAAATTGAGTCTCAGAGCAGTTCAAGGACTGCTCAAGAACAGGCAGTTTTTAAGTGAGAGAACTAGAGCTGCAACGCAGCTTTGATGTTTCAGTTCAGTGGTATTCTGTTATGCCACAGCTCTATCCTAAGTCCCTTAGTCCCCAGGTGAAAATGTGATGAAAGCTACAGAAAGTAAATTAAGAAGGCTGGAATTTGTGAGACTCTAGTGACTTATAAAACTACGTATTAAAAATGGTGCTTTAAGATCCCCAACCACTAATGAGTTGATTTATTAACACTGGACTGCCCTTAACTTGCCTTCAATACCTCAGGTGGTTTCACAGAATGTCTCAGAACCTGGAATAGGATCTTTCAGTCAGTAGGAACCAGCAGATGGACATAAGAAATGAGGCCTTGGGACTTCCTTGGTGGTCCAGCAGTTAAGACGTTGCACTTCCATTGCAGAGGACGTGGTTTTGATCCATGGTTGGGGGATTAAGATCATGCATGCCATGGTGCGGCCAAAATAGAGAAGAAAAAAAGAAAAGAAGCCTTGCCTATTGTTGAGACAGAGAGTCTGGGGGCTTTTTTTGGCCTTGGGGGTAATCTGGTTCTTGGGTTTTAAAATAATTCAGAAGAAAATAGTTTGTTTGGAAGAAAATAGTTGTTTTATTGACACACTTATTGGAAATACTTATTAACAGATAGATCAATAGTTCAAATTCCCAGTAATTAAATCAAACTTCAAGTACCAGTTCTGAGGAAAATCAGATTGGGGTCCAAAAGCAAACAAACTAGAAACACGTTGTCATCAAACCGAAAGACATTTTATAACTGTAATAATTATTTGTTCTTCATCAAAGAGTATTTCTGGCTTTTTGTGCTTAAGCCTCTAAGTATATTTACGTAAAAGTGAAACTCTTGTTGATTTGGAAGAGTGTTAGAGACCCTTTAAGATGGCACTGGTAAACTGGGTTAAGACAGGATATTTATGCATTTAGTGACAGAATTTGTATTTTGATCTGGCCAGACTAAGAAAATTCTCAACTTAATAAATTTGATAAAATACAATGTCACCTTATCCTGTTAATTGACCTTCTCTTAAAATTTGTCCTGCATAATTTCAGCAAGTGTAATGTTTATTAATTTGTCTATAATGTCTGTTTGCACATGCATATGTATATATGATTATAAAATTTTCATTGGTGTTCTAAAAATAGATCTTGGAAAACACTGAGTAGAATATGAAGGAGAAGCATTTTCTGAAAGCTTAAGCATACCTTGAGTCCAAGGCTGTCTTTAGAAGTTAGCCTTGTAACTGATGTGACTCTATTTTCCTCCTTCTTTTAACATTGTTCTGTTAGCTCTCTAATTCTGCTAATGGTGGACTCAATAGCAGTGCTGACTGTCTTATTTCAGTGCTTAATGTCATGTTATAATACCTGAAAAGTCACACATAAAACACTGTAATTAAGCTTACTGACCAGCTCTGATGAACGTTTGCCTTCTCCCCAAGCTTCCGTCATTGCCCCAACCACCACATAGCTCCGAGTTTGTTATGCAGACATATTTTACTGCTGTCTGTATATATCATTGTTAATATCTTCATTCAGCTAAAGTACCCTGGAAATTGGATGACTTCCTTCTTTTATGTATCTCAAAATCACCTAAAAGAGGATTCTCTTCTGAGGTGACAATTAAACAGCTATTTACTGAATTTGGTCAGTTCATTCTGATGTCTTGTACTTCATTTCAGTAAGAGAAGATTTCACCCTGAGGTATAGAGCACTCAGCCAAAACAAACAAACCCCCCCACACAAAAGAAATATAAAGCATTCTGATGTGAAGTATTTAGTAGTGTTTATCCATAGTCAATATCACTAATCTAGAGTTAATGTTCAGATCAGGTCTTGGGATACTTTAATATTTTATATTCCCAGTGGCTTTTATGACTTTGGCAAGTGAATGATCATTTTCCATGTGTCTTCAGATGTCTAATAAGACATTCACAGAAAATCTGTGACAACTCACAGATACAGCAATATTTGTATTCATATTCCTGAGAATATCACTGCCATATCTAAATCAGAAAACATTAAACAAAATGTAATGAAGCTACACTTTAACTTTGAGCTATTTTTTCCACTCAAATAGATTAAGTCCATTACCATTGACTTTGACTTTCAAAACCCACTCAAAACACTAAATTACTAGTGTTTTATATTATATTCTCCATATAAAAGAATTGTATACTGTTACCAGTTGCTGACATTTCTTATTATTCTTTCCATTAACTACTTTTTCATTTAGGAAACCATTAAGGTCTATTTTTAACTGTTTTCAATGGCTTGGAGGATATTAAGGATTTATTAGCACTTCCTTCATAGATTGTTTACCAGACTCTTCAGGTTTTACAGATCATTTCATTACCAAACCAGTGTAAAAGCTTGCATAAGAAAAATAATAGTATTTTTATTATAAAGATAATGCATATTCATTTTTAAAAGGTTGTGAAATACAGAAAAACACAAAGAAAGAAATTAAATTACTTGCAGTCCTACCTCTATTGATATTTTAGTATACCTTGAGGTCTTTTTCATGTGTATAATTGCACACATTAGAAAGTATAATTCCTAAATGGATAAGAAATAAAACATAGTATATTATCAAGAGGAAGATTTAGTCTTTGAAGTTAGCATTTTTGCCTTCTTCCCTCATTCCAACAATCTAATCATGGTCCTGAAATCAAAGTATATCCCTGGAATCATGTGACAAGGTTGACAGTGAAAAAGTTGTTGTTCTTCACTTGGTCCTTAACTGCCTACCCAGGATTTTAACATATATGAAGATAAAGTGAGACAGTAGCAGGTTCTTTTCTTTTTTTTAACAGAGAAAGAAACTATTTCCCCATTGCCATCTAAAGGTAAAATTGGACTTTACTAAGCAAGGAACAAGTGACAAAATGGAGAGAATTACTACATAGACCCTCCAGGAAAAAAAAAAAAGTATATGGCTCTTGCTTATGCAGCAAAATTTTAGAAAGATTTCAGGATTTATCTTCACTGTGATGCTTATAGGATAAGAGAGTCTTGTCAGCATAACTGTACTTATTTCAATAAAATATATAAATCCCTTCCTTCAAAAATAACCTAAAAAGGAAGACACTGGATTGCATTTAATCAAATAACAGCAAAATACATATAAAACACCCGTATCCCACTTTTAATAATATCTGTAATCCCTAAGTCAAGAGAGAGGTTATTTATAACTCATAAAGACACATTCATCCTCAGCGCTTGATGATCCTGTGACATAATCTGTTTGAGTGAGTCATTTTCAAGAGAAAGCCTTTAGGGGAAAAAAAAAATCCCCCCCCCCAAAAAAAAATCAAGAGATTTTTCTCTCCCAAAGAAAATACTGGTTTATCGTACTTAGCAGAAACTATTGACTTTCTAAGTAAAACAAAGTTTTCAGTCAAACAATGTTCCTGCTCACTTAAATACTGGTCTAACATTTTTCCTTCTCATATTCTTGAAACCAACTAGACAACCTTGTGGCATACCCTTTGGACGATCTGTTTAAAGTTTCCAGGCCACTTTGGTATTTGGAGCTGTGCAGAATCTTATATAATCCAATGGCCCATGCTGATGGTCATAGCCAAAGGCACAGCACTGTCAGTTAAAATTCTTTACTCAAGTTAGATGCCAAATTGTGGGTGTCTTATGTCATAAGGGTTTTATATCTTCTTTTCTGCCCCAATCTCTTCTTCTGGCTTTCCAGCCATCTGCCTATGTTTCAAAGTATGGTGTCAGCCACTAAAATCAGAGTCCACTAAGAGGACTTTGGGCAATAAACCTGAAAAGTCAGGTTTATTGTATATTCTTTTGAATGTAATAGGACGTGTCCTTTGGGCCTACTAGAAATAACTTTCTGCTGCCATGGGAAGAAATGGCCTTTAGAATCAGACACTGACCTTAGGGTTAGGTTAAACTCTAGTTCCATTAGTTCCTAGCTCTCACCTGCTTACCCTCTCTATTTTTTCATCTATAAAATAGAAGTCATGACTACCTCATAATGAGGTTGTGAAAAATGAAAAGAGAAAACATGTTAGAGTAACTGTCACATGGTGAACATGCAATAATGTTAGTTTCCTCTTATTTTACTGATGTAGAATATTGAATGCTAGTCTGGTCAAGTGGACCACTTTTTATGTTCTTTCTAAATGAGCCTTTTCAGTTTTTTAATAGCTCGAGGCAAAACACTTCTCAGGGCTCCTGAGTTTATCTAGTATAATTTCAGCAAGTTTTTACTGAACATCTATTATGTACCAAAAACTGTGCAAGAGAGATATAAAGCTAAGTCCTTATCCCCCAAGGAGCTCAGTCTAATGGAAAAGACAGATGACTAAACCAATAATGACAGGATACAATGGGAATGAAAGAGTAATGATATCTAAACATACTTTAGGCAGGCAGAAGGAACAATACAATATTGACAAAGGCACAGAGGCAAAAGAAAGCATGCTCTGTTCTAAGAATTGCAAATTTTCTTGAGTTAGTAGAGAGAAGTGTGTGTGTGGAGGTGTAGCAGAGTGAAGCTGGAGAGAGAGATAACAGTCATATTTTAAAGTATTTTCTGTGTCTTAGAAAAGGACCTGAACTTTAACGAAAAGTCAGTGAAGAGTCACTGAAGGACTTTAAGCTGAAAAATGGAATTTCCAATGTTTCATTTTTAGAAATAAACACTTTCACAGCAGAATAAAGGATGTGTTCAGGAAAGGATTGAGATGAGAAAGGAAGAAGGAAAAGGAAATTTGTTTAGGGAATTAGTAGTAAGCGGGGTGAGGCATTATAAGAGCCTGAATGGAGACAGTAAGTGTGGGAATAGAGAAGAGCAGATAAGGGACATACTAAAGTGGACTGGGTGAGTTTAGTTTGGGGCATATTGTATCCCATATGCCTGGGAGAGTGTCCAGCAAGTAGTTGGCTGTGTTGTCTCATAGATCTCGACAGCAGAGCCAACTGGAGCGGCTGATTTGACCATATGTGAGAGTGCTCTAAGTGGTAATCCAACCCAACTGTTATCAGTTTTCCTTTTATTTCCAATGACTAATACGTATTCAGTGATCAGTAAATATTTGTTGAATTGATATTACTGTGGCCACAGCTTTTACGCTTGGTGTCCTCTATTCCTGCTTTGAAACAAATGATCGATCTATCTAATTTTACTCAGCAGTAGGCAACTTTGGGACAGGTGGTGCTGGCCTCAGCAATGTTTGATTCACAAATGGCTTCTTGATGACAGACCACTACTTATCACTTGGTCGGACTGGTATAAAATTGGCTCTTCCTTGATTATCTTAGGCATTTTCCTGGTTATTAATCAACCTTCTCAGTTGTGACAAAATTATTTGGAGAAGACTCTGCATGTGAGTGGGTTTGGATATGCTGTTCACAGCATTAGAGCTAGCATACAGCAATTTGAGAAAGCCTATCTGTTTATTACCAGCGAGTCTATTTTGGGCAGCTCCATAACAGCTTGTCTGACTCAAAAGAAATGGTGAGATAAGTGCCTTAGAAAGTAGTACAGAGTGTTAGTAACATAACAACAGACTCATTCTGGTGTCCCCCAGGCCCTAATCTATTACTGGTGCTCAGATAATGTTGATTGAATTCAGTGAATCTACATGGTAATTGAGAATTTACAGAGTGCTTTCATATACTATTGTATTTGATCTTCAAAATCCTGTGAGTCAAACCAAGTATTATTCTCATTTTAAATATGAGGAAATTCATACACGCTTAGCATGAATAGTTTATATATCTCTGATACATCTTCAGACAAAGACAGTTTCTCTTGTCATCTTTCAATTCCATTTTTCATGTCCTAAGTAATATTCATGATCAGTCAATGAAAGAGCTCCCCAATGTGAGTTCAACTTGTACCACTTTGAGATGATCTTAAGTTAGACTGTTCTTAGAAGTAAAATTGGCCTGGAGTTCAGTGCAGTGCATCTTTTCTTCTCTTACTAGACCGCTGGTTTATATTCATCACAGTGTAGACTGGTTTACAACTTAAGGAGCAGCAATGATTTTTTAAAAAAATACATAATACATATAGTGTGATTTCAGTACTAAAATGTGTAGGCTGGTCTAAGCAGAAGTTGTTTATTCCAGGAACACCTTTTTAAAAGAGTGCTTTTCTGTTAATTTCCTATATGGCATGTAATATGGTAAATTGATTTTACCAAAATTTCAGGCCTACGTGGCTTATTTATAGCCCTCTGGTGAGCACATGCCAATTTTCCTAACATTTGGCTTCTGTTAGATTGTTCATTTCTCAAATGGTTCATGTTCTTTTACTACTAGCGTGAATTCCTACTCTTCTTCCAACGACAGCACTTTTCTTTAAACATTAGGAATAGGTCCACGTACTGTGATGTTATCTTCTCTTCCACATTCTCTTGAAAGTTCTTATTTTAGATCTGTTTATCCTTTAATGTGAGGCATTTAGCCCAAGAGGGAACTCTGTATTTCCAGGATTTATTTCTTTCAGGAGTTGGAGACATTGTCATTCATCTGTGGAGAAATACTTCTCAACTGCTCATAAATCATGTTTATTCTGTTTAAAAGCATTGTTTCACTATTTCTGATATTATAGTTAATTCTTTGACCATGGTTGGATTGCCTGTGCTGGATGTACTCACCTTCCATATCTCTGCCAACCAAAGTCTAGATTTCAGTTTCTCCATCATGGGCCAGCATGATGATACATATGACTTGGAAATGTATGGAACATTTTTCAATCTGATCAGACTCATCCAGCTACGTTTTATTGACTCATAAATTGCACTGTGTCCTGTGCATAGTAATGAGTTAGGTATTTAGGAATAGTGCCCCCTCTGAGTATGAAGAGTATGTTATACAGAGAAGACCATAGTAACACAAACTGTTTGTTCCTCTGTGAGGCACATTGAAATCATTTCTCAGATTAACCATGTTGTAGAACTATGACCAAAATGAGGTTGGAATTGTTTAAGCTACTGACATGTTTAGTGAACAGCAAGTAATTCTTCCTTTTGACCACCTTTAGGAGCTAAGATTCCTGGTTTATATAAGTATTAATATTTTTGAGCCCTCTTAGAAATCATTGTTGATTCTCAGAGTTCACTGTGTTCCCCACCTACTCCTAATCTTCTTGCTCTTGTGTGTGTTCATTCATTTGTAGAACATAAATGGCATTCGCACCGAGGAGGTGGCTGCCGTGACCACGGAGCCATCTACCAGCCCTGACTCTGACTGGGAGGGCCCCAAGCGTTCAGTAATTCCTAGTAAGAGCCAAATGACCACTTCACCGGAGTCTCCAAAAAACTTTGACTTTGGCTCCCTCTCCATAAGCAGCAAGGAGACAGAAGAGAAGGAGCTGGGGGCAGCTGGCTCTCTTGATATTAAGGAAAAGCTGAGAGGTCCTGGTGGGGAGTGTGTAGGAGTGGAGGAACAGGCCAGTGCCTTACAGGCCTCAGTATCACCAGCTTCCTCCCAGCTGCAACTTGGTGAAAAAAAGGCAGAGAGTAGTGAACAGCGTGTTACACCAGGAGAGCCACTTGGAAAGCAAAATGGATCATTTCTTGACTCTCGTGTGGGTAACCAATTCCCCACCCTCATTCGAAGTTTCCAGGTAGTAACTGATTCAATGATGCAGATCTAACGACTCACTTTGGGAGAGGGCCAGAATCTATTCTGCGGAGGAGGTGGTGGTGGCAGTGGTGAGGATAGTTGCCTCTTGGCTCTTTTCAAAAATCACAGAATAAAATTGAAGTTCTTGATTACTACAAAGAAATGTATGTATTCAGAGTCATTAACACTACCCCCAAAACTCGTCTCCTTGATTGAGAATGGGCTTCATAAAGAGGCAAGTTTCTGAGACTTCTGTGATGAGGGGCCTTCAGCGTTCTGAGACCCTGCTCAAAAAATTCAGATACTCTTAATTAATTAAAAGGGGTAGTTGACTTTTTAAATGAGGAGTCAGGCCCCAAATAATGGTTTATGTATTGCAGCCACACGGTGCAGCCCACCACTCCCACTAACCCCACTCACGGGAGCTTCCGTGATCATAGGCACTAATCTCCTATGCTAAGGTGGATGGCCACTTAACTTTATCACAATCATATGGTAGTTTCAGGGTGATTTATAGTCTTGGGGAAGGTGAGCTGATGGATAGGACACCTTTGATATTTCGCTTAAGTTCATTCTTCGGAAATTCCGAGATTAATCACCAGGTGGTGGTAGAACTGATTATCTTCTCTCCACTTTTCCCAATACTGTTTTCTTTTCAATAACTCCAGAGTAAATGTCTGACATTGATTTGAAAGAAGTTAATGAATTCCAGGAGTAATGTGTTCCAATGCCAGTGCTAGGTCATGTACCGTTTGTACTAAGGGGAGGAAATGTGGCTGATTTCCTTAATTTTAATGGTGCAGTCACAAGGACAAACAGAAGTGGCTGCTCTTTGGCAAGTAGTCGTATATTCAAATTCTGAAGGTCCGTCTGAAGTGTTTTATGTCACCAGTCGTAACTGTCTGATACTATCGCTTTCCATTAAGCCTGCGAAAGTGAACAGAAGTGCTGTTCTCTAATTTCTTTGGTGATTTGACAGCTTGTCAGGGCTACACGGGAATAGTGTCCAAGTCTTGGGCAGAGGTTGAGCTCGCCCTTTGCTTGATCAGAGCAATCACTTTGATCAGATCAATGTCAGAAGATTAGCTAGCCACAGCCTTCAGAGGACTCTGGTAACTGTTTCTTTACTGCCTCACAGCCTCCCCTGGTAAAGACTCAGACCGTCACCATCTCAGACACTGCCAATGCTGTGAAAAGTGAAATTCCAACCAAAGACGTCCCTATCGTCCACACCGAGACCAAGACCATCACGTACGAGGCTGCCCAGGTAGGACACGGTTCAGTGTTTCAGAACCAGAGACTATCCGGTAAACGTGATAAATCACCTCTCTTCACAGGGTTTCTTCTCATCACTTGCTGCAAATAATGCTAGGCTTTTCTGGGGCAGTCCTTTTCAGAAGAGATCTCTGATCTCAAGATGTCCCCAGATACTTTATTAAAAGCAAAATTATCTTGGATCTGATGGCTTATATCCACCCAGTTCAGTTAGGGAAGACTGTCCAGTGTGATGGTTGAGAACATGGGCTTTGGGTCAAACAAACCTGAGCTCAGGTCCCAGATTCTCCATATATCAACCTAAACAGGCGGTTGAGCATCTGGGAGCCCTGATGCCCTGCTCCACCCCCCACGGCCACCTGCACTGTGTTAGTATCTACCTTGTGATTCTGTCGTGAAACTTACGTAAGACGGTACTTGAACACAACACCTGAAAGTGTAAGTAAAAGAAGGAAAGTGAAGTCACTCGGTCGTGTCCGACTCTTTGTGACCCCATGGACTGCAGCATACCAGGCTCCTCCATCCATGGGATTTTCCAGGCAAGAGTACTGGAGTGGGTTGCCATTTCCTTCTCCAGAGGATCTTCCCGACCCAGGGATTGAACCTGGGTCTCCTGCATTGTAGGCAGATGCTTTACCATCTGAGCTCCCAGGGAAGTCTAAGTAAGTAAGAGCTAAAATAATTGTAATCAATTTACTACAATTAAATTTAAAATCATATAAAAATTTAGTGCTTAAAATTTTATTTACCTCCTACTTTTAGTAAAATTTCTCCTTCCTTGTTAATAATTTGAATGAACTCGTCTTGCTTAGTCATTTCCTTTTTCATTCACAGAAGCCAAAAATGCAAAAAACTTTTCCGTCTGTAAATTGAACTGTTTATTCACTATTGCAGCAAGTATTTGTTTCAGCATTTATGTATTAGGCCAAAGCAATGTACAGGGTGGACACAGGCCCTTCTCTCTGGAACTGACATTCTAGTCTGGAGAGACAGGCAATAAAACAGAGATGTATACATTTCAGACTGATAAGTGCTTTAAAGAAACTAAAATAGGATCAAGAGTCAGACAATATGCGATAACATGAAGAGTTGCTATTCTGGGCCTAGAATAGTCAAGGAAATCCTCTCTGAAAAGGTGACATTTTAGCTGAACCCTGCACGATGGGAAGGAGGCAGCCGTGTGGAGCTCTGGCTGGCCGATTCCAGACAAATCCTTTCGATTAATCCTCACATCACCATAAACTGGGTGATGACGTCCACCTCAGGGAAGTGGTGTCACTTGCCAATTAAAAACACATTCTTTGCAATTAGACAAGTGGAATTTGTATCCTAGCTCAACCATGTACTAGCTGGATAACTTTAGACAAATCACTAATCTCTAAGCCTCTGTTTCCTGCCTGTAAAATGGGGATAATACTACCTACCGCCGCAAGTTTGGGGGGAGGATGAAGTGAAATGATGTCTGGACAGCACTTGGTGTGTTCATAGACATTCAGTTAACGTTGTATGCTTCCCCCTTCTCCCTCTTGTGGTCTAGACTGTGGAATTTGAGTTTGATAAATAATGACTTGCTCCATTGCTTCAGGTTTTCTGGCAGTGGTGATAAAGTAGCCTCATTTAAGCGGTGGTTTTGGAAGATGGTTCCTAGAGCTGTGTGCTGAATCTGTTAAAGGAGGGGCTGCCTGGAGAGACAGGGATAGGGCTTCTGGCAGGTTTAGGGGGATGCTTGTGAAGAACTGAAGTGTAGCCTGAGGAAACGAGAAGAAAGAGCTATGTCAGGGGAGACAGAGATGGACGACCAGGACTTGGCAGTGGAGGCGACTGCAGAGAAGGCAGAGGACGTTCCTTTAAGGCTGTGCACACAGTGAGCTAGGAGTGTTTGAAAAGAAGTACTTGCGTAGGGGAGGGAACTCTTTAAGCCATCACTGCCATGGAAACAACCCGTCCGTCAATAGAGAACAGGTTTGTAATTTATAGTACATCCAATTAAGGTACTTATGTGCAACCATTAAAAAAAGCTTCTGATGGGAATAATCTATGTGGTAAGTTGGTAAATGAAGAAAATGCAGTACAATATGGTATAAATAATATGCTGGTTACGTGAGGGAAAAGGGTTGTATGTACAGGTATGTATATGTGAATATACTGTCTCTGAGTGGGTGCTCAGAGAAAACAAAAACCCACGAGGGGACTTCAGTCTGTGGTCAGGAGTGGAAGGGACACTGACATTTCATCTCCATTTTGAATATTTTAAATTTTGTAATGTGCATATCAAAAAAATGTTAATGGTTCAAAATAAGTTACTTAAAAAACTGTTAGTGCCATTCTGCCCACAGAAGCCCATGTATGGTTTGAGTGTAGCCCATACAAAAATTCATTTTAAAATATGATAGCATGTAAGAGAAATACAGAGGCCCCATGATGTACAAGATAAAGCCTGTGGGCCCTGGAGTTAGAGAAACTTGGATCTTCTTTAAAAAAAGAAAAAAATAGTCATTTATTTATTTAGCTGCACTGGGTCTTCATTTTGGCATGTGAAATCTTTAGCTGTGGCATGCAAACTCTTAGTTGTGGCATGTGGGATCTAGTTCCCTGACCAGTGGTGGAACCCAGGCTCCCTGTGTTGAGAGTGCAGAGTCTTAGCCATTGGACCACCAGGGAAGTCCTCAAGAAACCTGGATCTTAATTCCAAAACCTGCTAGCTTTGTGACCTTTAGCAAGTCACTTAACCTCCAAGCCTCAGCTTTCTCTTCTGAGAAATACCTTTATAAGATTATTGAGATAAAGATAGTATTTTCCTGGTGCATGGTGGCTATTCCAAAATGGTAGCTATTATTATATTGTTATGCGTCTACCTTTATTTCACTTTAACCAGGCTTAAGACACTTTAACCAGCTACCTGGGGGTGTCCCTAGTAACTCACCTGGTAAAGAATCTGCCTACAATGTAGGAGACCCTGGTTTAATTTCTGGGTTGGGAAGATCCCCTGAGGAGTGATAGGCTACCCAATCTAGTATTCTTGCCTGGAGAATTTCATTGCCTGGCAGGTTCTAGCCTATAGGGTCGCAAAGAGTCAGACACAACTGAGCGAATTTCACTTGCATACATCTACCTTTATTTCACTCTAACCAGGCTTAAGACAAATTTGTGATTTGTCTTACTTCTTATTGACTAGACAGTGGAGTATGGTGGGGAAAAGTGTTGACTTTGAAATTAGATTTACTGGATTTGAACCTGTTCCATCACTTACTAGTGTCCAGTCAAGTTACTAGAATCACTTTGTGCCTCAGTTTCCTCGTTTGTAAAATGGGGCTAATAATAGTTCTACCCCATAGGGTTGTTGCAAGGAATGAATAAATTAATGCACATAAAATGTGCATTTCAGATTAAGTTGTCACTACCATGGAAATAACCTAAGTGCCCCTCAATAGGAAACAGGTTAAATAAATTATATATAGTACATCCAATTATGGTAATTCTTTGCAATTAGTTTTTTAAATCTTCTCATGGGAATGTCTACAGCATAAATTGGTAAATGAAAAAGCACAGTGTAGTATGATATAAGTAATATGTAGAAAAAAGTGACTGGCACATGATAAGCACCAGATAATTATTTGCTATTGTTACTATTTATTTACTATAATTATTTCTGCTTCTGTTTTTATTATCTTGCCAGACAAGTAGACCTGGGAACCTTATTTCAATCGGTCCATAATTCCTACATTTTGGGACATGGTGAGAGGAGGTGGGGAGCCAGAATAGGGTTTTTTCCTTTTTGCATGTATTTGTATGTATGTGTACTTGAGGTGATATTTACATACAGTGATATGCACAGGTGATGAGTTTGGTTTGATTGGTTTTGGTAAATGTGTCTATCTGTGTAACCAAGACATTTTGGGGACACAGAACATTTCCATGACCCCTGAACATTTCTTCTTAGCCTTCTCCAATCTTTGCCTATTCTTGAACTTCATATAAATGAAAGTATACAGTCATACCCTTTTCTGTCTGAACATGTTTTTCAGAGTCATCCATGTTATATGAATCCATAGTCCACGTTTTGTATTGTTGAGTGGTATTCCATTGTATAAATATACCACAGTATGTTTATGCTTTCATTTCTTGATGGACAGTTGAGTTGATTCCAGTTTGGGGGAAATATAAATAAAGCTGCTTTAAGCATTCACGTGCAAGTCTTTCTGTGGACACATGTTTTCACTTATCTTAGGTAAACACCTAAGAGTGGAACTGCTGTGTCATACGATAAGGGAATGGTTAACTTTATAAGCAACTGTGAAAGCCACAGTACCCTTTTTAGGAAACACTGGTAAGAAAAGAGGCCCCATGTGGGAAGAGTGTAAGTCAGAAATCATAACAGTGTCTCCTCCCTCTTCTACCTTCTCAAGACAGAAAAGGAGGAATAAGGGGGTAGGTGAAGGTATTCTCAGGTTTAGTAGAGGAGGAGTTCTTCAAGAAGATTTAGTCCTCTTGGCGCACAAATTCTTTTTTTTAATTAAAAATATTATTGACCTATGGCTGATTCATGTTGATGTTTGGCAGAAACCAACACAATTCTGTAAAGCAAGTAGCCTTCAATTAAAAATAAATTAATTGAAAGAAATAAATAAATTTAAAATTAAAAAAGAAAAAATATTGAAATATAGTTGATTTACAGTGTTGTGTTTCACATATACAGCAAAGTGATTCAGTTATACATAAATATGTGTATATGTGTATATGTATATGTGTATATGTGTATATACACAAATATGTGTGTATATGTGTATACATATATGTGTGTGTATATATATATATATATATACACACACACATACATTCTTTAGATTCTTTTCCATTATTGGTTATTATAAAATATCGAATATAGTTCCCTGTTGGTTATAGATAACCAACAGTAAGTCCTTGTTGGTTATCTATTTTATATATAATAGTTTGTATTTTAATCCCAGACTCCTAATGTATCCCTCCCCACTACACACCCTATCCTCTTTGGTAATCATAAGCTTGCTTTTGCTGTGTCTTATTTTTTTCTGTTTTGTAAATAAGTTCATTTGTATCATTATTTTTTTTAGATTCCACATATAAGCAATATCATATGATATTTGTCTTTTTCTGACTTCACTTAGTATGATAATCTCTAGGTTCATCCATGCTGCTGCAAATGGCAAAATTATTTCATTCTTTTTTATGGTTGAGTAATAGTCCATTGTGTGTATGCTAAGTTGCTGCTAAGTCGCTTCAGTTGTGTCCGACTCTGTGCGACCCCATAGACGGCAGCCCACCAGGCCCCGCCGTCCCTGGGATTCTCCAGACAAGAACACTGGAGTGGGTTGCCATTTCCTTCTCCAGTGTGTGAAAGTGAAGTTGCTCAGTCATGTCTGACTCTTCGTGACCCCGTGGACTGCTGCCTACCAGGCTCCTCCGTCCATGGGATTTTCCAAGCAAGAGTACTGGAGTGGGGTGCCATTGCCTTCTCCCATTGTGTGTATATATATATATTGGGACACAAATTCTTAACAACTTACAATGTACTTTCATTTTTCAAATTGCTTTTGATCTTCACAGCTACAGTGGAAGCAGGGCACAAGATTGCCTGTTGTAAAACTGAGAAAAACTAAAACTCAGAAAAGTCATAATGACTTGCCAAGATCCCATAGCCAGCCACTGTCTGAGCTGGGACCTGAACCCCAATCTTCAGACAAGAAGTCTTTGCCCTCAGTCCTAGTTCAAACATTTATTAGCATAGAAACCTTGACAGTTTATTTAACTTCTCTGGACCTCAGTTGTCTTAAGTTTCCATATACTTAAGTTATAGAAAGTTAACTTTCTATATAGTGTAATAATAGAACCTACTTCAGATATTGATAGATGTGATTGAGGTAACAGCTGCATTATATGCTTGGCATATAGTGTGAGTGCAATAAATATTAGTTGAGTCTGAATCTAAGGTAGATCGGTGGGTCTGGGCTGAAGAAAGTGTTAGTGAACTAGTCAGTAATATGCCTGGTATGAGGGTGGCTGGCATGAGTGAAAGACTTAGGTGACACAATCAAGTTCTCTCTGTTCTGTCCAGATTCCTACCTGGAAGGGAACCCAGCCAGGGATTCTCTCTTAATTCTCTTCTCCTCTTCCTGCCCTCCCCCTAATGCCTCAGATTTTTGGCTTAATGAAATGTGGTCCTTACTCAAAAGGGCTGGAGGCCTCTGCTTATAATATAAATGACTTCTGTAAAGAGGCAGAGAAAGAGAGTAACTGACACATTGCTTGCTGCAGGATACTTTATGAAAACGATTGCAGTTCTCTAAATCCCCTTCTGAGTCAGTGTATGATACCAGTGTTGCGTAGTTCAGGTCATGCCCGTCTGAAAAGCATGTAGCTGTAGGTAGCCTCCATCTTCCTCCCCTCATTTGTTTTCATCTTGGTCAGGGGTTGTCAGCAGCTCTGAGTCTGCTAACGGCCCAAATGGTTGCTGATAACTGTTCATCAGGCCGAATCTGGCTCCTGCCAAACATTTCTCTTCCTTTTTTGCTAATGTCATTCCTCAGCCTGATCATAATATATTTATCTTGGTCCTAGTAGAGTGAGCTCCAGAGAAACAAGAAGTAGCCCCAGCCCATGTTCTCTGTGTAGATTAGTTGTGTAGCCCAGCATTTTAAACACTTTTAAACCCTTCCTGTAATGAGGAGAACCCATTTCAATGATACTTTTGGTCTCAATAATTGTCATTGAGATAGTCTATGTATTTCCCCCTACTTAGCCTTGAAAGAACATACCTCATGTGCTCCAGTCTTCCATATTGATCTTCAAAGAAGATAGCCCGAGATTCCTTATACCCCAGCAGGGAACTTTCCTGGTTCTTTCTGGAAAGTTCTGGCACATGACTCAGAATCTAGCCTTGCTTTAGCAACCAAGAGTTTATACCTTTCCTTCTTGCCTTGGGTGGTGTGTAAAGAGCTCTAGATTTGTAGAGAGGATTGGTTTTGAGTCCTTGGGCAAACCATTCACTTTCTCTGAGCCTGAGTCTTACCTCTCATGATTAAAAAAACCCTACCTGCCAGGGCAGGAGATGTAAAAGATGCAGATTAGATCCCTGGGTCGGGAAGATCCCCTAGAGGAGGGCATGGCAACCCACTCCAAATCTTGCCTAGAGAATCCCAGGGCCAGAGGAGCCTGGCGGGCTACAGTCCGTAGGGTTGCAAAAGAGTCGGCCACAACTGAAGCTCACACTCAC
Source organism: Muntiacus reevesi (assembly GCF_963930625.1). NCBI lineage: Eukaryota > Metazoa > Chordata > Mammalia > Artiodactyla > Cervidae > Muntiacus > Muntiacus reevesi. Next base: position 113,293,360 of record NC_089251.1, read on the forward strand.
ACACGTCTCACCTGGGAGTGCTAGTAAGTGTCTGCCTTTTCTATTCATATTGATAGGACTCATGTAAGCATCAAAAAAAGAAGAAGTTTTGAAAGTCATTTGTGAGCTGTCACATGCTCTATACATGTGCATAGTTACTGTCACTGTTTTTGAATCTGTGGTTACACAGCCTCCTCCGTTCTCTGATCCACTCCTGTCCCTGACCCAGTGCTGAGGAAACTAGATTCGTCCAGCTTTTTTAGGAGCTTTGTTCCCAGGGGATTCCTTTTATTTACTAAATAAGAAATCACTGGAAGGGAATTGGGGGTTTGCTTTAGGATGTATAGCCGCAGAGCAAAGCTGCATCTCCAGCATCTGCCCCCGAGGCTTCCCGAGAGGCGTGCTGACGCGTTGTGTCTCCTTCTGCAGACAGATGACAGCAACGGCGACTTGGACCCAGGAGTCTTGCTGACAGCGCAGACCATCACATCCGAGACCACCAGCAGCACCACCACAACTCAAATTACCAAGGTAACAGACAGCTAGAAATTCCTTATAAAATGCAGTGGCATGCCAGGCTTGCTGCCTCTCTGTAAGAACCCTGGTCCATAAACAAGGATTTTCAGCTTTATCTTCACTGAGGCAAGTTATTCCCCATGTTCAGGTGGAAAGGCCCTGCTGCTTTCCCCAGTAATAAACCCATCCCTACCTCCTTAGTGGTCTCATAGAGTCACTTTTTCTCTTTACACATTCCCCTGTCTCCCTGGTCAGTGGGTCCTCTGGCTGGGGAAGTCAGTTTAAAGGCAAGTTTTGTTGGGATTATTAAGCAACCATATTTTCCAAGCCAAAAGTCAGAACTTGGGGTCTCACAAAGAGGGTCTCACAAAGAATTTTTATGTCATGTCAAGGATCGAGGCCATGGGAACTATAGTTCAGATGCTGAAATATTGGAATCATTAGAATATTGTTTATGGGGGCAAGAGGGACAAAGTATCTAAAATTGGAACTACTCCCAGAAAATCAGAGATAATCCATATTTGCAGTGGCACTAGAGGAAAAAGCATTTTCTTATAAGTAAGAAATCTAGATTCCTGACCAAACACACAGATGACTGGAAGCCAGTTACTTCGTGTATCTAGACCTTGGTTTCCTCATATGTCAAGTAGGGAGCATTATTTGAGGATCTTTTGACATTAGTCATAGGAGACTGTTTTAAAACAAAGAGCTTAGTTTCAAGCTGCATGACGTTTTTGTTTATAGTCTTCTGATTTTTTTCCTCTTGAAAATAATCAAAATATACAGGAAAAGAGCAAAAAGAAACACCTGTTTACTCAGAGAATTATGTTTAGCTTATTAAAAATTTTTAGCAATACAGAGGAACAGAGGTGAGCTCATTTTAGCAGATCTAGTCCAAATTGTGAACAAGTGTGTGAGAAGGCTATTCTACGCAGTACCCCACAGCAGATTAAAATTTGGAGTATAGTTTTCAGACTGATTTCTTGCTGTTATTTGTTTTGCTGTTTGGGTTTTTCTTCTCTTCTTCCTTCCTTCCTCCCTTCCTTCCTTCCTCCCTTCCTTTATTTCTTTCTTTCTTACATGATAACTTTTCTCTTTGGTTTCAGACTGTAAAAGGTGGGATTTCAGAGACCCGGATTGAAAAGAGAATTGTGATCACAGGAGATGCGGATATTGACCACGATCAGGTGGGGATGCCAAGGAGATTCTGAATGTGGGAAGGTTTCCCAGTGGGTTGACTGATGGATACCAGAGTTGGCTTGCACAAGACAACAGCTTTATCTCCAAAGGCCCCCTCAGCTTCTCCAGCCCTCAATTAAGAAAGAGGATAAAGGGAATCAGATCACGAGACCTGTGGGGGGTGGAGGGGGGCCCCAGATTGAGGAAGCAGCAAATGTGGGCTGCAGACTCAAAAAGACTTGAGCTCGAATCCTAGTTCTTACCAGATTTTAGCTCTAACTCCCTCAGCCTCTGTTTCCTCATCTATAAGCTAGATCTTCCTTCAAGGATGTTGGGAGAATCAAGTGAGATACAGATGTACGTCGTGTGGCACGCGGTGGGCTCCAAGCAAACGGGAAAACTGCGCTGTTCAGGGGGGATCGTGTCACCTGTGCTGGAGGCAGTAGAGGCGATCAGACCAGCCTATGGTCTCTGCACTGGGAGGGGCCCGTCAGCGGGGACACGGTGTGAGAGGCTGGGACTCAGGAGACTGGGAACATGCTTTCCTCTCAGACCTGTTACAAACTTGCTGTGTGACCTTGGGCAAATCACTTTACCTCTGATTTTTTTTTGTTTGTTTGTTTCATCTCCTAAAAGAGAGTAGGTTGATCTAGATCATTTCTGGGCCCTTGTGAGTGCTAAAATTCTATGCTTTTATGTTAATTAGGTGCTAATTGTGTGCTTGAAGCAATTAGCAAATAATAAGGTCAGGATTAATGTTCCCAATTCTCTGGCAGCTGAAGTTAGAACAGTGAAGCTGCAGAGAAGAGGGGGTGGAAGAGACTGCATGCAAATGCTTCTGGAATCATTGACAGGAGTGCTGGAGCCATAGTTCTGTGGCCTTTATGCTGATATGCTGAATGCCTAAAAAAAAGAAAAAAAAAACACGAAAGCTGAGCTGCAGTGCCGGCCGTTCCCTGGGTAGCAGAGTTGAGACCCACAGCTAAGAACACTGGGCTGAGGGGCCCAGCAGTGAGGCCGCAGAAGCCCAGGTGGGAACCCTGGCAGCCTGTGGGCCCCAGCTCAGGGGATCGGCTGCGTTACCAGCCTGCACCCACCCACGCGGCCTGATGTGATCTGAGCCCCGGCCACGTGCTCAGTCTGTGCTAGACGGCCTGGGAAGGAGCTTTGGCTTTGCTGTGAGACAGACCTGGGTTGAATCCTCACTCTGCAACTGGTTGTGTGTCTTTGAGTGAGTTATTTGGCTTATCTTCTGTAGTTTTGCCATCTGTAAAATAAAAATAACCCTAGGTTTCTTTCAGGTTATTGTGACAAAGGGACATGCACACCTTGATAGCCCAGAGTGGTACTCAATTGTCCTCCAGTCCCTGAGACATGGGGACATGTGGAAGGAATAAGACATGGTGGGCTCTGGATGGGGAGGGGGCTCTTGAAGAAGATGCAGGCTGTCAGAGAGAGCAGGTGTAAGTCAGAGGAACCAGAGAGAGGGCTTGGGCGGGGCCTTGGTTGAGCAGACAGGATGAGAATGATCAGGGCTCTGTAGGGGTAGCAGTTCCAGCAATGGCTTTCATGGAGTCAGGAGACCAAAAGAGGGATTTCCCTTCTTTTTCCCTCCTAGAGGTAGTCGTAAGAGCCAGAGTCAACAATCAGCTGGTCAAATCTAGCTAGAGCCCTTTTTGATGGTGGGGGGTGGGGCACAGGCTGTCTCTGAGAATCCCATGCCACCGTCCCCCAAAGGCTGTATTGGGCTCTTCCACCCTGGGGTGCTCTGAGCTTGAGGCTGAGACTTGCAGCCCAAGGGGAGTAGCAGTGTCATTGTGCACGCATGCGTGCTCAGTCGCTTCTGTCGTGTCCGACTCTGCGACCCTATGAACTGTAGCCCAGGCTCCTCTGTCCATGGGATTCTCCAGGCAAGAATACTGGAGTGGGTTGCCATGCCCTTCTCCAGGGGATCTTCCTGACTTAGGGATTGAACCTGGGTCTCTTGTGTCTTCTGCATCGCAGGCGGATTCTTTACCGCTGAGCCTCCAGGGAAGCCCAGTGGTATCATTACTCTTCTTTAACTTTTCATCTGCTCCTTTTCACTTTCCTAAAATGATCAAAACTCCTCCAGATACTAAAATAGGGTCATCATGCCCTTCCACCTCCCGCTGAAACTGAAAAACAGTCTGGTAAAGGGGAAAGTCTGATAGACTTAAGTGAAAATCCCCGTTGTATTACTTACTAGCTCTGAAACATTAAGCATTTTAACCATTGAACCTTGGTTTCCTCATCTATAAAATCGAATTAAGGATACTACCTTGATTCATTGAGTTGTTGTGAAGATCAAGAAATAATAAGTAATGGCATGTCATATACCCTCCCACTCTTCCTTCCTTTCTTTTCTCTACTTCAGCCAAACACATCTCTTCCTCCTTGCAGCATGCTTCATTATCTTCCTCTCCTGTCCTGAGCTTCCCGGTTACCCTGCGCTGAGCACAGATTTTTTGCTTTGTTCTTTAGACACCCTATCTTGAGTGAATCCTCCCAGACCCACCCAGGCTGTCCCCTCTGAAGTCCTCCCTGATTTCCTGAAGACAGCTCTTAGCTTTCCCCGTGTCTGTCTCTTAGCCCAGCACCCTCCCTAAGCAACATGATGGCTGATGGGTTCAGCCATCAGCAGTGTGGCTCAGCCTACACTCGGCCCTGGTTCTGCAGATAGGAAGATTGAACTTGCCAGAGACGTGGTGTCCCATGACCCTTTCCTTCTTCACCAGCCAGGCTGCTCTCTGTCTGACGGGCATCATTTCTGTCCCCTTAGGTCCTGGTGCAGGCCATCAAGGAGGCGAAGGAGCAGCACCCGGACATGTCAGTGACCAAGGTGGTCGTCCATCAGGAGACCGAAATCTCTGAGGAGTGAGCTCAGGTAGGGGCTGTTCTTGTGCGGCGGACCTATCCCTCCAGAGGGGTCCACACCGGCACCTGATCAACTGAAGGCGGACAAAGCCTGAGGAGGACGGTGTGGGAGGTTGCTAAGTGTCTGGCGCCCACCTAAAGCAGCTAGGTGTCCTCCTGCCCTCAGTGATGGGCTGGAGGAGCTTCCCCGCGCGTGGATGTAAACCCCACCCACCTCTTGAATCTTCCCTCACCTTCCTGCTTCTCCATCTCCCTTTCTCCCTGTCACAGCTCTGTCTGAGTCTAGACCTGTGAGGTCAGAGGAAGAGAACAAAACCAAGAAAAGCAGGACTAGTTTTCCAGAATTGAGGTGTTTGGGTGGGGGGGGGGGCTAGGAGAGAGATGGCTGAAGCCCTGGGGCCAGACTAGAGAGTTGGAAGCAGGGCAGCTGACTTTTGGGGAGCCAGGGTTCCAGATAAATCCATGCCTAAAAGTCATTTACAAATAATTTGAAGAAGCCATCAGTCACCAGGTAGGATGGGGCTCTGTAAAACCCGCTCAGGCCCTGATTGTCACCTGTGGCCTCAAGAACTTGGCAGGGGGACGGGGAGGTCTCCTTTGCAAGATTTTAAAACTTTGCTTCTTTCTTTCCTCTAGGAACTCTCCCACCCTCTCCCCCCAACCCCTGACCCCCTGCCCATCTGCCATCCCAGAGAAAAACCAGCGGAATGATAAAGAAGCTAACCAGCAATAGTTAGACTTCAGACTTTTAAGATGATTGATTCTAAACCACCAGAAAATCAATTTCTTTTTCTATTTGGAGTTTATACCAAGAAAGTCTTCTAGACATCACTGATCCTTTTGAATACCTTTTTCTATATTGTGATACCAGAAATTGTGCAACTTTTCACTCTGTGGACTGTTTTTAAAAAGCTTTTCCTTTTTTGTTTTTTTAATGGGGTGGTTTGGAACCCCTTCAGACCAGCCTCTCCCCACTTACACTGACAGGGTCCATAGCGTTCTGGAAACCCTCCAGTGACACTGTCAGCGTGTTGGGGGGACAAGGCTAGCTTAGCGTGGCCTCCCCAATCCTCGCCTGGTTTACACTCTGCAGAAACTTCACAAGCCAGCGCTTCCTCGGAGCCAGTGATGTCCCTTTTCGAGAATGTCAGGCGGGGCGGCCGCCCTAAGGCGCAGACCCTAGGCCAGTGCGCCCCTTCCCTCTGCTCAGAAGGCAGTGCTTTTTCCTGCCTCTCCCCCGCTCTTTCTCTTTGGAGCCTCTTTAGATCAAAGACGTAAGACGTTGCTTCAGACATACCTGATACTGTGAATGTTTGAACGTATCCGTGGCCTTCGTTCCTTCCCGCCCTCCTGCCCCTCTTACCTCATCAGAAGCAGTGGCTCAGCTAAGCGCTCCCCCGCCACCTCCCATCTCAGGAGACCAAAACTCATGGGAAAATAGGCACTTTGGGCCAGAGGCACTGATAGCACATGTTTCCTAGCGATGTGGACAAAGCAAGCTGACGAGATTTTTCTTTTTTCTTTCTTTTTAAGGTTTTCTAGTTCTGGGAATGTGCGCTTGACAGGGGGCTTGGTGGGGTTTACCTCAGCCGGATCTGCTCAGACATATTTCCGGGAGACCATCCCTGGGCCTCTCTCTCTAATCCTAGAGTGACAGGGAGTGTAACCCAGCAGGCGACTGTGGTCCTTGACCTTACTGCTCACCAGCGGCACCTGCCTGCAGATTGCCCTTTCTGGAGCAGGGGGATGGCTTTCACGGGCCTCCCTCCCCACAAAACCTGGGGGCACAAACGCCAGCTCCGCTCATTCCCACTTGCCACCTGAGGTCTGTCCGGTTTTGTGGCTTGATTTTTGTGGTGGGTTTAGGGTTTCTTTTTGCTTGTTTTTGAAAATGAGGAACTGATGCCCCCAATTCCACTATTCCTGGTAAAGATTTGTGGGGGGGGGGGGGCATTTTTATTCAGTAGGCCTTCTCTAATCTTCCAGCTCGCTTCCCACAGACAGATCTCCCTACATGGTCTTAGGATCCTACGTCTAGGACAGAAGCTCATCTCCCTGAGGTGGACAGTGGGTCACACCCAGCCGTCGCTGGGAGCTCCAGGCGGTGAGCAGAGACGGCTACAAGCCTCTGCTCCCCGCAGTGGGACCCAGCAGCACAAGCCTGGAGTCCACGGGCTGAACTTTGGCTCGACAGACGCAGTTGGTTTGAATTGAGCTCACGTGTGTGCGTTTTTCTCTGAGTCCTTCCTTGAGACTGTTACTGACCCCCAGGTAGCGCTCTCTCTGGGCAGGGACGGGGAGGAACTGAGGTAGGCTGTGTGACTGGCTGGGGGGAAGGAGAGCGCCCTGTCTCAGGGACAGACTCACAGCCTGGGAGTGTAGGTCTGGGGCGGCGGGGCTTTCTGGGTGGTGCCCAAGCCAAGGGCTTTGTGGCCCAGAGCGGTGGCGAGATTGGAAATCCAGCTCACGTCAAGCAGGTGTGCCAGGTGAGCTCGCTTGCCAGTGGCCAGCTCTGCTACTTGGAAGAGTTGCAGGAGCCCAGAGCTGACAGCTGTGGAATGGAGATGGGCAGAGGAAGAGGGCAGGGCGCGTGCGTCGGGAATCTCTGGTGCCCCTGTATCCCATGGTAACCGCTCAAAGTGGCTGCTTTCACAGCCCAGGACCACACATCGGGGGCCTGAACTTCCCCGCGGTTCGTCATCAGCTGGCTTCACTTCTCCCTGCTTCCCTGACTATAAACTGGACCAGAAGATCTCCAAAGCCCTGCCAGCACTGAGAAGCCACGATATGGACAAGCCAGCGCGAGGGGTGTCCTTCCAAGCCTCTTTCACCTTCCTCCCTCTCTGGTTGACGAACTTGGGGTTTGGCAACTGTTTGAATTTTTTTTTTTCTTCCTGCAATTGTGTGCATGCATGCGTGAGAAGAAAAACAGACTGTCCAGGTGGAAACGGTGAAGAGGGGAGAAGAGTTCATTTCCAGGGTCAACAACTTGGCAGCCATTTTCCTAAAGTGACTCAGACACACCATAGTAACAACTCTCGGTGCAATTTGATTTTTATTCCACTTGAGAAATAAAGATTTCCTCCAAACCACGTGAGGTCTCTGTCAACCCACCCACCCACAAAGCAGGACCTGAATTTATCAGCTGAGGGCCCACAGAGGCTGGCTGCAGGGACCTGTCAGGGAATCTTTGCCCACCCCCAGTCCCCACCGTGTGTTCTTCGGGGCAGCTAAGGGTGGCGAGGCAACAGTCCGCCTTTGGAAATGGAGCCAGAGCTACAGCCTGACCAACACCAAGGAATGCTCATGGGAAATACCTGCCCAGTATCCCCGGGCTGGCCGGTTCTACAAATCTCTCTCAAATGTTTTATTTTGGTGACAAAAATGAAGGAGCTTTGTAAATTTAAAAAAAAAAATTATGAATCATATCAAGTAGTTGTTTACATTTCTCGACAAAATAGGAAACTATGGCAGCCGAATTGAATTGACAAAAACCTTAGATTAAATAGGCAATATTTAGGTCTGCCATCTTGGCCTTTTGTAGTAAGAGAAGTGGTAGTGTTTAGATACTGTTTGGTCTTGCTTCTTCTTGTATTGCATTTTTCAATAAACTTAAAAAAAAAAAAAAAAAAACTGACTCTGTGAAGATTGATCAACTCTTAAAGTTCTCTTCCCCTACTAGCAACTTAGGAAAAACATGGGTCAGGGAGACCCAAATCCAAGCCATTTTCTAAAGCTAGCCACACTGACCAAAATGGTGCTTCAACATATAAAAGGATTTCTGAGAACTGGCAAATGCTTTTTGCCACCTGGAGAAAGATTTCATGGCATGGGCCATGACAAAGGAGAGAAGGGGGTTTCTCAGACCTGTTTGGGGAGGGGCAGACCCTAGTATAGAGGCATTGGCAGTAGTCTAACCCTTACCGGGATGTACCCAGCATGGCTGAGGGAGAAAGAGGTTTAGGTGGTGAGAGTTAAGGGCTCAGTCCCAGATGGCAGTGGAAGGTCTCAACGCTACCGCATTGCCCATCTTCCCAGAGGCTCAAACCCCAGCACCAGTGCCACCTTGGAGGGAGCCTGCCCCAGCCTACCTTCCAGGTCATGACCTACCTTCCAGGTCTGAGGATCCTGGGGTTTGCCAAGACACCCACCAGATGCATCCCCCGGACCTCCAGCCCCCTCAGGTACCTGTCCAGGGCTAAGGCCACTTTTGGAGGCTGAAGGAATTCCTGAGGCTGAGTCATGCTGGTCTCCAGGGTCCACATTAAAACACATCCTCTCTAGCTTTTTGAACCCTTGTGCAAGTTGGCATTTCTTTGCCGACATGCAAGTCAGGAGGCCTTGGCAGCTGTTGGGGCGGGAGCATCATCCCCCCTGGCTGGGATGTGCCTGAAACCTCTACTAGACACCGGGACTCCTGGGGCTGTACCACGGTCCACGCTGCAGCCTCACAGCAGGCTGTCCCCCTGCTCCTCAGACCCGGGCCCCCAAGTCCCCTCCTGCTCCCAACTTGGCATAACCCCCCAAACTGAGGCGGTCCAGCCGTGGCCAACTTCGGTGAGCACAGTCCCGAGCCGCTGGGGCCCCCAGCAGGAGCTCTCCGAGGCCCAGATCCAAAGACTTGGAATGTTCGATGCAGGAGCCAGAGGGCTGCACGGTGATGATCACATGGCCGGCCTGGGGCCGCGGACCCCAGGGTGGGTGCAGTCCTGAGCCCTTCAGCGGGTAACTGTTAAGCAGGGCAGGTAACCCCAAGCGAGGATTAGCCGGCTCTGAACGCAGACTCCGCACTGACGGGACGGGTGAGGTACCCCGACGCGGGGACAGGTCCCAGCTTTCTGGTTCCACGCAGCCTACGGCTCGGGGAGTCCTGGGGCCGGGGCTGGGGAGAAGCGCGCAGTCCCAGCCCGGGCCGTCCGGGGGCCGCAGCGCCTGAGCCCGCAGCAGCCCCTGGCGAAGCCGTCGCGTCTCCAGGTCGCGGTTCTCGTAGAGCAGCGTGTTGGCGCAGATGAACACGAACAGGCCAACGCCCATGACCACCGGCCCAAGGAGTCTCAGCCGCTCGTGCGGGCCGTGAGCTCGGCCGGCGCCGCGACCTTCGCGCCGCAGCTCGCTCAGAGGAGGCGCGCTGGCGTTCGCAGCCCGGGGTCCCGGGACTCCGGCGCGGTGCGGCCAGTAGCCGGCCACCGCGATGCCCATGCCCACCAGGACCACGAGCGCCCCCAGAGCCGCGAACGCCCCCGACGGCGAGCGCAGCCGCAGCCGCGCCCGCACCCGCAGGGGCTCAGGAGGGGAGCGCGCGCGCCGGCGGCGACCCAGGCGGCGGCCCAGGCGCGAGACGCGGCCCTCGGGGCTCCTCCGCACCTCCCCGCAGTCTCCGGGGCTCCCGGCCGTCATCTCGTCGCCGTCTGGGCGCTCTGCGGAAAGAAGTGAGGAGGCAGGGGCTGAACCGACGGGCATACGGTCGGAGCGCCAGGTCGGGGGCCCCAATCCAGGGGGGAAGATGGGACCTCCTCGCCCAGGACGCTTGGAGATCCCTGGTGGCCACCCCCGGATTTTCCCGGGCTGCGAGGCGGGGAGCCGCCCCCGCTCGGGTTTTCCGCAGCGGAGCTCCGAGCCAGGGACGCGCGGCAGAAGCCGGAGTTGGCCGGGCCCGCGGGCGGAGACGAGGGAGGGGGCCGCGGGCTGCTCCTTGGCGCATCCTCGGCTGTGGGGCTCCGGCCGCCGGCGCCCTCTTGGCCAGCTTGCGGGTCCCGGGCCCTGGGAGGCGTGAGGCCCCCGGCAGCGGCGCCTGTAGGGTAAGTCCCGCCCGCGATCGAGCTCACCCCCGCACGTGGCTGCACCTTAGTAAAGGAGGGAGGGGGCACTTGGCCGCCCGGGTCCGCTGGGGTCGCTCGCGGGCCCCCCTTCCCCCTACTGCGCTTCACGTACCGCAGCGGAGAAAGAGGGGGAGGTGTCACGGACTCCAGCCTCTTCCTGCCCGCCCCCTCCTTCCAGACCGCCTCAGTCAGCACTGAAGCTGCAGCAAGACAGACTTGAGCTAGACTCTGAGAAGACCGCTCATACCAAAACCAGCGGCAGACTTTGCGCAGGATTTCTTGAAACTCCGCGAAGATCCCCCTTCCCCTCCTCCAGCCGCCCGTCTACGGCCCGGGCAGGGGGCGGGGGGCGGGGGGCTGCGGGAGCCAGGCTCCGGGCCTTGCCGGTGAGCTGCTTCCTCTCCTGGCTCTCCCGTCGGCCCAGGCAACACTGTTCCCCTAGGTTGCAGCGTTTCCAATTTGGGCTCCTCCGGATGAATCATCCCCCTTTCCCGCCGCCTGGCCTTCTTTCCGGCCTCCTCCGCCCGAGGCCTTAGTGGCCCGCGTCCCGGCCAGAGCAACACCGCCCTTGCACCCCAGGGTCTGGGCCGCCCGGCGTAAGCCCTTCCCGGCTGCTGGTGCGGCCCGGCCTGCGGCTTGAGGGACTGAATCCGGGCCGGGCGGGAGTAGCCGGGAAACGTGTGATGTGACCCCCACGAAAGACAGGGTGTGGGAGGAAACGGTGCCCCGGACCAGGCGCTCGGGGCCCCGCAGGAGAGGAGGGTTAGGACCTCGCTCTCCAGTGGTAAGACCTGACTGTCCCAGTCTGGTTTCCCAACAGCTGCATCGCTGGAACCCGTAGCCGAGGCCCCAGGAAGGAGGCCTTGTTACCCTTCTCTCTCCCCATCCGCACCCCAAAGCTCAAAGCAGGACATCCCATCCCTGCCTCCGAAAGGAGCGCTGAAGGCCCAGGCCCTTGCATGGAGACCGGCGTCTTCCGCGTCCAAGGCCTGGGGTTCACAGAGAGAAACTGCGGCCCGGGGAGGCGGACGGGTCTGCTGGGGTCACGCAGCGCACGCCACGCAGGATGGGGGGGATCCACACAGGACCCAACCGCGGGCACTTCTTGGCACAGCCCTGAGAGCGTCCTAGGAGGAAGCGAGGCCCGTTTCCTGCCTGGTCTCTGAGTATGGAACCCTTTCCCCAGCCCCAAACTGGAGAAATGACCACCCCCGCCCCAGCCCAGAGCTGGCGCCCCGGTCCCAACTCCCTAGCCCCGCCGCGGGTCCCGGCGGGGAGGGAAGGAAACGGAGGCCTGCCGAGAGAGGATGGGACAAGCTGAGAAACACAGATTCTGGAGGGCGTGAGTCGACGCTGGGGACCCCGGGAGAGGCAGCAACTTGGAGACACAGTCCGAAGATCCCTGGTCGCAGGAAGTTGCCGGGGGGCAGATTCCTAACACTCCGGGGTCCCGCCTCCGTGCGCGTCCACACTCCTGCCGCGGGAAAAAAAGAGAACCCCGCTCCCGCCCCCACCCCCACCCTCAGGGCCTTTCTGGAGGGAGCGACCGAACAAAAAGTTGGGGAACGTGGAGGGGCGAACCCCCCAGACCCCTAGTTTCGCTCACCTGGCGCTCAGCGCCGGAGTTGGTCCGGGTCCGAGTCCGCACGCCTGGGCTCCAGCCCTGCAGCGGTCTCCGTGGACGTTTGGCGCCCGACCCCGCCCCCTGGCCCGGCCCCGCCCCCGGTCCGGCCCCGCCCAGCCCCGCCCACCTGGAGCCCCCGCGCCAGTTCGGCCAGTGTCAGGCCAGTGTCCAGACAGTATCTGGCCCGGCCCCACGGCTGAAAGGAGGCAGCGAGTCTCAAGGCCGAGGCTCGAAGGTAAGCGCTGTGTGCGCACCCGGTGACTCGGAGGATCCGAGGGCCCCAAGTCCCCGGCTGACGGCTTTCAGGAGGCCTGGGAGCGTATCCTCCTCATGTGGGAAGACTGAGACCCCTGCCTCGCCCCGCAGCCGGAGCTGCGGAGCAGAACCAGGATTGAGGCCGCACGCCCTCCCCCGCCTCGCACAGTCCGTCCCTTCCAGGCGCCCCGGAGAGGACCTTCGGGCAACTGAGAGCCCACAGGTTCCAAGCGCCGTGCGGGGAGCTTCCCGAGGAGGCGGCCAGAGTTCCCGCTCCGCCCGACCCTACTATCTGAACCTTCCTGCATCTGAACCTCACAGTCTTCACCTGTAAGATGGGCGTGATGGTCTCTGCTTCGCAAGATGCCGAGGGGTGAAAATCCGGCGTTAAGGGCGGGGCACACTAGAGGGGCACAGCCCGGGTACGCCCCCGAGCGCTCCGGAGAGAAATCACTTTGTTGTTGTCTAGTTGCTAAGTCGTGTCCGACTCTTTGGGACCCTCATGGGCTGTAGCCCGCCAGGCTCCTCTGTCCATGGGATTCTCCAGGCAGGGATACTGGAGTGGGTGGCTATGCCCTGCTCCAATCACGGGGAGGGTAAATAGAGAAGAACCGGATTCTCAGAGCCGAGGGAATCGGATGGAGCGTCGCCGGCCGCCCTAGCCTCCCCGAAGAAGATGCTGCCCAGCGGGAGTGGGGAGGCGGTGCTCGTCTCAAATCAGGAGGCGGGTTCGGAAATCCGCTGCGCCCCCCGCGGACCGGCCCAAAGGGGGCTGCCCGGCCTTCGTGTCCCGCCCGCCCCCAGAGGCAAGAATGTGGCGCGGAGCCAGGGGGTCGGCCGGCGGCCCAGTTTCCATGATGCCGGGGGCGGACTCGGAGGAGGAGGGGGCGGGGAGGTGCGGGCAGATTGCCAGCCTCCGCGCCGGCCGCCCCACCACCCCACTGCCGCAGCCCAGCTAGGGCCCCTCGGGAGGAATTTCCGGCCTGGGATTGATTATAACCCGCCCCTCCCCCGGTCGCCGAGACCCCCCGGCCCGCGGGGCGCACGTGAAGGGGGATGGGCGGTAATGAGACCCGGCTGTGCACCGGGGGACCAGGAGGGGGAATTCTGGCCCCCCCGCCCCAAGCCCGCTGCCGGGTCCCGGAGCCACACGGCACAACTGGGCCTCGAACCCAGGCTCCGGTCCTCTGGCTCGGCAGAGGAGACCAGGGGTGGCGTAGGCGCCCCGGAAGCCGCCTCGCCACGCCACCGGCGACCGAGCATCCTCGGGAGAGACCGAGGCCACTGCTGGGGGCGGGGCCTCCCCCGGTGGGCCGACCGCGCGGAGGCCCGGGTCCCCGAGGAGGCCGCGAGTGGGCGAGGCTGAGCCTCGGCCCCAGGAGCCGCATCCCTGCGGGTTCGAGACCGCCTTCCTGCCGCCCGCGTGGGCCGCGAGGCTCGCGTCTGGGCTGTGGCCGGCGCTCCACCGTGGCCGCAGCCTCCTTCATGCCTCCTCCCGCTTCTTGCTCCGCTGGAGGACCTTTCGTCTCGCTCTCGGTCCGCTCCTTACACACGGACCCCACCTCCGCCCTCTCAGCGTTTCCCCAAGCCCCCGCCCTCTCAGCGTTTCCCCAAGCCCCACCCGACCCCGCTGCCCCTCCCGGCTCACTGGGTTACCAACTCCAGGGGCTCACCCGGCGTCTCCCGGGCGGGCCTCATCCCGCTGCCCCGCCTGCCCTGCCGTTTACCACCTGTTCCTCCCGCCTTCTGCCCTCCTCAGCACTCTGCCCTCCCCAGTGTTGGGGCTGCTTCCATCCTGGGCCCCAGGAGGAGCCCCGCTTCCAGCAGCCAACCATCTGCCTGGACCGCGGGGAGCAGTCGGTTCCTGCTCTTTCCTTCTCCTCACTTTGTGAATGGCCCCATTACCCACTCTAAGGCCAGATACTTAAGGAATCACCTGGAGCACCTTCCTTTAACCCTTCTGTCTAATCAATCAAGCCCCTGTGGACCCTGGTCCAGGGGTCTTGAATTAGCGCCCCAGCGCTCCTGTCCTGCTGCAGGCCAGGCCTCCGTCTTCCACAGGTGGGCACAGAGCATCTTTCTGCTAAGGATCAGATGAACCCAGGTCTCAGAGCTGGGTGAATCTGAACTCCTCACTCACTCCCTGCTTCAAGCCCTCAGGGGTTCCCCAGTTTTTTTCCAAGTGTAGTTCGTGTGCTGTGTGCTCTGTCGCTTCAGTAGTGTCCCACTCGTTGCAAGCCTATGGACTTCTCGTCCGTGGGATTTTCCAGGCAAGAATAACTGGGGTGGAGTTTAGATCCCTCTTCCTTCCACAAACCAGCCCTGCCCCTCTCACTCCTGCCTCCTGGGTAGCTGAGCTTGTTTCTATCCCCAAATCCTCTGTGTTCTGGCCTCCCGAGCTTGGCACTTGCCTTGCCCCCTGTTGGGAGCTCCTATGCCCCTGGTGGTCCTCTTGCCTCCTACTCATCATCCTTCAGACCTTTGCTGGGCTTCCCCTGGACCCCCAGCCCAGCCCGTCCTCTACCCTTCTGTTACCCTCCCCCCGCCCCCACCACCACCCACCCACACACACACACACACACACACAAGACTCCCTGCAGCAGCACTGCGCACAGATGAATTGAAATCAGTGTTTGGGAGCTGAGTCTAATTCCTGCCTGTGTCCCCTGTGGCCATGAGCTCTCAGGGGCAGGGCTCGGCCTGCCTTGCCCACTGCTGGCCTTCAACTGGCCTGTCTCCCCCAGCCCTGGGCACCCTCCTAATTTCTACCCCTGGGGCCCATTTCAGGCAACAGGAGGTAAAGAAAAAAAAAAAACCTGTCTGTTTCCCCATCTGTAAAAAAGCAGGGAGTAATACTCCCAGTGTTGTTTTGAAGATGAGCGCCCACGTGCTCAGTACCTGGCACAAGCGGCCATCCACTGAATAGCCGCTCCCCCTCTGCCCATGGGCGTCAGGCCCCGAAGACCGTGTTTGTGATCGGAGAAACTTTCTCTGGTTGTTTGGGGTGGCTGGGGAGAAAAGGGCCCCTCTTCCTGGACACAACCCCTTTCAATTCTCTTGAGGGCTCGGGGAGGTCAATATTATGCCCACTTTACAGATGAGGCTCAGAGGGGCAGAGACCTGCCCACAGACACTCAGTCAGACTGACTGGTGCCCTCCGACCCTCCACAGAGGGAAGTCCGTTGATGGTTTAGCCTGGTGGGTGTGCAGGTGTGTAGACAGCCAGTGTCTCAATATTGGGACACTGATCTCGAATTGTGCCCTGGCCTTGTGTGACCTGGACCCCTCCACTTCTGAACCAGGAGGGGCCTGGGTGAGCTGTCCCCTAGGGACCACAGTGGTCAGCATGCTACCCTGAGCCTTCTCTGTGAAGGCAGAGAAAGACACAGTGTCCCTGAGGTCCCTGCCTAACTGAGGCTCCAGGTACTTTGCAGAAGCCACCATGGGGAGGAAGCGACTATTGACGCCTGCATGTCCCAGCCCCACCCTGGGGGAACACATCCGCAGGACCTGGGAATCCACCTTCTCTCATCTTCATTTTTAGGAACAGTGCATCTGCCCGGCGCTAGTTTGCCCTGGATTTCTTGCCTGAGCCCCAGAGGTTTCTAAAACCTTCACAGCCCTGTGCCAGTGGGCTGCCCCCCCACCCCCGCAACGAAGCCACAGCCTCAGCTAAGAATTCAGAACCCTGGTTCAGAGTGGAAGCCTGGCTCTGAGCCCCAGGTTTGATCATGCTGCTCAGTCATTTGCTGGGTGCCCTCAGCCAGGTCACAGCCCCTGCGTGTGTAACGTGACCTTCCCAGGGAGGAAAGGGCTGGTGTGCCCATTCAGTGAGAACTGATGGGTAAGCAGAGTCCAGAAGCCCAGTCCCGAGGCCCCCCTGGAGACCAACAGCTGACCAGGATGACCTGGCTGGTAAATAGCGAGCTGGGCTTCAAGCCCCAGAGTCACAGGTCCCACCGGGGCTCAAGGCCTTAGAGGGCTCTGGGATATGGACCCCAAAGCCGTCTCCTCCCACCCAGGGGAGCCCTGAGCTGGGCAAGCTGGGCTTCTCACCAGGTGTCTCGGGGCCACAGGCAGAACCAGCTCCCCATCTCCGCTGCCCTCCGCAATCCAGAGAAAAGCCGGGGTGACACTGGAAGGGCGGGGAGCTGAGACCCGCCCCGCCGGGGGGACAGGATGAAGCCAGCCTCCTACCTGAGCCCCTAGACAGAGAGACAACAGCAGGAACGCCACCATCGCGCCACGCTCCCCTGCCGCCGGGCCCTTCATACCGGTTACCTCCCTAAGTGTGCCAGGCAGCTGTGAGAGTGAGGCGCCGCCGTCACCCCTTGTCACACGTACAGAGACGGGGACAGTGAGGTCCAGGCTTGCCTGTGGTCACACAGCTGGTTGGTGGTACAGCTGGTGACTGGATTTAACTACGATGTTACACAACCTCCCACTAGTCCCGTGACTGCGGCCCAATCAGCTCCCTGCTTTCTGCCTCTGTCCCCTGCTCTGCAAAGTGGGGACAATGGTTGGAATGACCCCAAAGGGCTATGATGAGGATGGAGGCCCACGTTAGAGTTTTTCTGGCCTTTAGCTGGTTCTTACACCAATAAAATGTGAAGCTGAGGCTAGCGATTGTGTCTCCTTAGCCACCTCCTCTGAATTGGCTGTGGGGACCAGAGAGGCATCAGCCCTGGGCCCCCATCCAGATGCTTCTGGTGGGAGTGGTAAAAAGACCAACCACCAAAAGTTGAGGAAGCAGCAGCTGACCCCATGTCGGGGGCAGGCAGCAGGGAGGACTTCGTGGAGGAGGAGTCCTCCTGCTGGATCTCAGGGTCAGAGTAGTTTTCCGGCTGCAGAGCGGGGAGACCTTCCAGGTGAGCAGGCAGGGAACCTGGAGGCATGGGTGGGGGTCACATGCTAGAGGGGAGCAGAGGATGGCATGAAAGGGGGTCAGGGCCAGATTACAGAGCATCTCAAAGCAGGAGACTCAGAATCTGGGGCTCACCTCCCTGGCACGGCGAGCCCTTGGAGGTTTGCAAACAGGACAGGCTGGATCCCTGCGTACCTGGGGAAGGACTTTACAGATTGTCGGTGTGAAACCTGAAGTGTTTCTCCAAGAGCACGTGAGAGCAGTGGTGTGATACGGCGCTGGGGCTGACCCAGGAGCAGAGGGAAAACAGCACCTGCAGAGGGAGAGGAGGCCCCAGGAAGCCACGGGGAGGTGTCTGGGAGCGGCAGCCCCCACTTCCCAGGCCCTGTGCTTCTGTCTTTGAAGCCAGCTGCTTTGGCCTCTGCCCACCCAGACCCCTCCCAGTTCCCTTGCTTCACTCCTACTCTGGGACCCTCCTTGCCTCCTTTTTCAGAGACAGGCATGAAGGAAGGTAGAGAAAGAAGTGATTTAGATCAGGGCCCAGACTGAGGCATCTGAGACTGAGGCTGAACTGTGGCTCAGCCACTTAGCAGGCTGTGTGGCCCAGGGGAGACCGCTCTGTGCTCCTGAGCCTGCCTTTCCATTCTCTGTAAAACGGTGTTGTGATATAAACGTAATCCCCCGCTCCAAGAGGATGAAGGGGGACGGCACAAGAGGGTTCAGCACCCCGTTCCCACCCGAAGCGGGCCCTGCCCTTAAGGAGGCCGATCTGCAGGGAAGGTGGACACACGAAGGGAGCCCCGCTCGTGGTCTCTGGGTTTTGTCCAGCACTGGGGGCCCGGGGCATCTGCAGTGGAGGAGAGGGATGATGAAGGCTTTCTGGAAGAGGAGGTATTTGAGCAGGGACTTGGAGAAGATCAGGCAGAAGTCGCTGCAAGGGCAGGGGCGTGGAGGCGGGAAGGAAAGGAATTGTGAGTCATTTGGAGAAGGCTGGGGGAGGGCGGGGGATGGGGTAGGAGGGGATCTGGTACCAGGTCTTGAAGATCCTGGAATATTCAAGAAGTTAATCCCAGGGGAGACAGAGGTATGCATGCCCAGGTAACCTCAGGGCAGTCCTTTCCTCTCTCTGAGACTCAGATCACTTCATCTGACTCCGTGCCAGTTAGCAGGATTTCATACTTGTCAAGCACTCACAGATCCTACCCAGAAGCGCCTGATACACCTTAGCTGCCATTATTTTCACTGTTACTATTTCTACTGCTATTAACTTAGTTCCAATATTCTATCTCATCTTCTGTGTCCTCTTTCAATTTCTTGAATATTCGGATTGGCTCAGCTTGGATCAGGTGTCTCTCCCTGGTCCAAGGTCCGAATGAGTAGGGGCCAGAAATGTAGATTCTCTCTGAAGCCTGGGGGAGGGTGCCGGGTCCTGACGGTGACTGCCAGACTAGGGGAAAGAGATGGGACCTTGGGAGTTGAGTGATCTCCTAGCAAGATTTCCTGCTGGCCAGAAATGTGACCTTGGGCACCCATCTGCCACCCCTGGCTTCAGCCATGACGTGTGTCCAGCAAAGGACAGAAGCTGGAGGTTCCCAGCGAAGATCTTTTTCCCCTTCATTCCCTCTGGAGGGCTCACAGCGGACAGGTCATGGTAGGAACCTCAGAGCAAGAAACCTCACCCAAGAAAATGACACCTACGTGTTTTTCCTCCCTCCCTGTAAGCTAGGAATAGCAGCACTGTTCAGGGAGGCATGTCTTCCAGTGGAGCAGGGCTGGAGACAACTCACACCGCCAACGTGTAACACCATCAGGAAGCCTGTGTTTGTTGTACACCACTGAGATTGGAGTGATTTGTTACCGCAGCATAACCTAGTGAAAGCTGACTAATACACCTGGTGCAGTAAGCACCTGTTAAATAGTAGCTAGTCGTGTGGTTGTCTTATTTCAGTGACCAAACAAGGAAACTGCTGATGTTGCCAGCGCAGAAGTTAAGAACAATGATATTAAGCAAGTTAAACATGTATTTCTCTTTATAGCTGGAGCACTAGCCATGCAGCGTCAATAAGGAGACACCCCCCCGCCCCACCAGAGTTAGAGACTCAGGCTCCTTCCATCTTTCTGCTCTGTCATCTTTAGGGTGCAGCACCCTCCCTATCTTCATCGTTGAAGACGCTCAATATTCCCTGTCCCAGTCTGCAGACCAACCAGGGAGAATGGAATGCTGCTTTCCCATTGGTCGGAACTGGGGCCTGTGGCCACACTCAGCTCCAAGGGAGGCTGGGAAATGGATGCTGGGAGACAGCTAGGAGTCCTTGCCACGGAAACAGCAGGGGGGTGGCTCCTCCATTTGGTGACAGATCACACTGCGGATGAGCCAGGGAGCTCCCCAGCACTGGTGATGGGGGCAGGGACCAGAGGCTGGCCTCCGCAGCCTGGGATTCTCAAGGCGAGAGTCCTGTGGGCAAGGCCCCTTGGTCAGGGGAGCCCTGGTGTTGGCAGCATGCCAAGCCAGACATCCTCCCATCCTTTGTGCCAAGAAAGCCAGGGCCCAGTGGGCACTCTCTATCTGTCCATCTACCTATCAGTCACCCCAGTCCTGCAGAGAGCAGCTCTCAGGCCATACGGTCCAGTCTCTCTGACCCCCACACTGCAGCCCTGAACTGATGCCAGTTCTGTCTACAACCTGGGGTCAAGTGCCATAATCCAGAGATCTTGAATGAACTGCTTTGTGTACTGTAAAGATAAAGTAACAGGCCCAGAGAGGGTGAGTGACATGTCCAAGGTCACACAGCCCGATGAAGAGTCAGGTCAGTTCAGTCTCTCAGTCACATCCAAGTTTTTGTGACCCCATGGACTGCAGCATGTCAGGCTTCCTGATCCATCACCAACTCCCAGAGTTTACTCAAACTCATGTCCTTCGAGTCAGTGATGCCATCCAACCATCTCATCCTCTGTCGTCCCCTTCTCCTCCTGCCCTCAATCTTTCCCAGCATCAGAGTCTTTTCAAATGAGTTAGTTCTTTGCATCAGGTGGCCAAAGTATTGGAGTTTCAGCTTCAACATCAGTCCTTCCAATGAATATTCAGTACTGATTTCCTTTAGGATGGACTGGTTGGGTCTCCTTGCTGTCCAAGGGACTGTCAAGAGTTTTTTCCAACACCCCACTTCAAAAGCATCAACTCTTTGGTGCTCAACTTTCTTTATAGTCCAACTCTCACATCCATACATGACTACTGGAAAAAGGATAGCCTTGACTAGATGGACCTTTGTTGGCAAAGTAATATCGCTGTTTTTTAATATGCTACCTAGGTTGGTCATAACTTTTCTTCCAGGAGCAAGCATCTTTTAATCTCAAGGCTGCGGTCACTATCTGCAGTGATTTTGGAGCCCCCAAAAATAAAATCAGCCACTGTTTCCCCATCTATTTGCCATGAAATGATGGGACCAGATGCCATGATCTTAGTTTTCTAGGGAGGGAACACAGCCCCACTCATCAACAGAAAATTGGATTAAAGATTTACTGAGCATCACAGAAAACTAACCAATCTGATCACATGACCACAGTCTTGTCTATCTCAATGAAAGGATGAGCCATGCTATGTAGGGCTACCCAAGACGGACGGGTCATGGTGGAGAATTCTGACAAAACGTGGTCCACTGGAGAAGGGAATGGCAAACCACTTCAGTATTCTTGCCTTGAGAGTCCCATGAACAATATGAAAAGGCAAAAAGATAGGACACTGAAAGATGAAGAGTCAAGTCATCCCAATTCACCCTATCCCATCACAGTGAGGCAGGACTTCAGTTCTAGGCGGCCGTCCCCTGCCTCCGGGCCATGCAGAAGGCTTGGTACCCAGGCCGGAGGAAGGGGCGAGGGGCGAGAAACGCGTCACAGACACAGCCGTGGAGCCAGGGAGCCGGTGGACGGGCTGCCCCTGAAGCCTGGACGCGGCGGGCCTTGCGGGCGCCGCCTGGCGGAGAGCCCCTGGCACTGCACCCAGCCCGCCGTCGCCCGCCGGGGGTCGCCGCGCCCCCGCACTCGGAGCAGAAAAGCGGCGGCCCAATGCCGTCCCTGCACCGACTCCCCACGCTGTGATCCTGGGCGCGCACGTGTCGGTCTTTGGCGGACATTGCGAACCCGGGGTCGCCGGCCTAGGGCTCTCACGGGTGAATTCGCTGCAAACCGCAGGTTGCCGGCGACAGAAGGATTGCCCCCCGGGGACGTCGGGGGGAGACGGAGCCGGGCTGCTGGTGACAAAGCCAGGGGTGGCCGTGGGGTGGATGGAGGCTGGGGTCAGACTCGCCCGGCGTGGGAGCCCCTGCGATGTCCTAACGGCCCAGGGAGGGCAGCACTGGCCCAGCCCAGCCCTGCGATCGGCTCGGAGACACGAAATGCTACTGACAGGGCCGGGCGGGCCCCCAGGGCTGTCTGCTCTCAGCCCAGACTCCGGCCCTGGGTTACTTGCCCCAGGCTCGCCTGCGCCCGCCCCTGCCCACCTCCACGCTCGTCCCTGGCCGGGTCTCAGGCCTGCAGACCCTGGCTTTTTTTAATCAGGCCGCACGTCCTTTGACATTTACGGTGACTGTTTTCCCATCGCGGAGGGGACATCCGAGGCCCCCTGCCAGCCTTCACTTCCAATGCGGGAGGTGCGGAAAGCAGCTCGCCCCGGGGGCACCCGCTTCCGTGTGGCTTTGCTGCCGATGTTACAGATGACACGAAGAGGACGGACGTGGGGGGCTGCAGTGCCCTCCCCGATGCCCGCACCTCCCCGCCCCCAACCTGGAAGCTCCAAGACGGGAGGTGGGGGCCGGGGGAGGCAGCCCCCACGGAGGAGCTGATGTGGGGCGGGCTCTCAAGGCGCAGGAAAGGCACCTGGGGGTGGAGGTACCCCTCACTCACTGAGCTCCCCACACGGGCCTACAGGAGGCACTGACCTCACTCCCTGCAGGTGCAGCTGGCACTGGATTATTTCTGGTTTCCAGGCTCTGCGATGAAGTGACCTCCGACCCTCTAAGTCACATAGTGTATGGAGCAGGATCAGAGCTCTGGGCCAAGTCTGTCTGACTTCAGAATCTTTTCCACACTTAGTTGGGAGATGGGGGATATGAATTATTATTCCTCTTTTCCAGAGGAGGACACTGTGGCCCAGAGAGTTTAAGTGACTTGTCCAAGGTCACAGAGCAAGCAAGTAACGAGCGTCCCAGCCTTACTAGCATCTCTCGTGTCCTCATTTGTAGAATTTGGACCGCACACGGACCTTACAGAGCTGGTGACGTGATGGGTAACCAACCCCCCCTCCACTGCTCCTGGCGCACAGGTGGCATTAGATCATTCACTTGGTCCCCTACTGGTATTTCCTGGGAGCCTTATGTCCCAGATCGTATTCCAGTAAGAAGGGATAGCCAAGAGGAGGAGGAGACGATGTCCTCAGATAGTCGCAAGTCCCGGCAGAGTTCCTTCACTGGCACCCTGGTGCCTCCGGCCATCAAGCTAAGCCGCCCCTGTCTGGAGCACTTGCCGTTCGTCTGTGACATTGTTGGCTCCGGCACAAGCTTCTTCTGGTTTGGAAGAACCACTGCTGATGCTCCGAGAGACTGCTCAGATTTCTTACCAAGAAGTGCTTGAGGGAAAACCTTAAAATGGCTAAAAAGTCATTGAGAGACCCCACAGTTAACAGGAATGGTGGCTAAATGACAAAGATAGCATATATCAGAGCCCGCGATGTGTGTGGTCATGAATTGTCCATTTCAAGGAATTCAAGCCTTCCCAATAAAGGTGATTCACTAAATGATATTTGATTCTTAAGCCTTTGTAAGATTTTTCACAGACATAAACTCAGGGCTGAGGGAGGGAATTGCACATTGATTTGGGGTGGGGGCTATGAAACGGCCTGCGAGGGGCCTTAGGACACAGGTTGTGGTGAGTCCCGTGTGGTCCCTCTTGGCTGGTTCCCACGCATCTTCTTGTTATAAATGACACCAGTACAAACACCTCTGTATATACTTGGAGCTCTTTTCTTTGAGTTGCTGCCTTAGGATGAAAGCCTGGGATCGGGGTCCCAGCGCTGCCTCCTCCTGCTTCCCTCCCAGTGCCCACTTGGAATCACAGCCGGGGTTCGTAATGGATACCAGGCAAACACACTACCAATGGTTGTTCTAATTTGCGTTTCTTAGGACTATCCTCAGGTTCTTAATAGACTCTCGAGAAACACCAGGGTCTCCTGCAAAGTGTGAAATAAGGATAAGGATCCTATCTAGGAAAAAAGGAATTCCGAGTCCCATGGACCTGATTCAATCTCCTCTTGCCTTTTGGTAAAACTCTTTCGTTGTGAATATAACACACATCCAGGAATGCACATAAAACCTGAGGGTCCATAAACGTTCCTGAAGCAAACTCCCCCCGACCCCCTCCAGGCACACCCCAGGAGGCCGTTTCCAACTACCTCCTCTTCCCTCCGCCCTAAAACACTCACTGTTCTGACTTCTAATACTACAGCGTAGTTTTCTTTTCTTGTTTTAGACCCCTGCAGTGTAGGAGAAGTTTGTATGTGCGTCCTAAGTCGCTTCAGTCGTGTCCGACTCTTTGCGACCCCAGGGACTTTATAGCTCGCCAGGCTCCTCTGTCCATGGGGTTCTCCAGGCCAGAGGACGTGGGGTTAAGGTCGTATTCACCTGTGTGTCTGGCTTTTCTAGTTTGTAAAATTCTTCTGCGTTTGTAGTTTGTTCATAGTCATTCACGAGGTCCTCTGTTACAGAAACACGCCATGGCTTGTCCACTTTCCTGTTGAAAAGACTTCGGGGCTGTTTCTAGATCTCGGCCCTTAATTAAAGCTGCGAAGGACATCCTGTACCTGCCTGCTGCTGGCAGGTCCGCGCCAAGGGGCAGGCGCTGGCTTGGCTTTGCGTTTATTTTGTCTTCTCTTGTTTTTCTTGTGTGACTTTGCTTTCCTGTGATTTACCTAGCGTGTTGGGCGAAATGAAACGTCCTACATTTCAAGTCCTGGCATTTTTGCCTCACCCAGCTAGCTCTCCTGTACCAAGCATGGATTGATTTAAATTTGAATTTTAGCATTAAAAATGAGGCTTTCTGAAACTCTTGAGTCTCTTTTAAGAAATTTTTATAGAAAAATATTTTAAATTATTTGTGTATGTGGTCTTGGCTGTGCTGGGCTCTAGAGCACATGGACTTCAGTAGTTGTGGTGAGTGGGCGCATTTGTTGCAGCTCACAGGCTCTAGAGCTCACGGGCTCAGTAGTTTGGCGAACGGGCTTAGTTGCTCCAAGGTATGTGGAATCTTCCAGAACCAGGGATCACATCTGTGTCCCTTGCATTAGCAAGCAGACTCTTAAGCACTTTACCTCCTGGGAAGTCCTGAACTAGAGTTGACGTATAACATTATATATGTTACAGGTATACAATATAGTGATTCACAATGTTATTAAAATTTTTTAACTTATTTATTTATGCTATTGGCCTCGCTGCCATAGTTTGTGGGATCTTAGTTCCCTGGTAAGGGCTTGAACCTGCACCCTTGACAGTGAAACGGTGGAGTCCTAACCACTGGACCACCAGGGAATGCTTGGTTCACAATTTTTAAAGGTTTTACTTCATTTATAATTACTATTAAATATTGGCTGTATTCCCTGTGCTGCAGAATACATCCTTGTAGCTTACTTTATACATAATAGTTTGTACCTCTAAATTTTCTACCTCGTTTTGCCCCTCCCCCTTCCCTGACCCCACTAGTAAACACTAGTTTATTCTCTGTATCTGGGAATCTACTTCTTTTTTGTTGTATTCACTAGTTTTTTTGTGTTTTTTAGATTCCACATAAAAGTGGAATCTACAGTATTTAATATAAGTGATATCTTACAGTATTTGTCTTTGTCTGATTTATTTCACTTAGCATAACCCTCTCCAAGTCCATTCATGCTGCTGCAACTGGCAAAAATTCATTCTTTTTTATGGCTGAGTAGTATTCCATTGTGTGTATGTATGTGTGTGTGTGTGTGTGTGTGTGTGTGTGTGTGTGTGTGTATACACACACCTCCTCTCCTTCACCCACTCATCTGTTGATGGACACTTAGGTTGTGAAGCTTCTTGAAGAAAAGTCGCATGCTTGGTTCATCCCTGCTTCATCTTTGAATCCTCCTCAGGACATAACACCAGATTTTGAGAATAGGTAGCAGAACTTTGTGGAGGTTTGACTGCCCTCCTCCCAGCCTCCTACTTCTACTTTGGGGGAGCCGTTCCCATTATAGAGCGTCTTGGGGAGGCAGTGCCTTGCCTCTTTCACCAAATCTGAGGGAACTAGATCCCTCTCTACCAGCCAGTTAGAACTTGCCCCTGGATGTCCTGAATAGCCTGGATGCTCACCCATCATCCAGCAGGTCCCCCAGTTTCTGCTGGAGCCCCCATGAACTAAGAACATTATGATTGTTCTGTAGTTTCATTACAGGTGGCCTGCAGGTTCTTCCTTTAAAAAATCAGCTTCACTGGGGATTTCCCTGGTAGTCCGGGGGAAGTTCTGATACAGGGGTGACGGTTCTATCCTTGGTTTGGGAATTAAGATCCTAAATGCTGCACAGTGTGGCCAAAGAGTAAATAAGTACGGTGGCCTATGTTTTTATTGTTGAGGTTGAAAAGTTCCTTGTATATTTTGTATACAAACAACTTTTACAACTCAACAACAAAAAAACCAATAACCCAATTGGAAAATATCAGAAGACCTTAACAGATTTTTCTCCAAAAAAGACATTAAATTGCCAGTAGGCACATGAAAAGATGCTCAACATCACTAGTTATTAAAGAAATGTGAATCAAAACTTCAATGAGGTATCACTTCATACTGGTCAGAAAGGCTATCATTAAAACATCTACAAATAATAAGTGCTGGAGAGGGTGTGGAGAAAAAGGAACACTTCTACACTGTTGGTGGGAGTGTAAGTTGGTACAGCCACTGTGGAAAACAACAGGGAAGTTGCTCAGAAAACGAAAAATAGAATCACTGCTTTGTTGCTGATCAGTGGCTCAGTCATGTATGACTCTGCAACCCCGTGGACGGCAGCACACCAGGTCTCCCTGTCCATCACCATCTCCCGGAGCTTGCTCAAACTCATGTCCATTGAGTCGGTGATGCCATCCAACCAACTCATCCTCTGTCGCCCCCTTCTCCTCCTGCCTTCCGTCTTTCCCAGCATCAGGGTCTTTTCCATGAGTTGACTCTTCGAATCATGTAGCCAAAGAATTAGAGCTTCAGCTTCAGCATCAGTCCTTCCAATGAATGTTCAGGGTTGGTTTCCTTTTGAATTGATTGGTTTGATCTCCTTACAGTCTAAGGGTCTCTAAAGAGTCTTATCCAACACCACAGTGCGAAATCATCAATTCTTTGGCCCTCAGCTTTCTTCATGGTGCAACTCTCACATTCCTACATGATTAGTGGAAAAACCATAGGTTTGACTAGATGGACCTTTGTTGGCAAAGTAATGTCTCTGCTTTTTAATATGCTGTCTAAGTTTGTCATAGCTTTTCTTCCAAGGAGCAAACATCTTTTAATTTCATGGCTGCAGTCACTGTCCACAGTGATTTTGGAGTCCAAGGAAATAAAGTCTGTCACTGTTTCCTTTTTTTCCCCATCTATTTGCAATGAAGTGTTGGGACCAGATGCCATGATCTTAGTTTTCTGAATGTTGAGTTTTAAGCCTATAACCCAGCAATCCCACTTCTGGGAGTATACCTGTACAAAACTATAATTCAAAAAGATACATGTACCCCTATGCTCATGGCAGCGCTGTTCACAATAGCCAAAACATGGAAACCTGAATGTCCATTGACAGATGAATGGATAAAGATGTGGTACAGACATACAATGGAGTACTACTTAGCCATGCGTGTGTTAGTGACTCAGTCATGTCCGACTCTTTGTGACCCGATGGACTGCATGCAGCTTGCCAGGCTCTTCTGTCCATAGAATCCTCCAGGCAAGAATATTGGAGTGGGTTGCCATTCCCTTCTCCAGGGAATCTTCCCAACCCAAGCATCGAACCTGGGTCTCCCACATTGCAAGCTGATTCTTTACCATCTGAGCCACCAGGAAAGCCCCCCAAAAGAGCAAAATAATGCCCTTTGCAGCAACAGGGATGCAACCAGAGATTATCATGCTAAGTGAGGTAAGTCAGTCAGAGAAAGACAGACGCCATATGATATCACATGTATGTGGAATCTAAAACATGGCACAAATGAATTTATCTACAAAATAGAAGCTGACTAATAGACATTGAGAAGAGATTTGTGGTTGACAAGGGGGAGGGGAAAGGGAGAGGAATGGACTGGGAGTTTGGAGTTGGTAGTTGCAAACTATTATGTATGCAGTGGATAAACAGCAAGGTCCTACTGTATAGCACAGGAAACCACATTCAATATCTGTGATAAATCATAATGGGAAAGATATAAAATAAAAAATATATATGTGTAACTGAGTCATTTTGCCGACACTGACAGAGATTGGCACATCATAAATCAACTATACTTCAATTTAAAAAATATTCCTTATATATTTTGGATTCAAGTTCTGTATTGGGTATGTGTTTTGCAAATATCTTCTCTCAGTCTGCCGCTTGTCTTTTCACTCCTTTAACAGTTCCCTTCACAGAGAAATTTTTAATGATCAGTCCAGCTGATCAATCTGTCTTTCATGGATTGTTCTATCAGCATCTTACGCTGGAAAGTCAATACCAGCCTCAAAGTCATCTAGATTTTCTCCTCTCTTATCTTGTAGCAGTTCTGTGTTTTACATTTTGTTCTACCATCCGTTTTGAATTAATATTTTTGTGAGAACTGTGAGGGCTGTATCTAGGTTCGTTTTTTTCGCTGTAGATGTCCCGTTGTTCCAGCACCTGTTTTTAACATTTATTTACTTTCGGCCGTGCTGGGTCTTCACTGCTGCGTGCGGGCTTTCTCTAGTTGCCGTGAGCAGGGGCTCCTCTTCGTTGTGGGGTGGGGGCTTCTCTTTGTGGGGGCTCCTCTTGTTGCGCAGCCTGGCTCTAGGGCTTGGGCTCAGGATTTGGGGGGCCCAGGCCTAATTGCCTTGGGGCATGCGGGATCTTCCTGGACCAGGGATGGAACCCGTGTCCCCTGCGTTGGCAAGGGGGATTCTTAACCACTGAGCCACCTGGGACGTCTCTTCTAGCACCTATTTTTGAACAGACTCCTTTCTGGTTAAACCATCGCCTTTGCTCCTTTGCCAAAGACCAGTGGGTCTATTTCTGGGCTCTTCATTCTGTCCCACTGATCTGTTTTGTCTAGTCTTTAGCCGATACAAATCTTTCTTGATGACTGAAGCTTAGGGTAAGTCCTGAAGGTGGGTAGTATACGTCCCCTGACTTTGTTTAACTTCAGTTTGGTGCTGGTTACTCTGGGTTTTCTGGTTGCCTGTGTAAACTTGAAAATCAGTTTGTTGATAGTGAAGCCGTGGGTTAAATCCATTTCACCTGCCTTCACTAATCAAGGTTAAGACTGGCATGACCTCCAAGTGCCACCAGCCCACATGATCACACATTTGCCTGAGTTATTGTCTAGGAACTTGGAGTCAGCTGCTTCTAGGTAGTTAAGACTGGCTAGGACCTCTGACCCTCCAACCAGGCATGTGTGAGTGTCTCCTTTTTGCCATCATAGGGCCAGAAACTCCATCCTCTGAACTCACTGAGGCCTGTAACCTAGTTACACCTGCGCGGAATGGTAGTTACTGCAGACTTTCCCAATCACCTTGCCCCATGCCCCCGGGGCCTCAGGCCACCCTGCCTCTTTTTTCTTAATCCCACAAACACCCTAAGCTCCTTGCCTTTTGGGGAGGTGGACATGAGATTTTCCTCCCATCCTCTTGCTTGGCTGCCCTTTGGTAAAGCCTCCCTTTGCTGCGAACCTCGGCGTGCCAGTGTTTTGCTTTGCTGCGTGACCAGCAAAGGGAACCTGATTTGGTAACAATTGCCCCAGAATGACTTGCTGGGATTGCGCTGAATCTCTGGCTCAAATTGGAAAGGACAGACCTTTTTTTTAACGATAGTGAGTCTTCCCACCTGTGAACATGGAACATCTCCCCATTGATTTTTGTTCTCTGATTTCTTTCACCAGAGATCTTTGTACAATTTTCGTTAGATGTATATCTAAGTACTTAATTTTGGGGGGTGTTAATGTAGATGGTATTGTTTTTCATTTCAAATTCTAACTTTTATTGATGTGCATAGGAAAGCAACTGATGTTTGTATGTGAATTTTGTGTCCTGGAAACTTGCTATTATTGCTTATTAGTTTCAGGAGTTTTGATGTCATTTTTGAGATTTTCTACAAATCATGCTATTTCCAAATGGAGACAATTTAAAATTTTTTCCTCTCCTACCTGTGTACCTTCTATTCCCTTTATCTTAGTGAATTCGCTGGGACTTCAGAGTGATGTCAAATCGGAGTCCTTGTCTTATTGCTGATTTTAGGGGAAAGCATTTATTTTCTCACCATTAAGTATGATGTTAGCTGTAGGCCTTTTGTAGCTTTCATTATCAAGTTGAGAAGTTCCTCCTCTCTATTTCTAGTTTGCTGAGAGTTTTTTTTATCAAGTGTTGGATTTTGTTAAAAGCTTTTTCTGCAACCATGTCCATGCAAATATGCCCATGTCGCTTTTTTTGTTCATGTGATGAATTCTATTAACTGATTTTTGAATGTTGAAATAGTCTTACATAACCTGGAATAAATTTCACCTGATAATGGTGTATAATTTTTTCTTATATCATTGGATTCTATTTGCTAATAGTTTGTTGAGAATGTTAGTATCTGTGTTCATGAATATTGGTCTATAGTTTTCTTTTCTTACAATGTGTCTGATTTTGGTGTTGGGGTTAGAAAGTATTCCTTGTGCTTCTATTTTTGAGGATTGGTATAATTTCTCCTTGAATGTTTGGCAGGATTCACTAGTAAACCATTTGGGCGTGGAACTTTCTGTTTTGAAAAGTTATTATTGACTCAATTTCCTTATTTTTTTTCCTATCACTGCATTTTTTTTTTTAAAGCAAGTGTTTTAATTTTTTTGACTGCACTGAGCAACTTGTGGGATCTTAGCCTCGTGACCAGGGAGGAGACCTGGGCTCTGGCAGTGAAAATGTGCTAAGTCCTAACCACTGTACCGTCAGGAAATTCCCAGCTTCAATTTCTTTAATAGATACAGACATGTTTGATTATTTGTTAGTTTTGGTATATTGTGTTTTTCAAGAAATTATTCCATTTCATGTATATTATCAAATTTATGGAGATAGAGTTATTTATAATATTCCTTTGTTATCCTTTTAATGCCCATGGGATCAGCAGTAATGGCACCTTTCATTTCTTTCTCTTTTTTTTAATTGAAGTATAGTTGACTTACAATATTGTGTTAGTTTTAGGTGTACAGCATAGGGATTCATTAAAAAAATTATATTCCATTATAAGTTATTATAAGATATTGGGTTTAATTCCCTGTGCTATATAATAACTTAGTGGTTTATCTACTTTCTGTAGTGTTGGTGTAGTTTGTTTCTGTTAATCCTGTAATTCCCAGTCCATTGGCCTTTAAAGTAATTTTTATAGGTATATACTTACTGCCATTTTATTTCTTGTTTTTCAGTTATTTTTATAGTTCTTTGTTCATCCCTTCTTTTTGTTTTTCCTTTTGTGAATTGATGATTCCTGTTTTGTAGTACACTTGAGTTCCTTTCTTTTTGGTTTTTGTGAATCTGTTTTTTTGATTTGTGATTACCGGGTTCATGTATGTCAACCCATAATTATGTCTGCTCGCTTTCAACTATTAGTCATTCCAGTTCAAATGTATTTTATAAGGTTTACATTTTTAGACGTAGATCCCACATTCTGTGATTTTTGACGTCCTGTTTTTACATCTTCATTTTACTCTTTATTTACTCATTTACTTGTCTTCTTACTCTTTATTGAAGCTATATTCAATTTTATAAATTTTTTGTGTTTTAATCTACATACTGTCTTATTAAGTGATCATCAGTCTTTACTATATATTTGCCTTTCCTATTGGGATTTTTTTCTTTCCTACAGATTCTTGCTTCTTTTTCATTTAGAAAAGACCCTTCAATATTTCTTTTCAGATAGGTTTAGTGCTGTTAAATTATTTTACTTTTGCTTGTCTAAGAAATTCTTTCTCTCCTTCTATTCTAAATGATAATCTCGCTGGGTATCTCAGATTGCAGGTTTTTCCCTTTTAGGACTTTGAATATATCATGTCACTCCCTTCTTGCCTTTAAGTTTTCTGCAGAGAAATCAGATGATAGCCTTATAGGGCTCCCTTGTAAATGGCTCCTTTTCTCCAGCTGCCTTTAGAATTCGCTCTTAACTTTCGCCATTTTAATTGTGTGTCTTGGTGTGGATCTGTTTGGGTTCATCTTTCTGGGACTCCCTGCTTCTGTTCCTGGTTGTTTCCTTCTTTAGGTTTGGGGAGTTTTCAGCCATAATTTCTTCATATCGTTTATAATCCCCTTCTTTCTCTCTTCTTCTAGAACCCCTATTATGCATAGGTTGACATGTTTTATATTATTCTATATATCTTGTATGTTGCTTTTTCTTTCCCATTTGTCTTTCTGTCTGCTGTACTGATTGGGCAATTTCTATTTTATCTTCCAGTTCACTTATTTATCCTTATTATTTAGTTTGCTATTCATTGCTTCTAGGTTGCTTTTTAATCTTGGAAATTGAATTATTTATTTTGATTGGTTCATCTTTACAGTTTCTAGTTCCCTGATATAGTGCTCTGCATTTATATTGATATTCTTTCTTAATTCAGTTAGCATTTTTATTACCACCTTTTTGAACTCAGGATCTAGTAGATTGGTGGGCTCTATTTCATTATTTGTTCTTTCAGGGGACTTTTCTTGCTCTTTAAATTGAGACTAGTTCTCCTTTCTTTTCTTTTCTGACTTTCTCTGTCTCTATGAATTTAGGAGAAATAGTTACCTGTTGTGGTCTTGGAAGGGTGTGATGTGGGGACGTCCCTGTGTGGACCATGCGTGTCCAGTGTCTGGTCCACAAGAGCTGGTTTTGATAAGAAGGCCAGCCGTGCCTTTCCTCCGGGTGTGTGGCCGCTATCACTTTGATAGGGGATGTGGTTGGTGTTGGAGAATCTAAAGCCTGTGCAGGCTGTGAGGCGGGACTTCCTCTCGGCTCCCTTGGCAGTCGCTGCTCTGTCAGGGCTGGGGTCTGCTCCATCCTTGTTGGAGTGGAAGCCTTAAGGGTCAGCTTAAAGGTCAGAATGACTTAAGGGTCATTCTCATTGAGTGCCTGCCCTGCCCCAGAGGATGGGAGAGCTGAAGCTCGTGAGGCCCCTGCACTCAGAGGTCAAATGCATTGCCTTTGTAGGTGTCTGGCTCAGCTCAGGGTCTCCCAGCTGGTGCTGGTGGTAAAGCCACCTGCCATTGCAGGAGACCTAAGAGAGACAGGTTTGATCGCTGGGTTGGGAAGATCCCTGGGAGGAGGGCATGGCAGCCCGCTCCGGCATCCTTGCCTGGAGAAGCCCGTGGACAGAGGAGGATGGCAGGCTGCAGTCATGGGGTCTCAAAGAGTCGGACGTCACTGAAGCAACTTAGCATGCTCAGCTCAGATGTAGCCCAAGGTCACTTACTTCTCTGTTGTGGTTGTACGTGATTTAGTGCAAGCCTGTGGCATGGGGAGGCAGCAGCTGGGGTGTTCGTGAGGCTGGCAGTCAGGGCATTGTGGCTGCAGGAATCAAGGTGGCTGTGCTGTTGCCCGAGACCTGGGGTGCCTCTGTGGCCGTCCTTTCCCAGGACCCGCCTGCCCCAGATCCAGCACCAGACTGGGGTGGGGTGGGTGGGGCTGGAGTGTTCTCCAGGCCGGGAGACCGGACGCATCATGCTGTCTCCCGTGGTGCTGCAGTGATGACTGCGGCCTCTACCACCCCCCTCGGGCCACACCCCAGACCCCAAGCCGCCTCTGTGTCTTTCCCAGGACCTGTCTGGCCCGGGTCCCACACCAAGCTGCGGTGTGGAGTGGGTGGGTGGGGCGGCGGTGTTCGCCCTGCTTGCAGTGTGGCAAGGCGGTAGCAGAGCTCTCTCTGCTCTGATTGCTGGCAACCCAGCACCCAGGCACCCTTCACGAGTAGTCTAGGCTTCTCCAGCCCTCCGTCCTGCAGTTTTCCCAGCAGCCAAAGGCGCTTGTCTCCTCTGTGTAGGACCCCAGGCTGGGCTACCCAGTCTGTGACTTGACCCGCTTGCTCCCCAGGATGAGGGTCCGCCCGTGCAGACCTTCTCTTCCTTTCAGACCCTTCCCAAGGCTGGAGGTCCCGGCCCTATGCCTTTTGTCTGTCCTACCTGGTTACATGGAAATCTTTCTTGCACCTTTGGTTGTATAGTTCTTCAGTTAGTTTTTAGTGAGTGGTTCTGTGAGCGCTGTTCCACATGTAGATGTATTTTTGATGTGTTCATGGGGGGAGGTGAGCTCCTAGGATGTCCTCCTATTCTACCATCTTGATCTAAATCCTTGTTTCTGACATTAGTAATCATGTCTTCTTTTTTTTTTATGGGTTAGCGTAAAAGTTTTATCAATTTTCTCAAGGACTCAGCTTTTGTTATCTGTTGATTTCTTGCTTTTAATTTCAATGATTTCTGCTCTAGTGTTTCTTTCAGCTTCCTTTAGACCTAATTTGCTTTTTCTAGTTCCCTGAAGTAGAAGCTTATTGATATCAGTTCTTTTTAAATAGATGCATGAGTGAAGTTGCTCAGTTGTGTCCGACTCTTTGCGACCCCACGGACTGTGGGTTACCAGGCTCCTCCATCCATGGGATTTTCCAGGCAAGAGTACTGGAGTGGGCTGCCATTTCCTTCTCCAGAGGATCTTCCCGACCCAGGGATCGAACTCAGGTCTCCCACATTGTAGGCAGACGCTTTACTGTCTGATCCACCAGGGAAGTCCTAAATAGATGCATTTAATGCTATAAATGTCCCTCTAAGGTCTGCTTTTGCTGCCTCCCACAAATTTTGATGTTATATTTTCCTTTAGCTCAAAAATATTTTTCTTGAGACTTCTTTGATCTATGTGTCATTTAGAAGTGTATTGCTTGGAACTTCCCTTTTGGTCTAGTGGTTAAGACTTTGTGCTCCCGATTCAGAGGGCATGGGTTTGATCCTTGGTTGGGGAACTAAGATCTTGCATGGCACACGGCACGGCCAAAAACAAAAACCAGTGTGTTGTTTCATCTCCAAGTAATTTGGGACTTTCCAGCTATCTTTCTGTTGATTTTTCTAGATTAATTTTACCGTAGTCCGAGAACATCCTTAGAATGATTTCTATTCTTTTAAATTTAAGGTATGTTTCATGGCCCAGAATGTAGTCTATCTTGGTGAATGTTCCATGTAAGCCTGAAGAATGTGTGTCTTCTGCTGTTGTTAGGTGGAAGTATAACTGTCAGTGAGATCCTGTCATTGATGGCACTGTTCAACTATGTCTATGTATTGAATAGTGAATTTGTCTCTTTCTCCTTATGGTTGTTTTTGCCTCATGTATTTGATGCTTTGCGGTTAGGTGCGTACACATTAGTCCTATCTTCTTGGAGAACTGACCTCTTTATCATTATGTAGTGGCTTTGTCCTTGGTAATTTTCCTTGCTCTTGTCTGCTGTGTTTGAAAGAGAGCTATCCTTTGATTAGTGTTACTATGGTATCTTCTTGTACACCTTTACTTCTACTATACCTGCAGGAAACCCATTTTAAATAATAAAGACAACATATCGTTGGGTCTTGTTTTTTAACCCACTGTTACTTAGAATATTCTTTGAAGTGATTACTGACATAGCTTTCTACCACATTTGCTAGTTTTCTAACCATTACCTTGGTTCTCTGTTCCTATTTTTGTCTCACTCTTCTTAGGAGGAGGGGGAGAGGGAGATTAACTATGGAAAGAAGGGTACTTCAGGATTTTGAGCATCCTGAGTTGACTTATAGTGGGCATTTGTAATTCTTTGGCTGCTTCCAATTTTGGGGAAATTCCCTATTGAATGCATTTTTGTGGGCATGAATGTACTATTTTCCTTTGTAGATGCTAAAATGAGCCATCCTCTTTACCATTCTTTGGCATCTAGGATCTGGGATGATGACCTCGGCTTGGCCAAATGGGCACTCCCAGGCAGGCCTGTGAGTCTTGATGAAGTGACAAAGCAATTCAAATTTAACCACAGCAGTGGGCTAGTGGCATTGATCTGCAGCAACTTAAAAATGTTTAAGGAAAGCAGATTCTGGTAGAAACTCTTGCTTGACTTGAACCTGAGCTCGAATCTTTGGTATTGTGACTTCAACTGAATGTCTTCTAAAAACTGTATCAAAGATGATAAATATTTACAAAAAGAGAAATTTAGAGATGAATCCTAGCACTAACTTGCTCCCTTGGGCAAGACCTTCCTCTCTGTTGTCCTCATCTTTTATGTACATTACCACACAGTCCCACTTTAAAAGTACCTCGCTCATAGATGCTGGTAGGTGGATTTAATCAAACTTAGGGTCTTCCTTTTCAGCTTCCCAAGGTCCTTCTTCCCCTGGAGGACGGGGTTTCAGTGGGAGGGGAGGGTCAGCACCACCCAACCTCAGTCTTGAAAGTCATTGCTACCCTCTGGCTCCGTTTGCTGTCTAGGGGAAACAATGCAGTGTAGAACTAGTTGTATTTAGATGACTTTTATTGGCTTCGCTGAGAGGTTTGTGGAATCCTAGTTTCCTGACCAGGGATTGAACTCACGTTCCTGGTGGTGAAAGCAGAGTCTAACCACTGGATCGCCACAGAATTCTCTAGAAAATATTTTCTAAGGGGCAGCAGGAGAGTCAGTTTGCAGTGATTTACTAAAGAGCCAGTGAACACTGATTAGCCCACAGAAGGCACTCAGTCCCAATCCCATCGTGGGCCAAGCCTTCTGATCCCAGTCTCAAGAAGTGTGTATGTTCTGCGAGAAGGGAGGCCCTCCTTGTCTTGTTCACATTCTATTCTCAGTGCTTTAAAACAGAGCTTGGTCCATAAATGCTACCAATGTTAACCTAGCAGTTGTTGGAGAGGGTGGATATCATAACAAAGTTCATTAAATTACATGAACACAACATAACTGTTTAAAAATGAGTATGAACAATGATAATTTGGGAAGAAAGTTGTGTTAGAGATTTGTAAAATTAGAGTAAATTTTTAAAAATTAGGCTTAAAAAAATTTAAACTTGGGGCTGATTCATGTCAATGTATGACAAAACCCACTGAAATGTTGCGAAGTAATTAGCCTCCAACTAATAAAAAAAATAAAAAAAAAAAATTTAAACTTGGAAGGAAAAACCCCAGATGTTCACAACCTTCAGTTCAGTTCAATTCAGTCGCTCAGTCGTGTCCGACTCTTTGCGACTCCATGGACCGCAGCACACCAGGCCTCCCTGTCCATCACCAACTCTTGGAGTCCACCCAAACCCATGTCCATCAAGTCGATGATGCCATCCAGCCATCTCATCCTCTGTCGTCCTTCTCCTCCTGCCCCCAATCCCTCCCAGCATCAGGGTCTTTTCCAATGAGTCACAACTTTACAGGGATAAAATTAAGGAATGTTGAATCCTTGTCATCTACTGGAGACGCAGAGTTGGACACGACTTAGTGATTTAACAACTGGAGACCAACCTGAGATCTGAGGCACTGGGACGTCTACGGGCCGGAGTTGTCACGTTGTCAGATGACACAGGATTGCAGGGAAAGCTCTCAGGTCCACCTTCCAGCAGCACAGCTCTACAACCTGCCTTCTTTATTTAAGTATCTTCTATGTTCCCCAAAGGCTGAATTCCTCTTCCACAAATTTAAAAGTCCTCTGACCTGATCCACTTTGACAAACCTCCTTCTCTTATTCCCCATGATAGAAGTCCACACTCTTGAGTGCCCCACCCAATGCTTTCCCAGCTCCATGGCTTTGCTCACAGCCATTTCCTTCAATACGGCCTCTGACCCCACCTGCTGTCTCCAAAGGTTCAGCCTAAGTGCTGTCTCTGAACCTAGGTGAAATTCCAACTCCCTTCTCCGAGTGCCCGCTTTAACCCTGATGGTATTCACCATTTGCAAGCAAACTCCAGGCAGGCAAGAAACACTGGGTCTTCCCTGGGAGTTGTACAGGGTATGGGCTATACAAGGCTCAGGACAGTATTTTAGGTCTAGGAACAGCCCCCAGGACGTGCACAGGCGGCAGTCTGCAAAGCGGCGCTCTCTCCTCCCAAGCTCGCTGCAGTCACACAGGCCCTCTGGTTTCCCTCCGGCTTGGACTGATGCCTTTCTGCAGCTCCTCAAGGGTGGAGGCCAGACCAGAACCACTGTATCTCTGGAACCTCCTCTAGAGGTGGGTCAGACAAGTGATGCAGGGGACAAGTGGGACAAGGCTCTTGAATGGTTTTTCTTCTGGTTTTGATTAATCCCGTTTCTAAGACAAGGAGGTACCACGTGCTTCAGATGGATCATGGCAAGACCCTCAACAAACAGCAAAGAAGAGACAACTTTGTTCAAGAGCTCATTCAGGGATGCCGAGTTGCCAAACTGATTTACTTCTCATCAGCTTGGCTCTAAGTGTTTTGAGAGGAAGGAATTATAAATTTCCAGGAAACTTGACCATATTCTGCTGGGTGAGAAAAATCCTTCAGGCAAAGTGTTGGCTTCCTACCCATGGGTGATCTCAAGAAACAAAACAGCGATTATACCATGAACTTTTTATGCTAACAAAGAAAGATAACAAGATAGATCAGGAAATGCAACTTCAATTCAAGCACCATGAAATTTTGTCAAGCAAAAATAGTCTTTATTCAAATTTAATGGAAACAGGAGTCACTATACTTTGCAAGACGGGGAAAAATAAAATTAAAAAAAATTCTTTTCTTTTCTTTTTTTTTTAATATAAAACAATATAATCACAATACCAGAATATGGAACTCTACAGTTTATTTCCTATGGGTTACTGCAGGTATCAATTTTCCTTGACTGTGCTTGCTATTCACAACTTTGTTAAGTCCAAAAATATGAAACCAAAGTGGTAGGAAACTTAAGACTTAGCACTTTCACTAAATGGCATACATCAAAGGGCATCAATTCAAGGGCAAAATGGTTGAACTCACCATACCTACCTATGACATCATTCCAGCCTTAAAGCCATCCAGGTTCTGAGCTCCCTGTAGGAAAGGCCAGGCCTGAAAGCCAAGGCATTTTGGATATTCTAGGGTGGGCCATGAGTAAAAGGGGTTTTCAAAGAGAAGATTGTTTTCAGTCGAGCAGGAAGGCCTGGCCCCAGGAGGCTTTATGGAGAGGAAGCACTTAGATTTAACAATTGTAGACACACCATTAGGGGAGTTAAAAATGTACAGTAGTGACGTATGTTCTACTCCAACCACTTGTGCTACAGCTACCAAACATGTACAAAAAGACGTCTCGGGGAGTTCCAGCTGTGGCCACGGCCAGTTAGGACCTCGAGTGAGACCTGGATCTAGACCGGGAGGGTGATCTGGACCCAGACCTGGACCGAGACTTGGACCGAGACCGGGTTTTTGAGGCGGACTTTGATCTGGAGCGTGATTCTGAAGGAAGGTTTGGTTTTGATTTGGAATTGGACCTCGACCTGGACCGGGTCTCCTGATTGACGCCGGCATCCTCACCCTCCCCTCGGCCTTCCCTCTGGCCAGACTCGGACTTGGCGCGTTCCCTCTCCTTGGAGGCCGAGCGGGAACGTGACCTGGACTGCGAGCGGTCAGCGTCTTCCTTCTTCTTCTTCTTGCTGCTGCTGCTGCTCCCGCCGCCGCTGCCTGACTTGCTGTCTCGCTTGCCGCTCCGTTTCCGGCTCCTCTCGCTCTTGCTGCGGCTCCGGCTCCGGCTGCGGCTCTCCTCCCGGCTCCTCTTCCTCCCCTTCCTCTTGTCCTTGCTCTTACTGCGGCTCCGGCTGCGGCTGCCTCCCTGGCTGCGGCTGCGGCTCTTGCGCAGGCTCTTCTCCTTGCTTCGGCTCCTGCTCGCGCTGCCCCGCGCCTCCTCCGCGCCCCTCTCCTGACTGCGGCTGCGGCTCTTGCTCTTGTGCCGGCTGGGGCTGCGGCTCTTGGACTTGCCGGCGCGGTCGCTGTTCTGCACCTTCTCCTCCGCCGGGTCTTTGCTCTTGCTGCGGCGCTTGTCGGCGCTGCGGCTGCGGCTGCGGCTCTTGTCCTTGCTGGGGCTGCGGCTCTTCTCCTTCTTGCTGCGGCTGCGACTCTGGCTGCGGCTTCGGCTCTTGCTCCGGGAACGGGAGCCTGACCTGGGGAGACACGGGGACAGGGACGCTGCGTGGGACTTCAAACGTCAGGCCCCGTCAGAGATGGACTACAGCCATCTGTGGAGCTCTGCCCCACAAGGGAAGGCCCGGCTCGATCTGGCCCAGGACTGCCTTCCGAACCCCCACGACTGCAGTCCTAGAGCCAAGAAAACGGGTGAGGGGAGGCTGGGAACACAGTGAGCATCAGAGCGGGAGGAGGTGCGAGTGGGCCCTGCACGAACCCCAGGAACACCCACCTGGACCGGGACCTGCTCTTAGAATGACTGCTCTTGCTGCTGCCGCTCCGGCTCCTGCTCTTCCGAGAATGTCTGCTCCGAGAGCGGGACCTAGGGGCGCAAATACGTACTTTTAATATTTGCTGACAAAACACCGAGTGAAAAGTCAATTAAGACATCTTTTTAACACGAATGACCCTGGCGGTTTCCAGACACAAAGTTGAAACCAAACTCTCTCCCACAATCTGGGCCCAGAGATAAGTCACCTGCAAAAACACTCCTCTAATCCCAAACCCCCGGCTCCCCTACACCTGCTGTTTTGCTGGGTTGCTTCCTTACTCCCACCAGAGGCCACTGTGCTTCACCAGCTCCTGGCACCAGAAACCACAGCCGTCCTGGACTTGCCTCCCTCCCTCCCCCTCTTCTGCACTGACTCTCTTAATCTTTCTCTACTTAACTACCTCCTCCGCCCCCGACCCTGCCCAAGCCACCACCACTCCCTGCTACCACACAGACCCCTAACTGGCCTTCCTGCATACTCTCTGCCTTTCACTTAGTCATGCAATTCACTGAGACCAGAGAGCTGTTTTTAAAAAAACACAGCTGACTGCTGAAGAACCTGAGTTTGAACTGCATGGGTCCGCTTACATATGGGGTTTTCTTCAACAGGTATGGCCTGCAATACTATTTAATATACAGGTATGGTCTGCGGTTGGTTGAATCCATGGGTGTGGGAACAATGCATATGAATGGCTGGCG
This sequence comes from Muntiacus reevesi, assembly GCF_963930625.1. NCBI lineage: Eukaryota > Metazoa > Chordata > Mammalia > Artiodactyla > Cervidae > Muntiacus > Muntiacus reevesi. The sequence goes on from NC_089251.1 coordinate 113,333,799, forward strand.
CCCCAACCCCCACTTGTTCAAGGGTCAACTGTACACTTCAAGTTTAAAAAATCTTTAGTACCAAGACTGTAGACTATTGTTTCCTACCAAAAGCAACCAGGGTTCCTTGGGGAAAATGACCAGTTCTTTTGCAGGAAAAGCAAAGATGGGACGTATCACCGTGACAGAAAGTGACTTTCAAAGATTTTTGGACGCTATTATCTATGCAAGAACTGCCTCAAATGCTTAATCTGTATCTCAATCACACCCCTCTAGACTTAACTTCCAATTTATGGAAGTTCAGGAAATGAAGTATAAGTTCAACAATACAAAGAAAAACATAAATTCAGAATGTGGGGCAGTAGTCAAAAAAACAGACTAAGAAAAGTAAATGTCACGGGGAGGGAGGGGGGATTTATACAGGCAGACTACTTCAGACGGAAGAGACCCAACAACTCCTTGCAACACATGACTGGATGGATCCTGGCCAGGAGAAAACAGAGCTCTAAGGACATCAATGAACAACTGGGGAAATCTGAATACAGCCTGGACATTAGATGACTTTATGGAATCACCACTAATGTCATTAGGTTAGAAAATCTAAGTGCGGTTAATCTCATTCTTGGAGACACATTATTAAGTAGTTAGGGGTAAAGTGTTAATTTCTACGACTTCTCTTTAAATGGTACAGCAAAATAAATGCATAGGATGTGTCTACAAACAGAGAAAGGCAAACTTTCAGTACTGTAGAAGCTACAAGGAGGGCACGAATGCTCATGAACTATTTTGTCAATATTTAATGTTTAAAAATGCTGTAATGAAAAATTTGGGTAAATATTTAGTAAAGCGCATTCACACAGAAATCAAACAAAACTAAAAGAGACACCGAAGCCAACTTGAAGGGCTCCCGATGACCAAAGACAGAATAATTTGAGCATAAAAAAATGACTGCAATGCATCAAACACTAAATATACAAAGATCCCAGAATTTATTCAAAGTGATGCTAAACAAGCAATTTCATCACCACTTTTGGGTGTTGCTGGGCACATTCAATGTTCTGGAAATTGGTAAATAAATGTATCAACTTTTATTTTCCTTTTCTTATACAAATTTTTTGTTAGGGTGGGAGGAAAAGGGTGCAAGAGGGAAATCATCCCTCACAGAAATAATGCCTTTAAATGCACAAAGAATGAGAAAATTAGAAAGTCATCATGCTACAACTGCTACTGAATGATGTAAGGTGATGATTATCAATAGACATTGACACTGTGAGGTGGACTGCTGCAGAACTGCATAAGGGGCGGCTCACGCCGACAAATCTTATCATCATTCAAAGCGACACATCCAGACCCCACACAAGGGATGCAACAGAAGCACAAGGCACCTGCTCAAATCCTGGCCTTACCCTAAGTGACCTCAGGATCGAACCACAACATTATGGGAAACATGCGGGATAAGATAAAGGGATGTGTCTACCACCACCAGAAAAACACAATCTGAAAACTTTCAAACTGTGGAAAATCTTCAAAACAGAACACTGTTTCTTCCACAACTAAATGCATGGAGAATAAGGAGGGTGAAGGAGGAGATAGTTGTGATTTAAAGAACTGAGACACATGTCATTTGATTGTAATGTGTAGACCTACTGGGATTCTAATATGAACCAACTACAAATATACACATGTATTTGAGGCAATTGGGGAAAGTTGAATATAGATGTGTTGTTGTGACGTGGCTTCATGATTTTATTTAAAAGGTTAGATACCCACTGAAGTATTTATAGATGGAGTGACAGGATGTCTAGACTTGCCTTCAAACAGTGCAGCAGGATGGAGTGATGAAGCAAGACTGGCAAAATAAAAAGTACTGAAGCTGGATGAGCAATAAGTATAAGGGGGCTGAGGTTCATATTTTCTCTAATGCTTTATATGTTTAATATTTTCCATAATGAAAAGTTAATAAACAAAATAACAAAACATGGAAAGCTTAGATTAATGCCATCCCACTGCTCTTAACCCTCACCCTGGCCTGTGGCTCAGCAGGAACTGGCTCTTTGCTGTCTCACAGCAAGCTGCTCTCCTCTGCTTTGCCCGTTCCCCCAACAGGGGCTTCAAAACACATTGTCTTCTCTGCTAAATTGGCATTATCCCCCCTCTTTGCCCATCATGTCCAACACAACCTTTAGGGCTTAGTTTCTATGACATGTCCTCAGGGAAGCCTCTGGCAGTTCTTCAAAGTTGGGCTGTATACTTTTCCTTTAACATACTGAGCACGATGGTAATTATTTGCTCAATACCCATCATCTCCACTAGACTGAGTTTCAAGAGAGCATGGACTGTATCTGTCTGGTCCATCTGCAGAGCAGCTGTTGAATAAGACAGTCTCCGTTGCTGAGTAGCTGGAGTATCTGGGAGAGTAACCAATGGGCCAGTGGTCATGCTGCCCCCAGTAATGGTATAATCTAGGGAACCCAGGAATAAATGTGAAAGGAGGTCACTGATACCTGCCTCAGAGAAAGGACTTTACTTCTATTTGTACTCATGACAAAAGTGTTCAAGAGTTTTACAAATAAATGTTCAGGTCAAAGTTCTGAGTTACTGAACCAGATAGAACCACAGTACTGAAGACTTCCACAGGACAATGAAAATGGATTATCTATGTGCTTTTTGGGGCTTCCCAGATGGGTCAATGTTAAAGAATCCACTTGCAATGCAGGAGATTCAAGTTTGACCCCTAGGTTGGGAGGATCCCTTGGAGAAGGGAATGGCAAGCCACTCCAGTATTCTTGCCTGGGAAATTCCATGGACAGAGGAGTCTGGTGGGCTACAGTCCATGGGGTCACAAAGAGTGGGACATGACTTAGCGACTAAACAACACATGTTCATTAATGAATTTACAGGAAGCTGAAACACCTGAAGACATCAACAGTACCTTGAGTGACTCCGACTCCTGGAGTAGGACCTGCGTCTTCTGGAGCCAGGCTTGTCTTCAACTAATCTGATTTTTCTGCCATTGACTTCTGTTCCATCTAACTTTTCCAAAGCTCTTTTCATATCAGAGTAAGACACAAATTCAATCACCCCTTCATTTTTGCGTCCCTTGTGGGCATCTGCATAAGTCACTTCTCCTGCCTGACGCATATAATCCTAAGAAAAACAAAATCCCGGAATAGGTTAAGACACATTTTATGAAAATACCTAACACAATCATCACCATCAAAGTTTTCCCTTGCCTTTAGGAAGAAATGTCAGGTTTCTCAGAATGAAGTTGACCTTAAGTATTTCCAGCTACACACCAACTATTTATTGAGGTTCTTTAAAGCATCAGACATTAGGTGGGTAGTAGAGATAACAAATATTTAACTGTTCCTTTAAACTGTTTTGTTTGAATATAAATTTTTGAATTTACTGAATATAAAATTGAATATAAAATTTTTTAGTTAACTATCATTTCCCAATTTTTTTAGTGGTAGGTTCTCTGATTATAGAAGCTTTAGAAACTCAAGTTACTACATGCAAGTCAAGTCTTTTACATTTCATTATAAATTCTTATTGAAGACATGTATAGTTGTTGATAAATATCTAAGGTAAAATGTAAACAAAATCATAATGGATTAGTAAAGACAAAAAGAGAACAGAACAGTGTTGTCCACCCCTGGCTTCTGTAATGACTACTGTAAGGCTCTCTGCTCATTCTCTTTGAGGACTTAATATAATCCAATTGGTTGGCTGGAGAAAATACAACCAACATGCCAGATGAACACAGGAGATGTGATTAGTGTTTAAAAAGAAAACGAAATTGGATAAATTTAAAACTTAGGGTCTTGTGGCCAATTTCCCCATGTTTGTTTATACATAATATATACCCCAAAATAACTATCTGTGGAATGAATACATAAATATCCCATAGCAATTCGTTTTGTTATTGGTTTCCTCTCCATATTTTACAGTTACCAACACTGAATATATGCTGTTTGATATTATTCCTTTGCTCATGGTGTCATAAAATGTACACATGTCTTAACATAAGCTACATTCTTCATAATTAGTGTGTCCAACACTTCCTAACTGTTGGGACTTTTAGTTTTTACATATAGTCTTTTGCTACTATTCATAATCTAGCAATGAACATCTTCATACAAAAATTTCTTTACTTCAACTGAATTATTTGCAGGAGTGGCAATTCTGGGCAAAAGGCACAAGGCCCATAAATCAATGATTTATCATCCAAACTGGGATACATCTTAAAGAGTAAGGAAAATGCTATTAAGTTATGCCACACCTGGGACTATCCTGGGCAAGCTGAGATACTGACATACTTCCAACGTTGTTAATAACAGCTCCTAACATATTACATGTTCATTGTTTGATTAAGCAGGATTTAATTAACGCAGTCCTATATACAGTCACATGAGGAAAATGAAATACAGGAGATATTAAGCAAACTGTTCAAGGTCTTAATATTAAGCGAAGGAGCTGGGATGTGAACATAACAGCCAGACTTCAGAACGTAAATTCTTAGTACCACCCACTCTGTGGGTGAAACGACCAATGTTCATCTCAACACCACCACTGGGTAGCATGCATTTACACATTTTAAAAAGTGACAGTATTCCTTTTGCTTATTTTATTTTGCATTTTCTTGGTTAATAACTAGCATTTATTATGCCTGGAACCATTCCAATTTTTCATATAAAAATGCATTAGTTTTTTGTCACAACAGACATGAATATTAATCCTACTTTATAGTTCAGGAGTATGAGGCACAAGAGGAAAGTAAGTTGCTCAAGGAAAATAACCGCTAAGTGGCAGAGCAGGGATTCCATCCAGGCAGGTGGGCTCCTGAGTCCTGCTCTGAAGGCTCCCTTGACTTCCTAGGAAATCAGCTCAACTGCTCTCCTCTCCCGAGTTAAGTTGCCAAGCGGATGGAAGCATAATACCAATTGCGGATGTTGGCCAGGCTCCATTTTAACCCCAAATGTGAAAGTTTTTCTAGTTTTAATTCACAATGTTCAATTCTTAATTCTCAGAATACTGGAGTCATTTCTTTGGGGAACACAGTCTTGCTGGCAGACACTCGCTAAGGGCCTGCTGTAATACTGACAACCAACAGTGTGCTAGAAAAAAATACCAGCACATGTTTTAATCCCAGCTCTTCTGCTAAGACCAACTGTGAACTAACATTTCCTGCATCTCATCTTTGTTAGCTAAAGGCTGTTGAGAGCAATTAAAGAAAGAAAGAAAGAAAGAAAAAAGATGTGAAAGCACACTGATAAGATTACCTGAATGTGAAGGATTCCTAACTATGTTTTGCTAACCCTAAGAATACTCATTTTGCTAGCGATGACTTGTTTAACAAGAAGTGAGATAGGAAACTCCAATCGTCCTTTACATTTGCCCTCCTAAAACCATTCAGATTAAGACACTACTAAATAAGGTTTTTTCCCTTTTGAGATTAAAACTTTTTCAGGACAGGGAATCCCCTGGCTGTCCAGTGGTTAAGACTCAGCGCTTTCACTGCTGTGGGCCTAGATTCAATCCTCAGCAGGAATAGGGGAACTAAGATCCCACAAGCTCCGTGGCCAAAAAAAATAATAACAATAAACAAATTCGATGAAAAACAAATAAAACTTAGAAAAGGACATGGGTCAGATAGTTATTTTCACCAGTGAGGCTCTACGTTGGAAGCTGACACAAACTTGCATATTACAACTAATATTGCAGGAAACACCGTTAGTTGTAATTTTTTCTTTTATTAGGGCAAAACTACACTGTGTTCTCTCTGTAACGTTTTCCATAGAGAAAACTTCATATAATATAGGTTGTCCCTGGCATGCCGGTCCTGTAACATACAGGATAGTGAGATTCTGACTGTGGTCCTGTGGAAACTTTAATCGGAAAATTTTCAGATACTTTGGGAAAGCTTTCTCGGTGTGCCTGGGCCTGTATAAAATGACCTCTTTCCCAACCTTAACTCCTGCCCAACTGTATCCCAGAAAGTTAACAGGGCCCAAACCTTTAGGTCTTGCCAGCTGCACCGACTTGACAAATTCTCCACAATAAGTCTGTATTCTGTGCGGGTAGGAGGGCCGTATTTATCTCGGCCACTTCTTCTATAACCATATCCACCTTTGGAAGGTTCAAATAGATGAGATTACTTCAGTGGAGGAAAAAGAAAAAACAACATAGCACACATTCCCCTTATTAAATATACCATCTGCCCCCACCCCAAAGAGTATATGTATTTTAACTCTATCCCCACCCTTAATTCTAATCTAGATTAAAATAAGCAATCAGCTAACACGAAAATTTAATTTAATTTACAAAGTTGTAAGTATATATATTCATTAATACTTATATTTAAAAATAACATGCATAAATTACAAACTATTAACAATTTAGAAATAAGTAACCAAATTACTAAATCGGTTACTGGTGTTACTCACAGTGATTAAAGTTTTTGTGAATATTTTATATGGAAAAAAAAAGTGTTCAGGCACCTATTTCAGTTTAATCTCATCTGTGTCTAACCCTTGGGATCCTCACCACCCAGGTCTAATGGGGAAAGGTTGCGGTCGTCACATGGCTTCCTGTTTTTGGTCGGCCAAGGGCCACAATGGTTCAAAGAGCCACACATGGAAAGGTAACCCAAGGTCAGCAAATGGACAGGCAGTCATCTTAGCCTCAAAGGATTCTTTTAATTAAAACATTGAGGTCTTTGTTAAATCTATGTTAAACAATTGCATTACAGAGAAAAAAAAACAACAACACAAACATACATCATTAAACATATTTATAAAGTATTAAAACAAGAAATTTATGTCATTAATTTAATTAAAATTAAACATTATTAAAGATGTTTATTTGCAATTTTACATTTAAAAAGATACATCATTTATAAAACAAATGGCTTAAATAATCAATACATTTCAATGTAACATTAATTAATCAATTAATTAATTTAAAAATTAACATTTAATAACAGAGGCATGTCACCGATACAAATGCCCTTTAAATGCTTACTGCGTCCAGAACCGTAACTGCCATCTCGTCGTGGGCCGCGGGCATGCTCAACAATTACTCGCTCACCACAAAGGTCTTTGCCATTCAGTTCATAAACAGCATCATCTGCATCTCGCAGATCATCAAACTCCACAAACCCATATCTAGAAAAGAGCAAACAAAACCCTGGTTGGTACCATTCTGACACTCAGTTTCACTAACATTAAAGAGAAAGCACTGAGGCTCATGCTTAGCAAAGGTCAGGCAGGTCTGGCAGACTACGGCTCGGCTTTCTCTTCCCTTTAGCTGAAACCATTCAGTTCTGTGTCCATGGGCACTGCAAAAGGGCAGGGAGATTTCTCAAGGTTGACTCCTGCATTTCTAGTCGGAGGCTGGCTAATATACAGAGATCATTTCTTCTGTTCCCCAAGTAGCTGGTGGCAAATGCAAAGACCTCCACAGGGATGCTTGGTATAAGGTATGAAATATGTAATCCTACAAGACTGAATATCTGCTCTTTCAAATCATGTAAAAACTCATCTTTTTAGCTTTAGCCTCAAAGTAGTACCTTAGAGAATAGTTAGACCTACATTCAGGCACTGTGTCTTAACTGTTAGATCATGTTTGGAGTAATAAACCAAGTTAAAAAAAAAGTACTATAATTCTCCTCAGCGAAAGAAAAAAGCTTTTAAAGTCCCCTTTTCTCTACCTAAACGAGCCACAGGTGAATTGACTACTCTAAATACTACCAATGAAAAAAACTTGGAGCTATTCTCCTCTTCATGATATTACAAATTCATTTCCATGAGCTTTAAAGGTAGGCTAAAATTCTCTAAAATCTATATACAACTGTGCAAACTTCTTTTACATAGTACTGCTAGGAATTTCCCAGCAAACAAACAGGTTTGGTGGTTTAACACAGATCCAAAAGAAAACAACCCCCTATCCCAATCCTATTAATGCCTGTTGAAGGGAAAAACTTATAAAACCAAAATGCAAAATTTGTAAGATATTTAGAAGCAAGGTCAAACAAACGCCCTATAAACTATATTATCAATAAACTTAAGTTTGGTCTGATGTGGCTGTGAAAAGTCTAGCTTTGTGAGAACTGCCTATACTGAAAAACCAAAACCATCTTAATCATACAAGTTACAATCAACAGCTTTAAACTTTTAACACAACTATGTACACAGACACTGGTGTTCCTCTGGGTTTAAACCTACTGAAACTAAAAACAAGTTAAAAAACTTGCCAGAAGTTCATCCAGCCTGACCAAATTATTCCACTTCCTTTAGCAGGTAATGCTGTACTCAGCAATATGTTAAGAGAACCAAAACTGAGGAAGTCTTGCTTTACTAGAGTCTCTCAAGGTGACAATGTTAGCTAAAACCTTTGTTATGCTGAAATGTCTGTGAGTGGCATTCAAACCTCAAGAGCCACTGAAGCTCAATTCCATTAAAGAAAAGTAACACAGAAACACCCAGTGTTTAATGGGAAATGTTCTGCAATAACAGAATTCAGAAAACACCTGGCTCAACTTACAGATTATGAAGACTTTAAAACATGGTTTCACACTTCCATAAGCTGGAATTGCCAAGCAGCTTAGTAAGAAAGATTTTGACCATGACTGTCATAGTTGATACAGCAAGTAAAACCTCTCCAAATCAGTAACTTACTAAGTTAAAAAGTGCTTTATGATCATAAAAAAATCTCTAACAGATAAAATACACTGCAGCTAGCTGCCTTTTCCCAAGTAGAGTGGGTCTTCAGGAAAGCTACACTATCACTCTTAGAGACAAAATTAAAGAGCTAATTAAAATTTTTTTTCTACTTTGGTTTATTTCTAAATATATAATAAAAACATCTCCTTGCCCCCAGAAGTACATTCCTTAATTTAACTGTCAAGACTGGTCACAGGTCTGCTTTGCCAACTTGCCCAGATGCCAAGTACAGAGGGATGAGAGAAAACATCCAACACGGGCATGAAGTGGCCTCCCCTCCCCTCTAAGCGTTCACACTGGCTCAGCACCATTCAATGCCCTTAACTCGTTTGATGTGATGTCAGAAGGACAACGGCTGACTTGTGAGGATTGTATAAAGACATCACAGAACACCTATTTTCCTCAAAACAATTAGGGTTTACAACCACTTGGGAGTCAGAGAATGCAAAACCCCAAACCCTGCAAGTAACCTGAAACAGAAAGCCAGATGTGTGTTGACAAGTGAAGCTCAGGTCAGAACTCTGTGGCAGAGCATCCTCCCAGACTCCAGCATCACCCTGTGCACACTAAGAGCTCATCCTGCCCTCTGAGGGAAGGTGACAATCTGCCAGGTGGAGGCACAATTATCTAAAAAAAGATAATAATAATAATGCTCACAGTGATCAATCTTCCTCTGCAGCTGAGGCTGAAGCAAGGCATAGCTTCCCAATAAAACTTTTCTGAGGTGTAGGGACCCATTTGTGTTGTCAGAAGAAAATGACCCCTGCAGTTCTTCCCTAATATTTACTACACTTTTAAGAAGTCCAAACGAGCAGATTACTTAGGAACCACATTTCGGGGATATCTTAGCCACTTACTAAAACAGCTGAATTAAGATATAATTTATCCCACAGAAAAATCTTGGCTACTACTCTGTGAAAAGCCACAAAATCTAACTAACGTTTAATGTGAAAGTCCAGTCCAAGGATTAAATCAGGACCTGACCGTCACTTGACTTGCTGGGTGGGCCTGGAAGACTGAGTCAGATATCCTCCTGCACCATAAACCATGCCTGGTGTGATTCCTGTTCTGTAAGCAAAGCAAAGATCAGATCAGTGCGGGGTTGCTTCCACCACATCACTGTTTGTGTCGATCCGTTTTACTGAAAGGATGACCTCACTTCATTCAGTAAGTGGAGTGAATGAGTTCCCCAAATCAGGCAGAAGACTGGATAGCAACAATAAAATGGTACTTAATATTTATTAAGTAACTTCTGTACTAAACAACGTTACTTACTTAATAAACACGGTACCCAAGAACCAGGTGCCATTATCAGTTTTACAGATGAGGAAACTGAGGCACACTGCATCAAACAATTAAAACAGCAGATGTTCAGACTGTGGCCTGACCTCAGAACGCCATTAAGACTGGAGTGGCAGGAACTGGCCTGGATTTTAGTCCGGGTTCCACCGCAAACCGATTCTGAAGGCACATCTAAACCATTTTATTTCTCTGAATCCTAGGGAGCTACACTCCGTCTCTCTCAGGTTTCTCCTAACATCAGAAGTAGGTACAGTCAGTCCTCCTCTGGCTTAATGATGGGACAGAATTTTAGTTTTATTTAAATAGCTTGTCTCTGAATTAAATTTTTGTGCCTTTAAGAAAGTAAAGCTCTCCCTGGTAACATCAGAGAATCTTTCTAAACAGATCTTAAAATTCCTTTGTGCTTTGCAGCAAAAAAAACCATGAAACTGATCTCCTCTCCCCTAAAGTACTCTCCTCATGAATTCTGTGCCAAAGGAGGGATACAAAATACACACACGCATGCATGCACACTATGAGCTGGCATGCGTGTACTTAAGTAGACATACCACTAAAGTGACCTGTATATATAAGCCTTATGGTCATAACCTAGCAGATAAATTTCTTAATTCTAGCTGCAGACATCCTTCCTCTTCTCTATTAAAAACAACCATCTTTCAGTAACTCTAGTATGAGAATGAAGATGAAGGAATTCGGGAGAATGAACCCATGACAAACTATAAAATCCCTCTAAGGCAGGGACTGATAAAAACAAACCAAAAAAACCCCATCCGTATGCCTCCTCTGGCTTGACTCTCAGATGTTACATCTGCCCTCTCTCTACGCCTGTGTAAAAGAACAGAAAGTCTGGCTTATCTATTAAATGCAAATCTTTCCAATTAAAAGAAAAATTCCTTTCTTCAGTGTTCCTCTGCAACTGCCTTTCCCCAAACTGTTTTCCTCTAGATTATGTTTAATCCTGACAAATTTAGTCAAAAAATGAAGGAAGAGGAATCCCTGTCATTTTCTAAGAAAAGCGGGCACCATGATTCTTACTGAATATTAACAGGTAATCGGGACACCACAAATAAAAGCCTCGTTGAGTTATGTGGGCTGTTCTAAACCTCAGTCCATTCTTACATTACTGCCAATGCTCGGGTCTTCCCCATTCAACAGCTAACGGATTGCTCAAACTGTCAGAACTCTGAAATGCTAGAGCTGGAATGACATGCTTTTAAACTGAAGTACTCCAAGACTTCAGTTTTTGAAAAGTTAATCAGTTTTTCACCTAAGAAAAATGACCACCCAAGGTTGGGATATTGCTGCACATCCCCTGATCCTAATAACCTACACCAGTGGTCCCCAATACCACTGTGTACGTCCTACTGAAGAGGCTGGGGAGTCTGCCTGACCCCTCTAGGGAGGGCTTAGGGCCACCTCTGTCTTCCAGACATCTTCCCTGAACGGGGGTGACTGAGGGGGTGCGCACCACCAGCTGACTGACGGGGAGTGGGGCTGGGGGGCGAGGGAAAGCAAGCCTCCATGCGTATGCCTGCCCTCACCTGCCAGCGCTGCTTACCAGGGGCACGCCTTGGATGTTCTCTCTATAGGAAAAATTTGCCCCTTTCCACGGCGGATCTCTGCTCACCTTTGTCCTAAAACTGTGCCACATGCTTTTCTTTGTATGTGGACATGACAGTCCTCAGCCAACCATCAGCAGGATGTGTTTTGTTTTCCCAATGTGGTGAGCCATTCCCACATTCACTGGCAAGAACCGAACCTCCATGGCTGGTCAGGATTAGGGATGTTGCTGTAGCCAAGGAAAAATTTTCATCTGTTGAAGTTAACCCATGGGGTGGCTTGAACCCTGAAACTAGGGTCAAAAGCAATGTACTTTAAGGGCACAGCCCTTAAATCTACCCTGAAAGAAACAGCATTCAGTGAATAGGAATCAAAACAGCTCTTTCAAAGCACTCAGTGCTGGTCCTGTGCTTCAGCCAGTCTGTGTTCTGAAGTGCAAAGGGGCACACTGACAGGCCTGTGGTAAAAAACAGAAATTCTTGCTCTCTGCATAAAGTGCTGGGAAAACTGCAGAACGGCACTTCTGCAGCCAACTCTCTAGTGCTCAGGTGAGGCCAACTCAGAAAGCTTGTGAGTGACAACTGTGTTACTATCCCCAGTACCAACGGTCTGCAAAACCCCAGGGAAGCAGTGGTCAGGATCTCAAGGTAAAACTGACCAGCGTCCCATTCACTGCCCTGGGCCACGGATTATGGTTGCAACTTGACGACCCCAGTAACTGGGGGTTGTATGTAACCCACCACTAGGAGCTGCCACACACAAAGTGGGTTCCTGAGATCCTTTCTATCCTGAGACAGGAAGGAGGCTGCTCTGGGCATTCTGGCCTCCCTCTCTTTAGCCTCCGAGGAGGGAGGGCCATCACGGCCACCCGTGGAAGGTGGATGACTTACCCGTGCTCTCTGAGTGGCAGAGCTGGGGTGCGACTTCAGGGCTCACCAGTACCCAGTCTGGGGCTCTTTTCACGTCGGCACACTGGCAGTTCCCGCACACCAAGAGCTCTCTGCTTAGAGCTAGTGTGGATTCCTGGTCTGCAAACGTTGGCCACATCTCAGTCTGCACTTGATCTTTCCCCACCTTCAAAGAAGAAAACCTACCTCATGATTCCTCTCTTCTCGGTCCCCGACCGTCAGATTCACTCCTAGCCCCCTGCCATGGCCTGCCTGCTCCCTGGTGACCCACCCGGCGCACCGCCCGGGCTACAGTGCGCTCGCGCTGCTGGGCTCTCGGGGCGCGCTCTTCCTCTCGGGTAGACAAGGAAGGTCTCACCTCACTTCACTCTAGAATGTGGCTACTTTTACTTAGTCAACTTGTCTGTTCACATGTAGCAGGGAAAGCCAGCTGCTGTATCATTCTTTTGCTCAGAGGTCTACACTGACTCCTTAAGGTTTTTCTTGATCCGTTCTCTAACTCTGGATTGCCTTGATTACACAAGGTGAATCAGAACCACTGTCTTCTGTAGACTTGAGAATGCTCTTCCATGAGTCCCAGAAACTTGCATTAGCACTTTTATTCAATTTTTTGTTTTACATGATAGTGTTTTGGTGACCTTTCAAGCCTTGTTCTTTTTTTCCCTTTTCCACCAGATTTAACAGAACATAATGGAATTAAGTTTTAATCAAGGCAGAATTGACTAGGTCTCACCTATTTCTTTCAGTATTAAAATATAATTGAAACATTAGAAAAATGTCAAGCCTTGTTCTTTTTCCTTTGTGCTTATCTTCTCATTTGACTATGAGCTCTTTAACAAATGCTAGTATCTAAATAGTGCCTGGCACAAGTAAATGTTTCATCTATAATATTTCACTCATTCTTCATATGATATGTGAAGAATGCACTACTATTATTCCCATTTTGCAAAGAGAAAACGAGGCTGGGAGAGGTCAGGCAGTTTGTACAGAGTCAAGGAGGTCCTAGGCAGCACAGCTGGACTGGAACCCAGGTCCATCTGACTCCAAAACCCAAGCTCTACCACAAGGTCACACTGCCTTTGTAAAGGCAGGTATTTCTTCTCTCCCACATTCCTGAGTGTAATTCTTTCAAATTCAACAAATGCTGCTGCTTGGCTTGATAATCTAATCTCAGATAAGCCAGGCTGTATTAACATTTTTTTTGATACAGTCAGGTAAATTCTCCAGACCAAAAAAGAAACTGATGATGGGGCAGGTGAAGAACCTCTAAGCTTGGGGTATGTCACAACCAGGTTACTTTCACTCCTCTTTTGGTTCCCATTAGCCAGTGTCAGCCATCTGGTCCTTCCGAAAACATGTGTGGGTTCAGAACATAACAGACTAGAAGAATAGAGGAAAAATAAGATTATTCTGTGCAGTCCCCATTCTGGAGGCCCCATATTAACCCCTGGAATCGGTCTTTGGTTTTAAGGCTCAGCAAAAATTAGACCAGCATAGAGATGATGGAAAGTTGGGCCTAGAGGTGGTAAATGTGAATGGATATTGACAGTATTATGTACTTAAGGATGCATTTAGTTTTGTAAGGAATGGTGACTGGGACCAAAAAATATAAGCATGAATGGTGTGGGAAAAAAACAGACCAGAAATCAAAGAATATGATAAGGTTTACAGACTTTCAATTAAACAAATGATTATAGCAGCAACTAGAAAAATACTTTGCAGATGAAAGGCATCTATAATTTAACTCCAAACCAGTTTTTTTTTCTTCCAAACCACTATTAACATGACTATTCTAGCCCACCTCTTTCCCTTTGCATATAATAATAATATATTATTATTCCCTATAAAAATGTTGACAACTCTGAGCTTTACTGATAATCTCACAGATGAAGAAATGAAGACTTAAAGCAGTTAAATAAAGGCTACCCAATATCTGGGATTCTTTAGACCTAGGTCCTCACCTAAAATCAACACTCCATTGTCATGTTCTCTTGTCTCCACGTCAGTGGAAAGAAGTGCTCCAAAGAGCAAACAGTTTGAGAAATATAAGCTATAGCACAGAAAATCAGCCACATCAAATGTGTTGTGGAAGACTAATGTCTACATGAATATTAGCATCTTATGAGAAATATTAAATGACAAGGAATTTCTGCATCTGATGTGTACGATACTGATAAGTTGTGAACATCCTCTAAGCTACTAGTGGAACCAAACCTATATGTCAATTATTAAAATTTCAACACCAGTCAAGGAATATACAGAAAGATAATAAGTCATTAAGAAGACACCAGCCCATCTCTGAGAGAATATTCACATACTGGAGTGAGAAAAAGAGAACAGAAATAATCATTATTCTAAAAACTAAGTGATAATACAAAATTCCTTCAGAAAGCAGGAGGAAGAGGGGAATCTATAACCAAATTCAAATCTAGTTTTACTGTGCAACCAGTCTACGAGCTTATTTACCATTTTTTTCCAACTATCCAAAACTATTTCAAAAATGAACTAAGAAAATTCACTTTCACTATACAGTTACCATATTCCTACCCTATAAAATGGGACTACCGCTAGAAAGCAACATACTTGTAAATAGTTTGTGGATCAATCTATCACAACCATAAATCCTGTCATAATGAAATGTATCACTGTGACCTTTAAAGTCAACAGGGCTCCTTTCTTTAAAGGAGGGTAAACAATTCCATCTGCATGCATTTCAATTTCCTGACACTTATCAACATTAAGGGTAAATGAAATTAGGAAGTCTCAAAAGAGTCAACTATTCTCTGATGGGGCTTCCCTGATAACCGAGTTGGTAAAGATCTGCCTGTAATGCAGGAGACGCTAGTTCGATTCCTGGGTTGAGAAGATCCGCTGGAGAAGGAATAGGCTACCCACTCCAGTGTTCGTGTGCCTTCCTTGTGGCTCAGCTGGTAAAGAGTCCGCCTGCAGTGTGGGAGACCTGGGTTCGATCCCTGGGTTGGGAAGATTCCCTGGAGAAGGGAAAGGCTACCACTCCAGTATTCTAGCCTGGAGAATTCCATGAACTGTATAGTTCACGGGGTCACAAAGAGTCAGACACGACTGAGAGACTAACTTTATTCTCTGATGACACACTTGAAGTTCATGAAGACTCAATCACAAATTAAAAACAATTAAAAAACTCAACGAGATGAAAAGTCATATTGCTGATTTAGAAAACTCTTGGAATGGAAGATAGAATCACTGTTACTTGCAGTTAATGAAACAAAGGTATACACTCAGCAGACAACACCATCTGGATCCACACCAAAGCTACAAACAAAACCAGTTTGTACTTACCTCTAAACGACACTACAAGCAGGGTGACAGACGTTAAAGCCTCTGAGGTTATGCCTCTTGGGACCATCTTGGCTCTTTCCACGTCCCTCATAATCGCCTCACAGTCTCTGTTTGTTTTGGGTTAAAGATGCCATTCCCCATGCTACCTTAGGGACGCCTTTCCCGTGAAAATTATTTAATTCACTTAATATTTTAATGTAGTTTCACATTCCTTAAACATTAATGGATCAACAGCTTCGTTTCATCCACAAGAAGCAACTTTTCTCAGTCAGTTCATCTAGTCTGTGGTTCCTGACCCCCTTGCCCAAGCCTCCTGCTCACCTCTTTCCCTCCAGTCCTCCCACCCACCTCTAGGTCTTGGAGGCCAGTGTTCATGAAGGCCTGCCTCTGGCATCCAGGCACAAGACATGGTTGGGGACCCTGGCGGAGGGCCCTGAGTGCTTCTTCAGGAATGCAGAGGTGCTGTTCCAGGACCTCCAGACTTTCATCTCAACATACAGCAAAAGTCATATAGGGCATTTCCTCAAAACACAGGCATGCAAATCCAGGGCACAATCTACCCCTCACCTCCAGGATACTCCAAGACCAGACAGCCCTAGCAATGACAACACAACAGACTGTTTACTCCTTTTACCTGCACAAAATCCTACCCTGGTTCTCAGCCATCACAAAGCTGACACCACCCTTAAACTCTTCAAACAGCAGCCTGAGGAGAATCAGGAGCAGTCTCTGCCCGGAACCAATGTCATTAAAACAAAACAAAGCACCAATCTCACTTTGAGCAGTAACAAGTCAGTCTGCTGGAAGCCTGTGCAGAGACTAAGGGCTTCTGGAGGTGGAACCTGAACTACCTTCTCACCCCTGGAGGCAAGGCCCCAAAGGACAGGACTGAACCTTCTGGAAGGAAACCGCATGAGGGCAGCTTTGACCTACACCACCCACGCTGTACCTGGTATGTGCGTAAAGAAGATCTTCAGTTTCTAGAGTTGTCAGTAACTCATTTTGTGACCTTGGACCAGCCACTCTCAATTCCTGTGTCTCAGTTTCCCTATCAGTACAAACTAGAGATAACACTTGTTTATTTTAAAATTTCAGTGTTAACTTACAAATTCATAAATACTATCCCCAAGAGTATTCTCTCTGATGCTTTGAGCATCTTTCTTTCGAGGAACTCAAAATACAATCTTGTTTAGACTACTTGGAAGAATCAAAAAATCCCGGGAACCCAACCACATTTTATCTAGTCTATATCCTGTGCCTACCTTTTGAGAAGGGAAGAACATTTCATGTGGCCCTTTTATTCATTTGATACCTCAATCAGGAAAGGAGGAGCAAGCTATCAAAGTGAGAATAAAGATTTAAGATGACTTGGACAGATTACTAGAGATGACGTTTATTCTTTTCACAAACTGACTGGGAAACCAGGAACATGAAGTGGAAGTCTCAAGCCAGGGCAGTTTAAGGTGGTAGGTAACATTCGGTCAAATCACAGCATGGTATGATTTCTTGGCACTGACTTTTTAAAACGACAGAAATTTAAAAAGTGCCCATGGCTTAAGAGGGAAAAAAAAGACAACATACTTAATATATATATTTTTGGAGGTATGCTGACTTCAGCAAGACGTCAGTAGAAAAACAACTTGGTCACATTTGTAATTTCTTATTCGTTTAAGAAAAGCTCTTGGTAAGACACCTGAAACCATTTCACCTGTTAAACTAACAAAGACTTTAAATAACACAACTGCTCGGTGCTGATGAGCTGCCATGACGGGTGAGCTCATGAGCTGCAGGTCCAAGTGTCACTGGCGCAGCTTTGTTGGACACTTATTTGGCTATACCCATGGGGAGCTTTCACTGTTCACTCCTGCCGTGACATGCATTTTACTTCACAGAACCTGTTCTAAGGAATGATTAAAAATGTAAACAAAGTTTTATGCACATGACATCCATCACAAGGTTATACACAACAGCAGGAATTTAGAGACAACCTAGGAAGAATGCTTGGGTAAAGCATGATTCAGCCATACAATGGATTTTATGTAGCCATTAAATGATGTTTATGAGAAAAACTTTAATGTAACAGAAAAAAATATGTGAGAAAAATTAAGCAAAGAGGGACATAAAATTGCACATAAAACCTTGTCTATGTTAAAAGGATTCTTAATGATAACTTCTACTTTGTGCTTTTGGTATTGTCTAAATTATCTACAACGAACCTGTATTTATTTTCTAGTCAGTCAAAAAGTTACTTTTCTTTAAAAGTTCTTCAATCTGTTATGCTTGGTAAGCTAAATAGATAAGGCTTAAAGGCTGCAAGATAACTTCCTAACACATATATTTGGATATTCTAATTTAAAAAGTCATAATATTAAAACATTATGGTAAAGAGTAAGTTCAGAAAAAGGAACTCTTAAATACGGCAAGTGAAAATATAAATAATATGGAAACCAAAAGGCAGCCAAAGTTCAAAGTGCGTGTAATCAGCTCCTCACATCTGTGGCTGATAGAACCTGCGGGTGTGGGGAGCGGACTGCCGGACCTAGGCATCCACAGACCTGGGTATCTGCAGGGGGTCCCAGAACCAACCCTGTGAGCATACTGAGGGACAGTGGTATACACTCTGTCTCCAAAGTCCATTTTCAAGGAATCTGCCCCAAGAGTTACATAAAGGATATTTGCCATATTTATACGGTAGATATTTATATATGTACAAAATAGTGGAAGACCAAAGACAATCATCTTGTCGTACAACTTAGTTTTGCTTATGTACATTTTATTAAACAGTATTTACATGAGGGAATACTATGTACCGCTTAAGAACTAGGTTGCAGGAGATCACTCAACGACAAAGAAGAGGATGAGACTGTTAGGTAGCAGCAGGTTACAAAACAGAACATAACAGTATGAATCCAAGTTTGTGAAAAAGGGAGGCGAAGAGGCTGAAGAAGTGCATGCAAGAAAAGGCAAAGTCTAAGTGCAGACAGTGTCATTTTTAATTTTTTGTTCTCTGTATTTTAAAAATTGTACAATATGAAAAAATTTTAACCAGAAATAAAACAGTATTTTGAAACGTCATACAAATTAAGTATGGGCTTTTTTTTCTGGGGGTGGGGGTGGGGGTGGGGCATGCCGCACAGCTTGCAGGATCTTAGTTCCCTGACCAGGGACTGAACCCAGGCCCTCAGCAGTGAAAGCGCTGAGTCCTAACCACTGGACTGCCAGGGAATTCCCAAGAATGGGTTTTAAATAACAAACTAACATTTCAATTAGCCAGAAACCAATAACTCTGAATAGCAATTATATTTTCCTTATTGTCTCTTTAAAAAACAAGAAGAAAAACAAGCTCTTATCAAGGATTCAGTCAAAAAAGAACATCCCTGTGTAGGTTCTGGGGTTGGTAGAGATTCTAGCCCAGTATCTCAGGATACTAACAATGCCCTACAGTGCTCAGGGACTAACAGAAAAACGATGCAACTCACTGAAAGCCTTAATACATTTAAAAAATTAACTAAGGTATCTTCTACTTGAAGGAATTTTAAGCAAAGGGTGAAAACAAAAAACTTCTTGCTAATACTTAAGATATCATGAAAATCCAATTACACCTCTGTAAATTCTGGCTGTTCAGTTTCACTGTATTATGAAACACAGGTTCTGAAATTTATAGCAAAGTTTCCCTGGAGAGTTTTAATTCACACATTTAACCAACTAAAAAAAATCAACACCCCCCCCCCCCCAACTCCTCAATGGTTTGGGGGTTTACATGTCCAGCTGCTAGGCAAATAAAATAATCCTAGAATATGATCTGTCTCATTCACCAACTAAAATATGGAAAAATTAAAATAGAAAGATCTATGAGCAAGACTACAATATTGTGTGGCAAAATACTGTATTAAAAAAACCATCTACATTTTACATGAAAAAAATAAAAGTGACTAACAAAAAAGAAAGTTCACAGAATCCACAAATAATCAAAGACAGCAAAAGTTACCACAGAGCTGGAAGGCTAGAACAGGTGCTAATATTGTTGCTTCCTTGACCCCTGGTCCCCCAGTGCTCCTGCTGGAGTCAGTGTGGCACACACGGATGAAGGAGACCAGAGGGGATCTGGAGAGGCCTACATGGTCGTGGGAGATTTACAGCACGTGTTCGTGGTCCCAAACTGAACCATCTTTCCAGGAGTTCTCTAAAACAAAGGCAATCTAGATTAGGGTTACCTGGTACAATAAAAGCTGGCAATGCACTCCTGTATACATCTGCCTTCTCCTGATCCCAAGAGGGTCCATAAAATGTTCTCCTGGATACTAAATCTCCTCCGGACAGTTCATCTGTTTCCTTGTTTGGTCAACCTTTCTATTTATACCATTGCGTTATGCCTATTTAATTCTGAACTTTACACACAGTCCTTCAGCTCAACTTATCTACTGTCTACTGATAAATCTCACTTCTACAAATTTCCAACTCTTCAGCAATCTTCAAAGCCCTAACCATCCAAATTCTGCTTTTCAGTTTCAGAGATATAATAGTCACAATCCAGATGTGTTAAAAATGATTCTTAAGGAGCTCTATTACGCTTCCTAGTTTTCAGGACAAATTTACACATGTTGCTAAATTATGCCATCCTTTTAAACTCCTCTGCACTACTGCCATCTAATTCAGTCAATTTGTGTTTCAAATAGCCTAATTTGTTCAGAACTCATTTTCTCTGCAATGATTCCTGAAGGTACCAGGAGGTGCACCAGTTTGGTGTCTGTCACACCTGCCTTCAAATTCCTAAAAGGACTTCCCATTCCTCATTCCTTTGACTTTCAACCACAGATTTCATGCATACCATGGTTTAGCTGCACGACTGCAAAAATGAATAGTTCCCCTTAGAGATCCATGTATATATGGTCCTGGAAGGAGCAGTAGTTCTTCCTCTTATATCACCATTTCTCAGGTTGCTCAATTATTCCCTCCAGAGCACAAGCTTTTGAATGTTTAGTGTAAAATCTTATAGTTGTTTCTGATTTATGTTGTTAAACTTCTAGATCATTTGTGAGACTCATCCAAGCTAGACTTAACTGTATTTCAAAATTCTTCCTCATTTAACCATCACCAGTTAGGACATACACTACTCCCAGACACTTCACTTCAAGACCCCGTCAATCCATACTTCAAAGCCTATTTCAAACAAACCACTCCAAGTTTCACTTTCTGAGTTTAAACAGACCAAGCATTTCTTAATTCAAATGTAGGCACTTAATTTACTCAAGAGTAGAACTGTTTTTCTGCCTCCTCTTTTCATTTAGCACATCAACAGCCATCTTGGCGGTTATCAACATATTTATTTCATTAATTAGTTTCCATTAATTATTTTCCCATTAGTTTCAACATCATTTCTTGCTATCACTTGAGTAACCTTAGAGAAAAGACCTCACCAAATATGGTTTCATGTTACTAAACACTTAACAAGCTGTCTCCTTATGATCTGGTCAGACCCCTTTGAATATAGACACCATTTACAGTTACAAGCCAAATGTTTTACAATTCTTATCTCTAATCTTCCTTTTCCTGGTGGATGAGGAAACTCAGAATCAGAGAAGTAACTTGTTCATAGAAAGTAAGTGGTTTAGATAGGATTTGACCCAGGCCTGTCTGCTTTCAAACCCCATGCTTTCCCCAAAATTTAATTATTCTGTCAACTTGGCTGGGTTCCGAAGAAAATTGGGAGTTTGAACTTAATCATTCAGACACATATTTATCACAGTAACAACCCCCTGCCCAATTTAAGAGTTGAAAGCTCTAATGTACAAAATGAAGAATGTCCTAAGCCTTCTACTTTGAAAGAAATTAGCATTCATAATGAACACGTGATGGAGGACATTTCCCTCAATAAGAAGGTGATTCTTCCTAACAATCAATTTGAAATGACTTTTTAAACGCAGCCAATAGTTTGAGTACATTCTAGCTTCCGATTTTCCCCCGATATTCAATGAAAACTTCATAAACCTCTCAAGTGTTAGCTGCTAGTATTACTTTGGGGAATAAACTCTAGTCATGTCAGACCTGTTGCAGAGTAGGTCTTAAAAAGGGGGGATGGGGAGCCAAGAGTTCTTCTAACATCCAAGGTTTAGTACCCTAAAATATTTCCCCTACTCCTTTTTTTTATATCCGTGTATTTGAAGTCCTACCTGACATTTCCTGGTTCTCAGTTTTCCCTGTTGAATATCTTCTCCAGGCCTGACTCATCTGTTATTCCTGAAACTTGTAGCTCCTGTGGGCCCTGTTCTACCAGGGTAGATCAGGAATACAAGTAACAGACCATAGCCGGGTAGGAAGTCAGCAATTTTCTAACTGTAGGTCTCCGTCTACATCAACGAGTTGACAACTCATGGTGGCCACTATTCTCCAACAAATTCGACAACCTCAGAGCAATTTCCTGGCAAGCCGAGAAACGGAAACCCCAGCATGGAAACTATACGCAGTCTTAAGAGATAGCTGGCTAAGACTTTTAATTTACTCTTGTAGAGGGAACGGTGAAGGCTTTCAGAACCGCAAGCCGATACTTTTGAAACCGTCCCTAGACTATTCAAACCAGTCTCCCGCCCAAAAAAAGAATAGCACATGGCAAGTCTAAAAAAAAAGGGGGGGGGGGTCCCTTCAGAGCTCCCGTCCGTGGGAGAGATGCGCTGTGACCATCTGACCCAGTAAACTGGGGAAGAGGTGAAAAGGAAGCAGGAAATTTGTTTCCAGCAACCCTCAGAGCGGGAAAGGTCGGTCTCTGCTGGAGACGAACCAGGTCCCGAGAGGGAAAAACCCAGGCCGCCCTGGAGCTGTGTGCTCTCCCGCCCGCAGCCCAATCCCACTCGGGTTTTTCTTCCCCCCCGTCCCACTCAGCGGCTCACCATCGCTCCCATTATCCCTCCGCCACCCCCACCCGCGCAGGCGCAGTGGGAACTGGGGCCTACCCGCGCCCCCGAGGCGCCGCTACTATGGCGGAGCCGGAGATGGCCGGTAGCAGCTCCTAGTGGGGCAGGCGTCCGTCTCCCGTCCCCGCGGCCTCCCGCCACCGCCGGGGCCCCGTCCCCACACAGCAGGCCCCTCTTCAGTCCTCCTCACCCGTTCTTCAGATCCACCTCCAGGATCTTCCCATAGCCCTTAAAGAAGCGCTCCACATCGCGCTCCCGGGCCTGGTAGCTCAGGCGGCCGATGTACACCCGTGGCATCCCGGCAACGGCGGCGGCTACTTGGCCCGGCCCCAGCCCCCCTTAGGCGGCGGCCGGCGAAGCGAGAGCGCGGCAACGGCGGCGGCGGCGGCAACGGGCGGGCAGCGGGACGGACGTAGCCGAACCCGGTGACGTACGCGAGCACGTAGCTCGCGAGCACGCGCCTCCCGCCTCCCCGCAGGCGGAGGGTAACGGGAGCGAGAGAGCGCGTTCGCTTCCCGCCCGGCCAGGGACGGGGGCGGGGCCTGCCCGGGGGCGCGCCGGCGCGGGGCGGGGCCAGGTGATCGACAGGGGCGGGGGGTGCGTGCGTAGGCCGTCAATCCCCAGTTCTCTCGCGAGCTTGGCGCGCAGCGTAGTCCGCTGGCTTCGCCACTTCCCCCGGAAGCGTCCATGCCTCGCTCCACAGACCTGCCAGCATTTCTGCTTTTGTCCTTTGCACCGGGAGTAGCTTCGACTTTTTGAGCAGGAGATTTGGAATTAAACCTGGCTTCTAATCACCTAAATATCTGTGACCATGGGCTCATTATGCGCCTCCTCGTTGAGCCCCGTTTGTTTTCTAAAGGGGATTGTAACTGCAACCCTCCAGAGTTGTTCTGAGAAGGATAGGGCATCTCAGCACATCATAAGTGCCCAATAAAATAACAGCAGTATTATTTTAAAAATAGGACTTGTTTTAATGAAAGCAACGTGGAAAGTGAAGAAGGTTGGAACTATGGAACTAGATTAGGCGTGACATTGGCTACATTACTGGACCAACTTAATCTATTTTCTAACTTGTAAAATTAGAATAATTTATCCCATCTCAGTGGACTACCAGGGTAACGAAAAGTGTATGTGAGAGAGCTTAGAACAGTATCTGGAACGTGGTAGAAGCTCGGTAAATATTGGGTCCCTTTTCACTAATCCAATTTACCTAGAACCACAAAGAAGTTTTGTTTCTTTACTATTTTTATTTACTTTAAAAATTATATGTTGAACGGATAATTCATTAACTGGTTCAAATGGTAGAGTGAAAACGCTTAACCAGTTCTGACCTCTGGTGGCCTAGAGGCAATGCAAACCGTTTGTAAATATCCTCTTAGAGCTATTTTACACGTACAAAGTAAATGATGGTGTACTATACATACAGTTCTGCACTAATAGACTGATAATTTGAAAATCATTCCATTAGAGTACAAAGGGAGCTTTCTGCATTTCCTCATCAACACGTTATCAAACTTTATGATCTCTGTCAGTCTGTTAGCTGAGAAATGGTATCTCAGGATAGTTTAATTTGCAGTTATGTTGAGTGCGGTGAGCCTCATATATTTAAGAGATACATTTTCTCTTTCTGCTGTGTCTTTCTGTGTCTGCTTATATTTTTGCCCATTTTTCTTACAGGTTTATAGCTCACTAGCTCTTTGTCAAATGAGTTGCAAATATTTTTCCTCGGTTTGTTGGCTTTTGACTTTGCCTAGAGTGCTTTTTTTGCATGCAAAAACACCAGATGTTTATGGGATCGAATTTATCCATCCTTTATTTTACTTTGATTCTGGATTTTGTGTTGTAGTTTGAAAGGCCTTCCTCACTCTGAGCTTAAAAAAATTAAAAAAACGACTTCCCATGGTTTATTCTTTAAAAAAAAAATTTTCCCCCCTCATGCCACAGGGCATTTTGAGATCTTAGTTCCCTGACCAGGGATCCAACAACCTTGCCCCCTGCATTGGAAGCCTGGAGTCTTAACTATTGGACTCCTAAGGAGGTCCCTATTCTATATTACTTTTAGAACTGATTTTTATGTTGTAATCTTGATCCATTTGATATTTAGGAAAGTGTAAGGATCATAGTATTCTGAAGTGCTAACCTTGGTGGTTGTATCATCTGCTCAACCTATTGTACAGATGGGAAGAGCGCCCCCTAGAGGCTAAAGGCCTGTCGCTAAAACCCTCGCTCTGTTAAGAGCTCCCTAAACTCGGGCACCTCCTTCCAGCAAGGTGCCAAAGTTCAACCTTCGGACACCCCATTCACTCTATCCGGTTGTTTCTTCCTTGTAAATATTCAGGAATCCACTCCTCTCCACTCTCACTTACTAAGTCAGTTCAGGCCTTGTCATAGTGTTCAGACACTGGGCTTTAAACATGTTGCTCCCCCAGCCTGAAAATCTGGCTGACTTATTCAGGGCTCACATGTTCCTTGCCCACCTTCTCTGGAGTACCTCCCCCACCCCCGCCCCATCCCTGCCACTATGAAACCACTGTATTTTTTCCTCTCACAGCGCTTGTCGTGCTCTGTAATTACCTCACTTATTCACACGTTCACTGTCTTTCTCTTCCACCAGAATGTAAGCTCTCTGGTATCAGGGGCCAGGATTTTTTGTCTCCTGCTGTATCCCTAGCACCTTTGACAGTGCCTTTCACATAACAGGTGTTCAAACTATTTACTGAATGAATAAGTGAATGAATTCTCAACTGGACTGCTTCAGTAGCCTCCTGATTCTCCTTTTTCCCATGCTTCTCCATGAGATGTAGACTCAGGGAAACTGGGTGACATGTCATTTATCACTGAGCAAAATCAAGGAGTCCTGAGAAAAGAGGGAACTCAGGGCCAAAGGAACTGGAGTTGACTGGCCCAGTGACCAGATAGGGTCAGGGGGCCTGGCTTGTGGTGCCAGCTCGCTTCCTGATGTGTGGCCTTGAGCAGCTCCCCTCCTCTCTTTCTCTCCTGGAAAAGTGGTCATAGTAAAACCCCAATGACACAGGGAAGCTATAAAAATCAAATGACAGTGCATGTGGAAGTGTCTGAACACCGCAGTGCCAGGGACACAGGGCGAGCTTTCCTCGCCGTCAGGTAGTGTCAGCTCACCTGCTTCCCAGGGCCTTCCTGCCTTCACCTGCAGGCAGGTGCGGTGCCAGGACTGAGCCTCTCTCCTCCCACCATTGCCTCCAGCTGTCCTGGCTGGCTCCAGCGTCCCGCCCAGGGCATGGAACCGTGGGGCGGAGCATGAGAGCCGCAAGGCACCAGGACTGAGATGCCTAATGCCCACAGGTTAATGCGAGAAACTTTTCCTTCTGGGCCTCAGTCTTTCCCTGAGGACAGCAGGGTTAATTGGTGTCCCAACACACCAGACAGTCATCAATATTAAGGCCATGGATGTAGGCAGCTGCAGGGCGGATGCTACTGGAAGGGAACAGGGAGAGCCAGGCATGAAGCTTCAGGGCTTCAGGAGCACCCAGCCTTTGGTTTAGGTCATGCCCGTTTGTCATCCTTTAGTCTCCTGGAGCCAAAGTTTCCTCCTTCCGCCATTTAAGAAGGATATTTTTTACTTGGTGGGCTAGAAGAGCTGTCCCAACTCCACATGCCCTGAAAATTAAAAACAATATACTGTACTAGATTTTTCCCCCCTGTACTTGTTAAGTAAGAGATGATCCATTTTAAGTCAGATTCTCTCCTGACACTGTTTTGTCTTAGGCTCCTTTCCTCTGCTGGCCTCATTAAATGTTGGTAATCCCTATATTGGTCTTCAGAATTTAGGGAGACTTTCCTTATCTGGGAGCTTCTGATTATCTTTCTTTAGTGCCTCTAAACTGTCCCCCAACTTGCTGCCAGCGGGATTTTTCTAAAGCACAGTTCTGATCTGGTTCAGAAATCTTTTGTTCCCTACTGCCCACAGGGTAAAGTTCGAATTCCTTAGCTAGTAATCACAAACTGCCACTATTCAGGTTGTGATTTTGTGAAATTTTCAGCTTCAGATGGGCTGACATGATTTCAATATAAATTAAACCAGACAATATGTATCAGTTAGGAGTAGGTTCAGAGAAAGCCTAGGGGCTTAAATAACACAGAAGCTTATTTCTCAAGTCCTGAGGTGGGCAGTCAAGGTTTCTGGGTCTCATGGACCCAGGCTCCTTTGATTTTGTTGCTGTTCCGTTCTCAACATGGTCAAAGATCGCTATGCAAATTCCATGTTCATTTCCTGGTGAGGGGGAAGGTGGAAGGGGAAGAAAAAGGTACAGGATGGATGCCAGCTTTATTTTAAAGAGGTTCCTAAGAAACAGACACCTCCCACCTCTGCCTGCATCCCCCGCCCCCTGCATCACACGGGCCAGATCTTGTCAGCTGCTAGGGAGGCGGGGAAAGTGTTTATTCCAGCCTCCCATGTCCCCACCTAAAAGTCATCAGCCTTAATTCTTAGAAGCAGAATGGTATCTGGGGAAAAGGAGTAGATTTTGACATAAATGTTCTGCCTTAGCTTAAACCTGTCCCTTGGTCTGTAATGCTTGTCTCCCTTCCCTGCCTGAGAAAATATCATCTTTTAAATCCAGGGCAACTGTCAGCTCCAGAGACTTCCCTAGTAGTCCAGTGGTTAAGACTCCATGTTCCCAATGCAAGGAGTATGGGTTTGATCCCTGGTTGGGGAACTAAGATCCCACATGCCACATGGTGTAGCTCCTCCACCCCCCCAAATCATCTCCAGACCCCCAGAGATGCTACTCTCAGGGGACTCTGCACACCCTCCTCCCACCCACGAGGTCTCTGTGCTGTGTTATGAACCCTCCTCCCTCCTGTCTGCCCCCTCTGAGTCTCTACTAGGGGCCAGATCCTTTTCCATCGCTGCAGGCTCATCAGAGCCCCTGAGCCCAAGCTTGTGGAGTCCTCCTGACCAACCTCATCCTAACCTACACTCCCGTACCTTTGGGTGGCCTCCCCCTCCCTTGCAGACCTTCTGCACTTGCCCACATTGACCAGCTGCACAAATCATCTATCCCACGAACCTCAAGGACAGAAAACAGGAGAGACTTGGGTGAATTGGGGCTGAATCTGAGCCCAGGTGTACAAGGTAGCAAATGTTAACCGAGAGGGCACCTGCAGACCTTCCGCAGTCCCAGGCTGAAGCCGAGTCCTTTTCTCCAGAGGACACACAAGATGCTCCCAAAGAAAGGAGGATGACGCCGGGGCCCACGTATGTGCTGGTGTGCAACTAAACCGGAGCATCCCGTAGCTTCCAGACCCAGTTTTCCCCATCATTCCACTGCTTTAACCCCACCAGCACCTCCCCATGGCCTGAGGGCAAGTCCTGAGTCTTCCTGCTGTGAAGGCAGGCTCCCACTCAGTCTTCCGACGCCCCTGCACCCGCGGTGGCAGCTATACTCACCTGTTGGCAGTTCTGTGATGGGCAGGCTCTCATGTGTGCTGCTGGCATTGCTTGGGACACCTCCTCCTGCTGGGCCTCGAGACTGGCTCTGACCATACTTCCTCTGGGCGGGGGGCTTCCTTAAACCCTCAAGCAGATCTGCTGTGTCCCCATGGCCCTCTGAACACCTCCGTAAAGTGGCCTCGTGAGTAGATAAAGCTACCTGCGGGCCAGTCCCACGCCACTCATAGGCAGCCCTGGCTTCAGGCACGCACCTGGCTCTCAGCAAGTCCTCCCCAGCGAGGCTCTGGAGCTCAGGGACAGAGGGCCGGGTGATGAAGGAGACACCCTCCAGTCTCTAGTGCTTTGCTTTGGGTGAGTGGATCATGAAGCAAAACACCCAAAAGTCACGTAGCGTCAAGCTCTTCGCCGTCTGAATAAACCAATGCCTTGCTCAGGGCCCGCTTTCAAGCTCCCCCCGAGGAAGGCCTAGGACAGGACCTGGTTAGGTGCTCACAGCACCGCACACGGGTCTTCTTTAGCGCGTGCATCACTGTGACCACCACTGTGGGACCTGTGGGGTGAAGCGGGGCTTCTCCACGGCGGCACTGCGGACACTCGGGGTGACGGGCCCTGGCTGACGCCGGCACTGCTGGCCTCTACTCACAAGACTCTAGCAGCAGCCCTTCATATGACAATCCAGCGTCCCCTGGGGGTAAAATGACCTCAGGTGTAACCACTGATGTGTCTATCTCCCTAGCTAGAATGGAAGTGCCCTGGGCATGGTCCAGCCACCGAGAGGCCCCATTTCCTTGGTTTCTCAGCCTGGCATTCATTCCTCTTTGGAGCTGATCCCCCCCCCCGCCCCAGACGGAGCCGCAGGCCACCGGAGAACGAGTCAAACCTTCCTTTTTAGAAGGTTCTCCCCTGGGCTGGCACGGCTGGAGGGCAGAGATCTGTCTGACTGGTTCTTGTGCCCTGCCCGTCCCGCCCAGGCGTAGCTTTCAGGGCCGTCTGGACATGCCGCTGGGACACAGGCAGAGGGTGGCTTCTTCGTGCTGGGAGATGGCGAGTGCAGGGGATGGTCCTTCTCCAGAGAGGACTTCTGCTGATTTTTTTTTTGTTTTTTTCCTCCTAGGAAGTTCAGACTTTATTCAATACCCTGAGGCTGGCCCCCAGTTCTCTGGGCCAGAAGGGACAGTGAGGAGAGGTATAGCCTGTGGATGGTGGAGGCCCCTCTGGGGGGTGGGGGGAGGGCCCGAACCAGTCCTGCTGCTCCATCTCCCCTCCTGCTTGGCTCTGGGGTTATCACGTCACATGGTGAGAATCTGCTTTGAAGACACGAAGGGCTGCGTGGACGCTTCTAGGGCACACGGGTAGTCCTGCAGCGGGACCTCGGAGCAGGCGGGGGCCGTGAGTTGGCCTCGGCGGATGAGAGCGCAAAGCGTGAGGATCAGCTCCTTGAACTGGTCTGTGGGAAGTTGGAGGGTGTGGGGAGGTGACCCGTGGGCCTGCCTGCTGGCAGGAGCTGGAGCTGGGCTCCAGGGAGGCCTCTCCCGTGGCGAGAGGCCCGGGCTTGGCCGTGGCGGTGGCCTGGTTCCCACCCGTGTTCGGGACAGTGACAGCCAGGGCGGGGTCAGGGTGCGGGCGGCGGCCCCGGGAGCTGACAGGCCGGCGAGTGGTCGCTGCGAGGCTCAGACCCACAGAACCTGACTGGGTGTAGCTGGGAGGCCCGAATGGTGCGAGGGCAGGAAGCCAGAGGACGACGAGGGGATGGGTGGTGCCTGGCACAGACAGATGAGCTCTGCTGGGGGCAGAGAGCCTTCCCTGAGAGCCCAAGACTCCCTCAGAACCTCTCCTGTTGAGGCCACCAGGGTCCCTTCCAGGGGCCTGCCTCTCACTTAGGGACCCAGGACGGCAAAGGAAAATGAAAGTGAAGGCCTTGGCTGAGAAGCGCTTTTTCATAGTTCCTTCAGTGTTCAAACTGAATTGTATCTCCTGCTTGAAACACTTCCATGCTTCCCATTTCCCTTTAAGATAGAGTCTGAGCTCCTTAAAGAGGATTATAAGGCCTTCCTTAATCCGGTCACAACCGAGCAGTCCAGCTTCCCGCCCTCTCTCATGACCTTTTGCACATGCTGTTTTCTCTGCTTGAAACACCCCGTTCACAGGACCACTCCCCTCTCCTTCACTGGGGGAATGCCACATCATTCCTCAGGCTCAGCCTGGGAGCGATGGTGGCCACACTCAGGGGGACCTGTCCTCCAGGAGAGGAAGGAGAGCGTGTCTGGCTCTGGGTCTAGAGTCAGAGCGACTGCCGTTCACGTCCTGGCTGCACACTCTTTAGGTGGGGGTGACTTGAAGCAAGCGACTTAGCCACTCTAAACCTCAGTTTCTGCCTCTGTCAAACATTGCTAACAATAGTTTTAACAATTACGACTGTTAAAAAAAATTGTTTTTTTTGATTGAGACTTGAGGCCATGTGGGATCTTAGTTTTCCAACCAGAGATTGAACCCCCGTGCTGCAGAAGACTCTTGAGAGTCCCTTGGACCGCAAGGAGATCAAACCAGTCAATCCTAAAGGAAATCAACCCTGAATATTCATTGGAAGGACTGATGCTGAAGCTGAAGCCCCAATACTTCAGTCACCTGCTGGGAAGAGCCGACTCACTGGGAAAAACCCTGAGGCTGGGAAAGACTGAGGACAAGAGGAGAAGTGGGCGGCAGAGGATGAGCTGGTTGGATGGCACCACCAATTCAATGGACATGAACTTGGGCAAACTCCGGGAGGTGGTGAGGGACAGGGAAGCCTGGTGTGCTGCAGTCCATGGGGTCTCAAAGAGTCTGACATGACTTGGCGACTGAATGACAACCCCCTGCAGAGGCGTCTTAGCCACTGGACCGCCGGGGAAGTCCCAATAATTATGACACTGAAACCAAGGCAGAGGCTAAGTACCTTGCCCGATGTCCCATAGCTGGGCTTGGCAGAACCTATAGCTAGTAATGGTGGGAGCAGGATGTGAGCCCAGGCAGGCTGGTTCCAGAGTTTGTTCTCTTTACTGGGGTGTCGTCCATGGCAGTCTCCCCCACTGTCAGCTCCTCGGGAGGGCGGCAGGAGCTGTCCTGTTCAGTGTGGTCCCCTCGCGGACAAGCCCACTTTAGCCTAAAACTATTTGCTGACTGTAGCTGTTTCTAGAGGCTGTTATCCTTTATCCTGTTTTGGGGTTGGTGGGGGGGTTTCTGATCACCTCTCCCGGGTCAGAGCAGCCGGTCACTTCTGGGTAGGCACTGCCCTCTCGTGTGACCCTTGATAACAGGGCTATCATCCACTCACCTGGACTGTGGTCCTTCTTCCACTGGGATAACCAAAAGCCCCGAAGTTTGAGATCCTTAAAAATAAGCTGGCTCTGTGAAAATAGGAAGGACACACACTAAGGTTCTGAGGGCAAGAACTTCAGGCTGAAGGGACAGACTCCCCAGGGGCGGGGCACGCCCGAGTCTAGACAGCTGTGAGGTTCAGACCCCAGCTTACCACAGAGGCGATGACAGGCTGCTTGGCCATTCCCCCATAGGTCACCATGGTTCCTCCAGGCCTGAGGAGTCCAGAGAGAACAGAGTGGTCACAGGTGGAGACAGAGCTACAACATCATCTATCCCACCCCTGGTTCCTAAGCCTTGTTCTCAGAATCCCCGCGTGCGTGTCTGACTCTTTGCAACCCTATAGACTATATAGCCCACCGGCTCCTCTGTCCCGGGGATCTTCCAGGCAAGAATACTGGCCTGGATTGCCATCTCTATTTTCCTGACCTAGGGATCGAACTCCCTTCTCTTGCGTCTCCTGCATTGGCAGGCGGGTTCTTTACCACTAGCGCCACCTGGGAAGCCCCCAGAATCCCTGGGAAGGGTTAAAAAAATAGAAACAGATTGCCATGCCTGCTCCAGACCCAGTAAATCAGGGGCAAGGATCTATATTAAAAACAATAGAAAACAAAGAGGCAAGCAGACACCCCCTGCAGATGACCTGGATGTCTAACTAGGTGGGGACCTAAGCTGCGCCCAGGCTTTGAGGAAGAGCTGCAGGGAAGAGTGCCCTGCTAAGCAAAGCTCATGACCCGAGTCCAGCCGGGCTCTGCCCCACGGTGCCTGGGTGACCCTGGGCAGTGGGCCACGCTGCCTCTCCCTCTGGGCACACTCATTCAAAGGACCAGTGAGATGGAAGCAGCTCGGCAGCTAAGGGATGGTGTGGACGGTGCAGAGGACGATGGTGAGTGTCAGGACCTGCTGTCTGACACCCCCAGTGGTCAAACAGAGAGGGGCTTGTGTCATCTTAAACACGTGAAGCCAAGTCTTAAGCTAAGTCTTCATGTGCCTGACTTAACCTGTGTGACCCTCGCTGCTCCCCCAGCTCTTGCAGGAGTTTGCTGATGCAGGATGAGCCGGGGTTCACTCTGGGCCAACACAAGGGAGGCTCGGCGAACTCCAGAAGGGCAGAAGCTGCTGAGAGGGGCAGGGAACTCTCTGTCCCTGAGGCTGGGGGCCAGTTTGGTCTTCGGTTCCTTCATCTGCCACCCGGCTCTGGAAAGTGGCTCCCGTGGTGGGAGCGGGGTGAGCCCTCCCTCTGTGGGCCCGCACTACATTTGGTTTAATCAGAGTGGCTGCCGCTTACAACCTGGGCGGGACGGGAGTTCCAGGGAGAATGGATACACGTACATGCATGCACGTATGGCTGAGTGCGCTTTTTACCTGAAACTATCCAACATTGTTTGCTAATCAGCAAAGCCCAGTACAAAATATACTTTTTTCTTTTTTTTTTTTTAAAATCAGGATGGCTACTGTTTACTGGGTGCTTACCATGTGCCAAGCCCAGGTCTGAGCATTTCACGTGCTGGCCAATGAGTCCTCACGGTGACCCCAAAGGAGGACTTTGATGATGCCCCTTTCACAGCTGAGAAAGCAGGGACCCACCTCTCATTTGTAGAGCGCTCTGTGCGGACCTCAGAGCCCCTGAGACTCATCTTCTGACATAGAAAAGGTTTATATCCCCTCATTTGACTGATGAAGAGGCTGAGGCCCGGGTCATTTCTCATGTATTGCCTAGATCACATAGATCCCCAGCTAGTGAGCAGCAGCCTTTCTGACTCCAAAGCCTACACTTGTGACCACTGAGCAAGACTCTGTCCTACGATGGGCCACGCAGGGATGGTGGTTGGCCTCGGAGGCTGCCCGGAGCCGTGCTGAAGGGCTGTGCTTGGGCTCACAGCAACACGGGCAAGCTGACTACCCTCCCCGGGCCTTGTCTGGATGGGGATGGGAGCGGTACCCCGTGCTCAGGTAGTTGTGGGAGGGGTACATCACACACTCTGCACAGTCTGGTGCTGGTACGTGCTCTGTGGTTGTTACCACAGCTCTCTGATCTCATGACCCATCTTCCCATCCAGCCTGTACATTCTAGAGGGTTCCCTCGGTGGCTCAGCCATCTCGGTACCCCTGGCTAAAGTGAGTGCTAGCAAACAGGAGTTAACAAACACTGGTGCTCTAGTTGGGAGGTGTCCCTTAAACTTCCATTCCAGAAGTTTATACGAAAGGAAAAAAGGATGAAAGGACGTACACTGTCAACAGTACTTATCCTCCTCTGTGGCAGGGCGGTAGGTCAGTTTTGTGCCTAATTTTTCCTTTGTGCTTTTGCATCCTTTCAAGATGTTTTGTAATAGCATGATGTTACCTTTAAAATTAGAATCTATTTTTAAAAGCTAATATGCTAGGACTTTTTCAGATGCCCCTAGGTTATGAATCCTTAACTGCTCCCCTTTCACAGAGGGCCAGGCAGTTACTACTGGGGTCCCCGGGAAGACAAAGCCAGACGCGTCTCTGAGCCGTCTGTAAAGAAGGCTGAAGGGGCGGGTCCAGATAACTAGGACGGGACAAGGGTCCCATCTTCCTGCCCAGGGTTGTGCCGACCTGGCCTTGGCTTGCACTGGCCACTGGCACTTGGTCACTTGGTGGTCCTCCTGGCTACAGCCCGGGAGGGCGCCGGCGCACTGGGGCCGAGGGGCCGGGGACTTACGCCAAATGCCGCAGCAGCTCCGTGGCGCTCTTCCCGCCCACACAGTTGAGAGCAAGCCGCGGCTGGGGCACGTCCTGGGAAACCAGAGAATCTGTGGTGAGCGAGCTACCCCTCTGTGGGGGTGGAGTGTGTGTGTGTGGAGGGGGTGGAAGGGGAGGGTGGCTTGAAGCTTGCTGCAAACCGCACTTCCCTGGCCCAAGGGCCCAAGGGAGTGAAAAAGTAGGACCATGAGGCCTGCAAACGCAGTCTGGGGTGGGGGCCTTTTCTTTACCAGCTTAATCCTGTGATCTGTTTTAGGCATACTCAGTCACCTCTTTGCAGGCTCCTCTGTCCATGGGATTCTCCAGGCAAGAATACTGGAGTGGGTTGCCATGCCCTCCTCCAGGGGATTATCCTGACTCAGGGATCGAACCCGCGTCGCTTACGTCTCCTGCCTTGGCAGGCTGGTTCTTTACCACTAGCACCACCTGGGAAGCCCAAGGATCAGCAGTGTTGTTGCTGAGTCGCTCAGTCGTGTCAGACTCTTTGCGACTGCATGGACTATAGCCCGCTAGGCTCCTCTGTCCATGGGAGGATTCTGTTCAAAACTCACCTCTGGGAGAGAACAGACAGAGGGCATCTGTGCTGTGTCCTGACAGACTTCATGTCCCCCTCTCCTCGGCACTTACAGGTTGGTTTATATCAGACGTGCCGACCTACTACTTCAGAAATGTTCTCAGGTGAGTGTGCGTCCGGCCCCGCCAGGGGTCAGTGACAAGAGCTGGGATGTGGTTTGATCACTGGGAGGTGTGCTGGGCGGGTTGAGGGGCTTTTGAGTCTAGAGAGGCTGAGGCCAGCCCTGACCCAACCACCTCTGACTGTGTGGTCTTGGTAAACTCCTCACTACGTCTGACTGTGTGGTCTCGGTAAAGTCCTTTGTCTTTTCCGAGTCTTCATTTTCTCATCTATAAAACAGATGGCACCTACTTTGTAGAGCTTTTGTGGGGATTTTCAGGTAAAAAAAACATAAGGCAGGTGCCTCGTAAACGTGACTTCTTTCCTTTGTCTTCCCTCCTCTGCCACAGCTCCTCGCCCAGCTCTGAGGTTCACGTCGGCTGTGTGGGCTGATGGAGCCCATCAGAAACCTTCACAACAACCCTGCCCGTCTCTGCGCTGCCCCCTCACAGCCCCTGGGTACTTACTGCGTGCTGTGCCCTGGCTGAGGGAATGGGCTTTACCCAGCCACGGGGAGATGGAGGGGGGATTCTGGAGACAAACAGTGGGCTCGTGCCCAGCCTTCTGAACTCAAGTGACTGCCTTTCTTCAGCGAGATGGGCCTGGTCCCTTTTCACCAGTACCTTAAAGAAGCTTCTCATCTCAGGCTTTCTTAGCTCCTCTTCTGTGACAACGTGGTCAGCACCCAAATTCTTCAGTCTGTCGGTCAGCTTCTGGAGGTCAGGTCTGGAAACCAAACACAATCCAGGGTCCTCGGTCACATCTGCCCACTCTCTCCACCAGAGGCTCCCAGGACCCCTCTGCCACAGGTGTGAGAACCCCAGTTTCTCTTTGTGGGAAGCTGGGCCCGGCCACCCACACCCCGTGTGCTAGGTTCAGCACACTCCAGCATCTGTTGGCCTCAGTTTTCTCACTGGTGTGAGAGAGCGCTGGGTGGTTTCTACCGCTCCTACTGGCTCCAAGGATGCTAGAAACCATATGGCCCGGGGAGGAGTTGGTTCACTTTCTGATTTCTTCTATTGAAATGACAAACTCCGCTTCCTTTCCCCCTGTCTTTTCAAGAGGCTCTTCAGAGTGTTGTGCAAACATACCCTGGCCCACGAGTGGCTCTGTGCCTCTTACCAAGGCAAACAGAGCAATTCTTGTTAGCACAACCGAGGGGATGGGGAACTGGAGCGAGTATCAGTTCTCGTAATGAGGCTGGACTTGCCTGATGGACCCAGCCACGTATGTGAACAGTGAGGCTTAAGGAGGCTGGATGATATGATGGAGAAAGAGTCGGGAAACTTAAGTTTGTTGTTGATTTGCTGTGTCTTCCTGAGCAAGTGGCTTCCTCTCTCTGATGACAAACCTGCCCTGTCTCCTTTACATCTGTATTTAGTGCACTTCAAGGCATCACACAAATGCAAGGGAAACAGGGGCCTTGGGTTAGTCAGTTCACAGAAAGGAATACAGCTTAAAACATTCCCAAGTGTGAACTGTGGTTTTGAAAACATGGGCTTATCAGAAGTCAAGCATCTTAAAAAACTCAGGTTGGGAGTGAGGGCCTTCTCTACCTCCTTCCTGCCCTCCCTTTACATTTCAGTCACTTATCCTATCACCCCGGGGCTTCCCTTATAGCTCAGCTGGGAAAGAATCTGCCTGCAGTGCAGGAGACGCGGGTTCGATTTCTGGGTTGGGAAAATCCCCTGGAGAAGGAAATGGCAACCCACTCCAGTATTTTTGCCTGGAGAATCTCATGGACAGAGGAGCCTGGCGGGCTACAGTTCATGGGGTCGCAAGAGTCGGACACGACTAAGTGATTAAACCATCCTACACAGACCACTGGACTTCAGGGCGGGAGGCTGACTCAGCCCTTAGCGAGCAGCAGCTGCAGGAAAGGAGGGCTGCTTATGCAAGGGCGCCACCTGGTGGACACTCGGGCACCTGCGGGTGTCAGGCTGGAAAGGCCTTCCCACGAACCTGTCCCGGAGCACGTTGATGGTCCTCAGGCCCAGGGCGGCCGCGATCTGGATAACCGCTTGCCCCACTGCACTGTTGGATGCATTCTGGATGACGGAATCCCCTGTGGAGCCGGGAAGAGACTCAAG
Source organism: Muntiacus reevesi (assembly GCF_963930625.1). NCBI lineage: Eukaryota > Metazoa > Chordata > Mammalia > Artiodactyla > Cervidae > Muntiacus > Muntiacus reevesi. Next base: position 113,370,772 of record NC_089251.1, read on the forward strand.
TCGAGATCTGTAACAGGTCAAGGGCTTTCAGCCTAGGATCCTATTAGAGGGTCAGAGGTGGAGTCCTCAGACTCTGAAGGGACCCAGGACCTGGCTGCTGAGCTGTCTCAGTCCCGGGAGAGTGGTCTCTTCTCCTAGTGTGCCCCAAGCCTCTACAGCACCCATGATGCCTGCCAGGATTCGGCAACTCAGAGTTCACGCTGGATGTGAACTTAGCCCCTGCTGTGTCAATGATTTTGCATCCTTCATCATCTTCCTAGCTCTTGGATCAAGTCTCTGCTTAGGTTCTTTCCTTGGTCTGTAATGTCTCCTCTCTCCCTTCGCTTTGAAAGCCTATACGTCCTTAGAAGCACAGCTCCAGTGTGGCTTCCTATGTGAAGCCTTCCTAGATTCTTCTCCTGTGCCCTCCCACAGCACTCTGCGGCCAACTCTGTTAAGACTCATGGTCAGCCTCGACTTACAGCTTGTAGCTCAGTCCCTTTCTATCAACAGCCTGTGGTTTCTTGAGGGAAGACGTGCTATTGCCGTGAAATGGATTAGAGCTGCAGTGGAGACACTGGCAGCTCCTGAGTCAGGGTCTGTGATCAAAACCCAGTTAACTTTGCACTTGAGCCGAGTGGGGAGGTGCGGGTTGTGCTGGGACAGCACGGGGTCTGGAATGAGACATGCCAGGGTCTGAGTTCCAGCTTCTCTACCGACTGGAACTGGAACTAACGGGGTGGGGCAAGCCCTGACCTCTTTGAACCTCAGTTTCTTCCCCATAAAAAGAGGAGTCCCAGGAGCACCCAGTGGGTGCTCTTCATTAGAGTCCAGGGCCATCATGTCTGGGAAGGGGCTCTAGTCCCCTGAGATGCTAGCTAGGTTTAGAGAGGCAGCAGGGACCACGTGCTAGAGACAGATGACTTTCTGGAAGAAGAAGGCTCATCATTCTTAGCTAGGGTCAGCCTACAGACTGTCACCCATCCAGGGGGTAATGAAACCAACCTAGTGGGTTCGGAACTTTTTTCTTCTTAATGGTTAAATTTGAGGAAAATAGAATAAAAAATAGTGGAGTGTATCACACATGGGGAGGGTAAATACCATTCCATTCCATGAAACTGGTTTCCATTACATATATATTCACATGTCTATGTACCGGAGGATAGTGTACAGTGGTACTTGTTACCATGGGTCAAGATCACGTGTTTCACACCAGCCCCGGGGGCGGGAAAGTGGAGGCGTGGCGTGGGCACTTGAGGTGGGTGGTGTCAGAATGGCCAGATCAGACCACTACAGCCACAGTCCTAATCAGAGGGGGCCTCGGGGGAGGGGACACAGGCGACCACAGCCTCTGCTGCAGCAGGATCCAAGCGAAGGCCCCAGATCACACCTGCTGGCTTTTTCTGCTAGTGAGACCCAGGGCTGCTCGGCCACAGCTGGGGGACCCGCATCTGTCTCTGCAGGAAGCTGGGACTGGCTTTCAGCTGCCACCCAAGTCGACCACCCTCCCGCCTCTCTCACTTCAGTCGCCTTGTCAGCGTGGCAGAGATGGGCTGGGAGATCTCTAGGGCCCAGCCGGCTCCCGGATATGTGTGGTGTGCAGGGTAACCCTGCAGCCACGGTGGATGGGAGGTGGTGGGTAACCGGCCCAGCCTCCTCTCTCCCGGAGGTTAATTCTGAGGAGGATTCTGTGAGGGTGTCTGGAGGCTCCCCAGCAGGACTGGGCCCTGGTCGCCCATGGCGGGAACCAGCCTTCACTGACTTCTCCCCCTTCCTTGTCCCTGGCCCGCCCCAGTCCCTCACTCTTGCTTCTTGGGGTCACCTCCCCAGGGAACTGTCTGCCCTCAGTCCTCGTCTTAGGCTCTACTTTCAGGGAAGCCCTGACTAAAACACCTGGCTGTGTCATTCCTTGCTGAGTGATCTCAGGTGAATAATTTACCTCTCTGGACCTCAGGCTCCTCCTTTATCAAGAGGGAAGATGGTACCAGGGACCCCCTGTACTGCGCCGCAGGCCTGGCCCTGGGCTAAGGGCCGCTCGGCACGTCTCCGTGAGCGCTCGGAAGCTTGCCTCCCTGTTTCACGGGTGAAGGGTCTGCTGATCCGAGAGGTCAGCTGCCAGTCGGTGGGGCCGACTGGGGCCCTCGGCTCGCCGCTCTGGCGGCCCAGCGCGTCTGACGGGCGGTGCACGGGAGGGCACGCGTGTGGCCTGGAAAGCGCTCCGGCCGCGCTGAGTGGCGCGACTAATGCCAAGTTCAGCATTTTACTGAAAACACAGGGACTGTGTCTGTCTTGTCTGAGCTCTGCAGCCCCAGAGCTCAGCACAGCGCCACACGATTTTTGCTGAGTGACAGAATTCCACCCCGAGCTCGAGGGAATGTGAGCCCTCAGCGGTTTTCCAGGGTGTGCTCCTCCGTGGGGTTTCTGCCTGTTTCCCAGGCCCCAAGCTGACATCCTTCCACCTCAAGCAACAAAAGACACACTCGCCCAGGTCGGGGCCGCCTTCCTCGCGGGCCCTCACCCGTGAGCTCCCAGGCCTCGGGGGTCGGGACGTGGGTCACACGCCAGTCGGGAGAGCCCGCCTGCTGGCCCACCGCGGCGCCTACCTGGCCGCAGCTGCTCAAAGTCCATCAGCACCCGGTAGGCGGTGCAGGGGTTGACGCCCAGGGTGGCGGCGCTCTGAAGAGGGATGTCACTTGGGACTGTGATGAGCTCTTCCTCGCCGAACACAGCCTCGGTCCGCCAGGTTCCTGGGGGGAGGCAGGGGAGTAAGAAGGACCCCCCACGCCCAACCCCAGCTCCGCCTCCTCAGTGGACGGGCGCCGAGGACGGCGGGCTTCAGGAACGCTTGGAGGGAAATAAAACCTTGAGGTCTTTCTGAATGTCTTTGAGCCCTGGTGATAATTACGTTAGGGAGACTGTTACCCCCACATGAGTGACCAGGAGACTGAGCTGGTGTCACACAGCAGGAGGTAGAGGATCTCAAACTATTGGACTCCAAGGGTGAGAGCGCCACATCATTATCAGGGCAGGAGAAGTTGAAAAAAGCCCCAGGTTCCCGCTCGGGTCTCATTCTCACCTAAGGCAGGGTGACTTGGGATGGTATTATGAAAAAAAGCATGCAGGTTGAAGTCGAAGGCCTACGTGTGGGCCTTGGCTTTGCTGGTCTGCTAGTCTGAGCACAGTGACTGAGTTCTGGTTACTCTATTATGAAGATGACACCGGCAAGAAGAGCTTTGAGTGGTCTCCCCAAGAGATGCTGCACAGATTACGTGATATACGGGAAATGAAACAATCCTGTAAACAGGGGAAAAAAGGCTCCTTAACCCCCAACCTTAAAACTCAACATTCAGAAAGGTAAGATCATGGCATCTGGTCCCATCACTTCATGCCAAATAGATGGGGAAACAGTGGAAACAGTGACAGACGTTATCTTTTTGGGCTCCAAAATCACTGCAGATGGTGACTGCAGCCATGAAATTAAAAGACGCTTGCTCCTTGGAAGAAAAGTTATGACCAACCTAGACAGTGTATTAAAAAGCAGAGACATTACTTTGCCAACAAAGGTCCATCTAGCCAAAACTATAGTTTTTCCAGTAGTCATGTATGGATATGAGAGTTGGACTATATAGAAAGCTGAGCGCCGAAGAATTGATGCTTTTGAGCTGTGGTGTTGGAGAAGACTCTTGAGAGTCCCTTGGACTGCAAGGAGAGCCAACCAGTCCATCCTAAAGGAGATCAGTCCTGGGTGTTCATTGGAAGGACTGATGCTGAAGCTGAAATTCCAGTACTTTGGGTTCCTGATGCGAAGAAGTGACTCATTGGAAAAGACCCTGATGCTGGGAAAGATTGAAGGCAGGAGGAGAAGGGGATGACAGAGGATGAGACGGTTGGATGGCATCACCGACTCAATGGACATGACTTTGAGTAAACTTCGGGAGTGGGTGATGGACAGGGAGGCCTGGTGTGCTACAGTCCATGGGATCGCAAAGAGTCGGACACGACTGAGTGACTGAACTGAACTGAACTGAACCCCCGACCCACATTCCAGTTCCAAACAAAAGATTGATAAAATGTCCAGTTTAAATGCCTCACTCAAGAGGGCAGGAACCGAGGCTGTGACCTGCCCCGAGTTACCTGGCTCCCTGGGCAGATACTCATCCTACACCAGCTGTGAGCCAGGCCCTTGAACAACGACACGCTCCTGGTGTTCATGGGATGCTCGCTCAAGTGGAGCAGAACAGGAGAGACACGAATGAGTAAGTATGAGCATTGTAAGTTACACAGGGAGAGAAACGGGGGGAGAAAATGACTTCAGACAGGAGGAGTGAGGGATAGCTTCTCTGAAGAGGGGACAGGCTGAGAGGTGAAGGCCAGAGATGCAGCCACTCAGTCCGCAAACATTCCCGTGGAGTAAGAAGCACAGACTCTTGAGGCGGGACAGAGATAGGAGTGGAACAGGACAAGTACACACTGGAGGGGAGACCATGGTGGGAAGAGTGGCTGGAGATGTGGCCGATGCGGCACTGGCTGGATGGGCGTCATGAACCAGTGAAGTTGCTCAGTCATGTCCGACTCTTTGAGATCCTATGGACTGTGGCCTACCAGGCTCCTCCATCCATGGAATTTTCCAGGCAAGGGTACTGGAGTGGGTTGCCATTTCCTTCTTTAGGGGATCTTCCTGGCCTAGGAATCGAACCCAGGTCTCCTGCATTGCAGACAGACGCTTTACCATCTGAGCTACCAGGGAAGTACCCCTTTCAAGATCTTGACCCACAGTAACCGCGTGTTACACTCTAATGCAGTCCATGTACACACACACACACCCACCCCCAATAGAAGCCAAAGTTTCACAGAACAATACTTAACCTTACTCTATGTGACGTGTTGTACTCTGGGTCATGGCATGAAGAATGGATTTCGTTTTAGTGAACAGGAAGCTTCTAATTTTAAAAGTAAGTCTGAGGTGATTGGATTTACGCTTTAAGATCACTTTGTTGCTGCAGATGTATGGATGGCCAGTAGGCATGTGAAAAGAGGCTTGACATCACTAGTTATTAGAGACATGCAAATCAAAACTACAATAAGGTACCACCTCACACTGGTGGTCAGAATGGCCATCATTAAAGTTGACAAATAAACGCTGGAGAGCATGAGGAGAGAAAGGAACCCTCCTACACGGCTGGTGGGAGAGTAAGCTGGTACAGCCACTATGGAGAACAGCATGGAGGTTCCTCAGAAAACTAAAAATAGAGTTGCCACATGATCCATCAATCCTACTCCTGGAAATATACCCAGACAAAACTATAATTCAAAAAGATACATCACTCCTAAGTTTCCAGTAGCACTGCTTACAACAGCCGAGACAAGGAAACGACCTAAATGTCCATCAACAGATGAATGGATAAAGAAGATGTGCTACACATATACAATGGAATACTACTCAGCCATAAAAAAGAATGAAATAATGCCATCTGCAGCAATGTGGATGCAACTTGAGATTATTTTAATAAGTGAAGTGTATGTCATACAGAGAAAGACAAATACCAGAGGACATCACTTATATGTGGAATCTAAAATATGGCACAAATGAGCCTATCTACAAAACAGAAACAGACTCACAGACACAGAGAACAGATCTGCCATTGCTAAGGGCGAGGCGGTGAGACAGCAGGATGGATTGGGAGTCTTGGGTTGGTAGATGCCAACTATTATGTTTCGAATGGACAAACAAGGTCCTACTGTATAGGACAGGGAACTATATTCAATATCCTGTGATAAGACATAATGGAAAAGAATATAAAAAAAGAATGTCTCCATATGTATAACCGAGTCCCTCTGCTGCAGAGCAGAGATTGGCACAATGAGTGTGTGTCGTGTGCTCAGTCGTGTCCGACTCTTTGCCACCCCATGGACTGCAGCCCACCAGCCTCCTCTGTCCATGGAATTTTCCAGGCAAGAATACTGGAGTGGGTTGCCATTTCCTCCTCCAGGGGATCTTCCCGACCCAGGGATTGAAACTGGGTCTCCTGCATCTCCCGCATTGGCAGGTAGATTTTTTATCACTGAGATACTTGGGAAGCCCCAAATCAACTATACTTCAATTGAAAAAAAAAAAAAAAAAATCACTCTTGCTATGTGGAAAAGACGTGGGGAAAGGGCAGAGCAGAAATAGGAAGGCTAATCAGGGGGCTACTGGAGGGGCCCAGAAGTAAGGTGCTGGATGCCTAGATTTTGGTAGCAGGGACGAAGAAGAGTAGATGGCTCTGAGTTATGTTTTGAAGATAGAATCAACAGGATGTGAGGAGCACTGGGTGAAGGGTGACAGGTCCTCACCCCTGCACGCAGGGACCCACATAAACCAGAGTCAGACATACGCAGAGTCAAGCCCTGGCTTGCGGAGGACTTGCTGAGTCACCTCAGGGTAACGACTTGGAGCCTTGTTAGCGTGCTGTCTCAGGGGTCCTCAGCCTATTCTTCCAAAGTTCTTGACTCTGTGCTCATGACCCACTGCCCTGGCTCTATTGTGGTACAGGGTGGGGAGCAAGGGGCAGGCTGTTAGGTGTGCTGCAAGAGGGGAGAAACAAGGTGGGCTTTAGGGGTCTGGAACTGGGGCCAGGAGGCAGGAACACTCTTTACTAAAGGCTGTGTCAATCCCAGAGAAGACTGCTGGCTGAGAAAATAAGAGACTGAAAAACTGAAGGGGTGCTTTGAAGTCCAGAAGCTGTCTTGTCTTTCTCTGGGCTTTGGGCAGCCTAGTTTTCAGATTTTCAGCGTCATCTTTATAATCATCACCCCCTTCATCTTAGTCAACATTTACTGTTCTCTACTCTGTGCCAAACGCTTAGTGAATGGCTCTCTGTGCATGAAATCAAAGGTGTTTTCTAATTCCTCTTAATGGCAGGACAATGGAAATCCAGCCCTTGACATGGATTTCTGGGGCCTGGCAGTTGCTAATCCTCTTCTTAAGAGAACCGGGGTGGGATGGGGGCAGCTTCTACATCAGCCTCCAGGGCTTTCAGGGGAAAGTAGGAACCCTTAGGCTTCCGAGTTGAAGAGAGCTGCTTAAAAACCCCAGCTCTGCGGCTCGCTAGTTGTGTGACTTTGAATGATCATGTCACCCTCTCTGAGCTGCAGTTCTCCTGATCTGTGAAGTGTGGAGGACAACACTCCCGTCAGTGCGAAGGCTGCACAGACCATCACTGTGCCCGGCACACAGCAGGGGTGGAGCCCCCCATGGCCTCCGTTTCTGACCGGAATTCCCCAAGCCTGAGTTCTGAGGGCTCCCAGCCCCCACTCATGTGCACCCAAGCCTTAACTGTCTCCGTCTTCTAATGCAGGGGTCACTAAACTATGGATCATGGGCTAAACCTGGCTCGCCACCTGTTTTTGTAAATAAAGTTTCATTGGAACACAGTCTACTTTTTAATGTATTGTTTATGGCTATTTACAACAGTAGAGTTGAGCAGAAGTGGAATGGGCTGCCAAGTCTAAAATATATACTCATTGGTCCTTTAAGAAAAAAGTTTGCCAACCTCCCATCTAATGCATATGGAAATTTAGTGTTTGCAAAGGTCATTGTTTGTATTCCCTCAGTTGAGACTGACAAGGCAACGATAATTAGCTCCATTATAGAGATGGGGAAACTGAGGCTCAAGGTCACTGTGATTTAAACAAGGTCATGGGGTGGTGGTGGTAGTGGTGGTGGAGGAAGGAGAGCCTGCATCTGACCCCCAGGCCAGTGCTTGCTAGGTCCCGAGGTGCCTCAGGGGGGTCTGAGTGTTTCCAACGGGCAAGTCAGTTCGCACATTCTCTGGCCCTGCCTCCCCTGGGTCTGGGGAAAAGGCTGACTACACGCACAGCAATAGCTGAGCAGCTCAGAGCATGAGAAATGACAAAGATCTGGCCAGCTGAGGACTTCTCTGTTTAACGATGGCCACTGTACTCAACAGCAGTCTTTTCTAGAAGAAAGACTGTCTGTTCACTGCTGCACGCTAGAGACCCACAAGCTACGGATGCTCACAAAATGTTTACTGAATAAACCGAGTTCATTATCGTCTTGGCAATGAAAAAACCCTCATCCTCTCCGACTGGCACCTGGTTTAGAAGAATCACCTTGTCTCTGGGGGAGAAATCCCAGTTCTGGCTATGCCACCACCACACATGTGCAATCACCCACACACTCCCGGTCCACGTCCTTTCTTCTCTCCCGTCTAATCACCAAGCCCTCTCACGCCGGCTTCTCTGTTCACCCGTCTCTCCAATCCCACGGCACTGTCTGTCCAGACCCTTATCATCTGAAGCTTGGATCGCTCGGCCACCTCCTCACTGGCTTCCTGCCTCCCCCGCACCCTCTGCCCTTTCAGAGCGTTCTCTGTAAGGTACACATCTGATCAAATTGTTCCTCGCCTTCACCCTTCATCAGTTCCCCCCACCTCCACACAGCGACTGTGGGTGTGAGCTCTCCGTGACCAGGGCCCCATCAACGTCTCCAGCCTCAGCTTGCTTCTCTGCACCCCACCGTGACCCAGCCGCAGAAAGGGCTGCAGTGCTGCCGGCGCTGTGCCTTCTCCCATCGCCACACCTCTGCCCCTGGCTGTGTTTCCACTGTCTTCTAGACCAGCAGTCCCCAACCTTTTGGCACCAGAGGCTGGTTTTGTGGGAGCTAACTTTTTTGCAGCAGTGGTGGGGGGTGGAGGATCAGGTGGTAATATGAATGGTGGGAAAGCGGCAGATGAAGCTCCTGTTGTGCAGCCTGGTTCCTAACAGCCTCAGACTGGGACCGGGTCTGTGGCCCCGGGGGGTGGGGTGGGGTTGGGGACCCCAGTTCAAGCTTCACTTCTCTGGGAAGCCTTTCCTGACGCTCCCCAAGACAGGGAGCTCTTGCCTTTGTGTTCATCCTGGGATGACAGCACTGGTTACACTGCACTGTGGTAAGTGCCGTCTTCCTACCCCCAGCCAAGGGCACGTGGAGGGCAGAGGCTGTGTCTGACCCACGCTGGGGGCCCTTCACTCTGCCTGGGGTGGGGGGTGGGTGGCCCGAAGCACCAGTCGTAGCCGGTGAATCCTGGTGGCTCTCAACCTGCTCACCTGGCTATGCTCTTTCACTGCGGCAGGAGGGAGGCGGGGGATAGGAGAGGGTGGGGCCATTCTTGGAAGCATCCCTGATCTCAGAGAAGGAAAGAGCTTTGTAGACTCCTGGTACTGTTTTTTTTTTCCTGCCCAGTACATTCTTCGTTCTAGAACTGTTCCCTCCTAACCTCTGGGATTGACAACTGCAAGCGGCCCAAGCCCCACCCTCTGGTGATAGGTTCGTGGATGGGCAAAGACCCGGGCGGGGCTGGTCAGAGCCCTTCTGGGGGATGGACGCGGTCATACTGGACACATTGTGGGGGACACGCTGTTCTGTTTGCTCTCAGGATGATGTAAACCTCAGGCTGCCAGTGACTGTCCATTAAAGGTATGTATCAGAGTGGGTCTGAATCTTAGCTCCACCAACTAACGGCCGGGTGACCTTGGGCTAGTTGCTTAATCCTTTACGTTTACTGTTGTCCTACCTGCAAAATGGGAATAATAACAACATCTACCTCATGCTGTGGGCATATGAATAAATATAGGTAAAGTGCTTATAACAGTGCGTGGTACAAAAGGAGTGGTCAATATTTGTTGCTATTTCTATATCACTGTGGGGACAGATCCCATCGGAGGGCTAATGAGAACAAGAAAGAGCTCTCACAGACTTGGGGTTTCCAGATCCAGCTGTGCCTGAAGCTTTCCATCTCTTTGTACCTCCCTGTTCCACAAATCAATTAACTGTTTTTCTGGCAAAGCAAGCTTGAGTTGACTCTTTTCAAGTTATAACCTCAAGAGTCCTTAGGTTGAAGCAGGAAAAACAGAGGCGACCAGAGTCTAGGGGCAGTCTGCTGTTTGACTTTGGATGAGGGCTTCTTCTTAGGCTTCAGTTCCTCATCGGTCCAATGGGATGAACGTCAGCCCTGCTTCCCTCTCAGGGCTGCTGCCAGGATCCATCTGTGTGACGTTTGTGCCTCAAAACCCATCAAGTGCTAAAAAACACATCTCACCAAAGACTCCTTTCTAACACCATACACAAAAATAAACTCAAAATGGATTAAAGATCTAAACGTAAGACCAGAAACTATAAAACTCCTAGAGGAGAACATAGGCAAAACACTCTCCGACATAAATCACAGCAAGATCCTCTATGATCCACCTCCCAGAATATTGGAAATAAAAGCAAAAATAAACAAATGGGACCTAATTAAACTTAAAAGCTTTTGCACAACAAAGGAAACTATAAGCAAGGTGAAAAGACAGCCTTCAGGATGGGAGAAAATAATAGCAAATGAAGCAACAGACAAAGAATTAATCTCAAAAATATATAAGCAACTCCCGCAGCTCAATTCCAGAAAAATAAATGACCCAATCAAAAAAATGGGCCAAAGATCTAAACAGACATTCCTCCAAAGAAGACATACAGATGGCTAACAAACACATGAAAAGATGCTCAACATCACTCATTATCAGAGAAATGCAAATCAAAACCACAATGAGGTACCATTACACGCCAGTCAGAATGGCTCCTATCCAAAAGTCTACAAGCAATAAATGCTGGAGAGGGTGTGGAGAAAAGGGAACCCTCTTACACTGTTGGTGGGAATGCTAACTAATACAGCCACTATGGAGAAGAGTGTGGAGATTCCTTAAAAAACTGGAAATAGAACTACCATATGACCCACCAATCCCACTCCTGGGCATACACACCGAGGAAACCAGAACTGAAAGAGACACGTGCACCCCAATGTTCATCGCAGCACTGTTTATAATAGCCAGGACATGGAAGCAACCTAGATGCCCATCAACAGACGAATGGATAAGGAAGCTGTGGTACATATACACCATGGAATATTACTCAGCCGTTAAAAAGAATACATTTGAATCAGTTCTAATGAGATGGATGAAACTGGAGCCCATTATACAGAGTGAAGTAAGCCAGAAAGATAAACACCAATACAGTATACTAACACATATATATGGAATTTAGAAAGATGGTAACGATAACCCTATATGCAAGACAGAAAAAGAGACACAGATGTATAGAACAGACTATTGGACTCTGTGGGAGAAGGCGAGGGTGGGATGATCTGAGAGAACAGCATTGAAACATCTATATTATCAAGGGTGAAACAGATCACCAGCCCAGGTTGGATGCATGAGACAAGTGCTCAGGGCTGGTGCACTGGGATGACCCAGAGGGATGGGATGGGGAGGGAGGTGGGAGGGGGCATCGGGATGGGGAACACATGTAAATCCATGGTTGGTTCATGTCAATGTATGGCAAAAACCACTACAATATTGTAAAGTAATTAGCCTCCAACTAATAAAAATAAAGGAAAAACAAACACACAAACAAAGACTCCTCACCCTGTATCAAAGAAATTTCCCAGGCGGCCCCGCCCGCTCTGTGACCGCACCCACCTCACATTCTTCTGCAGTCACCTCCCACGTGCACACCCTCTGCGGAGGCTACACCCGAGTTTTCCTCCTTTCCAAAGGTCACCTTTGTGTCTTTGCTCCATTTGTGTTCTCCACATGCCACCATGTAGGGCTCATCTCCACCTACCAAAATTCATCCATCAGAGGTCCCTGCCAACGAAGCCTCCTCCTGAAGCCCTCGAGACTGTCTTTCTCACACACACAGTTGCCAGAGGTGCCCTCTGCTTTCCGCGAACCCGCAGCACTCCCTTTGTGGAGGTTGTTGATTGGGAGATTTCGTCAGTTAAGATTTGAACCTCCCGGAGGGCAGGGGCTGTCTTCTCTGAGTCCCTGTTGCACCCTACATTCGCTAGGGATGTAAGAGCTCCAGTCAACATGGGTGCACAGTGCTGAGAGCCGATGCTGCCTCCTGAGCGAAAGAAACAGAGAAGTTGCTCTCCTGGCTCAGCTTCCATCCCCCTTGGAGGTGGGTGTATGGACTTAGTAGTAAATCCTGCGCTGCTTTCTTACACTGAGGCAAGGGGGAAATGTGTACCATGTCTGTGAAATAGGATCTGAAACAACACATGCTGGAGACACCTGGAGAAACTCACCCAAGCCAGGATTCGCTGGGATCACCCAGTCTCCTGGCTTCACCCCAGTCACACTGCTGCCCACGGCTATGACCTGTCCAACACCTTCGTTCCCTCCAACAGCAGGCAGCTGGGGAAGGAGGCCGTAGTTTCCTAAGGGAGAAGAGCACAGAGGGTCATCCATGAGGCTTGGGTGGGTTGGAGTCAGACGGACCTCAGCCCAATCTGACCAACTGTGACTGACCAACCTCTCTGAGCCTGGGCTTCTTCATCTGTAAAAGGGGATAGACTCCTCACTTTCACAGGTTATTATGAGATTAGATAAAGTAGGGATTGAGCCCAGCATACTGCCGGCACCTCACAATGGTTGGTTTGCTCCCCCACTGCAATTTTCCTAACTCTTGAAAAGCCTCACATTCCAGGGGGGGAGGCCAGAGGGGGCTCACAGAGTGTGCAGACAGCCTCATCTGGAGAACAGCTGCTGCTAATCACAGGAATTTCACACCCACACCTGGGGAGGAATGAAAACGAGGTGGCGGCTAAGCAAAAAAGCCAATTAACATAAGCCACTGAAACCAAGGTTACCTTGGATCATATTTATGTCAGATGGATTGATAGGGGCCGCCAGCATCTTCACATGGACGTCTGATCCGCCCACAGCAGCCAGCTCCAGGTTCTTCAGTCTAAGCACAAAGCCAGAGAGATGTTCATGTCACCCAGGCTAGACAGGGAGTCTTTTGCTCAGATCATCTCCCCAAAGTAGGTCAGGTAGCGACATTTTTGAGCTGCCATTGTGCGCCCAGGGATGAGGGTTTTGTTAGGAGACAGGAGCTAGAAAGAATTCGCACAGGATACAGGTTAACTCTCATTAACTGCAAGTGGACAGTCCTGGTGACCTCTTGACCCCACCACCCACTCCAGGGCAGAAAATGGTTAAGACTCCTGTGGGCCTGGGTTAGCCCTGTGTTGTCCAAACTTCCTTGATTCACCTGGTATACTAGTATTATGGATTCTCAGACCCCAGCTCTGACCCACTGAATCAGAATCTCCAGATAAGGGGCACCCCAAGGAAAAACCAGGAAACCCTTGCAAGGTTTGCTTGTTCTCCAATTTTTCTTTTTGCTCCAACACACATAGGGAAGACATTTCTGTTAGCTGCAGCGTGGTGAGGGAGAAAGAGAGATGGCTCATGGAGGTGGGAAAGAACTCCCTGGGTGACTGGAGCTCGCCCCCTGGAGAGACGTCCCTTTATGACGAGGATCCTGGTCTGTCAGAAAGGATGCTGGATGGAGAGCGGCTGGTCTCGGTGTGAAGCTCCACCTCAGACGGCTTTGTCACCAAGAGCAGGTTTCTCCCGTGCTCCAGGCTTCCATTTCTTTATTTGTAAAGTGGGGATGAGGTCACCATCACCTCCACCTGCACTTGATCCCTTCCAAGGGCTCTTTCCATTTCAAGTCTGTATGGTAACTGCCTCTGCTCATAATGTCTACGCCCTAGACATCACGGTCTGTATCCACTGGAATGTTGGTTAATGGGTAAAACCTGTCCAGTGGCAATGCCCACGTGCTACTTTTGTTTTTTTAATAACAGGAGACCTTCCAACCGGAAAGGGCTGATCAGTGTATCATTAACAGACCAACAGAGCCTCGTGACTTTTAATTATTAGAGAATCCTTTTCTGTCTTTCTCTACACCTCTAAGACTTCTTGTTTGCAGTGCTTTTCTCTGCCCAAATGTACTCGTTAAGTAATAATTCTCCTTATTTTTACTTACTGAAGGCACATGTAACAGCCAACCAGAGCTTCTTAGCATTAGGCAACAGTGTCACTTCACTAAACTGATGTAATTCTACCCGCTTCCTGCTGTAATCTGACCTTTTAATTATACCTGAGGCTCCCCTAAGGATAAAAGTGTGATTTCCAAGAAACGGCTTGTACTGGTAGTAATAAAGGTGACGGGTATTTATGAGGTGTTTATTATACACCAGGTCCTATGGTAAGGGCTTAACTTTTGTTTCTGGCAGAGTCAGGCTGGTATTCGGGATCTCTAGTTTCCTGACCAGGGATCTAACCTGTGCCCCTGAAGGGGAAGCAGGGCCACCAGGGAAGCCCCTGTGCTGAAGGATTTAAATGCATAATCCAAGATTCCTGTGACAAAAGTGTAAATATTCCCAATTTATCAAGCAGGAAATGAAGGCTCCTGGAAATGATGAAATTTACACAGAGGGGGAGAATTGGCCGGGCTTCCCTCAGAGCTCAGTTGGTAAAGAATCCGCCTGCAATGCAGGAGACCCCAGTTTGATTCCTGGGTCTGGAAGATTCCCTGGAGAAGGGATAGGTTACCCACTCCAATATTCTTGGGCTTTCCTTGTGGCTCAGCTGGTAAAGAATCTGCCTGCAACGTGGGAGACCTGGGTTCGATCCTTGGGTCGGGAAGATCCCCCGCAGAAAGGAAAGGCTACTCATTCCAGTATTCTGGCCTTGCGAATTCCATGGACTGCATTCTCCATGGGGTCGCAAAGAGTCAGACACGACTGAGCAACTTTCACTTTCAGGAGAATTGGTCAGGGAGGGGCTTATCTACTTTCAAGGTGCTCTTATTTACCTTGCTCTAATCCAGAAGCTGAAATTAGCATGGGAACCCCTCTGAAGGCCTATAAGAACCTCTAGGGACCTACCCTGGGAATCCTTGTACTGGATTATGACCAACTTAAGAGGGGCCATGGACTTCCCAGGTGGTGATAGTGGTAAAGAATCTGCCTGTCAATGCAGGAGATGCAAGAGATGTGGGTTTGATCCCTAGGTTGGGAAGACCCCCCTGGCGGAGGAAAATGGCAACCTACTCTAGTATTCTTGCCTGGAAAATTCCATGGACAGAGGAGCCTGGTGGGGTATAGTCCATGGGGTCACAGAGAGTCAGACACGACTGAGCACAGCACACACTCAAGGGAGGATGCGCTTTACCACGACTGCTCAGTTCAGCCCTCGGTCACGTTCGACTCTTTGCGACCCCGTGGACTGCAGCACGCCAGGCCTCCCTGTCCATCACCAACTCCTGGAGCTTACTCAGACGTATGTCCATTAAGTTGGTGATACCATCCAACCATCTCATTCTCTGTTGCCCCCTTCTCCTCTCACCTTCAATCTTTCCTAGTAACAGGGTCTTTTCAAATAAGTCAGTTCTTTGCATTAGGTGGCCAAAGTATTGGAGCTTCAGCTTCAGCATCAGTCCTTCCAATGAATATTCAGGACTGATTTCCTTTAGGATTGACTCGCTGGATCTCCTTGCGGTCCAAGGGACTCTCAAGAGTCTTCTCCAACACCAAGTTCAAAAGCATCAGTTCTTTGGCACTCAGGTTTCTGTATAGTCCAACTCTCACATCCACACATGACCACTGGAAAAACCATAGCTTTGACTAGATGGACCTTTGCTGGCAAAGTATTGTCTCTGCTTTTTAATATGCTATCTAGGTTGGTCAAAGCTTTTCTTCCAAGGAGTAAGCGCTTTTTAATTTCATGGCTGCAGTCACCATCTGCAGTAATTTTGGAGCCCAGAAAAATAAAGTCAGCCACTGTTTCCCGATCTATTTTCCATGAAGCGATGGGACCAGATGCCATGATCTTAGTTTTCTGAATGTTGCTTTAAGCCAACTTTTTCACTCTCCTCTTTCACTCTCATCAAGAGGCTCTTTAGTTCTTCTTTACTTTCTGCCATAAGGGTGGTGTCATCTGTGTATCTGAGGTTATTGATATTTCTCCCGGCAATCTTGATTCCAGCTTGTGCTTCATCCAGCCTAGCATTTCACATGATGAATTCTGTATACAAGTTAAATAAGCAGGGTGACAATATACAGCCTTGATGTAGTCCTTTTCCTATTTGGAACCATTCTGTAGTTCCATGTCCAGTTCTAACTGTTGCTTCTTGACCTGCATCAGATTTCTCAGGAGGCAGGTCAGGTGGTCTGGTATTCTCATCTCTTTAAGAATTTTCCACAGTTTGTTGTGATCCACACAGTTAAAGGCTTTGGCGTAGTCAATAAAGCAGAAGTAGATGTTTTTCTGGAACTCTCTTGCTTTATCGATGATCCAACAATTATCCACGATGACCATCCACAATGGTCCACGATGATCCATGATCCTCAGGCGGTGGCCTGAGGCAGGGTCGGAGGCACTGAGTGCAGCAGTGCGTGCACGGGGCCTTTTGAAGGAGGTGGCCATTATCTTCATCACCTCCACCATAGTTTGGCCTCAGTTTGAACAACAGGGAGGGAACATAGCCCCGCTCATCAGAACAAGACCCAGTTTTACCCTCAGTCAGTCTCTCCCATCAGGAAGCTTCCATAAGCCTCTTATCTTTCTCCATCAGAGGACAGACAGAATGAAAACCACAGTCACAGAAAACTAATCAAACTCATCACATGGACCACAGCCTTGTCTCACTCAATGAAACTATGAGCCATGCCGTGTAGGGCCACCCAAGATGGATGGGTCATGGTGGAGAGTTCTGACAAAATGTGGTCCTCTGGAGAAGGGAATGGCAAACCACTTCAGTATTCTTGCTTTGAGAACCCCATGAACAATATGAAAAGGCAAAAAGTTACGACATTGAAAGATGAACTCCCCGGGTCAGTATGTGTCCAATATGCTACTGGAGAACAGCTGAGAAATAACTCCAGAAAGAATGAAGGGATGGAGCCAAAGCAAAAACAACAACCAGTTGTGGATGTGACTGGTGATGGAAGTAAAGTCTGATGCTGTAAAGAGCAATATTGCATAGGAACCTGGAATGTTAGGTCCATGAATCAAGGCAAATTGGAAGTGGTCAAACAAGAGATGGCAAGAGTGAACATCGACATTTTAGGAATCAGTGAACTAAAATGGACTGGCATCGGTGAATTTAACTTAGATGACCATTATATCTACTACTGTGGGCAAGAATCCCTTGGAAGAAATGGAGTAGCTGTCATAGTCAACAGAAGAGCCTGAAATGCAGTACTTGGATGCAATCTCAAAAATGACAGAATGATCTCTGTTCGCTTCCAAGGCAAATCATTCAATATCACAGTAATCCAAGTCTATGCCCCAATCTGTAATGCTGAAGAAGTTGAAGCTGAATGGTTCTATGAAGACCTACAAGACCTTCTAGAACTAGCACTCCAAAAAAGATGTCCTTTTCATTGTAAGGGACTGGAATGCAAAAGTAGGAAGTCAAGAGATACCTGGAGTAACAGGCAAATTTGGCCTTGGAGTACAGAATGAAGCAGGGCAAAGGCTAACAGAGTTTTGCCAAAGAGAACACACGGGTCATAGCAAACACCCTCTTCCAACAACACAAGAGAAGACTCTACACATGGATATCACCAGATGGTTATTACCACTACTGAAAAACAGCTGCAAACAATCAAAATAATGTAGAAACACTCTCTACAAAAATGGTTAACTAGGAAGAAGTTGATGACCAGAGCAGAGAAAAATAAAGAAAGGGCTTTTTTCCCCCCCTCTTGTAGGTTAAGTATTAAGAAATGTATGTATTTATACATATCTGGAGGAAGGAGAGTCCTTGTAACAATAATAACTACTGTTCGAGTGTGCACCAGCCAGGCGCTCAGCTAAGTGCTTTCCATGCGAGTTTTCATACTATTATTCTGATTGTATAGCCAAGGAACAAAGGCACCAAAGAGGTAGATAACTTTTTAAAGGCCCCCCGAAGTAGTAAGTGGCTGATTTGAATTGAACCTGGCAATGTGATACTAGAGAAGCCAGCTGGTGAAGGGCTGACCCCAGACCAGGCAGAGGAGGCTGTAAGAGAAGTACCAGTTTGGAGTGGTGGGCGTCCTCAATCCTTGCCTGCCGAGACGAAGGGGGCCAGCCTCCCACCCCCAGGATAAGCAGGAAGGCCTTAGCCCGGAACCCAAGTACAGGTCTGCATTCCAGAGAAAAGTCCTGCCCAGAGCAAATGGATCACGGCCTGGTTGCCCCTTTGTATTATCCACAGTGCTTCTCTCTTGCATTGCGACAGATAATCAGAGTTTTTCTGTAAGCTGACAGAGTCTGTGCACTCAAGCTACTTAAAGACATTTTTTTTTCCTTGTACATTTTCTACATGTTCCTCCCTCAGCCCAGGATTCCTTTTTCCACAGCTTCTCTGTGAAGTGAGAAATTCAACTCACCCTTTAATACCTGGATGAAATTTTACTTCCTTTGACCCACTTCTTAGGCTCTGCAGCAACAAAAATCACTTGCTCCGCTCTCTGTGCTCCCATTACATGGACAGTGTGACTGTCTATACCATTTAAGACCATCTTACACAAGCTCATTGCTTGCTACCTTATGAAGTTTTTTCAAGCATTTTCTTTAACCTATCACAATAAGGCATAAGTTCACATTCCTTTTCCAACTTCTGGGGCTATACATCTTCCAGAGCTCAGGCTCATGTGTTATCTGCAGTCCTCCCTGGGGGATGGGCAGCACTCCCAAAAGACATCGTTTCTGCAGCAAAATATAGGAATATGCACATTAAGTGGATTGAATAGTGGCTATATAAAAATTTCACTTTAGATCAGCTTTTGCCTCCAAGAGTTATGAAAAAAAAAAACAAACAGAATTGTTGATTTTCAGAACTTTCTGAATTTTGGAGTGCAGATATGAATTTGGATTCGAATCCAAGTCTTTTAGACTCAGTTCAGGGTTCTTTTTATTTATCACTGAGTTTTACAGTCAGAATATATGTTGTCTCCTTATTCGACTGTGAGCTTATGGAAGGCAGGAAACTTTTAGTCTTAACTCAGTGTTTAGCAGTGTCTGGGACCAAAATAGTGCTTGAGAATGCTTCTTAAAGAAATAATCTCATTTTCCTCTTAAGTGAGAAAATGTAGTGTAAAGGTAACAGACATTTAGAGAATCATGGGCAGAGCTCACAGCATAGGGACTTAGCTATTAAGGTGGTATTTACTCTCTTTAATCCTGGGCTGTTTAGAAAAATACTGGTGTAGGACGGGTACAAATAAAAATGGATATTATCCTTAAAGGAGTTCAATCTAAGGAAAAATCCACACCTCTTTTCCTCAATGGAAAGTGCAGATCAAATCTGTACTAAGACTGTAATTCTTACAAATCTAGATGATCATAGATAAGAACATAAGTAGATCTCATGAAGTCTGAGAACTGGAGAATTGATGCTTTCAAACTGTGGTGCTGGAGAAGACTTTTGAGAATCCCTTGGACAGCAAGGAGTTCAAACCAGTCAATCCTAAAGAAAATCAATCCTGAATATTCACTGAAGGACTGATGCTGAAGCTCCAATACTTGGGTGAAAAGCTGACTCACTGGAAAAGACCCGGATGCTGGGAAAGTAAGGAGGAGAAAGGGGGCAGCAGAGAAGAGATGATCAGATGGCACCACTGACTCAACGGTCATGAGTCTGAACAAACTGGGAAATAGTGGAGGACAGGGAAGCCTGGCGTGCTGCAGTCCATGGGGTCACAAAGAGTCGGACGCTACTTAGCTACTGAACAACAACATCTCAGTTCCTAAATGAAGGGTAGAACATGGATATGGAGTGAAAGAGGCAGTTCTGGGTGTGAACCCTACCTTGGTTATTGACTGGCTAGCTGAACCTCACTGTACTCATCTGTAGAATGGGAGCACTCTAGAAGTCAGCTCATAGATGAGATGAGTTACAGGCATAAAGCACTTGCTAGAGAACCTGATACATAGCAGAGGCCAAATAAACAGCAGCTGTCGTCAGTTGCGGGAACATCCAAGGAAATCTTTGAAACAGCTGGCTATACCTCTGGAAAAATAGTCACCGAATTACTCAAAGGAAGAAGGCAACTTTTTGGAAAATCTGAGTAAATTTAATTCAACAAATATTTATTGACGGTCCTACTAAGTGCCAGGTACTGTGCCAAGAGCTTTAAAGATGGGGGGGGGGGAAGTATCTCCTGCCCAAGAGCTTGATCGTGTGTGGACTCAATGTTTGAAAACACTGGGACTGGCTGGAGGGAGAGCAAAGCATTAGCAAAGGGACTTTGGAAGGTGTGACCCCTTGCTGGAACTTCAAGGATAAACAAAAGTTTACGGGGTGGACTCAAAGAAATATTTCCTGCCAGTAGGAATGGCAAAGAATCTAACCTGACTGTGGGCCAGGCCCAGATGCAGTCTGGATTGGAGCTGTGGGAATGGAGAGAAGAATTTGATAACCTGGAATCCCCTTAATAAGAAGTGGCATTGATGTCACTTGGTGACTGACTCCATGGAGGAGTGGCTGAGGATCTTTCATGGTTCCCAGACTTCTGGTTTGGGCAGCCAGATGTTGAGATAGGAGGAAAGAAGAGTGGCTTGGAGCGGGGAGGAAGGTGTTATGCCTGCAGCCTGAAGCAGGAGGCCAGCAGTGTGGTGTGGAGCGGAGGGTACTCTGCGCTGGATGCCCGGGGTTGGGAGTCAGCTGTGTGCACGTGGAATCTAGGGTAGTAGATAAACTTATTCTGGGTGATCTGGCTGGACAGTTAAACTATAATGTTAACAGCTTCTTGAGTTCCAGATACTGTGCTTATTAGCTTTATATATAAGACAATGTTTAGTCCTCAAAATATCTGGATACTGTTATCACCCCAATTTTCAGATGGGAACTGCAACTCAGAGAAGTTAGGTAACTTGCCCAAAGTTTAACAGTAAGTGGCAAGACTTGATCTTAAGCTTGACCCCAAAGCTCAGACTGTGCAATGCTAAGCTGGTACTCCCTACACTGTGGGTGTGGAATCTTTGTCCTGGGAGATACTATGAGGGATTCCTTGTGGCACAAAACTTTTGGGCAACGCTGCCTACTAAACTCCCTTTATAAGATTCAGACTGCACTTTAGAGTCACGAAGGCTCTGAAAAGTCCTCCTGGGAGGAAAGCCATGTGGCTTTGCGTCCTCCTGTGTTCCAGGGTTAGCTTGGCCGGGAACTCTACCCTCACAGCACACAGGGGAACCAGCTGCCCCCAAATGGCAATTTAAAAAGCACTGCAACCCACTCCCAGTTCTCTTCTTTGTCTTGTGGGAGCCTAGCTGTGCGCCAGGAGGGGCAGGGTGAGGGGCAGGAGATGGAAAGTTGAAGCTGCAAACACAGGTGGCTGAGGGCAGGGATGGGCCTGACACAGGCTGCTCACCCAGGGGGCAGGCGGGGGTGGGGGGGAGCTGTGTTGGTCCAGCTGCCGCTCACCGGGGAGACCAGCCCCAGCCTGCTCCACGGAATGCCATCAATGCCAGACACTGCTGTTCCTGCAGACAGTTCTAACTGCGTCGTCAAGGACACCGCTCTGCCGAGACAGGAAGGAACACTGGGCTGGGTCTGAATTCCAGGAGGTGAACCTTGAGTGTAATGATAGCAATTTCTTCCTTGTTTTTCATCTTGAAGCTCACCAAAGGAATGGGTGGCTGTGTTATGGAGTGCAAGCGAGGCACCCAAACACAGCCTGGCTGGATCTCAAGTCACTTTTCCAAGACTGTTCAGTGCCTTCCCCTGCGAGCGAGATGGCGCCACGCAACTCGGAGGGCTGCCTCTGCCTTCACTCAACAGATCCCAGACGGGATAAGGTCACAATGGCTCCTTTGAGGCCAAGGCTGTACACCTGTGATGCCATATGAACTACAAGGGAGACAAAAGCAGGCAGAAGAAAGAGCCTTTTGAGAGGCGGGGAAAAGAGGCCAGTACTCTGGGGACTGGCTCGGTTATACTGGCTGTGTTGGATGGGCACCAGCCAGCTCTGCTAAGATATCTTTCCCGCCTTCTGGATTTAATTAGCCACCATTTGTCCTTATCCTGCATCTTCCACTTCATCACCTCAAAGTGCTCTTTGCAGGAAGAGCTGTCCTGGGTCAGGGAGACTTTCTCCTCTGCTTGTCACAGAGAGCCAAGAATGCGCGCTCCATCACAGGGCACTGGGTGAAGGTGACTGATGTCTTCTGCGGCTCTCCTGGGTCTGTCTGCAATCCCCATAGTCAGACGCACGCTGCCTTCTGCGATTTAGTGAAGTGTTAGGCGTGTTGGGTACACTGTTGTGGGATCTGATTTTACCATTAATAAGCAGAGCACAATTGGGCCACCGTGGAGGAATGAAGTTTTCCAGCTTGCCTCCCAGCAGGAGATGCCGGTGGCCGCAGTTGGTGGGGTTCGGATGGAGTCCTGGGCTCTCAGGGAAGGCGACTTTCAGGGGGCAAAGCTCACTGTGTTCCGTGGGTGCAGGCACTCCCGCCTGCCTCCCTGTGCCTCTTCTGGTGTCCCTACCTCAGAGTCCTCTGGCCCTCCCACCGTTCAGGACTTTTCTTCTGAAGCACAATCACTTTGAATGGAAGGGAATCAGAGACTGAGGGCAGCTTCTGGAAGTTTCTACTCAGGAGTGGCAAAGAAATCCTCTCTCTATCCTCTCAAACTCCTTCTTTCCCTCCACTAAGATTACCAGAAAGCTTGCAGGCCTCCAATATTCTACACCTGCTAATATCAGGAAACCTGCTTGAAAGGAGCTGCAGAAGGTCTGCTGCTTAGTTTGCTGAGGGCTAACATCAGTAACCTCAGATATGCAGATGACACCAACCCTTACAGCAGAAAGTGAAGAGGAACTAAAGAGCCTCTTGATGAAGGTGAAAGAGGAGAGTGAAAAAGCTGGCTTAAGGATCAATATTCCAAAATCTAAGATCACGGCATCCGGTCCCATCACTTCATGGCAAACAGATGGGGAAACAGTGAGAGACTTTATTTTCTTGGGCTCCAAGATTACTGTGGACAGTGACTGCAGCCAGGCAATTAAAAGATGCTTGCTCCTTGGAAGAAAAGCTATGACCAACCTAGACAGTGTATTAAAAAGCCGAGACATTACTGACAAAGGTCCGTCTAGTCAAAGCTGTGGTTTTTCCAGTAGTCATGTATGGATGTGAGAGCTGGACCATAAAGAAGGCTGAGTGCTAAAGAATTGATGCTTTCGAGCTGTGGCGCTGGAAAAGACTCTTGAGAGTCCCTCGGACAGCAAGGAGATGAAGCCAGTCAATCCTAAAGGAAATCAACCCTGAATATTCATTGGAAGGACTGATGCTGAAGCTGAAGCTCTGATATTTTGACCACCTGATGCGAAGAGCCGACTCATTGGAAAAGACCCTGATGCTGGGAAAGGTTGAAGGCAGGAGGAGAAGGGGGTGACAGAGGATGAGACGGTTGGATGGCATCACTGACTCAATGGACATGAGTTTGAGCAAGCTCCAGGAGATGGTGAAGGACAGCAAAGCCTGGTGTGCTGCAGTCCATGGGGTCGCCAAGAGTCGGATATGACTGAGTGACTGAAGAAGAACAATTCTCTGTGCTGCCTCAGAGACGGAGACGGGGCCACAGCAGGGCGCAGCCTGCGGCTCTTTTGTCTCTTTGCTGGGTATGATGACGACGCAGCCCCTGACTGGTGGGATGCTGACTTTGGGGGCGAAGGGGCCCCTTGGTGAAATCTTGTACTCAGGACCCCTTATTTTAAGCCATGCCCTTGCTCCCGGGACGGGTGCCGAAGCAAATCCTGGTGAGCAGGCCGTCTGCTTCGGCTTCTGAGACCGTCAGAAGTGGACAATTGTTGAATCAGAAGGCTCAAGCCTCAAAATCATTTCCCTGGTTGCAGGATTACATTGAGAAGGATACCGAGGCCTTGTCTTGTCTTGGCAGAAAAAAGTGTTGTTTGGGGAGAATGAGGCAAACAG
Organism: Muntiacus reevesi; assembly: GCF_963930625.1. NCBI lineage: Eukaryota > Metazoa > Chordata > Mammalia > Artiodactyla > Cervidae > Muntiacus > Muntiacus reevesi. The sequence continues at coordinate 113,394,547 of NC_089251.1, forward strand.
GAGTGTAGGTTCTGAGGTACATAGAAAAGGGAGCCATGAAGCTTTGTCACTGGCTTTGTCACAGAAGACAAGGGCAGGGGGGATGGCACGCATGCCTATTTTCTTCTTTTTGGTCACACGGCACGGCATGTGGGGTCTTAGATCCCTGATTAGGGATCAAATCCACACCCTGCAGTAGAAGCTCAGTCTTAACCACTGGACCACCAGGGAAGTCCCATGAATGCCCATGTTTACTACAGCTGATCTTGGTCAATCCCCTTTATCAAAAAATAACTGAAAAAAAAAAAAAAAAGAATAGCACAGGGAACTATATGCAATATCTTGTAATAAACCACAATGGAAAAGAATATGAAAAAAGATATATATATATATATATAGACTGTATATATACATATATATATATATATACACATAAAACTGAATTACTTTGCTGCATACCAGAAACTAACATTTTAAATCAACTATACTTCAATTAAAGAAACCAACCCCCCCACTACCCCGCAAAAGACAAAAACAAAACAAGAACAACAAAACTGAAAAGAATGGAGACCGGCGTGACAGCCTCACTCAAACAGTGAGTGGCGCGGTTGGGCCTAGAAGCCAGGCCAGTGCTCCCGAGAGTGGTCCCGGGTGACACGCCATGAGCCACAGATTAGCCTCGTGTTATCTCTGCTCTTGCTTCTCTAAAATGAAGACCGTCCTCACCATTCAGGCTGGGAGAGGCCTGGACCATACCGGAGCTGCTAGGAGAGGCCAGGCAAGAAGAACTTGGCGCTCCCCGGGCCGCATCTAGGGACAGTTCCTCGGAGGTGTGCCGCCACCTTTGACCCTCAGAGGCAAGAGTGAGGAGGCAGGTAGAAGGACTGGGCCCCAAACCCGGCTGGACGCAAGGTAAGGTAAAGTGCGTCACAGGAAACCAAACCCAGCTGCAGTCGGAATCCTGTGACCAAGGCTCCTCCCTTCTGAGCCTCTTTCCGCACATCCCTCCCTCAAGGACCACAGACTGAGCGCACTCAAGGCGGGTCATCAGTCAGACACAGCACATTTTCTCTTTCCTCTGGGCTTCTGCCCATGCAGGCTCTATACTTTCACTCCTTGTATACGGCCCCCAGATTTTCTGGGGGACTCAGCTGAGACCTTGCGTCTCCAGAGCAAGCACTCTGACAGGGCCGGGTGCTCCTCTGCTGTGCGTCCATAGATTCTATCACAGCACTTACCCCCACACCATCTCCTGGACTGGAGTGTGAGCTCCTGGAAGGCAAAGTCCACGGATTATTCACCTCAGTACCCAGCACTTAGTAGGCCCTCAAAGAACAAATGCTGGCCCACACGGTAGGCGCACAATGAGTTCTGTCCCCTCCTCCTTCACTCATGACCACAGTGGAGAGCTCCAGGAGGCCAACCAACAAGCAAACGAATCCAAGTTCTTTCAACAGGGTGCCAAATGAGAATGCTAACTTTTTTTTCAAAGCACTGTAATTCTGGTTTAAGAACCAAGTCACTTGCATACAGCTTCAGTTTTAAACATTGACATCAGCTGTAAAAAGAAGAAATCTCCCGAGAGTAAACAGTGCCCTAGAGTGAGAACTCACTACCTACACAGCCTGGGTCCCCACCACCTGCTCCCCCTAATTCCATCTGGCTAAGACAGAATGGGTATTTGTCCAAAGGCTTCACAGCTTTATTTCATTCTGTGCTAGCAGCAGGCAGGTGAGAAAGCCATGATGACTATGATGCTGTTTTATGAAAGCTTCAGAATCCTGAAAAGGAGATGAGACAGAGGATAGCATTCCTACCATCTTCCCTGGGGATGAGGTGGGGAGGGGGGGGCTGCCCTCCCAGTGAAGAGCAGAGACTTGGGGTCACCTGAATGACCAATTTCACCGTCTCTTCTGATCTTATTTCCAACTTTATACTCTATCTCATGCTCAAAAAACATTTGAGATGACGGTCATTGTTTCTTCAGCTCTATGTCTATATCGTGGGCTGTTAGTAAAGTGACATCCTAGTTGTGTGATCTTGGGCAAGTGACTTTCAAATGTCTTGAGCCTCAGTTTTCTTACCTGTAAAATGGTGATAGCAATGACCAAAACTGGGTTACTGTGATTTTAAAAATCCATAACGTATGTGGGGAACTTAGCCCAGTTCCTGCCACTTAGTAGCTACACAGTAAATGGAGAGCTGTCATTACCACAAGATCCAGAGACTGGCAAGTTCTAAAAGGAGACCTGCAGGAACAAGAGGAAAGTGGACACTGGAGTTTCTGGGGATTATATGATAGAGAATCCAGAACTCTGCACAAGGGGTGATGGTCATGGGGACCTCTGAAATTTCTGGAATGTTTGTAATTCTCCCATGTTTATAATTTTCTCCCGCAGTCTTATTTCATTTAGATCAGCAGTTCAATTCTTTACATGAAAAAGACCCAAGTGCTCATTTAGGGGATTCATTTGGGGGTAAAAGAAAGAAACTAAGAGACTAAAGGAAAAGGCCTTAGCAGAGAACAGCTAGAACGTTTGGGAGCAAGAGGAATAAAGAGAGGGACATTCAGAATGCTGACAGGAGACCAGGAGGTCCCTAGAGGCCTCATTCTGAGGAGTTCTGCCCCTGACACAGATCTGAGCAAACTCTTCCTTGTTCCCTCCCTGCTGTTCCCAGAACTCCGCCCACAGTGTAAGCATTACAAGTCACATCAGGTCGGGGAACACTCTGCTGGGACTCTGCTCAGACACCGTGACCCCACTCGGTGTAACCTGACACATCCAGTCACTGGGATGTTTAAAGGACACCTGATTCTGTGACAGTGTGGTTACCCTAAACCACCTGAGACATGACAACAAAGAGGAGAATCCCAGTCTCTGGCCTCAGTCCATGCTTAGGTCACCTGAATCTGGGTCAGAAGGGAAGGCTGTCCTTTAGAGGCAGAGAGAATTACTGCCTGCCTCAGTCCGTACCTATAGGGCAATGGTTTCAACCCTGGCTGGGGCATCAGAGTCACTTGGAGAGCTTTAAAAACTCAGATGATGGAGACTCCCCTGGTGGTCCAGTGGTTGAAAATCTGCCTGGCAATACAGGGGATGTGGGTTTGATCCCTGGTCAGAGAACTAAGATCCTACATGCCACAGAGCAACTAAGCCCAGGCACTGTCAACTACTGCACCTGCGCGCTCCACAGCTCGTGTGGCACGACCAGAGAGTCAGTGTGCTGAAGTGAAAGATCTCGCAACGACACAATGAAGATGCCATGTGCCACAACTAAGACTGAACACAGCCAGGTAAATAATACAATGCTTCATGGAAGGACCGTGCTTTGAACTTCTGGGAAATGATCAGGGTTCCACACAAGGAGATAAGAGAAGCTCTTTTTCCTAAGTGGTATCTGCAACCAGATCAGTCTGTTCTATAATAGCTTCCTGGCTCTCCAAGGGGTGGGAATCTATCAGGAGGCAGCTGCGCTCGGCTGCCTAACCTTCCCATGCCTTTCTCAGGGTCCCTGAACATCGGAGACACCTGCCTCATCACCAGAGAACTCAATAAAAGGTACACTTATTAAAGAAACTAGATTCAGATTCAACTAACATTTTTGGAGCTCCTTTTCTGTGGCAGGCCCTGCAGCAGACACATAACAATTGCAAGCCTGTGAGAGAGGCACTATCTCGTTCCCACTTGGGGTGCATTTCTGGAAAAAGAATGTTCATCAGAGCTTTACCCACTCATTACAGCAGTCCTCAGTGGATGTGTTCCCAACATGGTGATTTATCACCTATGATCAACATACAAATGGGTTTACTGACTGATGTATCTTCTCAAAATTTCAATTGCTCTAATCGAGTGCATGACCATGCACTGATATCTGAGGCTTATCCCTTTCAGCTGTCAAAACATCTAGCTTGTATTTTTTAAGTAAAAATATGGAACACTTCACAAATTTGCGTGTCACCCTTGCACAGGGACCATGGTAATCTCTATATCATTTCAACTTTAATATCTGAGCTGCTGAAGCCAGCACTCTAGCCTGAATTTGAATCATTAAAATAATTCCTGTTTGTCTGTCATTTGGAAAGCAATCAAACCATTTGCTGGGGATCAAAGAGTTTTAAACAAGGGACTGCGAGAGTATGCAGGTACTTTTTGGTGAAGAGCATTCCTTTTATGGAAGCTGATTAGCACTATGAGCTATAACTACATTGTCTCCATTTTTAAATGTGATGAAACTGAAGCTCAGAGAATCTCAGTAACTTGCTAAACACACACAGCTAGGACAGGGAGGGCAAGGACTTGACCCCAGGTCTTCTGATTTCTAGATCCGTGCTTTTACCCTAGTACCACTAGTGGACCTCACTAGGTCTTCTGCACGGCTATAAGCACTTATGTACAGATGTATAATTGTTGAAAATTCACATACTGTTTTTTTCAGCCACATGCAGAAATCATGGATTAAGATCCAACAGAATTTTAGGATATAATCACAAAAGTAACAAGGGCTCAGAGGGGCTTAGTGATTTGTCCAAGATCAAACAGCTGCTAAGAGGCAGAGCCTGTATTTGACCTTAGGTCTGTATGGCTCCAAATCGGAGCTCTTTTTAACTAGCTAAAGGCACACACACAGTGTACTGGAGAGGAAATCACACGAGACAGGACTCAGAAGCCAAGAATTCCTGTCTCTGTTCCAATTTTTATTAGCTAAATCACTTTGGACAAGTCCCTTGCCTTCTGCAAACTGGAAGCAATGATCTCTGATCTACTTCGCTATGAGAAATGAAGATCCAAATGGACAAAAAATATTCTGAAAATTCCTTCCATGAAACAATAGCGCATAGGAATTCACGTAGGCCAGTCAGACAGCTGTGGGCTCAAAAATTCCGACTCTGCCACTTAATGGCTTGTGTGATCTTGGACAAGTGATTTTACTTCTCATGTCTCCATTTTCTCATCTGCAAAATGGGGCTAAATCAAGTACCTACACCAAAGGGTTGTTGTGAGATTAAATGAGAGCATCCATTTATATACGGATTGGCCCACATAGAGTACAGGATGACTGAACATCAGCCACTATCACCAAAACTGTGCCTGCCAGGTTTTCAATTTCCTCAAGCACGGACTTTCTGAGCTACCACACCTGGGCAACAGTTTCCTATTACTCTCTGCCTTCGTCCTCTGGCCTTGACCCTCCTTCCCTTTCCAATATCCCTTCCCCACAGCCCATTTTAATACCCCCCTGGCAACCCCAGTGCCCTTCCCCCATTTCGGCGCCGTGTCTTACTCGACGACTTTGGCTGGGTCCCCGTGGTGCCCATAGACCAGCGCCCGGACCCGAAAAGGCTCGGCAGAGGCAGAGAAGGAGGCGGCGGCAGGCCGTCGCCGGCAGGACTCTGGAAGCAGCCTCTGCCCCAGCTGGGCCGGGGCTCGAGCCCTGCAGAGCGCCCGGCAGACCCACATGTTCCCTCCAGTCAACTCAGAGCCAGACGCTGCGAGATACGTCATCTTTCAGCGACCGCTCGCCAGTGCCCGGCACCGCCTCCCGCGTGACCACGCCCCCTCTCCCCTTTTTTAAAGGGCTGTCGCGGTCCTCCGCAGCGGGCGCTGGCGCTAGGTGAAACTCCCTGGGAAACCAGGAGTGGTCGGCGGAGGGATTTAGGGGAGTCTCGGAGACTCTGAGCCTTCCAGGGTTGAACTCCTAACAATGAACGTTAGAAATTGGCTTAAAGCTGGGACTGTGATCTGCGATTGTTGTTTGATTCAGGGGAAGATTTTCCCCTTCCCTGGCCTCAGTTTCCCCTCCCCACTATTACATCGCTCACTGTGTTCCAATGAGGCGTTATTTCATTCAATCCCCACTGTCTTCTAACTAGCGTCGGATGGCAAACCTTACTTCCCTACACTACTTACATCTACACTAAGAGTGGATGTAAGTAGATGTGGAGGTATGAGTACTGGGTTTGGAGTTAGAAGATTTAGGTTCAAATCCTAGGCTTGCCGCTTGTTAGCTTGGCCACCTCGGGCAAGTGACTGAAACTGTGAGGCAGCTTTCTCATTCCCCGTTGTTGTTGTTATTCAGTCATTCAGTCCTGTCCAACTTTTCGCGACCCCATGAACCGCAGCACACCAGGCTTCCCCGTCCTTCACTTACCTGCTGGAGTTTGCTCAAACTCCTGTCCATTGAGTCAATGATGCCATCCAATAATCTCATCCACTTGTTGTCCCCTTCTCCTCCTGCCCTCACTCATTCCCAGCATCAGGATCTTTTCCAGTGAGTCAGTTCTTCGAATCAGGTGGCCAAAGTATTTCAGCTTCAGCTTCAGCATCAGTCCTTCTAATGAATATTCAGGGTTGATTTCCTTTGGGATTGACTGGTTTGATCTCCCTGCTGTCCAAGGGACTCTAAAAAGTCTTCTCCAGCACCACAGTTCGAAAACATTAGTTCTTCAGTGCTCAGCCTTCTTTACGGCCCAACTCTCACATCTGTACATGACTACTTGAAAAACCATACCTTTGACTAAGCAGAGCTTTGAGGAAGTGTGGTGTAAACAGGTGTAACCCAGGAAAGATGCTTATCACATTATTTGTGGAAGGAAGACACAAACATAACTAAAACCCTAGTTGAATATTAGGGCATGACAGAGGGCACTTCTGGAGTCTGAAGGAGAGAGGTGTTTTGGGACTGAGGGGGTGGGGGCTCTTGGAGGAGGTGATGTTGGAGACAGTCCTGTGACTCAAAATTGTCAATATTTATGAAAACCACCTGAGGTCCCAACTCAGACCTGAATTAGAATCTTGGGGAGGGATCCAGGAAACTACGTTTTTTATATTTATTTTTTAATTTTTAAGTTAATTTTCATAGAATTTCAGATCTGTAAAATAATCACATTCTCTCTATACTTTCATCCAGATCCTCCAGAAATTAACATCATGTATAACATGTATAACAAAATGATCAAAATAAAGAAATTAACAAGTCTGCACAATCACCAAATCTTATTCACATTTTAATCAGTTATCCCTTGAATATAATTTTTCTTGTTCAGGACCCAACTCAAGATCACATGTTACATTTAGTTGCCATAATTCTTTAGGAATCTACATTTCCTTCTTTTTTGCTTTTTTTCTTTTGAATCTACATTTCTTACAAGCTCTCAAGAATTTTCCAATGCAGGTGGCCTGGGGAACAAACTTGAGAAACGCTGAACCAGGACTTAAAAGGATAAGGAAGAATTCCTTTCACTGGGTTTTATTGACCTCAAAGTTGCCAATTTAGAGCCTTTCCTCTGAGGAGGAAAAGAAAGTATCAGGTCAAAGGCCACACATGCTGCATTCTGGCAAACCTGGCTTTGAGTCCTGGCTCTGCCACTGTTTGGCGATTTGATTTTGGACAAGTCACCTGGTCTCTCTGTGTCTCCATTTCCTTATCCTTAAAATGAAGAAAACAATCTGATTCAAGATGATTGTGAACTACTATTTACGTGAAGCATTTAACACAATGTTTGGCATGAAAGCATTTGCTAACTGTTATCAGGGGTTATTGTAAAGATTAAATGAGAAATATCATCTGTAAAACACCTAGACGGGCTTACAGTACATGCTCAAAAGTGTTTGTACTTTAAACAAAGTTATTTATTTGTTTACTCATTTTTGGCTGCATAGGATCTTTTGCTGTGCTCAGGTTTTCTCCAGTTGTGGTGAGCAGGGGTTACTCTTTGTTCCAGTGCTTGGGCTTCCCGTTGCGGTGGCTTCTTTTGTTTTGTGGAGCACAGGCTCTAGGCGCGTGGGCTTCAGTAGATGCAGTTCGTGTGCTGAATTGTTGTGGTGCACAGGCTTGGTTGCTTCACCACATGAGCAATCTTCCCAGGCCAGGGATTGAACCCTTGTCCCCTGCATTGGCAGGTGGATTCTTAACCACTGGACTTAGATTATTAACCACTGGACTACCAGAGAAGCCCCCACTTATTTTTATTATTAGAGAAAATTAGTGTTGCATAGTGGGAGGAAGACTTGGTCCCACAGTACACACACACACACACACACACACACACACACAGACACACACACACACACACACTGCCTTGCCTATCTTCTATTTTCACAGTGACCCCCAGTTCTATTCCTGTTGGAAGACTCCCTAGGTGACATTGAGCTGTTGATTCTATCTTCTTTATGAAACTGGATCCTCTGAGTTCCCTGGGCAGCTCATCCAGGAAGCCTGGAGAGTCACCCAGCCTCACCCAGCCGGTCTTCCTCTCTGTGGGCTGGATGTGGTCCTCTGTCCGTCATGATAGCCCTCATTTTTGGCCCAGGACATCAGTTCTTGTTTGAACTATGTCAACAATCTTCTTCCTAACTGAAATCCTCTCCCTTCTCTCTCTCTCCATTTCCTTCTTTCTCAGGCCTCCAGAATTACTTTCTTTTTTTAAGAAAAAGACCAGATTTTGTTGTTCCCTTGCTTAAAATCCTTCCATGATTCCTCAATACTCAGGGAGAACCAGAAGCTACAGTTCTTTGTATTATAAAACTGTGAACTATTGATATATTAAACTTAAACTTGTAAACAAAACTATGGTTCTATGCTAATTTTATCATTCTCTCACACTACAGACATGTTTTAAAATCTTCAGAAAAATAGATGGAGGAAAAACACCTTAAAATAACAAAAAAAATTTCTACTCATTGTAATTAATCTACCTTCTTGCGAGTTAGAAAAACATGACTGGGACTTCCCTGGTGGTCCCGTGGCTAAGACTCTGCACTTCCAATGCAGGGGGCCTGGGTTCAATCTCTGGTCAGGGAATTTTAAGTTCCCACATGCCACAGTTAAGAATTTGAGTGCTGCAACTAAAAGATCCCCCATGATAAACAAATAAATGAATATTAGGAAAAAAGAGAAAAACATGACTGTGGTTTTAATTCACATGTAGCATCCCTCAGCTTGACTTGAGGACCATTTGGGCTTCCTCAGGGGCACCATTTGAGAACCACTGATTGAGGGAACCAGATCCAATTGTCCTGCTCTTACATTCAAGACCCTTTGTCCCTCGACTTCCACACTTTCTTTATTTTCTGCTGTTGGACCATCCAGAGATTACGATGCAACCATACCTGACACCAAGCTTTCCCAGTATTTCCATGTCTTGTGCCCTTATTCAGGCTGTTCCTTCTGCCTGAAATGCTCTTCCTTGTGTTGCCTATCTAGGAAACTCCAGGCTCAGGTATCACTTCTTTGATGTTGTTACCCCCCCAGGCTGAGGCAATTCTGGTGCCTTTGTGTTTTCTTTGGGCTGGTGTTATGACCTTTATTTCTGTGCCCATTTCCCCCTCCAGGCAAGAGTAGGGCCACGTTTAGTGCATCTCCATGACACCAGCACCCAATATGGGGCTTGGCACAGGTTAGGTGTCATGAATATTCCATGAGTTGAAAGTAATTGAATTTCCTCATGGCCTGAGCCTATCGGTGGTAGCATCTCCTTTTCCCTAGATTTGGGCTTGTCACTTCAGGTCAAGACTTTCCGTTTCCCTTCCTTCTTCTCTCAAGGTTTAGAGAAGCCTGTGGTCTTTTTCAAGTGGAGCAGAATGTTCTCTTTTCATCTCTCCATCTATTACTTGTGTCCTTTTCTCCTTCCAGCTCAATCTCTGCCCGTAGTCTTCCTCTGCACAAAGAGGGCTGTGGAATCAGTCTGACCTAGGTCTGAGCTCTGGACCCACCATTTTTAGCTGTGTGACCTTGGGCAAGTGTCTTATGCTTTCCGAGACACCCAAAAAGCTTTTCTGCATTTCTCGGTTTCCACATCCCCCCCAAATGGGACTAGAGGTAAACTCCTGCCACGGGGCTTCTGCAACTGTCCTCTGCGGCAGCACCCCTGCCTGGTTGCTTCTTCTTTTTCATCAGATTTTTCTCCTTGAGTTTCCTTTTCTGGATGGTCCTTTCTGTCTCTTCTCTGTGTGTTTGCTGTTGGTCTCTCCCGGGAAAATGTAAGCTTCACGAAGGCAAGAACCGTGTCTGCATGCGTTCATCCATTCAATATTTCTTGAGTTCTGACTATAGGCCAGATACCAAGCAGTGGGATATAAGACAGAGTCCTTGCCTTTAGGGAGCTCGTGTTCTAAAGCTGCAGACACACAATGAATATGCCATACGAGTAGGTGCCTCCATTTAAAATGGCAATAATCCCCTTCCCCCTACTGTTTCTCTCCACTTCTTTCTTTTATTTATGGATGGCTGTGCTGGGTCTTCATTGATGCGCGTGTGCTTTCTCTAGCTGCAGTGAGCGGGGGCTTACTCCTCAATGTGGTGCGCCGGCTTCTGATTGCAGAGGCTTCTGCTGTTGCAGAGCACAGGCCCGAGGTGCTGGGTCACAGTACCTGCAGCACGCAGTCTCAGCAGTTGTGGTGCACAGGCTTAGTTGCTCCTTGGCATGTGGGGTCTTCCTGGACAAGGGAATGAACCGTGTCTCTTGTATTGGCAGATGGATTCTTAATCACTGCACCACCAGGGAGGTCCCATCTCCCCCATTTCTCCAGTATACTACTGTCTCACACACCAGAGAATTTGCTTTTTTTTTTGGTTGTTTATTGTTCTTGTCTTTGCATTGGAATATAAGCTCCATGAGGGCAGGGATTTTATTCTGTCTTATATCTTCACTTTGGCTTAGAGTAACTGTTGGACAGATAAATTGGTATCTAGTGTTTGTTGATTTGCTCCATACGGAGACAGGCCTCAGCTTCTATTCAATTCAAGCCAGAAGTCTTTGATTCAAGTCTCGGAGCTGCTGCATACTACACGTAATCTTGGAAAAGTCACTTTCTCTCTCAGTACCTTAATTTTCTCAACTGTGTCATGGGAAAAATAGTGGTAAAGATTAAATGAGTCCATACAGGTGAAACACAGAGAAGGCACCTGGTCTTATGTAGAAATGGACAACTAGTTTGTAGTCATTGTACAAGGGTTTATACTGGGCAGAGGCCCAAATGTACTTAACCTGTGTAGCCCAGAGATAGACTAGAATCAATGAGAGTCAGTAAGGGGGGTAGATTTCATGGCATGACGAGAAAGAACTTTTTAAAAGCCAGCCAGCATAGCAAGGAGAAATAGCTGAATCCATTATTACAGCTGGAGACTTCAACAGCTCTCTCTCAGAAATAAACATGTCCAGCAGGCAGAAACTCAGGGAAGACATAATTAAACTCCACAACACCATCAATCAACTAAAGATAAAGGTCATCTAAAAACTACTTCAGGGACTTTTTTGATGGATTGGGGGCTAAGACTCTGAGTTCCCAGTGCAGGTGGCCAGGGTTTGATCTCTGGTCAGGGAACTAGATCCCACATGCCGCAACTAAATAAATAAAGACTACTTCATCCAACAACAGCAGAGTACACAGTGTTCCCAAGATCACATGGAATTTTTACCAAGATAGACCACTTATTGGACCATAAAACACAACTTAACAAACTTGAAAGAAAAGAATCATACAGTGATTGCTCTCAGATCATAGTTGAATTAAACTAGAAATAATAACAGAGAGTTGAAAAATCCCCAAATACTTGGAGATTAAATAACATACTTCTAAAAAACACATGGGTCAAAGAAATCTCAAGAGGAATTTAAATTTTTTGACATATTAATAAATGAAAACTAAATGAAAATGAAAACACAACTTATCAAAATTTGTGGGATGCTGGGTAAGCAGTGCATAGAGGGAAATTTATAGCACTGAATGCATCTATGAGAAAAGGAAAAAGATCTGCAGTTAATCATCTAAACTTCTGTCTTAAGAAACTAGAAACAGAAGAGCAAATCGAATGCCAGGGAAGCAGGAAAATAATAAAAATTAGAGCTGAAATCAGTGAAATGAAAAATAGGAAATCAATAGAGAAAAATCAACCAAACCAAAAGCTGCTTCTTTGAAAAGATTAATAAATTGATAAGTCTCTAGCCAGACTAGGAAAAGAAGAGAAAGGACACATTACTAATATCAGAAATGAAAGGGGGGAGACATCACTACAGACCCCATGGACATTAAAAGGATGATAAAGGCCAACAAAAGTCCATCTAGTCAAAGCTGTGGTTTTTCCAGTAGTCATGTATGGATGTGAGAGTTGGACTATAAAGAAAGCTGAGCACTGAAGAATTGATGCTTTTGAACTGTGGTGCTGGAGAAGACTCTTGAGAGTCCCTTGGACTGCAAGGAGATCCAACCAGTCCATCCTGAAGGAAATCAATCCTAAATATTCATTGGAGGGACTGATGCTGAAGCTGAAACTCCAATACTTTGGCCACCTGATGCGAAGAACTGATTCATTGGAAAACATTCTGATGCTGAGAAAGATTGAAGGCGGAAAAAAAAAAAAAGAAAGATTGAAGACGGGAGGAGAAGGGGAAGACAGAGGGTGATGAAATGGTTGGTGGCATCACCGACTCACTGGACATGAGTCTGAGTAAATTCCGGGAGTTGGTGATGGACAGGGAGGTCTGGCGTGCCTCAGTCCAATGGGCTTGCAAAGAGTTGGACACGACTCAGCGACTGAAGTGAACTGAACTGAAAGGAATACTACGAACAGCTCTAAAAGCTAGCGTTTCCAAGACCCCATCGCTTACCCTTGGTAGGGGATGAGCTCCCTGTCCTTGGAGATAAATATGGATGCGCACTGAAAGGGATCGAGGTAGAGGGGATTCTAGCATTGGGTTGGACCGAGAGGCTCTGTGTCCCTGGGTCTCTGTCCCGGAGAGCTGTGTGCGAGCGAGGCACGAGCAATGAGAAGAGGAGTGGATCTGCTCTCCTAAGAATGTCGGTGCCGGGTGGGTTCAGAGGCGGGTGGGAAGCCAGGCCCCGCCCGGGACCGCCAGGCAGGGGTCCGGGAGTGGGGGCGGGGCGCGTCAGGGCCGCGGGCGACCGGACTGGGCAGGGGCGCGCGCGGCTGCCAGTAGGGGGCGCCTCGAGACCGAGGAACGCGCCGCCGAGCCTGACGTCAGCGCCCCGCTTGCTTGGGCTCCCGCTCTGGACTCGGCGCCAGTCCCGCTCGGCGCCGCGCCGCTTCGCTCCGGCTCTGGCTCGCCGTGGGCTCGGCTCGGGCTCCGGCGGCGGCGGCGGCGGCGCCCCCCCCGCGCCGGGCCCCGGGGCAGGCGGCGGCGCACCATGGCCCGCGCCCAGGCTCTCGTCCTGGCGCTCACCTTCCAGCTCTGCGCACCCGAGACCGAGACTCCGGCAGGTAAGTGCGCGTCGGTCGGACCCAGTTTGCCCCGCCGAGCCCCGGCTGCCGGTGGCGTATCTCCAAAGAAAGTGGGAGTGTTGGGTGACCGGACGTGGCGAGCTTGCTCCCGGTGTGTCTAGAGTGTTGATCGTGTGCTCAGGGGGTTGTGTGCCTGCGAATGTGTCCTGAGGGATGTGCAAGAAAAGGTGCTGTGTGTGCTGTGTGTCCACGAGTGTGTTGGGGTGAATGTTGTGTGCATCAAGGCATGGGGTGTGCGCCGAGTGTCGTGTCTGCCTCTGTGTAGTGTGTGTGTGGGGCCAAGTAGGATTTTATGTCTGTTGTGTGTCCATCCGAGTTCGGTTGTGTGGCAGGAGTTGCCTCGGCTGATGTGTTGCGTTTGTGGGCATCTGTGTGTGCCCTAGCCCGGAGTGCTGTTTCTTGTGTGTCCGAGAATGGCTTCTGTGTTTTGTGTTCTGCGTGTGGCGAAGAGTGCTCTGTGGATTCTGCCCGCGTGTGGAGCAGAGGACGCGTGTGCGATGTGTGTGCTTGTGAGATCCGTGTACGTGTGTGAAGGCGTGGGAACGGATCCGGAACGAGTGTGTCCGCGCGCCGTGTGCGCGATGTGTACGTGTGTCTGGGGCCGGTGGTGTGCTCCGCCGGGGGCTGCGTGGGTCCCAGCGAATGCCGAGTGTGCCGGGAATGCGTGTGTAGGAGCGTGTCTGGAGCGGATGTGAGTGTGTTCGTGCAAGCTGGCTGCGTGTCCAGGAATGTTGCGAGTGTGGTCCGCGCCTGGGCCACGGCTGAGTGTGTGCCCCGGGCCGGGGCCGCCCGAGGGGGCGGTGCAGGTTGTGTTGTGTGTGTGTCCCTCGGGTGTGCGCGTGGGGCGCGCGGGCCCCGGAACAAGTTGTCCTGGCGGCGCCCCGTTGCCTCCCCGGTCGGGCCGGGCCTGAGGCTTGGCAGCGAGGGATGGGGGCCCGGCGGCCGCCGACTCCGACATGTCGGGCTGTTTGTTGTTTCGCAAGTTCAGCGCGGCGCTGGCTGGTGGCGGATCCGAGACGGCGCCGGGTCTGCGGGGCGCCGGGGCCGGGGCCCGGAGGGCCCAGCGCGGGGTGGGGGCGGCCGCGGGGCGCGCCGGGGCCGGCGGGAGGGGAGGGCCGTGCGGCCGGGCGATCGTGCGGGGACCCGGCCGCGGCTGCACCCAGGCGGCGGGGCGGCGTGGGGGGTGCGTCCGGGTGGGCCGGGCCTGACTCTGGGCGGCCGGACGGCGCCCCCTCTGGTTGCGCGCGGGAGGCGCCGCGGACGCCGGGGTCTCCTGGGACACCCCCCTCCGTCGACTCCGCAACTTTGTGCGGCCTCCCCGCTGGCGGGGACGGCGGGGTGTGAGTGTACGCGTGTGAGCGTGTGTCTCGGTGCTTCTGGGTGCCGTGTGACCGCGCTGTCTCTCTGAGTGTGTTTCGGAGAGTGGAGTCTTTCGGAGGTGTGTTGTGTGTGTGTGTCTGTGTGTGAAGTTGTACGTGTGATCGCGTTTCTGAATGTGTGTATCCAGAGCTGTGGCTGTATATCCGTATGTGCTGTGGACCGTGTGTCGGCGGCGGCTGTGTGTGTTCATGTGTCTGTCCCCGCCTCCCCCACCCCCGATCCTACCCGGAGGCCTGGGATGCCACACTGGGGGCCCTCTCCTGCGGAGTTGCGTCTGATGGCCTTTCTGGGGCGGGGGTGGGCCTCAGCATCCCCGCCCCCTCTGGTTGGGCGGCTCCTGTCTGGTACCCGGGGCGCCCGAGTAACGGGGAGACGCCCCAGACGGGTTTCCGAGCCGAGACACAGGCAGAGCCACCTCGGCCCCAGGGAGCCTCCTTTAGGCCGCCGGTCTCCGAGAACTGGCCTCTCCGGATCGCATTTGCTGCCCTGCCGCCCCCTCCGGCCTCTCGGGCGGAGCTCCCAGAGTGCCCGCGGCCTCTCCCGCCACTGACTCTAAGGTCAGCCGGACCCTGCGACCCCAGGCCATCGCGCACAGCTTTAGCTTTGACACCTGAGCGCCAGAGAGGACCCCTAAGGCGACCTCCCTCCTTATCTTCCCCCAACCCTTACCCCTGTCCTGCAGCGACTTTGCCCCCTCCCCCACTCTGAGATCAAACCGAGGGTATTACATGCTTTCCCATCTTTACCTCCATCACCTTGATTCTGAGAACCCTCAGATGTGCCCCCCCCCCGCCCCTTCTAACAGGGGGGACTGTCCACGGCTGAGGTTGAGGACTGAGATCTTGAGCCAGTTGCTTCCATTCCTGGGCCCCGGTTTTCTGCTCTGTCCCACGGGCTTCATGATAAAGGTGTATGGTACTTGGTAGATTGCAAAGTAAGCCTGTCTGTGAGTGTCAAGGAACAAAAGACGGTTTTGAGGATGGCTACAGAGCCTCAGAGGCTGTGATTTGCAGCCAGGGGGACCTGGGTTCAAATTTGCCTCTGCCACTTGCTATCCTCATGTCCTTGGGCAAGTCATGTCTCTTCCACAGTTCCTGACACCTGTAGCTATTACTGTTGAGCTTCATTCAGAAGCCCTGAGTAGAAGGGGTATGATCTCCCCGCGTCCCCGAACTGGTTTGAGTCAGCCCAGCTCCCTGAAAGGGCCTCCTGAGTCCCCCCTCCCTCCAAAGGGTGGGTGGTGATGTCTCTGAGCCATGCAAATCTGGCAGTAATTTATTCCATTGCGTTCTAGCTCATTTTGTCCTTTTGGTTGCTGGCGCTGTGGACAGCAGGAATGAGGGAGAGGCTGCCCAGTGGTTTCAGGTTGGGCAATAAAGGCTTGTCTGGGCATCTGGCCCTTCTCCCTGGGTTGGGGGAGGGACTCAGCAGGAAGACGTGAGAGTGGCCACAGTGGGGGGTACTGAGCTCCTGGGCGGCTCCGGTGCCAGGGAAAATCCAGGGTGGATGCCCTGCTTCCAGGAGTGCCGCCGTCCTGCCATGCTTTCATCAGCTAAGCCAGACCAGGGTGGGGGGTGGCTGGTCACGCAGGACTGGGCTAGCTAGGGTTGTTGGGGCAGCCTCGTGCCCTCCTTTTTCTTTCAAAACCCTTCCCTCCTCCAAGTTGTTCTCCTGCATCCTGATGCACCCGACCCTTATGCTGTCTCAGGATCTCTCTCATCTGTCCCCTTCTCTCCATCCTTACCCATCTTGCATGTGCAGGCAGGC
The DNA here is from genome assembly GCF_963930625.1 of Muntiacus reevesi. Classification (NCBI taxonomy): domain Eukaryota; kingdom Metazoa; phylum Chordata; class Mammalia; order Artiodactyla; family Cervidae; genus Muntiacus; species Muntiacus reevesi. The sequence goes on from NC_089251.1 coordinate 113,410,912, forward strand.
TCCAGCCTCTTCCTTCACCCTTCCCTCCATAGTGTCAGGGATCTTCCTAAAACACATTTGAAAGCCTGGTTTGAAACCTTTTGAAAGCTCACCATTACCTCCCAGTTAAGTCTCTTCCCCAGGTCCTCTTGCCTGCTCTGACCCCTGCCTGCCTGTCCAGTCCCATCAGCTTTGTGCTCTTTGCCTTCCATCCTATGCTCTGACCAGTTTAACCCACCTCCCAATACCCACTAAATGCCCATTGCCCTCCATCTTCTCTCTGGGCCTTTGGACAAGCTGTATTTTCTCCCCAGAACTCTCTAACTCCACCTCCTCATTGAGTGAATTCCTGCTCCTCCTTCAGGTTTTAGCTTAGACATCACCTCCTCTCTGAAGCCTTCCTTGGTTCCTCCCTCTTCTAGTCCAAGAAGGGAGGAGGGGGTTGATTGGATTTTTCGTAGCACTGTAATTATTGTAATTACAGTTTATTGGTCCTTTCTCCCTTAGAGACCTTGAGCTCTGTGGGGATAGGGACTGGGTATTTAGCTCATTTTTGGATCTTAACTGCTAGGTTCAAGGCCTGGCCTACTCCTGATGAGTAAATACACCAGGCAGGAAAGAATGAGTGATGTCCAGGGGGTCAAGTTCTGAGCTGGAGATGCCAGATGGGGGCGCACCAACTCCACTGAAAGTAGAGATTGAAGAAATAGGTTTCCCTCCAGGAATCTGGAAAATTCTGCTGGGGGGGATGGTGTTGTATGATAAGGCCGCACAGAGCGTGTCATCTGGGAACTGGGAGTTGGAGAGTTCATCTCTCTGCCGGGCAGCCCCCCGCCCCCCGCCGCTGTCCGCCACCCCCTCTCCCACAATCACCCTTGCCCCCCAGCGGCTAGCAGGGTCTGTTGTCACTCCTGTCTCAGCTCTTTGTCCTGGAGGCTCGGCAGTTGGTGAGACGCCTCAGAGTCCCAACCGTCACTGAGCGTCGGTCTGGGGAGGAGGGGGAGGGCCCTGTGGGGGGAGGGCGGGTGTTCCCTCAATCCTCTGTCCTCCTCTCAGCCTCTGTCCTGGCTGCCCCTGAACCCAGGAATTGGGGAGTGCTGCTCCCCGTGGTGACCCTGCAGGTGGGGTTTGGGCGGGGGCTGGGGGAGGTGTGTGTGGGTGTCACCCTGACATCTGGACAGTCAGAGTGTGTGTGTGTGTGTATTTGTATTTGTGTGTGGCTGTGATTGTATGATCATAGCCTGGGGCACAAGACGTATGTGTGGCTTCTCAGGGGGTCTGGCCATCTGGTCACCCTGTGTGGCAGGATCTGAATTCCGAGTCGGGAGGCGACCAGCTGCTCTGATCCTGGGGAGCCTGATGCTGGGTGTCCGGGTATCCATGTGTCAGATCCCTGGAGTTTGGGTGCAGAGCTGTTTGGGTGGGTGACGTCTCAGGATCTGGGCGTGGGTGTCCCAGGAGGAAGGATCAGGGTGTGTCAACATAAGAATATCCCAGTGTCTCTGGATCGGAGGTGGGTGTACCCCGGTGACTGGGAGTCCTCAGGTTAATGGGTGTGGGGGACTGTAGCTGCCTTGTGCCTGGCTGCGGGGCTGCCCAGATGCCTGGGTGTGGGTGCCCGCGTGTCTGGGTCTGGGGTATCTATGTATCCAGCAATGGGGTGCGCCTGTGTTGGAGTATCTAGGTGTTGGTGGGCTTGGCTGTAGGGTACCCTGTGGTCAGTGTGTCTAGGAGTATATTTAGGTGTCTGCATCTCCAGGAAAGGGGTGTGCGTGTTTGGGTGGGCAGGGTCCGTGTGGTTGTGCCCTGTTGTGGACCAGGGCCTGGGCCTGTGCCCACCCAGCCTGTGATGCTGCCTTCCAGGGGGCCGACCTCCTGATCTTCAGACAGCCCCCAGTGCCAGGGCCCTCTGGAGGAAGCCCCTGCGGTTCTGCTTCTCAATGGATGGTCACTAGAACTTTATCAAATGGTGGGAACGTTCTCTACCTGCACTCTCCGGTTTGGTGACTGCTTCTTCGCAGGTGGCTGTTGATTTGCTTATTTTTTGTCTACACTGGGTCTTTGTTTTGGTGCATGGACTCTTCATCGCGGCTTGCGGGCTTCTCTCTAGTTGCCTGGTGCTGATTTCTCTAGTTGCTCCAGGGCATGTGAAATCTTAATTCCCCAAGCAGGGATTGAACCCACATTCTCTGCATCGGAAGGCAGATTCTCAACCACTGAGCCAGCGGGCAAGTCCCTGGCTATTAGATTTTAATTTAAATGAACATTCAGTCCCTCAGTCTCACCCCCAGATTTTGAGTCCTCAAGAGTCGCCTCTTGCTAGTAACTATTGTATTGGTCAGGTTGTGTATTGGTCAAGAGCATCTCCATCACAGCAAAAAACTCCATGTACATTGTTGGTCTAGAGGTTCAAGGCCTACAGCATCTTTAGTGAGGCCTGGACACCTCACCAAGTGGACGGACTGTCACTTTGTGGCCACTGAAGAAGGCTTTTCCGAATCCACATCCCCTTCTCTGCAGCCCCTTCATTCCATGCTTGGACCATTGTAGCGGCCCCCGCGTTGGTCTCCGTTCTGTCGTCTGCCTGCTTCTACCATCCTGGGATCTGAATGGCCTCTCAGGCAGACATAGGATGCTGACACTCCCTTGCTCTAAGCTGAAGGCTCTCGAGCGCCCAGGGACCAAAGCCTGAGATGGCAGAGAAGACCCCGTACGACCCAGTCCCTGCTCTCCGTGACGGCTTTGTGTTTATACCTCTCCTCCCCTGACCCCGCTCCGCCCTGTCCGCCTTTGGCTCCAGGCTCACCAGGCCAGTGTTGATCCCAGAACCCACCAGGCCCTTTCACACCTCTCTTCCTTTGCACATGCTGTGCCTTCTGCCAAGAATGCCCTTCCCACCTGCCTCAGTTCCTGGAAGCCTGCCTTCTTGCTCAGCTTTCAGAGTTCAGCTCTGATGTCACTTCCCCAGGGAAGCCTTCTCAGACCCTTTCCGGCACGGTTGACCAGGTTTCTCCCACAGTGCACATGATTCAGTGGGCTGCAGCCTTTCCCATCTCCTTGCCCACTAGGCTGGGAGGAAGGGCTGGGTCAGTGGTGAAGAATCCGCCTGCGATGCAGAAGACACAGAAGATGTGGGTTCTGTCCCTGGGTCAGCAAGATCCCCTGGAGAGGAGCATGGCAACCCACTCCAGTATTCTTGCCTGGAGAATCCCATGGACAGAGGAGCCTGGCAGGCTACAGTCCATAGGGTTGCAAAGAGTTGGACATGACTGAAACTGCTGAGCACGCACACATGCACGCATATGGGAGGGGAGGAAGGATTGGGAGAGGGAAATTGGGAAGGCGTGTTGAGATGTTTGATGGGCAAGATCACAGCCAGGGATGGAATGACAGCTTGGGGTGGGGAACCATGAGGGGGGATGGGAGATAACCTGCAATAAAGCTATATCGGGGGGATAGGGACAGCTGGGAATGAGGGGACAGGTGGTGTTGGGGGGACAGCTGAGGGTGGGGGAATAGATGGGGGATGGCTAGAAGGGGAAGTGGGACAGCTGAGGGACAAAAGGTGACAACTGGAAAGTATGAGAAACCTCTTTGGACAGGATGGGGGGGTCTCATCTGAGAGGGTGGGCCATGCATTGCTCTGGATGTGTGCATGTGGGTGTTTCTGCGTGTGTGTGTGTGTACCTAGAGTGTAGTGGTGAAGTGTGGCTTAGGAACCACACCATCTAGGTTCTGATCCTGGCTCTCCCACTGCTAGCCACGTATCCCTTGGGCAAGTTGCTTGACCTCTCTGACCCTTTAGTGTTCTCATCTGTGAGAGGAGAGATGATAATGGAACATACTGCATGGGACTGCGGTGAGGATGTCTTTTATACACGTACGTATATAGTTTAGAACAGGTTCTGGCATGTGGTAAGCCCTGGGTGTGCTAAACTGTTATTAAGTGTGTGTGTGTGTGTGGAACAGCATCCTATGTGCTCAGAAAAGCTTGTTTTTGGCTTCTGATGAAATCCAGGCTTGGGAGGGGGGATGGTGGCGGGGCAGCTGGAGGGAGGATCCAGGTTCACTGGGTCTGGGAAGCCTCTCGCCCGCTTCCCTCCCTGTTCATCCCACTTCCCACCCACCCGGTGCCAGGGCCTAATCCAATAGGTGTCCCTCTCTGTCTCTCTCTTCCCCTGCCCCGCACTGCCCAGCCCCGGGCTGGGGGCCAGGGGATGTGCTTTAATTGTCCAAAAGCTTTTCAGCAGAATCTGAATTCATTGTTTGCCTGCCAGCGAGCTGGGGCCCTGCTCAGATAGAAATACCTGGACCGTGTGCTCAGTTCTGGCTGCCCGCCCCGTGAGTGGTGGTGGCTTCATCCTGTGCCCTTGGAGAGTCAGTGGGGTGGAAGATGCTGGGGATGGGAGATGAGAGAGGGGGAAGCCCGCAGGGTGGATGGGGTCTCAGCCCCCAACCCGTAGGGTGGCCAACCCAGCCTGGCAGAGCTGTAGACGGAAGGGTTTTCTGGGGTCTGGGCTCCCCTGCTGTCCAGATCATCATGGGAGGCATGTGCCACCTCTTGACCCCACGCTAAGAACTGCCCTGCATCACAGCCCTGGACTGCTCTGGCTGTGTGCTCTCTGGGGCTCCTGGACCCATCTCCTCAGGGCTAGGCCACTATATTTCATCCATGCATGGCTCCGCATCTCAGCCCTACGCTGCGTGGCTGCACTCTGTGAGTTTCCGTGCTGCATGGACTGTGTGGACTTGCGTGCGTGTCTGTTTGCTCCATCTGCAGGGTCCCGCTGGGCTGTGTGCTGTCGTCGCGCTGCCTTTTGTGTCTCTGCGGCTCTCTTCTGTGTCTCCCTGTGCTGCATGACTGTCGGGCGACAGTGAGTGTCAGGCTTGTGGCCTCTCCTGGAATCGGGCATGGTCCCTGGCCACACATCCCTGGACTGTGCCAACAGATGGCGCGCTACCACGACACTGCCTCTGCGTCACGTGGCCTCTGTAGGTGTTGCCTGGTCGCCGTGGGCATCTGTACTGCATCGGGGATGGGCGGGAACAGCCTGTCTGCGGTCCCCCGTCCTGCTGTCCCGGGACAGCATCCCGTGCCAGCACGGCACGTCTGTCCCGTTGCTTCACTGCGCTGCGCCTTCTCCTGGGCCGGCCCTGCACCCTGCCTCACTGCTGCTCTAAAGCCGCCCCTGTGTTATTTCGGCCTTTCCCTGTAGAGCCACTGAGGTGTCAGCCGCTGTCCTTCCCGGGGTTCTGTAGGCAGCCCCAGATGAGCAGCAACGTCTTTGCTTCAAGCGGCTTCACTGCAGGTTTCTTCTGACTCCCACTGCATGCTGCCTGAAGTTGGGAGTGAAACTGCAGCTCGAGGCCACGTTGCTGGGCTCTGGACTGGTGTGGGTTTTTACCTGCATTACCTTTGCAAGCACCGGGTGATGCATTTGTGCCCTGCACGCCTTCACTGCCCTGGGCCTCTGCCTTGCACTGTACCTGGTCACCTGTTCGGGCGCTCTACTGGGTTTCAAGATCCAGAGCGTTTGCACCGAATTCCCTGTTCCATCCGGTGTCTTCACGACATTCCATTTCGGTGCCACTTTCTCGTCCTGCTCTCGAGTCTACACTTTCTGTGCTCCTTGGGACTGTGTGGAGTACCCAGCACTTCCTTCTGCACTGCACAATGTCCTTCTCTTTGCCAAATCTCTCTGTGTTAAGCCTGCCTCCTCTAGACATCCTTTGGGTGAGAATTTATGAACCGCCTGTTATGTGCCAAGCCTAATGAAGCTTAGGCAGACCCCCTTGGTGTTCTTCTATACACCTATCCCTTGGGGCCCAATGCCAGCCCAGTGTAACCCTAAGTGACTCACTGGTGCACCGTACCTCCGAGCAGCTCTGGGTCCTGGGCACGATGGATGGGGCACCTCTCCACTGCGTCACGGCACCGGCCAGTCCTGCGTGCTGTGTCTGGTGCCGTGTGAGGCCTGTGCACCCTGGCTCTGCCCCCATGCCCTGTGTAACTGCATTCCGCCTTGGCGCAGCGTGGAACTGCTGCCCTGCAGCCCAACACCCACACTGGGGTCACGCAGTCCTCTCTCTCCATGGGACCATTAGCAATCCACGTCTTTGCACTGCACGTGTTCATTCATGCACAGCCCTCTGCCTCTCTACTCTGCACTTAAAAAAAATTATTTTAAAATATTTTGGCCACGCCACGTGGCATGTGGGGTCTTAGTTCTCTGACCAGGGATCAAACCCACATCCCCTGCATGGGAAGGGTGGGGTCTTAAGCACTGGACTGCACTGTGGTTTTCTGTGACACAGGGTGTCTGCACTACCGGAGTCCATGGACTCTTTGCCTACTGAACCTCTGCACAGAACAGCCCTCCCTTCAGCCCTTTGCCTCTGGAGTCCAACCTTGCCCCATGTCTTCCCCTTCAGTTCAGTTCAGTCGCTCAGTTGTGTCTGACTGTTTGCGACCCCATCGACTGCAGCTAGGCTTCCCTGTCCATCACCAGCTCCCGGAGCTTACTCAAACTCATGTCTATTGAGTTGGTGATGCTATCCAACTATCTCATCCTCTGTCATCCCCTTCTCCTCCTGCCTTCAATCTTTCCCAGCATCAAAGTCTTTTCCAGTGAATCAGTTCACATCAGGTGGCCAAAGTATTGGAGTTTCAGCTTCAGCATCAGTCCTTCCAATGAATATTCAGAACTGATTTCCTTTAGGATGGACTGGTTGGATCTCCTTGCAGTCTAAGGGACTCTCAAAAGTCTTCTCCAACATCATAGTTCAAAAGCATCAGTTCTTCAGTGCTCAGCTTTCTTTATAGTCCAACTCTCACATCCATACATGACTACTAGAAAAACCATAGCCTTGACTAGACAGAACTTTGTTGGCAAAGTAATGTCTCTGCTTTTTAATATGCTGTCTAGGTTGGTCATAGCTTTTCTTCCAAGGAGCAAGCGTCTTTTAGTTTCATTTCTTCCCCTTACATTAACAATATGACAGCCCTGCTGTTAATTTCGGGGCTTGCTGTGCTTTTGACTCAGGAGTTGGGGAGTAGGTCTAGCCGAAGTTTCCTCTGCTATAGCTGACTTCCTTCTCTTCTCAGTAGAGATGGAAGGATGCTGGCACCGTTGGGTTCTGTATTGGCTCCGTAGGGGGTAAAGCTCAGCTTTCTCACCCTGTGTCCTGGCCCTGGGTAATCTTCTTGGTTGCAGCTCTGCTGGATGCTGTGTGATTAGAAAGTGGGCATATTGCTGCCAGCCCTGCCCTTGATTAATCAGTCACCAATTATTTAGGGCTCTGGAGAGCGGCACCAGGGAGCCCTAGCTGAGGTCTGGCTGTGTTGATCTGGGCCAGGAGAGCAGTGAAGTGGGCTGGGCCAGGTTTCTGGACTGGAGTCATGGTCTTTGAGTCTGGGTGAGGTTGGTCAGGATCAGAAGAAGTTTTGATATTTATATAAAATGGAATATTCAGTTCAATCGCTCAGTCATGTCCGGCTCTGCGATCCCATGTACTGCAGCATGCCAGGCTTCCCTGTCCATCACCAACTCCCGGAGCTTGCTGAAGCTCATGTCCATTGAGTCAGTGATATCATCCAACCATCTCATCCTCTGTCATCCCCTTCTCCTCCTGCGTTCAATCATTCCCAGGGTCTTTTCCAATGAGATATTAATCAGCTATAAAAAGGAACAAATTTGAGTCAGTTGAACTGGGGTGGATGAATCTAGAGCCTGTTATGCAGAGTGAAGTAAGTCAGAAAGAGAAAAATAAATATCTTATATTAATGTATATATAAGGAATCTAGAATAATGGTACTGACGAACCTATCCTCAGGGCAGGAATAGAGACAGATGTAGAGGGTGGACTTGTGGACTTAGTAGAGGAAGGAGCGGGTGGGATGAACTGAGAGAGTAGCACTGAAATATATAAATCACCATGTGTAAAATTGATAGCTAGTGGGAAGTTGCTTTATAACACAGGGAGCTCAGCCTGGTGCTCTGTGATGACCTAGAGGGGTGGGATGGTGGGGGGAGGCAGATTCAAGAGGGAGGGATGTGTTAATATGTATACTTATGACTGATTCATGTTGTGGTACAGCAGAAAGCAACACAACTTTATAAAGCAGTTATCCTTCAATTAAAAATAAATTAGAGAAAAAGCAACCGGCTGGGATGGTGCAGTCAGTAAGTCCAGCCTTGGTTGGTATTCTACTGTGCACAGGGCTTGGGGATGGTGTTCAAAGGCAAAAGAGACCTCAAGAAGGGAGGAGGTGGAGGTTAGACAGGCCTGAGATGGAGCTATTGTTGGGATGGAGAACATGGGATGGGGCTAGGTTGGGCAAGAATGTCCAAGGGTGAGTCTGTGTTGGTTCTAGGGTTGTGTTGGGCTACCCAGAAAGGGGGGGTGGCTTCAGATGATGGCATGAACCAGTGTCATCCTTGGGGCTGTATCTGAGTTCCCCAGGCCGGGTTGGGGCTATGCCAGGGGTAGGGTATGAGGCCAACCCCTACAGTTGAAATCCGTCGGGAGGAGTTTTGTTTCTCCTGGGGCCATCCCTTGGGAACTGAATGTTCTATTGACAAACCAAAGGGAACAAAAATCTCATTGCAAACAGACTCTGTTTACCTAGGGTCTTTGGAAAACACTGATGCTGGCTGGCAGCCGTAGTTGGCACAGAGCGCCATTGCCTGTCTGGTGGGGAGGAAGTCTGGTGCTTCCATGTTTGTGGTGCCCACACGCACAGGCGCACATGCACACACATGCACCGTTCGCCTCTACCCACCGCGTACGCTCACCTCCCCTTAGGTACACACTTGCTGCCGACTGTACCCCTATATCTCTGCAAGTAAACAAGTGCCTACATACCCACAACTTCACAGCACACTGCCTGGGAGACTCACACTTTGAGACCCGTGCTCCGCCTCACACACCTGTCCCCTGTAGCATCTCTCTGCCCTCAAGTTATTCTTGCCCACATGCATGCTCACACAACTGGCATCAGAATTCTAGAGATGGAACAGCCTTAGAACTCACCTAGATGTTCATTCTCATTTCATAGGTGAGCAAGTGGGGCTTCAGAGAGGGCAAGCCACCTGCCCAAGGTCACACAGGGAGTTAGAGGCTCAGCGGGAATTAGATCCAGGCCTCCTGCCTCCCAGTCGAGTGCTCACAAGTCAGTACCAGGCCATCACACACTCTCACCGCTATGTACACGTGTGTGCCTGCACACACACACACACACACAAGTCTGTACATGGAAATACATGCATATGGAGGGGTGGAGACCCCCTCCTACACTCTGATTCCTCTTGCAGAGGTTGCTTTGCCCCTTACATCACCCCATCCAGAGCCCAGCCGGATGTGGATAAACCATCATCCTCCCTTCCCAAATTGTGGCTGACGGTTGCCTGAGCAACCGCCTGCCAGATTGGGGAGATTAGCTGAGGAATGTAGCTGGGCCAGTTTGAGCTGAGGCTGGGGGAGCTGTTGGGGGTCCTGGGTTGATTCAGCCCACCTCTCAGGGAGGCCCTGGCAGAGATGCTGTACGCACAGAGGGGTCTGGTTTTCTCCCGGCCCCAGCTGAGACTCTGTCCCCAAGGCATGGATGAGGCTGGGGGAAGAGAGTGTGAGCATTTGAGCATGTGTGTGTGTGTGTATGTGTGTGTATGTGTGCGTGAGCGCGCGTGCGCATTGTGCATCTCTGCTGGTGGGCTTGGAACTGTGCTGTTTGTGTCCAGGATGGGAACTTGAGGTCCCTTCCTCACCGGTCTCTGACATCTGGCTCCAGACCCCTTGTTGACTTATCCCACTTCTGACCCTATAATGCCCTCTGGAGAAGCCCCCTGCCTTCCTCATGGCTTATAGCAGGTGTCTCCAACCTCCAGGATCTAGTGCCTGATGGTCTGAGGTGGAGCTGATGTAATAATAATAGAAATAAAGTACACAATAAATGTAATGTACTTGAATCATTTCAAAACCATTGCCGCTCCCACCCTCCCGCCCTGTCTAGAAAAATTGTCTTCCACCAAACTGGTCCCTGGTCCCAAAAAGGCTGAGGACCGCTGTCTGATAGGATGTATCACACTGTCTCATCAGAATCCAGGAGCTTCTCTGCTCCAATATGAATTGTGTCTTCCCCACTCAGAACGAGGCCAGACCTCTCACTCTGGCACTTGGCTCTCCTAGATCTGGCCTCAGCCTCCTGCCCACCAGTCTCATCTCCCATTGCTTTGGCCAGTCTGGGTTCCTCTCTGTGTCCCAGATGAACATGTTACCCACTACCTTCCTTTGCTGCTGCTGGGCCCTTTGCCTCAAATGCCCCTCTCCATCTCTGCTGGCCACAGTGACTCCCATCCTTCCAGGCTCTGCTCATGTGCCCACCTCCAGGAAACCACCCCCCTGCACCTGCCTTCCTCCCCCGACCACCCCCCCCCCGCCGACCGTCCCCGCCGCCGTGGCCTCTTCTCTGTTTTGCCTCATTCCCTCACCTCCACTCTGATTAGGAAGTCCTTGGAGGCAGAGCCGAGTCTTAACCATCCTCGTGCCTTCACTGGTGCCAACCGGGGCCTGCTTTATATTCTCGGTGAATGAACGCCCTGTGAATGGAACTGAATTGGCACATGTGGCCAGTCTTCTTGAATGAAGATAGATGGCTTAAATCCCAGCTTCTCAGACTTAAGATGTGGCCTGGGGCAAGCCACCTCCTCCTCCCTGTGCCTTGACGTCCATCTGTAAAATAGGAGTAATCATAGTACCTACCTTGCGAGTTACTTTGAGGGATAGTAGTGTTAGGTAGTTAGAATAGGGAAAAGGAGTCCAAAATGGCAGCGGCTAAAAGGCCTGGAAGGGGAAAGCGGCGAAAATAGAACAAAGGAAGGTCCGAGGACCGGAGTGAGAACCTCAGGTAAAACAAACAACGCTCCTGCCTAAGCCCAATTTGCATAGAACAGGCCCAGGGACAGAGAAACATATAAAAAGAGGAGCCAAAGCCGCCTTCTCTCGCGTGTGCGCGAGATGGGGCACTCTTCTCTTCGCGTCTTTGGATCGACGTGCCCTCGCCTCGAAGATGGATTTTCCTGCTATTATCTAAATAAATAGAGCTATAACACTGATTTATTTAAGAGCCATAACACGGTCTGTCCTCCGAGAGCTGCGACCCGCCGAGGGGGCTTCAGTGTCCGTCACTCCAAATTTTTGTTGTGACGAGACCAAGAGCCGAGGAGCAGACACTCGCGTGACAGCAGCACGGCCGGTCCTGGTGGTGGGGGCAGCCCTCCTGTGGTGGCGTTGATGTGTGTGTGCATGTCCGGGCCCCAGTCTGGGTCGATGGAGCCGAGAGGGATTTCCTGACTGGTCTTGCTGTCGATGCAAAGTCTGATCTATTTTCTTCCCTCTGGGCTGGGGGCCCCCAGCAGGAGTTGGGTCTCTAGCAGAATTGGGGGCCTGGCTTTGGTACTCTTAGCTCCTGAGCCATCCAGACTGGAGGTGATGGGGGCTTTCGCCAGGATCTGGGAGGGCAGACTGTTCCCATCCCAGGGTGAGCTGGGGACCAGGTCAGGGTGGGGCTCTCCTCGGAGAGCCTGGCCCCAAGTTTGTTACCCTCTAAGGATGATGGCTGCAGTGGGCCTGGCCCAGAAACTCAGGACTGGGGATGGACACGGGACAGGGAGAGGAATCCTTCTGCCGCTGGAAGGGGATGCTCTGGGTGGTGACAGTCAGCTGGGGTCAGTCAGCCTGGTGGGTCAACTGTTGGAGTTGCTTGATAGCAGTCAGGGGTCACTCTGGCCGTGGTCGGCTGGTCTGAGGTCAGGCAGTCAGTCTGGTCGAAGTCAGATGGTCTGGTGGTCATCTGGATGGGGCCCTTGCCTCAGGTCTGTCTGTTTGGGTGTCACTGACCTGGGTCAGGCAGTCTGAAGGTTACCCTGGCTAAGGTCAGACAGTCTGGGGGTCCCTCTGACCAGGTCACTTAGTCTGGGAGTCCTGACAGCTCACGTGGCCTGGCCTGGCTTAGAGTGGATGGGAGGAAGCAAAGGGGCTGGCATTCTCAGGCTCGCCCTAGGGCCACGGGTGACACGTCTGGGACAGCTGCCTTGTTACTTTCCCAGATCCTGGGAAAAGCAGCACTCTAGATTCTGGGGCCCCCTTTATGGCAATTCATCTGGCTCAGGGAGGCCTTGGCTAAAACCCTCAGGCACAGACTCAGCTCAGGGTAGATGAGCTGAGTCTCCTGTCTCCTCCTCCAGCTGTCTCCCCCTCCAGGAAGTCCTCCCTGACCATCTCTACTGGTCATGTTCTCTCTGTGTGCTGTGCTATGGATCATTTTCTACGGGGAGAGCCAAGGCCTCCCCAGCACAGATGGGGTTAAAACCTACCTTCCATAGGCTACAGGGTACATGCTGACCAGAGTTCTTCACACAGAGAGGCAAAGTGCTCAGCCAAGGTCCCGCCCCAGCTCTGAAGTGAGGCTTCTATTATTTTGTCCCATCCACTCTGTACCAGCCTCATGTCCCCTTTATTTTACACTCTGATGGGGTCTGTGAAGAGGAAAGGGAGACTCCCCCCTCAACAGCGGTGAGCCTGTGTGTGCCTGGCTGTGCAGGTCAGCTCAAGATGCTGCTTCACGTGGTCTCAGACAGCCTGGAGAGGTCCCTGCTGCAGAGGGAACAGCAGAGCCTCCTGAAGGTCAGGTCACCAGCCGTGTGTGCAGCTGCCCACTGCTGTGCCTGGCACGTGGCACGCACTCCCTGTTACTCTCTGCTTCTCATCCCTCCTCTCCTTGAGGCTGGGAAGTAGCTCATATTTGCTCCTTCTCAGAGTGAAGGCTTTCCTGGTGGGGAAAGTGGACTTCGGCCTCTGAGCTCCATGGACTCAGATTCTGCTTCTGTTACTCAGGTGGCTCAGGTACAGAGCTCCGGTCTTCTGAGTGCTTGCATGTGCCGGGTATCGTGCTAAGTGGACCCCGGTGTTGAATCTTCAACAAGCACCCACGTGGATGGGGAAACTGAGGATGAGAAATGGTCATGGTCACAGGACCAGCACATTGCAGAGTCAAGATTCAATCCCAAGTCTGTCTGATGCCAAAGCCCACTTGGTTATCTACCACCTTATACTGTGGACAAATCTCTTCACCCCTCGGAACCTCAGTCGCTTCATCTGTCAAGTGGGGAGAAGTACTAGTGACTGGCAGGTACCCAGGACAGGGCCTGGCATGATTTGTGTCTGCTTCCTGGCCGCTCATCCAGGCGTTTTCCTGGGTCTCAGATGCCTAAGTCTACCCATGGTAGTGTTGGTGATGTGTGCTCAGTCATGTCCAGCTCTTTGTAACCGCATGGACTGTAGCCCACCAGGCCCCTCTGTCCGTGGGATTCTTCAGGCAAGAATACTGGAGTGGGTTGCCATTTCCTCCTCCAGGGGATCGTCCCGACCCAGGGATGAAACCCCAGTTTCTTGTATCATCCTGCATAGGCAGGTGGATTCTTTGCTGCTGCACCAGCTGAGGGGAGAGTGCAGGCACCAGTTACTTCCTGAACCAGTGATGTTCTCAGGTGTATTAGGTCCACCTCGGGGCTTTGATCAGCCAGCTAAGATACATGGACCTCATTACCAACTGAAGGGCTAGCATCCCTTTTGGTCCCCTCTTCCTGCCTCCCCTTCTCCTTATTTAAACTGTGCATAGTGGCTCACAATCTTGGGAATTTGCTTCCTATGGTCATGGGTGCCTGAACCTCACATGACAGTGTTTTTGCCTGCCATGTTCCTGCAGTCAGGGACCTCAGTTGGGTGACTTTGGGTGGTGTGCATCCCTTGAGCTCATTCATCAAGTAGCAGTAACACAGTAGTGGTAACTACTCAGAAGCCGAGGCCTAAATGGGACTCCACACTCAGAGCATTTAGCATTGTGCTGGGCTTGTTGTAAGTCACGTGATCAGTTGTTGTTGTTATTTTTAAGGAGATGCCATCAAGGCTGGCTTAGGGCAATCGATTCTGCCAGTCCTGGGGCCCACTGTCTGTCCTCTCTGCAAAGATGCAGCGGCTGGTGATAGAACACTGACCAGCAGTCAGGAGATCTTGGTTCAAACTCCGCCTCTGTCACTGACCTGCCGATTGACCTTAAAGAAGTCACTCAGCCTTTTTGGGCCTCAGTTTCCTTATCTATAAAATGGGGATAATTCTAGTTCTGATCTCACGAGTTGTCGTGAGACTTTAATGGATAGTAATAATGATAATGGGCTTCCCTCGTGGTTCAGATGGTAAAGAATCACCTGCAATGCGGGAGACCTGGGTTCAATCCCTGGATTGAAAAGATCCCCTGGAGGGGGGTATGGAAACCGACTCCAGTATTCTTGCCTGGAAAATCCACCTGGACAGAGGAGCCTGGCGGGCTGCAGTCCATGGGGTCACAAAGAATCAGACAGGAATGCAACTAAGCACAGTACATGATAACATGCTTCCCTGGAGGCTCAGATGGTAAAGACTGCCTGCAATGCAGGAGATCTGGGTTCAGTCCCTGAGTAGGGAAGATCCCCCCTGGAGAAGGGAATAGCAGCCACTGCAGTATTCTTGCCTGGAGAATCTCATGGACAGAGGAACCTGGGTGGACTGTAGCCATGTGACCTGATTGAGTGACAAACACACAGAGTAATAACAACTAGCTTTTGCTGAAGAGGGTCTTTAATGGGTGGTTGAGCCATAGGGCTTTGGGGACTGTTGAAGGGAGTGGGCAATGTGGGAGGTCTTGGCATGGGGAGGAGACAATGGAAAGAGGGCCTTGGTGGGGGGAGAGGGTGGGGGAGGGAGCATTTTGTTGGAGGGAGCAGTCGGGGGAGGGCTTGAGGAGGCGGAGAGGAGGAGGGTGGGCCTGGGTGGGAGGGGACCTTGGGGGCACCTGGAGGGTAGCCCCAGGAACCCTTCGGGCCAGCACCTCCACTCCAGCCTGGGCTAAGCAGGCCCTGCCCTCACAGCCGGCTGCACCTTCGAGGAGACGAGTGACCCAGCGGTGCCTTGCGAGTACAGCCAGGCCCAGCACGACGACTTCCAGTGGGAGCAGGTGCGGATCCACCCCGGCACCCGGGCGCCTGCGGACCTGCCCCATGGTGAGCCTACCCTCAGCACCATTCCTCCTTCGTCTCCTTCTGGGACCATGCTGTGTTACCCGGGGTCCATTGCTTAACCTCTCTGGGCCTCATCTGCTCTGTAGTGGCACACGTGACACTGTGAATGTGGAGCTCTATGGACTCAGACCAGTCGTGTGCCTCAGGTAGTTTTACCTGTAAAATGGGCGCAGGTTTTCAAGTCCTCAAAGACCCTTGTAAACTGTAAGATAAAGCCCACCTCTCGTTATTCCTGGGGCAGCTTAGCTCAGGATCCTCCTTACTCGTGCCAAGTCTTCCTAAATCCTCCACCTTCAGGGAGGCTCCCTTCTCCCTGTGACTAAATCCTGGTCTCCCAGGACGTCAAGATGCTGACAGAGCCGTCTCCCCGGGGGCTGGATGTGTGTAAAACTTTCCTTCCTCTGCCCCTTTCTTCCTGTGAGCCTGAGGTCTTTCCCAGCTTCTGCCTTGCCCAGTCCCTATTTCAGGATGCGGAGCATTTGGCGTCATGAACACCGGGCTGGGAGTCAAGAGACTAATTGCATAGATCCTTGTCCTGGCCTTCTACCCTGATGACGGCCTCGAGTGCACTGAGTCGTGAAGCCTGGTTCCCATCCTGGCTTCATCACTTTACCAGTTGTGTAGTTTCTGGCAAGTCACTTAACTTCTCTGAGCTTCCATTTCCTTAAATGCAAAGTGGAGCACAGAATAATCCATTTTATAGTGTTGTAATATACATAATGTGGGGGTGGCATGTAAGGGTTCAGTGAATGCTTAGAAACAATTGTTGGAGATATTTGAGGGGCCCAACTACTAAGATCCACCCCTTGTCATTGGGTAAAGAATCAACTGGGGATTAAGAAGAGGATAAGATGGATGGAGGCTGGATTGTCACCTTTATTACTGATAAAGGCTAGATCGGAGGACATAGCATAGTAGGAGAACCAAATGGGCTTGCTGAGGGAACCCAGAACTGGATAGCTGAGTCCCCTCCCCTTGGCCCTGTCCCAATAAGAGGCCAGGGCCTTTGTTGCTCAGCTCACAGTATGGCCAGGATGGCATCTGCTGTCAAGAGTGCATGGGGAGGGACAGCAAAGGATCTCACTGTGGGGCCAGGACTTGAAGCCAACAGGAGGGAGGCCCTCCACGACATGGCCTCTGCAGCCTGGCCTCCTACCCCTGGCCTCGTCTCCTGGAGGCCTCCGGTGCCTCCCCGCTTCTGTGCATTTGCTCACACTCTGCCCACCATGGGACATTTATCTCTGCCTTCACAGGACTCTTAGCTCCTTGTTTGACTTCTGTCCTGGCAGATGTCAAAGTCTGAGCTGGGTGACAGTGAGCTGTCAAGGTGCCCACCACGGCAGGGATGCTGAGTGGGCTGACTCCGTATCCGCAGGGCCCAGTCTTGGCCTGAGATGGGTTAGCCTTCAGGTTCCAAGGTGGCTGGTTTGAGTTCATCACTTACAGTCCTGACCACCCTGGGTAGGCTCTGCTTCTTCTCTCTCTCCCCTACACCACCAGAGACAGACCCAGTGAGAAAAGGGGATGAGAAATTTCATATGCAGTACGAGCCTCGGGCTGGATCCTGGGGATGCAGTGGTGAGCCAGATGGATGGAGTCTCTGCTGTGTTTGGTGCTCACATTTTAGGGAAGGGAGATGGAGGTGGAGAGAGAAGGGAGGAGGGGATATTCACCCTCGCAGTCAGAGAGCAGGAGAGAGGAGAGGGTGGGGCAATGGGGATGAAGGGAGTTGATGAGAGAAGCGGGAAGGATGCAGAGTGAGAAAAAACTAGAGGAAAGAAGAGAAAGAGGCAGAGGGAGCAGGAGGAAGAGGCAAGAACAAAGTGTCAGATTGAAAGGGGGAGAGAGCCGCACACACAGCTGCTCACAGGGAGAGGAGAGAGGATGGAGGCGTGGGCCAAGAGAGACTGCTGGGGGCTGGGATGCATCCCTTCCTGGGTGGGGATGGGGATCTGGAGTTTTGTTTACGACCCCACCAGGACTGATGCAGGAGCTGTCTTCTTCACAGGCTTCTGGCTCCTACAGATGAATGCGATTCCCTCCAGCTGAGTCGCTGGAGAGCCCTCCCGGAGCAGGGAGCCTTGTGGTTTGGGATCTGAATGAGCTTGTGTTGGCCGGTGGCCAAGCCTGGGAAGAGGCAGCCCTGCGTGGTTTCGGGCACCCTCTTGGCAGCTGCCGGGGCCTTCTCCCCACAGGAGGGAGGCCATAATCCCTCAGCCAGATCTGGAGGAGTCCAGCTCCCTTTTCCCCCTCCACCCCTCTCCCCTGCTCCCAGTGCGCAGCCTGGATCTCTGGGGAAGGGACAGGACTGCCTTTCTCCAGGTTTGAAAACAAGAGAATTGTATCCTAGGAATTTAGATTCAGGGGGATGGGGGCCCGGAGGGAAGTTAGAGTCCTTTTATTCAGTCTCTGTTCTGTGTGTTTGTTCAGCGTGCAGACCTGTGCTGGCGACACAGTGGAGCCCCGAGGTATCACAGGCTCGTGGGGAGAGTGATACACACTTTATTAATGATCCAGGTGCCAGGAGAGACATCCGCAGAGCAACGCGGTGGGGAGTGGGGGGAGCTTCAGAAGAGATAGACTTTGAGGGCCTGTCACGTGCCAGACTCTTGACTCCTGAGATGACTGTCCCTGCCTCTCAGGACAGCTCAGTAGGTGGGAAAAGACATGGACCAACACGAGCTTGGACGGAGGTCATAAGGGGTGATGCGAGGAGCAATAAAGGATTTTGGCAAAGCCAGATCTGTGTGTTTTTTTGCTGCTGCAAGCCTTTCCTTTGGGAAAGGGATGCAGGGAAATGGAGGGACTTATTCCATGAGTCAGAGCTGGGACCAGAACTCGGGCCCCCTGACTATAGATGAAGTCCTTTGTTTCTGCCTCCTCCTCTGTGGCCCTCTGACCCTGGTCCTCCCCTACGTTCTCAGCGCCTGCCTCTTCCTCCTCTCTTTCCAGGCTCCTACTTGGTGGTCAACGCTTCCCAGCATGCTCCAGGCCAGCGGGCCCATGTCATCTTCCAGAGCCTGAGTGAGAATGATACCCACTGTGTGCAGTTCAGCTACTTCCTGTATAGCCGGGATGGGCACAGCCCGGGCACCTTGGGCATCTACGTGCGTGTCAATGGGGGTCCCCTGGGCAGTGCTGTCTGGAATATGACTGGATCCCATGGCCGACAGTGGCACCAGGCTGAACTGGCTGTCAGCACCTTCTGGCCTAATGAATATCAGGTGGGCTGGGTTCTGTCTGCGGTTAGTCTGTGATTGGGGGGTGTGGGTAGAGTGGGGTGTCAGTGTGAGGTCAGGGTAAGCAAGTGGCCGAGGTTGGAGTGAGTCAGTGTTCAACGTCAGGAGTCTGTCTGTGGTCAAGGTCAGTGGCCAGTCTGTGGTTCTTCAGTAATGGTTCAGTCTAGGTTCAGCATCAGAGGTCATCGTTAACAGTGATAGTTTGTCGCTAGGGAAGGGGTGAGCTGGAATAGTGCTGACTTGGAAACCCTGTCTTGGCTGCCAAGTTTTGTGGCTTGAAGGTAACATCCATCCGGGATTGGATGGAACCTCTGGCCTTGACCTTGTTAGCTCTGCGTGCTGACACCCTCTGCCACAATCAGCTTGCTTGGTATGGAGGGTAATTGTCAGATGGGGCTGACCTCTACTTGGGGAGGATGGGGCTGGAGCAGAGCTTGAAAGGGGGCTCTTGTGGGCACCTCCCCAGGCAGAGCTGGAGAGATGTCAGATGACAGGAACCCTCCCGCCTCCCCCAGGTGCTGTTTGAGGCCCTCATCTCCCCAGACCGCAGGGGCTACATGGGTCTAGATGACATCCTGCTTCTCAGCTACCCCTGCGGTGAGTCCTGGCCCCGTGGGGTACAGGGTGAGGGGTGCGGGCGGCTGCGGCTCCTGCCGACATGGGGGCGCTGGCCCAGCTC
Source organism: Muntiacus reevesi (assembly GCF_963930625.1). NCBI lineage: Eukaryota > Metazoa > Chordata > Mammalia > Artiodactyla > Cervidae > Muntiacus > Muntiacus reevesi. The sequence goes on from NC_089251.1 coordinate 113,429,919, forward strand.
ACGCCAGGGCTCCATTTCGGCAGCAAAGGCCCCGCATTTCTCCCGCCTGGGCGACGTGGAGGTCAACGCGGGCCAGAACGCCTCCTTCCAGTGTATGGCGGCGGGCCGAGCAGCGGAGGCCGAGCGTTTCCTTCTGCAGGTGAGCGGGGGTGGGGGGTGCCGGGTCGGGGGCGGGGGGGACTTTGGCCAGCTTCTTAGAAAAGTTCAAGCTCCCTTGCGGAGTGCTGAGGCCTTCCATCCTTCTCCAGCACCCAAACACATGCATCCTGGCTCATCCTAGGCTCTGTGCTTTTGGGTGCCCCTTACCCCGACATCAGAGCACGGCTCCAGGAGTCCCCCCCACCCAACCACACCCCGCCACCAAGGCAGAGCAACCACATTTCCTTAATCGGCCCCACCCCTTCTTGGGGCAGGGCTGGTTCCAGGAATCCCACCTGGCCCTGGGTAGTTTTAGTTCAGTTCAGTTCAGTTCAGTTCATCCACTCAGTCGTGTTCGACTCTTTGCGACCCCATGAACCGCAGCACGCCAGGCCTCCCTGGGTAGTTTAGGGATGGCGAAATGGGGCCGGGACAGTTTACCACCCCGCTCGCCCGGGTCAAATGGAAACCCTTCTTCCCTGGTGCGCCCGATCCACTGGCCCCTCTCCCGGCTCAGCGACAGAGTGGGGCCCTGCTGCCCGCCGCCGGCGTGCGGCACATCAGCCACCGGCGCTTCATGGCCACCTTCCCGCTGGTCGCCGTGAGCCGCGAGGATCAGGACCTGTACCGCTGCGTGTCCCAGGCCCCGCGTGGAGCCGGCGTCTCCAACTTCGCGGAGCTGATCGTCAAGGGTGAGCGAGCGGTCGGCCTCCGAGGGGCGGGACGGGCGAAGGTGGAGTGGGCGTGGCTTCCACCTGGGGGCGGAGTCTCGTCGATGGGGCGTGGCCCATGGACGCGCAGGAAAGGCTGAGTCCGACTTCGGGTGTGCTCTGACCTCCCCGGCGGGGCTCTCGGAGGGGACGTCATCTCCTGGGAGATCGGGTCCTAACTGAAGGTCAGGGTCGGGAGGAGATCCCTCTGAGAGGTGGGCCCGCGTGGGGACTGGGTCAAGGGGTGACCCCGGGCGAGGCGGGATCGGGCTGTTGGCCTCTCAGGGTTGACCCGAACCGACAAGCGTTCAGCCCTTAGAGGCGAGGACTTTGGGATGTGGAAGGGAGTGAGGGAGAAGGTGTAGGCTGAGAGGTGAGGGGCAAGGTCAGCTTTTGGAGTTCGGCGTCTCTTAGGGCCTGGGGATTTAGTGAGAAGAGGCAGTCTAGTCGAGGACTTGGGGAGCTGCATGAGGGGCCTGGGGCGGGAGCGGGGGTGGGGGTGCGGGACCAGGAAGGCTCTGGGGGTTTTGGGTGTTGCAGGATGAGGAGCTGGGAGCCAGGGATTCATAGCGGCGTCCGCCTGGCTCCGTCTTTCCCCCATCTCCTTGCAGAGCCCCCTACCCCCATTGCACCCCCGCAGCTGCTGCGCGCCGGTCCCACCTACCTCATCATTCAGCTCAACACCAACTCCATCATCGGCGACGGGCCAATCGTCCGAAAGGAGATTGAGTACCGCATGGCGCGCGGCCCGTGGGCCGAGGTGCACGCCGTCAGCCTGCAGACCTACAAGCTGTGGCACCTCGACCCCGACACGGAGTACGAGATCAGCGTGCTGCTCACGCGCCCGGGTGACGGTGGCACCGGCCGACCCGGGCCGCCCCTCGTCAGCCGCACCAAGTGTGCAGGTGGGTGCTTGCTGGCTTCACTCCCTCCTCCGGATACCCAGGTACGGACTCAGGGCAACCGAGGGGGGAAGGGCACATTCTGAGCAGTAGTATGGCCTCCCTCTGTGCCTCTCAAACTTTCTGAACCTTTACGATTTTCGCTCCATCCCAGTTATGGTAAAGAAAAGGATTATAGCTAACACTTTACTCTGTGAAGGACACATGTGTGTGTCATATTTAAAACTCAGAACACCCCCATGATCTAGGGACTCTTGTCGTACCCATTTTACAGATGAGGTGCAAAATCTGTAACCTCTGTACAGATCATCATGAATAGAGATGTTAAGTGACTGGTTCAAAATCACACAGCTAGTAAGTAGCAGAGCAGTAAGGGATTGGAACTCTTGACTGGCTGGCTTCAGAATCTGTGTTCTTAATTCTACACTGTATCATCTAGATAAAATAAACAACTAAACAGCATAAACTAAAAGTGTGTTATTAAATTCTAGCTGGATTCTCTCATCTGGGCATTTAAGCCTGAGGTCTGCTTTTTCTTGTTTAAAAGGGTAAAGCATCTGTTATGAGCAATGGCACACCTGCACCAGAGGAGACTTTTTTGTTTAATCAGAAGAGAGACTGAGAACCAAGCGATTTTCTTACTCTGTGATTTCAGCATTTTTGTGGTTGTTGTTGAATTTTTATTGCCATATAAAAGATTCATATGTGGTTATAAGGAAAAATACAAGAGATTTTCCTTTTCACTTTACCCTATTTCCTGCAATGGTAACATTTTGCAAAACTGTAGTGTAATATTACTCTCAAGATACTGACATTGACAAAATCCACAGACCTTATTCAGACTCACCCAGTTTCATTTGTCCTCATTTGTGTGTATGTGTGTGTATCTAGTTCTATATAGTTTATTTTAGTGTTGGTTTGTGTATCTACCACCACAGTCAAAAGATACAAACAGTTCAATCGACTTAAAGATCCTTTGATTTGCTCTTTTGTATCATTGCTGTCCCTCCACTCCAACTCCCTGGGAACTGCTAATCTATTCTTCATTTCTAAAAAAAATGTTATATATATGATAAAATCATACATTATATGTATATACACAGTATATAACCTTTTTTGTTTTTCTTTGGTAATACATGTATTTATTTACTTTATTTACATGTATTTATTTACTTTATTTACATGTGTCTATTTACTTTATTTACGTGTGTTTATTTCTTTTTGGCTGCACTGGGTCTTCGTTGTTGCACACGGTCTTTCTCTAATTGCTGCAAGCAGGGATAATCTCTAGTTGCTGTGCAAGGGTTTCTCATGGTGGTGGTGTCTCTTGTGGTGCACAGGCTCGGTAGTTGTGGCGATTGGGCTTAGTTGCCCAGCAGAATGTGGGATCTTCCCAGACAAGAGATCAAACCTACATCTCCTGCATTGGAAGTCAGATTCTTAATCACCAGACCTCCGGACATGTCCCTTTTGAATTGCCTTTTTAATTTGGTAATAGCTTTATTGAGATATAATCACATCTCGTGGAATTTCCTCTTTAGAGTGTATAATTCAGTGGTTTTTAGTATATTCACAGAGTTGTGCAACCATCACCAGGATAAATTTTAGACCATTTCCCCCTCCCCCAAAGGAAACCTTGTATCCTTTAGCAGTCCACCCCTCCCCTCATCTCCCCTTAATACTTCCAGCCCTAGACAACCACTAATTTACTTTTTGTCTCTATAGGTTTGCTTCTCTGGACATTTCGTATATAATGGAATCATATGATATGTAGTCTTTTGTGACTGGCTTTTTTCTTGTAGCACACTTTTTCAAGGTTTATCCATGTTGTGGCATGCTTTAGTACTTTTTATTGTTGAATAATATTCTATTGTGCAGACATACCATAATTTACTTATACATTTATCAGTTGGAAGGCATTTGCATTGTTTATACTTTTTGGTTATTATGAATGGTATTGCTATGAGTATTAATGTAGAGATTTTTGTATGGACATATGTTTTAATTTCTCCTGAATGTATATCATATACATATCATATGGTAGTTATGTTTAACCATTTAGAAAACTGCTGGATTGCTTTCCAAAGCAGCCATTCCACTTTACATTCTCATCAGTTGTGTATGGGGGTTCCAGTTTCTCTACATATTCACTAACACTTATTATTATCTGTCATCTGATTATATCCCTCCTGGTGGATATGAAGTGGTGTCTCATTGTGGTTTAGCACGTCTCTGATGGTTAATAATAATAATTATTATTATTATTGATAATAATTAACTGATAATTAATAATAATAAAAGTACTATAATAATAATAATATTGAACAATTTTCATGTTCTTATTGGCCATTTGTATGTCTTCTCTGTGTAAATGTCTATTCAGATCCTTTACTCATTTTTAAATTGGGTTTTTATCTTTTAATTATTGAGTTGTAAAATTTCTTTATATATTCCAGATACTAGACCCTTATCAGATATATTTGCAAATATTTTCTTCCATTCTGTGTGTTGTCTTTTAACTTTCTTGATGGTGTCCTTTGAAGCACAAAGGTTTTTAATTTTAATGAAGTTAAATTTATCTACTTTTTCTTTTGTTATTTGTACTTTTGATGTCACATCTAGAAAACCTTTGCCTAATCCAAAGTTAGGAAGATTTACTTTTTTTTTTCCTAAGAGTTTTATAGTTTTAACTCCTATATTTAGGTCCTTTACCCACTTTGAGTTAATTTTTGGATTTGGTGTGAGGTAGGAGTCCAATCTCATTCTTTTGCTTGTGGATGTTCAGTTGTCCCAGCACCATTTATGAAAAAGACTATTCTTTTCCTGTTGAATTGTCTTGGCAGTGAGATTGACTCTTTTGGTCAGTGTAGTTCCCTGGGGATTCATCCAAGTTGTATATATCAATAGTTCATTCCTTTTTAATGCTGAGTAATATCCCATGATGTGGCTATACCAGAGTTTGTTTAACCATTCATCTGTTGAATGACACCTGAACTGGTCCCAGTTTTTAGCTGTTACAAGTAAAGCTGCCATGAACATTCATGTATAAGTTTTTGAATGAACATAATTTTTCATTTTTTTCTGGGCTAAATGCCTAACTAAGGATACAAATGATGGATCATATGGTAATTGCATACTTACTGCAGTTTTATTGAAAACTGCCAAAGTCAGTTGTATTGTTTTACATTCTCATCAGCAATATATGAGTGATCCAGTTTTCTACATCCTTGCCAGCATTTGGTGTTGTCATTATTATTTTTAAAATTTTTAGTCATTCTGAGAGGTGTGTAGTAATATCCCATCCTGGTCTTAATTTGCCTTTCTTTAATGCCTAGTGACATTAATGGGCTTCCCTTGTGGCTCAGCTGGTAAAGAGTCTGCCTGCAATGCGGGAGACCTGGGTTTGATCCCTGGGTTGGGAAGATCCCCTGGAGAACGGAAAGGCTACCCACTCCAGTATTCTGGCCTAGAGAATTCCATGGACTATGTAGTCCATGGGGTTGCAAAGAGTCGGACATGACTGAGCGACTTTCACTTTCAGTGCCTAGTGATGTTGAACATCTTTTCTTGTGCTGTTTGCCATCTGTATATCCTCTTCATGAATTATTCATGTCTTTGCCCATTTTCTAATTGGATTATTCATCTTTTATAGTTGAGCTTTGAGAATTCTTTACACATTCTAGATACTAGTCCTTTTTTGGGTATATAGTTTGTAAATATTTCCCCCTAGCTTTTAGCTTGTCTTTTTTCTCCCCTTCACCTGGACTTTCACGGAGCAATCATTTTTAATTTTTATGAGGGCCAGTTTATCAAAGCTTCCTTTTATGAACTATGCTTTTAGTGTCAAATTTAAGAACTCCTTGCATTACCCTAGATTCCGAAGATTTTCTCTGATTCTTTTTTTTAAAATAGAAGTGTTATAGTTTTGCAAATAAGTCCATGATCCATTTTGAGTTAATTTTTAGATAAGCTACAGAATTTGGTTGAGGTTTATTTTTTTGTCAATGAATATTCGTGTGTTTTTAAGAGCTGATCTGAGAACCATCTAAAATACAGTTTAATGCCACACCTGGAGAGATGCTTGGGTGGTGGGTAAGAGTATTCTAGGGGAGATTACTTTCTAGCTGAGGGATCTGTGTCAGATTAACCTCTCCAAACTTTAGTCCCGTTGTCTTATAAAAGGGGGATAATAATAATGTTTACAGGGTAAATGTGAAGATTCATTCAACACATGTTTATTGAGTGCCTATTATATGTCAGGTACTGTTTAGTTGCTAGGGATGTAAGACTGTGACCAAGACAGACAAAGGCCACTAGTGTATGAGTTCCTCATGCCGGAACTGCATGGAACTCACATTCTGGCGGGTAGTCGTTGTTCAGGCACTATGTCGTGTCTGACTCTTTGTGACCCTATGGACTGCAGCACACCAGGCTTCCCTGTCTTTCACTGTCTCCCAAAGTTTGCTCAAACTCATGTCCATTGAGTTGATGATGCCATCCAACCATCTCATTCTCTGTTGCCCCCTTCTCCTCCTGCCTTCAGTCTTTCCCAGCATCAGGGTCTTTTCCAATGAATAGGTTCTTGGCATCAGGTGGCCAAAGTATTGGAGCTTCAGCTTTAGCATCAGTCCTTCAAGTGAATATTCAGGGTTGATTTCCTTTAGGATGGACTGGTTGGATCTCCTTGTAGTCCAAGGGACTCTCAAGAGTCTTCTCCAACACTGCAGTTGGAAGGCATCAATTCTTCAGTGCTCAGCCTTCTTTATGGTCCAACTCTCACATCCATACATGACTACTGGAAAAACCATAGCCTTGACTATATGGACCTTTGTCGGCAAAGTGATGTCTCTTCTTTTTAATATGCTGTCTAGGTTTGTCATAACTTTTCTTCCAAGGAGCAAGCATCTTTGAATTTCATGACTGCAGTCACCGTCCTCAGTGATTTTGGAGCCCAGGAAAATAAAGTTTGTCACTGTTTCCATGTTTCCCCCATCTATTTGCCACAAAGTGATGGGACTGGATGCCATGATCTTAGGTTTTTGAATGTTGAGTTTTAAGCCAGCTTTTTCACTTTCCTCTTTCACTTTCATCAAGAGGCTCTTTAGTTCCTCCTCACTTTCTTAAATTAGGGTGATGTCATCTGCATATCTGAGGTTGTTGATATTTCTCCTGGCAATCTTGTTTCCAGCTTGTGATTCATCCAGCCTGACATTTCACATGATGTACTCTGCATATAAGTTAAATAAGCAGGGTGACAATATACAGCCGTGACGTACTTCTTTCCCAATTTGGAACCAGCCTCTTTTTCCATGTCCAGTTCTAACTGTTTCTTCTTGACCTGCATATAGGTTTCTCAGAGCAGGTAAAGTGGTCTGGTATTTCCATCTTTATAAGAATTTTCCACAGTTTGTTGTGATTTATATAGTCAAAGGCTTTAGCATAGTCAATGAAGCAGATGTTTTTCTGGAATTCTCTTGCTTTTTCTATGATCCAGTGGAAGTTGGCAGTTTGATCTCTGGTTCCTCTGCCTTTTAGAAGTCCAACTTGTACATCTGGAAATTCCATTTCATACTGAGAGCTAGTGTGGATGATTTTGAGCATTACCTTGCTAACATGTGAAATGAGTGCACTTGTGAGGTACTTTAAACATTCTTTGGCATTGCCTTTCTTTGGGATTGGAATGAAAACTGACCTTTTCCAGTCCTGTGGCCACTGTTGAGTTTTCCAAATTTGCTGGCATATTGAGTGCAGCACTTTAACAGTATCATCTTTTCAGATTTTGAGTAGCTCTACTGGAATTCTATCATCTCCACTAAGCTTTGTTCATAGTAATGCTTCCTAAGACCCACTTGACTTCACGCTCCAGGATGTCTGGGTCTAGGTGAGTGACCCCACCTTTGTGATTATCCACACCAAGACCTTTATTGTACAGTTCTTCTGTGTATTCTTGCCACCTCTTTATCTCTTCTGCTTCTGTTAGGTCCTTACTGTTTCTCTCCTTTATTGTGCCCATCTTTGCATGAAATATTCCCTTGGTATCTCTTAATTTTCTTGAAGAGATCTCTAGTCTTTCCCATTCTATTGTTTCCCTCTATTTCCTTGCATTGATCACTGATCTTATCTCTCCTTGCTATTCTTTGGAACTCTGCATTCAGTTGGTTATACATTTTTTCCTTTCTCCTTTGCCTTTCACTTCCCTTCTTTTTGCAGCTATTTGTAAGTCCTCCTCAGACAGTCATTTTGTCTTCTTGCATTTCTTTGTCTTTCTGGCAGGAGGAAGTAGTAAACAAGTGAAATATGTAGATTGTCAGTTGATGATCAGGGTTATGAAGAGTAAAGCAGGAAGGGGGATGGGGTGTGAGGTTTGGAGAACTGTTATTTCAAAAAGGCTCAGGGACTGTTTTACCTAGAAGGTGACATTTGAGCAGAGACCTGAAGGAGGTAAGGGACAAAGCCACACACAGGAAGCTGGAGGAATTGCTGGGAGAAGGGGAGTTCTAGGCCGACCTAATAGCAGCAAGTTCTGCAGCATGCCTGGCATTTGTGAGGAGGAGCAAGGAGACCAGTATAACTGTGGTCTAGTGACTGAGGGGAGCTGGCAGGAGAGGAGGTCAAAGTCGTACTGGGGATATGGGACCCAGAGCCATTTTACTCTGGGTGGGCTAAGGGGCCATTGCAGGTTTGGAGAGCAGGAGTGACATCACCTCCTATATTTACAAGGATCACTTTTGTCCTTTTGTGGACAACAGATTTTAGGAGGGCAAAGGGATCAGAGGAGAGACCAGTGAGGAGGCTACTGCAACAAGTCAGCTGGGAGATGGTGGAGGCTGGGAGCTGGGAGGAAGTGGTGGCGGTGGTGAAAAGTGGTTAGATTCTGGGTTTGTTCTGAAGGTAGAACTAGCTGCATTTGTTGATGGATTGGATATGCAGTGAGAGAGGGAAATAGAAGTCAAGGATGGCTCCAAGGTGTTTTGCTTGAGCAGCCAAAAGAATGGAGTTATCATTTACTGCAAGGGAGCAGACTGCGGAAGGAGCAGGTGTGACGGGGTGCCATAGATCAGGAGTTCTGTGTTGGAAATGTTGACTTTGAGATGCCTATTAGACGTTCAAGTGGAGATATCCATCAGGCGGATGGATTTACGAGTGTGGGGTTTAGGGAAGAGGTTTGGGCTGCAGATATAAATTTGAAAGTCGTCACTATAGACATGGTGTAGATGATATTTAAAGCCATGAAACTGGATGAGATCTTTTATGCTGGTGGTTCTTAGTCAGGATGATTTTGTCTCCTAGGAGTCATCTGCAGTGTCTGGTTGTCACAACTGGGGGTGGGGTGCTAATGGCATCTTAGGGATAGAGGAAGCCAGAGAAGGTAATAAATGTCCTATGGTGTATAAACAGCCTCTTCAACAAAAAATTATCTAGTCTGAAATGTCAGTAATGCCAAGGTTGAGAACCCCTGATTTAGTCCTTAGATTTTAGGGAATAAGTGTAGATGGAAAGGAGAGGAGCAGTGAAGCCTGGATTGTGCAGCCCTTTAGTTTTGGATTAAATGCAGGTGATTGCATGGAAATGTATTAAATGCCTGTGAAGCCTAGTGCCTAACACACAGTGAACACTCAGTGAATGACAACTATTATTGTTATGGTGTTTTTAACTCTTCAAAGTCAATTCTGGTCAGGTACTTGGTATGAAAGAAATCAGAGCGTGGGGTCCACAGTAAGTCTCTCTTTCACTCCTGTTCGTGTACAGATGAGGGGATGGAAGCCCAGAGATGGGGAGGCACTTGCCTGTGACCATACAGTAAGTTAAGAACCCAAGCTTCATGGTGATGGCTGTTGATCATTCCCGTTTTACAGATGAGAAAAGTGAAATTTCGAGATTTGGTCACTGGCTCAAATCAGCACAGCGAGTCCATAGCAGAGTCAGAACCCAGGTCTGAAAGTCCTGACTTCCAGTCTCATGTTGGAAACCACCACCACCACCACCTTACTACCAGTAACAGCTGCATAGCTGCCATCGTGGGCTGAGTACCCACTCTGTCCCAGGCACTGCTAAACACTTTACATGGCCTGGCTGGGACGGAAGCTGTGTAAATCAGCAGGGACCAGGCAGATAGGATCCAAACAACTCAGCCTGCTCCTCTTAATCACATGTTTCTCTTCGTTTGCATCAACACCCCTCTTTGCTTAGGCGTCTTGACCCATAGTTGTTTTGCTGTTGGCCAGCTGTGTTGTCATCTCTTTGGGCTCCATGAAACTCCCCTCCCACAGTATTATTTACTGTAAAAACAATAATATAACACCAGTAGAAGACATTTAAAAGAAATCACTCTAAATCTCACCATCCGAGCCCAACAGCTGTTTTAGTTTTCCTGCCTCCTGCAAATCTCTGCCCATATGCCTACAGTACACATTTCACACCCTTGTCATTGGGATGTGGAAAGCGTTTTGTACTCTACTTCCTTTTCTTGGTGTTGTTACTTGTGTTATGTTGTTTATAATTGTGTTTATTGGCTGTAGGAGTCCACTGAGTGTCTCCATATGGCTGAGCTGTTTGTCTCTAGATTTTTATTATTGTGAATAATACTGTATCGAAAAACTCAGTGCTGATCATGCTATATTCCCCCCTTGAATTATTTCTTTCATGTAAGTAGTCAGAGGTGATTTAAGGAAGGGCTTTGACGTATATTGCTTTAAAAAAAAATGGTTGTACTAATTTATACTGCTGCTATAAAGGGTGCTGCTATATATAAGGGTATATCTTACCCTTGTTATTTAGTCGCTAAGTCATGTGTGACTCTGCGACCCCATGGACTGCAGCATTCCAGGCTTCTCTGTCCTCTACTATCTCTCAGAGTTTGTTCAAACTCATGTCCATTGAGTTGATGATGCCCATCCAACCATCTCATCCTCTGCCACCCTCTTCTCCTGCCCTCACTCTTTCCCAGCATCAGGGTCTTTTCCCATGAGTCGCCTCTTTGCATCAGGTTTAGCCAAAGTATTGGAGCTTCAGCTTCAGCATCAGTCCTTCCAATGAATATTCAGAATTGATTTCCTTTAGGATTGACTGGTTTGATCTCCTTGCTGTCCAAGGGACCTCAAGAGTCTTCTCTAGCACCACAATTCAAAAGCATCAATTCTTTGGCATTCAGCCTTCTTTATTGTCCAACTCTCACATCCATACATGACTACTGGGAAAACCATAGCTCTGACTATATGGACTTTTGTCAGCAAAGTGACAAAAAAAAAGCAAAAGTGTATGCTTTTTAATACACTGTGTAGGTTTGTCATGGTTTTTCTTCCAAGGAGCAAGCATCTTTTATTTTCGTGGCTGCAGTCACCACATCTCACCATTAGTGTGTACATATTAATTCATTCCTATGAGTTAGACTCACACCATCTCATGTAACTCTCACACTGCTCTTCAAAGTAGGTGTTATTATATCTCCATATTTTAGTCAAAGAACTTGATGTTTAAGGGGAGTTAAATCACTTGCCTGAAGTCACAGAACTAATGAGACGTGGAGATAGGATTTGAACTCTGTAGTACCCAACCCCACTCCAAAGCCCCTTTCTCAAGCAGGGTTATTGAGTGCTCCTTAGCATCATTAAAATCAACGCATTGGGGGCCAATTTAACAGATGTTAACTGTTAGCTTTCTTGTTTAAAAAAAAAAAATGTGCATTTAGACCTTTGACCTCCGAGTGGCCTACAGCCGTGTGGAATTCAGAGGGCTGGGGCTTTGAGGCCCCCAGGTTCTATTTTGCCAGTGTGTGCTGGCAGCTGAAGAGCGAGTGTCTGGGTGCCAGATGGTTTTTGGAAACACAGAGAGACTCATGAATTCACACCCCTCAATCAACATATCAGCCTGTAGTCAACAAACTATTTGAGCCTCTGGATCTGCCCAAATTTGTTCGGGGTGGGGAGAGAAAGAAAAACGCGCTTCCTTTTCAGAGACCCCTCTGTCTAGCAAGGGGGGAGGGGTCTAACATAGCTGTTGGAGAATGAGATATTTAAGCATGAGGGTGAAAGTTTCATTCTTCAAGTTAGAGGCTACCATTTTGTGCCCTGAAAACTGTTTTTTTTTTTTCCTTTTTTCTTTTGGCCATGAGGAATCTTAGTTCCCTGACCAAGGATCAAACCTGCACCCCCTGCATTGGAAGTATGGAGTCTTAACCATTGGAATGCTAGGGAGGTCCCCTGGCAAAATGGTTTGAAAGAAACCTGAGTAGGTTGCCAATATTTAAAAATCCAGAGATTTCACACAAAAAATTGGAATTTCTGGCTTCATAAATGGGAAGATCTGGCAACACAGCCTGGAACTGAGTGGCAGCTGCTCCTTTTGGATGAGATACTTACCGTCTCGTTTGTCATAGTCCCAACCCAGCCTGTGTCACCAGTTTGCAGTTGATGGTTCGTGTCCTTGTCTGAACACTGCAGGAAGGTGAAGGAAGCGGTGTGTTTCCACCAAACCTGGAAGGATGGTAAAGGATGTGGAGCAGGTGTTCCCGGGGGTGGGGATGAGGTGAGCAGAGCTGCAGGGAACCGAGATCCTCTCACTAGTGCAAATAAACCCATGGTACTTGGCTTTGGTAGACATCGACACAGACACAGACATAGAAACCTTGGGACAGGACACATCGGGCAGCCAGGACCAGAGCCAGAAAGTCTCAGGAAGCAAAGCCCTCTGAACAAGGTGGTGGAGTGATTGCAGAATTAGTACACAACCAAATTCACCCATTCCTTTCTAAACAGATAAGAACGATGGGTTAAAACAAAACCATATAGAAAAACATTATAGGAAAATCTCCATGGTCCAGGAACAGCAGAGAAAGGACAAGTGCGGTAAGTGGACTTGCAGTCAGCAGCCCTCAGGGTGCAGTGAGCAGGGAACCAGTCTTTTAACGTTTTTGTCGGGTGAGGATTGGGTCGGCCTTGTTGTGGGGATAAGAGAGCCAGGCTCTCTATAGAAAGTCAAGAGGTAAGCTTACTCTCAGGTACTGATATCCCTTTGTGGCATTCTGATGTATGAGTGGAGACGGCCACTCCCCTCTGGTCCAGGGAAGGAAGGAAAGTTGCACTGTGCTGTCCAGCGTCTAAAGTTCTGCACCTACCCATCCACTCGCAAGTGAAGAGCAGCCTGATATTTCTCTTTGCATTGTCTTTGTAAAGAGCATCCTGAGCAAATTAATCATATGAAAATGATAATACTTAATCATCTTAAGAGGCCAAGCAGTAGGACTTTCTTTCCTGTTCATTAAGGTGTGTCCTGATATCCTCTAACTGGGGACACTTGGCAGGTGTCACAGAAACTGCACAGTCAGGGGGCAAAACAGAAGAGGATCATTAGTAATCATGGCTTCTTCCATCATGTTATAGATGAGGAAATTGAGGTCCAGAGATTTACTTAGGATTGCACAGCTGCTCAGAGAAGATGCAGGACTGGGGCCTGAGCCCCTGAGTAAAGAAGCCTTGATTTCTTTACTTATAAAATGGGGATAACATTCTGGTCCTATGGAATCCTCAAGAGGCTGTGAAGCACAGTAATATGCACTTGCCTTATGTTGGGTAGCTGCCTCTCCAGAGGCATTGGTGTGGTTAATTAATTTTAAAAAGGTATCCTTTTTATTCATTTGGAGAAGGCTGTTGAGAGTCCCTTGGACTGCAAGGAGATCCAACCAGTCCATCCTAAGGGAAATCAGTCCTGAATATTCATTGGAAGGACTGATGTTGAAGCTGAAACTCAAATAGTTTGGCCACCTGATGCAAAAAACTGACTCATTTGAAAAGACCCTGATGCTGGGAAAGATTGAGGGCTGGAGGAGAAGGGGACGACAGAGGATGAGATGGTTGGATGGCATCACTGACCCAATGCACACAAGTTTGAGTAAGCTCTGGGAGTTGGTGATGGACAGGGAGGCCTGGTGTGCTGCAGTCCATGGGATCGCAAAGAGTCGGACATGACTGAGCAACTGAACTGAACTTTTATTCATTTATTATTTATTTTTAAAAATATTTTATTTATTTGACTGTGCTGGGTCTTAGTTGCACCACGTGGGATCTTTGATCTTTGTAACAGCATTGAGGTTCTGGTCCCCTGACCAGAGATCTAACCCGATTACCTGCATTGGGAATACAGAGTCTTAGCCACTGGACCATCAAGAAAGTTCCCTGGTTTATTTTTATTTATTTTTAGTTTTTGGACAGTGAATTCCTCACGGGGAAGCAGAGTAGTGGTGATTAAAAGTGTGGATTCTGAAGCTGACCTGTCCAGGTTTGGATTCCAGCTTCACTACTTACTGTCTGTGTGACTGTCAGCAAGTTTACTTAATCTCTCCTGTGTGCCTCCATTTCTACATTTGGATAACAAGGCTAATGATGGCAGCTTCCTATTAGATCACAGAGAGGATTAAATGAGATCAAGCGTTTTAAAGCCTCTAGAGCAATGCTTGGCACGTACAAAGCCCCCAATAAATGTTTACAGCCATCATCATCATCATCTTTATAGAACAGATTGTATTTCCCTTTATGCTTTGGCAGCCAGGGAACTCATCACCTAATTTGAACCTTATATTTATAGCTCCAAGTGGGACCTAATGGCATGCATTTCTATTTTCGTAACATTCTCTGGAATTATTTAGCTATTTGGCTCTCATTTCCCCCATTATCCTGACTTCTCGTATTATTATATTGTACATATTACTGTAAGCTGTTTTAGAACAAGTTTGGAATTAACAGAGAATGAAGAAAAATACAGCAGTTGGTTGATTCAGACTGTCTTGACTTCCTTCAGGAGGAATTTGGAATAGGAAGTGAACTATATTATTAAAAAAATTATAGCTAATAATTTCGATGGCCTACTGTGTATTGGGGCTTCCCTGGTAGCTCAGTTGGTAAAGAATCCGCCTGCCATACAGGAGACCCCGGTTCTATCCCTGGGTCAGGAAGATCCCCTGGAGAAAGGAAAGGCTACCCTCTCCAGTATTCTGGCCTGGAGAATTCCATGGACTGTACAGTCCATGGGTCACAAAGAGTCGGATACGACTGAGCCACTTTCACACTGTGTGTTAGCCATTGCTACACATGCTTTGCATGTTTTACCTTAAACCTCACAGCCATCCTATGAGATCGAGCCTATTATCCCATTTTGCAGATGTGGAAACTAAGGCTCAGAGAGATAAAGTGACTTAGCCAGTGGTTGCCAGCTGCAAGTACAGAGCTCGGATTCAGATGTGGGCCTGCCTGACTCCAAAACACACACTTTATTCCCTTTTTGCTGCACTAAGGGGTCTCTTGGACTCTTGGGGGCAATTGAGGATTGATACTAGTCAGCTGCCTGATGTTTTCTCTCTCATCCTGCTTCTCCTCCCACTTCTTCTACCTCTTCTCTTCGGGTTCCCCAGAGCCCATGAGGGCCCCCAAAGGCCTGGCCTTTGCTGAGATCCAGGCCCGCCAGCTGACCCTGCAGTGGGAACCGCTGGGCTACAACGTGACCCGCTGCCACACCTACACCGTGTCACTCTGCTATCACTACACCCTGGGCAGCAGCCACAACCAGACCGTCCGGGAGTGTGTGAAGATGGAGCGGGGTGCCAGCCGCTACACCATCAAGAACCTACTGCCCTACCGGAATGTCCATGTGCGACTCGTCCTCACTAATCCCGAGGGGCGCAAAGAGGGCAAGGAAGTCACCTTCCAGACAGACGAGGACGGTAAGAGGCCTCCTGATCCCTGGTGCCCACAGACGCCACGTGTCTGAGGCTGAAATTGCTATAGCATATTTTTTGCTTAGGATTAAACCGACTGTATGACAACGGAGTAATGATACTAATGTCTGTTCCTTGGAAGACTTTGGGTAAAATTGGTATAATTGTTCCTTAAAATGTTTGGGAACATTTACCAGGGAAATCATTTCAGCCTGGAGTTTTCATTGTGGCAGGGTTTTTAATAACAATTTTAATTTTCAAAATCGATATTGGAATATTCAGACTTTCTAGTCTTTTTATCAGTTTTGGTGAACTGCCTTTTTAAGGGATTTGATCATTTCACTTAAATTGTCAATATCTTGACATAAAGTTGGCTGTAATATTCTCTTGTTATATTTATTGAATGTCTGAAGGATCTATTGTGCCATCCCCTTTTTCATGCCTGATATTGGTAATTTGTGTCTTCTCTTTTTTTCTCATGTTCGTTCTTGGTAAGGGTACATAAATTTTATTAATCTTTCCAAAAAGCCAACTATTGGCCTAGTTTATTATTTTTTTTATTGTATACTTACTTCTGTATATATACTTATTGTATACTTACTTCTGTTCTATTTCTTTTAAAAAAATGCTTTCTTTGCATTTGACCAGCTGTTCTTTTAGTTTTTTGATATGGAAGCTTGTTAGATCATTGATTTTGAGCCTTTCTTCATTTCTAATATATGCATTTAAAGTTATAAATTTCGCTCAGCCCTGCTTTAGGCTTATCCCACAAGTTTTGATATATCCTATCTTCAGTATCATTCAGTTTAAAGTATTTTCTGATTTCTGTTATGATTCATTCTTTGACCCAAGAGTTATTTAGAATTACATTGTTTGATTTCTGACTGGGACTTCTCTAATTATCTTTTTGTTATTGATTTCTAGCTTACACTGTAGTCAGAGTACATACTCTAATTTTGGTCTTTTGCAATTTGATCCATGCTTTATGGCCTGATATATGGTTGTGAGTGAGTAAAATTCTTTCAGTCCGACTCTTTGTGACCCCATGGATTATACAGTCCATGGAATTCTCCAGCCCAGAATAGTGGAGTGGGTAGTCATTCCCTTCTCCAGGGGAGCTTCCCAACTCGGGCATCAAACCCAGGTCTACTGCATTGCAGGTGGAATCTTTACTAGCTGAGCCACCAGTGATACGTGGTTAAATTTTAGTAAATGTTCCACATCTACTTGAAAAAATGTGCATTCTGTCATTGTTGAGTGTACTGTTCCACTTACATCAAGCTAACATTCATTAATTTCAGAACGCTTTTTATATATCAATGCCCATGCACCTCACAACAACCCTATCTGGTTGTTTACTCTTACCATTCCCATTTTGAGGTCACATCGCTAGTGGATGGGTAGCAGAGCTGGGTTTCAAACCTGGCCGTCTGTTTGAGAGCTGTTTTTCTTAACAGCTACATTCTAATCTCAGCGCAGGTCCAAAGCCTTCCTCCAGATTGCTGTAAATCCCCAGGTACCCCTAAGCTCCTTGGTTAATAGTCTTTTTGTTTGTTTCCTCACACGTACAGTTTTCTGTCTGCACAGCAGACAACTCCTTCCTCAATTTCCAGAAAATCCCACTCACCTGAGGAAGTGTGTATGCCCTATGCCCTGCACTGATGAAGATTTGCTTGGGGTGGGAATGAAGTCTGGAGGGGTTTACCCTAAATCATTGTAAATGTCGGTGGGGGGAGAAACTTAACTTTTTTCTCCTACCTATCTGAGATTCATTGGCTGGGATCCTGTAAGCTGATTGAGCAAAGATAGATTAACAAGATAAAAATAAGATAAAAATATTTAAAAAATTGTTGTTATAAATTCGATTTGTTTTTTGTTATATATTCTTAAAAATTGAAGTATGGTTAATTTGCAATATTGTGTTAGTTTTAGACATAAGCAAAGGGATTCAGTTTATTATATATAATAAAATAAATTTTATTAATCCTTCCAAAGATTATATAATGTATATGTGAATATATATGTACACACATATATATATATTCAGATGGTTTTCCATTATAGGAAACAGGAGTTTATGAACACGTGCTTTGCACATAATAGGGAGCACTCAGTGATGAGTAACTCAAAGGGGTGGTAAGAGCTTGGGTTTATATAGCATCTTAACCAAAGAACAATGAATTTTTAGAAAAGTGACAAGACAAAGGAAAAGGACTTCAAACTTCTAGGGGCAGCAAATTAGGGGAAATGAAATGTATGGGGAAACTAATGGTGGCTGGTAAAGTTTGTTAGGTGGGCTGATAAGGGTCCAGAGGTTTCTCAGTGATTAGCTTCTGTCCTACCTGGTAGAGAGGGGAGGGGGGCACCTGTGCAAATTTATGTCCTACTTTTAGGCAAATGGGAGAGGGCAGAGAATTTTTACTTGTGTATGCTCCTGTATTGCCTTCTCAGTTCAACTCAAAATAATCCTTATTCCAAGTGACATATTTGGGGGTAGCATGTGTTGCTACCCTTCTCAAGTAATCTCATGTTGACTCTCAGACTGCTCCATTCTTAAAATCTGTTGACCTTTCCCCTTTCCTTCTGCAAGGTACGTTGTTGAGGCTGCTTCACCCCCAACCCTGGTCAGGCCTCATTTGGCTCCTTGTTTTTCTTTCTTTTTTCTCGGTCCCTCTTCTCCTGCCTCTCTTTAATATTAATTATTTAATATTTTATACTTTTCACTTAAGTATTAGTATAATACGGGGAGTGTGCTTAAGTGGTCAGCTCAACTTGGCATTCTCCTAGACTGCGCCCATCAGGATAACCCACACCCAGATCAAGAAAAAGCATTGCCAGCATCCTGGAAGTCCCTTTTATGCACCCTCCCACTCACAGCTCCCAAAGGTAATCGTTATCCTGACCTGTAATGCCATAGGCTAATTTCTGCTTGGTTTTGAACATTATATCAGTGGAATCATATAGTGTATATTCTTTTTTTTTAATACATATAGATGATTCACTTTGCTATACAGTACAAACTAATACAACATTGTAAAGCAACTATACTCCAATAAAAGTTAATTAAATAAAAAGAAAGCCGTTTTAGAAACTCTGTAACTTGGAGGATAAAACTACCCCTGTTTTCAGGACACCTGTTGTATATAATAACCTAAACCATGATATGTTCACGTCTCAACCCTTGTGGTTCTACCCAGACTAAATTAAAACATTATACATTCAAAAAACAAAAAAACAAATGAAGCTGCTATGAACATTGGCATGCTGGTTCAAATGGACTAAGTTTTTGTTTACTTGGGAAAATACCTTTGAGTGGGAATGTTGTGTGTAAGTGTATGTTGAACTTGACAAGAGATTGCCAAACTGATTTCCAAAGTGGCCATACATTTGCACCCCCATCTGTGAAAGACAGGGAAGCCTGGCGTGCTGCAGTCCATGGGGTCGCAGAGTCAGACACGGCTGAGTGACCGAACAACAGCAACATCAGAGCGCTCCAGGGGCTCAGAATTCTCTCCAGTAGGAGGCGTTGTCAGCATTGGGAGTTTAGTCCTTCCGATAGGTCTGTAGTGGTGGTTTTACCTTTTCTGGATCAGTGTATATTCTTTTTTTTTTTTTTTTTTTAACCAGGCTCCTCTGTCCATGGGATTTCCCAGGCAAGTATACTGGAGTGGGTTGCCATTTCCTTCTCCTGGATCAGTGTATATTCTTTTTATGACTGGCTTCTCTGTCTCAGCTTTATGCTTGAGAGATTCAGCCAAGTTGTGTGTACAGTTCTAGAGAATTTATTCTCATTGCTGAATAATCCATTATGTGAATATTTATTCATCCTATTTACTATTGTTAGGCATTTGGGTTGCTTTCAACTATTTTACATTGGAGAAGGAAAAGTCAACCCACTCCAGTGTTCTTGCCTGGAGAATCCCAGGGACAGAGGAGCCTGGCGGGCTGCTGTCTGTGGGGTCACACAGGGTCGGACATGACTGAAGCAACTTAGTGGCAGCAACTATTTTAAATTGTGCTGCAAATAAAATTCTTGTAGATTCTTTTTTTTTTTTGGTAGATCTACACATTTTTGATGGATTTATGCCTAGGAGTGGAACGGCTAGGGCTTGTGCTCATAATGAGATATATCCAGTTTTCCCAGGTGGTTGTGTCAAATTACACTCCCACTAGCAGTGTGTGAAAATTTCAGTTGCTTTTCATCCTCACCAACACTTGGAATTGTCTTTTTCCTTTTAACATTTTGGTGGGTAAATAGTGGAATTGCCTGGTTAACTTCATTTTAACACAAGGCACTTGAGCTGTTATCTTGGTTTCCGCTTTCCTCTATCTTAGAAGTTCAGCTTCCCCACAAAGGTTTATCAAAGTGTTTTCCCAAGCAAAGAAGGCCATTCTCTTCCTAGAGGAAATTCCTTGAGCCAGCTGTGAAGGTGATACCTTAAAACAAAAACAAAACAAAACCGTATCTGAAAGGGCTTCTGCTGAAATGTTGACAGTGTTTATCTCTGGGTGATGGAACTGTTGGTACCATTAATTTTCTTTATGCTTATTTTGATTTTCTACATTGAACATATTGTTTGTGTAATTAGTAATTTTCAGACAAGAAAACATCTCCACCCATAATCCTGCCACTGTAAGGCGATTGTTTTCATTTTTCTGGCAAATGTCTATATTTTCTGAAAACCACTCAGCTGGAACAAAATAGGAGCATTCATTCTTCTCTGCGAAATACCTCCTGCACAGTGATGAAAATGCCAGCTGCCCTTTTTGAGTGCTCAGACGTAGGCCGAACCATATGAGAGTGCTGATAGGTATTTGCCTTGGGACTTTATGTACATCACATCATTTAATTCCGGTGGAGGAGGTGTTGTTATCATCCCCATTTCACAGATGAAGAAGCCAAGGCTCAGAGAGGCTGAGTGGTCCAAGCGTCCCAGCTATGAAATGGCAAGGCTGGAACCTGAACCCAGGTATCTGGTTCCAAAGCTTGCTTTTCCCGGCCCGTGTGGCCTCTCCTTCGCAGTGCCTGGCGGGATCGCGGCTGAGTCCCTGACCTTCACTCCGCTGGAGGACATGATCTTCCTCAAGTGGGAGGAGCCCCAGGAGCCCAATGGCCTCATCACTCAGTATGAGGTGGGTGGGCCCCTGCTGGGAGGTGGGCCCCTGGTGGGAGAGGGAAGTGTGTGGGGTGGGAGAACAGAGGTGATCACTGGAGTTCCTTCAACTGTGGCTGGGGTCCATTCCCTGTGGGTGATGGGGGACCTGAAGGCAGAAGGCAGAGGTGCCCAGAGGCCTGAACTAAGGGGCACCCACGGTCCTCCCAAGCCTCCCCCTTTACCCAACCGTTTCCCTGGCTCGCCTGAACCATGATGGGTGGGAGGCTACTTCCCCATCCCTGAGCCTGCCCGCTTGCCCATTCTGCCCCTAGATCAGCTACCAGAGTGTTGAGTCGTCAGACCCGGCGGTGAACGTGCCGGGCCCACGGCGTACCATCTCCAAGCTCCGCAACGAGACCTACCACGTCTTCTCCAACCTGCACCCGGGCACCACCTACCTGTTCTCGGTGCGGGCCCGCACGGGCAAAGGCTTTGGCCAAGCGGCGCTCACCGAGATCACCACCAACATCTCAGGTGCGCCCTGCCTGACCTAGCCTGGCCCCTGTGGGGAGGCCCAGAGTCCCCTGGGCACAGAGGTGGGGCTTCCTGGGGGTGGCGATGGAGGACTCCCGCTGAGATAAATGTTCATTTAGAGGGTGAGTCAGGGAGGATTAACTCAGAGGGTTCTGGCGATGGTCAGTGGAATCCGAGGGCTGGAGGCAGAGGCTGAAGGGGAAGCGGTCTGAGGGCAGAGGTCAAGGAGCCTGGAGGCCTGGCCTTCCTGGTGCAGCGGCCAGGCTCCGGGCTTATGTCCTTGTCCCCTCCCGCAGCGCCCAGCTTTGATTATGCTGACATGCCGTCGCCGCTGGGCGAGTCTGAGAACACCATCACCGTGCTCCTGAGGCCGGCGCAGGGCCGCGGGGCGCCCATCAGGTGGGCACGCGTGTGACGCAGGGGCGGGAGGTCAGGGCGGTGAAGGAGAGGCCCGTCCTCTGACCCAGAGCCCCCACCCAGGCCCGCTCACCCTCGTCTTCCCTCAGCCTCCCGCTCAGGGTTCAGAGTGTCGGGAGGAGGACGTTCTGTGATCCTCGGCAGGCGGCAGGCCTGCATTCACTCCCCTGTGAGGCCGTGGGCTGTCTGATGGTGACTGTCATGAGATCTTGAACAGGAGATTGTTCGGACCTCTCCAGGGGGCCTACCTCTTGACACCTTGGGGCCTTATTTCTCCCCAGCTTTTCCCTTGGGGGTTCCTGTCAAGGGAGACACAGGGATGAGCTTTCTGGAAGGCTAGGACATCTGGCCACATGGGGTCATCTCTCCGGAGTGGCAAAGAGCTTGGCTTCCCTACTTCTTTGCAGAAAAAGCTGATACTGCAGTGACTGTTTCTGTTGGGGAGAAGGTGCTGGAGATAAGATGGTGTGTGTGTGTGTGTGTGATGTGGGTGTGATGTGTGTGTATGTGAGTGTTTGTGCAAGGTGTTGACACACTTTCTGTCGGCCAGACGTCATCTTAGGGACTTTACCTGCATGAGTCATTTGATCCTCATGACAGCCAGTGGAGTGGGTAACAGCACCCTTATTTTCCGCATCAGGAAGCAGGCTCAGAGAGCCTGAATAACGTGCCCCCGAGGCCACATGGCTGGTAAGCGATAGCGCTGGGATTTGAAAGCCTGGTCTGTCTGTACAGCCTGTACCTTTCCTTGAAGTCACGGAGCCTCCCTGGCCCTCTGGTCCACCCTCTCCTTCCCATAAAGGCTTAGGCACTGGGAGAGGGTGACAGCCTGCATTTGGCCATGAGAGGGTCCTCCTGAGACCCCCCAAGAAGGCAGGGGGTTTCCCAGGTGCTCTTGACACTCCCTCACTTCTTCACTCCTCCCCGCTTTCACTTTTTCCTCCTGCTTTGCCTCCCTATATTTGC
Source organism: Muntiacus reevesi (assembly GCF_963930625.1). Lineage (NCBI taxonomy): Eukaryota > Metazoa > Chordata > Mammalia > Artiodactyla > Cervidae > Muntiacus > Muntiacus reevesi. The sequence continues at coordinate 113,452,387 of NC_089251.1, forward strand.
TATTGCACAGTCTGATTTGGGCTGATTCCTGAACCCTAAGGGGAGCTGCAGGAAGAAGTCTGCACAGCTCAGGGGAATTTGGCATTTTGCAGGAGGCTCAGGACCCTGGTGCCTCTGAATTGGGAAGAGTTGGGAAACCCAGCACCTTCTCCTTTCCTTCTCCCCTTGGGGGATCCTTTGAGCAGGCCTGGTCAGCAACTCAGGCAAGCCTGGGTTGGGGCGAGGGTTGGATGATGTGAGGTGGAGAGGCCTGATGACTGTGTGACCTTGGACATGTCCCTTCACCTCTCTGAGCCTCCCTTTCCTTTGTGCCTTTTGGGGATTGTCCCAGATCAAGATGTGCTTTGCTCATGGTTCGTGATTATTAGCATGTCCCGGTGGGACTTGGGGTCAGGGGAGGCCTGGCCTTGGCCTGGGAAATGGAGGTTGAGAGGGGCCTGGGCTGGGTAATGATGGGATGAACCTGTCTGGCCTAAATCCTAGGGTGCTGGGGTGATTCCCTCCTAACTTGGGAGCTCAAAAGAAACAGCTGGAGAGCAAGGAAAAGGCATTTCTACTTTCCCAGAGTGCAGGCTGTCATTGTCAGCATGGGGTGTCACACGCCAAGACGTGACCGAGGCTGGGAGTGGAAAGATTTAAATTTGTCAGCATTCATTTGTTTACTCTTGGCTTTGTTCCACGGAGGATTTGGAGGAGCTCACAGCACAAGGCCATTCAGTATAGTGATGAAAATAAATAGAAATACACAAGATGGGATCAGGAGACAGAGACCAGGGAACACAAATCAGCCATCAGGCCTGGGAGATGGCTCAGAGTTGCAGACCCAGGGCTGCCTCCGGGTTGGGAGGGTGTTCAAGATGTAGGTTTAGTGTGACCTCGTTTGCCTGCTCAGTGACTGGCTCCCCCGCTGGAGGCCAGTTCCAGGAAGCCCAGAGCCCCAAATGCCCAGCACAGGACTCATGTCTGAGCTCAGTAAAAACTTTCTGGGTGAATGAATGCATTGTGTCTTACTTGAATTTACTGAGGCCTAGAGGGAGCAGTTGGGAACCTGACTGGAGCCAGGGGCTTGAGGTTCCCAAGCTCTGGGAATCAGGGTGCAGCTTCAGGGCTTGGTTGGCTTGAGCAGGGCCCGCGTACTTTCAGCCTTAGTTACAGTAATAACAGCTGCCAGGCACTGGCTGCTCTTTCCTCACCTCTATCTTATGGAGCCGGCCTGTAATCACTCCCATTTTACAGAGGAGAAAACTGAGGCCCAGGGAGCAAAAGTGACTTGCCCAGCTGAGATGAGTGCTGTCCTGGGCCTGACCCCAAAGCCCACGCCCTTAGTCACCAGATGGCTCTCCCTGTCCTCTGGCCACCGTGACCCCTGTGCTGTCCCCTCCCCATGCCCAGTGTGTACCAGGTGATTGTGGAGGAGGAGCGGCCGCGGAGACTCCGGCGGGAGCCTGGCGGCCAGGACTGCTTCCCGGTGCCGCTGACCTTCGATGCGGCGCTGGCCCGGGGCCTGGTGCACTACTTCGGGGCCGAGCTGGCGGCCAGCAGTCTGCCTGAGGCCATGCCCTTCACCGTGGGTGACAACCAGACCTACCGCGGCTTCTGGAACCCACCGCTTGAGCCCAGGAAGGCCTATCTCATCTACTTCCAGGCAGCAAGCCACCTGAAGGGGGTGAGGGGCCGGCCGCGGTCGTGGTGGGGGCAGTCCGGGTGAGGGAGCAGGCTGCTGCAGAGGCTGGAGACAATGCCCCATCCTCCACCCCTCCACCCTTCGCCTCCCACCAGCCGTATTCCCCACCTCCTTCCCCACCCAGGAGAAGGAGGCCTTCTGTAGCCCTGTCCACCTCCGCCCACCCATCTGAGCCCCGCCCTCCTAACCCCAGACACCTTCTCTCCAGAACTAACCCTTTCCTGGGGGCTTCTTCCCTGGTGGATAGTAAAAGATTTGCCTGCGATGCAGCAGACCTTAGTTTGATCTCCTGGGTCAGGGAGACCCCCTGGAGAAGGGCATGGCAACCCACTCCAGTATTCCTGCCTGGAGAATCCCAGAGATGATGGAGGACCCTGGCGGGCTTTTCCCAGATTCATTGCTATCCAAGCTCCCAGTCTGGTCCCTGCCGCCTCCTGAGGCCCTGGTCTTCCATCTCAGGCTCCTCTAGAGGGTGTCCCTCTCCGCTTCTCGCCTTCACCTGACCTTGAAGCCTAGGACCCGCCTCCTCCCTGAAGTCCCGCCCTTCTCCAGGCTCCTCCCTCCTCGGATCCCTCCTTTCCAGGGTGCCCCCTGGGCAAGCGGACCCCTGGACCTAAGCTCTACCCTCATTTCTGAGCACCTCCCCTTTACCGGCTCCTTGTGCTGTTTTTTTTTCTCCCTGTTTCCACCCATCTTATTCCACTTTCCTAAGGCATCGCCCTATTTGTAGGCTCCTCCCCTTCTTGGCCCCTCCGTCCCTAGTTCCCCCTCCACCCTTCTGCTGGTGGGGTGTGTTTAGTTACAGTTCACACCAGAAACGCCCTGACCAGGGCCAAGACAGCCTGTCTAAGGTTGCCTCTGGGGAGGGTCAGGTCCTGGCTACACTGGTGCTGAGACCCGCCCCATCTGTGCCTCCAGGAGACCCGGCTGAATTGCATCCGCCTCGCCCGGAAGGGTAAGTCCCCCTGGATTCAGTCCTTCAGCCGCGGGTTTCTTACTTGCTGGGCTCTGGGGCGGTGGGCGCTGGGCACTCAGGCCTGTGGGGGCAGAGGAGGGAGGTCTGGCAGACTGGGGGGGCCAGGAAACATTTCCCTTCTTGGGCCCTATGTGCCCCATCTCCAGGACTCCTTCTCCCAGCCTGGGCAGTAGGGACACACACCCTCACACCACCATGGCAGAGGGTGAGCCATTGGGGTCGGGAATGGGGTGGTGGCTTCTGGACCCTGGTCCTGGAGTCTGTATCTGCCCCCTTTCCTGTGGGAAGGAGAAGGGGGACAGCATGGACCCTGTAGTGTCGGGATTGACGCTGCTCCCAGATGGGGAATGTGGGTGGTTCCCAGTCCTGAGATGCCCTAACTGAGCCCTTGATACATAATTCTCTCCCCTTGTTGCCTCCTAGGAGGGCGGGGGGCTGGATCTGAAGGCCCCACACACAGCCTCCATCCCCCATCCATCCACTAAAGGATAGGGAGAACTTGAGGCAGGAGAGAGGGCATCGCAGTGGGCACCACCCTCCTGTGCCTGCTGCGCTGTTCTGATGAGAAGCTATTCCAGATAGGGGTACAGGGCACATAAGGCCTCTTGACTGGGGGATGCGGAAGGTGAAAGGGATGGTGAGAGATAGGTCTGATTGACTGAAAGGCGGGACATGTGCTGAGGATGACGGGCAGATGTTTTTGTGCACCTGTTTGTGCAGCCTGGTTTATTCCTTGGGGCTTCAGTTCAGTTGCTCAGTCTTGTCTAACTCTTTGTGATCCCCATGGACTGCAGCACACCAGGCTTCCCTGTCCATCCCCAACTCCCAGAGTTTGGACCTTTGCAAGCAGAGGGAAGGTGGTCCCCGCATCCCCTCTGATCCTCTGTCCTGTGTTGTTCTCCCCAGCCGCCTGCAAGGAAAGCAAACAGCCCCTGGAGGTGTCCCAGAGGTCGGAGGAGATGGGACTCATCCTGGGCATCTGTGCAGGGGGCCTTGCTGTCCTCATCCTCCTGCTGGGGGCCATTATTATTATCATCCGAAAGGGGTGAGTGAGGCCAGTGCCCTGGCCCACCCGGGCCTTCGGCCTGTCTGAGGCCTGGTGAGCAGAGAGGAGGTGGAGGGCTGGTCGGGCAGCCGCCTGGAGGGCGTGTGGAGGGCTGCCAACCTGGGCATCAGGCCTATGGATCAACCCAAGCCGGTGAGGGGAAGCCCGAGACTCTGCAGATGGAGCTGCCCCGGAGTGGCTTGGCTGGAGCCCAGGTCTGGCCAGTGCCAGGTGCCCCTGTCCAGGGAAGGGCGCTCAGTGCCCGCTGCCAAGGAGCCGTGCTGGGAGTGGGCCCCACCCGCCTGTGCCTGCTGGGCTGTTCTGATGGGGATGGTGGGGAGGTAACCTGACTTGGCATCCTCAGTGCACGAGATCTTCTGCCGTTGCGTCTGCCCCAACCCCGGGGTTGGCGTGTTGACTCTGAGCATTGGGGGGATGGGGCTCACTCCCCTTCACACCGAAGGCTCTGAGCAGCAGCTCTTCCCAGGCTCCATCTTCGCTTGGGCTCAGCTTGCCCTGGACTCTGTTACTGTTGATCCCTGAGGCTTCCTCCTGGGCCCATGACTCAGAGGAGACCTCCCTTCCTGCCCTTGCTGTCTCCCAGGCCTCAAAGGTCCAGCCTGGAGTTTGTGTGGGAGGCACTTTCGGGTACATTTCACAGTGGGCGGAGTGAATCCCAACCTATCTTAGTTAGAGCCTAGAACTTAAAACGGTTTTGGAATTTTAGAAATCCAGGATGTGAGATTCTGAGAATCTCCAAGTTTAGAACTGTGGAGGCTCAGAGCCTGGAAACTGAGAGCTGCCACTGTAGTTCAAGGATGTCTAACCTAGTGGTTCTCCCGTCTTCCAAAAGCAGCAGAACCTATCTTCAAAACACCAGATAAACCCCTCCTGGGAGCCCAGTACATGGAGCACTAAAGACTGAGTCTCGGTTTGGAGCTCGGTGGGCTTCTGAGACCTCTGTGCTCTCCCTCCCCGCCCCACATCATTCCCTACCAGGCAGCCCCAGGACACTGTGGTCCAAGCCCCTTAGTTGAGGGATGGAGATGCTGAGGCCCAGAGGGTGCAGAGACCTGCCCAAGGTCACTCGGGAGCCAGAGGCAGAGCCTGCTCCACCCTCTTCCCTCCTGGGCTCTGGCTTCTGTAGCTCTTGCTGCTGCCAAGCTGAGCACACGTGGGTGGGTTGGCTCTGGGTCTCTGGGCTGTCAGGAGCAGATAAGCAGGATCCAGGGAGATGAGGGAGAACTGGGCAGGGCCCCCCTTGCCTGAGGCCAGGCACCAGCAGGAGTGAGACTCTCCCTGAGAGTCTCGGGGTGGGGGCATGCCAGCAGTGGGGTGCTGGGATGGTCTGTTCACGGCATCAGGCTCTGATTGTTCCCTGTGAAGCTTCCTGAGGCAAAATCGTTTAAACTATCATTTAATGAGTATTAACACTGTGCCAAGAGCTCTCCACACATCACCCATTAGAACCATAGTTACTGATCACCTACTGTGTATCAGGCGCTGTTCCGGCACTTGGGAAACATCAGGGAATTTTTCCTTCCTGGGGGGGTGGTTCCTGACCCACAAAGCAGATCTAAGTTCCTTTTAACAGGTTGGGAAACTATTATTAAGTGACTCGCCCATGTCACTTTAAGTAGCAGATCCTGACTGGACCCAGGCTTGACTGCAAAGCTCATCCTCCTTACAGCCGGGCATATGAAGGGCCTCACCATGGCTGGCACATAGTAGGTTCCTGTAGGGGGTGAGGCCCTGGGGGGTGGGGAGTGGCACAGATAGAGGGCTGTAAGGGAGGGGTCAGATTTGGGGGCTTGCGGGTGGTATTTGAGTCTCTCCAGATCTACTCTTGAGGGAAGACTAGCAAAGTCAGGAAGGGCATCCACCCCAGCAAAGAGAGTGCCAGGCCCAGGAGAGGATGGATGGCTCAGAGATGCTGCCAAGGCCTCCCTCACTGGGAAACTCTCCACTTCATGCAGCTGCTACTGGAAGCCTCTAGGATCCCTTCCCCGTAGCCACCTGCCCCCGCCCTGTTCCTTCTTAGATCCTCTAAAAGCCTTTCAGTCCCCTTCTGTAGCCCCTTGCTGCTTTGCCCCGAGTCCTACCTGGCCTTCCAGGTTCACTGTGCTCCCGAGGGCTCCCTCAGTCTGCACCACGGGTGCCGTGGGCAGAGCAGCTCTGGCAGGGATGGGGGTGTTCAGATCAACCCGGGATGTGGATGAAATGGACAGATTAGGAGGTTGCCGAGGGCGGGCAGCCCCCGGGGAGCCCCGTGGACCCGTGCACCCTATTGGAGGAAGGAGGCACCTGGGGTGGGGAGGAGGTGGCTGGGAGCGGGTCTCAGCTTCTTTATCCTGCCCCCTGGAGAGGGAGGCTGGATGCACCTGCCCCTGGGAACTCCGGGGTGCCCCAGGCTGTTTGGATCCTTTGGTTCTGCTTCCGGAGACTCTCCCCACTTCCCTTTACAGCACCTCCCCCACCCTGCCCACCCCACCCTGCACTTCACTCACACACTCGCGGGCTTTTCTCAGTGTTTCTCTTCTCTGCTGGACTGAGAACTGCATGAGGGCAGAGGAAGTTCTGTCTCGTTGCCTGTGTGTCCCCCGGGTCCTCTGTGTATGACTTAGGGATGACTCGGGTCCTCCCGAACCCACGCCCCCAGCAAGCAGAGGGGGCAGGGAAGGGCTGGGTGCATGCTTGCTGTTGGGGAGGGGATTATTTTTAACCTCACTTGTTTAGAGGAGAAAATGGATGCTCATAGAGGTGGAGTTCTTTTAGTTATTTTTCTCCATTTATTGATTACTCAGTTCAATAAAATCTGTGTCGAGGGAATACATATTCCCTGGGCACGGTCCGGGGCCCTGGGGATCCAGCAGTGGGCAGAAGCAACCAGGATGCTGTCCTCTTGTGCTTTATGGCTATGGGTGGGGAGCCTGGCATTAACTAAAAAAAGCACAAATGCATAATTACAAATTGTGAAAAGACCAGGGTGAAGGGGTAGGCAGAGAGTAAAGGGGGGAACTAATGTAGTTGGTGACTGTGGGGGAGTCCTTAGGATCGGCCCTTTTGAAGTTTTGACGGTTCAGCTGAGACCAGAAGCCACTCCTTCAGCCCATCTCCCTGCCCTCAGGGCCACTATGACCAGCTCAGGGCCTTTGACCCCTCCTCTGTCCCTGGGACGGGAGACAGGCCGTGTGACCTCGAGCCAGGGTCCTGCCCTGGCTGGGCCTCTGTCTTCCCTTCCCCTCTGCTTGCCTTCCCGTCCTGGCTGACGGGGTGACATGGGGCGGGTGAGTGGACGAGCGGGCCTGGATAGGGCCTCAGGAGGGGCTGGCTCTGGGATCAGGGTCCTGGGCCTGGTTTGGAACTCTCGCTGACCCCCTGAGAGCCATGAGCTGACATGACTCTCCAGGACCCAGTTCCCCACCGGGGAGGTGGGGACCAGACCTGCCCCGCGACCCCACTGCCGGTGCCTCGAGGGCCCGTCAGGGCTCTTGGCCCACCTGGGCCCTGGGTGCTCGTGAGGGGGCCACGCGGCTCCTTTACTGGACCCCACACCCAGGGGCAGTCTGGGTGGGTGAGGGTGGCCCAGCTGGTCCTGGTGTCCAGCCCCCTTCCCTTCCTGGCTGCTCATTTCTTCCCAGCTTGCAGAGGGCTGTCCCCTCAGGGGCTGGGGAGCCTGCGGGGGTCAGGGGGGTGGCATGGGGACTGCGGTGGGGTGGTCTGCAAGGGTGAGTGCACAGTTACCGCGAGTGTGTGAGTGCAGGCATCTGTGTGTGAGTGTGTTTGTGAATGTGTCTGTGTGTGTATCTGTGTGTGTCAGTGTGTGTGTGAGTACATGTGTCTGAGCGCATGCATGTAATAGGTCTGTGCTTGTAAGTACATGAGTAAGTCCATGTGTTTCTATGTGAGTGTGTGTTTGTGAATATATGTCTATGTATGTATCTGTGTGTGTCAATGTGTGTGTTTGAGTACAGGTGTCTGAGCATCTGCATGTATGTAATAGGTCTGTGCTTCTAAGTACATGAGTGAGTCCATGTGTTTCTACGTGAGTGTGTGTTTGTGAATATACGTCTGTGTATGTATCTGTGTGTGTCAGTGTGTATGTGTGAGTACAGGTGTCTGAGCATCTGCATGTATGTCATAGGTCTGTGTTTGTAAGTGCACGAGTGTGTCCATGTGTTTCTATGTGTATGTATTCATGAGTGTGTCTGCATGTGTGAGTATTTCTCTTTGTGAACACGTATGTGTGAAAGCTCTGCTTCCCTCCAGGCCCTTGCCCCACCTCCTTCTCACGCCAGCAGTGGGCTTGGGGAAGGTTCTGGAAGGAGCCGGGCCAGCCCTTGGGTCAGAGAAGGCCCTTCTGACCTGTCAGTGCCCGGCCAGCCCGGTCCCCAGCAGAGAAAGCACCAGGCCCCTCCCCTGGTGGTGCTGCCCTGGGCCCCGCCTCGTGCACGAACCGTGGTCCACCTGTGTGTTCTCTTTGCACGCTGCCAGGAGAAACCACTATGCCTACTCCTACTACCCGTAAGTAGCGCCCCCGCCCCTCCTGGGGAGCCCCGCCCCTCCTGGGGAGCCCCGCCCCTCCAGGGGAGCCCCACCCCTCCTGGGGATGCCCCCGCCCCTCTTGGGGAGCCCCGCCCCTCCAGGGGAGCCCCGCCCCTCCCCTCCAGGGGAGCCCCGCCCCCACCTCCGCCCTGCCTGGGCTCAGCCCCTAGTCCACCCCGTCTCCGAGCTTCCCTCCTCTGCTGGCCCTTCCCTCCCCGCCGGCCTCCTGTGTGGCGGTCATAAGTGCTGGCTCTGTGCTGACTCTCGGGTTCAGACCTGGCTCTCTGAGCCGCCCCAGACAAGTCACTGGGCCTCCCGGAGTCTCCTGTGCTCTTGACCCCGAGGCAGCCCCTTGTGTCTCAAGCCACTCCTGCTTCTCGGGACCTCCCGACATCAGACCTCAGTCCACGTCCGGGAAGGTCCTCGCCCGGGTCCGGCTCTGGGTCCACAGCCTGTGTGCGCATGTGCGTGTGGAGGGCAGACACACGGCAGCTCTCCCCATGGTGCACGCCGCTCACGGGCACCGCCAGCTCTTCTCCAGCTGGGCCCGGCTCCTCAGACCCACCGTTCCCTGGGCGCCTCCCATGGGTTCAGTTCTTCACACAGAATCTACCCAACAACCCCGAGAAGAGGCCCTGGGATCACCCCATTTCACTGATTAGGAAACTGAGGCTGAGGGACGTTAAGGACTTGTCAGAGGTCACAGGGCATGCAGAGATGGGGTTACAGCCCCAGCCCCCCTCTAACTCCATAGCTTGCTGATGCCGCTCTGTTTTCTGCCTCTGGATCTCTGACCCTGCAAGCCTTCCAGGTCGTTCCCCTGCACCCGCGCTTGTCCCCTCCTTGCAGAGCAGGTTCAGGTGGCCCCGGGCCAGTCCATAGGACGGTGGTCTCTCATCTCCTCCCTGGACCCTCTTCTTCCATCGACATCACCCACTGTCACACTGGCTTTTCCAGCAACCACACCCCTGTCAACTCACTGGAGCCTCCAGTTCAGCTTTTCCTGGAGCTCCTGACAAGGCAGCTCGCCTGCTCCCTCCACTCTGCAGCTGTTTTTTTTTTTTTTTAAATGACTTTATTGAAGTGTAGTTGATTTACAATGTTGTGTTAATATCTGCTGTACAGCAAAGTGATTCAGTTACACACACATATATATTTTCATATTCTTAAAAAAATTTTTTTTTAGTTGGAGGGAGGATAATTCCTTTACAGTATTGAGTTGCTTTCTGCATCATCAGCATGAATCAGCCATAGGTATACATATGCCCCCCATTTCCCACCCCATCCCACCCCTCTAGGTTGTCACAGAGCAACTAATTTTGAATCTAAATGTCAAACTTTTCCGAGTGTCCGTAGCACACGGCATCTGCTTGATCTTGCCCTGAGGTCAGCTGGAGGCCACAATGCAAGGTGTCCCTCCTGGCTCTGTCTGCAGATCTGGCTGGTTGGTGTGTGAAGTTCTTCTGCCAAGTAGAGCAGGAGGCCTGGGCGGGGACAGAGCCCTGTGGTCACCACTGCAGACTGCCTCCTGGACCAGGATCCACTCGGGACGGGTCCTCCTGGGGCACCATGGTCCAGCCAGCCTGACGGGCTGTCCTCTGTCTGAGGCCCTCTGTCTGTCGTCCCTGTGGTCACTGGTGTCTGACCTGTCCCCCCCACCCCGTTTCCTTCCCCATCTCTCTCCTTGTCATTAATCTTTTATTCCCCTCCTCTCCCTTCTCTGTGTCCTGATTCTCTTGTCCCACTCCCGTCTCCCTCTTCACCTCCCTTCCTCCTCCACCTTCTGTCCTATGTTGATGGTCAAGGTCACAGCCACAGAGACTTCTCATCTGCCCCCAAAGGGTCTTTGGCTGTGCCCTGGGCCACAGTGAGGGAGATATCCAGAGCCTGAAGGGTGGGTGGGAGTTGGAGGCTTGGGCCCACTGAGCTGTCTCTCAGATTGGGAAAGTCACACACCCCGCAGTGCATAACCACACTGGTCCCCAGCATGGACACAGAGCCCTCTTTCCTGTGTTTCCCATAGGAAACACATTGTTGTCCTGGCAGGAGGGGCCTCCAGAGGTCATCCTGTCCCTCCCCCTGCCCCAGCAGCTCTGGAGCCAGGATGGGCTGAGTGGAGTTTGTCTGTCTCTCTGGGGGAGTCCTACACTGGCCTCTTCCTCTCCACGATGACCAGTGTCCGTGGGCCCGCATGACCTGGAAGTCCCCTCTCAGGTCTGCCCTGCATCCTGCATGCTGTAGGGCTGGGCAGGTGAGCAGCTCTCTGGCCTCGAGCCTTCCCTGTGATCGGGCCCCGGCGCTCCTCCAGTCTCAGCACCGTTCCCATGTCCTTCCCCTTTCCCTGTGTTTCAGCCCCTTGGACATGGAGCTTTGATCCCTGCCTCCCCACCCCCGTTCTCCGTTCCACTGTCCTCCGAGTTCCCTAGGGTTACAAAGTACCATCCACATCTAAAACTGGACTGGAGACATGGGCTGTGCAGGGGTCCCTGCCCAGGGGCCTCTCCAGAAGCTCCCCCTCTCGGGAGGGACTGGGCCTTTTCCCTCTGCTGCTTCCGGCAGCTGGATGGGATGGTGGGCCGAGACAGGAATATGGATGCTGTGTGGATTACTTAAGTCTAGTGTGGCCTGTGGGAGGACCATCCTGGGGATCCTGGGGGTAAGGAAAAGTCGTGATTGGAATTTATTCCATGCCAGCTGGACCCTGGACACTGAGACTGGCCGAGCTCCAGCCAGACCCTCTGCCTGAAGGAGAATTGCAGTGCTTTCTCATGCAGGAGGGAGAGGTCCCAGGGCAGCTGCCTGGTGAGGCCAGAGGAAGGAAGATTACGAGTTGGGCCTGCAGGGGCCGGAGCTGGGCAGTCATCTTCCTAGTGGTGGATGTGGTGATTGTTGTGACACCAAAATAGGCCTAGAGTGACTGTCTTCCCCATTTCCTGAGTCCTCAGGCCCAGTGAGAGTTAGGAGGCCGATCCCAGCCTGAGGCCACTGCTGCTCCATCCCTTGCTCTCAGCAAAGGTCCACAGGATAGGGACCCTTGTTGTTCAGTCCCCAAGTTGTGTCTGATTCTTTGCAACCACATGGACTGCAGCATGCCAGGCCTCCCTGTCCCTCGCCATCTCCCAGGGTTTGCTCAAGCTAATGTCCGTTAAATTGGTGATGCCATGCAACCGTTTCATCCTCTGTAGCCCTCTTCTCCTTCTGCCTTCAATCTTTCTCAGCATCAGGGACCCCACCCAGTCCCTTTTGGGTGAAGAGGCAGCTTTCCGGGTCTGGTGAGCAAAGGATGGGGCCAGAGTCCCTTCAGCATCCAGAGATGCTTCTAGACTGGCTCCTGGCCTCAAGGCCCCTGACTGCCGGGTCTCCCCATCCACCTCTGGGTGCTGTCCTGTCCAGCTGAGCACCCATGTCTCCCATCAACCCTCCTCTGCAGGAAGCCAGTGAACATGACCAAGGCCACCGTCAACTACCGCCAGGAGAAGACCCACATGATGAGCGCCGTGGACCGGAGCTTCACGGACCAGAGCACCCTGCAGGAGGACGAGCGGCTGGGCCTCTCCTTCATGGACGCCCACGGCTACAGCCCCCGGGGTGAGTGCCTGCCCCTTCCTCGTGGCCCCCAGGTGCTCCTGCCCCAGACTCCTGAGCCAACAGCACAGAGTCCCCCATCAGCGGATTCTGTAACACCCCGAACCAACAGGACTAAGCGTCCTGCTGGGTACCAACACGGGCCCTGGGGATACAGAGAAGGTACCTGTGTTATCTTTGCACTGGAGGAGCTTTAGGAAAATCGAGGTCTTAGACGCAGATTCATCTAAAAGGAGTGTGAGTTCCCATGTTAATTGTGAGAAGTGTTCTGGGGACTCAGGGGAGGGAGCGCTGCTGTGGGGTCAGAGCCATCTCCTTCCTGCCATGTGGAAGGAAGTGCTCTGGAGTTAGACTTCGGTTTACATCTCCGGTCCCCTGAGCTGTGTGACCTCAGGCAAGTGGCTTACCCTCTCTGGTTGTCTGCTTCCTCGTGTATAAAATGTGGATGAAGATGATCTTTGCTGGTGGTGCTGCTGGGAGACTAAATGAGCATGTGTATACATCATTTAGTCCTATGGCTGGCCCGCAGGGAGAGGAGAGTGAGTCAGCTGTATGTGCTAGAAACTTGTCATCAATTGCTTCATCACACATCTTTTGATTCGACTTAGTGGTGATTTGTACAAAAGGAAATAGAATACTTATGAAAATCATGAAGTCGTAATAATACAATAAACACTGGTGAAGCCCCCTGGTGAATTTGAAAGTCATATGAATGCGTCTCTCATAGCCCCTACCTCCCTCTTAGATGTAAATATTCCTTTGAAATTTATGTTTATAACTTTCTTGGCTTTTGGGGAGTAATTTTTGCCATGTGTGCATGTGTCCCCAAACAGTGCAGTCTATAATTTCGCTCATTTCTGAGCTTGATAAAAATGAAATTGCTCTCTATTTTTCAGCTCAACACCGTGTTTCCAACATTTACCCAGGTGGATGTTTTGCTATAGTTCATTTATTTTCTCTGATGTATAGTTTTCCATTGTATGAATATATCACAATTTATTTCTCCATCCTGCCATCCATGGGCATTTGATTTGTTCCTAGTTTTCTTGTTATTACAAACGAGGCTGCTGTGAGCATTCTTAAATGAATCTCTAGATGCACCTGCACAGCAGCTTCTGGAAATAAGAGCTGCTGGGTTATAAAGTATGTGCTTGTTCTGCTTTCTGAGACAGGGCCAAATTGTTTTCCAAAGCGTTTTTGCCTGTGTTCACTCCTAGCAGCAGGGTGTAAGAGTTTCCGTCACTCCACATCGAGATCAAAACTTGCCAGGCTTCTTCACTTTTGCCAAACTAGTTTGTATAAAGATGGCAGTTCTCTATAGTCTTAATTTGCATTTCTCTGATTACTAATGAAGTTGAACATATTTGCAAATCATCATCGGCCATTCAGGTTTCTTCTTCCGTAAAATGCCTGTTCATGTCTTTTACCTAATTTTCTGTTTGGTTTTCTGTTGCTTTCTTAGTGGTTTTTAGGAGTTCTTTATATATTTAGGATGAGACTCATTTGTCTCTTATGAATTGCAAATATCTTCTCCCAATTTGTGGCTCATCTTCATTGGTTATTTATAGTGCCTTTAGATGAACAGATTTTTGTGTCGATTTAGTCAAGTTCATCAGTCTTTTCCTTTTTGATTTCTATTTTTGTGTTTGTTTAATGAATTCTTCTGTATGCAAGGTCGTAAGACAGTTTTTACTTTTTTCTAAAACTTTTAATATTTTGCATTTCACTTTTACATCTTTATCTGTTTGTAGTTGATTTTTGTATGTGATATGTTTTTTTTTTTTTTCTATAGGGAAAACCAACTGTCCCAGCATCAGGTATTATAGTTCATAATTTCACCACTGATTTGCAGAGCCACCCTGTATCGTATATCACATTTCCATATATATATATACGAGTTATGTTTTGGCTCCCTATTCTTTATCATAGGCTAGTTTGGTGATTCCTGTGTCAATACCAAACTAGCTAATTACCATAGGTATCTAGGTCTTGATATCTGAAACATCAAGCCCTCCCAACCTTGTTCTTCACCAAGGGTGTCTTGGCTGTATTTGCCCTCGTTCTTTTTCTTACAAATTTTAGAATCATCTCTTTAAATTCCTTGGAAAACTTTGTTGGCAGAATTTGCATTGAATCTAAGGATTGGTTTTTGCTTTGTAAAACTGAAACTCGGCATCCATTAAACTCCCTGTTCCCTCTCTTCTCAGTTCCTGGCCACCACCATTCTACTTTCTATGACTTTGATTACTCTGTCTTATATAAGTGGAGTCATGCAGTACTTGTCTTTAGGGACTAGCTTATTTTGCTTAGCGTAATGTCCTTAGAGTTCATCCATGTCATAGCATCTTTTAGAACTGTCTTTTAAACAATTGCTTTTTGAAAAAATTAATTTTTTTAACTTTTAGTTTTTGGCTGCACCACGTGGCATGAGGGATCTTAATTCCCTGGCCAGGGGTCATACCTGTGTCTCCTGCAGTGGAAGCTCAGAGTCCTAACCACTGGGCTGCCAAGGAACTTCCAGAATTGCGTTTTTTTTTTTTTTTTTTTTTAAGGCTGAATAATATTCTATTGTATGTATATGCTCGCTTTTCTGATCCAGTTGCCTGTTGATAGACACTTCGGTGGTTTCCAAGTTTTAGCTATTGTGAATAATGCTCCAGGCAAGAATACTGGAGTGGGTTGCCATTCCCTTCTCTAGGAGATCTTCCCAACCCAGGAATGGAACCCAAGTCTCCTGCACTGTAGGCAGATTCTTTACTGTCCGAGCCAGCAGGGAAGCCCGCTGTGAACATGGAGGTATACCAATATCTCTCTGGGTCCTGCTTTCAGTACTTTTGGGTATATATCCAGCAATAGAATTGCTGGATCATACAGTAGTTCTATTTTTAATTTTTTGAGGGGCTGTCATACTGTTTTCCACCGTGCCTGCACCATTTTGCATTCCCCCTAGTAGTGCACAGGGGTTCCACTTTTCCCCATATCCCTGCCAGTACTTGTTTTCTGTTAAAGAAAAAAAAGTTTTATAGCAGCCATCCTCATGGATGCGAGACGGTATCTCATAGTTGCGATTTTCTTTTCCCTGGTGCTGGAGTGATGTGATGTTGAGCATCCTCTCGTGCATTTATTGGCTGTTTGTGAGCTTTATTTGGAAAATTTTTGAATTGGGCTGTTTGTCCTTTTGCTGTTGAGTTTTAGAGGTTCTATATTTATTCTGGATATTAATCCTTATCAGATAAATGGTTTACAAACATTTCTATCTCATTCTGTGGGTTGCCTTTTTACTCTGCGATTAGTATCTTTTGATGAACAAATGTTTACACTTTGATGTCGTCCATTTTGTCTGTTTTTTCCTCTTGCTGCTATGCCTTTGGTGTCGTAGCCCGGAAATTCTTGCCAAATCTGATGTCAAGAAGCTTTTGTCCTATGTTTAGGTCTTACATTTAGGTCTGTAGTCCTTTCTGAGTTAATTTTTGTGTATGATGTTAGATAAGGGTCCAGTTTCATTCTTTTGCATATGGATGTCCAGTTTTCCCAGCATACATGGGGTATATTTTTAGAATATTGTATTTCTAAGTATTGGTCATATAGAGAAATGCAGTTGATTTTTGTGTGAATAGATATTGGTCTTATATCCATACACCTTGATAAACTTTCTTTTTTTACTGAAGTATAGTTGGCTTACAGTATTGTTAGTTTCACGTGTACAATATAGTGATTTGATATTTTTGCAGATTTATACACCATGGAAAGTTATTACAATATTATTGACTATATTCTCTGTGCTGTATGTTATATCCCTGTGGCTTTTAAAATTTATAACTGGTAGTTTGTGCCTCTAAATCCTCTTCATCTATTTTGCCCTTCTTCCCACCCCTTTCCCCTCTGGTAAACCCTAGTTTGTTCTCCATGACTGTGAGTCTACTTCTGTATTGTTATATTTGTCTATTTGTTTGACTCTGTAGATGCTACTCATAATGTCACTTTTCTTCCTTCAGTTTGTTAGTGAGGTGAGTGACAGTTTTAGATTTTCCTTTTTTCCCTTTTTAAAAAGTTATTTATTTTTAATTGGAGGATAATTGCTTTGCAATATTGTGTTGATAGATTTTCTAATATTAAAATAACCTTCCATTCCTGGGGTAAATTCAACTTGGTCTGATGCATAATATTTTTTTTATGAATTATTAGATTTAGTATAATATAGTTCAAGATTCTAAAGCTGTATTCCCCAGTGGGATTGGGCTGTAATTTTTCTTTTTTGTGTTATCTTTGTCTGGTTTCTGGTATCCAGATTCTACCCGTCTTATAAAATGCACGATCTTGTCTCTTTTTTCTTTATCACAGAAGATTGGAGTCATTGGCTCCAACTCCCTGAAAGTTGGGTGGAATTCATCTGTGAAACCAAAAGAATCCTTTTCTTTTGTTTTCTTTATGGAAACATTTAAAACTTTTAATTCAATTTATTTAAAGGAATAAAGCTCTATTCAAGCTTTATATTTTTTCAAGACACTTTTAGTGTTGTATTTGTCTAGGAATGTGTCCATTTCATTTATGCTTTCAAGTCCATTGACTTGCATGTCTGCATGATGTTCTTTGTGACCTTCCCTCATTAAATTCACACCACAGCCCTACATAGGAGCTGTTAATCAACTCTTCGTCTTACAAATAAGGAAACAGAGACCCAGAGAGGAGAATCACTTGTCTGGGTCAAACCGCCAGAAGGTGGCAGAGTCAGGATTTAAATGCAGGTCTTTTTGAATTGCAAATTGCTATTTCGGCTGTATCACGCAGGCCTAGTGGACCTGATAGGGTTTGGGTTGGCAGAGACGGGGAAGGAAAGGCATCTGTGCTGGAGGAACAGCATGTGTAAGTGCACGGAGGACAACCTGGTGAGGTCTGCTTGGGCTGAAAACTCAAGTGGGTTTTGGCGGATGTGGGAGGTGGGAGTGGTGTGGGCACACATCTTGCTGCTGAGTCCTAGGGAGAGACAGAGAGAGACAGGAAACATGGGCTCTGCACCCAGGGAGCTCACTGACTAGTTGGGAGGTGAGATGGACGCAGGAGAGTCAGCACCGGGCTAACTGCTGGGGGAGCTGGGGGGACAGTTAGTGTGGCCATAGTCTTGAGAAGACACAGCTTTGGGCAGGGGAGGTCAGGGCTTCAGCTGAGATGTTTCAGATTTGATGGACGGTGAGGAGGGGTGGACACTGAAGGCAGGTTGCTGGACTCAGGGGGACGGTGTGACGGCTGGGAAGCTCAAGATGCATTCAGGAGACTGAAGCTCAGTCTTAAGGCTTCTCTCTTTCTTTATGCCACGTCCTGGTCTAGCCACTACTTTTCTTTTCCTAACAGTGAGGCCAGATTTTTGTGGTTTAGAACCATGTTGATTAGATGCAACCTCAGTATGGAAATTTTAAATAGGGACTTCCCATGCTGAGTAAATGTTGAGCTGGGATGTTCCCAAGTTGTTGGAATGTGCCCCTGTGGATTCTGATCCTGCCCTGAAACCCTCAAACCCTCTGGGATCTTATCTTTTCAGAGCTCTTGACCGCTATGGGAACCAGAGGGTTCTGGCCAAATGGTTTGTCAAATAAATGCCCCTTATTTGACACCACAAATGCCCTTTAATCAGGAAGAGGAAAACAGGGGAAGACAATAGGATCCCAGAGTCAGATGGGCCTGAGTGTGAATCCTAATGCTACCACTTAAGGAGCAGGCTCCTTAACTCTTCTGGGCCTCAGAATATAGAGTGGGTTGCCATGCCCTCCTCAAGGGGATCTTCCTGACCCAGGTATCAAACCTGTGTCTCTTATGTCTCCTGCATTGGCAGGTGGGTTCTTTACCTCTAGCGCCACCTGTGAAGCCCATAAAAGGGAAAGTGTTAGTCACTCAGTTGTGTCTGACTCTTTGTGACCCCATGGACTGTAGCCTGCCAGGCTCCTCTGGCATGGAATTCTCCAGGCAAGAATACTGGAGTGGGTAGCCATCCCCTGCTCCAGGGGATCTTCCCAACCCAAAGATTGAACCAAGTCTCTTGCATTGCAGGCAGATTCTTTACCTCTGAGCCACCAGGGAAGCCCCTATGTAATAGGGGGAAGAACAATAACACCTACATCATAGGCATATTCTAAGGATTGAATGACTTAAGAATCATGCCAGGCATATGAAAGCCCTCAGTATGTTAGATATTGTTAGCTATTGTTACAGGTTGTGTTTCTTTAAAGTTGCTTGCTAATTACAGATAGTGAAGGAGAAGTATAGCATGCTGTTGGTTTCGTAACTGGTGGCCTGTCTTCATCAAGGGTGGATGGGAATTGGGGGAGTGCCTATCTTTGAGGGAAGTCTGAGGATCCTCATTTTCAAATGAGGAAACCGAGATCCAGAGAGGTCAAGTGACTTGAGTCAGAATTCACATTCAGGCTTCTTTGACTCCATGCCCAGTGTTCTTTCCTCTGGGCCTCCAGTCTTCCTCACAAAACGTCAGCTGTCCAGTGGTTCAGTTCAGTTCAGTTGCTCAGTCCTGTCCAACTCTTTGCAACCCCATGGACTGCAGCATACCAGGCCTCCCTGTCCATCACCAACTCCCGGAGTTTACTCAAACTCATGTCCATTGAGTTGGTGATGTTATCCAACCATCTCATCCTCTGTCTCCTCCCACCTTCAATCTTTCCCAGCATCAGGGTCTTTTCAAATGAGTCAGTTCTTCGCATCAGTGGCCAAAATATTGAAGTTTCAGCTTCAGCATCAGTCCTTCCAGTGAATATTCAGGACTGATTTCCTTTAGGATGGACTGGTTGGATCTCCTTGCTGTTCAAGGGACTCTCAAGAGTCTTTTCCAATACCATAGTTCAAAAGCATCAATTCTTTGGCGCTCAGCTTTCTTTATAGTCCAACTCTCGCATCCATACATGACTACTGGGAAAACCATAGCCTTGACTAGATGGACCTTTGTTGGCAAAGTAATGTCTCTGCTTTTTAACGTGCTGTCTAGATTGGTCATAACTTTTCTTCCAAGGAGCAAGCATCCAGTGGTTACTCCCCTGAATTATCCCATAATCATTATGGAGCTGGAGAAAGTCAAGGCCAGCACCTGAGTGCCCACCTCGAAGCTGAGGGCTGGCTCTTACCTTCCTTCCTCTCATCCTCCCTTTCAGGGGCTTCCAGCTGTGTGGGCAAGCTAGTCCTCAGGGTGTGTGTGTGTGTGTATGTGTGTGTGTGTGTGTGTGTGTGTGTGTGCATTAAAGAGAGAGATAGAGAGGGAGGGAGGGAGAGAGATCCCATGGGAATGCATGGGTGAGAAGAGTAAGGACATGTCTTCTCTGGGTCCAGGAAATGGAGTGTCTTCTTGGCAGCATCATCATTCATCATCCTTTGTCCTCTGGTGGTCTTGTTTGGAGAACATCTTGTGTTGCTCTCGGGCTTACCTGGAAGCTGCCCAGATTTGGCTCTGGCTTCTTCCCAACCAGTGAGGACATTTTCTCGTCTTCAGCCATTGCTAGATGATTCTGTGCCTACTTGTGAGGCTGCATCAGGACTTTCAGCCTTTCAAGATCTCTGAGATGAGCTGCTGGATTCTCTGCCTGGAGAGCTCTCTGTGGAACTGTCAACACAGTTTCCATGAAGAACACTTGGGACCCCTTCATCTCTGAGGTCTTTAAACCAGCAGAAATCTTCTTTTGCTTGAAATTTGTGTGCTTGCCTTGTGTACTTGTGGATACTCTTTAGAATTGTCATGTCTTGGACCAGGATCTGACGGTGGAGAAGGACCCGGGCAGAAAGGCCACCTCTTGTCAACCATCTGGCCTGGCTTTCTGAGACTCAAGGGGATCCTTCTTTTCCTGGAAACTCCCAATGATGTCCACAGTCCCATCTGCAGGTGCTCATGTGCCTGGCACTGGGCTGGGTGCTGTATATGCATAATCTTGGTAAAGAGTCTGTCTGCAGTGCAGGAGATGCAGGAGACGCAGGAGACCTGGGCTTGATCCCTGGTTCAGGAAGATACCCTGGAGGAGGGGATGGCAACCCACTCTAGTATTCTTGCCTGGAGAACCACATGGACAGAGGCCCCTGGCATGGACTACAGTCCATAGGGTCACAAAGAGTCGGACATGACTGAAGTGACTTAGCATGCATGCACATTGAATATTTATATCATCATATTGGAGAGTAACAGTTTTAATCTTCATTTGCTGTATGAAAAGGGAAATTTCTGGAGAGTAAGTAACATCCCCAAGGTTACATGCAGAGCTGGGATTTGATCTGAAGCCTGTCTGACACCAGATCCTGTCTCTTAATTACTGTTGTATACTCTATTCCCCTGAGGATATTTCATGAAACAAACAAGCTTTCTGTGGTGAAAGACGGAGGTGAAACCTTGCTATTCCCACACATCTCTTGGAGATTTAAAATACACACTAACTTGTTGGAAACCCTGGGAGGTTTCACAGGGGAAAAAAAAACCTACTTATTTTTATTTAAACCAGAATTTCACAAACTCCTTTAAAACACAGAACCCCTCCCCATTATCCTTCTCTTTGTTGAATACGTGAGTCATCTGGCACGACCAGTATTTTCTGGAACACACTTGGGCAGCCACTACTTTAGGCAAATCTCTCCTCTTCAGATCTCAGTTTCTCTACCTGAAAAATGGAGGGCTTGAGGCGTTTGACCACAAATGTGTAATGGGTGGGCTTCCCTGGTGGCTCAGACCGTAAAGAATCTGCCTGCAATGCAGGAGACCTGGGTTCGATCCCTGGGTAGGGAAGATCCCCTGGAGAAGGAAATGGCAACCCACCCCAGTATTCTTGCCTGGAGAATTCCATGGACAGAGGAGCCTGGTAGGCTACAGTCTATGGGGTCACAGAGAGTCAGTTCAGTTCAGTTCAGTCGCTTAGTCGTGTCTGACTCTTTGTGACCCCATGAACTGCAGCACGCCAGGCCTCCCTGTCCATCACCAACTCCCGGAGTTTACTCAAACTCATATCCATTGAGTCGGTGATGCCATCCAACCATCTCATCCTCTGTTGTCCCCTTCTCCTGCCTTCAATCTTTCCCAACATCAGGGTCTTTTCAAATGAGTCAGCTCTTCGCATCAGGTGGCCACAAAGAGTCAGACATGAGTGACTCACACACACACACACACACACACACACACACACACACACACATGGATAACATGGATAACTGTATGTGACTTGTCCTCTGGCTGTAAGCAACTGGAAATCTGGATAAAACATGTGAAACAGTTGTTTTCAGACATTGGGCACCAGGCTGACCACCACTGTGATTGCTGAGAAAAGTGAAACAAACCGAAGTGCCTGCCTCGCATCGCCCCTCTAACTGGAAGCAGCTTTCAAACCTTGGCACAGGAAGTGGAACCCAAGCGAGCCCCACAGTCTCCCTGATTTGAGGAGGCAGAGATTGGAGTTTGGGGAAGTGGAAGTGTCCGGGGTGGGGTGGCGGTATCTGTCTCGGTATTGCATTCATTCTGCCTGTCCAAGACTGAGAATTAAAAGTCAAGACCTGAAGGATGGATGTGAGTCCACCAGACATCAGGGGAGAGCGGGGCAGAAGAAGAGCACGTATGAAGGTTTGGGAAGGGAGGCCCTGCTGGGAGTCCTCCACCTGCCCATGCCAGCTCAGAGTTGGGCAGAGAACAGTGGTGAGACATGCGGAGAAAGCCCCTGCCCCTCAGCCAGGCCAGGAGAAGGGAATACGTGCTGAGTGTGTGGGAGTGAGTGTCGGAAGCTGGGTGTGGCTGAGCAGGGCTGTTCCTCCATCCCAGGACCTGATCTTGGGAACCAGGGTGGGATGTCCTTGAGGATGCTGGCCAGAAGAGCTGGGGAGTGGTGGTCTGTGGGGAGGGGATGGTTTTCTGGAGTGTGGGGCAGCATGAACCTCTCCACCTGCTCCCTATGGGCTGAGCTGCCGCATAGGCTGACAATGGAAATGCTTGCGCTGGAGAAACGCCTCTATTCAGGTGCTTCCCATTCATCTGTGGAGGGGGTGGCGACGGCAGCTAATTCTGGAACTTGCTTGTCTTTGAATGGGGTGATTGCTGAGAGTTGTCAGTGTTCCAGATTGTTCCCTGGGAGGAAGAGGGGGAGGAAGGAGGGGAAGTTGTGGACTTTGCTGAGCGCTGCCTGCTGCAGGCAATGCGTGAAGTCACAGAGGGGGCCCTTGCTAGAGAGCCCGGGAGGGTGAGCGGACCAGGGATCCCAGCCCACAGGCCGGGCCAGAAGGGCCCCCAGAGGTCATGTGACCCAACCCCCTCATTCTATCAATGGGAAGACCGGGATGCCCCAGGGAAGGGGCTCGTTCAGGGTGGCCCAACCAGCTGCCTGGCTCCAGCAAACAACCCAGGTGTCCTCCATGCTGGCCATGCTTCCTTCCCTCCCTCGGCCCCCCTGAGTCTATGTGGGGTTCCCCCGGCTGGGGCCTGTGCACGTCAGGAGCCCCTTTTCCCTTTCTCTGGCTGCAGGAGACCAGCGCGGCGGTGGGGTCACTGAGGCCAGCAGCCTCCTCGGGGGCTCACCACGGAGGCCGTGTGGCCGGAAGGGCTCCCCGTATCACACGGGGCAGCTGCACCCTGCGGTGCGCGTGGCCGACCTCCTACAGCACATCAACCAGATGAAGACGGCCGAGGGCTACGGCTTCAAGCAGGAGTACGAGGTGCCTGGCCCCGTCCAGCTGGGACCCCTCGCCAGGGCCTCCCTGGCTCCTCCTCACTGTGGACCCTGGCAGCCCTCCGCCGGTCACTAGATGGATCCTTGCCCTGATGGTCCCCATCTCTAGTTAATTTCTTGACCTAGACCTTGACCCTAATCTCAGCCTGACCTGGTTTCTCCCTCATCTTAACCCTGACTTAAAAAGTGTCTGAATCTTATGTCGGTCTCTGTCTGAACCCTACCAGGATCCTTCTATCCCTGATGTGAACCTGACCACAAACATTGACCTGGACCTCCAGTCTAAACCCCAGTATGGCTTTGACCCTAACTTGCATCCTAAGCTTCGTTTGAACTCTGACTTGAATCCCATCCCACCTCCATCTGGACTTAATTTGACTGTCATCTTTACCTTTGTCCCAGCTCAGACCTGGATTTGACCTAAACCTGACCTTCATTCTGAAATGTGTCTGAACTATAATTACCTCTTTTCTCCTCTTTTTCTCACTTCCCCCCACCCCCGCTCGGTATTAAACTTAGTCCCTCACATAGAAAGGAATATACAGCGACTTTATCTCAAGCCCCAAGTTTAACCCTGGACCTGGCCCTTATCGTGGTCCTACCTCCTGCAGACAGGGTCGGGCCCTTGGGAGGGGAGGGGCTTCCCTCCCACCACTAACTACCACTTTCCCTTCTGGCAGAGCTTCTTTGAAGGCTGGGATGCTACAAAGAAGAAAGACAAGGTCAAGGGTGGCCGGCAGGAGCCCATGCCTGCCTGTGAGTCCTGCGGGAGGGCCTGTGGTCTGGAGCAGTGGGTGGGAGGAAGCGGGAAGAGGGAGAGAGCCATTTATGGAGGGCCTGTCGCAGGCTGGGGTGGGTGCTGAGCACCACGCTCCTCGTCTGACTTAGTGTTTTCCGCAGTTCTGTGATATGGGATGTAGTAGAACTCCCACTTTACAGATGAGGAAACTGAGGCTTGGGAGGTTAAGCCCCCCTCCCGGGGTCACACAGCTGATACTTGCTGGAGCAGCTCAGGGCCTTGTTGACGCTGCAGCCCCGACTAACCACCGGCCTGTCCTACCTCCAGCATTACGGAGGGCCTGCTGCTCAGCCCTGAGTCTCTAGGTTCCCTGACTGCCCTGCCTGTGCCCCGGCTCTGGCCTCCAGGAGCCCTCTCCCCCACACCGCCCCAGTGCTGGGCTCCCCAGTTCAGCCCCTGCCCGCCCCATGGCCACGTGCTCTGTGTTTCCAGATGATCGGCACCGAGTCAAACTGCACCCGATGCTGGGCGATCCCGACGCCGACTACATTAACGCCAACTACATAGACGTGAGTGCCTCGCCCCGCTGTCTGCTGACTGGCCCCGGCCGGTCCGGGCTCACTGTCCAGGCGGGGCGGGACCCGGCAGGGAAGAAGTCGGGGTTCACGTGGCTGGATTCCTGAGCGCCCCCACCTCCTGCCGCCAGTGCAGGGAGCTCAGCGGAGGGGGAGGACAGGGTGGGCAGCGGCTGTCAGGAGGGCTTCCCTGGGGTCGGGGTGTGAGCGAAGCAGAATGGAGGCAAGAGGGCAGCCAGCCAGGCCTAGACGTGAGGACAGGTCCCCTCTCAGTGGGGGGCCCCGAGGCTGGAGGTGGGCTTCTCATGGCACACAGTGAGGTCGAGTCAGGCAGGGGCTGGACTGTGAAGGCCTCGAATGGCAGACTGAGGAGCTGGGCTTTTTTCCTAGGGGCATCAGGGAGCATTGGAAATGTTGGACTGTGACAAACTCAGGTTAATTGACCAGGTACTGTGTGCCAAGCACTGTGCTAAGCACTTTATGCCAAATATTTGTCTATGATCCCGACAACCACCCTATGCTGTGGTCAGCATCGTGGCCTCACTTTACAGGTGAGGAAAACTGGGGCTCAGAGACGTGAAGCTACTTTTCCTAGGTCACCCAGCTAGCGAGTGGTCAAGAAGGGAGCCGCATCTCAGCTGGTCAGGGTCTCCAGAGCCTTTGCTGCTGACGACAAGGCTGTCCTGCCAGCCGCAGCAGCCACTGGTCAGGGTGGACCAGAGAGAGGAGGGGCCGGAGACAGCGCAGGCAGCCAGGGGGCCTGGGCTTGGGTGTGAAGAAGAGGCGATGAATCTGCTCCCCAAGTGTGGATGAGAGTGGGACAGGACAGGCCCAGGGACGCTTATCAGACTCCCCAACCGGCAGCAAGTCAAGTGTGCAGAGAACCACTTATTCATTCATTAGATGTTAAATATACTTTGAGCATCTACTGTGTACCAGGCATGGTGCTGGCCACTGGGAATACACCTGTGAAAAAGGAGACATAGCCCTGGAATCCGTAGATTCTAGTCGGGGAGGCTCATAAACATACAAGTAAAATGAATTCAGGTTAGTTGGGAAATCACAGGCCAGGAAAGGGAATGAATGACTTTCTCGGCATCGTGCGGCAAGGTAGTGGTGGGGCCAGGTTTAGCCGTGTTGGGCTGCATAGAGGCAGAGGGCTTGCGCTGGCTTTGGGTGGCTGGAGAGGGAAGGGAAGGGTAATCTCAGGCAGGACCAGCGTGCCAGGTCAGAGGTGGAGGAGGCGTGTATCCGGAGCGGGGGGCAATCAGGGACGGTGGAGGTGACTTCTCCTCTCCTTCTTCACTTCCTCCTGGTGGCCAGATGCGCTCGCCCACATTTGCCAGAATCCCTTGCTTTCTACCTGACCTCCCCACCCTCTCCCCAGGCTGCAGTATGGTCCGACCTGGCCTCGACTTGGGCGGCTCTGGGGACAGGGACAGTGGCCTCGCCTCGGGGTCCTCAAGGCCCTAGTCGGCTTCTCCTGGGGCCCCGCCAGGGCCCTGCCCGTGCCCTTCTCTTGCCCAGGCCTGGCCACCCGTCTCTGCTCTGCCTCGCCTGCTGGGCACCACCCGTTCCAGCCACTCCTGTGCTCCGCCGTCCACCTCCATCTGCCTCTGGCCTAATATCTGTCTCTTTTGCTTTGTCCTGTTCCCTCACTGGAATCATTAAGATTCGGATAAACCGTGAAGTAAGTATCTCTCTCCCGTTTCCTCCTCCTCCTGTCTGTCTGACCGGCCCTATCTCAGGCTTTCTCACAATCTCTGGCTGTCTCTCTCTCTCTCTCTCTCTCTCTCTCTCTCTCTCTCGTCTCTGTCCTCCTTCTCCTCCACTTGTGTGCCCAGCACCAACCGTCCACTTCAGCAGCCTGGCTAGGGGCCGCCGGGGCTGAAAGTTTGACGCGACCCCTGTTGTGAACAATGCCCTCCTCTACCCTAAGGGGGGCCTGCAGTGTCCGGGTGCCTCCCCAGGCCCCCCGGCCACCTTCCCGGGCCACCACCTCTGTCGCCCTTCTCCCCAGCCCCTGTGCCTGATGAGTCCTCATTAGCCATACCTTCTGTGGGCCTGGGAGGGGTGGGGCGGGAGGAGCTGCCCTGGGTGCCCTGTCCCCCCACTGCTTGGGGGTTCGGGCCTTCCAGGAAGCAGGGGTGGCCCCAGGCACTCCCCTTTAGTAGTAGTTTCCCTTGTGTTCCAATCCCTTTGTGATCAGTTTGCTTGAAACTCAACCCTCACCGCTTTGCCCTCAAATTTAGCCCTAAATTGAATGTTTTATTTTGGGGGAGCTGTTGGATATTTTATCTTAAAAAATTGTGCTATGTTTGGGCCTTATAAGAATTAAAAAAAAATTTCATCTAGCAGTCCTCTCATTTGATTTTTTAAATATAATTTTTTAATAGTTGATGCCTGATGGGTTTATTTTGGGGGGTACCTTGTCTATTTTATCTTCCTTTTTTCTTTTACAAATATATGTCTGGCTTTTTTATGATTGGAAAAATGCAACTCATTATTAGACTTTCAGACAACATGTATATGCTTGGGACCTTCACTAATATATAAAGCATAAGGTCCCTGCTGTCACATCTGCTGGAGACGACAGTTGTTCCTCATGTGCTCCTAGATACCGTCTGCCTTATTTTGAGTTTCTTTACACAGGTGATTTGTAAAGTTGCTAAACTTAAATGAAATATTAGACCCACAGAAGGCAATGGATGTCCTCAGCCTTAGCAACCCCATTAGGAGGTGATGAATATAGATCATGATTTTTTCTTTCACTTTAGAATTTTTTTTAATTTTTAAATTTTTTTGGCCACACTGTGTGGCATATGGGATCTTAGTTCCCCAGTCAGTTTCCCAATCAGGGATTGAATCCATGCTCCCTGCATTGGGAGCGTAGAGTCTTAACCGCTGGAGGACTGAGTAAGTCCCTAGATCACTATATGTTTTTACATCTCAATCTCCATATAAAACTTTCATTTAGTTGTTGCCAGACTCTTATGAAATACCCTGAGGGAACATGGCTTATTTCATTTACAAATGCCTGTTACCAAAAACATTATTGGCTGAGTACATTCTCTGAGCCAGGCCTTTCTGGCACCTCATGTCATTTTTGCCACACTCCATGAGGTTGAGACCTGCATGTGGCAGATGACAAAATTGAGGCTTAGAAAGATTGAGTGGCTTACTCATGGCCCCAAGGCTCTGGATTAGCAGAGCTGGGGCCTCAAATTCAACCTAAGCCCTGTACCCTTACATGAGACCCTGGATCTCTCTCTTTGGGGGCATTGGGATGCCCCAGGGGCCTTGCCCACTGTGCAGGTAGTCAGTCTCCTAGCTCTGCCCATTCAAAGGCACCAGGGAGGGGTGGATGTCTGCCCGGGAACAGGCTCCTAGGACATGCTTGATGCCCCAGAGTAGGAGCACCCCTGCTCACTAATCCTGGTCTCTAAAGCGGGTGTGCTCAAGCTGGTCTCCTTATCTTCCTTTAACATCTGAGCATTTAAAACTTTCCATTTCACTGTCCTTTGTGTGACGTAATTGTGCAATAATGCACATGGGCCACTAAAAAGTGAATATACAGATACTGAAAGCCATCTGTCTGAAAAATTATTGAGCTGTTTGTTGTATGTATTGATTAGCAGTTGGGTGCTGGCAATATGCTGGGCACTGGAGGCTCTGGCTCTTGTGTGAGAGTCTCAAGCAAACTGGCTTTAGGTGGAGTAGCCTGTTCCCAGCTTGACTGAGGCTGGGGGTGGAGGGCAACACTGGCGAAACCTCTGCCGAGTGCCCCCTCTGACCCCAGTTGCCCAGCAGCTCCCCTAAAGACATGAAGCAGAGGCGTGGCTGGGGAGACAGTGGCAAGGAGTTAGGCTAGACCTGGAGAGGTTCCGGTAGTGAGGGTTGAGTGACTCTGGGAGGCTCTTCATTCTTGGTAACTTTGACTATGTTTTGGTCATTTTCATGGGAACTGTAGGTATACAGCACGTGTGTGTCTTGGTATTATCCTCATATTCTGGAGGAGAACAGAGGCTTAGAGAGTCAGAGAGCCTAGCTACTCCAAGTGTGTTTTGAGGCCCCGCCTTGGCACCACCTGGGATCTGGTTGGAAATGCACAATCCCAGGCCCCTCCCCATACTGGCTGAATCTGAATCTGCCTTTTAACAAGATCTCCAGGAGATTCGCATGCACATTGAAGGCTGAGAAGTGCCTGCTCAGTGCCTAGAATCACACAGTTCCTATTTGGCAGCAGAGACCCAGCTCAACCTGACCCATGATTCATATTCTTAACTCCTGTTGTGAACTGCTGTCTGCCCAGTAATTCTTGATGTTCACGCCATTGAGATCTTCAGAGATGCTTGTGGACGTTTAAAGTGGTAGCAATAATAATGGCGACTCTTGATTAAGTCCTGGCTTTGTGTTTGCCATGTGCCAAGCCCTTAACGTGTGTAACTTTACCCTTCACAGCCGCCCAAGGAGATAAAGACCATAATTATTCCCATTGTATAGATGCAAAAATACAGACATAGAGAAATAAAGGAATTTGCCCAACACTTAGCACGAGTTGTGTAGAATTGGGCTTTGTACTCTGGCAGTCTGCCTGCAGGGCCCCTTGGGCCTGGGAAGCCCACCGGGTCACAGGTGGGAGCTGTGTCGAGGGTGTGAACTTGAAGCCAGCGGCTGATCTTGGTTGTTTCTTTTGCACCAGCTCTGCACTGCTTCTTACTGATCCCGTGTCACCTGCGCTGGTTCCCTGGGTGTCTCATGGGTGGGTCCCGCCTCAGGGTGGGAGTGGAGTCTGGCTGGTTCCACTTCTCAGCCTGGGGGCTCTGGGGATGGAAGAGGAATGTAGCTCTTGGCCTCTTTTGTGGGAGATAATACAGGTAAAGTGCTTAGCACAGTATGTGTCCGTAACAGGGCCTCAAACATTTATTATTATTTTAATAAATAACTGTGTAAGTTATTTATTATTGCTAGTATCATTATTATTGATTTTAAAGATTTTAAAAAACATTTTATCTAATGGCCATGAGCAACTCCTGTGCTCACTAGCTCCTAACCTGAAGCCTTCATTGGGCCACCTCAAGCCCTGGGTGACCGGGTCGTGGGGAGGGACATTGCCCATTCTGGTTGCTCTGAGCAGGGCTGAGATAACTGACAAGACCCAGCCTGGGGCCTGGGGTTGCTTAGGATCTCTGGGGCTTTGGGAACAGGGTAGGGTCACCCTGCAATATATTTGTCTCCAAAGAGCAGCTGGGTTATAAGCAGATTATGGACAATTATCCCCAATTATGAAAGGGGAGCCCCTCTAGGCCCATGAAGGAGTTGTGTCTTCCCTTGGGTCATGGAACAAAGATGGGTTTTAAACCCATGACCCAGGTATCCAGGCTCTACTTCCTTCCTTATTTGGGGATGGGCAAAGGACAGTTCAAGAGGGTGGGGTAGTTCCCTGAGTGGGGGCTGTGTGTGCAGCTTCTGGGAGAGGAGGGCAGAAGGGCCTGAGCAAGTGAGGGGCCGATCCTCGGGGTCTTAACACGCCCTCTTCTCCTGTTCCAGGGTTACCACAGGTCAAATCACTTCATAGCCACTCAAGGTACCTGGCACCTCCGCCCATGTTCCCCCCACCCCCTGCCCCAGCGTGCTGAGTGCCCTCTGCCTGCCTTCCTGCCTTCTCTGCTGATCTGTCTGCCTCCCTGTCTGCCTTCCATCTGTCTGTCTGTCTGGGCTTCTGGAATCTGGACATCCATATCTGTTCCCTCTTTGTGTTTGTGTCTCCCGATGTCTGCTGTCCCCGTGTAGCTCCTGGTCCACCTGTCTGTCTGCATGCAAGAGGGCCAGTCGGCCTCGGTCCTCTTGGGTGTGGATTGTGCCTCTTGGTCTGGGGGCTGCCTGGGTCCCTTAGGCTGTGTCTTATCCTTTCCACTGTCCATCTGTCCATCCCTCCTGGAGGCTTGTGCCATGGCCCTCCAGCTCTTCCTCCTGGGTTCCACTCAGGATGACCGGGGTCTCCAGGCAGGCTCTCCTGATAATGACCACCCCAAGGGCCCAACAGGCATGAGTCGGCAGTTGATGGGGGTGTGTGGGGGTGAGCATGAAGCCCCCACTGGGGCTCAGGACCCTCCTGGCCGGCATCGGTGGTGTGGGGCAGTGGTGTGCTGGCCCTGGGTGGAGACCTGGCCCTAGAGATAAGCCCTCTCTGTGCCCCAGGGCCAAAGCCTGAGATGGTCTACGACTTCTGGCGCATGGTTTGGCAGGAGCACTGTTCCAGCATCGTCATGATCACCAAACTGGTGGAGGTGGGCAGGGTAAGTGGGGCCCCGGGGGAGGCGGCGTGGCAGGCAGGGGGGCAGTGAAGAGCCCGCTGAGCCTGCCCCTTGGGGCCTCCAGGTGAAATGCTCGCGGTACTGGCCGGAGGACTCCGACATGTATGGGGACATCAAGATCACGCTGGTGAAGACGGAGACTCTAGCTGAGTATGTCGTGCGCAGCTTTGCCCTGGAGCGGGTGAGTCTCCTGTGGTCACCAGGCCTCTCCCGGGGTGCCTGAGAAGGTGGGACAGAGCAAACCCCCCACCCCCTCCAACCCAGGAGCGGAGGGTGGGGATGGCACTCTGCATCCCGAGCAGGGCAGCCACAGTGCCTCACAGGGGGCACTGTGAAAGGATGGAAAAGTGGCCGTCTTGACTGGTGACTGCAAGAGGAAGTCAAGATGATGAGGATGGTGAGAATGTAGAGAACGATGAGGACCATGAGGATAACTGCCAGGTGCTGAACCTGCTCTGTGCCAGGCGCTGTGCTCAGCCCATCACACACATTGTTTCAGCCCTGTTTCAGTCTGTGGCTTAGGCCTTTGCCATCAGCCCCATTTTACAGATAGGGAAAGTGAGGCTCACGAGTGGTTACATACTCACAAAAGTCCACAGGCAAGGGATGGCTAAGTCTTCCGGTCCACAGTCTTATTTGACTGTCTATAAAATCCTCAGAGGAAAGATAGTTTTCCCCCTTTGAACTAAGACTGGGAGCATCAAAATGATCTCTTAGGGCAGTTGTGTAGCAGGTGGCAGAAGTGGGTGACTTACAGTGCAGATTTGGCATCAGGCAGATCCTGGCCCAACCCCTGCCTAATGTGTGTCTTGTCTTCTTTGGGCAAGCAGTTTCTCATCTTTGAGGCTTTGGTTTCTTGCTTGTACAATGAGTCATTAATAGGCACCTTGTGAGTCTCATTGGGGTGAACCGAGTTCCTGCGGTGAGACACTCGCTCCCGTGCCTGGCACGCTGCAAGTGTCTGGTAGACGCCAGCATCCAGTGCCTGGCACACTGCAGGTGTCTGGTAGATGCTGGCAGGGGCTCTGACTGTCACTTCTGTTGTCTCCCCAGAGAGGCTACTCTGCCCGCCACGAGGTCCGCCAGTTCCACTTCACGGCCTGGCCGGAGCACGGCGTCCCCTACCACGCCACGGGGCTGCTGGCCTTCATCCGGCGTGTGAAGGCCTCCACACCCCCTGACGCTGGGCCCGTGGTCATCCACTGCAGGTGGGGTGCTGGGGAGCCCAGCGAGAAGGGGGTGGAGAATGAGGTTGTTTGAGGTCCCTAAGGGAGACTGGGCCCGAGTCCATCCTGCTCAGAGACAGAGGGCAGGGGAGAATGACCCCCTGACGCCCTTTGCCCTTTGAGCTTCGACTCTGGGATTGGCATTGTCATGTATACACTGAGAAGTGTAGTTTATTATTATAGGCTATTATAATAATAAGTAAGCTTTAGGAATTTTCCCAAATTCACTGTGAAGGAGTCAGCACTACTCAGATCAAGAAACAGAACATTAACAGAACTCAGAAGTCCCTGGAGCTCCCTTCTGGCCTGTACCCCACCTCCTCCCTTCCAGAGTGATCACTCTCCTAACTTCTAAGCCCGAGATTCATTGTGCATGCTTTTGAACTTTGTATCAATGGAATCACACATCAGGTGCTCCTTGGAGTCTGACTTTCTCTCAACCTGATGCTTGTAAGGTTCATCCGTATTGTATCCTATTCCACTGGGTGAACACACCAGCATATGTTTATCCATTCTGTTGTGGGCAGGCATTTGGGTGTTTTCCAGCTTTGAGCTTTTATGAACAGTGCTGCTAAGGACATTCTCTTACATGTCTTTTGGCTGACACACACACTCGCATTTCTGGGAGGCAGGTACGTAGGAGTGGAATTGCTCTGTGAATGTTCAGCCTAACTAGATACTGTGGAGAGTTTTCCAAAGCGGTTTCACTAATTCCAGCCCCTATCAGTGGTATATGGGATACCCACTGGCTGTGTGTCCTGGCCAACACGTCGCTGTCACCATTTTCAAACTTGAGATCTTGGTGTCATCTTTGTCCTCCCCGCTCCTCTCAACTCTGCTCCACCTGGTGCTAAATGTGAGGATTCCAGAGAAGGGTTTGACCCCATCCAGCTCTTAAGAAACTCACAGTAGGTAGGGAGCCAGCCCCATAAACAGTGACCACGGAGCAGGGAAGGGGGTTTTGGTAAGAGTCCACCCAGCTTGCTCTGGGAACTAAAAAACCTGACATTTCCTGAAGGCTCCACTGACTATGTGAGTGGGTTTAAGTGTGTAGGGCTTTGAAGGGTGTGTAGGAGATTTCCAGACATCAAGGAAACCAGAACATTCTTGGATTAAGCTGAGTGTCACTTTTGTTCCTCTTCGCCTGGCAGAGCTGCCAAGTTGAGCTGGTTTCAGATCTGCATTCTCTCCACCCTTTCTTTCCTCTCCATCTTCAAGACCCAGCTCCTGCTCTGCCCTCTGTCACATTTCCCCGGGACTCTTCCAGCAGCCTCCTCCCAGGCTCCGCCAGTGTCGCCCATCGCCTGTGTGGTGGAGATATGGCCCAGGGCCCCAGGTCTGCTCTCTTCTTCTTCGAGGTCCTGGGCTCCCTTCCCAAGCCTCTGATCTGGCCCCGGGTTCTCTCTCCCCAGCGCGGGCACTGGCCGCACGGGGTGTTACATCGTTCTGGATGTGATGCTGGACATGGCGGAGTGCGAGGGCGTCGTGGACATCTACAACTGCGTGAAGACCCTCTGCTCCCGGCGCGTCAACATGATCCAGACCGAGGTGGGGGTGCGGCGCTCCCCCCACAGCCCCTCCAGGACAAGAGTCCCTCGTGTAGGAGCTCGAAGCTGGTGGAGGGTGTCAGAAAGGTGTCAGAAAGGTGTCAGAAAGATGTCTAGGATGTCCCCCTGTCCTTTCCCATCCCTGGACTTGGCCTGCCAGCCTCTTTTTTTAAAAAATTTATTTTTGATTTTTTTTTGTTTGTTTGTTTTTAAACTATTTTTTATTTATGCTCTGAGTGTGAGTTTTTGTGTTTAGACCTCTGATAACTCATAAATAAGAACATCATATAATGGCATTATGTAAATAATACTGCGTGTTTGTGAGGCTATGATGTATGGGGTTATCTCATTTGATTGTTACAACTGAGATATTTAGAGCAGAAGGAATTCTTCTTTTTTTTTTTTTTTTATTTTGAGCACATTATTTATTGACACAGAGCCTGTTTACTCAGTTGATTCGGATGAGATGGTTGGATGGCATCACCGAGGCAGTGGACATGAACTTGGGCAAACTTGGGGAGATGGTGAGGTTCAGGGAAGTCTGGCACGCTGCAGTCCATGGGGTTGCGAAGAGTCAGACACGACTTGGCGACTGACCAACAGCATAGCTGATTTACAATGTTGTTAATTCCTGTTGTATAGCAAAGTGATTTGGTTATACATATGTCCTTTGTTTTTTTGAATATTGTTTCTATAATGGTTTATCACAGGATATCTTTTAAGATTGGAGGATAATTGCTTTACATAGTTGTGTTAGTTTCTGCTGTATAACCACATGAGTCGGCCATAAGTATACCTATATCCCCTCCCTCTAAAGCCTCCCTCCCCATCCCGTGCCACCCCATGCCTCTCGGTCATCACAGAGCTGCCAGCCTCTCAGGGTCTTCCCAAGCTCAGCTCCACTGTGTTCACTTGGGTGAGGTCACACAGCATTGGGCCAAAGTCATAAGTTCTACCGTTAAGACATAATGCTTATTGGGTTTGTCTCCTCTCTAGATGTGTGACCCGGGGCTGTCACCTCACTTTCAGAGCTTCTCATAGGGTTATTATGGGATGAAATGTGAGATCAATGAGCAAATATCCTTGCAGGCTGTTTCAAGTATGGTGGGTCCCACATGGCTGGATTCCATCTCAGAACACCCCAGCCGCAACTTTGAACTTGCCTCCTCCTGACCCTGAAATCTCTCACTTCCGCTCCCCTCCTGGTTCCTCATATTCTCTCCTCCTGTTCCAGGAGCAGTACATCTTTATCCATGATGCAATCCTGGAGGCCTGCCTGTGTGGGGAGACTACCATCCCTGTGAGCGAATTCAAGGCCACGTACAAGGAAATGATCCGCATTGACCCTCAGAGTAATTCCTCCCAGCTGCGGGAGGAGTTCCAGGTGGGGCATGAGTGTATGTGTTTAGGTGTGGCTTGTGAGTGAGTCAGTGAGCATGTGTGTGGTATTGGGAGGTCCTCGGTGCTGTAGGGGGCTTCCCTGGTGGCTCAGATGGTAAAGAATCTGCCTGCAGTGCGGGAGACCTGGGTTCGATCTCTGGGTTGGGAAGATCCCCTGGAGAAGGGAAAGGCAACCCATTCCAGTATTCTTGCCTGGAGAATCCCTTGGACAGAGGAGCTTGGTGGGCTACCGTCTCCATGGGGTTGCAAAGAGTCAGACACGACTGGGTGACTGAACAACATCAAGAAGAACAAGAGGAAGAAATGGAGACTCCATGAATCAGGGTGCCTGAGGCATGGAGACAGGAGGGGAGGGGAGGTGGCCCAGGGTCCTTGGCTCGCTCGTGTGCCAGGTGTTCCTTGATAGGGCCGGGAAGGTGACCTCCTGCATCAGGTCCCTGGAGTCTGCTTTGTGGAAGATGCGGGGTTTTCAGGGCTTGGCTCCTGTAATGATCCTCACGGTGCCTTCGTGTATTGAAGGTGGTGCATGTGCCAGACTTGCTGTTATCTCACTTTATTCCCCCAGCAATCCCCTGGGGTAGGCAAATAATTATTCCCTTTTACAACAGAGGGAAAACGAGGCTTAGAGATAGAGTAGCTTGTCTACAGTACACAGGTGGCAAGGAGGTAGACTCCAGTCTCCAGAGCTCCATCTGGGCCCTGCACAGCCTGAATCCAGGGAGTCTGGGTCCCTGTCTCTCTCTCTTTTCTCTCTGGACCTCAGTTTCTCCATCCATAAAATGGGCATAATAACCCAGCCCAGTCTCCTTCATGGGGCTTCATGGGGGAAAGAGACCCCCCACAAACACGGGACATCACCTTCCCGTCCTCTCCCTCTCTGTAGACTCTGAACTCGGTCACACCGCCGCTGGATGTGGAGGAGTGCAGCATTGCCCTGCTGCCCCGGAACCGGGACAAGAACCGCAGCATGGATGTCCTGCCGCCTGACCGCTGCCTGCCCTTCCTCGTCTCCACGGACGGGGACCCCAACAACTACATCAATGCGGCCCTGACTGACGTGAGGCGCGGGGGTGGGCTGGGCTCTGGGACACCCTCACCCAGCAGTGAGGGAAGGTGCAGGAGCCGGGGGGACAGAACTGAGGATTCAGGTTAGGGGAGCCCTCTGCCTCTCTGGGGCGGCCCCTTGGGTGGCCTTCCTCCCCACCGCCCAAGGATCTTCTATTCAGGGCACTCAAGAACCAGTTCTCCCCCTCAGGTCTTACCCTCGGCCTGAGTAGGGATCTGAGTGGTGGAGTTTAGGCAGGACTGTCTCCAGGATCAGGCCCAGCAAAGCCTGGGTAGGATGAGTGATTCAAGGGCTTTGGCTGGGGAGGTTGGGAGGGTTTGGGCTTGGGATGTGAGATTTGGTATCTAGAGTCAGGGAAGCTTGTCCTGGGGTGGTGGAGTGAGAGCCTGCCTAGGAACCTGGCCTGGAGTGGTGACTTGCTCCCCACGCCTAGCCGTCTGAGGTCTCAGGAGCTGTTTAGAAGCCTCTACTCCCAGCTCAGGAGGCTCCACCCCCTTTATTGGGCTTTGCAAACGGCGCCAGGGGATTTAGGGTCCAGTGAATAACTTCAGGGTGCCACTGCCTGAGGGGGACAAGTCTTGTGGGTGTCCCCTATTCCTTCCCAAATGGAACCAGTTTGAGAGAGAGGTGCAGAGGGCAGACAGGTGGAGGTAAGATGTTACCGTTGTAAGGAAACTGGTGAGACTGGAGAAGGTGACTTCAGCTGTGTGGCTACATGGACGGCTCCTCCTTCAGCCTCGGGCAGGCAGACCTGTCCTCTCAGACTCAGCGGTCCAGCTGGAGCGCCTCCCCGCAAGGGGCAGGTCTTTACATGTTGGCGGGGAGCAGCAACAGTTGAATGCACAGCTTCTGAGGAAGAGTTGGCCTGGAAAGAGAGGGGGAGGGCCTTCCCTTCGGGAGCTGAGCACTTCCGGTCTTCTCCCAAATCCACCCGTGAAGGTGGATGTCACCACTGGACGTCCTGTCACCACTGGATGTCCCTCCATGTGGAGATGAGAGCTGTGGGGAGGGAGCTTCCCCCACTGCAGGGATGAGGCAGATGGGCCTTTCCTGGCCCAGTTCTTAGCCAGAGCCCCTTGGCACAATGGTGCAGGAAACAGTGGGGTTTCTCCAAAGAGAGAAGGCTCCCACGCTTCCTTCCCGGGGGCTTCCTGGAGTGAGCTGAAGGCAAGCAGGGGCGAGCAGTCCCAGCCACTGAAGGGAGTGAATGGGGAGGTGGCTGGGGTCCTAGGGAGGTGGCCTCAGGTGCCGGTGAGCTTTGGAGGGGGATGTAGGGATCTGGCCTCTCTCTCAGCTTGCTCTCTGGCCTCAGTATGCCTGTCTGCACATGGGGGCGATGGAGAGGAGGCTCTCTGAGGTCCTGAGCCCCTGAGCTGGAGAGGGTCACAGTGGGCTCCTTGGCCC
This sequence comes from Muntiacus reevesi, assembly GCF_963930625.1. NCBI lineage: Eukaryota > Metazoa > Chordata > Mammalia > Artiodactyla > Cervidae > Muntiacus > Muntiacus reevesi. The sequence continues at coordinate 113,489,179 of NC_089251.1, forward strand.
TGATGGGAATGGGCTGGTCCGGTGGAGAAGCTTCCTTGGGGCTGTGATATCTCACACTTGATCCCAGCCATGCAGGCCCTGCTGCTTGCATTGCGGTGAGCTTGTCTGGGGGCCAAGTGGGGGCCATTTTTGGTGGCTGAGTCTGCAGGGAGCCACACTGGGCGCCCAGGCCTGAGTTTTGGGGTCTGGCTGGGCTCGGTGTTGGGGAGCCTTCGGTGGGTCCTGGGGAGGGGAGGGGGTGGTAAGAGAAGAGCATCAGGAGAGGGAGGGGACATGGCATGGGGGGGACAAGGCAGGGTAAAGGAGGAGACTTGGGCCTGGAGCACTGAAATGGGGGGAGAACTGTGGCTGGCTCACCTGTGGGGCAGCATCAGGAGTGGGGAGTGGAGTCAGTACTGGCCACTGGTCTGGGGGCTTGGCTTGGGGTCTCAGACCCTTCATCCATGGAGTTGGAAGGCACCTAGGTATTTGTTTATTAAAAAAATATTTCTTGAACTCCTATAAAGTTCTGGTCACAGGCCACACCCTGGAAAAAATCTGCTCTCCTTAACCTTGCCTTTGGGGAAATGGGTTGAGACAGTCAACAAACAAGTGTACAATGGACTGTCAGTTACTGTTAATTTCTAAAAAAAGCAACCAGATAGAGCAAGTGTTTCATGTGGGTTTTGGGGTATGCATGTGGTTATTTTTGATGAATTGGTAAAGAGGGCCTCTTTGAAGAGGCTGAAGTTAAGCAATGGCCAGAAAGAAGTGAGGAAGAAAGCCCTGTACACCTGGGAAATTTGTTCCAGGCAACAGGAATAGCAGGTGCAAATAGCAGGGAGCAAGCTTGGCCAGCCTCTGCCCACCACGCCCATTGCCACCTATTGGGAACCTTCGGCTGTTTAGCTCAGGGGTCCATGGGCTTGGGCCTCAGAGGCTTGGGGGCTCACCCTGTCAACTCAGGCCCCACGGTGCCAGCCAACCTCCACATTGGGTCCCTGGAGGCAGCCTGGTCCTGTGGGGTGGAGCTGGGGTGGGCAGGGCGGGAGGACATGGGGCAGAAGCTTGGCAGTGTTGGGTGCTGAGTCCCAGTTTCCCTGCAGAGCTATACCCGGAGCGCGGCCTTCATCGTGACCCTCCACCCGCTGCAGAGCACCACTCCCGACTTCTGGCGGCTGGTCTACGACTACGGGTGCACCTCCATCGTCATGCTCAACCAGCTGCACCAGTCCAACTCCGCCTGGGTGAGGGTTCTGCTGGCCAGGCAGGCTAGCCACCTGCTGCCCAGGACCTCGGTCTGTTCAAGGGCACATGGCAAAAGTCAGGGGTTGGACCCCAGCTCTGCCACCTACTTACTGAGTTGCCTCAGATGTGTCCTACTCCCTCCCAGAGCCTCGGTTTCCTTGTCTGTAAAACCAGGCTCAACCTGGAGAAAAGTAGCTGCTCTTTATGGAGCATCTGATGTGTACTAGGGACTCTGCTTTGCACTTATGGGCTTCAGGTGAGAGAATTAAGACCCAGAGAGGCGAAGGGACTTCTCCCAGGTCACACAGCTGGGACGTGGCAGAGCCATGCCCCTTGCCTGGGGCTGCCTCCTCCCAGAGCCTCTGCTTTCTGTCACTCAGCTAATAATGGGGGCTTTGAGGCAGAGTAGAAGTCCAGCCTCCTTACTTTCTGACAGTTTGATTGAGGGTAAGTTAATATACGTCTTCGAGCCTCAGTCTCCTTTTCTGTGAGATGGGGACTATCTCAGCACCTGTTCTGTCATGAGATTATTATCAGGATTGTGGGAGATGTACGTGGGATGCTTAGCACTGCGCCGTGACTGGCATGCAGCAGGTGCTCAGTACACGGCAGGGGTGAAGATGATGAAGGTGACCATTGCTTCTGAGGATGGTCCAGATGGTGGTCAGTGATCTCAGCCTGAGGCAGCTCCCCTTATTTCTTTCTGGGGCTCTGAAGGCTGGAACTCCTGGGAGGTCCAGACACCCCACCTTCCAGCTCCGTATGACCATTGCTATAAGATGAGCATGACAGCCTGGAGATGACTGCCTGGAGAAGATTGTTAACTGGGTTCCTTGAAAGTCAGGTAGTTGGTATAAATAACCTAGGACTTCAGGGTAATGGGCTCCCGGACCTGGGCAGGGGTCTAGGAGAATCCCATGTTGCAAGGGAACCCCATGTTACTGAGATGAAGAGGAGGGACCCAGAGGGAGGCTCAGAGAGATGTCATTCACTAGTCACACATCTGTTCATTCATTTGCTCATGGGTCACTCCCTGTCTGCCTGGTGGGGAGGTAGAAGGAGAACACGTGGCCCCTCCCAGATCTCATGGTTTGGGGGAAGCAGGTTCTGAAACTAATCATGACAGCAGAAGCAGAGGGCTACCATGGAGCTGTTACAGGGACACAGAGGAGCCTGGGGGATGGTGTATCAGGGAGGGCTTCCTGGAGGAGGTAATATCTGAGCTGAGAGGTACAGGAAGGGTAGAGTTGAGTTGGTGAAGAGATGGGGGACAAGTGGTCCATGGAGAGGGAGCAGCACGTGCAAAGGCCTGAATGCAAGGAGTTGCCAGGACCTCAGGAGAAAGAGGAAGGTAGTGTCTTCCCTTCGTGGTCAGAAAGGGGGCTTAGATGGAGCAGCATGTTGTTTGGGATGGGCCCCGGGGACCATTTCACAGCTGGAGAAACTGGGGCTCGGAGGAAGGAAGAGCCTCGCTAGAAGGCTATACTAGAAAGCTGGGGCCTCAGACCAACTCCCCAGAAGACCCACGTATTTATGTGTAAGGGGGCTGTGCCTTCTCTGTGGCTTGAGAATGCGACCCGGAGTGGGGTACATTTAGGACCCTGACTCCACGGAGGGGTCCTGGGGCCGGAGTAGGGGGGTGCTAAGCTGTGCTGCAGCAGAGGGACACCCCATGTCTGTGAGCTGATGCTGGAGGGCTGAGGCAGCGAGAGAGAAGGCCATGGGGCAGGGGTGCTGGGGCGGGTGGGGATCATTTGAGGCCTGTCCTTGGAAGAAGGCAACCTGGGGGAAGTGTATGTGCTTGTGACGGTGTTGGGTGTAGCTGTCTCGTGGCACGGCGGTGTCAGTGAACCCACAACAAAGGGCTTGTCTCGGCTGACTTGAGTGTATCAGGACAAACGCACCGGGGCGGGTGTACATGTGATCTGATAGGTGAGTGGTGGGATGTGGGGGGGAACTGAACGTGAGTCTGGAGTGAGTGGCGGGCTCCTGGGCAAGCATGGAGGTCTGGGCGTGGGTGTGAGCAGCAGCTGCCCACCAGCTCTGCGCAGCTCAGCTGGCCTCCCCGTCCCGCACTCCCAGCCCTGCCTGCAGTACTGGCCGGAGCCAGGCCGGCAGCAGTACGGCCTCATGGAGGTGGAGTTCGTGTCGGGCACAGCGGACGAGGACTTGGTGGCCCGAGTTTTCCGGGTGCAGAACATCTCTCGGGTGAGTGGGGTGGGAGCCTCAGGATGAGGACCTGGGTGGGGGCTGGGCAGCCTTGAATGACCCTCTCGAGGTCCCCAGGGTGCCGTGGAACCCTGGTACTCATGTCCCCTGGCTGATTGCTCCCGCCCCAGATGCAGGAGGGGCACCTGCTGGTGCGACACTTCCAGTTCCTGCGCTGGTCCGCCTACCGGGACACGCCTGACTCCAAGAAGGCCTTCCTGCACCTGCTGGCGGCGGTGGACAAGTGGCAGGCGGAGAGCGGGGATGGGCGCACCGTCGTGCACTGCCTGTGAGTGCCGGCCCTCCCTCTGGTGGGGAGAGGACCTGGGGCGCCATGGACCAGGGGCAGAGGTCAGGATGAGAGAGGGCTTCTGGGCTGGCACCGAAGCCCTGAGCCTTCAGTCAGCATGGCCAGGTGAAGCTGAACCCGCCTTCCTTGGAGGAGCCCTGTCACTTTCCAGGGTGTGGACTCCAACCTCAACACGTGACCAGTGTAGCCTCTGTGTAATGTTCGACTTTGCCAGTTTAATTGGAGAGAGTCCTGTCTAAACAGCTGAACCCATGATACGGTGGTGGTACATTTTTTTAAGCCAATGGAACCCTGGCCTTTGTTCGTGCCTGCATGCATGTACTTTCTTCCCTTCCTCATGCATTCATTTACATGCCTCATTCACAGATTCATCTATTCACTCATATCTGGGTGCACTCATTCCTTTTCCCTCGACCATGTTTTCATGCTTTCAGCACTTACTGACCCCAGTGCCAGGCTGGGCACACAGGATGCAGGGGCAAGGAGCTGAGTCAGTCAGGGCCTGGCCCTCTCAAGGGCTTTTGGTTTTAGTGGGAGATGCCCCTCGGGAAGGGGACAGAGGGCCTGGTCTGTCCCCCATCTCCCAAGAGGACCCCCACCCTCGGGGTCACAGAGAGCAGAGGAGGGAGAGGACTGTGGGAATCAGAGGGTCTCGCTGTGGGGGCCGCCCGTTTGGGAGTGTCTGTGCGTTTGAGGCTGTGTCTGTGATACTGGGGGCTGACTGGTGATCTCTGTGTTTGTTTTCCACTCTGCTTTCTGGTTTTTTGCTTGCTGCCCTGCAGCGCTCCTCTGTCACTGTCTGTCTGGGTGTCTTTCCCCTGGAGTGTGTCGACTCCTTGTTCTCAGAATCTTCTCTGTTTCTCTTAGAGGTTCTGTTCTAGATACCTTCCGCTTCGGATGCTAGTCTTTTATCCTCTGACTCCGTCCCCTTAACCATTGCTTCCTGCTGCCCACCTTTGGGCTCTCCGACCCCTTCCATCTGGGTTTCCTAGCCCCACCCCTGTGGGCTCACTGACCACTCCCTTCTAGCTTCCCAGGCCCTGCTCCTCCCTTCCGGGAGTCCTAGCCCCTCCCTCCTGGTTGCCTTAGCCCCTCCCTCCTGGGTGTCCTAGCCTCTCCCTCCTGGGTGTCCTAGCCCCGCCCTCCTGGGTGTCCTAGCCCCTCCCCTCCGGGTGTCCTAGCCCCTCCCTCCTGGGTGCCCTAGCTCCTCCCTCCTGGGTGTCCTAGCCTCTCTCTCCTGGGTGTCCTAGCCTCTCCCTCCTGGGTGTCCTAGCCCCTCCCTCCTGGGTCCCCTAGCCCCTCCCTCCTGGGTGTCCTAGCCTCTCCCTCCTGGGTGTCCTAGCCCCGCCCTCCTGGGTGTCCTAGCCCCTCCCTCCTGGGTGCCCTAGCCCCTCTCTCCTGGGTGCTCTAGCCCCTCCCTCCTGGGTGTCCTAGCCCCTCCCTCCTGGGTGCCCTAGTCCCTCCCTCCTGGGTGCCCTAGCCCCTCCCTCCTGGGTGTCCTAGCCCCGCCCTCCTGGGTGTCCTAGCCTCTCCCTCCTGGGTGTCCTAGCCCCGCACTCCTGGGTGTCCTAGCCTCTCCCTCCTAGGTGCCCTAGCCCCGCCCTCCTGGGTGCCCTAGCCCCTCCCTCCTGGGTGTCCTGGCCTCTCCCTCCTGGGTGTCCTAGCCCCGCCCTCCTGGGTGCCCTAGCCCCTCCCTCCTGGGTGCCCTAGCCCCGCCCTCCTGGGTGACCTAGCCCCTCCCTTCCAGGTGTCTTAGCCCCTCCCTCCTGGGTGTCCTAGCCCCTCCCTCCCGGGTGTCCTAGCCCCTCCCTTCTGGGTTCCCTGATTTCTCTCTTCTGAGTTCATCCTACCCCGCAAGCCCACCCCCAGATCTTTTCATGTCTCTCCTGTAGAAATGGGGGCGGCCGCAGCGGCACCTTCTGCGCCTGCGCCACGGTCCTGGAAATGATCCGCTGCCACAACCTGGTGGACGTCTTCTTTGCTGCCAAAACGCTTAGGAACTACAAACCCAATATGGTGGAGACCCTGGTGAGGAGCCCTGTACCCCTTGCCCGTCCGCTTCCAACTTCCCGGTCCACACCCGACCAGGCCCCCTCAGATACCTTCTCCCGTATCTGGGCCCCAGAGTTGGGCCTTGGGGTCTAGTCCTGTGGTGCGAAAGCGTCACCCCCATTTCTCCCCTTCTCCCTGACCGTGGGGCAGAGAGGGACCGGCTGGTGACTCCTCCTCTCCCTCTCCCAGGATCAGTACCACTTCTGCTATGACGTGGCCCTGGAGTACCTGGAGGGGCTGGAGTCAAGATAGCAGGGGCCCCTGGCCTGGGGCACCCACTGCGCACTCAGGGCCAGGCCCACCATCCCCAACGGACGGACGAGGAAGACCTGCGCCCTCAGGGAAAGCACCGGAGTGGGTGCTGGGCCAGCCTGGTGCCCCCTTCCACTGTGGGCAGAGCCTTTTAGCACGGCCGTGAGCAGGCTGCAGGCCAAGGAGGAGCTTAGCAAGACTGCAGCCCAGCCCGCCTCCACGGGGTCCTGCAGGCCTGCTGAGAGGCCTGGCACCGCCTGAGTGACCGGCTCAGAACTGCCACCTTAGGGGGACCCAGGCTCAAGTCCTTGGACTGCATCCCAGCCCTTGGCAGAGATGAGTGAAAGCCCTGCAGAGCAAATGGCAGGCCAGGGTTTCCACCCAGCTTGGCCCGACGTGGGGAGAGCGTGCACTGTGGCTTGGTGTCTAATATCCCATCTGGCCAGTGCCTATGGGTCTTGGGAGACCACACACTCAGCCCTGATTCTCCAGTGGGCACTTCAGACTGGTCCTCGCAGGGGCAACTTCAGCTCCCTTCTCCACCCCCCGCCTCCCTGCAGCCCTGGGGATATTTTGCTCATGGTCCCCCCCACCCCCACCCCAAACTTCTGCTTCCCCGAATGTGCCCTGAGCTCCCCCGAACCAGGATCTGCCCATCCCTCCCCTGTCCTGTGTGGGTTCCCTTCCCTGCTTGACCCAATGTCTGCAGAATGAAGTCACCTCAGCCCCCTCTACCTGTCACTTCAGGCTTCACTGGCTGGGTCTTGCTCCGCCTGGGTCAGTGACAATCGTCAAGGCTGAACAACAGCCCCTGGGGTTGAGGTCCCTGTGGCTCCTGGTCAGGGTGCCTCCTGGGGTGCTGTTAAATCAGGGGTGCTCACCACCCCCTAGGGTTTGGAGAAAGAAGGTATATTTTGAGATGTAAGATCAATGCTTTTCTGTTTATTTTTTGATGGGTGGGTGGGAAGGTCTCTTTAAAATGGGGCAGGCCACACCCCCATTCCGTGCCTCAATTTCCCCATCTGTAAACTGTAGATATGACTACTGACCTACCTCGCAGGGGGCTGTGGGGAGGCATAAACTGGTTGTTTGTAAAGCGCTTTGTAAATAAATGTGCTCTCTGAATGCCACCGAGCAGCCTTATGTGTGTCTGACCAGCCTGACTGGGACCTCCTCACCTGGCCCCAGCCTTCCAGTGTAGTGGGACGGCCCTGGTCTGGCCTTGGATTTTCCATCCATAAAACGGGGGGAGAGGCATGGACCCGAGCATCATTCAGCGGTCTTCCACTTGCAGAGCTGGCTCCACCCAAGCCTCTGAAGCAGTTACTCAGTGTAAGGGGGCTTTATCCTGAGACCTCTGAGGGCCACGGAGCTGCCTCTCAGCCCTTGTGGGCCTGGACCCAGTCTGAGCTCCTTTGGGAGAGAGCTCCTGAGAAGCTCCGGCTTTGATGTCAGACAGACGGTCTCCCAGGGCTGTGAGACCCTGGGCCAATTAACTGCCTCTCCCGACCTTGGTTTCTTTCCCATCTGTAAAATGGAGACAGTTCTGTTTAGGATGAAATGAGACAGTGATTAAGTTCCTGTGTGGTGGTGGATGTGGAAAGAGCTCCATTTAAAACAACACAGACGGGACAGGGTGGACCCACATTTTGTGGGGATGGCCGTTCAGCTGCCCGAGTCCGGCCCATCCCCAGTCTTGGAGGAGGAGTGGGCTGGCTGGCAGGGACCCGAGTCACTCCTGGCTCTGTCACAAACTTGCTGTAGGATGTGGGCAAGATTCTTCCAGTTCCTGGGCCTTAATTTCTTTATGTGGAGACTGGCTCTATGATGTACTGATTTTGTCTGCACTGACCGACTCTGCCTCAGGTTCTCCATTGGTTGAAGGATACAGTCCATTCTAAAACCCTCACAATTCAACATCCCTTAATCTGAATTAAAAATCTTTCAGACGGTTATGATCCCACTTAGCAAAGGCACAAACTGACCTTCCCATTCATTCTGAACTGACCACTAAGCCTTGATGGGCCACAAATGTATGTCATAGATACTGGCCAAATAATAGACTGGGATTTGCTTTGACCAACAGAATGTGACAGAATTTACATCAAGTGAGCTTCTGGGCTTCCCAAGTGGCGCTAGTGGTAAAAAACCCATCTGCCAATGTAGACATAAGAGTTGTGGGTTCGATCCCTGGGTTGGGAAGATCTCCTGCCGAAGTGAATGGCAACCCACTCCAGTATTCTTGCCTGGAGAATCCCGTGGACAGAGGAGCCTGGTGGGCTACGGTCCATGGGGTTGCAGAGAGTCGGACACAACTGAAGCGACTTAGCTTCACATATACACGTGTATTTAGCTTCATGTAGTACTAGCTCTGGCTTCTAGACCTTAAAGAGGCATTGCAGTTTTTGCTTTTGCCCTCTTGGCACTCTGCCATGTGATGAAGCCTGTCTCACCTCCTGAGAGATTTGAGGGCACATGGAGAAGAACCAACATATGGTGAATGAGGCCATCTTGGGCCTTCCAGTCAGGCTGACCTGTCAGGTGAGTGTAGCCGCAAGATTAAGCTTAGCCAAAACTGCTCAACCGACCCCCAGAACTGGAAGAAATAATAAATTGTTCTTTAAGCCAGTAGGTTTGGAGATTGTTTTGTTATGCAGCAAAAGCTAACTAATACATATGAGTTCTGTGCAGTGGGTCAGCGGTCCTGTTTCTCCATCAGGCGCTGGGTTCCTTAAGGGCAGGAAGGGTTTCTGTGTTCATCTGATTGTATCCACTGCCTGGCAAAGGACTGGACTTGAAGCTGATGCTCAGGAAATGTTGGCCTGAGGGAGGGAGGAAGGGAGGTTCTGCCTGTCTGGCCTTACTTGAGCTTTCAGAGGAGCTGGGAGGGTGGGCTGTGTATTAGGAGGAGTGCAGGCTCGAGAATCAACAAGTCAAGCTCCCACGTCCCCCCAGCTGGTGACCTTGCTCGAGTCCCTGAACTTACCCCAGGCTCAGTTTTTTTATCTAGAGAAGGGACATAACATTACCTCCTTGCAGGACTGGTTGCGAAGTCTAAAGATAAAATGTTTGAAATGAATTAGCAGAGTCCCGGTGACATCACTGGCTCTCAGAGTCACCATCTCTTATAATCCCGAAGTCCCTGGATAGTAAACATGCTCATTGTTGCCTATTGTTTAGCACCTGCAGCCTTTGTCTCTTACTTAATCCACACAACAGCCCTTCAAAGTTAGGGGCCACCCCTCCATTTTAGAGATGAGGAAACAGAGGCTCAGGAAGGCAGTTTCCTCACCCAAAGTCATAGCCTTTGCCCGGCAGAGCTCAGACTTGAACCTACATCAGGCTGACTCCAAAGGCTGTGTCTGTAACTGCGCCATGGCCTGCCTGGGGGGTGTTGGAAACCAGGGGATCCCTTGATGCAATGCCAAATGGGATCGGTGGCCTGGGTGCTGACCTTCAAATGACATGAAATGTGTCAGAGGCAGTGGCCTCTAGGACAAGTTGGCCTGGAGCGCAAGAAATTGAACGGGCCAGACTGGCTCTGCCCAGGGCCACAGGCGGAGCAGACGTGGGGTATAGACCCCTACTCGCCCCACTCCGGTAATTATAATCTCTACAAGTGCAGAGGGGCCAGCTGCCTATTTACTGCCTGGAGCTAAATTTTTTTCTTTATGTCATCATAAATCTGGCTGTAGAAACCTGCCAAGGTAATTATTACCTCTCACCACCACTCTGCTGGGCTCTGACTGGGACATGTTATACGTCCTGGGCACCCAGAAGATGGAGCTGTGACTTTGATGGATGCTCAGGCCGTTTGTAAGGCCCTGATTGAGAGCAGGGCCTGGCTGTTCCTTGTCACCAGGCTCCTACTAACCTCCCCCGGCAAACTCTACTGGACAGGGGCTTAACAGACACCCTCAGGGTGGAGGCCAGCGCAGAAATAAAGGTGTCGTTATGTGGGCAGAACTGCCTGTGATGGGGCGATGGGAGCAGAGCTCTGGTGTCCAAGGCCCTTGGTCCACAGGCCTCCTCCCTGCAGGGGAACCGCGGCTGGTCCTGACCTTCAGTCAGCCTTGGGGGCCTCATCTGAGAAACGGGAGGAGAAAGAATCAGGGGCTGTGGTGCTCCCAGGGCAGGGGGTACTGGATGATGCATAAGGTTAGAGGGACCTATGGTTTCAACAGGTTCAGGCCAAGTGACGTCTTGGTGGAGGATGAGAGCCTTGAACATGGTGACGTGAAAGAGCAAAGCTCCGTTTGGTGCTCAGATGGCCCGGGGCATGCTGCCAACTGCTCCGTGCGGACGGTCCTGCTGGCCTCCGAGGAGACTGTGAGGCCGGGGACATTGTCATGCCCACTCTGGAGGTGAGAAGATTGGGACTCTGTGAGTTTAAGTGACCTGCCCAAGGTCACAGAGCCCTGGAGTGACTGACGGACAGTGGCGGCCAGAGTGGCTGCTCGAACGATCACACCAGGTCCCATCACTGGCCTGCTCAGACCCCCTGCGACCTCCCACACTTGGTGGGCGAAGCTGAGCTCCTGGGGTGACCTCGGAGGCCCTGCCTGATGGGCTCTGCGTCTCTCCGCGTGTCCCTCCTGCTTCTCCGCTCACTTGGGCCTCCCTTCTCATGGCTCCGAGCTCTTTGCCTGGGTGCCTTCTGCCCGCCTCTGCATGGCTGGTCCTTCTTGGTGTCCAGGTCCCAGTTCAGATGCCCCCCGTCACGAACCCCTCCCTGATGGGCCCGAAGGGGGACCCCTGCCCCACTGACCTGTCGTCTCAGGGCCTCACCCTTTGTATGTCCCTCCTCACTCTTCCGAAGTTGGTGACGAACTTGGTTATTCATTGATTATTTACTCACTGTCTTGCCCTCCAGACTGTGCAAGGGCCAGAGTTGTGTAGATCAGATCCCCCTGTGTCCCCTGCACTAGCATGGGTGCCTCTCTTGTACCGGATAGTCACGGAATATTTGTTGAATGGGTGGAAGTTTCAGAGAGAGAACTTGAGCTGAGGTCTGCTTTGTTCCAGAGTCCATACCCTTGTTCCAGAGTTCATTGCTTTTAGTTTTTCAGATGGTCAAGTGGCTTGATGCCATTTGAGGCCTGGTTCGAGTGTTGGCTTGGCCACCACCATGCTGCGCTGCCTTGGATAATCACCTGCCCTCTCTGGGGTTCAGTATTCTGATCCATTCAGTAAGGAGGTAGAACTAGGTGGGGCAGCGATGGTTCAATATCAGTGACAATGGGCTGGCATTGTTTGGTGGTGGTGCCAGGCCCCTGGCCTAAGCATCTGCTCTCTGGGTCTGGTGAAACCTAAGGTCCTTGGATTATATCTAAGACAGACATTATCCCTGATCTTCCCAGCAACTTTGAGGTAGATATTGCCAAAACCATTTGATACATGAGGAAACAGGCTCAGAGAATTGAAGCAAATTGCTTAAGATCACACAGTGACTAAAGAGCCAAGACAGAGGGTGTGGGTGGCGGGGTGGTTAAAAAAAAAAGAAACAAGACAGAATGAGAACCCATGTCACTTGACTCCAAAGCCCTTGCTCTTGAAATCCTCATAGAAATTTTGGAGACTCTGAACCTGAACCACATTAACTTGTAATTTCTCTTGTCCACGGATCAATCTCCCCTCTCAACACTCACTCAAGCTGGGCTCGGCCACAGAAAGATGTAGGCAGGCCTAGCTGAGGTCCACAGTTACAGAGCCTCCCAGACTCACTGCTTGGCACCTAGGAGGCCAGCTGACAACCCTGTTGAATGAACGTTTGAATGTCTGTGGAATCTGCAGATGGTGGAGGTGGCCTGAGTCAGCAGGAACTAAGGAACTGAGAAAGCCTCTTCAAGAAAAATGAAATGCATCCCATCGCACTTCCTACTTGCTCCCAGGGGTGGGAAGAGGGAACCTGTCCAGGAATTTTATTTTCTGTTCATTTGAAAGCTGAACAATGTGGCTTTGTTGAGCTGTGTTTATTTTCTGACTGCCTTCTCCTTTTGAAGTGGGTTGGGGGCAGAGTTTGCTCTGCAGGGTTACAGCCCCTGTCTGCCCCTCCTCTGCCAAAGGCAGAGAAACCCTGACCCCTCCAGCCTCTTTGCCCGACAGACTCGTTGCTCCCTTCCGTGTCTGTCTCTCCCACAATACCAGTTATCTAATTTTTTTTATTTTCCCTCTTCTTTGTCTCTGAGCTTCAAATCCACCCTTTTTTGCCCTGCTTTGAGATACTGCTGCTGGACCCTGTAAATAGTTCTTTTGCCAGCGGGAGCAATGCTGGGCTTTGCCAGTAGGGGGCACTAGGGGACACTGTGAGGTGATGGCGTGGGCTACTCTTTCAGGGTCTGATCCTCCACCATCTTTTTTTCCCCTCCGCACAGGAGCCACGACCTCAGTAACCTTTGTGGCCCAGCTCTGATACATCCTCAAGCTTCCCTCTTCAGTTCTAGCCCATACTCCCTGGCAAAATTCTTAGCCATTAGAAGCTGCATGTGCTTCTGTTCCTCACGCCCTCCCTGAAGAGGTCTGGATTTCGGTCTTGAGGGAGGACTTTTTCCTCAGTCTTTTAGTTCCATCATTATTCACTCTTCCTCAGCCTAGATATATTAGCAACTTTTTTTTTTCTTTTTCTGCAGACCACTTTTTCTTCTGGATATTTCTTTCTTTAAAACGTACATTTTCTTTTGATGTAGGCCATTGTAAAAGTCTTTATTGAATTTATTACGATCTTGCTTCTGTTTTATATTTTGGGTTTTTGCCATGTGAGATCTTAACTCCCCAACCAGGGATCAAACCCACACCCCTTGCAATGGAAGGCAAAAATCTAAACCATTGGACCACCAGGAAAGTTCCTCTTCTAGGTATTTCTTTCTTGCTGCTTTCCGGTACTTTAGAGTCCTCTTTTACCCCTGTTGATAATTAACTACCCTATGCTAGTTAATAATTCTTTACATTAAAATTTTTCATGCTCAGTTTATGAGTTCTGAACTCTGTCTCTTGACTGGGTTCTAACTGATATAGAATTGGGTTCTGAACTCTGTCCCTTGACTGGGTTTTAATTGATATAGAATTGGGAGCAGGGGTGGTCCCAGGAGACAGACCTTCAATGGTGGAATTTTGATTGGTTTCATTTTCCTCTTGGGCTTGAGCATAGCGCTAAGCACGTTGCCAATGGGACTTGGGATGCTAGTGATCAGCAGCGTAGTGGTATCATAATTATGTGATCACCTGTGATGGATTTTGATGGAATGCTAACTGAAGCAAATGTCTGGGGAGCCCAACTGACGGCTGCACTTGACCATCATGTCAGTAATTATGAGTGCAAAGACTGTGGTGTGGGATGGATTCTTGAAGGCACGGGAGCACTTACTCGAAAGAAAATAAGTTCAGGTCATTTAATTCTCAGCTCAAATCATGGTTTGAGAACCACAGAGCTTCCACGGCATCTTTAAAAAAAATCTTATTTCATGTAACCACAGGGCTGATATTGCTGAAAAGAAAATATAAAATTTAATGGTGTGGGTCACAGAATTTAAATGTCAGTGAGATTTATAGCATTGCCAAGTTTCTCACATGAGAGCTTGAACATAAGTTAGGAAAGAATAGCATCCTGAAACATCTGGTAGAGACATCTGGTTGGACTCAGATGAAATGGAGGCTCCCTTTACCAATGGAGAGAACTTTCCCTTTTGTATCTGAACAGATTAGTTTTCCTTTGTTTGAAAACCCTGTGATATGGGACAGATACCTTGAAAAAGGATGACCATTCTCCTGAAGACATAACATAAGCATCCTTTGATGTCATTAGATCCATCACAAAGGTCTAATCTCAACGTGCTCCAAGGGGTCAGGTACATACTGCGATCCAGGGGGAGATAGTTTATACAATAAAAGAATGCCAAGATTTGACCTAATCCTGGGGAAAGTACACAGGAGTTGATTCTAAGGGTGGGGAAGAATGCTAAATCATTCTGAATTCATGGATGTAGATTTGAGATTTAGAGTGTCAGCTTGTGCAGCTGAAGGTGGCTCTAACATTTTAGCTGGTTGACTGAAACTTGGACTTGAAAGTGGCTTACATTTAAAGAGTGGAGAGACTAGAGTTTCCAAGGAATAATTTGGAAGAAGGACTCCAAAGGCTTTTTAAAAAAGGATAATCTATTTTATTTATTTTATTTAAAATTTTTTTACAGGAGATGCTTTTTTGTTATCCGTTTTAAATATAGCAACATGTACATGTCAATCCCAAACTCTCAGTCTATCTCCACCCCACCCTTCCCCTCTGGTAACCATCAGTTCATTCTTTAAGTCTGTGTGTCTGTTTCTATTTTGTAAACAAGTTGATTTATATCATTATTTTTAGATTCACATATGTGATATCATATAATAAATGATATTTGTCTTTCTCTGTCTTATTTCACTTAGTATGATAATCTCCAGATCCGTTCATGTTGCTCCAAATGGCATTATTTCATTCTTTTTAATGGTGGAGTAATATTCCATTGTACATATATGCACCACATCTTTTTTACCTATTCATCTGCTGGTGGCCCTTTAGGTTGCTTCCATGTATTGGCTATTACAAACAGTGCTGCAATAAACATTGGGGTGCATGTATCCCTTTGAACCATGTTTTCTCTAAGTATATGCCCAGGAGTCAGATGGCTGGATCATACATTACCTTTATTTTTAGTTTTTTAAGGAACCCTCATGCTGTTCTGCATGGTGGCTGCACCAATTTACATTCCCACCAACAGAGTAGGAGGGTTCCCTTTTCTCCACACCCTCTCCAGCCTTTATTGTTTGTAGATTTTTTGCTGATGGCCATTCTGACTGACAGGAGGTGACATCTCATTGTAGTTTTGATTTGCGTTTCTCTAATAATTAGTGATGTTGAGCATCTTTTCACGCGCCTCTTGGCCATCTGTATGTCTTCTTTGGAGACATGTCTATTTAGGTTGTCTGCCTATTTTTTTGATTGGGTTTTTTGTTTTTTGGGTATTGAGCCACATGAGCTGTTTGTAAATTTTGGAGACTAATCCTCTGTCAGTGCTTCATTTGCAAATATTTTCTCCCATTCTGTGGGTTGTCTTTTTGTTTTGTTTGTGGTTTCCTTTGCTGTGCAAAAGCTTTTGAGTTTAATTAGGTTCTGTTTGTTTATTTTTGTTTTTATTTCCATTACTCTGGGAGACAGATTGAAATAGATATTGCTGCAATTTATATCAAAGAGTGTTCTGCCTATGTTTTCCTCTGATCCAAAGGCTTAAGGATACAGGATTTTGTAGTGGATTTATTATGTGTGACCTGCACAGCCACCCCTAACCTATGTTCCGTGAACATTCCAAAACAGACACTTTCCTAAATAAGCCTTTGAAAGGCATATTAATGAGGTGAGAACCTGCATCCTTAAGATACTCTGTGGATATTCATCTTTGTAGACCAGATGTTACGATGCTGTTTTCAGATGGGCTCCCTGATTTCACGGGATGGTAGGGTCCTGAAGTGATAGGCAGTACTTAAGTACTGAACAGTCAAAGACGAGCTGAGTGCATTTACCATAAATGGCAGCAGGAATGTAGCAGTGATCAGAATGCCTTGATGAATAGAGATCAATTACTAGTAACTAACTGATCAGTGCAGCCCTAGAAATGAGCCAGGCGGACAGGCTACTGGAGTATCACTTGATTTACATACAGAAAAAACCAGCCCACCGACCTCTGAGACTGGTGGCCTAAGCCTGAGTTGACTCACCACATTGGAGAGTGGTGGCCTTTCATCAGTTTAGAGACAGATTAGAGCCCCGTGATTGAAGAGGGGGCCAGGCCCTCGAAGAAGCTTCCTGCAGCAGGGCTCTTAGTATGTACCATAAATCTTCCTCCAAGCTTTCACCAAGAGGGACCTGTGGCCATTTAATAGACAAGTGCACTTGGGAAGGGGCTTTCCCCGTGGCTTAGTGGGTAAAGAATCTGCCCGCAGTGCAGGAGACACAGGAGACGCAGACTCGATCCCTGGGTCTGGAAGGTCCTCTGGGGGAGGAGAACGACAACCCATTCCAATATTCTCGTCTGGGAAATCCTATGGCCAGAGGAGCTTGGTGGGCTACAGTTCAAAGGGTCATAAAGAGCTGGACATGACTGAGCAGCTAAGCACTTGGGAAAGGAAGATACGCAGGCCTTGGAGATTATTAGACACTGCTCTGAATTTATGATAATTCAGAATGCCAGAGTGAGTGACAGTTGCTCAGTCATGCCTGACTCTTTGCAACCCCATGGACTGTAGCCTATCAGGCTCCTCTGTCCATGGAATTCTCCAGGCAAGATTACTGGAGTGGGTTGCCATTTCCTTCTCCAGGGCATCTTCCCAACCCAGGGATCCTGCATTGCAGCAGAGTCTTTGCCATCTGAGCCACCAGGGAAGCCTACTATTAAGAGACATTTCTAAGTATAAAGACAGGTCAACTTAAAAAGTATCAACAGATACATGCTTGATTTTCTCTTACAATCTATAGACAATACATTTGAATATGTAATGAATCCATACACCTTTTCCAAAGGAATACCCAAGACAGAAATAGCAATAAAGTTATAAGTGACATGGGATGCAGAATGCCACTGAGGCCTACCAGTCAAAGTGAAAACTTAGGGAGTCAGGCGTTAGATCCTTAGCTCGGTTGTGTCCAGTGGCCACTTCCCCAATTCCAGAATGTGTAATTGAAGTACACATACTTGGCAGCTGGAAGAAATCTCCACTTTGGGTCTCTGACTCATGAAGTGAGGGAAGCTGTGAAAGGCAAGGCTCAGTAGAAGTTCCTGGAACTTCCTCTCTACCCCTGATAGTAAATTGAAAGCAATTCTCTCTCTCTGGGGAAAGTTCAGAGACTGAAGAAGGCGGAAATATACAGAAGGGGTGATTCCCATCCCATTCCCATTTAGCTTGTCTGTTTGGCCTGGGCAGACATATGATGCATTTTGAAGAATAACTAGGTTCTTCATCTACTTCACCAGGGAAGTAACTCCTACTGCAGCTGACATCCTGGATCTAGTATCTTTACTGGAGCAACTCATTATGGCACTTGGTATGTAGCCATTGACCTAGATACTGCCTTTTTGCCCAAACCAAGTTGTGAGGACCATCAAAACCAGTTTTCCTTTACTTGGAAAGACCAACAATACACCTTCACAGTCTTTTTAATTTATGTATTGATATATTTATTGATTGATTTTTGGCTGCTGTGGGCCTTCGTTGCTGCTCACAAGATTTCTCTAGTTGTGGCAAGCGGGGGCTACGCTTCGCTGCGGTGCAGTGGCTTCTCTTGCGTGGGCTCCGTCGTTGCAGCACGTGAGCTCAGTACTTGCGGCCTGCGGGCCCTAGATCTCGGGCTCCGTAGTTGTGGCACTCAGGCTTAGTTGCTCTGCAGCATGAGGAATCTTCCCAACCCAGGGACTGAACTCATTTCCCCTGCACTGGCAGGTGGATTCTTATTCTCTGTACCACCAGGGAAGTCCCATCTAGGATTTTAGAGTAAATCTATGCCCTCTTTTGCGTAAAACACTTTTCTTTCTGAGAAACAGTTTCTGGTTTTCTACTGAACTGTGGTTAAGAGACTACAGCAGATGACCATGCTGCCTGAGATCCCCATTTAGGACTCTCCTGACAGAGCCAGCCATAAATTTAACTTTGTGTAGCAGCCATCTATCATCAGACAGAAGTGGTATAAGGGAGACCACACTTGGGCAAGTCTGGGAGATATGAGTAAGCTGTATGAATCAATGATTCACACTCTTGCTTCCTTCCCTCCTCTTCCTCAAATCCTGCTGATGGCTTTGTGGGGAGTGCCTTCTGGCCGGTTAGCTGAGGAATATAGGCTCAGGCCTGGCGTACAGATGCTGCTCCATGAGATGTCAGGACCACTTCAGAATAGAAGACAGCAGCATTAAAAGACCATCAGAGGGCGACCCTGAAGGAGAGTGGTAAAGGAAAAGCTTTTCAGTGGGTAGGGCTTTAAGCAGTATATTTGGGGATTAGACATGGCCTGAAGTAGGAATCTACACAGATTTATGAACAGCTGTTAATGGTATGGTTTGGCTGGATGGTCAGGGACTTGGAAGGAATGGGATTGGAAAATTGGTGACAAGGAACTCTGGGAAATGGACTCTTGAGAATGGACTCTTCAGGATGGGTACAGACTGTGAAGCTTCGTGTCCCACGTGTCCCACTGATGGGCATCTGCTGCCCTGGAGGCTTTCTGTTATCAAAGCAACAGTATGTCATGCTTTGTGGTTATCGGTTACCCTGCTTACCTAGCTGTCCCTGTTCCAGTCCAGTGGTACTGTGAATAAAGTGTCCTTAGTGGCAGGAAGGGAGGACATGCATGGGCTCAAAAAAATTAGACCATAAAGAAGGCTGAGTGCTGAAGAATTGGTGCTTTCAGACTGCGGTGCTGGAGGAGACTCTTGAGAGTCCCTTGGACATCAAGGAGGTCAGACCAGTCCATCCTAAAGGAGACCAACCTTGAATACTCATTGGAAGGACTGATGCAGAAGCTGAAGCTCTAATACTTCAGCCACCTGAGATGAAGAGCTGACTCATTGGAAAAGACCCTGATGCTGGCAAAGACTGAGGGCAGGAGGAGAAGCGGGCGACAGAGGGTGAGATGTTTGGATGGCATCACCGACTCAATGGACATGAGTTTGAGTAAACTCCGGGAGATAGTGAAGGACAGGGAAGCCTGGCATGCTGCAGTCTGTGGGGTCACAAAGAGTCGGACTCGACTGAGAGACTGAACAACAACAGGAACAACGGCTGCCTTGGGTATGGCCATTGCTGGGTGCTCAGTCTTTCAGTAGAAAAGACCAACCTAAGCCTGTGATATAGCACCTTTCCCTGGATACGCCCGCTGTTTAGCTGGTGGCAGGTTGATTTCATTTTATATCCTCTATCATGTACAGCACTGAGATACTTCCTTATTGGAAAAGATATTTTTTTCTGGATATAAATATGCTGTCTCTGTCTGTAATGTTTTTGTCCACACCATCATCCAAGTACTTACAGCATACCACCATCATGGTATTCTACCCAGAATTGCCTCTTCTCAAAGAATTCATTTTGTAACAAAGGAAGTGGAGCAGTAGGCTCATCCTCATGAAATTCATTAGTTTTTACAATATAACTCATCACCTGGAAGTGAATGGCCTAATTGAAAGGTGGAATGACATATTGAAGGCTCAGGTAGGGCACCAGTTGGCTGACAAATCCTGAAAGGATGTAATATATGCTTTGAATCAGACACCATTGTATAAGGCTGCCTCCTTCATCATTAGAATACATGGATCCATTAATCAAGGTGTGGAAATGGGAGTGTTCTGTGTCAGCCAAGGTCCAACCAGGAGACGGAAGCTACATTAAATTAACTAAAGGGGAACAAGAAAGAACTCTAAAGAATACCACTAAGCTGGAAGGAGAGTATGCAAGGAATAAAACTTGAGAGGGAGGGAGGATCCTCCTCAAGAGTGGAATTCAGACCCTGGCACAGAGCGTGAATGCAGCCCATTGGATGGCAGAAAAGTTCACGGGGTTGCCCAGGGCAGAGGTGATCTGGCTCTGCAAGCAGGCCAAGGTTAGTGGGCAGAGAGTGGCCTGCTTGGGTGCTGATGAATTTCTGAAGTTGCCTGTGGGTAACTGCTGTTGAACTCGCTGAGAAGCTGGGGAAGTGGCTGCTAAGAAATTTCCCACAGAATGGGGATTAGGTTTAGGATTAGGGAGGACTGGGAACATTCTTGGAAATGAGTTGGGGCTCCCATCAACCTTGCCTTTGTGAAGCCAGTTGCGCAGCTGCTGCTGATACCACGAGGGGTGTGGTCTCCTAAGTGTCCTGGCCCCAACCTGGTGCTTCAGGAGCAAGAAGAAGCAGAGGGCAGTGAAATCAGATAGCGTGTCCTGTATACTACCAGTGCCATCTACTGATAAAGATCAACATCATGCTTGTGAGGATAACTATTCCAGTATCATGAGCAGGCCCTGAAGGGTGGATTTGGAGCTGAGAAGCAGTAAATGATGACTGGCACCTCTCATTCTCATACACTTGCAGAATCGTTGCTTCTTGTTGTAGCAAACTTGAAATCTTCCAGCTTGGAGATCTTTTTTCCTGAGAGGGCATACCAGAGGATACCATGATGGTTCCAGTGAACAGAAGGAGGAGACTGCCATGTAGCCATTTGAGATCCTTGTGTCGTTGAACAAATACCAAAGCCAAAAAAGGGTTACTCTACCAGACAGGACTGATCCTGATTCAGTTCAGTCAGTCGTGTCTGACTCTTTGCGGCCCCACGGACTGTAGCATGCCAGGCTTCCCTGTCCATCACCAGCTCTTGGAGCTTGCTCAAACTCATGTCCATCTAGTCAGTGATGCCATCCAACCATCTCACCCTCTGTCGTCCCCACCTCCTCCTGCTTTCAATCTTTCCCAGCATCAGGGTCTTTTCCAAGGGGAAATTGGGTTGCTGCTACATAGTGAGAGTACAGAGGACTATGTGTAGAACTCAAGGATTGTCTGGGGCACCTCTGAATACTTCCACATCCAGTTGTAAATATAACTGAAAAACTTAAGCAACATAAAAAAGCAGAATAGTTGAGTTATACCATTTAAGAATGATGTTTTGATTCATTCATCCTTAAAACAAAACAAAACAAAACCCAAACTCCAACTAGCTGAGGTTCTGGCTGAGTGGGAGGAAATGTGGAGCAGGTAGCAATAGATATTAACATAAATTATAGCTTGACTAGTTACAGAAATGAGGACTAGAGTAGCTTTGCTTGTTATGTTTATAAGTTTATGTCCGTATGTTAACCGTTTTCTTCTCTTCTCTCCCTCTTCCTATTGTTATTTATATATAAGTCATTGGAGGTTAACTGTACAATTTAGTCTGTAGGAAGCAGAATATTCAGTGTGACTGTACTGTATTTGAGGAGTCATTCATAGAGCCAGTAATGGGGACAATGGCATTGGAGCTATATACCTCCTCACGTCGAGGCATGTGTGAGGACTTCTGTGTGTATACAGTGGGTAACTGCCCTGTGAGGTGGTAACAGAGTGGTGTTGTGAGTGGGAGTTCCAGAGTGCATGGGAGGTGTCCATGGAAGCTGGTTAGCCCAAGGTAAGGGCTGCGGCAGCTGTCACTTTATGTTAGCTCCACGTCTACCCTTCTTTGCTCTGCTTTGTGATGCTGGAGCTGGACCCTGTTAGCATTTCTTTTGCCAGCTGGTGCAATGCCAATATCTGTCAATAGGGGGCACTGGAGGGATACTGCCAGGAGATGGCATCAAAAGGCACTTTTCTGGGTTCTGATCTCCTTCAGTGTGGGAGCTGCCCCGTGGCGCTCACCTGAGCAGCCGTCGGGGACCAACTCCATGGCGATGCTCTCTTCACCCAGCAGCCACTCTTCCGAACCAGCTTCAGCCACACCCTCAGACATTGATAGAAGTAGTAAAATTCCCCTGCTCTTTAGTATCCTTTTAACTCCTTTTAGTAGATAACCGTCTTTTTCTAATTAACACTTATTTACAGTAAATTTTCCAGGTTCAAATGACTGGTGTGGTCTCTGCTTCCTGAACAGACCCGGAGTCAAGTACATTCCACCCTGGTTTTCTTTGCTCTCTCCATGTCAACCTTTGGGAGATTTGAGCTCTCTTTTGTTCTTAAATTTTTTTTTTTTAATTTAATTTGGTCATCTTGGGTCTTAGCTGCAGCATGTGGGATCTAGTTCCTGACCAGGGATCAAACCCCCTGCGTTGGGAGCGTGGAGTCTTAACGACTGGACCACTAGGGAAACCCCTCCCTTCTGTTCTTACCTTGGCCTTTCTTCTCACCTCTGCCTCTTTCAGATGCATCTTGAACAACCAGCCAGTATACAAGGACAAGGATGTAGCATCCTCTAAGGATGTCTTGCCAAAGGATGGAATTTCACAAAACCAGTAGTCTGGAAAGTGCCTGGATCTTGGGAGCAGGGCGCCTGGGTTCTAGATCCAGTGCAGCCCCTGAGCCATGTATTTCACATGGGAAAATAGAGCAGAAGTTGTGATAAATAACTACTCATACATCTCTAATCAGTTGTCAAAGATTTTCTTCTGGCTTCAGTTCCCATTATTTTATGTGTTCCTCTTGGGACCCATTTTTTCACATGGCTTGACTGGATAGGTCTTCTATTCCAATTAGGACAGTGGTTCTCAGCTGGGGCAGTTTTGCTTCTGGGAAGACATCTGGTTGTCACAATGGGTGTATGTTTCTGCTACTGGCATCCCCTGGATAGAGGCCAAGGATGCTGCTAATATCCTATAATGTTCAGGACAGTTCCCCACAATAAGGA
Organism: Muntiacus reevesi; assembly: GCF_963930625.1. Lineage (NCBI taxonomy): Eukaryota > Metazoa > Chordata > Mammalia > Artiodactyla > Cervidae > Muntiacus > Muntiacus reevesi. The sequence goes on from NC_089251.1 coordinate 113,511,583, forward strand.
ATTATCTGCCCCCAAATGCCAGTAGGACTGAGATTGAGAAGTCCTGAAGTAACATATAGATATGGAGATCCAAAAGAAGGGAAATGATTTGCCTCGGGTCACACAGAAGGTGGGCAGCAGAACTTGAATGACAGTCCACTATCACCCATTCTTTTTGGTTCAAGGACAGCAAAGGAGATAGGAAGCCAAGTAAGTCCTGTCCCCCTGCCTTGAATCCTGTGTGCCTGCCGGGGGCTGGCATTCTCTTCTTGCCACCCTGCCCTGCCAAATCCCAGCCATTTTCCAATGCAGCCATCTGCTTTCTCAACTTTTGTTCTGAGCTGCCAGGAAGCCATCAAGAAAACGGTACTCAATGAGTACTGGCAATATACTGCCAGGAAGTAAGTGCCAACATAAGCTGGCTCCAGCATCGTCCATCCTTCTGGCCTTCCCGTAGTCGGCTCTACTCCCCTACCTTCAAGGACTGTTCAAGTCCTCCACCTTCACAAGCCCTCGCCCATCCCGATCATCAACTCCTTCACTCTCAACAGGTAACTGAGTTTCTTGGGTACTCCCTTCGCTCCTACAGCTAAACCTATTTTCACTCAGCTGAGGAAAAGCATTCTTAATCATCTCAGGAACAGAAAATATTCCCTTCTGATGGAAAGCATCCCTTCCCATCCCCTGGATCCATTCCTTTCTGCATTTTCCAGGGCTTGTCCCTATTGAGTATTTTCTGTCTCTCGCATTTGTCAACTTCCCCAACTCTACTACCTACGGCTTCCCTGCATAAAGGCTGCTCAAATCTCCCCCATAATTAATTTTAAAATAAATTATATTCTTGAAAGCTTCAGGCGCTTTAAGCCACTTTGGTGGCTCAGATGGTAAAGAACTTGCCTGTAGTGCAGGAGAGCTGGGTTTGATCCCTGGGTGGGGAAGATCCCCTGGAGAAGGGAATGGCTACCTGCTCCAGTATTCTTGACTGAAGAATCCCATGGACCGAGGAGCCTGGCAGGCTATAGTCCATAGGTTCACAAACTGAATGACTAACACATTCCCATCCATATACTCTTCAAGTCGCCTGGATTAGCCGCTCCCCACGCCTACTCCAGCTGCAAAACTCCCAGTCACGCTTCAAATCCAGCTCAAATGTCAGCTTTTCGAAGAAGCCATAGCAGATGCTATTGATCTCCCACCTCACCACCCCACCCCCCTCGACTTTCTGAATTCTCCAGCAGCTACAGAAATTTCTGGGCCTGCTGACAGCTTCCCACCCAAGTGATTGCATTTCTTTTACTCTTTCCTCAGAGGGTCCCCAGAAGGACTGAGCCTGCTCAGGAACCCAGGCTCTCTGGCCCTCCTCCCCGCCCTGCTCAGCCTCTCCATGTCCTCACGTGTGCTCACCTCCCAGATGAGCCACTGGCATGACAGCCCTTGCCTCAGGGTCCAGTTGGGAACCCCCACCTTAAGACCCACGCCTGCCCTATCTGCCCCCCAAGAAAGTTCAGAGTTCCCTCCTTCTGCTCCCTGGGGTCTCTTATTGTACTTCTTGAGGCAGAGCCTCTGTCTCCTGTAGCAGACTGTGAGCCCCATCAAGGATAAAGGCAAGCTCGTCATCACCCCTCTGTCCCCTTCAGCTGCCACATTACCCGGCCCATCCCTGGCTGAGTGAGGGAGAAGTTTGCTAAGTGAGGGAGTGAGAAAGTAATTGGGTAAATGATGGACATGAATCTCGAAGGCACCTACCCCGGGTGACAGGCCCTGTGAAGTGAATTATCCCATCAGTGTGGCCCTCTCAACCCCCACCTTCTCCTCTCCTGTCAGGGGGTCTGTCCCTGCTTCCTGTCCCCCTGAGGGTCCTGAGGTCCCTCTCTCTGCCACCAGCACCTGTTCTGTCCTCTATAACGCCATTGCAATCAGTTTCCAGGAAGCTACCCGCCAGGAAAAGTCCTCATTGAGGGGAGTGGGTCTCTTGGTGGGAGATTCTGACTTCAGTTAAATAAAGGTTCCGGGTACCTGGGGGAGATGCTATTATAATGTGACATAATTCAATGTCACCGTCCAGCAGATGTCACATTGGAGGGATGAATTTGTCCCGGCTGGACTCCCAAGCTCATTCAGAAGTACTCAAATGAACCACCTGCTGCTTCTGATGTGAATAGCCCCAGGAAATGTTAATTTCTACAAATCAACTTATTTAGCCCAAGTGCATGGAACTGAGTTTCCAGCAGCAGGAAATAAAATCATTGCTGGGAAAGTGAAGCAGCTGCTGCCAAGTCAAGAGTTCATGAAGACCATGTCCAATTTTGAAACCCCTGGGGGAACGGGATGCTCTGAGTACATCCAGAATACCTGGGGAAACCAAACTCGATGACCTGGTTCTGTCGTACACGTAAGAAAGCTGAGGAGCACAGAGGCAAAGAAGAGGCTGCCCAAGGTCACACACAGTGAGTTGGTGGTAGACCTCAGACTCCTAAGTCTGAATCCACACAGATCTGCCCCCAACCATCCCCCAACTTCTCAGAAGACCAGGAAGGATGGAAATCATGATGAAACTAAAACCCAAACCAACCAAACAAAAAAACACGAACACTTGGACAAACTCACAGGTTGTGCCTGCTATTTTGTTATAGACACTGACCTGAAGATTAGAGATTCTGGGATCAGATGCTGGTTTTGCCTCTTTCTTGTTGGTGACCCCTCTCTGGGTTTCAGTTTCTTTATCTGTCAAATAGAAGATTAATGACCTCTAGAATCCTTCAGCTTCCAAAACTCACTTTGAGCCTCAGTTTCCTCATTTAAGGGGTACAATGCTCTTCTTTGTAGGGTGTTATGAGAATTGCTTGATGTCCAGAAGCTCCTTGACATAGTCGTGTGAAAGTAACCTCAGGGTCAGCGTTACCATCACTCCCACATCTGCAGCAAGGTGATGCTGAGGATAGAGCTAGTTCCACATCTAGTCTGCAGAAGGAGTGAAGGGAAACCCATATGGTCTCTTAGATGGCCCTGGAGCCAGGGAAGGGGTTTAAATCTGGATTCCCTCCCCGTGAGGTGAGGTTGTCTCTGAAGCCATTTCCCTCTTGCTGTTGCAGTAAGTGATGTGGAATGTCAAATCTCAGGGTGCCTGTTGAAAGGGATCTGAGCAGGGCTGGGCTGTAGGCAAGAGCTGAAGGAAGGGGAAGGGAGAAAGTGGTGATTTACAAACGGGTGGGGAGGAAGAGATGGGGTGAAGGGAAGAGGAGGGGAGGAAGAAGAGGGCAAAGAGGAGAAGGGGTATCTGGAGGGGGGTGACTATTTCCTTTCAATGGTGCAAAATGCAAGCAGAAAGCGTGGGCTCTAGAATCAGAAAGACCTGACATCAAAGGCCTACTCATCTGTTCATCATATGGAGGAACTGCACTAGTCATTCAACTATTCTAAACCTGCTCCCACATCTGTAACATGGGGATAAGAATGGTGCCTCTTTCTTAGGGATAATCTTGGCAAAGTGCTTGGCAGCACCCCTGACCCAGAATAAGTTCTCAATACACAGTAACTAGAGTGGCCGCATAAACAGAGCAGTGACTGTAAATCTATAAATTACTCTTCTTCAGAAGGGGATGCATAATCCATCCCCGTGACTGTGGATATAGGAAGATGAGAGCTTTGTTCAAGTAGAGCAGCAAGTGGGTTTGTCCAAGTTGACAGAGCCTGAAAAAACACAGAAACTCAGGTCACACAGGCAGAGAAATATAGTTAACACATATTCATTGTGCTGATTATAACAGGAATTATTCTTATTTGGTTAACAGCAATTATATTAGTAAGGACAATTCATGTGCTAATGATGGCTAAATTGATAATAACAAGAAGGCAGATTTAAAGTCATTAGATCAACCAAGAAGAAATGTCAATGTCAATGATGATCAAATGATTGTCATATGTATAAACAATGGGTGTGATGTTAGAGAGATGGGAGAGGGGGTGACAGGGTATTGACCATGTGCAGACACCCTGGGCACTCCCTGGAGCCAGCATTGATATCAAATGAGATGCAGCAGGTGAAACACATCCCCCAAATTCCCCAGTGGGTGAGTGGAGCCCAGACTCCTACCCAAATGTCTGAAGCTGAGGCTCTGACCACCCGTCAGAGTTGACCAGCCCCAGATCTCCAGGCTGGGGCTTCCCAGGAGTCGAAGGCCCGGCAAGACTGGGGGGCAGAGCAGCTGAGGACTGAGGGGCAGGGGGGAGGGGACCTTCGCTGCAGTCCTGATGAGCTGCGCAGGAAGTACAACCACGGATAGTGCCTGCCAGAAGGAAGGATGCACTGAGCTGTGGGTTTTCCAGCTTCCTGGGATTATGAAATCCTTGCAGGCTTTCCCCATGGCACCCACCAAGAGGGGAACCCTTCTCTCGGGGATGACAGAGATTTCTCTTTTTAGCATGTCTACCTGGTTGCTATGACCAGAAAGCTATGGGTGAAGCTGAAAAAATTCAGAATGTTAAAATTAGATGTGTTTAAATTTAACACATTTAAATAATTAATTAATTTTTGTTTTTATTAAATTTTCTTCCAGTTCTATTGAGATATAGTTGACATGCAGCACTGTATAAGTTTAAGGTGTATAGCACAAAGACTTGTATATATCATGAAATGATTATCACAATGTTTAGTGACCATTCATCATCTCATATAGATACAGAATTAAACAAACAGAAAAAAAGTTTCCTTGTGATAAGAACTTGGGATTTATTCTTTTATACAGCAGTGTTATATCTATTATACTGTACATTATATCCTTAGTATGTATTCATCTTATAACTGGAAGTTTGTAACTTTTGACTGCTCTCATCTAGTTCCCCCTCACCCCACCCTGTGCCTCTGGTAACACAAATCTGATTTCTTTTTCTATGAGTTTGTTTGTTTGTTTTTGAAGTGTAATTGGCCTACAACACTATGTTAGTTAGAGCATAGTGATTTGCTCTTTTCATTCCTTTAAAAATTATCATGGAATGCTTACATTTTTGACTTGGGATAAAATTCCAGCTAAATATTTGTCCTAGATTTTCCCTCTTGAGTAACTGACTTGTGAGATGCCAATTGTTTAATAAGAGAGAAGTATCATCTGGGAGAATCTATTACATGCAGTCAGTTAGATACATACCCATGCATGTACACACACACACACACACACACACACACACACACACACAACGTTGGGCTTCTTGCTTCTTCAAGAACCCTGGATGGTTCTTAGGAAGCTGAAAAAAGTCTCCAAACTCAACAAAGTCTGAATGCCTGAAGTCTGTGAATGCCACACACAATTGCTCTAATCTTGTTCTCCAGCTTTCCTCCTTAACCTCCATCCCTACCTTCCCCTGAGGATTCTGTCTCCTGAACTGAAGTGTAAGTAGTAAGGAATATTCACCCCCCCGCCCAGCCCTTAGGGTCGCTCAGCTTCTTGAGATCTGAGCCTGCCCTCTTCATCCCCTTCCACGAGATAGAGATAGACCAGAGACTTAAAGATCTGAACTTACCTGCTGAAATGATTTAATCCTGCTTCAGCACCATGGACAGAGCCCTCCAATAGCCCCGCCCCGCCCCCCAGCCTGCGCCAGAGAAGCAGGAACTGAAGTTTCTTGTTAATTGGCATGACCTGGAAACACCCAGGTTACCAAAAGGTCTGAATGCAGACAGTGCTTCATCAAGATCCCAAACCAGGGTAGCAGGTTCTTTGAATTCTCCAGTTTAATATTTCAAAAATATGCGTATTTTGCTATCTATATTATACCCGTGATTGTTTTAATACAAAATACAGGGACTTCCCTGGTGGTCCAGTGATTAAGAATTCGCCCTGTAATGCAGGGGATGCGAGTCCGATCCCTGGTCAGGGAATTGAGGTCTCGCATGCCGCAGAGCAACTATCAATAAGTCTGAGTGCCCCCAACCACTGAGCCCAAGTGCTCTGGAGCCCATGTGCCACAAATCCTGAGCCCTCATACCACAACTAGAGAGTCCATGTGCTGCAATGAAGGATCCCGCCTGACGCAACAAAGATCCCAGCTAAGATGCAATGCTGCCAAATAAATAAATGTTAAAAAAATACAAAATACAAAACAGCGGTATTTCTCATGTATCAGAGTAAAACTGAAACAGAGGGAAGATGTCCTATGCCTATGTTATAGCTTCTTATACTGCTAGGCACACCTGAAAAATTCCTCTGGCAAGTGTACTGTGTGTGTGTGTGTGTGTGTGTGGTGGGGTACAGTGCTCACAGGATGAAGTTCAAGACACTTATCTTGGAATTCACACCATCATCTGCTACTTCCTTCTTTTCCTCTACCACTTTCACAGCCACCCCACCCTCACATCTCACACAAGGGCTACATACACACACACACATGCCACACATATACAGAATCCCACTGAACCCCTGACTCACCCTTCAGTGCTCTTTGAGCTGTAGCTTTTCTTCCTGGAAGATGATTCCCTCCACCCCTGCCTTCTCTGAGCCTGCCTGTGAATACAGACACATGTCTGTACACTCTGAGATGCAACCCATGCCACCCAGCAAAGAAATAAACTTAGACTGACCCTCCGCCCACCCCGAACAGCCCCCCACCCCTGCCCCCGCAACCCATCTTATTGATTTATTTCACTCTTTGACTCTTGTCAAAGCACAGGCTCTTCATCATTGCTTGCGATGAGCAGACTGGGGAAAGAGTCTTAGAGCTTTACTGCCCCAGGTCAGCTGCAGCTGGAAAGTAAAGGGTTGAGCTTTTGGGGAATTTGTTTTCTCACTCTACAGATGAACTGTGTTTCAGGGAGCCTTCAATAGCACTAGAGGTTCTGTGTGAGCTGAACCATGCAGGTTGCATGCTGAATCTCTCCCTGTGAAATCTCTTTCTGCTGCTGTAAGATGGGGCTGGGGTCTCCAGGAGGCATTTTGGGTGAACAGAGGAACAACTGGTCCCTTCCATAGGAGGTTAGAGCTGGAAGGTGCAGCTCCCGTACTGATTGGTCAACAAACCAACAGATACCTAATCTGGCCAGGCTTGCCCTGGGCTCTGGGGCTCTTAGACATCGCCCCAGAGCTTAGTCTAGGGGCTGGTGGGTGAATCACAAACCACAAACAGAGGATTAGAGAGGGAGTATGATTCACACAGAGCCCCACAGTCAGGCAACTGGTTGGCTTAGGGTGGAACCCAGGACTCCTGACACCTGGGCTCCCTGAGCAGGAGCCAGGGCAGTGACATAGGTGTTCTGTCGCCAAGTCATGTCTGACTCTTTGCGACCCCATGGACGGCAGCACGCCAGGCCTCCCTGTCCATCACACATAGGGCAGTGATAGGGGTCAGGGGATATTTTCTGGGGAAAGATCTTGACTCCTAAGTACTATTCATGGAGATGGAATCAAAGAGAAACAGGATCTGACCATCTCCACCCTTCCCCAGGTTGTGGCACCCCTTTTCCAGTTGCATCCAAGTCTCTCCTCCAGAAATGCCCTGGTTCATTTAGGAACTTTTCACTTGTAGGTAACAATGTACTAAGTCACTTCAGTTGTGTCTGACTGTTTGTGACCCCATGGACTGCATTCTGCCAGGCTCCTCTGTCCATGGGATTCTAAGAATTCTGGAGTGGGTTGCCATTCCCTTCTCCAGGGGATCTTCCCGACAAAACGATTGAACCCATGTCTCTTATGTCTCCTGCACTGACAGGCACAATAAATGGGTTAAACAAATGTGGGAGCTTGCTGGCTCAGAGAACTGAGACCCACAACGTAGGTCCAGTCGGGCTCCATTTCTCTGACATTCTCTCCTCCAGTGTCCTCTGGAGGACTGACTCCAGACTCCTCCTTGCCCCTGACTCCTCACCCCCTCACTCTGTGGTGCCAGAACACCCTTCTGGGAGCTCTCTCAGGGGGGAGAAAGTGAGAAGTGCTAGTTGCTCATTTGTGTCAGAGTCTTTGTGACCCCACGGACTGTAGCCTGCTGGGCTCCTCTGTTCATGGAATTCCCCAGCCACTTCTTCCTTCCCCATCCAGGGATCAAACCCAGGTCTCCCCCATCTCAGGCAGGTTCTTTTACCATCTGAGCCACTGTGGAATACTCTTAGAGGGGAGAGGTGAATCCTTTTCCCAGAAGGCCCAGCAAGCATCTCCCCATTCATTGGCCTGAGCTGGATCATGTGCCCTGCCCTGAACCAATCACCTACCAGCAAGATGGAGTAGGCTGATGGCTTAAGCCAATCAGGCCCCACCTCTGGACTTGAGGGCAAATCATTCACACCTCCTGACTGAGGAAGCCAGCAGCTTAGCCAAGGAGTGTGGTGGAATTGTTGGGAGGAGGTGAGTTGGAAGCTGGGGGTGGACAGCAGCAAAGGTTTTGACAGATGCTACCAACTGAGATGGGTAATAACATCCAGCCAATGAGAAGTCTTCCCTGCCACACCTCCCGTGTCCTGCCTTATGTCCAAACCTGTTGAGAGGCTTGGAGTCTCCTGTTCCCCACCACTCTGGTTCAGGACTCCATCCCTTCTTCCTGGATGTGCCCCTCAGCTGGGATTGTCCTTCCCCACCCAACCCACTTCACCCTTTAGATTGTAGCTCCTGCTTCACCTTTGGCATTTATGAAATGAGTTACCTCTGCTGGGGGTTTCCATTTGCTGCACCATTAAGGTCAGATTTTCTATCCCCCCCGTCACCTCTCCCCCCTGACAGAGTTTGCCAGTTCCTTGAAGGTGTTGAAATAAATCTCAGGCCCAAGATCAAGCCACTCCTGCCCAGGTTGCTACATCAGCAGAATGAAATCCAGGTAACGTTCCACTTGACCAGAAATGCAGTGTATCTAATAAGCCAATCCCCAAAGGCCAAGCCAGCACTGGACTCTAGGCGTTTTCCTTGTTCCTTATTTATTTCCCCTTTTCTTACCCTTGTTTTATATTGGTTTTCTGTTTTTTCTCTTCTTTGTTCTTTATCTTATAAACACTTTCTGCTTTCTGCCCCATTTTGCAGTTCTCTGGACCCTTGAGAACACAGACTTCCTGCTTCATGAAGTGTTAAGGTTTGTATCACCTACATTGTCTTCTTTAATCATTTTAAAACAAAGGTATGGACCTGGACAAGTCTTAATTAATCTCTTTGTTCCCAGCCTCTAGATACTGCCTGGTTTAGAAGAGGAAGTCAATACATATTTGTTGAATTAATGAAAATAAGCCTGTGTTGAAGACAACTGACTCCTGTGAAGTTGTTTGTGTTTTTACAAAGGACAAAGCCTCCAGCTTTAGGATTGCAGCTCAAATAGCAGGATTTCAGGCACCAGTAACTTCGGACAGAAGCTTCCTCTATTGTTTAGTGCCTGGAGGAGGAAGTGTCTGTCTCAGCTAGGTGGAATTTTCCATTCATGGCTCTCTAGGACAAAAACAAGCACATGGGCTCCTGAAAACATGTGTCATGAAAACAAATGTATTTCCCTTTGGCTTTCTTGTGGAAGGAAACTTCTCCAGTTCTATCAGGTTTCCTGCTCTGGCTCTGGTTGACAGAATGTTCCTTCCTGACTCCCTGTGAACTGTGAAGATGGCACAATGATTGACCTGCCTCAGCTCTTTGAGCCCATAACCGTGGAACTCTGCCGGTCAGTCCAGCTCTACCTTGCCGGGGACACCCATCCTGCAGCTCAGACACTTCAACATCAAGCCCCTTGGCCTGGCTGCCTCTCCTGAGCTGACCTGGGCCTCATCCTCACTACTGGGCTCCTTCCTGGTCCTCTGGCTGATTGCCACCCCGCCATACCCCAGCTCTATGCACTGACAGTCTCTTTGCCCTTAAACGTTTCCCCTTCAGCCCACCCTCCACTCTGCCCTGGAGTGATCCTCCACAGCACAAAATTGACCGGGTCCCTCCTGCTGGAAATCTTTCCCAGGCTCCATGCTGTTCTTGGATCACAGTCTAAATTCCTTGGCCCTTCACCAGCTAGGCAGAGGAATGGACATTAACCAGGAACACACCATGCAAGGAACCACCCCTGTTTTTGCACCCGCCCTTTCCTCTGCCTAGCTTCCCTGGTGCCTCGGATGGTAAAGAATTTGCCTGCAGTGCAGGAGACCTGGGTTGCCTCCCTGGGTTGGGAAGATCCCTGGAGAAGGGAATGGCAACTCACTCCAATATTCTTGCCTGGAGAATCCATGGACAGAGGAGGAAGGGGTCACAAAGAGTCAGACATGACTGAGCAACTAGCATACTTTCTTCTGCCTGGATACACTTCCCTTCCCTATTGGCATGGAGAGCTCTTAGTCATTCCTCTAGACCCAGACTCTACACCCTCCTCTCTGTGAACCTTCACTGAAGAGTCTATTTCAGTCTCTACTCATAGCCCCTCCGTATGAATCCCTTGTTCTGTCTCCCTCACTAGAGTGGGAGCACCTCTAGGTCAGAAGCCAAGCCTGATTTTCCACGTTCCCAGCATCTGGCAGCAGAAAAGGTGTCAGTGTGTGTTTGTGGAATGGATGAAAGAATGGACTTACTGCTGCTAGGATAACAGCAACAGTTTATCTCTTATTTCTGGAGCACTGCACTAGGCGATTGGCCTGCATTAATCCACTACAGTGGCACACCCTCTTCTGAATCTGGCATGATTATTAGGTCCATTTTACAGAGGAGATACACTGGGTTCAGAGAGGTCAAGATCCAGTCCAAGGTTACAGTGTAAGGGAGTGAAGGGGCTTGAACTTGAACTCAGGGCTATCTGGCTCCAACTTCTTCACTTACTGAGGACCTACTATGTGCTTACTACTCTTGGAAACAGAACAGAACAGGCCAAGTCCCTGATCTCATGGAGTTCCTGTTGTATGGGGTGGGGAAGGGGGAAATAATAAACACACATGCATGTATATAAAATGTCAGAGCTGGTAAGTGCTATACAGAAACATAAAATAGAGTTGGAGGCTGTATGAGTTTACTTGGGCTCTCTTAATGAAATACCACAGACTGGGTAACTTAAGCAGCAGAAATCTGTCTTTTCACAGTTACAGAGGCTAGAAGTTCAAAATGTAGATTTAGTTTTCTTTGAGGCCTCTCTCCTTGGCTTGCAGACAGCCACCTTCTTGCTGCATCTTCCTGTGTGTACACCCCTGGTGTTTCTGTGTACCCCAATCTCTTCTTAGAGAACGAACAGCAGTCAGATTGGATTAAGTCCCCTCCTGACAGCCTCATTTTAACTGAATCACCTCTTAAAGGTGCTGTCTCTAAATACAGTCACATTCTATGGTCCTGGGGGTTAGGGCTTGAACATATGAATCTGGAGGGGGGACAAATTGGGGGGTTCAACGAGTGGTAGGCTGGGGTGGGTGACACTCTAAGGGATGTCTGAGCTGAGACCTAAAGGAAATGAAGGGACAAACCTGGTTACACCTGAGGGAAGCAGAAGAAACAGCGAGTGCAAAGGCCCTGAGGCTGGAGTAGGCAGAGCCTGTATGAGGAATGACAGAAGATCATAATGGCTGTTGCTCTGTGAGTTGGGGGTAGGGGAGAGGGATAAGGTCAGAGGGCGTGACCCCTACACACATCCCATGAACATCCTCAGAAATTTTTTGCCCGGTGTGACCGACACTTCACACCTCCGTAAGTATCTAGTTCAATGCCTGCTTTGAGCAGATGAGGAAACTGAGGCTGAGGATGAGAAAGGCCGGCCTGCGCAGAGTCCCGCGGTGTGTTGGTGCTGGATGTCCTGCCCTATGACAGCGCTGAGCACCCCTCTTTCTGGGGAGGTGGGGGGAGTGCGGCTGGTGCTGCCAAGCGCTGCTGGGAGGGTGGCTCTGTGAACTGGGATGAGCATAATTATTGTTACTGTTACATCTGCATAGAAATGACAGCAGATCCTGCCAAGAGCCAAGTGGGAGATGAGAGATTCAAGTGTGGGGGGACTTGGGGCAACTGTTTCCGAGGAGGGGAGCGTGGTTCTCCCAGACAGTGTCCTTTGGGTCAGTTTTAATAGTTTCTTCCCTGTGCCAGGCTCCACACATGGGGTGACCTCGGTCCTTCTGAACTTCTGCCAAACTGGGGATCAGGTGACTGAAGTTCAGAGAGGTAGGGTCACCTGACTCAAGCGCCTAGCCTGTGACTAAGAGACGGGATGTGAATTCATGTCCACTGGGCTCCAGAGAACACCAACACTAACAGTCCAGCATTCTGGCCGCTGCCTGCCACTCGACACCCTTGGGTAAGCCATGCTCCTTCCCTGGACCTTGGCTTTCCCATCTGGAAAATGGAACTGACACTCCCGGCACTTCTGCCTCCCAGGGATGTAGTGATGCCCCCTTCCCTAGGGAGATGGATTCATGATGACAAGGGTAATAGCACTGAAGACTGAGCCACACGTGAGTGCTTATCAGACCTTGAGGGAAGGCCGATGGAGTGAGGGGTCTCAGCCCTGCTTCCTGAGGAGGGAGATGAGGCTCTGAGAGGTTCAGGAGTTCACCCAAGGTTACACAGCTGATAAGGACAGAGCCAGGGCCCTAATGTCCGTATCTGAGGGCTCCTCCCTCCCTGTCCCATCCAATAGGAGCTGAGACTCCTAACACCTTGCTCAGGAGTGACTGTTGGACAAAGTAAGGCTGAGCTTAAGGGGAACTTAAAAAAACGGGATCATGTCACTTCCCCCACTACACTCTGAACAGGCCATTACTTTGGCCACCTGATGTGAAGAACTGACTCATTGGAAAAGACGCTGATGCAGGGAAAGATTGAAGGCAGGAGGAGAAGGGGACGACAGAGGATGAGATGGTTGGATGGCATCACTGACTCTATAGACATGAGTTTGAGTAAGCTCCAGGAGTTGGTGATGGACAGGGAGGCCTGGCGTGCTGCAGTCCGGCAAAGAGTCGGACACAACTGAGCTACTGAACTAAACAGGCACCGGCGAAGCCCTTTGTAGCAGAACCTCATCCAATCCCCACCCTCATCTCAAGCACCTCCCTCTCCTTCCATGCTCCCACCTGCTTTTGGCAGTTCCCACTTCTTCAGGACCAACCTGCCTGCCTGCAAGCTGTCCCCTCTTCCTGGAATGCTCTTCTCCCTCCCCTCCCCTCCTCTGTAGTCCACTTTCTACAGGGAGGACAGAAGAGGTTAAAACAAGGGCCTGATGGCATCACAAACCAGTTTAAAGCTCTCTCACACCCCCAGCTGTCTTGGGATAAAGCACCACTAGACCACGTGGTCCCTCCTGACCTGGGTCCTTGTCAGTTTCCAGCCTTGTTCTAGCCACACTGGTGGCCTCTGTTCCTGGGATACCCCAAGTGCCTTCCTGCCTCAGGGCTTTTGCTTCGCAGTTCCTGCCACCAGGAGAGATCTTCCTTTTTGTCTGACTGCTAATCCTTCCAGTCCCAGTGCAAATGTTGCCTCAGGGAGGCCATCCTCAGACCCCTAATTTAAGCCTAATTTTCTTCTCCTTCACGCTGTTCTCTTCTCTCGCTTCACAATAAACATCCAGTTTCTGATTATATTCATTAGCTTATCTGTTTATGTCTCCCTCCTCAGATAGACCATAGGATATCTGAGTATAGGGAACATGTCATGGTGTTCAGAACAAAATAGATGCTGGAGAAACATATGGAATGAGGGAGGGAATGAATGAACAACGTAGGGGATCCTGAGTCTCCTGGAAGAGACAGAGGTTCAGGGGTGGGGGCTGCAGGAGGGTCTAACAGGCCCCTTCTCTCCCAGCTTCCCTTGTCCCCTTTGGTGAGTGGCGAGCCAGCAGGGATGCTGTCACCATGGCTACATACTCCGCAGCAACCTCTCCAGTCAGGCCGATATTTAATTCCACTCGATTCCACTCATCATTTCTTCCAGGAAAATCATAACATTTTGACATCATCAGGGGCCTGGAGAGAGGACTGTCTCAATGCACCACTGATATGTCAGGCTTGGCTCCCCTGCTCCCTGCCTGCGGCGAAAGGCTTCCATCCAATGGAAGGTCATTTTGTCCTTGTGTGTTCAGTAGGAGAGTACCCTCTGCTGCGGGAGGTGGGGAATGACCTAGGAGCCCAAGGTCATTGAGTATCTGGAGGCTGCACCAATACCAGCCTCCCTGTTTCTGAATAGCAGCTCTCAACAGGTGACTGGCTGAAAAATGAATTCATCTGATTGGTCCAGCTGATGGTGTTTCCTGCCGATTGGTTCCTGTTGTGGTTTGCTGGAGCGCTGATACTTTCTTTCCCAGTCAGTTCAGTTCAGTTCAGTCTCTCACTTGTGTCTGAATGTTTGTGACCCCATGGACTGCAACACAACCAAGGCCTCCCTGTCCATCACCAACACCCGGAGCTTACTCAAACTCGTGTCCAGTGAGTTGGTGATGCCATCCAACCATCTTGTCCTCTGTCCTCCCATTCTCCTCCTGCCTTCAATCTTTCCCAGCATCAGGGTCTTTTCCAATGAGTGAATTCTTCACATCAGGTGGCCACATTGGAGCCTCAGCTTCAGCATCAGTCCTTCCAATGAATATTCAGAACTGATTTCCTTTAGGATGGACTGGTTGGATCTCCTTGCAGTAAGGGACTCTCAAGAGTCTTCTCCAACACCACAGTTCAAAAGCATCAATTCTTTGGTGCTCAGCTTTCTTTATAGTCCAACTCTCACATCCACACATGACTATGGGAAAAACCATAACTTTGACTAGACAGACCTTTGTCAGCAAAGTAATGTCTCCTCTTTTTAATATGCTGTCTAGGTTGGTCATAGCTTTTCTTCCAAGGACCAATTGTCTTTTAATTTCATGGCTGTAGTCACCATCTGCAGTGGTTTTGGAGCCCAAAATAAAGTCTCTCACTGTTTCCGTGTTTCCCCATCTATTTGCCACGGAGTGAGGGGACCAGATGCCATGATCCTATTTTCTTGAAGGTTGAGTTTTAAGCCAGCTTTTTCACTCTCCTGTTTCACTTTCATCAAGAGGCTCTTCAGTTTCTCTTCACTTTCTGCCATAAGGGTGGTGTCATCTGCATATCTGACGTTATTGATATTTCTCCCAGCAACCTTGATTCCAACTTGTGTTTCATCCAGTCTGGCATCTCACATGATGTACTCTCCATAGAAGTTGAATAAGCAGGGTGATAAAATACAGCCTTGACGTACTCCCTTCCCAATTTGAAACTAGTTCGTTGGTCCATGTCCATTTCTAACTGTTGCTTCTTGACCTACATACAGATTTCTCAGGAGGCAGCTAAGGTGGTCTGGTATTCCCATCTCTTTAAGAATTTTCCACAGTTTCTTGTGATCCACACAGTCAAAGGCTTTGGTGTAGTCAGGAAAGCAGAAGTAGATGTTTTTCTGGGACTCTCTTGCTTTTTTGATGATCCAGTGGATGTTGGCAATTTGATCTCTGGTTCCTCTGCTTTTTCTAAATCCAACTTGAACATCTGGAAGTTCTCAGTTCACGTACTTTTGAAGCCTTAACTGGAGAATTTTGAGCACTACTTTGCTAGCATGTGAAATGAGTGCAATTGTGAGGTAGTTTGAGCATTCTTTGGCATTGCCTTTCTTTGGGATTGGAATGAAAACTGACCTTTTCCAGTCCTGTGGCCACTGCTGAGTTTTCCAAATTTGCTGGCATATTGAGTGTAGCACTTTCACAGCATAATTTTTTAGGACTTGAAATAGCTCAACTGGAATTCCATCACCTCTACTAACTTTGTTGGTAGTGATGCTTCCTAAGGCCCCACTTGACTTCACACTCCAGGATGTCTGGGTCTAGGTGAGTGACCCCATCATTGTTGTTATCCATGTCATTAAGACCTTTTTGTACAGTTCTTCTGAGTATTCTTGCCACCTCTTAATCTCTTCTGCTTCTGTTAGGTCCTTACCATTTCTCTCGTTTATTTTGCCCATCTTTGGATGAAATATTCCCTTGGTATCTCTAATTTTCTTGAAGAGATCTCTAATCTTTCCCATTCTATTGTTTTCCTCTATTTCTTTGCACTGATCACTAAGGAAGGCTTTCTTATCCCTCCTTACTATTCTTTGGAACTCTGCATTCAAATGGGTATATCTTTCCTTTTTTCCTTTGAAGACGGAACTTCTCTTCTTTTATCAGCTATCTGTAAGGCCTACACAGACAACCATTTTGCCTTTTTGCATTTATTTTTTTGGGGGGATGGTCTTCTCCAATCCTGGTTTATTGGAAGTGCCTTTATTGGAAGGCACCCACCTTCCTATTGTTTATTCATTTGCGCCCACCCCCCCCCCCCGCCCCCGATGCAGGAGGCAGCCTGGCTAGACCCAGAGCCCAGGAGAAGGCCAGGGGCATTTTCTCTTCCAGGGACCCTGGAGACTGTGGTGGGAGGTTGAGCCCTGGCCTCCAGTCCCTTCTGACATCCCTTTGTTTCCTGTTTCTGATCGGAAAGACTGGAAGCAGATTCCTGCCTTTCCAAATTTTCCACTGTCTTCTGAGCCCTTTGATCTAGCCTACCCCTGCCTTTACTGACACCATGAACCTCACAACTCACCTTCTTGGGTTGGGTGGGCATGAATCACAGTTCCATCAGGGAGACAGACCATCATTCTTCCCAGACCTTGTGAAGGTAGGGTGCATTAGCTCATCTGGAGGAGCTCTGAGGGGTCTGTCCAGACCCTTCCCTTCTCTCTTATTAACAGGATCCTCTGATATGGACACTGGGAGGGAGACAGGCCGTCTCCCTCTGGGGTCACACATCTGTAAGAACCAATTAAGCCTGGAGTCACTGATGGCCATCTTCCCCCGGTGAGAAGACTTACCTGAGAAGGGTGTTGCCAGAGTAGGAAGCAAGGGAAGGGAGGAAGAGGGTAGAGCCTCTGCCCTTAGTCATCACTGTGAAGCCAGTTCCACGGTCTGTTTGTTCCAGTTCTCTGGGTCAATAAGTCCTCATACCTTTGCTTTAACTCTTCATGCTCTGCCCTTTGCAATAAAAGGTTCTGCCTAAAACAAGCCAGAGTCAAGGCGTAGAACCCTACTCAGCAAGGGAAGTAAGATCTGGAACAGAGAAGGAGAGAAACTGCAGAGTTGAGATTCTGGGAACGGCGGGCTGTGTTACCAGCGAGGGTTGCCAGTTGTCAGCTAAACCAGACGCAGAGGCCTGGCTGTGCCAAGCTGGGACCCCAGCCAGGTCTGTCTGTGGGAGCCCTGCTCCCTTGAGCCTGAGAAACTCTGCCTTCTGTGCTGACGCGGTGGACCAGGTAGCATCCGAGGCCGAGTAATCATTATCTTCATAATATTACAGATCAGCAAACTGAGGTCTAAAGAGAGGAAGTGGCTTTCCTGAGGTCACTTAGCTGGTAAGCAGCAGAGTCAGGGTTTGGACCTGGATCAAGTCCAGAAGGAGGATAGTTGGATCACATGGTAGCTCTATTTTTAATCTCGTGAGGAAACTCCATGCTGTATTCAATAATGGCCGTACCAGCTGATGTTCCCAGTAACAGTGCATGAGGGTCCCCTTTTCTCCACATCCTCTCAACTTAAACTATCTACCCAGAACCCCCTACCCCAGCCCCACACACCCTTCACCTGCTCTTCTCTGACTGTCCCCCATCTTCTTCAGCCTCCGTCTTCTAAGTGTGGGCTTTGCCTCCCCAGTCTGGCCAGGTAGAGGGGAGTGTGTGAGCTGTTCAGACTGCAGGCCCTGGCTTTGAGTTTAGTGCCCAGTTTTACTGCCTTTGAAAATAGAGTTTGCAAACAGTTGCCTGGGGGCTGATTCAGCTAACAGGTCTATTTCTTTTGGCCCATCTGGTGTTTTTGTTCCCTTTAATAAAAATTTTTCTTGTGGAGTAGACTTAGATTTGCAGAAAAGTTGCAAAGATGGTCCCGAGAGTTCCCATACACCCCATACCCAGTTTCTACTATTATTATTTTTAAAAACATAGCAGTTTTAAAAATGAGGCGATTCAACAACAACAAGAAGATAAAGAAAAGGAAAAAAAAATCTAACTGTCTGCTTTGCCCTGAAAAATTGGAAGATCTGGTAACCCTGATCTCATACGGGTCATAGCTATGATGGGATTTGGCTCCCCAGACCCTCCCCAGACTGTGCCCGTCACACAGTGGATGTGTTTGCACTTATATCTGGCCCATTTCACTCACAGATTCCCTGCGTGTCTCCTCTTGGTGTTGGAGCCTGGGATCTTTGGTTGAAAGCACTAGCAGTTTAAGAATCTTGAACGCCGAATCTGAGAATCAGAATCTTAGGTAGCTAGAACTATAGAATCTTAGACTTTGTGTGTTCATTTGATAAACGTTTTCTGACTGTCCCCTTTATGCTAGGTTCTGTGTGGAGTACTGAGACAATTTTGCAGGTCGAGAACAGATTCTTTTTTTTTTTTTCTTTTTGATTTCATTTATGTATTTACTTTTGGCTTCTCTGGGTCTCTGTTGCTGTGCATGGACTTTCTCTAGTTGCGGCGAGCAGGGGCTACTGTCTAAGTTGCGGTATGCGGGCTTCTTGGTGTGGTGGCTTCTCTTGCTGCGGAACACTGGTTCTAGAGCACAGCCTCAGTAGTTGGGGTGCATGGGCTTAGTTATCTTGCAGCATGTGTAATCTTCCCGGACCAGGAATTGAATCAGTGTCTCCTGCATTGGCAGATGGATTCTTAACCATTGGGCCACCAGAGGAGTCCAGAGAACAGATTCTTGAAGCAGGAGTGGAAGCAGGATCCCAAGAGGAGAATCCTCACTTGGGCATCCTGGCTGCCCAGGCTTCATTTACCTTGCTTTTGGTGCCGGCACATAGGATCCTGGCCCAGATGGGCAACACACCAGGAGTGTGCAACCACTGGAACTGCAGAGTGCTCAGGAGCTGCCATCAGGAAGAAGGCCCCGTCCCACCTCTTCTTAGGAGAAGGCAATGGCCCCCACTCCAGTACTCTTGCCTGGAAAACCCCATGGACGGAGGAGCCTGGTAGGCTACAGTCCATGGGGTCGCAAGCGACTTCACTTTCACTTTTCACTTTCATGCATTGGAGAAGGAAATGGCAACCCACTCCTGTGTTCTTGCCTGGAGAATCCCAGGGACGGAGGAGCCTGGTGGGCTGCCGTCTATGGGGTCGCACAGAGTCGGACACGACTGACGTGACTTAGCAGCAGCAGCAGCCGCAGCAGCAGCAGCAGCAGCAGCAGCAGCACCTCTTCTTGCTGGAGGAAAAGCGCGCGCGCATGTGTGTGTGTGTGTGCGCACGCACGCGTGCACACGTGCGTGTGTGCTGACTCCCTCCCAGCAGGGAAGTCTCAACTCTCCGAGTCACTTGAAGTTCATGTTCTTTTTCTGGTTGGTTTCAGCTCCAAATTCTCCCAGCACTGGCAGCCAAGATGGCCCAGAGGAAAGAAATTACACAGGAGTAATGCTTTGACAACAGTGATAATATGAATAACCAAGGCCACCGTGTGCTGAATGATTACTAGACCCTGACCTGCTTGTTCATGAGATCCTCAAAAGAGCCCGGTGAGGTGGTTACTCACCTGTTTAGAGATGGGGGAAACTTGGGCTTTGAGAAGCTGAATAACTCGCTTAAGGCCTCACAGTGGGCAAGTGCTAGGGCTGGAATTCAAGCTCAAGCCAGTTTGAGTCAGAGCCTGTCGTTTCTTTTCTCTGCCACTATCTGACTCTCTTACGGTTCTATAAATTGAGGCTAATTTTATAGTGTTTAAATCACTTCTTGTGGGATAAATAAGATGATACATGGCACATAGTAAGTGTTCAATAAACAGTAGCTGGTGGTATTAGTATTGTGATGATCCTAGAAGGGAGGCTGACTTGGGCTCCCTCTTCTGGCCCTGCTGGACCGATGGGTGATGTCTGCACGGAGGCAGAGGTGTGTGTGTTGAGGGGTGGTGGTGCTGGGGAAGCTGCTGTTTATTTATTTCTCACCTCCCGCCTCTGCTGGAGGGATGGAGACCATGGGAGATGTGGATTAGTCTAGTGAAGGTGGATGAGCTTCAGATATCTCTGAATGACTCATGGTTTATTCATTAACTTCTTTGAAGACACCGTGCCTGACCCTTCAAACCATTGCTCAATTTTCTGTGTCCAGCCAGGTAGTGTTTCTTGACGGGGACAGTTCCGAGCAGGGTTCTTCTCCCAGCTCCTTGGAGAGGCAGGGATGATTGTGACTGATTCACAGATGGAGAGATTGGGAGGTTGGAGGGCGGACCCGCCCTCTCCTGGCCTGGGGAGGCTGCTCGTGGAGTCCCCCAGGGGAGGATCTCAGAGGAGGTTGTGTCCGAAGGGGGCTGCCTGGAGAGGTGGACAGTCCTGGACTCAGCCTGGGCTTCCCCAGCTCTAATCTCAGCTCTGAGTCCCTGAATGACTTCTTGGGACTTTGTTTCCCCATCTGACGATGGTGGAATTGGACCAGGCGATGTCTAAGGCAGTGCTGGTCTAGATTGAATAACAAATAGGAAATGATAAGCCTCCAGGCTGGAAAAGGGTACTAAACTCTGTTGAGGGGGACTCAGAGTCCGGACAGGGGAGGATCATGAGAACAGGGACCCGCTCCCAGAGGAAGAGCTCCAGCCCCAAGAGAACCTGCAGAGGAGACGGTGGGGTAGAGTCTAAGAAGGCTGATGGCGATCACAGAACATGGGGCAGCACAGCCCGGGGGTGTGGTCATCCTTTAAGTGTCTGCGTCCTCCAACAAGCCCCAGATGGAGGGGCAACCACTCCATTGTACTATGAGAAGCGTGAGACCTGAGGGGCGCTCAGCTCCAGGGGGCAGGGCAGGGGCAGTCTCGCACTTGAGTCTCTGCCCTGTGACCCATCCTCCCCACCTGCACACAGAGGCTCAGAGGATGAGTAGGGTCTATCCTGGGGCCTGGAGAACTTGGACAGGTGTGTTGACCTGTTTCTTTCTACACAGAACCATCCTGAGATGTGTTGGTTGATGCAGGAGGTAGTTAGTGATCTGTCTGTGAAGGGAGGCGGGACCAAGACAGCGAGCATTCCAACATCTCCAGTCCTTATGACAATCCTTGCATGGTACGTGGTGTTGCCCCACTTTCCACAAGAGCAAGCCGAGGCTTCCAGAGGTGAAGAGACATCCCAGACTCACACAGCCTGGGAACAGAGGATCCGCTCCCAGACCCGCTGACCCCAAAGCCCGCAGTCAGCACCTCTGAGGCCTCATGTTGGGAAAACAGCAAGATTGATGCCTGTGTCTGCAGCCGGGCCCCGCTGTTCCCAGCTCTCCCACCCGAACGGCCGGGCCTGCCAATGTTTTATTACTTAAATCAAATCCAATAAGTATTACCCCTTTGGCTGGACATTGAGAAATTGCCTCAGCCGCCAAGGTGGAATGTGAAAGAGGAGTTGCTAGAGAAGAGGAAAAAGATCAGCATGACAGAGGCTGGGGTGGACTGGGGTGCAGAGAAAGACCTGAGGTGGAGGAGGTCTGGCCAGCATTCCAGGGAAGTGGACTCCTAGGCAAGTGCTCCATCGCTGACCCTCGGGTGACCTGGGTGAGCCCATTCACCTCTCCAGGCCTGGCTCTCTTCTGCATAAAATGGCTCCAGCTGCATACAGCCAATGTGTATGTCAGTCGCTCAGTTGTGTCCAACTCTTTGTGATCCCATGGACTGTAGCCCACCAGGCTCCCCTGTCCTTGGGATTCTCCAGGCAGGAATACTGGAGTGGGTTGCCATTTCCTTCTCCAGCATACAGCCAGTGGGCAATTCTATTTCTGGAATTTTCAGGGACCCTGACTCTGCTGGACCATTTTACCTCCTCTGTCCTCCCAGCCTTTGCTCTGCTGGCGGGTCTGCTGGGACCCTCTTCCCCTCCTGTGACTTGTGTATCCCTGCTCATCCTCACAACCCCACCTGAGACACCACTTCCTCCAGAAAGGCCCCTGACACCACCAGGCTGGACTGTCCATCTCGCTCTGCCCACTGCCCATGTTCCCTTCCCAAGATATTAAATCTGTCCCGCTCAGTGCTGTGTCCCCAGTGCCTAGGACAGGACCTGTTATATAGTAGGTGCTTAATAAATGAATGACATTGATTTATGTATTGAGCACCACCGGTTATACGCCAGACCTTAAGTGGGTCCTGGCAATCCTGTGGAGGAGGCAGAGAGAACTTCCCTTCCTGAACTGGGGAGGAGGATGGGAAACAGATGGAGACATTAATGTGATGAGTGATACAGGGACCAGGAAGCGGGGGGACATACGTCTCAGGTCAGGTCTCAGGTGAGGCCGTGACGTGTAAGCTGGAATCAGTTGGACAAAGCTGGAGGTTGGGGAGGAATAAACAAATGGAGAAGACGGTGACCAACTCTTCTGGTTTGCTGGGTCCTGAGGGTCTTCCTGGGACATAAGATTTTCAGTGCTGAAGCTGGGACAGTCCCAGGTAAAACAGGATGAGCTGGCCACCTGAATGGACACACCGGCCCTGCCTTCAGGGGGTTTGGGGTCGGGTGAGGCTAACCCGCCCAGAAAGAGCCACTGTGAATATGGTGGGGAGGGCTCAGATGGAGGTGCCATGAGCAAGTGCTTTACCCAGGAGAACTCACTGAAGCCTCGCAACAACTCTGTGAGGGGGCACCGTCCTCCTCCCCATGTTACAGGTGCAGAAACGGATGCCCAGCACCGCTGAGTAGCTTGCCTGGTCACACACCTAGGAGGGGTGGAGCCCACAGTCACACCTGGCCTGTCGCCACCCCACCCCGCTGCCCCTGTGTCAGTGACAACAGCCAATAGGCGCCGAGCTCCTCCGACAGGCAGGCTCGGGGCCACGTGGTTCTGAGCCTCATTTCACCGAGCCCTCTTCTCTGTCCTCCGAAGCAGCCAGTCTCACCCCGTCTTTTCCTTCTTATCTTTTGACCCAAGAACAGCTGGGAGGCTGAGATCCAGAGCGATCAAAGGTCGCCCGAGGGCTCGAGAGGCAGAGACAGGACTTGAAGTCAGGCCCGGCTGAATCCAGAGCCTGAGCTGTCGATGACATCAGCCCCTGATCCTGGTGACAAGGCCTGACTCCAGGACTCAGCACCCAGGTGGGTGGGAGGGAAGTTGGAGAACGCTGAGAGTGTGACCTGCTTCCTTTCACGGTGATTCTGCATTTCAGGAGGGTTCTCTGACAGTAATGCCTTCCCCAGGACTCCCCTGTGACTCCCCCACGCTCATGGTGGAGACCCAAGGGTCTGGCAGGTGGAGGCTGCCAGACAACCACGATGGATCTCCCACCGAGAGATGCTGAGTGTGGCCCCTGAGCTGACGGTGACATGCTCCTTGACTTGCAGGCAGAGATGGAGTGCCCTGGGGTGGGTTCCCAAAGAGAGACCAGCAGATGTGCTGAAGGAAAGCAGGAGGCCTGACTCCCAGGAGACAGTTTGGGCCACAGAGAAACACAAGACCCTGGGGTTGTGTCTGGGGGAGAGGAGATGATGGGAAGCCTGGGGGAGTGGTCGGGTGGAAACAGTGTGTGTAACCCTGGCCTGTGCTCCATGGCTGGGGGCTTAGGAGTGAGTCTAAATCAGCAGCTGCACAGCCTGAAAACTAATTTCCTCCCACAGTGGAAATAACAGGGTAGAAGTGGCAGTGGGCGGTGGGAGAGCAAGGGTGGCTTTAAAGGCCACAGACGCTGGGATGGGAAGCCACTGGTGGACTGCAGGCAGGGGAGGGACTCACTCTGACAGTGCTTTCAGAAAGTGTGGCTTTAATCTGGACAATAGGCCGGAGGGGTGAGCACCTCCAAAAGCCACTCTCATCACTGACTTCAGCTGTGACTCAGCTCAGAGCTGTCCATGATGCAGAGCCTGAGGAGGCTGGGTGATGGGCTCAGGGCAGGCTGATGGAGTCTGCAGGGCCGACTGAACCTGGATGTGCAGAGCTGGGCCTGTGGGAGAGGTCAGGGCCGGGAGGCAGGGCTGGCAGTTGGCTACTGATAAGAGCAGGGAAAGAACTGGAGTCTGAAGGGCTGAAAAAACAGGCCCAAGCTTTCACACTCAAGCTGAGTCCACCCATTTCACTTCAGGGGGCTGGAAGATTTGTGAAAAACTGTAACCTTGGAGGGACTTCCTGGTCAAGGCCCACCCACTCTACCCTTCCTGTTACCTCTCCCTTTTCTGATTCCCGCTTCCCTCTTTGTACCCCCCCTCCACCCCTCCAATACCCTCGGTTTCTCCACTTCCGAGCTGATCCTCACGTAGCTTCTTCCACCTGGAATGCCCCTCCCTCACCTAGGACCCATGTCCTAGCCCCTGTTGGTTAGAATTCTTTGCCTCCTTCAAACTCCAGCTCACACATGGCCTCTGCCACCCCTTCAGCGCCCTCCCAGATCCCCCAAAGCTGCCCGTTGCCCTCCTCTGCCCCACGGGTAAGTGGAAAGCGCTTAAGGGGGAGCCAGGCAGGTGGCATTTGCACCCAGCTCCTTACTGCCAGGCCGTGTGACCTTGAGCGAGTCTATTCCCCTCTCTGAGACTGTTTCTGCCTCTGTGGGATGGGGGAGGTAACATCCACTGGCCAGACTGTCACCTGACTCTCAGCGATGCACCCAACAAATGCTAACTTGATCACCCTCCTTAATATAGTCTTTTATTCCTCACTTTTGTCCCACAAACCCTCTGACTTTAAAATGAACTTCTACAAGTAAAGTCTTTTCTTGGTTCAGAGCTTGTTAATGCAGTGTCTCTCCTGCCTCAGCAGGCCCTGGGCCCTCGGGATGATCCCCACAATCTCATCTCTGCCCCTGAAAAATATCTGCATCCTTCACGATGCCATGAGCTGATTATAACTGGGGTTCTGTGGGGCCCAGTCTCAACTCAGTGTTGTATCCAAAGAAATAGTCCAGTGATCAACAATTTTTCTTTTGCAGGGACAATGTCTTTAATAAAGTTGGAATTTAAAAGTCACTTGGTAAAATGTTAACAAGTATTGGTATTTTGTTACATTAAAAAAGTTGACGTGCAGGTCAGAGTTGTTTCCCTGTGGAAAGAGAAGCTGTGCGTTCGTTAAAACCCACAGAACTGGCCACTCCTGCCAGGTTTTTCTGAAAAGGGGGCTGCTGCATGAGAATACATTTAAATTAAAACAACTCTTCACATATCAAATAAACGTGTCAAAATAATCACAAACAATTAAAGTATAATATATATTTACAATTCCAAATATTTATGTTATAAATGTTGTGTGCACGAATGTTAAGTCGCTTCCGTCACGTCGATCCTATGGATTGTAGCCCACCCGGTTTTTCTGTCCTGCGGACAGGCAAGAATACTGGAGTGGGCTACCATGCCTTCCTCCAGGGGCTCTTCCCCATCCAGGGATCGAACTCGAGTCTCTTAGGTCTCTTGTATTGGCAGGCAGGTTCTTTACCGCTAGCTCCACCTATTTATAATATTAATAGGTTATAATATACAAATATAATGCAGTTATTTATAATATATAATAATATATTTAAATATATTTATAAATCCAAATTATAATACCTAAGGCATTATTGCCCTCAAAAGCAGTCATGGTGGTTAAGAACAAAGTATTGAGTCGTTATGGTAGAGGCCAACTCGACACACCTCTCCTGAGATGAAATTGGGAAACTGGCATTGGAACTTGCAGTTATTGGAGCATCTACCCACCCAGGACGGTGGGCATCCTCCACGCAGCTGTCCGGCCTTGGTGGACATCCTCGGAGGCATCAGCCAGTCATTCTGGTTCCCTCCGTGGGTCTGGCCCTGGCTGCCGCCTGCCGCCTGCCACCTGGCCCCTGCTGTCCCCCAGCCTACGGTCTATTACAGTGTCTGCATGCCTGACAGGCATTGGAAAGTAAATCAATGAGATTCAGTTTAAATGCCAGTTTCTTCGACAACCTGGTATTTCAGTTACAAATAATTGAAGCTCTTTTTTAGAAAGAAAATAACTCCCTGATGAAGTACATCACCAGGATGGACCAGAACGCCTCAAAGAAGGTGCAGACCATGGCCACGAGGATGCCCTTGGTCTCTGCATGCCAAAACTTAAAACTCTGGGAGCCTGCGGGAAGGGCTGGAACCCCTCGTTTTATTTAGTTGGTAACGCGGGGACCATGGTCTGAATCTTCCATTAAGGAGAGATCCACTTTTGGAGAAAGGAAAGCTAGGAAGACATTTAGATGATAGACTCCCAAGGCGTCGGTGACGATGTCCCAACCCTGCTGCAGATAAACTCGGATCATGTAGCGGAAGCTCTCGTTGGGCGTAACCACCCATCGCTGGGTCTGGAGTGCTGCAGAATTGTCTGGCTGGAACTGGTAGATCTGTCCAAGTCTCGTGACAAGTCTGTGGACCACGGAAGGTCTCCCATGGACAGAATCTCCCACACTGTCACTTTCGGACATTCTTGCCGTCCGCTGTGGCCCACCACAGTACCCCGAGGGCTGCCGGAAGGAGGGCACGCACAGGTGCAGCGATCCGCTGGGTCTGGGAAGGGGCAGAAGAGCAGTTGGTCTGCATCCTCGGTGGCACAGCCTCTGGGACCTCAGTCAGCAATCATACAGAGTGAAGTAAGCCAGAAAGAGAAACACCAATACAGTATATTAATGCATATATATGGAATTTAGAAAGATGGTAATTACGATCCTATATACAAGACAGCAAAAGAGATACAGATGTAAAGAACAGATTTTTGGACTATGTGGGAGAAGGCAAGGATGGGATATGAGAGAATAGCATTGAAACATGTATATTACCACATGTAAAATATATGACCAGTGCAAATTTGATACATGAAGCAGGGCACCCAAAGCTGGTGCTTTGGGACAACCCAGAGGGATGGGATGGGGAGGGAGGTGGTTCAGGATGGTGGGACACATGTACACCCATGGCTGATTCCTGTCAATGTATGGCAAAAACCACCACAATATTATAAAGTAATTAGCCTCTAGTTAAAATAAATTAATTAAAAAAAATAAAAAGGAATTCCTATATTACTTCCAGGCTTCCCTAGTACCTCAGCTGGTAAAGAATCCACCTGCAATACAGGAGATCCTGGTTCGATTCCTGGGTTGGGAAGATTCTCTGGAGAAGGGATAGGCTACCCATTCCAGTATTCTGGCCTGGAGAATATCGTGGACAGAGGAGCTTGGCAGGCTACAGTCCATGGGGTCTTGAACAGCCGGACATGACTGAGTGACTTTCACTTTACTTCACTTCTTATTACTTCCATTTCATGATGGAGACTAAAGGGGATGCAAGTTATACGTTCCACAACACTTCTCCAGGTCCCCTTCCTCAACTTTGGGGAACGGCAGAGCCTCATGCAAGCCAAACCTTCCAGATCTCTGCAGCCCGCAGCTTGCTTGGCTGCTGTCTCCCTTCCTCTCCCTCCCCCACTGCATCTCATAGAACCAGCACCTCAGTCTTGATTTCTTCTTTGTTTTCCCCTCACTGCTCTGTGCTGTAAGTGGGTGCACACGTACATCAGAAACCATCTTGCAAAGATAACATTCTCATTTAGAGGGCAAGGGAAGGGGAGAAGCTGAGTGGGTAAAGATAAAATTCTCATGTGTGTGTGTGTGTGTGTGTGTGTCTGCGTGTGTGTGTGTAAACGGTTGCAAATATGCACATGATAATAAATCCAGTTCCTGCCATGGCAGGTTATTAGTAAGTGCCTAGGACAGTCCTTGCAGCCCTGGGGTGCTGTGATTCCATGAATTTTAAGATGTCAGCCTCAAGGGGGTGGGAATGAGTTAGAAGCCGTCACTCCACCTATGCCTCTCAGATACTGCCAACTCCACAGCTGTGATTGAAGCCAGACCACTAGACAGCAGTCTCAGGCATGCCACCACCTGCTTCTTTTCAGAGGAGAGAGGGGGCCCCAGTTCACTGATGTACTTACCCTGACAGCCTTTCTCCCATCCCCTCAGCTCCCAGGTGCCATCTTGTTTCCTGTATCTTCCCCCAGGACCTCTGAGCGTTGTAGCCAAATTTGTGCTGACATGTGTGTGTGTGTGTGTGTGTGTGTGTTGGGGAGAGTCTACACCATAGCTCAGCCTGCAAAGCAAAGGACCAGAGCTTTTCTTTTTAATTTAAAAAAACCAACTTTCTATTTTGTGTTGAGGTCTAGCTGATGAACAATGTTGTGATGGTTTCAGGTGGACCGCAAAGGGACTCAGCCATATGTATACATGCATCCATTCTCCCCCAAACTCACCTCCCATCCATCCAGGCTGCCACACAACTTTGAGGATCAGAGCTTTTGCCTCTGAGTAGAGCCAGGGGCCTTCCTTCTCTTAAATGTTCCTTCTTTCATTCAACACACACACACTTGTACCCACCTTAGTCCACCCTAGTCTTGCCCTTGGTGAGCCCTGGGGCTCTGGAGGGAATTCCCCCTTCAGAGTCTGGTCTGGATGGGGAGGCCAATGCACACACAGGACCATCTACAAAGCAGGATGATAAGGGCTTCAACTAGGGGAGATGTGGGATGTCTACCCAGAGGAGGACTCCGGGTTGAGTTTGGGGATTGGAGAAGCTTGATGATATGGGGCTGTGGGAGGTTCCAGGCTACAGTCACAGGCTCAATTCAGATCTCATCCTCTCTTTTTGTTCATCCATTCCATATTTCTGGTGCAGGAACTCTGATGCTGCAGAGGTGGACCTGGGGACCCTGGAGGAGAGATGCATTGGATGACTTACTGCCTACATTTTTAATTCATTGCACCTGGGGTGAGTGCCACGCGGGAGAGGGCTCTGATGCTCTGAAAAAAGGATGAGAATATGGTCTTGACCTGTTTAGGTAAGAGGAAGAAGAGCTATGCGGACCAGGAGGGTGATCTAGGCAGAGAAGGGCACATGGAAAGGCCCTGTGGTGGGTGATGCTGGAGGGCAGAGGAAACCGAGTGGGGAGGCCAGTGACTGAATGAGGCTGGGGGGACAGGAGAGACCAGGCTGAAGGGGTCTGGAGGGGCCTCCCCACCTGGGTTCCACAGCTCTCATCCCCTCACCAGCCTCGTGTTTCAGGGGATGCTTCCTCTCTGTCACACCTGTGCTGGGTACCAAAGGTTCAGGGGGTGCAACAGGGGTGACTGGGATCTGCTCACTGCCCCAAGCTCCTGCCCATCAGCCTCTGACCCTACTCTGGACACTTGCTGTTGACACCGCTGGCCCCTGTAGGGGCCCTGGTCTGACAGTGAAGGATGGGGGCTTCTGTGCTGACAGTGTGACCAGGACAGGTACTTTAACCTGCAAATGGGAAGATGATCGTGCCCTCTTGTGGGCTAGTTGGGAGGAATAAATGAGGCCGAGTGGGAGGATGGAGCTGTAAGCCCAGCTACGTGGCCTTCTCCAGGCTCTCTTCCTACAGGCACCTGCTTTTCTGCAGAATAGCATTGAAAGTGCCCTGAAGCAGAGCAGGATCCCTCACCCAGTGTGATAAAAGAACCCCCATGGATGGCTGAGCTCTGCGCTGGGCCCACAGAGGGACAGCATATGACCCCTAGAGGATTCCACCTGCCTCTCAACCAGATCAGGCTCCTCCACTCAGAGACGAGGCGGTCAGCATAACCTGCTGGATACCCTCTTCTCCCCCACTGACCCCAGGGCCCAGCACGTTGTCTGTGTGCCATAGGTGGCTCCTGGGTGCCCCTGCCATTTGAGGGGCAGAGACCACACCTGGTGGAGGCCCTCATTCCTAAATATTTAAAATGATGAATCACACCAGTGAGCTGGAAATAATATATATTCTATTTGTTATCTTGCCTGAGTCAACTGTATAATAACTCAGGAGGCCAGGTTTTATTTGAAAGTTCTCGGGCCCCTCGGGGTTCCAGCCCAGATGTGGAGGTGCAGGAAGAACCGTCCTTGGCCCCTCCTGGGCTCACCTCCTTCCCTTTCTGTCCCCAGGTCTGTCCCACACCCTGAGGGTGTAGAGGCCCCAGTGCACATGTTTGAACTCCTTCCACGACTCCCACAAACTCCTCAGTACCCCTCAGTACCCCTCAGGCCTGGGGTATGCTCCCAGTGTATTCACTCTCAGGAGGACAGACCTAGGACAGAGGCCCACCTGGGTCAGGAAGTGCTTCAGGCTACTTGGGCAGAGAATTCTAGGTCCCAAGAATTCAAACCACTGTCTAAATTAGGGGCTAGTCTCCAATGGGCATATTTCTTTGGCCATACATGTTTGTCATCCTATGAGGAGAGGCAGGGCCAGAGGAGGGACAAAGCAGGGTCCTTTCATGTCTGGGGTTCAGAGTAGGGGTCTG
Organism: Muntiacus reevesi; assembly: GCF_963930625.1. NCBI lineage: Eukaryota > Metazoa > Chordata > Mammalia > Artiodactyla > Cervidae > Muntiacus > Muntiacus reevesi. The sequence goes on from NC_089251.1 coordinate 113,541,721, forward strand.
TCTTGCCCCAGGCAGGGGGAAGGTGTGAAGTCCACATGTTCCACATGCCAGGCCATTTGCTCATTTCTGCAGTGGGAGGGACCCAAGATGCTGGACCAAGCCATTAGGGAGGGCAAGACCACAGACCCCATGCCAAGGCCATGGATAAAGATTCAGAGGTAGGACCAGCAGGGCCTGAGCCCCAAGGCTGGAGTCAACCAGAGAAAGGACCTGAGCTCAGCAGAGAGAGTGCAGGTGACAGGGTGCAGCTGGGGCCTCGAAGGGGTGACAGACCCCACCAGACCTCTAGTTTTCCTGCATGGAATGAATAGAAACAGAAGCCCTGAGCACCAGTCAGGAGCAGGTAATTACAGACAGCTCTATAGCAAAGCTATTCAGCCTGTGTCGTAATGGCCCATCGACCTTGCCGGAGTTTGTACACTCTCACTCAGCTGTATTTTACACCACAAATGAATGCTTTTTTAAAGAGCCATAGCTTTCCATCAGAACATGAATTTCCTAGATTCATCTCCCTTAACAGATCATTCACAAGAATGAACATCTTAGCTCAGCTGCTATAACAAATGGGTACTTAAACACCAGACATTTATTTCTCACACATCTGGAGGCTGGAGGTCTCAGATCAAGAGGCTAGCAGGGTCCTGGTGAGGAGACTTGCAAAAACCTGCCTTCTTGCTGTCCTCACATGATGTGGGAGACACAGTGTGTGAGCAAGCAATCTGAGGTGTCTTCTTATAGGGGCACTAATTCCATCCTGGGGGCCCCACCTTCATGACCTCATCTGACCCAGATCACCTCCCAAAGGCTGCATCTCCTAATACGATCATGCTGATCACGCTGGGGGTTAGGGCATCAGGGTATCAATGTAGGATTTTGGGGCAGACCTTAATTAAGTCCACTCAGGCCCTCTGGTGGCTCAGTGGCAAAGAGTCTGCCTGCAATGCAGCAGATGTGGGTTCAATTCCTGAGTCAGGAAGATCCCCTGGAGATGGAAATGGCAGTCCACTCTCCTGCTCTTGCCTGGAAAATTCCATGGACAGAGAAGCCTGGTGGGCCCCAGTCCATGGGGTCACAAAGAGTTGGACAGGACTTACTGACTAAACAGCAATAATTAAGTACATAATAATGAACAAAGGTTCCTCTCATTAAAAAGAAAAGAAAGGGACTTTCCTGGTGGTCCACTTGTTAAGATTCTGTGCTCCCAATGCAGGGGGCGCAGGTTTGATCTCTATTCAGGGAACTAGATTCTGCATGCCACAATTGAGAGCCTGCATGCATGTCTGCGACTAAGATATAGCACAGCCAAAAAGAGAGAGAGAGAGAGAGAGAGAGAGAGAGAGAGAGAAAGGTAACATGTAGTGGAGAGGAAACTGCTTTTAACATAATGTGGCTTAAAAGGAAGAGTCATGTGTCCCTGAACAGTTTTTACTGAGTCCCTCACACATGGGGGCAGCTTGCTTGTTCATAAAGGCAAAATGCAAGGATGTTGGTATACTTTTGCTCTTGCCATCAATCAGGTAGAAGATATTATTGTTCTCCATGAAATTTTCATGTGAACAGAGAATCCTTTTCCACATAGAGCCAGACCTGCTCTGTCAAAGCTGGATGGGGAGGGAGAGAGGTGGTGCTAGGGAGACAGACAGCCATGGATCCCAGGGGGGATTCTGGAAGGGATGCGGGGAATGGATGATAACTGTGGGAACAACAGCCCTCCTGTGGGTCCAGGACTTCACTCTCTAAGAGACCCGGCAGAGCCCCTGTTCTGGGGAATGGCAGCTGCCTCTGATGGCGGTGTCTTCCATGCAGGCCGTGAGCCAGCACGTAACCATGATCACCTCACCGAGTCCTCACCTCGATCTGCAGGGAGGTGCTATTATTATCTCCATCTTGCAGACGAGGAAACTGCAGCTCAGGGAGGGGAAGGGGATTGCCCAGGGTCTCACAGCCAGGAGCCAGGGGAGCAAGACACAAGTCCCAGAAGCGTGATGGTGGAGCCGTGACCCCGGCTTGGGCGTCCTGGCCGGCAGTGGGCGGGAGGGAGCCCCCTCTGTCAGAGACCATCCACCTGCCAGCCTCTGGCTGGGCCTGTTGCATATGTCGGGGTTTATTACTCCACCCTGCAGTCCTGGGGGCGTGTTATTATCCCCATTTCCCTCCTGAACACTGGGGTCACTCGCCCAGGGTCACAGAGAAGGGTGTGTGGAGCAGGGCAGAGTCCCTGCCTACAGAGCTCATTCCGGCGGGAAAGTGGTCCCCTGGGCGCAGCGCCCACCTGGCACCCTGCACCTCCTGCCTCCTGTGACCCCTCCCAGCCCTGGGGACTGACTCTGATGCTGTCACCCAGCCCTCCTCCCCGCTTGCTCGGCATCAAGGCCGCCTGCCGACCCTGCCAGGCCCCTGCAGTGTCGCTGCCTGGCCTGAGAGGGACCCGCTTGGCTGCCGGGAGAGAGAGGCCGGCTCAGCCCTTCCAGGCAGCCTGAGCCTTTAACGGGGGGCTTCCTGGAGAGGGCACACCCAGCAGGAGCTCCAGACACAGCCTCCTGAGATGCAGACCTCAGCTAGCGCGTTGTCAGAGGCGTGACGCTCTGTGGGGACAGAGGTGGAGGAGGAAGTGTTCTTCACTCTCTGGGGGCTGCCTGGGTTGGCCCAGCTCAGCCCCTGACTTGCTGTGTGACCGTCTGCCAGCCGGTACTTCTGCTCCCAGTCCTGCATGTGTGTGTTTTCCCTTCAAATCAAGCAATTTTCCAACACCAGCTTGGCCCATGATTCACCTCAATCCTGACACTATCTACCTAGAGATAGTCTCAGATCCTACACGGTAAAGTCTCAGTCCCACAAGGCAGAGTTCCCATTCTTGGCCAACCACTCCCCCTGCCCCGAACTTTATAGGCACCAGCGGAAAGTCCAGGTTGTCCCCTGTGCTTCTGACCTACCGGCTATAAATCAGAGATTCCCACAGATCCCTCCTTGGGTTTGCTTAATTTGCTAAAGCACTTCATAGAACTCAGAAACCAGTTTGCTCACTAGATTACTGGCTTATTTTATTTTTTAAATTTGTTTTTAAATTGGAGGATAATTGCTTTACAACGTTGTGTTAGTTTCTGCCTTACAACAGCATGAATGAGTCATAACTGTATACATAGCCTCTTCCTCCTTAGCCTCCATCCTACCACCTCCCCGCTCCCAATCCCACTCCTCACTGGTTTGTTATGAAACGATACAGCTCAGGAGCCGTCAGAGAAAGAGATGCAGATGGCAGGCTATGTGAGAAGGGAGGTGGAGATTCCTGGCCCTTTCCCGGTGCACCCCCCTTCCTGGCACCTCTATGCATTCGTCAACCTGGCAACTCTTTGAACCTTGTCCTTTGGGGTCTCTCAGTGGGTAAAGAGTCTGCCTGCAATGCAGGAGGCACAGAGACGCGGATTCGATCCCTGGGTCAGGAAGATCCCCTGGAGAAGGAAATGGCAACACACTCTAGTATTCTTGCCTGGAAAATCCCATGGACAGAGGAGCCTGGTGGGCTACAGTCCAGGGGGTCGCAGAGAGTCAGATGCAACTGAGCACATTTTATAATGGTTGATTAAATCATTGACCACTGATGATTGATCCAATTTCCAGCCGTTCTTCCCTCCAGGGAAGTCAGATGGGACTCTAATTCTCTAATCACATGGTTGGTTGACTTGGCAACCAGCCCTCATCCTTGGGTGGGGTCCAAAATTGCCTCATTAACAAAATAAAAGAGACCCCTGGAACACCCCCGGTGGTTCAGTCCCTAAGACTCTGCTCCCAAAGCAGAGACCTGGGTTCCATTCCTGGTCAGGGAACTAGATCCCACGTGCTGCAGCTAAGAGTTCACGGGCCGCAAGTAAGACCCGGCCCAGCTGAATTAAACAAAAACAGCCTTATTACTCTCGTCACTTATGAAATTCCAAAGGAATTAGGAGCTCTGTGCCAAGGATGGGGACAAAGATCAAGTAGCTATTTCTCAAAAATCACAATATCACACAGCCATTGCCTTCACAGTCCTGTGTGAAGCACCCCCTGAAGCACCGACAGCAGTGGGAAGTGGCTCTTCCCATTCATGGCTCTGTGCAGGCTGGGCAGCCCATGCTGGGTTCTGAGGCCCTTGGCTCCAGACCTTGGGCTGGGTTTTACTTTGCTCCACGTGCCTCTCATCCTCTACTGTTTTGACTCCTACTCATCTTGTGTGATACTTATGGGACTTAACTTATGTTAAGTAGTTCATAGTTGTTCATGGACATGAAGTTGGGCAAACTCTGGGAGATGGTGAGGGACAGGGAGGCCTGGCATGCTGCAGTCCATGGAGTTGCAGAGAGTCAGACATGACTGGGTGGTTGAGCAACAAGTAGTTCAAACAGAGTCAGCGTGGCCAATGTGGTTGTTTTGACATGCTCACTATGGTACTGTGTCTTCGGGTGATAAATTAAGAGTGTTGCTTTAGATAAGAAGTTTGATGAGTCATGTACTTGAACAGGAGAAGCTGATATAATCAAGAAATCTTCCAGGGGGTAACCATTATTCCTTAAAAAGACAGCATGATGCTTGCTCCTTGGAAGAAAAGCTATTACAAGCCTAGACAAAGTATTAAAATCAGAGATATCACTTTGCCGACAAAGGTCCGTATAGTCAAAGCTATCATTTTTCTAGTAGTTATGTACAGATGTGAGAGTTGAACCATAAAGAAGGCTGAGTGCCAAAGAATTGATGCTTTCAAACTGTGGTGATGGAGAAGACTCTTGAGAGTCCCTTGGGCAGCAAGGAGATCAAACCAGGCATTCCTAAAGGAAATCAACCCCGAATATTCCTTGGATGGACTGATTCTGAAGCTGAAACTCCAATATTTTGGCTACCTGATATGAAGAGCCGACTCACTGGAAAAGACCCTGATGCTGGGAAAGATTGAAGGCAGAAGGAGAAGGGGGCGGCAGAGGATGAGATAGTTGACTGGCATTACTGACTCAATGGACATGAGTTTGAGCAAGCTCTGGGAGATGGTGAAGGACAGGGAGGCCTGGTGTGCTGCAGTCCATGGGGTTGCAAAGAGTTGGACACGACTGAGTGACAGAACAACTGAACGAAGCTGAGTGACTTCAAGGCTCTTCACTGGAGGATCTGACTCCATGCTGCTGAGAGGTGCTGCCAGAGGCCCGGTTGGAGCTGAAGGAGGCTCCCCACCCACTCTAGTCTCGAGATCCTCTGCTGGACCATGGACCGCTGCTCATGCTGAGACGTCTCCATCCCAGACTCCTCCCAGGAGAGGTTTGTTACTTCTTTTTTCCCTACTGACTAACTTGTGTCATGTGCTAATTGTGTGCAATAAACTGAGTGATTCATGAATTGGATATTGGCTCCTGGCTTGTTTATCTCCAGTCCTGTGACTTTTACCTGTGCTTCCTGATGGGCTCTGAGACAGACCTCTGTGGATCAGTGGCTCCTGAAGGTGGGTTCTGCTCCTCAAAAATGGTGCAAGCACAAGGGGCAGAGCAGAAACATGGGATGCTCCTAAGGACTTGGCTCAGAATTGCCACCTGTCACATCCACTGACATTCTCTGGACCCAAACAGGTCACATGGCTAAGCTCTGCATCAGTAGAGGGGAGGGCTGTGAATATTTGCTGAAAAGAATCCAAACAGGTACAGAGACTTTGGGCAGTCACTTCCCACCACCATCCCCATCCCTGAATCTGGGAATCCCTTCTGTCAAGTTTTTGGATTGGGTTATTTCCACAGACTTTCCCATTCCCAACTCTCGGTGAAAAGAAAACCAAAGCAGAGCTGGTATTGCTAAGAGAGCACTCTAAACAGAACCAGAAGGCCATGGAAGGAGTAAGACTTATGGATGTCCTAGTTTGGATGGAATCTGACCTTTTGCTCACTTACTGTCTTATCAATGGCATCCAGAATGTCTGCCTAAAGTTCCAGAAACTCAGGATACTCATCGGGCTCTTGTTGTTGTTCAGCTGCTAAGTCGTGTCTGACCCCACAGACTGCAGCACACCATTTTCCCCTGTCCTTCACTATCTCCTGGAGCTTGCTCAAACTCATATCCTTTGAGTTGGTATTGCTATTTAACCATCTCATCCTCTGTTACCCCCATCTCCTCCTGCTCTCAATCTTTCCCAGCATCAGAGTCATTTCCAATGAGTTGGCTCTTCACATCAAGTGGCCAAAGTATTGGAGCTGCAGCTTCAGCCTTGGTCCCTGCAGTGAATATTCAGGGTTGAATTCCTTTAGGATTGACTGGTTTGATCTCCTTGCAGTTCAAGGGACTCTCAAGAGTCTTCTCCAACACCACAGTTCAAAAGCATCAATTCTTTAGCACCCCGCCTTCCTTATAGTCCAGCTCTCATATCCGTACATGACTACTGGAAAAACCATAGCTTTGACCAAATAGACCTTTGTCAGCAAAGTGACACCTCTGCATTTTCAACATGCTGTCTAAACTTGTCAAAACTTTTCTTACAAGGAACAGGCATCTTTTAAGCAGTGATTTTGGAGCCCAAGAAAATAAAATCTGTCACAGCTTCCACTTTTTCCTCTTCTATTTGCCATGAAGTGATGGGGCCAGATGCCATGATTTTCATTTTTTGAATGTTGAGTTTTAAGCCAGCTTTCCCAGTCTCCTCTTTTACCCTCATCAGAAGGCTCTTTAGTTCCTTTTCACTTTCTGCCATTAGAGTGGTATCATCTGCATATCTGAGGTTGCTGATATTCCTTCTGGCAGTCTTGATTCCAGCTTGTGATTCAGCCAGACCAGCATTTCGGGTGATGTACTCTGCATACAAGTTAAATAAGCAGAGTGACAATATACAGCCTTGGCCCACTCCTTTCCCAAGTTTGAACCAGTCATTGTTCCATGCAACTCATGAGAGCCCACCCCTTGAAGACAAGTATTTCCTTTCTTATGTCATGGTTGGTCATAATTCTTTCCAGACAACTTAACCTTGTGGTATTGCCTTCGTGAGCCCGTGACTCTGTCTCTTCCCCTGGAACACTCTTTTGGTTTTACCTGAATCTGTGTCTCTGAACTGCGGTTCCTAAGACCCCAAATAATCCTTCTGTTTGTAGCCTTCTGTGTCTTCTTGGCTGATACCCCAAAACAGTGGGGTTTCCTCAATCCATAGCTACTTAGTCTCCCAAGTGGTCACAGAGCCCGGTTGTGAGCTGGGGATGGGGTGGGGTTTAAGAACCAGGCTGCTGTTTCTTTAAGCCCTTGGGCCCCTCACATACCTGGTACTACCTCCCACCATCTCACTGTTCACAGTCTTACCCTGAGCCTTTCACTTTGAACCTAGAACTTGGCTCAGTCCCACTTGCTCCTGCCCCCTGAGACCCCCCACTCACAGACAGGGTCACCCCTGAACCCATGCCTGGTACTGCCTTCTCAGCTCCAAATTCCTTTCATCTTTGGCTGTGACTTTACCTTCTCCCTAACCCCCAGAAAAATTCCAGCCTTATCTGAGCCAGGTTCGGGGTCTCCGCATCCCAGGTCCCGAGGCTCCACACAAAAAGAGATTGAAACTCAGCTCACAGAGTCTCTGCAACTGTGGGGGAGGGGTGCTCCCACATCATGCAGACACGTCTTTCTACGTGAAGGGAAGCCGGGTCCCTGGAAAATGTGCTCAGGCTTTGGTTGCATTTAAATTGCTCTCCCGCAATCAGTTCCTCCCTTTCTTTGCAGGGTGCCTGGCTCTCTCTCTAATGTCTCCTTTTGTGTTGCGGCAAATTGTTTTCAGTTCCTGCAAAGTAGGTCTCCAGCTTTGCATAGAGGGACGACTTTCCGCCTACTTTCCCTCCCTCCTGCCTGGGCACTGACTCCTCACTCTCCGAGCCACAGAGGAAGGTGGCAAGGCACCTTGCAGATGACACAGAGGTCTCTCCCTGTGGCCATAAATGCCACTGCCCATGAGATCTGTGAACTAGAGGAGGGGGCCCCTGCCTTCACTTTCACGGTGAGCACATGCCCCACATTCACCCAGGAAGAATGCATGTGGTCCTCATGTTAGTGACACTGATGGTAACTCGTGATCTTGGAGCCCGTCCTGTGGGCTGGAGACCAAGCCGGGCTCTTTCCAGGCACAATCTCTCAACCCTCCCCAGAATTCTATAAAATAGGTGCTACGACTGTGCCCATTCCTCAGATGGAGACACTGAGGCTTAGGGAAGAAACTTGGGCAAGGGCAGACAACTAGTTAGCAGTTGGGCAGGGGTGCTTCTACATCTCACCATGTGATGTAAAGTGTTGAACCAGCCCCCTGGAATCCCCACACACCCTCATACCAACGCCCACCATGTATCAGGAAAATATTCATTGCTTGGCTGAAGAGCAGGTCCCTTTGTGCACCGATGAAAAGGCTTCTTGTTTCCTGGGAGGTGAAATGTCCCACAGCACTGATGATGCCATCCACGAACACAATGGATGCTGCCGCCTGTGTTCTGGATCTAGCTGGTCATTGGGCTCAGTGATGAACCTACTTTCAGGTGGACACATAAACAGCTACCAGGAGCACTGTACTTCAAGCCATGGGGGCTGACTGGTGAACTGCTAACTAGTGAATACGTTCTCCAAGTACCCTCCTCACCCTCATACTGCTGGCCCTGGAGGGGTCCACAAACCCTTGTTCCTTCCTTCCTCCCTTTGATCTCATTTGCCCATTTATAAATCCCCTCATGCCCAAGATCTGGCTGGGGGAAGCCAGCCTTCCTCAGCGACAGAGGAAGATAATTAACTGTCATCGTCCTGGCTTAATCAGCTTGAGTGTGGGGACGGCAGTCGTGATGGAAGGAGCCAGGTTTCGGGGATGTGAATTATTTGCTCCCAGTGCTTCATCACCCTCGGTTACTGTCTTATCTTTATTCATTCTGGCAAATTAAATTAGCACTGTCTTTCCAGTCTTGTTCTCTGGGAGGAATTAAACAATGGTGGCAGAGAGAGAACTGGTCATAATGCGGGTGTTTGAGCACTTTTGAGCACCCTGTGTCTTAAAGGCCCAATTGCCTTGGAAAATACCAGGGAACCATGTCTACTGGGAGTGCAATTTAGGGCATTTGGGGTCAGATATTGACTTTTCCTTACATCAGATATGAGTAGGGGTCAGCAATCTCGGATTCAGTATGACATTCTGTGGCTTAGTTTTCAAATCAGTAGAATGGGACCAATCTCAGTGTTGGCATGAGAAGGACAGGCCTGGGTTCTGGAATTCCAGGTGAGAGCAGGCATCAACTTTGACTGAGGGTTTTTTAACTTCACTCCAGCAGCATGAAGATGTAGGGAGAGGAGAGCAAGCCAGTTGCAGATTTTTTTAAGATTCTAACCTGGATGACATCTGAAGTAACTCCCAGCTCTGTGATCAGAGAACCTTCTACTCCAGGGGTTGCCAAACTGGTTCTGTACATTTACCTATGAACTTTTTAAAAACACGGGTTCCTGGACATTAGCACATAACTCTCTAAGATATAGCCTAGGATCCACATTTACCTAGAGCTTTCAGAATACTATCTGAGGCAGGTGGTCTATAAATGAGAGTGTGGGACTCACTGTTTTGAAACTAATGTTTCTAACTTTCTTGGCGGTCCCCCAGCATAATTGGTGCTCATCAATGCTGACCTCTCCTCACTTCCCAGGAGCATGGGGGTCTTCCCAGCTTCCCTTACAGCGAGGTGAGTAGCTGTCACTGAGGAACAGTGACTGGAAGTGATGTATCCTGTGGACTGTAGCAGTACGAAGCCCCTGGAAGATGCCAGTTCTTTGTTGGAGGTCATGGAGGCAGCATGTTGAGATGGTCGAGGTATAAACTTTAAGCAGCCTGGATTTCTGGGTCAAAACTCAGGTAAAGTCATAGTGGAACTCATGAGAGATAAGGAGATAAACTCCTGGCCAGGGAGCTTTGGGGCTGTTTTTTACTAAGCATAAATCTGGCCTGTCCAAACTAACATAGACCCTTTTGAGAATCTGGTAAAAACTATGGATCTTTTCTCTAGTAAAGTGTGCACTTGTATATGATCACAATCATAAGGAAGCTTCTTGGGGTCCCTTTGTCATCCTCAGATTTAGGAATCATTGACCCAAGTCCCTGTCAGTTTCACCCTATGTGACTTGTCTTGCGACAGCAGTGCCATTTCCTTCCCATCCATCACTGCTCTCTTTCCCCATTCCCCTTAACTGATGGCTTCTGGGGGCTCCAAGCTCTTCTCTCTTACCCACACCATCCAGCTCTCTGTTCCTACCACACCTGTGTAGATACAAACCTATCCAGGTGGTCAACAGAATGCAGTTCATCAGCATCACCCTTCCGGATATGGTATATCTCTCACTTTTAAATATTCCAAAATGTTAGTTGCTCAGTCATGTCCAACTCTTTGCGACCCCATGGACTGTATGCTGCCAGGCTCCTTTGTCCATGGGATGTCCCAGGCAAGAACACTGGAGTGGGTAGCCATTCCCTTCTCCAGGGGATCTTCCTGAGCCAGGGATTGAACCCAGGTCTTCCACATTGCATGCAGATTCTTTACCATCTAAGCCCCCAGGGAAGCCCTAAAATATGCCAAGGCCTGATTCAAATGCCACCAAAGTCTCCTCTGACCCAGCTAGAATGACCTCTCCCTTCCCAGGACTCTAACGCTTGTTGGCTATGCCTCGTGTTCTGTCTTTATCTCTGTATTTTTCAGACTTTCCCATTAAAAGAGTCCAGTGTTTACTGAGCACCTACTACATGCCAGATTTTGTGTCCGGTCCTTCACTAGCATCCACTACCTACCTGTGGGGTAGGCTGATTATCACCCATTTCACAGGTAGGCACTGAGGCTTCCAAAGGGCAGATGACACCACAGTCACGCAGCCAGCGAGGGTCATGTGAGGGGGGCTGCTTGCCTCCCATGTGGGCGTCCTTGGGCAAGGGCGGTGTCTCACCCATGGTGGGGGGCCTGCAGAGGCTTGCTGGGGGGACTGGGTTGGGCCTACCCCCTGTCCTTACGGCTCAGAAACCAGCAGGGAGAACCAAGTGTCTCTGAGGTCTGTGCGTGGGAGCGGATGCTGGGCAGGTCTCTGTCCTTGCATCAAGGAGGCTGGTTCAAGGTGAGGATGGAGGAGAACACTCAGCTCAATGCAGATGTGCCCACATCATCTATTGGTCCTTAGGGCTCCCGGTGGAGGGCAGAGTGTGTCTGGGGCAGCTTGACCTGGGAGAGTGATCGTCTCCACTCTGCTGACAGTTCAGCCTCCTGTGAGCCAGTCAGGAGGTGGTGGAGAAAAGAAGGCTGTGGGCAGCAGAAGAGGGGTGAGCTCCCAGCATCTGATGCTCCGGGCGCTGCTGGCTCCTGCCTCCCTCCAGCTCCCTCCACCTCCCAGCTTCTCTCACAGCCTTTCCCCATCACTCCTCTGTCTCACTATGGCCTTTTCTATCTCCCTGACCTAGTCCTCTATCCCTCTGCCTGTATCTATTGTAACTCACTTCTGTCTCTCCGTATGGCTGGCTGGCTGGCTGTCCACCTCTGCCTGGCAGTATGTCTCTTTGTCTCAGCCTCTGTCTCTATCTGAACTTCACCTCTTTTCACAATGGCACTCTCTCTTCATGTGTGTCTGTGTCTCTGTATAGGTGATTGTGTGATTTTGTACCTTTCAACCCATTTCTGTGTGTTTCTATCTTGATCTTTCTCTGGCTATTTCTTGTTCTTTGTTGTTCCTTTCTTGTCTGAATCTGTTTTTTCCTCTCTCTCTCTCTCTTTTTAATTAAAGGATAATTGCTTTACATAATTTTGTTGTTTTCTGTCAAACCTCAACATGAATCAGCCATAAGTATACATATATCACCTCCCTTTTGAACCTCCCTCCCATCTCCCTCCCCATCCCACCCCTCCAGGTTGATACAGAGTCCCTGTTTGAGTTTCTTAGCCATACAACAAATTCCCCGTTGACTATCTATTTTACATATGGCAATGTAATGTGTTACTCTTTATATACATCTCACCCTCTCTTCCCCTCTTCCCATGTCCACAAGTCTATTCTCTATGTCTGTTTCTCCATTGCTGCCCTGTAAGCAAATTCTTCAGTACCATTTTTCTAGATTCCATATATATGCATTGGAATACGAAATTTATCTTTCTCTTTCTGACTTACTTCACTCTGTATAATAGGTTCTAGTTTCATCCACCTCATTAGAACTGACTCAAAGGCATTCCTTTTTATGGCTGAGTAATGTTCCATCACCTCATGGGAAATAGATGGGGAGACAGTGGAAACAGTGTCAGACTTTATTTTTTGGGGATCCAAAATCACTGCGGATGGTGACTGCAGCCATGAAATTAAAAGACACTTACTCCTTGGAAGGAAAGTTATGACCAACCTAGATAGCATATTAAAAACCAGAGACATTACTTTGCCAACAAAGTAATGGCAAGTCTGGTCTGGTCAAGGCTATGGTTTTTCCAGTGGTCATGTATGGAAAAATTTGATACCTCACTGTAGTTTTGATGTGAGAGTTGGACTATGAAGAAAGGTGAGTGCCGAAAAATTGATGCTTTTGAACTGTGGTGTTGGAGAAGACTCTTGAGAGTCCCTTGGACTGCAAGGAGATCCAACCAGTCCATCCTAAAGGAGATCAGTCCTGGGTGTTCATTGGAAGGACTGATGTTGAAGCTGAAACTCCAATACTTTGGCCACCTCATGCGAAGAGTTGACTCATTTGAAAAGACCCTGAAGCTGGGAGGGATTGGGGGCAGGAGGAGAAGGGGACGACAGAGGAAGAGATGGCTGGATGGCATGACTGACTCGATGGGCATGAGTTTGAGTGAATTCTGGGAGTTGGTGATGGACAGGGAGGCCTGGCGTGCTGCGATTCATGGGGTCGCAAAGAGTCGGGCACGACTGAGCTACTGAACTGAACTGAATGTTCCATTGTATATACGTACTACAGCTTCTTTATCCATTCATCTGTTGATGGGCATCTAGGCTGTTTCCATGTTCTAGCTATTGTAAATAGTGCTGCAATGAACACTGGGATACATGTGTCTTTTTCAATTTTGGTTTCCTCACAGTATATGCCTAGGAGTGCGATTGCTGGGTCATATGTTGGCTTTATTCCTAGTTTTTAAAGGAATCTCCATACCATATTCCATAGTGGATGTACCATTTTACATTCCCACCTACAGTGCAAGAGCGTTCCCTTTTCTCCACACCCTCTCTAGCATTTACTGTTTGTAGCCTTTTTGATGATGGCCATTCTGACCAGTGGGAGGTGATACCTCACTGTAGTTTTGATTGCATTTCTCTAATAATGAGCAATGTTGAGCATCTTTTCTTGTGTTGTTAGCCATCTGTAAGTGTTCTTTGGAGAAATGTCTGTTTAGGTCTTTTCCCCACTTTTTGATTGAGTTGTTTATTTTTCTGGTATTGAGTTTTATGAGCTGCTTGTATATTTTGGAAATTAATCCTTTGTTAGTTGTTTCATTTGCTATTAATTTCTCCCATTCTGAGGGTTGCCTTTTCACCTTGCTTACAGTTTTCTTTGCTGTGCAAAAGCCTTTTAAATTTAATCAGGTCCCACTTGTTTACTTTTGTTTTTATTTCCATTACTCTAGGAGGTGGGTCATAGAAGATCTTGCTTTGATTTATGTCATCGAGTGTTCTGCCTATATTTTCCTCTAAGAGTTTTACAGTTTCTAGTCTTACATTTAGGACTTTAATCCATTTTGAGTTTATCTTTGTGTATGGTGTTAGAAAGTGTTCTAATTTCATTCTTTTACATGTAGCTGTCCAGTTTTCTGAGCACCATTTATTGAAGAGGCTGTCTTTGCCCCATTGTATATTCTGCCTCCTTTGTCAAGATAAAGTACCCATGGGTTTATTTCTGGGCTTTCTATCTTGTTCCGTTGGTCTATGTTTCTCTTTTTGTGCCAGTACCATACTGTCTTGATGACTGTAGCTTTGTAGTATAATCTGAAGTCAGGAAGGTTGATTCCTCCAGCTCCATTCTTCTTTCTCAAGACTGCTTTGGCTATTTGGGGTCTTTTGTGTTTCCATATGAATTGTGAAATTTTATGTTCTAGTTCTGTGAAAAATGTCATTGGTAATTTGATAGGGATCACATTGAATCTGTAGATTGCATTTGATAGTAGAGTCATTTTCACAATGTTGATTCTTCCTATCCAGGAACATGAAATATCTCTCCATCCATTTATGTCATTTTTGGTTTCTTTCATTAGTGTCTTATAATTTTCTGTGTACAGTTCTTTTGCCTCCTTAGGTAAGTTTATTTCTAGATATTTAATTCTTTTTGTTGCAGTGGTGAATGGGATTGATTCCTTAATTTCTCTTTCTGATTTTCATTGTTAGTATATAGAAATGCAAGTGATTTCTATGTGTTGATTTTATATCCTGCAACTTTGCTAAATTCACTGATTAGCTCTAGCAATTTTCTGATACTATCTTTAAGGTTTTCTATGTACAGTATCATGTCATCTGCAAACAGTGAGAGCTTTACTTCTTTGCCAATCTGAATTCCTTTTATTTCTTTTTCTTCTCTGATTGCTGTAGCTAGGGCTTCCAGAACTGTGTTGAATAATAGTGGGGACAGTGGGCACCCTTGTGTTGTTCCTGATCTTAAGAGCAATGCATTCAGTTTTTCACCACTGAAAATAATGTTTGCTGTAGGCTTATCATATGTGGCCCTTACTAAGTTGAGGTAGGTTCCTTCTATGCCCATGTTGTGAAGAGTTTTAATCATAATCCTAAATAATCATAAATGTGTGCTGAATTTTGTCAAAACCTTTTTCTGCATCTATTGAGATTATCATATGGTTTTTATCTTTCAATTTGTTAATATGGTGTATCACATTGATTGATTTGCATATATTGAAGAACCCTTGCATCCCTGGAATAAACCCAGCTTGATCATGGTGTATGAACTTTTTGATGTGTTGCTGAATTCTGTTTGCTAAAATTTTGTTGAGGATTTTTGCATCTATGTTCATCAGTGATATTGACCTGTAGTTTTCTTTTGTTGTGTTGCCTTTGTCTGGTTTTGGTATCAGGGTGATGATGGTAGAATGAGTTTGGAAGTGTTCCTTCCTCTGAAATTTTTTGAAAGAGTTTTAGAAGGATAGGCGTTAGCTCTTCTCTAAATGTTTCATAGAATTCTCCTGTGAAGCCACCTGGTCCTGGGCTTTTGTTTCTTGGAAGATTTTTTACCACAGCTTCAATTTCAGTGCTTGTAATTGGGTTGTTCATAATTTCTATTTCTTCCTGGTTCAGTCTTGGAAGATTGAACTTTTCTAAGAGTCTGTCCATTTCTTCCAGGTTATCCATTTTGTTGCCATATAGTTGTTCATAATAGTCTTTTATAATCCTTTGTATTTCTTCATTGTCTGTTATAATCTCTCCTTTTTCATTTCTAATTTTGTTTATTTGATTCTTCTCTCTATTTTTCTTGAAGAGTCTGGCTAAAGGTTTGTCAATTTTGTTTATATTCTCGAAGAACCAGCTTTTAGTTTTATTAGTCTTTACTATTGTTTCTTTCATTTCTTTTTCATTTATTTCTGCTTGGATCTTTATGATTTCTTTCCTTCTACTAATTTTTTTTTTTGGTTCTTACTTTTCCAGTTGTTTTAGGTGTAAAGTTAAGCTATATATTTGATGTTTTTCTTGTTTCTTGAGGTAGGATTGTATTTCTATAAACTTCCTTCTTAGAACTGCTTTTTGCTGCACCTCATAGGTTTGGAGTTGCATGCTTTCACTGTTACTTGTTTCTGGAAATTTTTTGATTTCCCTTTTGATTTCTTCAGTAACCTGTTGGTTATTTAGACATGTGTTGTTTAGTCTCCATGTGTTTCTTACACTTTTTTTTTTCTTGTAATTGATATCTAGTCTCATAGCATTTTGGTTGGAGATGTTGTTTGATATGATTTCAATTTTCTTAAATTTACTGAGGTTTGATTTGTGACCTAAGATGTGGTCTATCCTGGAGAATGTTCCAAGTGCCCTCGAGAAGAAGGTGTATTCTTCTGTATTTGGATGGAATGTCCGGAAGATATCAATGAGATCCATCTCATCTAACTTATCATTTAAGACTTGTGTTTCCTTATTAACTTTCTTCTTTGATGATCTTTCCATTGGTGTTAGTGGGGTGTTAAATCCTCCTACTATTACTGTGTTACTGTCAATTTCTCCTTTTATGTCTGTTAGTATTTGTCTTATGTATTGAGGTGCTCCTATGTTGGGTGCACAGATATTTACAATTGTTATGTCTTCCTCTTGGATTGATCCCTTGATCATTATGTAGTGTCCTTCCTTGTCTTTTGTAATCTTCTTTAAGGTCTATTTTGTCTGATATGAAGATTGCTACTCCAGCTTTCTTTTGCTTCCCCTTTGCATGGAATACATTATTCCATCCTCTCACTTTCAGTCTATATGTGTCTCGAGGTCTGAAGTGGATTTCTCATAGACAGCATATATATGGGTCTTATTTTTGTATCCATTAAGTCAGTCTGTGTCTTTTGGTTGGAGCATTTAATCCATTTACATTTAAAGTAATTATTGATATATATGTTCTTATTGCCATTTTCTTAATTGGGGTTGATTTTGTAGATATTTTTCCTTCTCTTGTATTTCTTGACTATGTAAGTCCCTTTAACATTTGTTGTAAAGCTGGTTTGGTGGTACTCAATTCTCTTAACTTTTGCCTGTCTGAAAAACTTTATTTTTCCATTAATTCTGAATGAGATCCTTGCCAGGTACAGTAATCTTGGTTGTAGATTTTTCCCTTTCAGTACTTTAATGGTACTTTCCCTCCATTCCCTTCTGGCCTACAGAGTTTCTGCTGAAAGATCAGCTGTTAAAAGTATGGGGTTTCCCTTGTATGTTACTTTTGCCTTGCTGGTTTTAATATTCTTTCTCTGTGTTTAGTCTTTTTTAGTTTGATTAGTATGTGTCTTGGCGTGTTTCTCCTTGGATTTATCTTATATGGAATTCCTTACACCTCTTGGACTTGATTGACGATTTCCTTTTCCATGTAGGGGAAATTTTCTGCTATAATCCCTTCAAAAATTTTCTCATACCCTTTCTTTTTCTCTTCTTCTTTTGGGACCCCTATCATTCAAATGTTGGTGCATTTGATATTGTCCCAGAAATCTCTGAGGCTATCCTCAGTTCTTTTCATTCTTTTTACTTTATTCTGCTCTTCAGAAGTTATTTCCACCATTTTATCTTTCAGCTCACTGATTCATTCTTCTGCTTCAGATATTCTGCTATTGATTCCTTCTAGAGTATTTTCAATTTCAGCAATTGTGTTGTTTGTATGTTTATTCTTTAATTTTTCTAGGTCTTTGTTAATTGATTCTTGCATTTTCTCCATTTTGTTTTCAAGGCTTTTGATCATGTTTACTATCATTATTCTGAATTCTTTCTCAGATAGTCTGCCTATTTCCTCTTCATTTATTTAGACTTCTGTATCTCTAGTTTGTTCCTTCAGTTGTGTAGTATTTCTCTGCCTTTTTGTTGTTGGTGGTGGTTTTTTTTTTTTTTTTTTTTTTTTTTTAACTTATTGTGTTTGAGGTCTCCTTTCCCCAGGCTTCAAGGTTGAATTCTTTCTTCTTTTTGGTTTCTTCCCTCCTAAGTTTGGTCCAGCAGTTTGTGTAAGTTTCATAAAGGGTGAGATTTGTGCTGAGTTCTGTTCATTTGTTTTTTTTGTTTTTCCTCTGATGGGCAAGGCTGAGTGAGGTGGTAATCCTGTCTGCTGATGATTTGGTTTGTATTTTAGTTTTGTTTGTTTACATGAGGTGCCCTGCACAGGGTGCTACTGGTGGTTGGGAGATGCCAGGTCTCGTGTTCAAGTGGGCTCTGACTATGTGATGCTCCCCAGGGTTGGTTCTCTGGCAGTCTGGGGTCTTGGAATCAATGCTCCCACTCCAAAGTCTCAGGGCTTGACCTCTGGCCAGGAACAAAGATTCCACGAGTGGTTTGTTATGGCATTAAGTGAGATTAAAACAAATACCCCAAATCAAGAAACCAAAGATGAACCCCAAGCAAATGTCAGTTACAAAATCAGGCAAATAATAATTAAAATAATGGAATATACACATATACATATATACCCATAAGCAAAGTCAAAACAGTCCAACTAAAATAAAGTTCAGTAGATTGACCTGGCGAACAAAGGAAACAAAAAATTATATTTACCAGAACAAAACTAACTAAAGGGTAAACTGGAAAACAAAACTAAAGCAAGGTGCCAGGTGGGGAATAAAACAATGAAAACAAATCTAACAAATATGTGAGAGGAAAGGAAAGGAAGAAAAGAAAGAACAGAAATGCAAAGTTAAATAGAGGTAGATGAAGAAGATTTATATACATTAAAGTTTAACTGCAAGGGGAAAAGAACAGTAGGAAAGGCAAGCAAAGGAATAAATATAGAAAAAATATGAGGTTTAAAAAATTAAAATTATAAAAAGTAAGAAAAAGGAAGAAGAAAAAAAAATAAAGGAAAACTCCACAGACTGCGGAAGCCCAACATAGAGTCAGAGGTTTATAACAACAGTAAAAAGTGTGACTGAATATACACATATACACATACACCCATAAGCAAAGTCAAAACAGTCCAACAAAAACAAAGTACAATAGATTGACCCGGCAAACAAAGGAAACCAAAAATTATATCTACCAGTTAAGAACAAAACTAACTAAAGCACAAACTGGAAATCAGAACTAAAGCAAAGTGCCAATTGGAGAATAAAGCAATGAAAATAAAACTAACAAATACATTGCAAGGAAAGGAACGAAAATAAAGAAAGAAAGAATAGATATGCAAAGCTAAATAGAGGTAGATAAAGAAGATTTATATACTGTCTAAATTAACTACAAGGGGAAAAGAACAGTAGGAAAAGCAAACAAAGAAATAAATGCAGAAAAAATAATAGGTTTAAAAATTAAAATTAAAAAGAGAGAGAGGAAAAAAAGGAAAACTCACAGAACTGTAAAAGTCCAATGTAGAGGCAGAGATTTATAACAAGAATAAAAAATGTGACTGAGGAAAAAAAAAAGCTCAAATGCTTAATTAGATTTGAAAGTGCCAATAAAATCGACAACCACAACAGAGGGGGAAAAAAAGAAAAAAATCCAAAAGAATCACCAGAACAGGTCAAAACATAAGAATAACAAATGTTTTTCTTGAGTCACTGCTTTCAGAGTCCTTTCCCTCGCTGGGAGTCACAGTCCACCTCACCTACCTAGGATGTCCTCCAACACTGTGCTGATCTCTGGAACAGTTGTGGGGGCAGCTGAGATTCTAATCTGGTCCTACTCCTCTATGTTCTTGCCACCAATGTCCACAGTGATCAGAATTAGTGCATTTTCCCTTGTGGGATCTCTCAATGTCCTTTTATATATTCCACAGATACAGAGTCTGCCTAGCTGATCATGTGGATTTAATTTGCAGCTTATACAGCTGGGGGGAAGGTTTTGAGTCTTCTTCCTTAGCCACATTGCCCTTGGGTTTCAATTGTGGTTTTATTTCCACCTCTGCATGTGGGTCATCCACTGGGGATTGCCTTGAGTCTGCCCTGAAGGACTTGGGTTTGCCCCTGAGAGGGCCAGGAGTGGAGGTGGTGCAGCTGCTCGGGTTGCAGGGGTTCTGGCAGCGCCAGGTACTCAGGGGGGTTGGCGGCTAGGGCAGCAGGAAATACAGTGCTCTGGAAGGGTGTGGCAACCAGTACTGGCCAATACGCTCCAGTATTCTTGCCTGGAGAACCCCCCTGACAGAGAAGCCTGGCAGGCCCCAGTCTACAGGGTCACGAAGAGTTGGACACAACCGAAGCGACCCTGCGTGCATAGACTTAAGATTTTTTTTTGCCTGTGGCAGCTCTGCCCCCGTGAGACTTGAGTGCACAGCTGCTTGGCTTGCGGGGACCCTGGTGGTGCAAAGTGTGCAGGGACACACCTCTACCCCAGGAGTTATGGCCTTATCAGAGTCGTTGTTCCAGCCTCTTGTAGCTGGTGATCAGAAGGCCTCTTTGGCCACTCTTTCTCCCTAGCTCCGCCCACGCAGGCACTTAGAGAGCTCCCTTGCCTGGGGTCCTTCTCTGTTGTTCGTGTGTCAGGCACATGGAGGGTCCCCCCCACTCCCCCCCCCCCCCCAGCTGGGGTCCTATTCTATAGATCAGCGCATCAGTCACTTGAAGGGGCACCCTGGGTGGGCTCCTGGTCCAGTGCATCAGGCGTTTGATGGGTCAGCCTCTCTATTGTTCAGCTGCTGATGCTGGTGTGTGGGGAGAGGCTATGGTGATGGTTCCACGCCCTCAGCAGTATCACCTTGCTTCCATGGCTGCCCAACTTTCCTCCACAGGCATTTCCCACCACAGTCTCCTCCCTCACATCCCCTCAATCCGTCTCTCTACAGTCAACAGCAGCCCTCACCCTGGGGTTGCTCCACAATCCCTAAACTCCAGCTTCCAGCCGCTGCACCTTCCAGGGGGCCTGTCTGGGGTGTGTGTGGCTGTGGCGAGGACCGTCTGATTCTCATTCCATTTAGGCTGCCGCAAGTCAGCTGCTTCACTCTCAGCCTTAAATGTTTCTTCTCTGAGTCAGGCAGTTGTCCCAACGTGGGGGTCGGACCCCTGCTTCAGTTCCCCCACCCACTGAGGGCAGATCCAGTCCTACTAACACTTTTGTTTTCCCCCCTACATCCTTTGTCCTACTGAGTTTTGTGTGGTTCTGTATATTCTTTTCTCCTGGTCAGGTACTCCTGTCCGTTCTCAGCTGGCGTTCTGCCTGTACTTCCGTGTCTGAAGGTGTATTCCTGGTGTATCCTTGGAGAGATTCCTTGGTGTACTCCTTGTCCACCACCTCCTCCTCCATCTTCCTCCTTTCTCTTTATATCTATTATCTTATTTCCACACATTGCATCTCTTCGCTTTTGTATGTTTCTCTCTTTCCTTCCATGTGAATATGTGTGTGTGTTTATGTGTTTGTGAGCCTGGTGTCTGGGTTTTGTAAAAGTTGCCTGATATTTCTGTCTCTATTTCTCAACAAACCAGTTAATTTCTCTTTCTCTCTCTGATGACATTAGTGGTGAAGAATCTGCCTGCCAATGAGGAAGGGGCAAGAGATGTGGGTTTGATCCTTGGGTCGGGAAGATCCTCTGGAGGAGGAAATGGCAACCCACTCCAGTAGTCTTGCCTGGAGAACCCCATGGACAGAGGAGCCTGGCGGGCTGCAGTCCATGGGGTCACAAAGAGTCATACATGACTAAAGCGACTTAGCAAGCATGCACACTCTTTCTCTGACTTGCTCACTCCTCCCACCCCATATTGGCTGCTGACACCAACATGGGGGTCTGGGACTCAGATTTCAGGGCCTCATGTTCTGAGGAAGGAGGCCCTCAGCTGATTCTCAGGGAAGGAACAGGTTGAAAATCTCAGGGGGCTCCTTAGTCACCTTGTCCCGATGTGGTGGGAGATGCATTGGACTCAGAGCCAGAGTGTCAAAGCCCAAGTCCTGCTTCTTCTCCTTCCTGTGTGACCTTGGGCAAGTTGCTCAGCCTCTCTGACCCTAGGTTTCCTCATTAGTAAAAGGAGGCTGTTGTAGAATTGGAGGACAGTGCGTGGTGGTGTGTGGGGGAGTGCACAACAAATAGAGGAGGAGTCAGGTGTCCAAGGCAGCCCCAGCGTGGCCTCAGAACAACAGGGAAATGGTAGATGGAGGAGCTATGGTGCTCGTGAAGGAGCCTCGGAGGCTTCCTGGAGGTGGTGTCGAGACAGGCTGGGGGGCTGTGGGGAGAGGGCAGCAGGAGGTTGATGCCTTGTCCCCCGGCCTGGCTCAGGTCTCTCCTTCCCCTACCCCAGCACTCCCAGTCTCCTCCCAGGGAAGGCCATTCCTGGGGGCTCCATGGGGGTGGGGAGAGCCAGGGACCAGGCCTCAAGGTTGGCAGAGGGACCAGACCCTTGAATCCAACCTGTCATCAGGAGCTGGGAGGCAGAGCTGGGGTAACCCTCCGACCCTACTCAGCACATGGGGCTGGGACAGACGGCACCACCTTTCAGACAGACACGTTCACTGCTTCCCACGTATCTTTCGAACCCTGGTATGTGCTGGGCTGGTGACACAGCAGGGGCACATGGTCTGGAGAGGAGATGGAGGTGATGCCACCTGCAGGACATGTGGGTGAGCATACACCATGATGGAGGAGCCCAGGGGGTGAGGAACACACAGAGCCCTGTGTCTGACTCCATGTGGAGGTCCAGGCGGGCTTTCCCGAGGAGGTGACCTTAGGTCTGAGAATGTGGAGGAGGAGGAGGAGGAGCTGAGTCCTGCTCAGCTGGGGAAGAGGATTCTATTCTGGCTATTTATTGCTACACAACCAACTACCACAACACTTGGTGGTTTAAAACAACTATTTTATTTTGAGGGTCAGGGATTGGGGAAAGGCTCAGCTGGACCACCTGAGGTTGGCTAGGGGAAATGCTGGCTGCGAGGAGCCCTCCTGAGATGGCCGCTTCACTCCTTCATTTCAAGTTGGGCCTCCTGGAGCTCTGGGCTTGTCGTCTCTGACGATGGGGTGTCTCCGCCTCCAGATCCTCTCCATCTGCCTTGGGTTTCCCCATAGCGTGGCGGCATCCTGAGAGGTGGAACTCTCACATGGAGACTCGGGCCAGCGAGAAATCACAGCAGGAGCTTCTAGACCCCTTAAAGGTGAGGCTCAGGGCTGGTTTCACATCACCTCTGCCAAACATAATTGGTCAGAGCAAGGACAGGCCAGCTCACATTGGAGGGGAGGGGACATACTGCAGAGAATATAGTGTGTGTGTGTGTGTGTGTGTGTGTGTAAGCTGAACACTTAAATAGACTGTGATACATGCTATACATGAGGAAAGACCAGGGAACTGTTCTGGAAGTCGGGAGGGGGAAGCAGGCCAACTCTTACCCAGGGTTTAGGAGTCAAGTAAGAAATCAGAGCAGACTCAAGCTGGGTCCTGATGTTTGGATGGGATGTGGGGATGGGCACAAGGGTGTGCTCAGCCCAGGGAAGCGTCTGAGCAAAGGGCTGGCAGTGGGGCCCTTTGGTCAGGGAGCCTGAGGATGAGCTTGATTGGCCTGGTGCAGTTAGCCTCCAGAAGGGATGTGGTGGGAATCACAACTGCAATGCAAGTAGTAGACGATGGGCCACGAGGCAGAGCCTCAAGAGCTGCGTTGCAACCCTGCAGTGGGGACCCCTGAAGGATTTGAAGGAGAGGAAGGTCAGCGGGGTGCTAGATGGAAGAGGAGAGGTGGGGTCCTGGGAGGAGACCATCTCATTAGGCAGGGATGGAGGAGATATGGAGCCTGAACCAGGGTGAATGGTGAACGTGGAGGAGGGGCAGAGAATAATAATGCTCCAGCTGCCATTGCTTGAGAATTTCTATCACTCAGGCACTCGATACTACGTTTTCATATTTGATTCTTACAACCACTCCATGAGGTAGGTACTGTTGTTAACTGCAATTTGCGAGCATATTACTGAGGTTCAGAGAGGTAAAGAAACTTGTCCAAGATCACGCAGAAAGTACCACCACTGAGATTCTCGAGGCTGGGTCTGCTCCTTTCCATTGCCTGTGCTTCTGTTCTCTGTGCTCTTAGGGGGTGACCTTGCTCAATTTGCATATAATGGGTGGTGATGGGAGGACAAGAGAGAAAAAGGCAGACTTGGAGATGATAACATGGTTTTCTACTCTGATTCCCAGACACTTTGCAAGACCTGAAGACCCAGGTGTAGTGACCTCAAGTGGGCAGTTTCTTTGAGTGGGGCTGCTGGGAAGTGTCTGGGAAGTGGACTTTGGATGGCTGGATTTAAGAGACATGTGAGCTATGGGGGAGGGGGAGGGAGAGGGTCCTGAATACAGGTGTGAAATGGAGGTGAGGCACTGGAAGGGGTGGGAGGGACTCAGGACTAGCAGGAATCAGAGAGGGTGAGCAGCTTGACGAAGGTCACACAGTGGATGAGGAACAGAGCCAAGTCTGATCCTGAGTCTCCAGACTCCAGAGAAGGACTCCAGACTGCACCCTGTGCCATTTAAAGCTGTTAAAAGCACAAGCTCTGGAGTCTGCCAGGGCCATGGTCAAACCCCACCTTCATCACTGAGCCATTGGACCAGTTATTCCTCCTCTCCGAGTCTCAGTTTCCCATCTGTAAAATGGAGGGAATACTACCTTTTTCATAGGAATAGAGTGAAAATTCAGTTCAGTTCAGTTGCTGAGTCGTGTCCGACTCTTTGTGACCCCATGGACTGTAGGATGCCAGTCTTGCCTATCCTTCACCATCTCCCAGAATTTGCTCAATAGTGAAAATTAAATGAGATAATATAAAGCAAACAGCTCCTGGCACATTATCAACATTTAATGATGTTTGTCTGCCCTTACTATTTGTGTCCATTGTTGCACTGTCATTATCATCATAGCACTGGGGTTAAATATGTAGGCTCATGTAAATTATTTGAATCTTAACACTGTCAGTCACCAATTGCATGGCAGTGGGCAAGTTATTTAATCTCTCTATGCTTCAGTGTTCTCAGCTACAAAATGGGGATGATATTGATGCAAGCTTTTTAGAGTTACTGGAAAAAGTAAATGCATTAATATATGCAAAGTACTTAATGCCTAGCACACAGCATTACCATATAACTGCCTGATCTAACCATCTTCCCTGTTATCTTCACCACGAGAATAACCACCATTACCTCACCACCACCGCCATCCTCAGCACCATCATCTTCACCACCACCATCACCATCCTCACCACCGTCATCCGGGCTTGAATCAGTGAAGGGCAGATTCTCTTTGTTCCCGGTCATGCTTACTGGCCCCTCCTCTGACTATTTCCAAAAGTGCCTCCCCTCCCTGTCCCCCTGCCCACCCCCGCACCCACAGTGCCCCCAGCCTGACCCTCGATGAGCCTTGTTAGTCTGTAAGGAGCGGAGAGAGAAAACGTGGTGTTCTAGACACCTGCTATACGGGGGAGGATTATGACGGGGGAGGATTATGAAGCTCTGAGGCTGGTTCCCTCGGGGAGGGGATGGAGCCAGGGGGCAGGGGTCTTTCAGGTCACCCATCTAGTCAGTGTCGAGAGGATGAGAACTAGCGTGTGTGAGCTCCCGCTGTGTGCTAGATGCCTCATGTAAATTATTATCTTTATTCTTTACAACCTCCCTTAGTGTGGCTCTTATGTTCCCATTTCACAGTTGAGAAAACTGAGGCTCAGAGAGGTCAAAGACTTGCTTTAGGCCGTAGCAAGCCAGCAGCAGAGCTGGGATCTGAGCACAGCCTTGTCTGACTTAAAGAGCCTGACACCATCCCTGGCATGCAGGAGATGCTCAATGGGTATCTGAGCTCACTCCCCACAATACCCTTCCTAATCCAGGGGCTCTGTTAGGGCACTGACATGGTTCCGTGTCTAGTGTCAGAGACACGGAGTGTTGCCTCTTTTAGAAAATTACCCTTTGAAGCCAAGGATTTGCTTGTTTCTCTAAGGACACCCGGAAGAAACCCAGTGGGGCTGAGACCCAGCAAGGTCAGGGATGCAGGTCTTGAGGACCCTGGCCTTCCTTCCGGACCCCCATTCACACCTTCGGAATCTGAAGCCCTTCTCTTGATTTCTCTGGATTTCAGTTTCCCTCCTCACACAATTACAGGGGCTTGGACCAGATGGTTTAATAATATCTTAACAGCTGGTACTCACGGAGCATTTGCTGTAGGCTTGCCCAGCACTGAGCTCTCTCCATGTGTTATTATCTTATTTTCTTCTACCAAGGTGTGATTTATCATCCCATTAAAAAATAAGCTTTTTATTATGAAAAATTTCAGACAAAATTTTGAACTGTGGTGTTGGAGAAGACTCTTGAGAGTCCCTTGGATTACAAGGAGATCAAACCAGTCAATCCTAAAGGAAATTAATCCTGAATACTCATTGGAAGGACTGATGCTGAAGCTGAAGCTCCAATACTTTGGCCACCAAAGTGTGAAGAACTGACTCATTGGAAAAGACCCTGATGCTGGGAAAGGTTGAAGGCAGGAGGAGAAGGGGACAGCAGAGGATGAGATGGTTGAATGGCATCACTGACTCAGTGAGTTTGAGTCACTTGCTCCTGGAGTTTGAGCAAGCTCCGGGAGATGATGAAGGACAGGGAAGCCTGGTGTACTACAGTCCATGGGGTCACAAAGAGTCAGACAAGACTCAGCATCTGAAGAACAATGCAGCCCTCATGTTGTATGATTTTTTTTTCAGTTGACACCAGATAGGCGTCCTCAACATCTAGTGCTGACTGCAGAGCAGCCTCCCTCCTCTGTTCCTCCTCCATTCCTCCTCCATCCCCATCTTGTAGGGATGCTAACTGTACCCATTTTCTGTCCTGCCCACCTGCTCAGCTCAATAGGTAAAACAGCGGAAGACAGTGTCCCGGGCAGACCTGTCCTAGAAAGTGAATCTGTAGGCAGGGCCAGATGGTGAGTCCCCTCCTGCTGAATCATGGGGTCTCCTGGAGGGGAAGCAGACAGTTCTGTCCCCTCAGGCCTCATTGTCACAGCCGGGATTGTCACCTCCTGTTTGTTCATCACTGCTACTACTGGCAGGGAGGGTGGGTGGTGGAGAGATGGACTCTTGGGGGGTGCCTGGCGGGGTTCTAATTGGGTTCCACTGTTTGCCACCTGTGGGGCCTTGGGCCTCACCTCTGATCTGCTCATCTCTAAAGTGAGGGCATCAACGGTTGCCTGGTTGGGCTGTTGGGAGGGTTCAGGGGGATAATATCTGTGTAAAGCATTTTGCTCTCTACCTGGCACAGGTAGTGAACTGGCTGTCAGCTTATAGGATTACGAATGAGCCAACCCACCAAATGCTTTCTGGTCTGGCCTGGCTCCAGGCCCCTCATGCAGACTATGGGGCAGGTACCCCTTTGCAGCAATGCCTGGGGCCAGTTCATGGGGAAAGGGGGGCAACTACATTCACTGGGCCTTCCTTGGTGTCAGGCACTGGAGTGGAGGAGGGGCTCTCACATCTCATCCCCACCGTAGCCCTGGGAAATGGGCATCACCATCTTCCTTTTAAACTTCCCAGGTGGCATGGTGGTAAAGAATCCACCTGCCAATGCAGGAGACACAAGAGAAATGGGTTCGATCCCTGGGTCTGGAAGATCCTCTGGAGAAGGAAATGGCAACCCATGTCCTTTCCACAGTGTGGAGGGGAGTGAATGCCAGAGCCTGGCTCCCAGATTTGTCCTCCCGGGGTTCTCTCCACTGATGACATTCTCAGGGCTGCCAGGGAATCACATGTGATGTTGATGGGACTTTGACTCTGCTGAATGCCTGTCCTGTGGGTAACCAGCCTCTCAGAACCAGCCTATGAGGGGATACTATTATCAGCCCATTTTACAGACGAGGACATTGAGGCTCAAGAGGTTATGTGGCCTGCCCAGGACATGCCTGCTCAGGGTCAGAGACAGATTTGAACTGGAGCATCTGACTCCAGAGCCTGTCTACCTCTCTAGGTCTCTAGACAGCACCCCTCTCAACAACCCCCATCCAGCATTCCCACCCCCTCAACTTCCAGTTCCCTAGAGACCACAGGCAGTAGAGGATCGGCCACTGAGTCCCTGAGACAGAACTCTACCCTGGGTCTCTCTGACCCTGGCAGAGACCATAACCTCAGTGACCCCAGCCCCCAGAGATCAAGCCTTGGGCAGGGCTGGCCAGGGCCTGAGCTTGAGCCTGAGCCCAGGGCAGAGCCAAGGCTGGCTCTTGTCTGGCCACCAGGACTTTACCTGGCCTGGGCTGTCCTGTCACTCCCATCCTGACCTCCTTTTACTGCCCCAGTGGGGACCAGACCCAGGCTGAGAGCTGGGACCGGGGACCTGGGTGAGCCTGGACAAATCACGGCGCCTCCATGCAGGACCAATAATCCCCTCCCCACGGGAGTGCGGGACGTGAATGAATGTGCTTCACTGAACACCTTGGCAGGTGGGTGAATGATTCCGTCCTGCCAGACTGTACTGAGGGCCAGATTCCCTGCAGCTCATGGGGAGCCCGGCCAGGCCTGGCACTTGTGCTGGGGGCACGAAGTAGGTCACCGTGTCCTCTTGCTTTGACCTGGGCTCCCCCTGGGCCTGGACTAGGGAGACCCTCGGGGTCTTTTCTCTACTTTCCTCCTGGCTTCTGTGTCCTGAACACCAAGGTGAGGGGGATTCTGGCCCCCTGGACCATCCAGGATGTGGGGGTCATGGAGATAGGGAACAGGGGATGCAGGGTGCTGTGGGCAGCATGACTTTGGGGCGCTGCAGAGTCTGGCTCTGCCCACCCCTCCTCCTCTCCCTCATCACCGCCCCATCCTGAAGCCCAGCCTTCTCCCCGTTGTTTTCCATCCCCCAGGGTGCTGCAAAGTCTCTCTGGGTTTTGGAAATTCCTGCTCCCTCTGCTTGAAACTTTCTCCCTTCACCTCCCCCTTCTTCCTCAAAGGCCCCTTCTCAGGGCTCCGGGCTTCACAGCTATTTGCCTCCCCTCACCGCATCACAGCACTTGGAAATCACGTGTCACTTCTGGTCCACCCACCTGCCTCACCGGCTGCGCTGGGGGAGAGACTGTGTGACCATGTCACAGCCGCCTCGCCAGGAGCCAGCCCAGGGCCTGGCACCCAGTGAGATGAATGAATGAATGAGTGAATGGGTGAAAGCAGCCGCCACGGCCGTCTTCCAGTAAGTGTTTCATGAATGAAGGAGTGACTGTGATCACTCCTTCAAATGTTTAGAGCGCTGCCATGGGAAAAGCGGATGCAGGCTGGGTGGCCCCGAGAGCTGTGTCTGGGAGAGAACAGTCAGGCCACAGGGCCCGCCTTCAGGTTAGTCTAAGGAAAGGCTTTCTAACTTCGGGGCTGCCTCCCGGTTGTGGGTGACTTGGGGGAGTGAGTGTCCCGTCACAGGAGGTGTGTAAGTGAGGCCTGGTGACAGTGCTCTGAGAGGTATTTCAATACTGGACTTGGCAACCTGAGCCCTGGGGTCAGCAGGGGTCGCAGCCCACTTCCTGGGTTGATGCAGGATTCCTGTGGGGGACGCCTGTGTTCCTTGACCTTCTGGCGGGGAGGATTTATGGGACCAGCTCCCTGGTGGCTGTAGAGAGTTGAAGAGGGTGCACAGGGCCAGTGGCCTGGGAACACTAAACACTTGGCTCCCAAGGTTAAGGCCAGGGAGGGGCTGGGATGAGGCTTGTCACCTCGGTGGGAGGGGAACAGGATGGTGGGAGTACAGAGGGGTCTGAGAGAAGGAGAAGGCCTGGATCGAGGGACCCAGCCTGTTCTGGGTTAGAGAAATCCTAGAGGTGGGTCCTGACCACTTTGGCCACTGCCCTTGGGCTCATCATCATCACTCTCTGAAACTGAGCTTCCCTGTCTGTCAAAGCAGAGTTGGACTCAGTACTCCCCAGAAGCTAGGAATACAAGCTGTTGCTGTGTGTCCTTGGGGAAGTAGCTTAACCTTTCTGAGCCTTTGCTTCTTTGTCCAGAAAGATGAGATAATGACAATTGCCCTCCCCCAACCTCAGGGACACTCTGGGGCCCAAGTCAAATCTGTGAATGGGATGTCCTTCATTCATTCTGTCAGTCTTCCTTGTGCATTTCCTAGGTGCTTTGAAAAGTCTGAACTGTCATCCACATTCCAGCTACTGTGTATGTTTATGTATGTTGAAGTGACTCCACCTTGCCTCCCTGTGGAATGGGTCCATGACCCCCATTCCGTCCTGTAGCCGAGGCTTCTCCCCTTCTTCCTCCCCTTGCAGAATTAGGATGGGGACTCCTGCTCTGGGAACAGACATGGCCTCCCGGGAGCAGTGTTCAGGGTGCACAGGCCCAAATTCTCATTAAATCCTTCACTCCAGCCTCTGTATTTCAAGAGGCCTCAGGAAAACTGTATTTCATGAATGAAACATCAAAAATTTAAGAAATAAACAACTGAAAGCCGTCCTGGTTTTCTGGACGAGGTGATGGAGGCATCAGATGGATCCTGATTCCTGTGAGTCGTTCCCTGGGGACGTGCAGCCCAGGTTCCATCCAATAGATCTTCCCCTGAGTGAGGAGTGTGGGAAAAGTCATGTTCACTGAACACCTACTGTGCATGGTTCACTGGACCCCAGGGGCGGTGCTCTCAACACCACTACTTATAGAAGGGGGGCTGAACGGAGCTGGGGGGTGGGATTGGGGTGGTGTTGGAGTGAAGATGGGGTTGGAAGGGGGTCAGGGAGGAGGGGGGTGCTAGACCAAGATGGGGTCACAGTTAATTATCCTTCTTCATCTTTCTCATTCTGTGTCTCTCTCTGTGTTTCTCTTTCTTTTCTGTCACTCTCTTTTCCGTCTTTCTGTCTCTTGTCTCATGCACATACATGAGTACATACACACGCACACACACTCCCGTATGCACCATCTTCCCTGCTGTCTTCTGGCCTCTCTCCTGGCTCCTGCTCGCTGCTTGGGCGCCTGGCCCTTCTCTGGGCAGCGGCTCAGTGGCTGGCAGGGCTCCAAGTGTCTGTCTGGCTCTGGTCCAGGCACAGAAGCAAAGTAGGAACCCCTGAGTGTGGGAAGAAGGTGGCAGAGAGCCAGGACCCAGGAGGGGGAGGTCCTCTCCTGAACCTAGAGGGAAAGTTTGGCTTTCAAAGCTTAGGCATGGGGGAATGTTTTATTTCTAAATGTTTTCTTGTTCTTTTTCACTGGCTGGTACCTCCTCCCTTCCCGGGTCATGAAAAGACATTCCATCAAGAGCAAAGAGGTGATGGAAGCGCGGGTCAACCCTCACCCTCACCGGCTGTGATCGCATTTCAGCCTCACGTGATCTGCGAGGTCGGGTCGTTGTTTCCATTTGCAGCCCAAGATTGGAGGCTCAGAAGTGAGACGTGAATTGTCTGAGGCCACAAGTTCATCTGCTAGAAAATGACTGAGACTCGCCTGACCACAGGCCCTCCTCTTCCCCTTTTGTCCCATGGAAGCTCTTATGTTTTTTGATTTTTTAAGACAGTAATAATCTTCAAAGCAGGCTGGGAAGGTCTGGGCTCCCTGACCAGGCATAGGGAGGGAGGCCGGTCCAACTTCCTGGAGGCGGTGGTGACCAGGGCCAGGCCTCATGGCCTTCCTGAGGACGGGAGGCCAGAGTTGACATTTGACTTCCCTGGGCTCGGCCAGAACTGCCTCTGGCCTCCTTACAGGTGACCAAACTCGGGAACTTTCTCTTACCCAGAAAGCCCTCGTCACTCCCTTCATTAAGAGCAGGAAATCTCTGAGTCTCCCAGTGACTTGCCTTCTCAGGGCTCATGGACTCTTCAAGCTGCTCCTGGTCTAGCCCCACTGAATGCAGAACCTGCTTCCCCAACCTTGGGTGAGTCCAGTAGCCACCAGACTCCCCAGTGCCGGGTACTTGCCGCTCCCCACGCCGCAGGAGGGGGGCTCCAGAGGCCGGACTGAGTGTGGTCCACTCTCCATAGGGCTGCCCTGGGAGGCTCTGGGGACCATGGGGAAGGGGCTGATGGGGGCCAATCCTCATCCTTCTGCGGAATCCACGTCCCTACTCCCCAGCTTCCCCTGAGCCTCCCTCTGGGGTCTTATTGGGTAAATCCACAAACAGTCCAGGAAATTGGGGCCAGTAAGGGCTGTCCCATGGGTCACCGTGAGGATTCAAGAGTCTGAGTCTCTGGTCCAGTTTTGGTCAGCCATTACCAGCCCCCGTGATCTTGGACAAGTCACCTAGCTTCTTTCTGCCTCAGTTTCCTCATCTGTAAAATGGAAGTAAAAGTTTCTTTCTCACAGGCTTGTTGTGAGCAGTAAGTAAATTCCTGCATGTGAATTATTTAAAGCAGTGCCCACTACTTAGGTGGTAAATGTTCACTAGTCAATCGAGTAGTTGTTATTATTATTTGGAAGTTTTTTTTTAAACTTTGATTTTAAAAAAACTTGCAAAATACACATAATGTAAAGTTTAGCATCTTAGCCATTTTCTTAAATGCAATTTTATTTATTTTTGGCTGTGCTGGGTCTTCCTTACTGCATGGGCTTTTCTCTAGTTACGGCGAGTGGGGGCTGCTCTCTAGTTGCGGTGCCTGGGCTTCTCCTGGCGGTGGCATCTCTCCTTGCTGAGCACGGGCTCTGGCGTGCTGGCTCGATAGTGGTGGCAAATGGGCTTAGTTGCTCTGAGCATGTGGGATCTTCCCAGACCAGGGATGGAACCTATATCTGCTGCG
Organism: Muntiacus reevesi; assembly: GCF_963930625.1. Classification (NCBI taxonomy): domain Eukaryota; kingdom Metazoa; phylum Chordata; class Mammalia; order Artiodactyla; family Cervidae; genus Muntiacus; species Muntiacus reevesi. The sequence continues at coordinate 113,573,956 of NC_089251.1, forward strand.
TTGGCAGGCGGACTCTTTACCATGGAGCCACCAGGGAAGCCTGGTCTTAACCATTTTTCAGGGTATAGTTCAGTGGTACTGAATGCATTCTTAGCGTTGTGCAGCCCTCACTACCACCTGTTGCCATAATTCTACTTTGTAAAACTGAAACTCCATCCCCATTGAATAACATCTCCCCTTTCCTCAGTTCCCCCAGGCTTATCTCTGGCTTGCCTCTCTTAGCATAGGTTCATCTGTGTCATAGGATGTGTCAGATCTTCCTTTTTTAAGACCTTTCTGGGCCCTATCCATCACAGGGATAGACAACATTTTGCTCATCCGCTCATTTGCCGATGGCCGGTTGGGCTGCGTTTTAGCTGTTGTGAGTAATGCTGCCCGTGGGTGTGCAGAGAGCTCTTCCCGACCCTGCTTCCAATTCTTCTGCAGCACCGCCGCTTTTTGAAGCACAGGTTGTGGGCTGACAGATACCGGAAGGAGCAGCTAGAGCTTCTGGTTTTCAGCTCTAACACGTCTAAGTTTAGGGCTCAGAGCAGGAGAGGACACTGTCATCTAGAGGGAGGGATTCAGTTCTCTGCATCCTGGCTGGGCTGCGCTGAAGGCTTCCCACCGCATCTGGGGAGCAGGGGGATGAGGACGGTGCCAGATGGGGTCCCCAAGGCAAGAGCGGGGAGGCGGAGGGGCATAAAGAGGAGGGGGTGGGTAGCTGGGCAGGGAGACCTCATCCAGTCCTCAAACCTTCTTCCCATTGAGTGAGCCACCCTGCAGCGGATCTCAGCACCTGGACCACTAGGAAGAACACTGGGGTACAGCCCATCCCCAGCTTGTCCCTCGTTTTACAGATGAGACATCCGATGCAAGTGCTTTTTCCCATGCCACAAGCAATGAACTCAGTTCTGACACTATCTCCCCGGAAACAGTGTCAGGTCCCACAGATGAAGGGCTCATTCCTACGACTCCCTGCCCACCTCACTTCGGATGCCAATGGCAAGTCCAGGTTGCCCTCTGTGCTTCTGACCAACCGCCTAGCGATGGGAGGGTCCCAAGACCCCCTCCTCAGATTTGATTAGTTTGCTAGAGTGGCTCACAGGACCCAGAGAAACATTTTACTCACTAGATCATCGGTTTATTTCGAGGGCTTCCTAGGTGGTGCAGCTGATAAAGAATCTGCCTGCCAGTGCAGGAGACACAAGAGACGCGGCTTTGATCCCTGGGTCGGGAAGATAATCTGGAGTAGGAAATGGCAACCCACTCCAATATTCTTGCCTGGAAAATTCCATGGACAGAGGAGCCTGGGAGGCTACAGTCCATGGGGTCACCAAGAGTTGGACACGACTGAGCACACAAGCTTAATGATTATTGGTTAATTATAAAAAGATATAACTCGGAAATGGCCACATGGAAGAGATGCACAGGGCAAGGCATGTGGGAAGAAGCTTCATTATACAGGAACGGTGGATTAAATCACTCATCATTGGTGATTGAACTGGAAGTCTAGCCTCTCTCTGCTCCCTGGAGGTTGGTGGGGGTTGGGGGAGGGGAGGGACCGAAAGTTCTAACCCTCTAATTACCTGGCTGGTTCCCCTGGCAACCAGTCCCCATCCTGAGGTTTGACCTAGGTGCTTTCCAAAAAAGTCATCTCATTCATACAACATGACACCTTTATTGCTCTCAATGCTTAGAAAATTCCTAGTTTTAGGAGCTATGTGTCAGAAACAGTGAAGACCCAAGATTTATATGTATCTTATATATAAAATTTCTTATATTTCTTATATATATCACAATATCTCAGACACCAAAGAGGAAGACTCTAGTCCAAGGTGACACAGCAAATCATCTTATACAGGCTGGGCTGAAGCCTATGAAAGGGAAATAATAGTGGGGTAGGGGCGGCTTCCCTTGAGGCTCAGCTGGTAAAGAAACTGCTTGCAATGCGGGAGACCTGGGTTCGGTCCCTAGGTTGGGAAGATCCCCTGGAGAAGGGAAAGGCTACCCACTCCAGATGTCTGGCCTGGAGAATTCCATGGACTGTGTAGTCCACGGGGTCGCAAAGAGTCAGGCATAACTGAGTTACTTTTACTTCCACTTGCACGGCTAAGAGAGCTCTCTGAATTGTAGCTGAGGAACGGTGACTTATGCTCATCCCAGCTGGGAGGGAATCCGACCTTTTGACCACGTATCGCCTTTAGGAAAGCGTCTAGAGCATCTGCCAGAAACTCAAGATGACTATGGGACCCTTACCCTAAAATATCTCCTGACAGCCATCACCTCAGGACAAATATTTCTTTCCTTGTGTCAGAGTACAGCCTTGTGGCCTTTTTCTTAATAAGCCCTTGACTCTTTCTCTCCTCAAGAACACTCTGTTTTAACTCAATCTCTTTTTCCCAAACTGTAGTTCTTAAGACCCTAAATAAGCTCTGCTCTTATTTGCAGCCTTCTGCATTTTTTTAGTTGCCAGACTCAGGGTTTTTGTATTTTTTTTGGTAAATTTTTATTGGAGAATAATTGCTTTACAGTCTTTTTCTGGTTTCTGCCATACATCAACACGAGTCAGTCACAGGTATACATATGTCCCCTCCCTCGTGAGCCCCCCTCCCATCTCCCATTCCATCCCACTCCTCTAGGTTGTCACAGAGCTCAAGTAGGTGGAGCAAATCCCCGCTGACTTATCTATTTTACATTTGGCAGTGTATATGCTTCCATGCTGCTCTCTCAATTTGCCCCACCCTCTCCCTCCCACACTGTCTCCACCATCTGGTCTCTTTGTCCGCATCTCCATTACTGTCCTGCAAATAGGTTCAGAGGATGTGGAGAAAAGGGAACCCTCTTGCACTGTTGGTGGGAATGTAAACTGATACAACCGCTGTGGAGAACAGTGTGGAGATTCCTTAAAAAACTAGGAATAGAGCTACCATGTGTGTGCGCGTGCCAAGTCGCTTCAGTCACGTCTGACTCTGCGACCCCATGGACTGTAGCCCGCCAGCTCCTCTGTCCAAGGGGATTCTCCAGGTAAGAATACTGGACTGGGTTGTCATGCCCTCTTCCAGGGGATCTTCCCAACCCAGGGATCAAACCCAGGTCTCCTGCACTATAGGCAGATTCTTTACCATCTGAGCCAGCAGGGAAGCCCGGGAATAACTAGCCTATCACTTCTCCAGGGGATCTTCCTGACCCAGGAATTGAACCAGGATGAGCTTCCCTGGTGGCTCAGATAGTAAAGTGTCTGCCTGCAACGCGGGAGACCTGGGTTCGGTCCCTGGGTCAGGAAGATCCCCTGGAGAAGGAAATGGCACCCCACTCCAGTACTCTTGCCTGGAAAATTCCATGGACGGAGGAGCCTGGTGGGCACAGTCCATGGGGTCACAAAGAGTCGGATACGACTGAGCGACTTCACTCACATCCTGCATTGCAGGCAGGTTCTTTACCAGCTGAGCTCCCAGGGAAGTCCCAGAACTACCATATTACCCAACAATCCCACTACTGGGCATATACCCCGAGAGAATCATAATTGAAAGAGGCTTAGGTTTCTGACTTGCTGTCCAGTACTCCTTCTGTTCAGAGAGTCAGGGAAAAGGGAAGCTGGGTGGGGCCAGACTGACCCCAGGGCTACTCAGAGGTGTGTCGGGGGAGCTTCCTTCTGATCTGGCCTTGTCTGCTCATTCTCACTTCACTGGGTGGGTGGGTCACCCCTGAGTGACACTTCCCAAATCCCCTCCTCAGGCTCCAGGAGGCCCAGAGAGGGCCTGGCCAGCCTCAAGCGGCACAGCACAGGGGCAGTAGGGGTGGGGGGGGAGTGGGGGCTTATCTGTCAGCCGATCTTTCATTTAAAAATCTCACCTAGAGCTTTGGAGCAGAAGCCAATTTTATCACAATTTAAAAAATTTATTTGGCTGCGACGGGTATTAATTGTGGCATGTGGGATCTAGTTCCCTGACCAGGGATAGAACCTGGGCCCCCTGCCTTGGATGTACAGATTTTTAGCCACTGGACCACCAGGGAAGTCCTTTGTCACAATTTTTGTGTCTCACACACCCGACATCTCGGGATTATTCTCACACCTCTCTTTGTCCTCAGGGCCTCAAAGCTCCTCTAGGCCTCTCTTCCCACCATCAAGCTCCCCTCGCTGGCCGCAATGTGGCACAAAATACCTGCACTATTTATTTCCTAATAAAAGGACAGCCTGGGTGGCCCTGTGGGAGATTAAAGCAGAGATTTACTACGAGATGATTAACCATAAAACCGCAGGTTAAATCAACATTAGACAAGGAGGGGGAGCTGAAGGGAATGTTAGCAGAGCGGGGTCACGCTCGCACAGGTTAGCAGGATTACTGTTGCCTCCAGGCGTCCTCCCAGCCGGAGATGGCTGAGATGGGAGGCCTGGGCCTGAATCTGGGCCCCCTCGCTATATGACTTCGGGCGTGTCCCTTCCTACTTTCTGGACCTCGGATTCCCTGTTTACCTAATGCAGAGGCTGCAGCAGGTGCTGCTTGCTTGGTGCAGGTAAGAAGAACATGGTCTCTGTAGCAAATCTCTGCCTAGCACCAAGGGGCCTCTCCTGACTCCCTCCTGGGTGGGTATGTTGCAGGAAGGGGAACCCCCTTCCAGGGCCCGAAACTGGGCTCTTGTCTAACACTCAGAAATGTGTCTGAGGAGACACATCTGCTGACAAAGCAAGAGATTTTATTGGGGAAGGGTGCCCGTGCTAAGAGCAGTAGGGTCAGGGAACCCAGAACTGCTCTGCCGTGTGGCTCGCAGTCTTGGGTTTTATGGTGATGGGATTAGCTTCTGGGTTGTCTTTAGCCAATCATTCTGACTCAGAGTCCTTCCTGGTGGTGCACGCCTTGTTCAGCCAAGATGGACGCCGGAGACAAGGGTTCTGGGAGGTGGTCGGACATGTGGTGTCTCCTCCTGACCTTTCCCAAACTCTTCTGGTTGGTGGAGGCTTATTAGTTTCGTGTTCCTTACCAGGACCTCCTGTCGTAAAAGAACTCATGCAGATGCTTACTATGGTGCCTGGCCAGGGTGGGCGTCTTCAATCAGAGTGCTTCCCCTAACAGGTGCAGGTGTAAAGGGCGGGACCAGGGAGTCTGTGCCATCAGAGCAGGGTCTCCTGGCACTTAGGAGCACTTTGTTCCTTGAGTTCCAGCTCTGTCACTCATTGGCTGTGTGTCCTCATACAACTGATTTCACCTCTATGCCTGCATCATCCAACAGTGGGCCTAGGATGTCTACACTGCAGGGCTGTTTGGGGACTGCCATTATCAAGCTTCACTCTGTGCAGGCTCCATGCTAAGTACTTAATGTACTTTGCGAAGACCTTATGAGGGACATACTACTATTATCTCCGCTTTCGGGTGGGGACCCTGGACACAGCGCAGTGCGGTAACTTCCCCTGGGTTCAAGCTGGTGAGTGGAAGAGGTGGTCTTTGAGTCCAAACTGGACGAATCTAGATCTTAGATCTTAAACACTGGGCTATAAAATGTCCATACAGAACTGAGAATGGGACCTCGAACCCCTTAAGTCAGTGTTTCCCTGAGGGTGGCCTACACGTGCTTGACCTGTCAGAAGCACCTTGGGGAAGGGGTATACCATGTATAAAATACAGATTCCCTGGCTTCATCCCCATCTCTGCCTAGTCAGGGTTTCTGGGTCAGGCCCCAGAGCATGGATTCTAACAGACACACTCACCCCTGGGTGGTTCTTCAGTAACCTAAAGACAGATGTAGAGGACAATATGGTTGATTTCATCTTCACTGCAAGCATCTTTAGCAGAGGGGCTGGAGCTCTGGGATCCAGAGGAAAGTGAAAGTGAAGTCTCTCAGTCATATCCAATTCTTTGCGACCACATGGACTGTGCTTATCATGCTCCTCTGTCCATGGAATTTTCCAGGCAAGAGTACTGGAGTGGTTTGCCATTTCCTTCTCCAGAGGATCTTTCCAATGCAGGGATTGAACCCGGGTCTCCCGCATTGTGGGCTCAGACGCGTTCCCATCTGAGCCACCAGGGAAGTCCAAGCCTGGCGTCAAACAAGCTGCAGGACGTTAGACAGTTCACCTGTGCTGTCCTTTCTCAGTTTTCCTATCTGTGTAGTGGGGATCGTGTCCCCACATGGCCCACCTCTCTGGACACGTGAGAACATGAAGGTGACAGCGGCTGCAGATGGCCTCTGGTAACAAGGCATATTGAGCACTTAGAATAGAGCCTGCACAGAGAGCAACTTCATGATGGCAGTCCCCAAAGAGCCCTGCGGTGTAGATATCCTAAGCCCACTCTTGCATGGGCACCAGAAACCACTCCAGCACCAGAAGTCACTCTGGCCGGGGGCTAAGGCTGGCTCTGCTGCTGTGACCTGACAGGCCCCTTTGAGCCTCAGGCTCCTCATCCTTAAAACGGAGATCAGTCAGTTCAGTCGCCCAGTTGTGTCCAACTCTTTGCAGCCCCATGGACTGCAGCACACCAGGCCTCCCTGTCCATCACCAACTCTCGGAGTTTACTCAAACTCATGTCCATTGAGTCGGTGATGCCATCCAACTGTCTCATTCTCTGTCATCCCCTTCTCCTCCCGCCTTGAATCTTTCCCAGCATCAGGGTCTTTTCCAAAGAGTCAGCTCTTCGCATCAGGTGGCCAAAGTATTGGAGTTTCAGTTTCAACATCAGTCCTTCCAGTGAATATTCAGGACTGAATAAAAGGGAGATAGTAAGATAATAATCCCTTCCCTCACCCCAGTTATGATGAGGTTTAATGAGACAGAGGTACAAGAGCGCAGGTGACATAAATCCTCCGTCCCTCCACGCATAGAAATTAACATGCTCTTTATCGGCTCTGATTTCTAAAATCTCCAGGGGCAGCCAAAGTGAGGGTTCAGGGAGACAGAATTCACTGTCAGTGCCAGGACTCCGGCTCTATCCTCAGTATGGAAACAAGAGAGAGGACTGAGGTGGATTGCCTTCTTGTCCCCAAGAAGGTCTTTGGAAGGGTGAATAGGGAAGAGTTCAGTGAGGCCATGGCTGGAGACATGCTCGGGGCTTACTGACCAGCCAGCTGTCCCCTCCTCTCTTGCCAGCCTCATCAAAGCAGGAGTGAGTGCAGGGTGGTCAGGTTACAGGCCGGTGAAGGTCGAATCTGAGAAGCTGTCTAGAGACGAGGGGGCATCTGGACTTTGGAGCAGGGCTCCCTGGGCTGCTCCATGATTTGGACATGGGGTGGGGCTCTGACCTTAAAGCTGCTTTTACCCTAGACCATATTTTTATTTGTAGGGCTTCCCAGGTAGCTCAGCAGTAAAAAAAAGAAAAAAAAAAAAAAGTCCTCTGGCAGTGCAGGAGATGCAGGTTCAATCCCCGGGTTGGGACAATTCTCTAGAGAAGGGAAAGGCTACCCGCTGCAGCATTCTTGCCTGGGAAATCTCACGGACAGAGGAGCTCAGTGGGCTACAGTCCGTTGGGGTTGCAAAGCACTGGACATGACTGAAGTGACTAAATAACAGCAACAACAGCAAATACTTTTATTTTAGGAGGCTTGTGGGGGATGATGGAGATTATCGGGGTGTTCTGAGCCTTAAATCAGGCCTTGGGGGCCACTGCATTGGTGTCTCAACTTTGCCACATCCTAGCTGTGTGACCGCAGCCCAGTCACTTCATTTCTTTGATCGTTAACTCCCTCATCTGCCAAATGGGACAGCAATGTCCACTTCGCAGGCTTATTGTAGGGCCAGGGCTGTAGGGGTCACCCGAGTATGGCCAGTCACAGCCATTTGCCCTTGGCTGCAGGCATCCCCAGGGCTCACCAGCACCCTCTGCCCTCTCAGGGCAGGAACCATGGAGTTTATGGGCGAAGACGCCAGCAGCAATGCTGTGAAGATGCAGGTAACAACACCTGCCTTTCTGGAACGTTCCTGACATGCGCACCAATCTTGATCCAGACCCAGTCCTGACCTCCGAACTACTGTCATTTATCCACCGCCACCTGTTTCTGATTACCTGGTGGGGAAGAGCAGGTGACTCGGTAGAGGAAATCGCCAGCTGCAGGGCAAGCTCTTCTTAACTTGTGTGGTTTGCTTGGAAAGGACTCTGAAAGCAGCGCATGTCTCTTGAAAACACTAGAAAGATGTTACCCACACTCCACTTCCCAGAGGGGACCACTGTTCACATTATGGCATATTTCATTTCCTGTTGTGTGTGTGACTGTGCTGCTGGGCTGTGATTAGTCATGCAGTCGTATCTGACTGTTTGCAACCCCATGAACTGTAGCCCGCCAGGCTCCTCTGTCCATGGGGATTCTCCAGTCAAGAATACTGGAGCGAGTTGCCATGCCCTCCTCCAGGGAATCTTCCCAACCCAGGGGTAGAACCCAGGTCTCTCGCATTGCAGGTGGATTCTTAACTGTCTGAGCCACCAGGAGACCCATGTATAAATGTAAATCAAGTTAAATTTCTGTCTGTCTGTCATCCCAGCAGACGAAAGTGGCTCTGAAGGTTTTTACCAACTGTGGAGGCTTCATTTGGACGGTCTGACTTAAAAGCAATAAGATCATCTCAAGATACACAGAGGGGACTTCCCTGGTGGTCCAGTGGTTAATACTCTGAGCTCTCATTGCAGGGGGCATGGGTTTGATCCCTGGTCGGGGAGCTAAGATCCTGTATGCCACAGGATGTGGCAAAAAAAAAAAAAAAAAAAATGCTCTGGGGACACCACAAAGAAGTTAACTGCCACCAAGTGGTGAAGCTGAAACCAGAGATGAGAGCCTGTGGGTCTGCACTTAGGTGGGCCTCCCGCAGGCATCCCGATACAGCAGACGCTTCACACACGCCCTCTCCTCTGCCATCTTACCTCCCATCCCAGACGTTCCTCCAGCCACAGCTGCTGTATTTTGAGCAATGCCCAGGTGGCCAGCGGCTGCTGGGTGTGTGTGTGTGGGCATGTGCCCATCCACACGTATGTGCTCATACCTGTGTGTGTGCATTTTTAACTGGTGTAGTCTTGCATGTACGACTTTAAATCCTTTTTCCTTTCACTTTTCCCCTGTTTGCCTGCATTACTTGAGGTGGCAGGAAATGAGTCTGGCATCCAAGGGACTAGCCACTGGTGGGAGGGTCAGGAGGCTCTAATTGACCACAATCCCAAATTACAGATCCCTAAGCTCCATTTGCAAAGATGCTGCAAGCTTTAGGGACCTAATTAGAGGAAAGGAATGCTCACCGCAGCGAGGGACAGGCTTAGCCAGGGTGGGCCTGACAGGAAGAAGTTACACTCCTTCACTTTTGTTTGGCAGAGGAAGCCGAGGCAGCCAGACCCCCTAGAGTAGGAATAGAGATGGGACAGGAGGTCAGAGGCTGTGGGCGCAAAGAGGACAGTGGGCTTGGCCTGACCCAGAGCTGGGTTCAGATCCCCATCCTGCCACCCCGCTGGATTTGGGTGGCCGGGTAAGTTGCTTCATGGGCTTCCCTGGCGGCTCAGTGGTAAAGAATCTGCCTGCAAATGCAGGAGATGCAGGTTCAATCCCTGGGTCAGGAAGATCCCTTGGAAGAGGAAATGGCAACCCACTCCAGTATTCTTGCCTGGGAAATCCCATGGACAGAGGAGCTTGGTGGGCCACAGTCCATGGGGTCACAAAAAAGAGTTGGACATGACTTAGAGACTAAACAAGCAAAATAAGTTGCTTCATACCTCCGAGTCTCAGTTTCTCTATCTGTAAAATGGGAAACCTTCCCAGGACTGTGGTGAGTAAGACAACATGCCTGAACGAGCCTGGTGTGTAGGAGCTGCTCAGTAACTCCAAGTTCCTCTCCCCTTCAGCAAAGGAGAAGCAGGAGGTTTGTTCTCAGTTCAAAAGATATATTATCATCTAGTGTGAGCAGAAATTGGAGTGTGCCATTTTGTGCAGCTCAAAGCAAGGAAGACACTGCCTCTTGGGGGTCAATTTAAAGATGAAGAAATTGGGGCAGCATATCTTACTCAATGGCACAGGTGACAAGGGGCAGACAGCAGGAAGAGTGTCTAGGTCTCCTGGCCTCCCGTTTGAGGTCCATCTACTCTTTAGAAGCAGGAAAGGGAAGGGAGGATAATAACCCAGGGTACTTCTCACCCTTTCTGGGCCTCAGTTTCCCAGTAGGTACAATAAGGGTTGCCCAAAGGCCAGTCTCGGCTTCCCTAATAGCTCAGTTGGTAAAGGATCTGCCTGCTCTGCGGGAGACCTGAGTTTGATCCCTGGGTTGGGAAGATCCCCTGGAGAAGGGAAAGGCTACCACTCCAGTATTCTGGCCTGGAGAATTCCATGGACTGTAAAGTCCATAGGGTCACAAAGAGTCAGACTCGACCGAGCTACTTTCACTTTACTTTAGTCTTGGAGTCTGAAGGCAGGCGATGCACCCTCTCCTCCCAGCTGGCCCTCAAACCCAGATGAGGGGCAAGTGAGGCAGGTGACAGAGGGGAGGGGAGAGGGCCAAGGAGAAGGGCTGTGCTAGAGTCCGAGCCCCTGTGCAGGACTGGGGGGCCATTCTTCCCCTCATCCTGACACAGGAGCAGTAAGGACCGCACAGGGAGGCAGGGTGTTTCCTGCTGGCCTTCTTGGCCCCATCCCCAGCCTGGCCTGGACCCAAACCCTCCTCCTCATCTCCTCCTTCCTTGTCTGGGTCTAGTTTAGACCCAGCACCTCCCTGAATCCACCACCACCATCAGCTGCACACATGTTCTCAACTTCCCCATTCACCCCTCAAGTCCACTCCTTGAAACTCACTCCCCCTCCTACAAATGAAAGCGTCCCATCAATTGTATCCCAAGTCTTAAAACCACCTTTCCACCTCTCCCCTCCCCTCTGGAGCTGCAATCACCTTTCATCACTGACCCACAAATGTAACTGAGAAAGACGACGCCTCCTTCTGGGCTGAGCTCAGGCACTGAGCCAAGGACTGTCACTGTTCTGATGGGTGATGAGGGGATGAGAATAGTGACAGGTCAGTGATCATTCATTCGTTCCACATATATTTCCTGAGCATCTGCTTCACACCAGGCACCATCGCAGATGCTGGAGATACATCAGAAACAAATCACAACGAAGTCCTCACTGATCTGGAGCTTACACGCCTGTGTGTGTGCGTGTGTATGTGTATTACAGATAAACAATAAACACAATGAATGAGTAAATTACACTCTATGTTTGAAGGCGATAAGAGCAGGTTGGGGGCCTGAAAGATCCGGGGGTGGGGGCTGAAGTTTCAAGCTGGGTGGTCAGGGTGGGCTCACTGAGGAGACCCTGGAAGGAAGACTCACAGGAGGAGGGGTAGGGCCTCTGGGCATGCGGTGGTTGTTCAGTGCCAGGCACCGTCCCCTGGTCAGTGAACCCCCGAGGAAGGGGTGGTGTTTGCCTGTTCACCTCCAGATTCTTGGCATCAAGCACAGGGCCAAGCACATAGTAAAGAAAAGTGAAAGTGAAGTCGCTCAGTTGTGTCCGACTCTTTGCGACCCCACGGACTGTAGCCCACCAGGCTCCTCCATCCATTGGATTTTCTAGGCAAGAGAACTGAAGTGGGTTGCCATTTCCTTCTCCAGGGGATCTTCCTGGTCCAGGGATCAAACCCAGGTCTCCCACATTGCGGGCAGACACTTTACCAACTGACCCACCAGGGAATCCCAAGCACACAGTAGGGGGACAGTTAATCCCTGTTCACTGCGGAGATGCAGGGAGGGTCAGAGGGACCAGCCGGGGCATAGACACATGGCAAGCCCATTCATCATCCCCTCCCTAGGGATGAGTGGGAGGTGTCCGTGGGCGGGACAGAAACGATTCAGCATCCAGAAAGTCGTTTGATTTAATTTTACGATTGTTTAGGTCTTTTTTCTTCCTTGACAACTATGGATTGGGAGATAATCTGAAAATCAATCTTTCTCTCTCCCTCCAAGTTCACCCAGACCCCCTGCTTGGCTCCGCTGACTGTGTCCATGGGAGCTGATGGACCATTCATACCATCCTGTTGGTGGTGATGGATGTTTTTCAGAACAGTGAAGCAGGGGTTCTTTTCCTCCACTGGCCTGGAGCCCCTAGTGACCGCTCCGGGAAATCCTAGGCATCACGTGGGAGGAACCTGGAGAAGCCCCAGGTGTAAGGATGCAGGAGGGGATGTGTCTGTCCTCATGGTCACACTGACATTTCCCAGGCTCTCTGCTCCTTTCAGACCATTCTCTCTTCACCACCTGTGTATGGATATGTGGATTAGTGAAGACACCCCAGGGGCAGATACAGTTTCACATACACAGACTTGGGAGCAGAATCCAGCTTGGAACTCACATGGAGAACATCCTGGTCTGGACACTTTTGACCCATATCAGAGTCCTGCCCCTCTTCAGCCTAAATCTTTCTCACATTGGGTTGGGAAGTGGCTCTGGGAGTCAAGGGTTCACAAGATCTAATGGCTTGGGGACAGGTGGCAGGTCATATACATGAGTGAGAGGGTGAAAGCAGAGGAGATAAAAGGCAGAGGGGGGAACTGTGGGCACCAGGAGAGGGTGGGTCCCCTCAGAGGAGACCAGAGTGAACCAGAGTGAACACAATGGTACTCTAACCATGATCCCACCTGGGTTTACATGTGTTAAACTCATTTATTGCTCAGGACAACCCTTGAGGTAGGTATCAGTGATATATTCATCATATAGATGATACAGTTGAAGCTCAAGATGATGCCCAAGTTTGCCCTGGTATCTGGACTCCAAAGCCTTGCCTGAAGATGAGCTTGACTCCTTGTAATTGTTGCCAGGTAGGACTGTTGAAATGTTGTTGTTGTTCAATTGCTAAATTGTGTCCAACTTTTTGTGACCCTATGGACTCTAGCACACTAGGCTCCTCTGTTTCCCACTATCTCCCAGAGTTTGCAGTGTCTCAATTCCCTGATTTTTCAAGAGAAATCAGAGATCTTATGTTTTTCTATGAAATTTCCAAATTTTTATACTGCATCAAGGATCAGGTTTCTGCTCGAGGCAACCAATTTTCAGCATCTGGGCTAGTGGAGAGAGCCTGGGATTTCTGTTCAACGGACCAAGACTTGGAGGCAAACACTCCAGTTCAAATTGTGTACATGGACTTCTCCTCTCTGAGCCTCAGTTTTCCCACGTGATGGTCGAGGAGGAAAAAATTTTCCGCTCCCCTTTTACATTCTTCTGGCGGGTCTAGTTGTTAAACTGACACGAGACAGATTCACAGGAGAAAATGAAATTTTAATTTTGTGTGTACAGGAGTTTATAGACATGTTAGACTCAAAGAAATGACCAAAGCAGGAAGCCTTTGTATGCTTTAAACAAAGAAGTAATAAATTTGTGAAGCATTGACAAAGACAAAGAAACTCAGGCTTGGGTATTAATTAGTGAACTACCAAGGCAGAATTTGTTTACACAGCCTTCTTGGCTCCAAAATTCCCTATTTCTGGTGATGAATTTGATTTCTTGCTGCCTCCTGGTACAGGGAGGGCACCTTTCACGCAGGAGATTTATCTTCTGCCTTCTGGGGACAAAGGCGGGGGGGTCAGAGTGTTCTTGCACTGGCTGTTCCTCAAGGAGCTTTAATTCAAACTAATGAATATGCCACTTTGGGGTGACCTGCCTTGAGCTCCAACAGATGTCTCCTCTGAAACGTCTCTGGAAGTTTTGCATGTTAACAGCTGAGTTGGCAGCAGTGGAGAGAAGCCGGGTTAGTAGCTGAGTGGTACTTTATTCCATATCTCACTGAACCAGTTACTTAGTCCTGAGAATTGGTCAGTTTAGTTAAACTCATTTCAGGAGGTGGTGATGTAAATGGGCTCCCAAAATTAGGCCTATGCTATTTTGCACAAGAGATGAGGTGTTTAATAAGAGCCACTGCTATGGAAACAAAGAACAATTGTTAATTATTGGAGCAAATTATAAGCCAGTTGTTGAATTCAGAAGGTAGCCAATCAAGAAGATTTCTAGATGTTAGACTTGAGGCATCTTTAGATGGAGTGCGGGCAGGTGGTGGCAATCTGAGATTCTCCTGGCTCATGGTTGGAACACCACCAGTGATTTTTCTGTGTGACCACACAGCAGCAAGCAATTGCAAACTGTTACACTGGCTTTTTTAGACTTGAAAATTTATGAATACATTAAATAATTTCTAGAAACATACATTTCCTCATAGTACATTTTTTTCAAATGTGGCACAAAACATGTTTTGTAATGTTTAATGAACATTTAATAAAACATTTTAATGTTTAAAATGTCTATAGCTTCTGTAATAAGGCATCAAAAGTAGGTAAACTTAGACTTGTTTAGCAATTAATGTTTCAGTATTTTATCTTATTTGGAAATGATCAAGACATTCAATGCATTCCTATCATTAAATTTAACAAAGCTTCGAAGTTTCAAGTTACCAAAAAGATTTTAGAAGACATATACATGCCATAGCACACAATTATTTTAAAAAGTTCAACTATAAACACTTATTCCATTTATCTTTATTTATGTATCATTTGGTCCTAGCATTTATGTTTAGATTACTCATGAAAACTTCATGGGACATTAGACAAAGTCATCCATCATTCCAAAATATTTTTCTGATGACAAATTTTGTAACAGATAACATAAGTTTATTTGACTTTAGGTAGACCTAGGTAGATGGGCTTCCCAGGTGGTGCTAGTGGTAAAGAACCTGCCTGCCAGTGCAGGAGACACGAGATGCAGCTTTGATCCCTGGGTCAGAAAGATCCCCTTGGGGGGGTGTGGCAGGCAACCCACTCCAGTATTTTTGCCTGGAGAATCCCATGGACAGAGAAGCCAGGTACGCTATAGTCCATAGGGCTGCAAATAGTTGGACACGAATGTAACGACTTAGCATGCATGCACAAACCTCAGTTCAGTTTAGTCGCTCAGTCGTTTCTAACTCTTTGTGACCCCATGGACTGCAGCACGTCAGGCTTCCTTGTCTATCACCAACTCCCAGAGCCTACTCGAACTCATGTCCATCACATCGGCGATGCCATCCAACCATCTCATCCTCTGTTGTCCTCTTCTCCTCCTGACTTCAAAAGCATCAATTCTTTGGTGCTCAGTTTTTTTTAGAGTCCAACTTTCACATCCATACACGACTACTGGAAAAATCATGGCTTTGACTAGATGGGCCTTTGTTGGCAAAGTAATGTCTCTGCTTTTTAATATGCTGTCTAGTTTGGTCATAGCTTTTCTCCCAAGGAGCAAGTGCCTTTTAATTTTATGGCTGCAGTCACCATTGCAGTGATTTTGGAGCCCCCCAAAATAAAGTTAGCCACTGTTTCCCCATCTATTTGCCATGAAGTGATGCCATGATCCTAGTCTTCCGAATGTTGAGTTTTAAGCCAACTTTTTCACTCTCCTCTTTCACCTTCATCAAGAGGCTCTTTAGTTCTTCTTCACTTTCTGCCATAAGGGTGGTGTCATCTGTGTATCTAAGGTTATTTACATTTCTCCCTGCAAGCTTGATTCCAGCTTGTGCTTCCTCCAGCCCAGCATTTCTCATGATGTACTCTGCATAGAAGTTGAATAAGCAGGGTGACAACCTTGACTTACTCCTTTCCCGATTTGGAACCAGTCTGTTGTTCCATGTCCAGTTCTAACTGTTTTTTCTTGACCTGCATACAGATTTCTCAGGAGGCAGGTCAGGTGGTCTGGTATTCCCATCTCTTTCAGAATTTTCCACAGTTTATTGTGATCCACACAGTCAAAGGCTTTGGCATAGTCAATAGAGCAGAAATAGATGTTTTTCCTGGAACTCTCTTGCTTTTTCCATGATCCAACAGATGTTGCCAATTTTATCTCTGGTTCCTCTGCCTTTGCTAAATCCAGCTTGACCATCTGGAAGTTCACGGTTCACATACTGTTGAAGCCTGGCTTGGAGAAATTTGAGCATTACTTTGCTAGTGTGTGAGATGAGTGTACATGTGTTTGAGAATTCTTTGGCATTGCCTTTCTTTGGGATTGGAATGAAAACTGACCTTTTCCAGTCCTGTGGCCACTGCTGAGTTTTCCAGATTTGCTGGCATATTGAGTGTAGCACTTTCACAGCATCATCTTTCAGGATTTGAAATAGCTCAACTGGAATTTCATCACCTCCACTAACTTTGTTTGTAGTGGTGCTTCCTAAGGCCTACTTGGCTTCGTATTTCAGAATGTCTGACTCTAGGTGAGTGATCATACCATTGTGGTTATCTGGGTCATGAAGACATTTTTTGTATTGTTCTTCTGTGTATTCTTGCCACCTCTTCTTAATATCTTCTTCTTCTGTTAGGTCCATACCATTTCTGTCCTTTATTGTGCCCATCTTTGCATGAAATGTTCCCTTGGTATCTCTAATCTTCTTAGAGAGATCTCTAGTCTTTCCCATTCTATTGTTTTCCTCTATTTCTTTGCATTGATCACTGAGGAAGGCTTTCTTATCTCTCCTTGCCATTGTTTGGAACTCTGCATTCGAATGGGTATATCTTTCCTTTTCTCCATTGCCTTTAGCTTCTCTTCTTTTCACAGCTATTTGTAAGGCTTCCTCAGACAACCATTTTGCCTTTTTGCATTCTTTTTCTCTGGGGATGGTCTTGATCACTGCCTCCTGTACAATGTCACAAAACTCTGTCCGTCATTCTTCAGGCACTCTGTCTATCAGATCTAATCCATTGAATCTATTTGTCATTTCCACTGTATAGTTTTAAGGGAT
The DNA here is from genome assembly GCF_963930625.1 of Muntiacus reevesi. Classification (NCBI taxonomy): domain Eukaryota; kingdom Metazoa; phylum Chordata; class Mammalia; order Artiodactyla; family Cervidae; genus Muntiacus; species Muntiacus reevesi. The sequence continues at coordinate 113,590,633 of NC_089251.1, forward strand.
TTGCTTTAGGTCATACCTGAATGATGTAGTGGTTTTCCCTACTTTCTTCAATTTAAGTCTGAATTTGGCAATAAGGAGTTCATGATCTGAGCCATAGTGAACTCTCGGTCTTGTTTTTGCTGACAGTATAGAGTCAGCATCTATAGCATCTTCCATCTTTAGCTGCAAAGAATATAATCAATCTGATTTCAGTGTTGGTCATCTGGAGATGTCCATGTGTAGAGTCTTCTCTTCTGTTGTTGGGAGAGGGTGTTTGCTATGAACAATGCATTCTCTTGGCAAAACTCTGTTAGTCTTTGACCTGCTTCATTTTCTACTCCAAGGGCAAATTTGCCTGTTATTCCAGGTATTTCTTGACTTCCTACTTCTGCATTCTAGTCCCCTATAATGAAGCAAACATCTTTTTTTGGGTGTTAGTTCTAGAAGGTCTTGTAGGTCTTCACAGAACCATTAGACTTCAGCTTCTTCAGCATTACTGGTCAGGGCATAGATTTGGATTACTGTGATATTGAATGGTTTGCCTTGGAAATGAACAGAGATCATTCTGTCATTTCTGAGATTGCATCCAAGTACTGCATTTTGGACTCTTTTGTTGACTATGATGGCTACTCCATTTCTTCTAAGGGATTCTTGCCCACAGTAGTAGATATAATGGTCATCTGAGTTAAATTCACCCGTTCCAGTCCATTTTAGTTCACTGATTCCTAAAATGTCGATGTTCACTCTTGCCATCTCCTGTTTGACCACTTCCAATTTGCCTTGATTCATGGACCTAACATTCCAGGTTCCTATGTAATATTGTTCTTTACAGCATCAAACTTTACTTCCATCACCTGTCACATCCACAACTGGGTGTTGTTTTTTCTTCGGCTCTGTCTCTTCATTCTTTCTGGAGTTATTTTCCAGTAACATATTGGGTACCTACCAACCTGGGGAGTTCATCTTCCAGTGTCATACGTTTTTGCCTTTTCATACTGTTCATGGGATTCTCAAGGCAAGAATACTGAAGTGGTTTGCCATTCCCTTCTCCAATGGGCCATGTTTTGTCAGAACTCTCTGCCATGACCTGTCCGTATTGGGTGGCCCTGCAAGGCATGGCTCATAGTTCATTGAGCTAGATAAGGTTGTGGTCCATGTGATTAGTTTGGTGAGTCTGTGATTGTGGTTTTCATTCTGTCTGCCCTCTGATGGAGAAGGATAAAAGGCTTATGGAAGCTTCCTGATGGGAGAGACTGACTGAGGGGGAAACTGGGTCTTGTTCTGATGGGCAGGGCCATGTTTAGTAAATCTTTAATCCAATTTTATGTTGATGGGCAGGGCTGTGTTCTCTCCCTCTTGACTGACCTGAGGCCACACTATGGTGGAGGGAATGAAGATGATGGCGGCCTCCTTCAAAAGGTCCCACTCACACACTGCTGGACTCAGTGCCCCTGACCCTGCAGCAGGCCACTGCCGACCCACGCCTCCGCAGGAGACTCCTGGACACTCATGGGCAAGTCTGGGTCAGTCTCTTGTGGGGTCCCTGCTCCTTTCTCCTGGGTCCTGGTGCACACAAGGTTTTGTTTGTGCCTTCCAAGAGTCTGTTTCCCCTGTCCTGTGTAAGTTCTGGCGGCTCTATGGTGGGGTTAATGGCGACCTCCTCCTAGAGGGCTTATGCCATGCCCAGGTCTGCTGCACCCAGAGCCCCTGCCCCTGTGGCATGCCAGTGCTGACCTGTACCTCCACAGGAGACACTCAGACACAGTTCTGGCTCCGTCTCTGTGGGTTGGGCCTGCGTTTTGTGCCATTCCCAGGTCTGAGCAGCTCTGACCAGGTGCTTGGCACACGCACTGTCCCAGGTGGGCCATGCATCTTAATCACCTCCCTGGTCCCTGTGGATTGGTTTCCCGGGTACGCCGGGAGAGCATCATCTCAGGTGTGCCCTGTGGCTCCTCTGGGGAGCTGATCTCAGGCTGTGACCCTCCTGGTGGATGTCAACCATACAGAATCTCAGGAAGACGTGGTAAGCAGCTGGGAGCCTGCTCACGGTTTGGTGGAAGACGCAGCAGCCCCTTGCCTTCCGGCTCTGGCTGTAGTAAGTCTGCCTCTGGGCGGGGAGGAGCTGGTTTGCGGTGGCTAGCTCTCCTTTGGTATTTGTTCAATCTTTTGTTCTATGAGTGGGCCAGGTGGCCCGTTAGGTTGTTAGGTTAGAGCCTTTGGCGGGAAAGTTTTCTTTTCTGCAGTAGTGGTTAGGTGTGTATTCTGTCGATCTTTTTTTTCTTTCTCCCAGTTATGTTGTCTTCTGAGATTCTAAAACTCCCCACAGACCCACCTGTGAGAGCATTTCCCACTGTGTGGAAATTTCTCCTCCTTCACGACTCCCTCCCCAGAACAGGTCTCTGTCCTTAAATCTTATCTCTCTTTTGTCTTTTATATTTTGTCTTACCTCCTTTCGTAGAGAATGGACTGCCTTTCTGGGTGCCTGATGTCCTCCACCAGCATTCAGAAGTTGTTTTATGGAAGTTGTTCAGCATTCAAATGATCTTTTGATGAAACCTAGATAGAATAAAAGTTCTATATTTAATGCTGATAACTCTAAAGACACATCTGTATTAATTCAATTAACACACTTACAACACGATTAGTTTTTATTTATCAAAGGTTTTTTTTTTTCTCAGATCACATGAACTTGAAGGCATTTGGGTTAGTTTCTATATTTCTGAGAATTTAGAAATACTAAATTTATATGAGTGTTTATTTTTAAGGTGGTTAAATAGAGCTCTTTTACAAATTAATTTTGGCAATACCATCTAGGGGTAGAAAACACCATATTTATAACATACAAACCTACAGAGATTTTATAGCTTTTGATGTAAAACAATTTAAGCTTCACTAGTGTATAAGTAATGGCTTGTGCACTAAAAATGCAACCTGTGATATCAGTAAACAAAGGATGTTGCAGCCATCAAAGTATTCCATTGTGTGTGTTTTAGTTGTGTGTGTTTTAGTCGCTAAGTCATGTCCAACTCTTGTGATCCCATGGACTATACCTGCCAGGCTTCTCTGTTCATGGGATTCTCTAGGCAAGTATACTGGAGTGGGTTGCCATTTCCTTCTCCAGGGGATTTTCCCGACCCAGGAATCAAACCCGGGTCTCCTGCATTGCAGGAGCTATGAGGGAAGTCCAAAGTATTACATTACAACTGCCTAATAGTGAGCTCTGAGGGAACTCAGGATGGATGTAGGATTTGCCTGCCATCTAGCAGTCAGCCACTACAGCCACACCCTGCCCCCACCATATGCCCCCTGAGGGGACTTGGGATGAGACACAGGATACCGGCCCCAGATAGGTGAGGTGTACATCAAAGGAAAGATTTCAATGAGCCCAGACTTCCCATTCATACAAAAACATGAAATTCCTTGAGATATCTTGTTGTTACTGTTGTTCAGTTGCTAAGTTGTGTCCAATGCTTTGCGACCCCATGGACTATAGCACGCCAGGCTTCCCTGTCCTTCACCATCTCCCAGAGTTTGCTCAAGCTCATATCCACAGAGTTGGTGATGCTATCCAACCATTTCATCCTCTGTCGGTATCTGGTCTTCTTCCTCTGAGATATCTGGTTTTCTTTAGTTAACAGTAATCTTTTGATGTTCCAACTACCTAGTCTTTGTTGGAAAAATTTCTATATATCTTGGCTCCACCTTTGCCTCTTTGGAGCAGTTTCTTGAAGTTGTCTGAGATGCTGTGTCCTGGGCTTAAGTCCACAGTTTTGTTGGCCAAATAAAACATAACTCTCAACTCCTAGGCTGTGCATTTTTCTTTTTTTCAGTCAACAAGTTGGAATAAATTGAATTTACTTACTCAGATGGCTAAAGGTTTTTACTATTTGTGGAGACAACTTAAGAATTGTATTTGTCTCTGAAGTAATCTTAAGGAGCCTGTGGTCTAGAGTTTGGCAAGAGAGCTTTTTTGCAGTTTGTATTTTAAAAAGATTTCTTTCTATTTTACTTTCCTTCCCTTTAGTCTCAGGCAAATGTGGGCTCTGTTTATATTTCAAAGATAAGATAAGGTGTATAACTTCAAGGGAAAGAGAAAGAATGCAAGCTTTTTTTCCCCCTAGGAGTTTTGAGTTATATTTGTCTATTATTAGAAGCATAAAATAATTGTTATTAAAAATTTCCTTTTCTTTTCTTAAGTGCAGGACAATTGTATTTCAATGTCCTGATTTTTCAAATATCTGCAAGTTTCTGAAGGGAAATAAGAAAAGGTCTGAGTGGATTTTGAGTTGTTTTCAGAGCTACACATTTGTTTTTCTAGAGTCAAGTTGTGGATTAAGAATTGTTGATTTTAACTCTTTTTCATTTCCATTCCTTCAAGCTGTCTTCAAAGGATTGGGTAGCCATTTCCATTATAATACTTAGGAGTTGGCTTGCCCACTCCTTCACATTATTCTGAACTTTCCCTTTTATATCAGAGAGAAAATTTCCCACTAAGATGGAACTAAAAGGATTTCTAAATTCTGGAACCCTGAAAACATGGATTTTGGGGTGGAATTCTAGCATTCTACCTGCAAAGGACATTGCGTAAGAAGACCTGAAGTTGGCAAAGCCTGATAGCAAAACAGGGCTTACTCTCTGCCTGGATGCTTCTATTAAACTTTTTCCCCTGGATTTTAATATTTACATGAGTAACCTGTATACTCTAAGCCTGGAGATTAGGCTGGAGTGCTCTTTATAAATCTTGTAGAGAAAGGGAAGTTAAACAACTGGGTGTTTAAGGGATTTTCTAGGCAAGGTGGAGTTTTGGGAGTTAAGGGAATTTGTTGAGGACATGCACCTGGATTTTAAGAAGGTGAATTAATGTTGGGTGTGGACTTAAATTTTGCTCTAAATTTGATTCTGTTTCTTTCATCTTGTTAGGGAGTCTCTAAAATACCAAAAGCTGATGTTGTTAAAGTGCTGCACTCAATATGCAAGCAAATTTGGAAAACTCAGCAGTGGCCATAGGACTGGAAAAGGTTAGTTTTTGTTCCAATCCCAAAGAAGGGAAATGCCAAACAATGTTTGAATTACCATACAGTTGCACTCATTTCACATGCAAGCAAGGTTATGCTAAAAAATCCTTCAAGCTAGGTTTCAGCAGTACGTGAACAGAGAACTTCAAAAGTACAAGCTGGGTTTAGGAAAGGCAGAGGAATCAGAGATCAAATTGCCAACATTTGGTGGATCATAGAGAAAGCAAGGGAATTCCAGAAAAACATCCACTTCTGCTTCACTGACTATGCCAAAGCTTTTGACTGTGTGGGTCACAACAAACTGTGAAAAGTTCTTCAAGATATGGGAATACCAGATCACCTAACCTGCCTCCTGAGAAACCTATGTGCAAGTCAAGAAGCAATAGTTAGAACCAGACATGGAACAACAGACTGGTTCAAAATTGGGAAAGGAGTACGTCAAGGCTGTATATCGTTACCCTGCTTATTTAACATCTATGCAGAGTACCTCATGTGAAAGGCTGGGCTGGATGAATTACAAGATGGAATAGGATTATCAGGAGAAATATCAACAATCTCAGATACACAGATGACAACCACCCTAATGGCAGAAAGTGAGGAACTAAAGAGCCTCTTGATGAAAGAGGAGAGTGAAAAAACTGGCTTAAAACTGAACATTCAAAAAACTAGGATCATGACATCTTGTCCCATCACTTCATGGCAAATAGAAAGGAAAAAAGTGGAAACAATGATAGATTTTATTCTCTCGGGCCTCAAAACCACTGCGGAAAATGACAACAGCCATGAAACTAAAAGACTTTTGCTCCTTGGAAGGAAAGCTATGACAAACCTAGATAGTGTATTAAAAAGCAGAAACATCAGCTTGCCAACAAAGGTCCACATAGTCAAAGCTATTGTTTTTCCAGATGTAAGAGCTGGACCTTAAAGAAGGCTGAGTGACAGAGAACTAATGTTTACAAATTGTGGTATTAGAGAAGACTCTTGAGAGTCCCTTGCAGTTTGACTGCAAGAAGATCAAACCAGTCAATCCTAAAGGAAATCAACCCTGAATATCCTTTAGAAGGACTGATGCTGAAGCTGAAACTCCAGTACTTGGCTACCTTATGTGAAGAGCTGACTCATTGGAAAAGACCCTGATGCTGGGAAAGATTGAGGGTAGGAGTAGAAGGTGGTGACAGAGGATAGATGGTTGGATGGCATCACTGACTCAATAGACTTGAGTTTGGACAAACTCTGGGAAATAGTGAAATACAGGGAAGCCTGGCATGCTATACAGTCCATGGGGTCACAAACAGTCGGACTTGACCAACAACAACAAAGTCTGGCCATTATATATATATATATTTTTTTGTTTGGTCATTATACTTTTAAATTTAGTCTGTCCATAGATACCAAGAAGACAATTGTCTAAAAATTTTTTTAAATTTATATTTTCAATTTAAAGCATCCATTGTCTGGCCACCAACAAGTAGAATCTTATTAGCAATGCAAACCGATAAGCTTTTACAGGTAAACAAGGATGCAAGGGGTATCCCATAAGAAAGTACAACCCTCACTAGATCCAGAAAGTTCATTTTCAAAGAAAGTCGAAGAAAGCAAAGGCCTTCACTGCACAGGTGGTGAGGATGGTGTCGCGAAAATGTTGTTTTCTGTCTCTCATGGGAGCATGAGACACCTCCAGTTATAAATGTGCTAGTCTGCGACACCAAGAGAGTGCTGCTAGAATGGGATTTTTCCAGCACTAACAAAGTAATGAAAATTGAGATGACAAGGTCTCCTGATGGACTGGGACCCCTCTTGACAAGCTCCCCCGAGAGCCGCACAGCTAGACATTCTGTCTTGAAATCTCAGTCTATTTGGATGGCAGAGACCAGAGAGAATATTCTGCTTGGCCACAAAGCAAGCTCTCAGAAAACGAAACAAGAAGAAAGGAAAAACATCATCCAGTTTTTACATGGGGATTGTTTTAGACAAACAGAAGAGTTTGCCTAAACAAACTCCAGTCTGATGAGAACTGTGAGCTTACCAGTCTGTGAGTAGCTTGTAGGGTCTCTGCCTGTGTTTTGTTCTGTGGTTTTTCCTCCTGATGACAAATGACACAACAAAGACAAAGGAAAACAGTAACCATCTCTGGGAAGAAAATATCAATGGAAATCGAGAATCCTTGTTCCCAAGTTTTGACCAGAGTTGCTATGTCTCAAGGAAATAGTTCCACAAATATTTTCTTCTGATAATCAAAATTTTTATAAAGAAAAGGCCTCTTACCACTCTTGCTAGCAACAGATGCCATAGGCAGAGATCCAGGAGGCTGAGGCAGTAAGAATTCCTACCTTCTGCCTGCACTTATCAGGGGTCCCAGGATCTAAGTTGGCTACGCCAACACTTGGGGAGGAAAAACATTTTTGTCTCTACCCTTCTAGGTTCTTCTGGCTGATCTAGTCATTAAATTGACATGAGACAGATTCACAGGAGAAAATCATATTTTAATTTTGTACATACAGGAGTGTATAGAAATGTGAGACTCAAAGAAAATGGCCAAAGCAGGCAGTTTTATGCCTTTTAGACATAGAAACAATATTTTAATACTTGTGAAGAACTGATTAGACAAGGAAACTTGTGCTTGGGTACTAATTAGTGAATTCTGGAAGCAGAGTTTGTTTACATAGCCTCCTTGGCCCCAAATTCCCTACATCTGGTGATAGGATGTCTCTCTACCGCCTGGCACAAGGAGTACATCCTTCACATGGGAGATTTATTTTCTGCCTTCAGGGTACAAAGAGGGGGGGTCAGAGTGTTCTGCTTGCTGTGGTTGTTCTTCAAGGGTCTTTAATTCAAACTAATGCATTTGCTACTTTGGCATATCTTGGGGTGACTTGCTCTGAGCCCCAGCATGACGCTTGCCTCATGGCTGCTCTCAGCAGTGGAGGAGATCATGGTTTGCATGTCACAGGCCCTGGACCCGCATCAGGTCACACTGGCATCCTCACTTCCGGGATGTGAGGCCCCTCCCCCAGTCTCCCAGCACCCACTTCCGGGCTCAAAGCAGGAGGGCACTCCGCCAGCTGCGCTGAAGTTTCATTTCTGTCCAATTGGACCCGGCTCAGAGGCTCCTCCGTAAAACCCAGCCGGACTCCGACCAGTCCAGCCCTCGTCTGGCTCTGAAGTATGGTCCAGACTCTCCCGCAGCCTGAATCTGTCTCCAGGAGTGACCGTGATGACAACTATCAACGTCATAAAGAAAAAAAACAGTGACTTGCGCAGAGCAGCCATTCGCTGGGCCCGTGGTCAGCGCCCCCGTCCTCACGTCCCTTGGTCTTTCCCCTTATACAACCATCACTGTCCCTGTTTCAGAGCTGCGGAGACCCCGATGAGACCCAGGCTGAGAGAGGCTGCTGCCGCCGCAGGTCACACAGCTGGGAGGTGGCTGAGCAGGGCCTGAGGAGGTGGCCTGCTTCCTCCCTCCCACCTCTGACCTGGGAGCTCCTGGAGGACAGAGCCCAAATCTACTCATCTCTGGTCCGCACCAACACCAGCCAGGCCACCAGGGTCCCTGTGTATGGCCTGGGGAATATGGGAGGCGGCCCCACACTCTGGACTCCGCGGAGTGGGTTCGAGAAGCTGGCCTAGATTCAGCTCCCACTTTTCTAGATGAGTCTGTGCAGGTCGCCTTCCCTCCCTGGGCTTCAATTTCCCCATTTGTAAAATGGAGGCATTGGAGTCCAGGACTATTCACTAGTTTTCCAGGTTGAATTCCCAGGTTTCTGCCCCTGGTGCTGGCATACGACACCCAGGCCCTGCCCCTTCCCCTTAGCCTAATCCTCCTGAGCCTCTGACGGAAGGTCAGTCAGTCCTGCCCTCCGCCCCTGGCACATTCCCCACTGTGCGCAGAGACAGCAGGATATGTTGCTGTTGTTCAGTCACTCAGTCGTGTCTGACTCTTTGCAACCCCATGGACTGCAGCATGCCAAGCTTCCCTGTCCTTCATTATCTCCCAGAGTTTGCTCAAACTCATTCCACTGAGTCGATGGTGCCATCCAACCATCTCATCCTCTGTCGCCCCCTTCTCAGCATCAGTCTTTCGGAGTGGGTACTTCTGGAATTCTCAATCCAGGGCAGGCTAACCCCTGCGGATCTGCCCTATGACAAAGGGACACTAATAAACAGATAAAACCCTGTGGTACCTTCCATGGCAAATATGAAATATGTTTTATTGAAATCAAGATAGATATGCAATGGAGTCATAAAAATTTTAAAGATAAGCAGAAATTCAAATTGCCCATGACTCATTGACCTCTGCCCCCACCCCCACCTTCGGCCTCACTCTCCTGAACCTTCTACATGTAAAAGATCTTTGGAAGCATAGGACTATAGGCTCATTCCCATCATTACCTTTCAGCAGCTGTGCATACCTTGGGCAACTTGTGTTGCCTCCCTGGGCCTCAGTTTCTTCATCTGTTAAATGGGCATAGGTGTTTTGGATGAATAGGACCTGGGGCCCAGATTCTCCTGGCAAGTAAACTTAGGAATCATTCCTTCCGTAAGTATCTTTTTTCATTATTCAAATACATTAGATTAAAAGAGAAGAATTTATTTCTGGAGGCAAGTGCCTGCAGGTAAAGAGGGAAGTGATGATGGTGGATGGGGGGAGGGAGGGATGGCTGCCTGCATCGTGTTCTTTCCTTTTCCCGGCTGCAGGGACAGGTTTCCAGTTTCATGGGGAGACAAGTGAAGACCAGAGCTTGGTTATATTTATGACACGTTGTGTGAGCCTCAGCTCCCAAGTAGTGTGACTCAGGGGCCCAGGTAGCATCCAGACAAGAGATGGGGCATTCTCCCCAGGGCAGGCCACCTGCCCAGTACCTCCTAGGCCTTCCAGGGTCACTGCCTGTTGGAGCAGGGAGAGACCCAGAGGCTCAGACCCCTGGAGACACCAGCACTGGCGGTAGAGGTGGGAGGCCTCACTGATGGCCTGTGGGGGTCAGCAGTCCAGGAGGAGGGCAGAGTGGACGCTGAGGATGGACGGAGCTCTCAACATTTGACCCCCCCAACACAGATGCTCAGAGCTAACAGGGGGGACCCAGGAGGTTCTGTGGTCCTCGGGTGAGTGAAGGACTGTTGTCTGACGTTAATGTGGCCCCTTTATTTCTTGCTATGAGACATTCTGATCACAAGGAGAACAGCCTACCCTTCCCGGAGCTGCTGCTCCAGGTTCTAAGGGACATGCAGTGCTGAGAGATGCCAGCAGGTGTTTTCTATGAGCTAATCAGTTTGCGTAACGGTATTAGTCAGTTTTTTGCTATGTAGTTAGTCATCTGGAAATTTCAATGGGTTACAATAGCAAACATGTCTTTTCTTGATCACGGCAGGTGAGATGGCTCTTCTTCAGGGTGTGGGTGGGCTCCAGTTCTGTTCTCAAGTCCTTTATGAGCCAGCAGCTCCCCTGGGCATGCTCCTCCAGAGAGAATGAAGACACCTTAAGAGGGGTGAGCAGGATCCTTAAATGGCTCTTTTTCAAATATTTTGTCTTAAACGTTTAAGCAAAATTACAAACAGTAAAATCCACCTTTTGGTGGTGTGCAGGTCTCTGAGTTTTAACACACGCATGGATTAGTCTTACTACGGCCAGCACCAGGATACAGCAGTTCCATCACCCCCAAATTCCCTGTGTGCCCCCTTTTGGTCATACTCTTTCCCCACCACTAAGCCTGGCCACCTCTGGTGTGCTCTTCATGCTTAGAGTCTTGCCTTTTCTAGAGCATCATACAAGTGGAGACATAGCATGCAGTCTTTTAAGTCTGGCCTCTTCCACTTGGCATCATTATTTTAATATCTATCCACCTTGTATGTGTCAGTAGTTTGGTCCTCTTTGCTGCTGAGTAGCGTTCCACTGAATGGATGCACAGGCTTCCCTTGGATTCTGAGGGGCATTGGTTCCAGGGTCCCCGTGAATACTGAAATCTGAGGATACTCAAGTCCCTTATGTAAAATGGCATAGTATTTGTCTAGAACCTATGCACATCCTCCCATACACGTTTTCAGCTTTGGATTACTTACAGTCTTCCCAAGTGGTGCTAGTGGTAAAGAATCTGCCTGCAAATGCAGGAGACTGCAGGTTCCATCCCTGGGTCTGGAAGTTGCCTTGGTGTAGGCAATGGCCACCCACACCAGTATTCTTGCCTGGGAAATCCCAGGGACAGAGGAACCTGGCAGGCTGTAGTCCATGGAGTTTCAGAGAGTTGCACACGACTGGGCACACACACACACACACACTAAGATTACTTGTAATATCTAATACAATGTAAATGCTATGTAAAAAAGTTGCTGGTATACCATGAATTCAAGTTTTGCTTATTGGAATGTTCTAGGCAAGCATTTTTTCCCCCAAATATTTTTGATCTGCATTGTATCCATGGATGCGGAGCCCAGGGATCTGGAGGACTGATTCTACTGGAGTTTTTATTCATTCACCCATTGAAGAGCATTTGGGTTGTTTTCATTTTGGGGCAATGGTTAATAATGCTGCTCTAAACATTTATATGGGCTTTCCAGGTGGCGCTAGTGGTAAAGAACCCATTTGTCAATGCAGGAGACATAAGAGATGAGGGTTCAATCCCTGTGTCCAGAAGATCCTCTGGAGAAGGGCATTGCAACCCTTCTTGCAATGGAGAATCTTAAGAATTCTTTCCTGGAGAATCCCATGGACAGAGGGACCTGGCGGGCTACAGTCCATAGGGTTGCAAAGAATCAGACACGACTGAAGTGACTTAGCATGCAAGCATTTACATGGGCTTCCCTGGTGGCTCAGTGGTCAAGAATCCATCTTCAATGCAGGAGATGTGAGTTCAATCCCTGGGTCAAGAAGATTCCCCTGGAGAAGGAAATGCAATCCACTCCGGTATTCTTGCCTGGGAAATTCCATGGACAGAGGAGCCTGGCGGGCTATGCGGTCTTATGGGGTCTCAAAAGAGAAGGACATGACTTAGTGACTAAACAACAAAACATTTATATACAAGTTTTTGTGTGAAGCTAAGTTGTTATTTCTTTAGTGCAAATACGTAGTAATAGTATGGCTAGGTTGTGTGGCAAGTGCATGTTCAACTTAACGCACTTAGAAACTACTAAACTGTTTTCCAAAAGGACTGCATCATTTTGCGTGCTGACCAACTCTGTACTGAGAGCTCGGCATCTTTGTTAGCACTTGGTACTGCCAACTTAAATTAATAGCCATTCTAATAGATGTGTAGTGGTGTCTTATTATGGTTTTATTCTACATTTCCCTAATGACTAATGGTGTTGAACATCTTTTCATGTGTTTATTTTCCATTCACATGCCTTCTTTGGTGAAGCAACTTTTGTCTTCAAATCTTTTGTCTATTTTTTCAATTGGTCGTGCATTTTTATATGGCTGTGTTTTGAGAGTAGTTTATATATTCTGAACGTAAGTTCTTTGCTGGATATGTGATTTGCAAAATTTTTCTCTAATCTATAGCTTGTCTTTTCTTTCTATTACCAGTGTTTTTCACAGAGTAAGTTTTTAATTTTGATGAAGTCCAATTTATCCATTTTTTCTTTGATGGATTGTGTTTTTGATGTCACATCTAAGAGTTCTGCCTAACTCAAGTTCACAAGGACTTTCTCCTCTGTTTTCTTCTAAAGTTTATAGGTTTACATTTTACATTTAAGCCTATGGTCCATTTTGAATTAATTTTTGTATAAAGTGTGAGATTTGTTTTGAGGTTCAGCTTTTTGCACACAGATTCCATCATCTTTTGTTAAAAAGATGATCCTTTATCTACTGAATTGCCTTTGCACCTTTGTCAAACATCAATTGACCATCTTCTTGTGAGTCTGTTTTTGAACTCTCTGTTCCACTCCACTTATCTGTATGTTTACGCTTTTACTAATGTCACATTGTCTTCATTACTATAGCTTTATAGTAAGTCTTATTGGGGAGGTTGAGTCTTAAGAATTTTGTTCTTATTTGACAAAACTGTTTAGACTAATCCAGTTCTTTATCTTTTCATATAAAATTTGAAATTAACTTAATCATCTGTGACAAAATAGTTTGTTACAGTTCTGATTTGTGGTTATGTTAAATCTAAATAATAATGTGGGGAGAATTGACATATTAACAATAGTGAGTCTTCCAGTCCATGAATATGATATGTCTTTCCATTTATTTAGGTCTTTGATTTCTTTAATCATTTTTATTTTTGTAGTTGTTAGCACATTTCATTACATTTATACCTAAGATATTTTTTAATTTTTTGGAGCTATTATGCATGGTGCTATTTTAAAATTTTTGATTTCTAGCTGTTCTTTGTAGTATTATAGAGATTTTTATATGTTAACTTTGTTTCTTATGGCCTTGCTGGAACTTCTTAGTTCTAGGAAAGTTTTTTAAATAGATTCCTTGGGATAGTCAATTCATCTGTAAATAAGAAGAGTTATTCATTTTTTCAACTTTATTGAGATATTACTGACAAACAAAATTTGTGTTGTTAAACTGTGTTGCTTGAAGTTTTGTATATGTGTGTGTGTGTTTGTTGATATGGTGGATAATCTTAATCAAGTCTCAAATTTCAATCCTCATCCTTGCAATAAACAACATTGGCCATAATGTATTATTCTTATTATATATTCTTGGATTTTTTATGCTAATATTTTATTGAGAATTTTTTCATTGATATTCACAAGGAATATCAATCTTTAGTTTTTTTTTTCCCTACATGGTCTTGGTCTGATTTTGTTATCATGGTAATGCTGACCTCATAAAGTGTGTTAAGAAGTGTTCCTCCCTCTTCTATATTCTAGAAGAGATTGTGTAGAGCTGGTATTATTATGTCCCTTAAATGTTGATAGAATTTGACAGTGAAGCCATCTGTGCCTCAAATTTTCTTTCTTGGAAGGTTTCCTAACTACAGATTTAATTTTTGAGTAGACATGGGGCTATTCAGATCATCAGTTTCTTTTTGAGTGAGCTTTAGTAGAAGGTATTAACACCTTTCAAGAAATTGGTCTGTTTCATGTAAGTTGTCAGATTTATGGGTGTAGAGTTGGTCAAAATATTTGCTTATTCTCATATTAATGTCTGTGAGGCCAATAGTAAAGTCCCTACTTTCATTTATGATATTGGTAATTTGTATAGTCTCACTTTTTTTCTTGATTAGTCTGACAAAGAAAATCAACTATCACTTTATTGATAACTATATCATTTTTATTGACTTTTAAAATTAACCAAATTTTGATTTTGTTGTCTTTCTCTGCTGTTTTTGTTTTTAATTCTCCTGATTTCTGCTTTTGGTTTTAATATTTCCTTCCTTCTGTTTGCATTTTTATTTTGCTCTTTTTCCTCTACTTTCTTAAAATGGAAGTTTAGATTATTGGCCTGAGATATTTTTTTCCCCTTAACATAAATTTTCCTACTAGAACAGCTTTAGCTATTTCTTACAAATTTCCACTAAGCTCAAAAAATTTTTTTATTTACCTTTGTACTCTTTTTTGACCTGTAGATTATTCATAAGTATGTCGTTAAACTTCTAGGTATTTAGGAATATCCTAGATATCTTTCTGTTATTGATTTAAAGTTTATTCCCATTATGGCCAGAGAACTACTTTATATGATTTCAATTCTTTTAAATTTGTTACTTCATTTTATGACCCAAGATATGGTCTGTCTTGGTGAATATTCTATGTGCACCTAAAAGGAATATTTTCTGCTGTTGTTGGTTGTGGTGTTTTAAAAAATGGCAAATATGTTACATGGGCCACATTGGTGAGGTCTACCTTTACTGATTTTTCTGTTTACTTTTTCTACCAAATACAGAGAGAAATGCTGGGTCTCCAGCTATGACTGCAGTTTTGTCTGTTTCTCTTTACACTGTATTTTGAAGATCCTTTGTTAGCTCCATACATATTTAGGATTGCTATGTCTTCGTGGTAGACTGACCCTTTTGTCATTATGTAGCATCCTGCTTTATCTCTGGTAACTTTCCATTTTCTGAAATCTTCTTTTTCTGATATTAACAGCCAAGCCAACTTTCTTTTGATTAGTGTTTGCATGGTACATCTTTAACCAGCTTTTTACTTTTAACCTACCTATATCTTTATCTAAAAGGTGGTTTTTTTGCAGACAGCATGTGGAACAGTCTAAAAGAAACTGAATCTAGCAATCTTTGTATTTTAATTGAGGTTTTAGACCATTAGCATTTAATGTAATTATTGGTATGGTTGGATTTAAGGTGGACATTTTATGTTTTTCACCTGTTTCTTATGTGTTTGTTCTTTGATCTCCCCTTTCCTGGCTTCTTTTGGATTATTTGAATATTTTTATTGTTCTATTTTAATTTATATCTTGGTCTTTTTACTACATCTCTTTGTATACATTTTTTTGGTGGTTCCCTGAGGATTGCAATATACACATTTAATATACAATATACATACTGAACAGTATACTTAAATTAATATTTTACTTCTTCAAGTGAAATGTAGAGATGTTACAATCCATTATTTCTTTAGCTCTCCATCCTTTGTATTATGGTTGTCATATGTTTTACATGTATATACATTGAAAATCCCACCAGATAATGTTATGACTTTTGTTTTCAACTGTCTTAACTATTTATAAGAACTAAAGGGAGAAAAATAGTCTATTATTTTTCCTTGGATGTTTACCAATTCAGTTGTGCTAGCTTTATTCCTAAAGCTCCATGTTTCTCATTGGTACCATTTCCTTTCCATCTGACCTCCTTTTAGTATTTCTTTTTAGAGAGGGTCTGCTGGTGACAAATTCTCTTAATTTTATTTGAAGTAAGAATGCCTTTATTTTGCCTTCATTCCTGAAGTATATATTTTTTAGTAGCTATAGAATAGTGGGTTGACAGTTTTTTTTTTTTTAATACTTTAAAAATGTTCTATTGTCTTCTGGTTCTGTGAATTCGGTTTAGAAATCCATAGTCATTCGAATGACTTTTCTCCTATATGTAAGATGTTGTTTCTCCATAGTTGCTTTCAAGACTTTTTCTTTATCTTTGGTCTTCAGTAATTTGGCTATGATATATTAAGGCATGATTTTACTTGAGTTTACCCATTTGGGGTTTGCTGAACTTCTTGAATTCATAAAATTATATCTTTCTACAAATTTGAGAAGTGTATAGCCATTGTTTCATCAAATACTTTTTTCTGCACACACAGATCTCTTTCCTTTGTCTGCTTGGAAAGCCTGCAGAGACATGAATGTTAGACCTTTTGATATTGTCTCATAGTTTCCTGAGGCTCTGTTCATTATTCTGTCATCTTCCCCTTCCCCCAGTCTATTGTTTATATTGGATAACTTCCATTGATCTATCCCCAGGTTAACTGACTCATTCCTCTATCTTATTCATTCCTTTATGGAGCCCATTCAATGAAATTTTAAACTTTAGTTACTGCTTTTTTCAGCGCTAAAATTCCATTTTGTTACTTTTTCCCTTTTAAAAATTGTGGTAAAGTACACATGACATAAAATTTACCATCTTAACCATTTAAAAATGTATATTTCAGTGGTATTAGATACATTCATAATGGTATACAACCATCACCACCATCCATCTTCATAACTCTTTTCATGTTGTGAAGCTTTATACTCATCACATAATAACTTGTTTCTACCCCAGTCCTGGTCAACCATCATTCTGTTTTCTGCCTCTATGATAGTGACTATGCCAAGTACCTCATATAAGTGGAATCATTCAGAATTTGTCTTTTGGGATTGGTTTATTTCACTTAGCAAAATGTCCTCGAGGTTCCTTTATGCTGTAGTATCTGTCAGGGTTTTCTTATTTTATTTTTTAAGGCTTAATAATACCATTTGGTTCTTTTTTAAGCTTCTATTTCTCTTAGAATTTTCATCTTTCCATTTAAGAGTATTTTCTCTGATTTCGTGAAACATCGTAATCATGTATTCTTCAGGATTCTTGCCTCAAGAAGCCCATGAACAGTATGAAAAGGCAAAAAGATATGATACCAGAAGATGAGCGCTCTAGATAGGTAGGAGTCATAATCACAGCTGCTTTAAAAATTTTGTCTGATAATTTCAACATTACTGTCATCTCAGGTTTGGCTCTTATTGCTAGTCTTTCTTGTTACAAGTTGTTGAGATTTTCTGATTTTTTGTATATGGAATAATTTTGGAGTGTATCCTGCATTTTGAAACTTTGGATTCTTTCAAATTTTGTGGCGAACTTAGATTTTTTTTTTTTAAAGCAGACAGTCAGCCTGGGAAGATGTGGGCCACAAATCCTCACCCATCTTCTGTGGGCTGCCATTTCAATTTCAGCTAAGTTTTCAAAGACTTTGCAACATTATCAGATTATTCTCCATGTGTCTGCCTCCCCTCCCCCCACCAGGGCACACTACATTGTAATTCAGTTCACCAAGACTTTAGTATTTTTTTGGGGGTCCATTCTATACATGCTCAGCTTGTGTCCAGGACTTCATATGCAACATTCATTATTGGATGGCTTTCTCAAACTCCCTACTTCCCTCTGCTCTTCTCCCCACACTCTCTGACTTTCAAGGGCCCCGTTACTATTTTTAAAAATATTTATTTGACTGCATCTGGTCTCAGTTATGGTACTCAGGATCTTCATGCCAGTATGTGGATGTGTTCCAGTATACGGAATCTTTCACTGTGGTTCACAGGCTTCTCTAGTTGTGGCCCATGGGCTTAGTTGCCCTGCTGCATGTGGGATCTTAGTTCCCTGACCAGGGATTAACCCGTGTCCATGTTCCCTGTATTGGAAGGCAGATTCTTAACCACTGGACCACCAGGGAAGTCCCAGCCCCCTTACATCCCCGCCCACCCCCGCCCCCACCCCGCAGCCAGCTTATCATCTGTTACCATCACTCTTTATTTTGACGCTAGGTGGTCTCAGGTTTGACCAGTGACAACTGTTTCAAGCTGCTTCCAATGTGTCTTTTTTAAAGATGCATCATTTTTTTTGACTTGATTTTTTAAAAATTTGTTTTTTGGGGTCTGTGCTAGGACTTCATTGGTTTTGTGTGGGCTTTCTCTAGTTGCAGCAAGTGGGGGCTCCTCTTTGTTGCGGTGCACTGGCTTCTAATTGTGGTGGCTTCTCTTGTTGCGAAGCACAGGCTCGAGGTGCATGGGCTTCAGTAGTTGCAGCAGGTGAGTTCGGTTGTTGCGGCTCTTGGGCTCTAGAGCAAGGGGCAGTAGTTGTGGTACATGGGCTTAATTGCTTTGCGGCATGTGGATCTTCCAGATTCCAGGGATCGAACCTGTTTCTCCTGCATGGGCAGGCGGATTCCTATCTGCTGTGCCACCAGGGAAGTACCACCCCTGCCCTTGCTTTTTAAGGCCTCAGTGTGAAAGTGCCATGGTCACTTGCAGCCACTTTATGTTGGCCAAACAAGTCATATGGCCAAGCCAAGACCGTGAGCCTCCCTGTTCTAGGGCTCTACAAATCCACATGGCAGAGGGAGGAAAGGGGTAAAAGATGGGAAACAAAGTCCAACCTACCCCTGTAGTGCTGAAACTCAGAATCAGAGAACACCCAGGTCTCAGGTAGCTCAGCTGGGATGCCCCCTATCCTCCAGATTACTGGTATCACCTTTCCGTTAATGTCTTGGAAACTGGCTTGAACCACAGCTCAGGCTCTTTGAAAGTCCAGGGAATTCCCAAAGAGGTCTAAAATTTCCTGGGGCTAAGGGTCTCCTGATCTCTGCTTCTCCTGGTTTCCTTTTCCTTCTCAGTTTTATCCATTTGCTTCGAGTGTCTGTTCTCCTTTTTCCACCTCCACTTCCACCCCACGCTAAGCTTAGGGCTTATGTTTGCATAATCAAAACCTCTTACTTTGCTTGACAGAGCAAAAAGCCATCTTTTTAGCCTCATAAAATGCTTGTGCATGTTTTTTTTTCTTCTCCCCATCCTGTTAACTCAATAATATTCTGAGTCACAGAAAACTACCTGTCTGGGTGAAGACATAAACCAAAGGGGACTAGCATAAAGATTTATCCCATGCTGACTCCTTTTTGGAGTTGCGGTGTTGGGAGAGTGTCTTTTCTTTCTTCCTGCTGCTCATATTAGTGTAGGAAGGGCATTAAGAAACACTACGGTGAGAAAGTCAGTTTGTGGTTGTTTAGCTCAGCTTTTCCAAAACTTACTTGGCCATGGAACCTTTGTCATGGAGCATCTGTGAACACCTGCAAGCTCAATGAGTGGGAAAACCGACAAGAATGGGAGGAGGGCATGAGGATTAAAAGAAGGAAGCTGAGAACTTCCCTGGTGGTCCAGGGGTTGAGACTCTGTGTTTCCAATACAGGGGGTGTGGATTTGATTCCTGGTCGGGGAACTAAGATCCCATGTTCTGTGTGTGTGCAGCCAAAATTTTTTAAAAAAAGAAAAAAAAATTAAAAGAAGGAAGAAGCTGAGCTCAGGTAGTTTTCACTGCTGCTGGTTCCTTTGCCTCTCTAGACAGCCACCCCGGCAGGGACCTTGAAAAATTTCCCCACCTGTGAAGTGAGGGCCTCTCAGTTCAGTTTATTTTTCCACTTATTCAATCAGTCAACAAATACATAACAAAGCTTTCCTAGGTTCTAGCACTGTGCTGGGCCTTTAGGAGCCAACAGTGGGATGAGACCTTCCCCATCTTCAAGGGGGTCACCAGACAGGAGACACAGATGATGGTACTGCTCAGGGATTGTGGTCTCTGCTTCACCTTGACCTTTAACCTCGCATTCCCGAGCAGAGACCAACCTAGGAGGGCCTTTTGGTGGGGGATCCTGGGCTGTACCAGGAAGATGATCCCATAGCATCGGGGGCCTCCCCTCCCCTCCACTGGATCCACTCAACCTCCAAGCTGGAGTCCTAGGGAGCTGGCGAGGCATAGCCATCTCTTTCTCTGCCTGGGAGCGCTAATCACGACTCACCTGCTGCTCTGGGGAATGATTACCTGTCAGGGTTCATTTGAGCCCTTGGCCTCCTGGAGACTCTCCCAACCCCCACCAAGCCATCCTGCTGGCAACCGAGGAGCTGCCCCCCAGGAAGTGAGAGAGAGGAAAATTACCTTCCACTGTACGTCACCATCTATTTGGACTGGCAGTCACAGCAACAGCTTGTGTCCTGCCAAGCCTGATAACAGAACTGTCATGGTGCGTGGACAGACTGGCCCTGGAAGGTGAGTGGTGAGGATTCCAGGAAATTGTGGAGATTGCTGGCAATTTCGGTCTCCTTAAATCAGATTGCCTTGCTGAGTAATTTTAAACTCTGCAAATTGCGTCTTGAGCAGGGCCTGTTACTTTGCTTCCTGAAGCCCAACTTTTTTTCCTTTTTTTTAAACAAAAAATATTGATTTTGTTTATTTGGCTGCATCAGGTCTTAGTTGCAGCTTGTGGGACCTTTTGCTGTGGCTTATGGGCTTCTCTCTAGTTGCTGCACGAGGGCTTAGTTGCCCCCGTGGGATCTTAGTTCCCCAACCAGGGATTGAACCTGAATCTCCTGCATTGGAAGGTGGATCCTCAACCACTGACCCTCTCAGCCCTACTCTTAAAGCTTTCTTCTCAGACCATCACCACTAGAGACAGTTGCATTTGAACTTGAATCTCTGTATGTCACCAGGTACATGACCATAGATAAGTTACTTCCCAGGGACAGTATTTCATGGGAATAATAATATCCTTTTGATTATAAGGGAACAAATGCAGAAAAGGAACTATAAGCTTATTAAATGAGAAGTCCAAGGGAATTTCAGGTATGGCTGGATCCAGGGGATCAGATGAGGTCTTCAGGAATTCATCTCTTCCTGTAAGCTGATTCTTATTGCTCTCATTTTCCCCTTCTCTACCACACAACCCCTCTCTTCCTGGAAACCCCCATAAGTTTCAACAGAAGGGAGAGCTTCACTAGCTCAGTAATTCCAATAAAGTCTCAGGATGGAATTTCATTGATCAGTCCTGAGGTACACACCCATCCCTAAGGTACTTGCTATGGCCAGAGGTTATGTGCAGTATTTCTAATTACTAATTGGCCAGACTGACATAATGTGCTCATCTTCTAGAACCCAAGCCACCAAGAACCTAGGATGTGGTGTCAGGGGGTCCCCAAAGAAAAATGGAGGAGGTGGTACTCTAAAGAAAGAGGGAGTGGGTTTCAAGCAGGCAAAAATAGGGACTTCCATGGTGGTCCAGTGGTTAAGAATCTGCCTGCCAATGCAGGGGACTCGGGTCAATCCCTGGTCCGGGAAGATTCCACATGCTGCGGGGCAGCTGAGCCCGTGCGCTACAACTATAGCCTGTGCTCTGAAACAAGGAAAGCCCTTCAACAAGAGGACTGTGGACCAAAACTAGAGAATAGCTACCCCTGCACTGCCCCATTCACTGTAGCTAAAGTCCACTCACAGCAATGAAAGCCAGCACAGCCATAAGTAAATAAACAAACAAACAATTATGTATATAATTAAATTATATATATATAATTTAAAAAACAGACAAAAATAGTCTCCATCAGGGAGAGATTGAAAATACTCACCAACCAGTAGACTCAAGACTCTGACCAATAGGGCTGCAGGCTGCTAGAGCTGGGTTCTCCCTGCTGGGCTGGATGGTAACTATTTAGTTACTGGAGTGGGGGTGGGGAGGGCACCTGGAGAGGGGCTGGGGCGGCATGAGAGGGCACAGGGACTCAGGGTCACAGCTGATCAGATCAGTTCAGTTCAGTTCAGTTCAGTCGCTCAGTCGTGTCCGACTCTTTGTGACCCCATGGACTGCAGCACGCTAGGCTTCCCTGTCCATCACCAACTCCCGGAGCTTACTCACATTCATGTCCACTGGGTCGGTGATGCCATCCAACCATCTCATCCTCCTGCCTTCAGTCTTTCCCAGCATCAGGGTCTTTTCAAATGAGTCAGTTCTTTGCATCAGGTGGCCAAAGTATTGGAGCTTTAGCTTTAGCATCAGTCCTTCCAGTGAATATTCAGGACTGATTTCCTTTAGGATGGACTGGTTGGATCTCCTTGCAGTCCAAGGGACTCTCAAGAGTCTTCTCCAGCACCACAGTTCAAAAGCATCAATTCTTCAGCGCTCAGCTTTCTTCATAGTCCAACTCTCACATCCATACATGACCATTGGAAAAATCATAGCCTTGAATAGACAGACCTTTGTTGGCAAAGTAATGTCTCTGCTTTTTAATATGCTGTCTAGGTTGGTCATAACTTTCCTTCCAAGGAGTAAGTGTCTTTTAATTTCATGGCTGCAGTCACCATCTGCAGTGATTTTGGAGTCCCCCAAAATAAAGTCTGTCACTGTTTCCACTGTTCCCCATCTATTTGCCATGAAGTGATGGGACTGGATGTCATAATCTTAGTTTTCTGAATGTTGAGCTTTAAGACAACTTTTTCACTCTCCTCTTTCACTTTCATCAAGAGGCTCTTTAGTTCCTCTTCACTTTCTGCCATAAGGTTGGTGTCATCTGCATATCTGAGGTTATTGATATTTCTCCCGGCAATCTTGATTCCAGTTTATGCTTCATCCAGCCCAGCATTTCTTACTGCATACTCTGCATAGAAGTTAAATAAGCAGGGTGACAATATACAGCCTTGACGTAGTCCTTTTCCTATTTGGAACCAGTCTGTTGTTCCATGTTGAGTTCTAACTGTTCTTCCTGACATGCATACAGATTTCTCAAGAGGCAGGTCAGGTGGTCTGGTGTTCCCATCTCTTGAAGAATTTTCCACAGCTTATTGTGATCCACACAGTCAAAGGCTTTGGCATAGTCAATAAAGCAGAAATAGATGTTTTTTTCTGAAACTCTCTTGCTTTTTCGATGATCCAGCAGATGTTGGCAATTTGATCTCTGGTTCCTCTGCCTTTTCTAAAACCAGCTTGAACATCTGGAGCAGACAGACTGAAAACCACAGTCACAAAAAACTAACCAATCTAATCACATGGACCTCAGCCTCCTCTAACTCAATGAAACGATGAGCCATGCTGTGTGGGGCCACCCAAGACAGACGGAGCATGGTGGAGTGTTCTGACAAAACGTGGTCCCCTGGAGAAGGGAATGGCAAACCACTTCAGCATTCTTGCCTTGAGAACCCCATGAACAGTATGAACAGTATGAAAAGGCAGCTGATACCTTCCTGTAAAGGCACATTTCTGCATTTTTACCAACTGTTCTGGCTGCGCCAAGGCCTCCTGGTGAATACTCCCTGCTGACTGTTGCTCTGCCCAGAACACCCACATTTTTCTTCCTGGTCAACATCTGCCCGGGGTTTAGCAGCATCCTCAGGCTTGTCTGTGGTCACTTCCCCCTTAGTTCTTTATTAACACACGTGGGCTAATGTTCAGAATAGCCTGCCCCACATGCCACCAGCCTTGTAGTTGGACATCAGCGTGGTGCTAGTGGCAGTAAGCGATAGGCCCAGCATCTCGACGTGTCCCGAGCAGGGTATGTGCTGTAATGTGTCCAGTAACCTTAGGCCTCAGGCTGCCTTGTCTGTGTCAGCCTCAAAATAGCTGGCGTTTGCACCTGTTGGTGTTGGGGACAAGTCAAGCCCACCCCTGTGTTAACTCATTTAATCTGCACAGCAACCTCATGAAGGAGGCACTGTGATTATTCCCAATTTACAGATGAGAAACTGAGGCCCACAGCTTGCCCAGGTCACACAGCTCGTTGGCGAGAGGGCTGAGACTTGAACCTAGGACCTCTGGTTCCTCATGAGTGTTCAGTGGAACGATGGAGGCAGGAAGTGCAAATGCCTGCACCGGGAGAGCCCAGTGAAGTCACCTCTGCTCTGATGAGCTCTTGGCTCGAGACTGGCCCTGAGCACCTGCTATATGTATGGCCTGCACTGGGGCCCAGGATTTGGGGGTTTGAGTCAGGAAATGGGATTCACAGCCCCCCTGGGAGGAGACAGTCCAGCAGCAATGATGAGATACATGGCCAAACACCACTGATGAGCAGGAGGGTCATGGGGAAGTTCAAGGTGTTGAAGTTGGAGGTGGCAGGAGACACCCAGCCAGGGTAAGTCAGGATGACCCCACTGAGGGACCACAGATGAATGGGGTCTTGAAAGAAGGGTGTGCAGCTGTAGGCCATGAAGCTCTCTTGGTGGCAGGGATCAGAAACTCACCTAGGTTAATTTACACCCAGAGGAGGATCCAGGACCTGGGGTGGCCCTCCAGATTCAAGGGCAGAAGAGTGGTCAGACCCCAGAACAGAGAGATGGGGAGTGGGCAGAGCTAGGGCTCCCCTCCCAGGTCTGGGTCTCTGCTCCTCTAACACGTTGTGCTCCCCACGCCTCCCTGTGGCCCCCTCATCCCCCTCCCCCCTGCATCCTCCTTGTCCAGACTCATGGCAAAGCCCCACCGCAGACTTGAATTTACGTGGTTTACAAATCACAGGTCTGACCAAGGGAGAAATTAACTCGTGGGTCTTCTACCAAACTCCTGCCTGGCCCAGCCTGGGTCAGGTGACCACTCCGGGTTCAGCCACCTGTGCTGGGAGCAGGGTGATGCACAAAAAGGCTGTGGGGTCCCCCTTTTGGGTGGTGGGGCAGTGGGGAGGGAGAATCTAACTGGGAAGGCCGCCCCCCCGGGAACCCCTCATGGGGAGAATGTCACTCGCAGCGACAAGGCGGTGACAATTCTGGAGATAGGAGTTGGTCTGGAGATGGGGGCGGGGCAGAAACACTGTCAGGAAAAGCTAAGGAGGTGCCCTGGCTGCTCAAGTTGACTGTGACAGTGGAGTGTTCCAACAATGAGCTTGAGTATTTAATATTGATGGGAGACCCTCCAGAACTTTCTGTTGATCTGCTACAGGGACTGGCAATGTAGCAAGTGGTGGCCACTCGCAGGCCCAAGTCCCTGAGTGAAGACCCCAAGGGCAGGGGCTAGCTGGGCCTCAGTGAACACAAAGTCTGAGTGATAGATTTTTGGTCTTTGGTGATTTGGGGACTATTTGTTACTGCAGCAGAACCTTGCTTGTCCTGACTGATAAAGTTTCAGGGGCTGGAAAGGGAACCCCTCAATCACATGTCAGAACAATATCTCTTTAGGATAAAGTATGGCTTGCTGTTGCTGGGTGAATTGAGGCCTCATCAAATCTCTGGTTCCTAGAGAGAAATAGTGGCGTGGAAACCAAAAGGACCTAGTTTTCACACCCAACTTCTCTGTACACCAGCTGTGTGACCTTAGACGAGGTGCTCTCCTCTCTGTGGATTGATTTTCTCTTTAGACATGTAGAGATAATTAGAACTTTCTCCTCCCACCCTCCACCACACACTCAGGTTCTTGCGGTAATGAATGTGGGAGCATTTCAGGAGCATGGGCCAAGGTTAAAATGAGGAGCCTGGACTGGCGACTCTTCTGAGGTCCCTGCCAGGCCCATGACTCTGTGCCCTTTGATTTCCTGGTTCCTGCAGCCTCCTGGGAAGGGGACCCTGGTCTCTCAGAAACATTAACCTTGCTCAGGTGAGGAGACGTGATGAATTGGCTGTGTCTCCCCATTCTCCTGCTGTCACATTTAATGAAGGCTCAAAGCCTGGCTACTCAGTCCCTGTCAGGGAACATTCCAGAGCTTGTACCCACATCCTTCCCACTAATGAGGCTCTCCTCAGAAACTCAGTCCTCCCCCCAATCTTGTTTCTCTTTGCCCTTCCTGTCACATCCAGAAGAGAAGTGGTGTTCAAGTTGTCTGTCAGCCAGAGAGAAAGGGATGCCTTGCTGAAGTGACATTCTCTAGGGACTATCTTTCCGGTGTGGCCCTTTCTGGGCTCCTGAACTTGACTGTGGTCCTGTGGTGCCTGCCTCTCCATGAGGCTGTGTGTGGCGTGATCTCAGGAGCTCCTAGTCTCAAGAGCTTTAGGACATTGACTGGATGATTCCTTGAGAAAGATCAGCCTCTGTGAAGAGAACTGTTAACAAGTCACTGTACATGAACTATGAAACTAAATGCAACTTTGAATGATACTCGATGGAGCCTGTGGTCAAGGCATTGTAGAGTAGTGGATGTTACCAACATCATTATGGGGAAGCGCTGGCAGCACTCTAGAGCTTGCTTGGGGTCTTGCTCATGGTGGATTGAGCTCCAGGATGTGAAGTCCTGATCACTGCCGGATGGCCCCTTTTCCAGCACCTGGCAATGCTTCTCATTATGACGGTGTCTTTCTAGCTCTGAATCTGCTGAAACCCAGATGCTGTCCTGAATTTCCCAATATCCCCTGCAGCTAAGTCCTCACCATGTGACTCGTTCTGATCAATGGACCATGAGCAGAAGTAACGTGTCACTTCCAGGCTGAGATGGCAAAGAGCTAATGTGACTCCATGCTACTTTTCCCATTCAGAGTGACCTCAGGGGCCACCTGTTCCAGACAGCAAAGCTCTAAGGTGGAGAAGAGCCAACAGACCCACATCATACTGTGATGTGAATGTGAAGGACATTTTTATTAAACCATTGAGACTTGCGGGTGTGTCCATGGTGTTGGCCAGCATTCAGTATCCTGACTGATGGGTGTCCTGGAGAATACCTGCTCCATGTGGGTAGAGCCTGGTCTGTCCTGACCACGCCTGTGTGGGCACTAGCACATAATAAGTATGTAGAAGCTGCTAATAAGTCTCCAAGAAGGAATGGTTGAATGAAATCTCTGAGTTTCCAATAATTCTTCACTAGGCAACCAGTGATAATGCTTCATCCAAGTGTGGTTGTGACAAAGGTCTCTCCCTTCCTGCTAAGCCTGGTTCAGGTCCTGTGGGTCCTCGTGTCTGAGAGTCTGGCTGCATCTTCTCATGCTGCTCTGTCTCCAGGTGTTGCTTCCTCACGATGCAGGCCTTTCTAGCTTTTGCTCTGCATCTGAATCTTTGTCAACAATGGTCCTGAGGAGCACATGTGCCCCCTGTGATGTATCTGCCACTAACCACTGACTCGGGGGCTTCCCGATAGTCTGGTCTAAAGCCAGCATGGGAACCTGACACATTCATATTTGGGCCCAGAGATGGTGCCATGATCCAGCAGATGTGACCAGCTCACTGGACAGTGGTCATGTGTTTCTAAACCTATTTCACCAGGTTCCAGTTTTGTGTCCCTGAACTGACCACCTAGACTGGCTGCTGGAAGACTCTTCCCAAAGTCAAAACGGACCCACCCCTTGGTTGCCAAAAAACAGTGTAGTGGCTAAGAACATGAGCTCTAGAACCTGAGTGCCTTAGTTCAAGTCCCTCATCCACCACTTAACTGGCTGTGTGACCTTTGGTAATTTACCTAACCTCTCTCTGCCTCAGTTTCCACACTGTTAATGGGGACACTCAAGGGGAGAGGAACACCCCCCCCCCCAAATGTAAATGATGACATTTTAGCATGGCCACTCGCTGGGCATAGCTCTGTGCTAGGCAGGGAGGTCACCTTCTTACAGAGGAGGAAAGGCAAAAACAGGCTTAGGAAAGTTGACTCACTCTCCCAAACTCCTGAGAAGTGTGAGTGGAGAAATAGACCCAGGTATGGTCCACAGCGGGCTTCCCTGGTGGCTCAATGGTAAAGAATCTGCCTGTCAGTGCAGGAGATACGGGTTCGATCCCTGGTCTGAGAAGATCCTCTGGAGAAGGGAATGGCAACCCACTCCAGTATTCTTGCCTGGAGACCTCCGTGGACAGAGGAGCCTGGCGGGTTATAGTCCACGGGGTCACAGAGATGGACGCGACATAGTGGCTAAACCACCACCACCATGGCCCACAGCCTTCACTCCTCACTGTCCCCACAGTGACCACACTGGGCTCTGGACACTGCGGGCCTTGCCCCTGGCTTCCTGATACAGTTCGCTTGGTACCAACCAGTTCTGATAATCAGAAGTGCTTCTTCCTTTGAATCCCACCTGCCTCCTGGAAAATTCTGCCAGCTGGTCCTTGTTTTGCCCTCTGGAGCTGCACAGTGAGTTTAATCTTCTCAGTTCCTGCAAAATAAATTTAATAAACTCCAGAAAGTGTGCAGTCTTATAGACAGGGTGCAGAATTTCTGTGCTTCAGACATTTCCCTCATAATTACTAACACCATGGAAATTGCAGGGATTAGAGGCTCCACTGGAGACGGGAATGGATTGTGTCACCAAGAAAGTACAAATGAACCGAGACTCCTTCACAATAAGGTGAGCTGGGATTTGCATTAAATAAGGAGGCAGGTTCGTGCCCATTAACTCCATGGGACCAACAGTGACGTTCTAGGGCTTATTTAGGAAGTGGGGGAGCAGGGTGGGGAAGGGAGTCGAGGTTGGGGTTGAGTGGGGTGATTTGGTGGCAGTCTCTCTTTAATAGGCTGACTCATGCACATCTCAGAGTTCATCTGGGCTCATCCCGTTTTGCAGGCAGATAGCCTTCCTTCCCCCCACGGTCCCTTTCTTAATGTCCTCAATCCCCAGGTAGGAAGAGACTCATGCTGACATCACACAGCTGGTCCATGGGACCTCCTGGGACCAGAAGACAGGCTTTCTGGGGACTCACAGACTTAGAGAAGGAATTCATGATTGCTGAGGGGAAGAAAGGGGGGAAGGGATATGATAGGGAGTTTGGGGTTGTCATATGTACCCTGCTATATTTAAAATGGATAGCAAACAAGGACCTACTGCATAGCACTGGACAGCATTGAGCAACTCTGCTCAATGTCATGAGGCAGCCTGGATGGGAGGGGAGTCTGGGAGAGAATGGATACATATATAGGGATGGCTGAATCCCTTAGCAGTTCACCTGAAACTATCACAACATTGCTAATCACCTATATCCCAGTACAAAATAAAAAAGATTTTTTAAAAAGAGGAAATAAAAAACAAAAAGAATACAGGCTTTCTGATGCCATATCCAGTGACCTTCACTTTGCACCTGTTAGTCCCGGCCCCTATCAGCTTTGGTGAAAAAATGTGGGCTAATGAAGGGGTTCCCCAACCTCCAGGCCATGGACCAGTACCTCCTGTCAGATCAGTGGTGGTGTTAGATGAGAAATAAAGTGCACAATAAATGTAAAGGGCTTGAATCATCCCGGAATCATCCCCCACCCCAGTCTGTGGAAAAACTGTCTTCCACAAAACCGGTCCCTGGTGCCTAAAAGGTTGGGGACCACTGGCTAACACACTGCCATCAGGTTAGCAAAAAATGCCACGTTGTGAAAAGAAGATGCACCTGTGATCCTCACTGGGGAAGGCACGGGGAAGCAGCGCTGCTTCCTCTGAGCCCTAGTCTCTCTGCCCAGCTCACCGTAGCACACTCATCACCACCTCCCATCACATACTGACAACAGACGCTGTTGATGGATTTCAGCACCAATCCCGCAAAGCGTGGATCTCACAATCTTATCCAATACAGGAGTTAACTCATGAGATAAAAGCTATTTGCCATATCCAGTCTTTATAAGCTCCATCAACCAAGAAAAAAAGTAGGCAATTTGTGACTTTTTTTTCTCTCAAACCCACTATTGAGCTTCAACCATGGCCATTAGTGCATGAAGGGTTATGCTAGATTCTCTGTGAGAATGGCCACAATTCTCCACCTGTCCCAGTAATCAAGCCCTTTGCGATATGACTTCGCAGCTCCTTTCATCAAGCGGTGGCGTTTATTTCTTCCCGTCTTGTACTTGGACCGGCTTGTGACTTGCTTTGCCCAATAGAATGGGATGGAAGCAACGATGTGACAATTCAGAGCCTCACCCCAAGAGACTCTGCCGTCTTCTACCCAGTCTCTTGGAATCCAACTGCTGCCACGGGACAAGCCTGGGCTCGCCTCCTAGAAGATGAGAGACTCCCCCAGGCCTAACCACCCACCTTCCATTACCCTGGATGACAGCCAGATAACGATCATTCATTTGAGTAATGCCACCTAAGACTGTCCAGCTCAAGCGAACCTGCCAGCTGACCATAGATAGATATGTAAGTCCAGGTAAGGTCAGCCAAGTTTGTCCAGACCAAAAGAGTTCCTCAGCTGTGTTGCAGATGCATGAAATAAATAAGTGCTTACTGTTTTAAGATGCAGGTTTTGGACCTTTTAAAAATGATCTTATTAATTTGTTTAGTGTTGGCCGTGCTGGGTCTTCATTACTGTGCTGGCTTTTCTCTAGTTGTGGTGCTCAGGCTTCTCACTGTGGTGGCTTCTTCTATGGAGAACAGGCTCTAGGGTGTGAGGGTTTCAGTAGCAGCGGCACTTGGGCTCAATAGTTGTCGCTTCCAGGCTCCAGAGCACAGGCTTAATAGTTGTGGCACATGGAGTTAGTTGCTGTGCAGCATGTGAGATCTTCCCGGACCTGGGATCAAACCCATGTCTCCTGCATTGGCAGACAGATCCTTTACCACTGAGCTACTGGGGAAGCCCTGAAATTTTTTTTTAAATGTCACCATGACTAATATGCACTGTCTAATGTGGTTTCTTTAATAATTTTATGTAATAACAATGATCCCCATTTTATAGATAGGAAAGTTGAGGCTCAAAGGAGTAAAGCCTTGTTTGAAGTCATTCTGCTCGTAATCCCAGAGCTAAAGTTCAACCCAGGTTTTTCTGACTCCTCTGTCATTTTTTGATGTAGCTGAAGAATCTCTAATACTGGGGTGGCAAACAGGCTTTGTTTCACTTGCCAATGTTAGCTGGTAATGTCTGCCTGTAATGTAGTTTGGATAAGATGTAGGGGGAAATAGGTTACTTTGGTTGATTGGTGATGTCTGCTGTGGATGGTGAGCACAGAAGCAGCGTGAGTGTTATGCATTTTTCATGGAGTCTTGTGGATACCCAAACCCATGTGATGAGAGAATTTTAACTGACATATCAGGACTTGTCCCTGAGGCAGAGCAGGGTGCTCTTACCTAAGGTGACCATGCACTCTTGTTTTATGCTCAGGCTCAATGTCTTCTAGTTGTCAGCCCTGCTGCCACTGCTACCCAGCCCAGGATAATAAAACATAGTTCACCTTTTAAGATTGGTGTTAGAATCAACAGAGATAATGGATGAAAAGGCATTTAATTTCCAGGCAAAAATGATGGCTAAAGGACAATTGAATCACTTTCCTCTCTCAAGATCAGCTCAAGACAACAACAACCAAAACTGGAATATAGGGGAATTTTCCCCCTGAATTTTTGTTGAAATCAGAAGTTGCCACAGCCCCAAACCACAAACACTGAAGCCTTTTTGCCCAAATACTATGAAGTCTAGACCATTGTCCGGAGGAAACAGAATCTATGCAAACATCCCTAGTATGTTTCGTGGATAGGAAAGTTGAGGCTTTGAAGGATATATCCCAAACCTGAAAACTTTACCCAAAAATCTTAGGCTTAGAGCACTGGAACCATCACAACCTTCCTAATGGCTTTGTGGGGGCCACACTGACCACTGGGTATCAAACACTGAGCTGTGTTCCCACAGCAAAGGAAACAACTGATGTGGTAAAATAGTCTAAGACGACAAACCCAAATGGAAGCTGTGGTCTCCCTGAGCCATCCCTCCCACCCTTTCCCATGCTTCCCTCCCACAAAGAGCTGGCCCCATTCAAAACTGAGGTAAGAAGAAACCAACATTGGAACTGTGCTTAGATGTTGCAAAAATGGAGAAAATGAACATAAGTGAAAACAGGTGAGGAAAATTCTACAAGAGGAATTGCCCAAAGAAGCAGGGAAAAACAACTGCTCTTTACAGCCTTCATCAATTTCAAATGACACAATCTCTTTAAGAGACTCAAATAAGGACTCTCCTGGTGGTCCTGTGGTTAAGAATCTGCCTGCCAATGCAGGGATCATAGGTTTGATCCCTGGTCTGGGAAGATTCCACATGCCATGCGGCAACTAAGCCCATGTACCACAACTACTGACGCCCGTGTGTCCTAGAGCCCATGCTCTGCAACTAGAGAAGTCAGCATAATGAGAAGCCCACACACTGCAAACAGAGAGTAGCCCCCACTCACCATAGCTAGAGAAAACCTGTGGGCAGCAACAAAGACCCAGGGCAACAATGCTGGACTACGCTTAGTCACTTAGCTGTGTCACACTCTTTGCATGTGACCCCATGGACTGTAGCCAACCAGGCTCTTCAGTTTATGGGGATTGTCCAGGCGAGAATTCTGGAGTAGGTTGTCATGCCCTCCTCCAGGGGATCTTCCCAATCTAGGGATTGAACTCAGGTCTCCCACACTGCATTTCATTAAAAATTAAAAAAAAGATACAAATAAGAAATATAATAATGGAAATAAGTGATTATAAAATAGTGAAAATTAAGCTGGTAAAATAGTGAAGATCAAGCTGGTGGTTCTCAGGAATGAAATAGAAAAAAAAAAAAAAGCAGAGAAGATTAAACCACATTATAAACAGCAACAAATAAAATGGATATGACTAAACTATATTAAGAAATATTGTGGATAAACTATGGAAAGCCATGCAACATTAAATAGAAAAGAAGAACTTTTGAAGGTAGCCAAAGATTCAAGTGATGACAGACATAAAATACAGACAAAGGTTAACCAACAAATAAACCTTGTATAAGACAAATGGTGTAAAAATATTCAAAGTTATACTAAAATAAAAATCTGGAAATAAAGTCATGAATCTGCAGGTCCAAAGAACACACAATCTTCCCAGAAAAATTACTGAAGAAATAACAGCTCTAAGACAAATCTGGATGAAATAATTGAACTTCAGAAATAAAATGTTCATCTGTTCATCTAGATAGGAAAATCAAATCACAATGTAGGCAGAAATCAGATTGGCACAAAAGATCTCTACAGTCATGCTAGAACACAGTGGAACAATGTCTACAAAATCTGAAAGAAAGAAAATACAACTCCTGAATTTTATACCTAGCCAAGTTGTCTTTCAAGTAAAAATGTATCAGGGATATTTTCACATGTGTGGAGCTAAGGAAACAACATTCATGAGTTTTTCTGGAGAAAAATATTCTATTAACAAAAAATTGAAAGTAAAAAGGGAAAAAGGAAAGGCAAAGATATAGTTAAAAATTAAAATAAGAAAAAAAGTTAAAATAAGAAGGAAGAAAGAAAGGATTGGGGCTGAGAAATGATCCTATTTAAATGCAAAGCTCACTCTAAATTGCCATGAGAATTGTGCTTCCATAACAGCATGAAACAGTTGTAAACCCTGACAAGGTAATAATAATGTTTTAAGGTATAGTATAAGTGCACTAATTTCCTAACTTTTATTACTAGGGAATCAACACATTGAGTCTAAAATAAAAACATACAGTTTTTTTTAAAAGCATGACCATAACATCTTAATATTTTTACTAGCTTTCTTCTTAACTATAAAAACATTTTTAGGAAAAAATATATCATGAAGCAATATTTCTCTGAAGTTAATACTTATTTCAGTTTAACCTCAATTTTAAATTATTCTGTTCAATTTAAGTAAAATTATATTTAACAACCTTTTATTAAAAATAGAGTGTATAATTTCATTTTTCCTCAACTATTTTTCCTTCTAGGCTACACATATGCACAGAGAGGTGCCTAGAATGAGATTCATCAAATCTTGATCTTATTTTTTTTGTAATAGTCTATATTGCTTAAATGTATACATTAAATGTATACACTATACATGTGCCATTTTTATCAAATTAAAATTCATTCTTTGGAAATTATTTTGGTGGCATCCATCAGATCTCAGATTGTGTCTTGCTCTATGAAGTCAAAGCTGGTGTTTTGACAAAAGTGGGGTTTTAGGGGATATCTTAGCAGAAACAACGAGAGGTTATCAGAGGGCCAGAGGGAGGAAGAGCTGAGAGAGGGCCTCTGTGAGGGGGTGAGAAGCAGATGGCCAGTTTTGGGGTGACACTGGGGACAATGGGTACAGTGCAGTGTTGCCTAAACACCATGACTAAGGTGGTGTTCATCTCTGTATCTGCCGTCCAAGTGTGGGGAAAGGGGTGGGACCTATGGACCCCAGCTCAGCTGGCATTTACTATAAGTCCACTCTGTAGGAACCTGTTTAGGTCTGGACTATAATCACAGATGACAGCTCTCCACACCCAAGCTGGTTCCTTCCAATCCATTTCTCTGCAAACCCAGTTGCACCACCCAGTCCCCGCCTGTTGAAACCCTTCCCTGGGTTTCCCTCTTGTTCTCAGCCCAACAAGAGGTCAGATCACTTGCCCACAGCCCCATAGTTAGTAACTGGAAGATGAGGGGTTTGAATTGGTCAGTCTGGCTCCAGAGTCCATGGGCTCTGTAGCCAAGGCTCTGAGTATGTCATGTCTTACACCCCACCTATCCAACAGGCCCCAATTCTTCTCTCACCCCGGGGAAGCATGGATTGAGGGGGCTTCAGTTTGGAAGAGGTGGATGGGTTTGGCATCTCTCCTTTGGCTCCTTCTCTCCTCTTTTTCCCACCCCCAACTTTCATTGTGAAGTTAAGAGCGGTTGGTAGTGAGAAATTGGCCTGAGAGTGATGAGTTAAGGATTTGAGTCTTGTGACCCCAGTAAGTAAAACAGGATTGCTCAAGGGCATTAATTAGCTGATCCTTCCTTTCACTCATGGGTCCTATCATGGGCCCTGGTGATTTCTCCCAGGGTGCTGATCAGCCAGGGAGACGGATCACAGGGGCATGGATAATAAGGACAATGAGTGGATGGTACACGTGGGGTTGACTCCGTTTCAGCTGAGACTTCAAAGGCAGGGGAACTTTTGGGATGGATAGCTGGGGAAGAGCATTCCAGGCTGTGGACAGACAGGAAGCCGTGGAGGTTGTGGTGGGAAGGCTGGATTTTATTCTAAGTGCGGTGGGAGGCCACTGGAGCATTTTAAGCCAGGAGGCACGTGATCTGATTGACTTTTTAGAACATTACCCAGGCTGCCTGGTGGAAGTGGGAGGTGGGAGGCAGGAGAGGAACCAGTGGGAGGAGGTTCCGTGGTTGTTCAGTTTCTAACTCATTCTCCTGCCTTCCTCTTTGCTTCCTGGCTGGCCTGGGGCAGACAGCCCTGGGACCTGGTCCTTCCTCCACTTCAGGCTTTAGAAGTTGGAATTTGGGGCTGCTGTGCCCTGGGAGGCAGAGATGTTGGGCCCCTGAAGAAACACATGCCTAATTCCCACTCAGCCCTCTCTGACCCCCAGAATCACCTCCTCAACAGCCACACCATGTTTGCACAAACACAGGGGGTGCAAAATGACTAATTTGATGACAATCTTTGGCATTTGTACAATCCCTGACCTCAGCTTGGCCTTCTGTGCCCTAGAGAGAGAGAGAGAGGACAGGAATGGAGTGTGAACCTAATGCACCAGGAAACTGCCTTCCTGGGCTCCCTATTTCCTTTTCTATGCTCTGATGCCTTGTTCTGGCATCTCAGAGTGGTTTCCACCCAACCACAAATTCATTTGTTTTTCACGCAAACCCTGTGAGGTCCCTGATTATGTCCACCTGTCTGATGTGGAAACTGAGCCTGGGGAGGGGAAGTCACTTGTTTGGATCACTACCCAGTTGGTAGAGGCTTAGTTCCGTAATGACTATGTGACCTTGGGTGAGACACTTAACCTCTCCTGGGTTCTGCTTCTTGCATGGTGCAATGGAGAGGTTCAAGTGGTTTAGGATACATTTTACACACCTGAGAGGTGAGAGAGATTACTGTGAGCCTGGGTATCATTGTTACCACTGAGCACCCTGGGCTCAGTAGGAAGCTCTTCTTTATTTCCCTGGCACCGATTCTCCAAACCAAAGCCCCCAGTAGGCGAGCAAGTAAAAGCTAAATGACTTGTCCTTATCAGTATCCCTCCCACTACTTGCTGTCCTCCCTGTGGCCTGAGTAAGGAAAACCCATTCCTGTTTCCCACGCCCTAAGCCTTGCCAGGCCTTAAGTTTCCCTAGAATCCCAGCGCGTCAGAGCTGGATTCAGATTCTGTCAGATTTTCACTTTCACTGTGTCGATGGGGAAACTGAGGCGTGAGGGTAAATAATAATAGTAATAATAATAAAATGCTTGTGTCATTGCTTTCAGTTGCAGACGATGAGAAGAAAATTCATATCAAACTGACTTCAGCACAAAGGAGAAGTATTGACATAAGTAACTGAAACGTCAAAGAGGAGGGTTTCAGGAATGGTTTGATCAAGAGCTCAAACAAGGTCTGAGTCTCACTCTCTCTCCCTGCTCTGGTTCTGCCCCATTGGTTCCATCCTCAGACTTTGAAGGTTGGTAAAATGTTGCAGCATCCTTTTTGTCCCCTGAGGCTCAATTTCAGAGGCAAAGCGCCAGTGCTTCAGTCTCAGCATCCCCATTTAGCATTTCATTGCATCTCATTGGATCTCATCAGGGCACGTGACCATCCTTGAGCCAATCACTGTGGTCAAGTGAATGTAAATCCCTAACTGGTTGGAGCTACCCAGAACCGCAGACTGACAGTAGGAGGAGGGGTTGCCTTTGGTCCCTCCCAACTCAAGGACTGTTGTTGGAATAAAAGGACGTGAGTCCTGGAGCGGCGAAGAACTGATACCTGCTGGAGTGTACACACGGGGTGGAGCACCTGCTGCCACAGATGTCGGTCTAAGTCCTTAGCGTGCAGGACCTCAGATCTCCCCAGCAAGCTGCAGCTGGGCATCCTCAAGAGGAAGAAATGAAGTCAGAGCGGGAGGCGACCCACCTAAGGCATAGCCAGGAAAGGTTCAAAGTCAGCAACCCAGGTGTGTTTCAGAACAGTTACCCCTGGAGGTAACTGGGGCTCAGTCCCAGTGAAGAATGCCGGGAGACATTCTAGAACATGCCTGCCAGCTATCCCCCAGGGGTCCTCCAGGTCCTCACCCATCCCTGGTGGAAGGCTGTGTGCCTGGCATGCAGGCCGAGAGGGGGCCTCAGATAGACTCGCAGGTGCTTGCTGGACCATTCTAGTGGTAGGTCTGGGGTGAGGTATGCTGAGGGGATGTGCCTGGGACCTGGGCAGCATCTGCTGAGTGTATGGTTGACAGAGGGGCAGGGAGTCTTCACTCTCCTTTCCAGCCTCACCCACCTTTTCTTGACCACCCCTACCCCACAGAGGAGGAGAAGTTGTTTCATCAGAACCACAGTCACTGGGGACAGGGTTACTGTGTTACAGGCCAGGGCCCCTGCAGCCTTTCTCTTCCACTTTCTGCAACTCCCACGTGGTGGGCAGATGTAGGCAGGGCTCGCCTCTCCTTCTCTACTTTGTCCAAGAAATGACTTGGTAATTTAGGTCAGAGACTGCAAACTTGGTCCTATGCCCCCCTTCCCTTCTTGAATGTCCATCCCTCTTGTATAGTCAGCCAAATGTAAACTAATCTCAAAACTGACATATGAGTGGACTTCCCTGGTGGTGCAGTGGTTAAGAATCTGCCTGTCAATGCAGGGGGCACAGGGTCGATCACTGGTCTGGGAAGATTCCACATGCCTGGAAAAAACTAAGCTCTTCAGCCACAACTACTGAGCCTGTGAACCTAGAGTCCTAGAGCAACAAGAGAAGTCACCACAAGGAAGAGCAGCCCCCACTTGCCGCAACGAGAGAAAGCCCATAGCAAATGACCCAAATGCAGCCAAAAAAAAAAAAAAAAACCAAACCAAACAAAACAACCCCCAAACTCTCCAAAAACTCACATAGGCGCAAAGAGGCCTCATCTAAGTTTTGAGCCTAAGCTAGAAACACCTAGAAG
Organism: Muntiacus reevesi; assembly: GCF_963930625.1. Classification (NCBI taxonomy): domain Eukaryota; kingdom Metazoa; phylum Chordata; class Mammalia; order Artiodactyla; family Cervidae; genus Muntiacus; species Muntiacus reevesi. Next base: position 113,628,232 of record NC_089251.1, read on the forward strand.
AGGCATAGTCAGGATGTGGGAGAACACAGCCTGCACAGAAAGACCCAGAGCAGAGGGCAAGAGAAACCATGGCCTTGGCAAAACATGGCCTTGTCATTGTGGCTGGATTGCTGGGCCACTTTTAAGTGGGCTGCCAAAAATTCCACGGTGCTGTGAACCTCGAATATTGAGAACCATCCTGGCCTTGGCCAGTGGGCAACCTCCCCTTTACTTCTGGGCTGCTGGCTTGCACAGCCGTCCTGGTTGGAGGGACAAAGAGACCTACACGCCCCCCGCCCCCCACCATGCTGGCCACCCCCGGACACCATCCCCTGATTTCCTTTCCTCACCAGTTGGGGCTTCGGGTCCATGGATGTCTGTGCAGACCCGGAGGAGCCAGAACTGTGCCTCCGCTTTTCTTCCTTCTCTGCAGCCTCAGCCACCTCGTCCTTACCCACACATCAGGCCAGCGCTCCGGGCTCATAATTTCAAAGGCCTTTTAACTTTTCCAGGTCAGAATTTTATTGCTTTTGGCCAAAGGCCACTTTGAAATTTACCAAGTGAAGAGTAGGCACAACATGGTCTTTAGAGTAAATGACGGGGCTCAGGATGGAGCGCGTGGGGCTGATTCAGCAGCTCCATCTGGACTGATTCTACCCGCTCTTCCTGCAGCCCGGACCCGATCCGGGTGGCAGACACAGCGCATCGGGTGGGGCTGTGATTTCTCTCTTCCCGATGAGCATGGAGCCCAGGGCACCATCACGGCCAAGGGGCTGCTGGAGGCCCTGGCAGAGGCATAGGGCTGGAGGGAGGGCAGCGCTGCAGGAGTGAGGGGGTGGGGGGGATGAGGGCCTCTGTGTCCACCACCTGCTCTGTCTCCGGTGAGGTCATATGCGTTGTGGCTGGGATGCAGACCCCTCCGGGCCTCAGTGTCCCCAGCCAGGACACTTGTGGCTGTGGCGAGGGTTCAGTGAGGCAATGAAGAGGGAATCCATAACCCTGGTGCAAGTCAGCTTCCAGGGACTTGAGCTCAGGCATTCCGTAATTTTCCATCAGCCCCTCAGTCTCCTGGGGATGCAAAGTTTGGAAGCAAGTTTCGGCAGTGGTTTTGTCTCACTGAACCATGAACCTGGGCGCTGGGGTGAGATCTGGCGGCTGTAACGGGAAAAAGTAGTCAAGGCTCAGGCTCCGACTGACCGGTGCTCCTGTGGGTCTGTGGGCATGCAGGTCCCGTGGCCGGATTGAGGCTGAGCGTGGACAGAGGGGCGGCTATAGACAGGGTCATGGAGCACTGTTGGGGTGGCTGAGTCACAAATATCCAGGGCTTCTGGATTCCTTCCTGGGGCCGCAGGACTCTGAAGCTGAGTCCCTCCTGGGGAGCCAGTGTGAGCGAGTCAGCAGTGCCCTCCCTACCCAGGACTCCCCAGAGGCTGTGCCCATCAGGGTCCTCTGTCCCGGTTTGGGGTCCAGGGGGAAGAAAAGAGGGTGGGACTGGAGCTGAGAGCAGAGACTGGACAATCAATCCCCCTCTGAGCCTCACCTGACACCCCGAGAAGGGCAAGTGGTGGTTCTGGCTACAGGGCTTCTGGGAGGAGGGGATGGGAGGCCAAGGGCGGAGATTGGCCAGGGCTGGCACTGATGGGAGGGTCTGGGAGGAGGTGGAAACGGAGTGAACTAACTGGGACAGTGGTTCCCAGAGGCTGGAGTGAGGCAGACTCACCCAGGGAGGTGGTTAAATACAGATTCCCTGGCCCCACCCCTTCCCAGAGGTTCTGGTGTCTGGGTCTGGGGAGGGTCCTGGAAACTTGCATGTAAACAAGTCCCTCCCCTACTCAGGAGGCTGCAGATCACACTTTGGTGGCCCGGGGATATCTTCTTGGGCTTTGGGCTGGAACTGGAGGACCCTGAGTGGGCCGGGGTCTGGCAGGTGACCGGTGAAGGTGTGGAGGGGGTACAGAGCTCATGGAATGGGGAGAAGAGGGATTTACTGGAAACGCAGGTGGAACTCATGGACCAGTGGTGGTTCTGTGTGATTTGCCCCTTTGAATCTGGTTGGGGGCGACCTCGGGCTGCTTTGACCAGTAGGAGATGGCAGAAGTGATGCTGGACTAGTTTCTGGGCCCAAGCAGCTCCCCCTTCCTGCCTCTCATAACTCTCCCTCTGGGGGAGGCCAGAGTTATGTGTCTGAAGGGCTGCAAGGAAGCCCAGGAAACCACGGGAGGGATGGCTTGGGGAGAGTGATGCCCGCTGACCCCAGCTGCGGCGGCTGAGATATCCCAGGTGACATACTTGGTGAGGCAAGATGGTGTCTGGCCCTTCACAGCTCCAGCAGACCTGTTGGGGGAAGAACTGAAGCCGCTGACAACCAGAACCCAGGCCCAGACACACGGCCCCATTGAGCCCTGCCGGCCACCCTGACAGTCCACAGCCTGTCACTGCAGAGGCCTCTGCTGTCCTCCATGTGCCAAGTTCCTGGCCCTGAAAATTGTGAGCAAAATTTTAAGCCACTGAGTTTCAAAGCAGTCTGTTTCCCAGTGACAGAGGTCCAGAACACCTGGACAAGCCTGGTATTCCATCTGTAAAAATGAGGGAAAGAACACAGCCCTGGGAAATCAGAGTCAGACACTCGAGGACACTTGAGATTCAGTTCTGCCACTCAGCACCGAGCAGGCTCCCTTAAGGGCCATCTCACTTGGAAGTTGTTCTTCAGTTGCTCAGTTGTGTCTGACTCTTTGTGATCCCATGGACTGCAGCACGCCAGGCTTCCCTGTCCTTCACTATCGCCCCAGAGTGTGCTCGAACTCATGTCCTGTGAGTCAATGATGCCATTCAGCCATCTCATTCTCTGTCATCCCCTTCTCCTCCTGCCTTCAATCTTTCCCAGCATCAGGGTCTTTTCCAATGAGTCAGCTCTTCGAATCAGGTGGCCAAAGTATTGGAGCTTCAGCTTCAGCTTCGGTCCTTCCAGTGAATCTTTAGGGTTGATTTCCTTTAGGATTGACTTGTTTGATATGCTTGCAGTCCAGGGGACTCTCAAGAGTCTTCTCCAGCAGCTGCAAGTGGAAGTTAGTATTAGTGCCTATCTCCTTTGGCTTTGTCGGGATTAAGGGCTAATCCATTTGAAGTGCTTAGAACTGTGCTGACCTATATCTCAGACTAATAGATGCTAAGAATTGATGCTTTTGAACTGTGGTGTTGGAGAAGACTCTTGAGAGTCCCTTGGACTGCAAGGAGATCCAACCAGTCCACCCTAAAGGAGATCAGTCCTGGGTGTTCATTGATAGGACTGATGTTGAAGTTGAAACTCCAATACTTTGGCCACCTGATGAGAAGAGCTGACTCAGTTGAAAAGACTCTGATGCTGGGAAAGAGTGAGGACAGGAGGAGAAGGGGACAACAGAGAATGAGATGGTTGGACGGTATCACTGACTCGATGGACATGGGTTTGGGTGGACTCTGGGAGTTGGTGATGGACAGGGAGGTCTGGCTTGCTGCGGTTCATGGAGTCACAAGGAGTTAGACATGACTAAGCGACTGAACTGAACTGAACTGAATAGATGCTAGCCGTGGTTGTCACCCATTATCACACACGTCAATGGGTTAGATTAGAACTTGTGGGGGCCAGATGCCCAGTAAGCACTCAGGGTACATGTTATGTTGTCAATAAGGACGCATTCTATATCCAGACCAAACTAATTCAAAAAAGATATATATATCCCAATGTTCACAGCAGCATTATTCACAAGACCCAAGACATGGAGACAGCCTAAATGCTCATCAGCAGGTGAATGGATAAAAAAGACGTGATATAGGGTTCCCTGGTGGTCTAGTGACTAAGAAACCGCCTGCCAATGCAGGGGTCATGGGTCCAGTCCCTGGTCCGGGAAGATCCCACATGCCGAGGAGCAACTAGGCCTGCATACCACAACTACTGATGCCTGTGCTCTGCAACAAGAGAAGCCACTGCAACGAGAAGCCTGCGCACCGCAACTAGAGAAAGCCTGTGTGCAGTGATGAAGACCCAGTGAAGCCAAAGATAAATAATAAGTAAATCTTTTTTGAAAAGCATACACATTCATAAAAAGAAGGCATGTTATATAAATATACAATGGAATACTGGAGAAGAAAATGGCAACCCACTCCAATATTCTGGCCTGGAGAATCCCGTGGACGGAGGAGCCTGGAAAGCTATCGTCCACGAGATTGCAAGAGTTGAACACAACTTAGCAACTAAAACCACCACCACCATTAAAAAAAGAATGAAATATTGCCATTTACAGCAATGTGGATGATCTAGAGATTACCTTCATATTAATTGAAGGAAGGTGGAAAGAAAAAGACAAATACCATATGATATCACCTATATGTGAAATCTACAATACGACACAAATGGACCTATTTACAAAACAGAAACTGACTCATCAAAGTAGCGAACAGATCTGTGGTGGCCAAGGGGGAGGGGCCGTGAGGGAGGGACGGACTGGGAGCTTGGGATTAGCAGATGCATACTAGTTTACATAGGATGAATAAACAACAAGGTCCTACTCTGTAGCACAGGAAACCTATATTCAATATCCAGTGAAAAACCATAATGGAAAAGAATATGAAAAAGAATGTGTATGTATAACTGAACCACTTTGATGTACAGCAGAAATTAAAACAACATGGCAAATCAACTATATTTCAATCAAAAAGGATGTACTTACTGATTGACTGAGCACCTACTATGTGCCAGACAGTGTCCCAGGAGCTCGGGGTCACAGCAGAAGCACACATACCAAGATCTGCCTGTGATGGGTCAGGAGGAAAGTGAAGGGGGGTGGTAAACTGGTGAAGTCCCCCCGCCCCGCAGTTATGTGACTGTGCAGACCTGGAGAAAAGCAAGGCAGAGGTGAGGGAGTTATGAGTGAAACTGTCCTGAGGCCCAGGGAGGGTGTGGCTCTCCCGGTGGACGCACAGATTTGCTGTCCAGCCCCGTCTGCCCCATCACCCTCTGTGACCCTCCAGCAGGGGAAGCAAGAGCCCAGCCAGCCCTTCCTGGGTGGTGCCTTTGAAAACAAGCCGAGTTTCCTGGTGACCCAGATGAAAAACATACGGCTTGGAAAGTGCTGCTCCTACAGAATTATCTGAACATTTTATCATCAGAGCCGGAGTCTCACAGCGGACATCTGGCGAAGGTGTCAATTGTCATAATTAATTAAAGCTTCCCCAGATTCCTGGTACCACGCCTGTCAGCAGGAACCACCTGCCTTATCTGCAAGGATAGGGGATGGAGAGGGATTGACCCCGTGCCTGGGTGCAATCTCCAGCCGTAAGGGCTCAGGGGTCTCCATGGCCCCTGGCAGCCAAAGAGGAGCAGCTTCATCCAGGGGAGGTACTGCTTACCCCACACCCCTCAAGTTGATGACTTCTGAGACCTCAGAGCAGGGGGTGTCTTCAGACAATAATAAGCAACGTGTAACAGCAACGGTGATACAGCTTTTGTGTCCTGAGAGCCTATTGTGTGCCCATCTCTTCAGTCCACTGCTGCGCTCCAATGTCTAGATCAGTGCTGGCCCATAGTAGTTGCTCTTCAGAGGATGAGTGGATGGGAGGCTGGGTGGATGGGTGGGTGAGTGAATGAGTTTAAGAAAAACATTCCTTAACTCAAACATTCCTTAACTCATGGGCTTCCCTAGTGGCTCAGATGGTATCCACCTGCAATGCAGGAGACCAGGGTTCAATTCCTGGGTCAGGAAGGTCCCCTGGAGAAGGGAACAGCTACCCACTCCAGTATTCTTGCCTGGAGAATTCCATGGAGAGAGGAGCCTGGTGGGCTACATTCCATGGGGTCGCAAAGAGTTGGATGTGACTAAGCAACTAAGCATACCAGAGGAACTGGCATATGAGTCCATGTTTCCTCTCTGCGCGCCTTGCCAGGGTGACAGCTCCTCTGGGGGAATCTTCTATGATCTCAGTCACTTCGCAGGCTGGTGGGAGGGAGGGCAGTTCCTGGGGAGGAGCCGAAGAGTCTAAGAAGCAGGCTGGCGGGCAGGCAGAGGGCCCTGCAGGGTGGCCAGAGGGCAGGAAATGCTCAGGAACTTTGAAAGCCAGAGCCTGGTGTTCAACCATCCACAGAGCTGGGGAGGAGGGGGAGGCAGAGGGATGCATGTGAATCAGGGAGGGGCTGCAGGTCCCACGTCCACCGCCAAGAGCTGCATGACCCTGGGCCTGTCACCTGCCCTGCTGGGCCTCTTTTTCAGGAGTAAACAGCATTGTCCTCGCCAGGGGTTCCAGCTCCAAGGCTGCTTTGAAGATGAAGGGAAGCGGCGGGGAAGGATGTGGGGGTGCTTTGAACCAGGGCCCAGTGCTCAGTGCTCTGGGAGGGGAAGGGGCTGACTTTGGCTTTGCTGCAAGTGCAAGGCCAACCCTCTGCCAGAGGCCTGCTCTCCCTCTGTGCAGGACCGACTGGGGCCCAGGTGGGCTGGGAAGGTGCTTCTGAGAAGCTTTTCGCAGTTTACAAGGGATGAGACCAAGGCCTCAAGAAAGACGGCCACCTGCCTTGGGGTGACACGGTGCCTTGAGGTTCAGGCACCTGCTCCATCCCATGTCAAGGCAGGAAGGTGCCCAGAGTCACAGGCTTTCTGCGGAACCCCTGCTGCTTTCCAGGCTCACTTGCTGCCTGAGTGTCACTGCCAACTTTCCTCCTTCCTGCCCAAGCCCGGCTGAATAATGGAGTGCAGTGGGGGGCCCTTCCGTCAGGGCAGAGGGCAACTCTGGTACAAAATGGGACAGGGGGCTGGTGAGGAGACAGAGCAAAAAGAGGGTCAGAAGCGGGAGAGGCTTCCTTCAAAAAAGTTTCCTGAACTTTCCCCAGGAGCTCCTTCCTTAGGGCACATCTCTGCCTGAAGTATCCCCCCTGTCTGTGTGTGGGTGAAGGAGACAAGAAAAAGTGAAAGAGGAAAGTGAAAAAGTTGGCTTAAAACTCAACATTAAAAAAACTAAGATCGTGACATCCAGTCCCATCACTTCATGGCAAATAGATGGGGGAAACAAAGGAAACAGTGAGAGATTTTATTTTCTTGGTTGCCAAAATCACTGCAAATGGTGACTGCAGCCATGAAATTAAAAGACGCTTGCTCCTTGGAAGAAAAGCTATGACCAACCTAGACAGCACATTAAAAAGCAGAGGCATTATTTTACCTATAAAGGTTCATCTAGTCAAAACTACGGTTTTTCCAGTAGTCATGCAAGGATGTCAGAGTTGGAATATACAGAAAGCTGAGCGCCGAAGAATTGATGCTTTTGAACTGTGGTGTTGGAGAAGACTCTTGAGAGTTCCTTGGATGGCAAGGAGATCCAACCAGTCCACCCTAAAGGAAATCAGTCCTGAATTTTCATTGGAAGGACTAATGTTGAAGCTGAAACTCCAATATGCGAAGAACTGACTCATTTGAAAAGACCCTGATGCTGGGAAAGATTGAGGGCAGGAGGAGAAGGGGATGACAGAGGATGAGATGATTGGGTGACATCACTGACTCAATGGGCATGAGTTTGAGCAAGCTCTGGGAGTTGGTGATGGACAGTGAAGCCTGGTGTGCTGCAGTCCATGGGGTCGCAATGAGTTGGACACAACTGAGAGACTGAACTGAACTGTGCGTGGATCTGTCCCCTCAACCCCAGGGAGGGGCAGCTCAGAGATGGGGGATCATCCTTCATCATGAGCCAAAAGTCTGCATGGATCATCTGCTACATCCCAACGCAGCTTCTAGGGGCTTCAGCTGCAGTGCTGGGTGACTCAGACAAAAATCCCTTCCCTCGATAGTTACTGAGTTTGGGATGGACATGCACACGCTGCTATATTTAAAATGGATAACCAATAATATATGGCACATGGAACTCTGCTCAATAAAAATTCCCTTCCCTAAAGTGTCTGTTAAATAAATCCACAAATAAATACATGATTATCATTTGTGTTATGTACTCTGAGGAAAAGAAATAGAACCGTAGAGGATAAAACCTCATCTAGGTGGTAGATGGTGGTCAGCAAAGGTTCTCTGAGGAGATGACATCTAGTTTGATGTGAGGAAGGAGAGGGCACTCCAGGTGGAGGAACCACCTGGGGGAGAAGGAGACAGTCCCTCTAATATCCATGGCCATGAGGGGTGGGGACCTGATCTGAGAGCAGAGGGACGCAGGGAAGTGTTTACAGTCAGGAAATGGTGAGGCGGTATTCTGAGTCGATGACTCTGTGGAAGGATGGCGAATGGGGGACAGGTGTGGAAGTGGGGAGATCAGTGGGGAGGCCATGGGGGTCACAGGAGGGAGGACTGGGCTGGGGATGAAGGTGGGAGATGGACAACAGGGGAGGCATGTCAAATGCCGCTCTTGGTTGGATTGAGCGGCTATGACGTGGCGGGGCATGGTGATGGTCGTGGGCGAGGGGATGGCAAGCTGCCCCCGCCCCGTCCCTCCATGACTCCTGTCAGCCCAGGCTCTGGGATCAAGTCGGCCCCCACCCTCATGCTGCAGGACCCCTGGCCCCGTACGCGGCTTGAAAAATGTCAGACTCTAGATACTCCCCATATCGAGGTCCTCTTTCTGGGGCTGGAGGTGGGTCAGGAAGGAGTCAGGTGCGGGGATGAGGGACTGGTGTCCTGACTCTCCCTGTCCTGATGGGGAGGGTGACCTTGGGCAAGACTCTTCTCCTAGACCCCCAGGGGAGAGCGTCTGCAAGAGGGCAAACGGGTCTGGGTCAGGTGACCCCAGGGAGGCTCGAGACCCCACCCTCCCGCTGTGGCCTCAGTTGGGAGGAAGGGTTAAGGCCTGAGGTGCTCTGAAGGTGCTGCTTGGCCTGTCTGCTCCTCCTCTCCCGTGATTAATTCAGTTTGGTAAAGCGGTATTTACGCTGGAAATTTAATCGTCATTTATGATGGGAAAGGAATAGAAAAATAAATTGAAAGTGTCAGACGATGCATTAGGGTGGGTGATGGAGTGGAGCGGGGGCCGCCTACCTGGCCTCCCCATTGGGCGATTTACAAGACCAAGAAATTTATGTTTCTGCAACTGTAGGATCAAGAACCAGGGGGAAGGGGGGAGGGGGAGGCTAGGGGTCTGGGAGGTGAGAGAGAAGGGCAGGGCCTGTCTGTGATGACACATGACGCTGGGAGTGGGGGGGAGGCACAGTGAGACTCCCTCCTTCTACCGCCAGGCTGGGGAGGATCCTGAGGGGTCTGACCTCCCAGGAAAGAGTGGTCTTGGCTGATCCAGGGTCCACTCATCTGGGGAAGGTAGTCTCCACCTCCTCTAGCTACCTCTCTGCTTCAGGCAGAGGGCCCACCAGGGAGAGGGCCCACCTCACTTGGGGTCTCTGTTGGGACACTGTGATGATAGCTTATGGTGAACGGTGTCAGATTTGTGATCTCCAAGAAGAAAATTTAACTCGGGACCAGGGACCAGTCTTGATCACTCAAGAAGCTTCTGACATAGACATCAGAATGGGGATGGAGAATGCCTCCCTTGCTAGTCTTAGAAAAGGGAGTTATATACTTTTACATTTGGTTATTACAATAAATCAAAAGAATGTCTCAAGGTTGTAAAGGTCTTCCCAGGCCCACGCCCACAGTATACATTTTAAGGTAATGGGATTAGCCAGAAGGTTTTCAGGAAGCAGGATAATTTGTTGTTATGTAATCCTTAGTACAGAGTTTGAACTGAGTTGTTTGTTGTGTAATCATCAGTTCCGGGCTTAAAGAAAAAAAAGTTTTATATGACTAAGACTAAGGAAGTAGAGAGAGAGGAAAAAAGAGGTTTGTCCTTTCTTCCTCCTTGAGAATTCCAGACCCCTATCTCTGCTTCAAGAGCCCCAGATCCCTTCCTCTTCCTTGGGGACCCCGGACTTCTTATCAACCTGCCTAGGAATTGACTCAGTGAGCTCACATCTCTGTGAGTTTGCAGGGAGCGGGTCTCCTCAGTAGTTCCCGGCTCTCCAGAGGCTCCTGACCAGGGAGGACTAGGCTCCCCCAGCTGGCAGCGGGCTTCCAAAGGTGGGGCCATGTCCTCCAGTGAGCTGGCATCTCCTTAGGACAAGTCTTGATGCCTCCACGAGGCTGGAGACTCCTTGGGGCAGATCTCTGAATCTGTCCCCAGGCTGGTGGCTCCTGAGAGCAGATGTGAGTTTCCTGCCTCAGACAGGGTTCCTGAAGTCAGGACTGTCCCTTCCCTCACCACCTGAGACCTCCCTGAAGGCAGTGGACAAGCCTCCCCCATTAGACATCCTGTCTTCAGTTCTCATAACTATCCAGAGCGGGTGGAGTCTGCTGAAGTCTCAGGGGTCAGGCTGGTTCTGCCCAGACCTGGCAGACATATGAAGGGAGGGCTGGAGATGGAGGGGAGGCTGCCTGCTGACTCTCAGATCCCTTGGACAAGGGGAAGGGACTTGTCAAGAGGGGAAGGGCTCCCAAGAGCCCAGGGAACATGAGGACAGGCTCCCACTGTGTCCTCCAACCCTGGAGGTACCCGGTGGGACAGGACCCTGACAGTGTTTAAAATCTCCTCCTTCCTGATTACTGTGGAACAGGGAGAGCCCAGCACTGGAGGCAGGAGCTCTGGGCTCTGGCCCATTCACTCACTCATTCATTCACCAAGTATTTCTGGAGCACCTACTGTGTGCCTGGCACCATGCAGGGCAGGTGGGTGCAGCAAGAGCACACAGAAAAGTTCCTACCCCACAGAGCTTGCATCCTTGTACAGGAAATTGATAATAAGTACACCATTGAACAAATAGGGCTTCTCTGGTGGCTCAGTGGTGAAAAACTCACCTGCAATGTGGGAGATCCAGGTTTGATCCCTGGGTTGGGAAGGTCCCTGGATTAGGAAATGGCAACCCACTCCAGTATTCTTGTCTGGGAAATCACATGGACAGAGGAGCCTGGTGGGCTGTAGTCCACGGGGTTGCAGAGTCAGAGTTTAGTTTAGCAACTAAACAACAACAGTCACACCAATGAACAAATAAGCAAGATAACTTCTGCAGTGTTGGGTGAAAGTCGCTCAGTCATGACTCTTTGCGACCCTGTGGACAATACAGTTCACGGTATTCTCCAGGCCAGAATACTGGAGTGGAGAGCCATTCCCTTCTCCAGGGGGATCTTCCCAACCCAGGGATCGAACCCAGGTTGCGACATAAATAAAGCAGGATGAGGTGGTAGAGAGTGCCTGGGGTGGGGGAATCTTTCTCCAGGGGGTCTGGGAAGAATTTCAGACTTTAGGCTGAGATCTGTGGATGAGAGGTTATCCCAAGTGTCAGAATGGTGAATACAATGATCTTGGTGTCATCTTGGAGTCACCCAGGGGTCAGGATGGCTGAGCTGTGGTATACGAGGGGCTGCAGAGTTGTAAGAGGCCGTGGGAATGGCTGTCATTTCACGCACAGCCTCATGACCGTGGTGAGCTACCTGAAACTTATTCTTGGAGCGGCAGAAGCCCATGGAGGTTTTCAAGCATGAGAGTGACCAGCTGTGTACGTTTTTATGAGGCCACACTCACCATGGTGGTCAGTGGAGTGCAGAGGAGCATGAAGGAGTAGTGGGATGTGGGGGCACAGAAGGCGTCCAGTGGGGAACTGGGGGCCTGGACCAGGGGGCCCGCAGTGCAGGTGGGCAGAAGTGGGTGGAACTCAGACACACTGTGGAGGTCGGATCAACAGAACGGGATGATGAACTTGACATAGGTAGTGGGAGGGGCAACTCTCAAGTTCTCAGATTCATGAACTGGCGGATGGGGGTGCAGTGTGCAGGCTCAGGGAAGGCTTGGGGTAGGTAGGTTTGAGGAAGAGGAAGTTCTCGTTTGGATATGCTGGGTTTCAGCTGCCTCTTGCACAACAGGGGATATCAGACACATCGTGGTGGGCTCTTGTACAATGCAGCAAATTATCCCGGTCTCCTCCCAGATGTGTGGGCTTCCCTGGTGCCTCAGACGGTAAAGAATCTGCCTGCAACGCAGGAGACCTGGGTTTGATCCCTGGGCTGGGAAGATCCCCTGGAGAAGTAAATGGCTACCCACTCCAGTATTCTGGCCTGGAGAATTCCACAGACAGAGGAGATTGGCGGGGTACAATCCGTGTGGTCACAAAGAATCCGACACGACTGAGCAACTAACACCACACACACACACACACACACACACACACACACACACACAGGTCCCAGACATTTGGGATTGCATGCAGCTGTCCAACTGAACTTGAACGAGGCCATTGACTTGCTTTATGCAATGAAATATGAGTAAAAGTAACATGTACAGGTGGGAATTTAAGAATCTGTGCACAATTTCCCCTGTCCCTTTTTCTCTCTGCTGGAATGACCAAAAGTGCTCCATTTAGGCCCAGCATCCAGGGTCTCAGTCAGTCAGTCAGTCAGTCAGTCAGTTCCGTCGCTCAGTTGTGTCCGACTCTTAGCGACCCCATGAATTGCAGCATGCCAGGACTCCCTGTCCATCACCAACTCCCAGAGTTTACTCATGCCCATCGAGTTGGTGATGCCATCCAGCCATCTCATCCTCTGTCGCCCCCTTCTCCTCCTGCCCCCAATCCCTCCCAGCATCAGGGTCTTTTCCAATGAGTCAACTCTTCACATGAGTTGGCCAAAGTATTGGAGTTTCAGCTTCAGCATCAGTTCTTCCAATGAACACCCAGGACTGATCTCCTTTAGGATGGACTGGTTGGATCTCCTTGCAGTCCACGGGACTCTCAAGAGTCTTCTCCAACATCACAGTTCAAAAGCTCAATTCTTCGGTGCTCAGCTTTTCTCACAGTCCAACTCTCACATCCATATATGACCACTGGAAAAACCATAGCCTTGACCAGACGGACCTTTGTTGGCAAAGTAATGTCTCTGCTTTTTAATATGCTATCTAGGTTGGTCATAACTTTCCGTCCAAGGAGTAAGCGTCTTTTAATTTCATGGCTGCAGTTACCATCTGCAGTGATTTTGTAGCCCCCAAAAATAAAGTCTGAAACTGTTTCCACTGTCTCCACATCTATTTCCCATGAGGTGATGGGACCAGATGCCATGATCTTAGTTTTCTGAATGTTAAGCTTTAAGCCAAATTTTTTTACTCTCCTCTTTCCAGGGTCTAGGAGGAAAAATAACATGGTCAGAAGGCCCAGCCAACCAAGCAGGACAGGTGGCATGAGTGAGGAAGAAGCCCGTTTAGTTTTAAGCCACTGAGATTTGGGGCATATCTGTTACCACAGTATATCCTAGCTTAACCTGACTGATATGAAACTCAGAGTCTGGAACTCAGTCAAGTGCTCCTGTAAAATTGGGAGTCTTTAGTGATTGATATAAAATCTTTTTTTCCCCCCAGATTATAAGATACTGGTGTGGGGGACTTTCCTGGTGGTTCAGTTTAGTTCAGTTCAGTCGCTCAGTCATGTCTGACTCTTTGTGACCCCATGGACTGCAGCAGGACAGGCCTCCTTGTCCATCACCAACTCCTGGAGTTTATTCAAACTCATGTCCATTGAGTCGGTGATGCCATCCAACCATCTCATCCTCTGTCGTTCCCTTCTTCTCCTGCCTTCAATGTTCCCCAACATCAGGGTCTTTTCAAATGAGTCAGTTCTTTGCATCAGTTGGTCAAAGTACTGGAGTTTCAGCTTCAGCATCAGTCCTTCCAATGAATATTCAGGACTGATTTCCTTTGGGATGGACTGGTTGGATCTCCTTGCAGTCCAAGGGACTCTCAAGAGTCTTCTCCAACACCACAGTCCAAAAGCATCAATTCTTTGGCGCTCAGCTTTCTTTATGGTCCAACTCTCACATTCATACATGACCACTGGAAAAACCATAGCTTTGACTAGATGGTGGTTCAGTGGTTAAGAATCCACCTGCCAATGCAGGGAGCATGGGTTCAATCCCTGGTTCGAGAAGATGCCACATGCCTCGGGGCAACTAATCCCATACGCTGTAACTACTGAGCCCGCGTGCCTAGAGCCCGGGCTCTGCAACCAAAGAACACCTGTGAGCAGCAAGGGAGACCCAGCGAAGCCAAAAACAAACCAGACAAAAGATACTGGGAACGAGAGTAGGGAGATAAACGCTCCTTGCCTTTTCTGCTTCTTATCACAAATCTGCCCAAGGGGGTCACTATCTTCCCCCAAAACCCAGGCTCCACCTCAACGTCCCCTCAGAACCTCAAGCTCCCGGGCTGATTCTCTAAGGCTCACCCAACTCCGCCGCCTCCCCGCCGCCTCCCCCGCCAGTTTGCCCTCTCAGGCCGGGTGTCTCTGGCAGTGTCCCTCCTCCCAACCCTCACTCCACAGCCTCAGACATGTCACCCCTGCGGGGAGCAGCCAGCACTGGGTTCAAGCCTGGGGTCTGCTGCTTAATTCATGTGTGAATCTCAGGGCGTAACTTAACCTCTCTGAGCCTCAGAGTTGTGAAAAATGGGACTATTATTAATGGGTCTGTTTAGAAATGCATGAAGGTGCTATCGCCATGGTCACTAGGGTTACACCACTGTTTTACGGTCACTCCTCATCACTAGCCCTCCTGGACTACTGTCTCCAGACTCATCATCTCTAATCACGTCCCCATGTTGCTTCCAGAGACAGTGTCCTGAAGCCAGCTTTGGCCATGCCATTCTCCTGCTCAAGAACCATCCATGACTCCCAATTGCCTACGTAACGAAAGTCCAACCTTCTCACCTTGACATTAGGGGCCTCCCTTCCTCGTTTTCTCCCCCAGAGCAGCAAACGGATCCATTTCTTCTCCCATAAATGTCTTTTAATCCCCCAGTCAGAGTGGTTTGAGGAGCCTTTGCTTGAGAGGTGACATAAGCTCTGATCCCTGCTTTTAGCTGACATTTAATGTTACGCTGGGAAAGTTTTTCACTCTCTCTAGACCTCAGTCTCCCCATCTGAAAGCAGAGGGGAGGGCAGAGACAGAATTCCGTCATCTAAATGCTTCATTCCAAAGCAAACATTCTGCCTTTGGGAGCCAAGCTGCTACTGTGTTCCCAGCCCAGCTAGGCCTGCCCCCCACTCTATCTCGCCCCATCTCCCCTCTCCCGAAGTGGGAGAGAATTCAGCCCAGGTGACCAGGCACGGCTGTGCAGATGCTGGCCCTCTGGGCTCAGAAGTGATGCAGACGGAGGCAGCTGGGACCCCGCACGTCTGGGTAATTAAACCTCAGGGAGCCGGGTTCTGATGAGCAGGAGGACCGGATGGATGATTAGACGGGAACTGCTCTGTTTCCAGGATTCAGAGTGTGGGTCCTGGGAGGAGGTGGGCAGAGCTCTGAGTGCTGAGGGTGGGGGTGGGGGCCTGTGAAAGAAGGTTGGTGGGTAGGCTCCCCCGAGGCCCAGGGAGAGGTCAGCTTGAGGTGGGCAGGCAGAGATGGGGACAGTGACAGTCCCTGAGTTTGTCTTGAATAAAATGCTCACCAACATCATATCCTTTTTTCAAAGTGCTATCTAAGTGTCAGCTATTACTATTATGCTTAATCTTTGTAATTACCCATCATCACATTAAAATATGCTCCCATTTATTGAGCATTTACCTTGCACCCGGCCCTGCTGTAACTTCTCCAAGGCTCCTGACTTCGCTAATCTTCATGACACCTCTACAAGACACCTATTATTTTATTACGTCCTCCCACTTTATGGATTAGAAAATTGTGCGGTTAAGCGATTTACTTCACACAGCTCGTAGGTGCTGAGGGCGGGATCTGAATTCAGGCTGTCGGGCTCACCACCCCGCGTATAAACACCACACTGCACCGTCTCCATGTGGACCCCACTGCCCCCCAGGGTGGGGTCCTTGTCCTCATATGACAGGTGAGGAGAGTGAGGCTAAGAGAGGGGGAGGACCAGCCCAAGATCATACTGGAAAGCCCCACAGTGGAGTCTGCACCCTTCTGGGGAGAGGGTGTCTGCTCTCCTTGTATTCTCTCTGCCAGCCTGAAATTTAGAGGAAAGGGGGCTCAAGGGCTCACCCCAGGACCCCCAAGTGGGTGGTCAGTGGAGGAGCCATGGGAAAGGAGTGGGCCCTGTTCTCCGACAGACCCAGGTTCATGCCACTCTGGCTTGTGGCTCTGGGCCAGTCACTTAACTGTTCTGAGCCTCAGTTTCCCTCTCTGTAAAATGGGGGCAGTGGCAGCTTGTCAGGAGATTGGGAACTGAGGCAGGCACAGGTGTTGAGTGATAGCAGGTGCTCAGGACTGGTTGTGCCTTCCCATCCCTCGTGGAGCTGAGGTTCCTGCAGGCTGGGCTCCAGCATTGGGCCTGATAGCCCCTGCTGTGGTTCTAAGCTCCCAGTGCGGAGTGCTGGGGGCGGGAGAAGAGGCCTGGCCAGAGCCCACAGACTATCTCCTGGGAGGATGGACAGGTCTCTCCAGGGAGGGCCTCTGGGCCCCCAGCTGAGGCGAGTCTAATGCCTCAGCCCTGCTGCCCGGACCCTCGGACCTGAGTCCTCATGACCTGTGGTCATGCCCTGTCACCTCTCATCACACTGTCCCTTCAACATGCTTCCAATGCTAGTAACTAACCCTCCCAGGGCACTCACAGCCCATCTCACATAATTCTCACACCTAACAATGCTATGCAGGAGGAACAGTCACTGTGCCCAGTTGGAGATGAAGAAAAGGAGACTTGGAGGGGGGAAATAAATAATCAGAAGATGGGCACAGGGGCCCACCTTCCTCCAGGACACTTGTTGCTACCCCTAGGGAGAAACTTGAAGCTGCCCTCCATCACCCATTCCCAGGTGCCTTCACGTGACTCCCCTCTCATGCCCTGCCCCTGACAAGGTGCCGCCTGCCCGCGCCCACCCCATCACTGCACGCGCACATAAGCACACGCCCACACACACACCCTCATGCACACTCAGGCAAACACGAGGGGCCCTCACGCCGAGATATGTCTCCACGTCCACATTCACACTCACTGCTATAAACTCCTTCCTGCACAGTCTCCCCAGGGGCTTTCTCTTACCCACTCCTGTTTCTGGACATGTTACAAAACTTGTTGTCAGATTTAAAGCTGAAGGGAGAGACAGGCAAAGAGGAGCCAAATCTCATTTTATTTATCAGTGGTAATAAAACAATATTTCAAATGATAATTATAATAATTAAAAATTCTGTTATCTTTTGTGGGGAGGAAAGTGCTGGCTGGACAGTTGGCCGGGGATTGATGAGCAAAACAGAATGATCTGATAACAAGATTTCAGCTCTAAACCTCCCAAGTCCCGAGGTAAGTGTGCTGGGCACTCTGGAGCTAGTAGACAGGGTGACAGAGAGTGCAGGACGGGGAAGTTGAGAGATACTCTTCCATGACCAGGTGACCCTCACCTGTATGACCTGTGAGCCCTGGGGTGGACCCAAGGAGACAAGGGGACCCAGAAGGTCTCAGCCTCCACCATGAGCTGAGGCCTGATGTCCCTGCACTAGGACGTGACCTCACACGTGGGTCTGGAAATCCACATCAGTTCAGTTCAGTTCAGTTGCTTAGTCGCGTCTGATTCTTTGACACCCCATGGACTGCAGCACGCCAGGCCTCCCTGTCCATCACCAACTCCTGGAGTTTACCCAAACTCAAGTCCATTGAGTCAATGATACCATCCAACCATCTCATCCTCTGTCATCCCCCTCTCCTCCTGCCTTCAATTTTTCCCAGCATCAGGGTCTTTTCAAATGAGTCAGTTCTTCGCATCAGGTGGTCAAAGTATTGGAGTTTCAGCTTCAGCATCAGTCCTTCCAATGAACATTCAGGACTGATTTCCTTTAGGATAGACTGATTGGATCTTCTTGCAGTCCAAGGGACTCTCAAGAGTCTTCTCCAACACCACAGTTCAAAAGCATCAATTCTTCGGCACTCAGCTTTCTTTATAGTCCAACACTCACATCCATACATGATCACTGGAAAACCATAGCCTTGCCTAGACGGGCCTTTGTTGGCAAAGTAACGGAAATCCACATGGTGGGTCCCCTTACAAGGTGTGTCGTGTGTCTGCTCTGCAGCCAGCCTGGCTTGGGCTCGACGAATGACCCACCCCTGGCTTTGGGCGTGTCACCCACACACACTGCATAGCCTTGGCTCTTGGCCATTGCAGACACCTTCCCTGCCAGCTCCTCACTGCAGCCACCCAATAACCCACCACAGTGGAAGCTTGAGAGAGCAGAGTTCTGGTCTTCACTGCCCACTTCCCTGTCCTCAATGCCCAGACCAGGGCCTGGCACACAGGGGGCTCCCAAGAAATGTTTGTCTAAGGACCACCACGGGAGAGTGTAAATAATCAAGACACATTCATGTGGTAAGCATTCTCATCCTCATTTAATAAGGAAGGAGCCTGAAGCTCAGAGAGGTGAAGTGCTTGTCCAAATTCACACAGCTGATGGGGGGGGGGGGGCAGGGATTAGGAAGGGGAGGGTCAGTGGTGGCACTGGGGGAGCAGCATGGATCCTGGGAGAGAGGGCCAGAGCCGTTGTGCATTTTAGACAACAAATTACATGCTTTTCAACGCTGTAGCCATTCCTGGGGAAAATCAAGCCAGCCCCAGCGATCGTAGCCTTGGGGGAGAAGCGGAAGGAGGGAGGGAGCAGCCTCATTTGCTTAAAGGTCTCATCTCATTCAGTCAGCTGGACCCTCAGGGGCAGGAACACCAAACCTGGCCAATCACCAAGAGGCGGGAAGCAGAGGCAGGTGGGGCAGAGCCAGGCCTGCCTACAATGGTCAGGATGGCCCCTCCCACCGGCTTTTTGCTCTTTGACCTCCTTGAGTTCTCTCAACAGCTCCACATCCAGGGCAGGAATAATCACCTTCACTTTGCAGATGAGGCAGCTGCAGCGCCAGAACTGAGCCAGGCCCTGGCTTCTAGCCCAGGGTGCTGAATCCTGCCCCTCTGGCTTCCTCCTGGCTGCCCTGGCCCAGGGCCCTACTGGGCAACCCCTCTCCCGACCTGTCCTCTGTGACCATCAGCCTCCTCTTCCCATCAAACACCCTCACCCAGGGCTCAGCTCAGAGCTGCTGCCCCCTCCCAAACCCCCTCTCCAGCCTCCGTCCCTGAGCCCCAGATCCGTTGTTCCAGCTGCCCCTAGACACGCAGACACCAGGTCAAGGACCCCTAGAATGTAGGGGTTGGTAGCAGACTCGGGAACATCTAGTCCACCCCTGGGAGCCTGGGTGGGAGTGGCGGTCCCTCAGCACCAAGCTCTGCCCCTCCCCCCATGAAAGCCCCCAGGGTTTGGCTTGGGGTGCTGCTCTTCTCCTAGTAGCCCTGCTTCCTGCCTTACTCATCCCCTCCCAGCAGACTCTGCAAATCCAGGTCTAAGGTTTGATTTACAAACTTCCTGGGGAAGAAGGGTAGTGTCTGTACCTGCCATGACTAAAGAGGCTGGTGATTTACTCTGCCGGGAAATGCTGGCTCCTCCCGAGGGATGGTCTTGGCCCCTCCTGGTGGAAGGCTGAAATTTATTGAGGCTTCTCTTTCCCAAGGATCCTCCTGGTGGCTTTGGGGGTGGAGGCAACAGAGGTAGGGTAGCCACAGGGACTCCCGTGCAGTGGGGAGCAAACCTAGACAGTGTGGTTGGAACAAAGATGAATTTAGGGGTCACCAGGGTCTTGGGTTTGAATCCCTGCCCCACTGCAGCAAAGCTATGTGACCTTCAGTGGACCTTGATTTCCTCATCTGCAAAATGGGTATAATCATACAATGGCATTGATGACTTCTGCCTCCTAAGCTGATGAGGCTTAGACAAGGGGTGTGCATAAATGCCAGGCACATAGGAGGTGCTCAGGAAAGTTGGATTCTCCCCTCTAGCCCATTGAGGTATCCCTCTTCCTGCCAGATCACTTCCTCTGGGTCTCTGTCTTGCTTTCCTCTAAGTGCCCTCCTGCACCCGTCTCAGTCCTTGGGGAGAGCAGACCCTGTCGGTCTCACAGGTTCCAGGTTCCTGTGGCTCAGGAAGGAGAAGGACGGGGTCCCATGGGCAGGACGGGTCCAGCTGCATGCCAGGACACTGGGCACAGATGGCTCACGTGCCCAGGGATGGTTAGCAGTGCGGGTGTTTCCTGCTGGTGAGTTAGCACATCTTGTCTACAAGGGGCCCCTGGCAGAGGGAGGGGCCTCTGGGGCCAGTTGTGCTGTGATCCAAAGGGTCAGCAAAACTCTTTAACCTGTCTGGATTCTAATAAGTAAGTGTGGTGGGCACGGGCCTCTTGAGGCATCTAACCCAGGGTCTGGCTGGCAGAGGTCGTGCCCCTGAAGGCAGTGGGAGGGAGGCAGCTCCACGCCCTCTGAAGGGATCTCTGGGCTCCTTGGGGTGAGATCCCAAAACAAGCCCTTCCGTTCTCAAAGTCACCGCTACTACCAGCAGGGTACGGTGTTAGAAGGAGAGGACCCCTGGAGTCAGACCAGCCGGAACCCAGCAGGGCCACCAGAGACCAGGGGCTGTCTCCTGAGACTCAGTCTTCTCACCTAGAAGTGGAACGCCTGGACCATACGCTTAACATTTTAAAACGCTGCCAAACCCTTTCACACTTCCATCAGCAGTATACGAGAGTTCTAGTTTCTCCACACTCTTGCCAACTCTTGCTGTTGTCAGTGTTGTTTTGTTTTAGGCATTCTAATAGGTATGCAGTGATGTATCATTGTAGTTTGATTTGCATTTTCTATTTACCTAGTGACTAATAGTATTGAGCATCTTTTCATGCATTCATTGACCATTTGCTTATCATTTGGAGAAATGTCTATTCATATATTTTGCCCATTTATGAATTGGGTTATTTGTATTATTGAGTCGTAAGAGTTTTTAACATATTCTGGATACAAGTCCTTTATCTGAATATGATTCACAAATATTTTCTCTCATTTTGTGGCTTTTTTATTCTCTTACTAGTCTGTTAAAGAGCAGTTTTTGGGTTTTTTTTTAGCTTTTTATTTTTATTGAAGTATAGGTGATTTAAAATACTGTGTTAGTTTCAGATGTACAGCAAAGTGATTCATATATATATATATATGTATATATATGAAAGTGAAAGTGAAGTCGATCAGACGTTTCTGACTCTTTGCGAGCCGGTGGACTGTAGCCCACCAGGCTCCTCTGTCCATGGGATTCTCCAGGCAAGAGTACTGGAGTGGGTTGCCATTTCCTTCTCCAGGGGATCTTCCTGACCCAGGGATTAAACCCAGATCTCCCGCATTGCAGGCAAACGCTTTAACCTCTAAGCCACCAGGGAAGTCCATATATATATATATATATATATATATATATATAAAAGTTCATATAAATGTATTTTATAAGTTATTATAAGATATTGAATATAGTTCCCGTGTTATAGAGTAAATCCTTTTTGCTTATTTATGTATATCAACTTGTGTCTTTTAATCCCACACTCTAAATTTATCTCCCCACATCCTCACCTTCAGTAACCATAAGTTTTCTATGTTAAAGAGCAAAAGTTAAAAATTGTGATAAAGTTCAATTTAATCAATTAGTTCTTTCAGGAATCTTGCTTTTGATGTTACATAAAAGAAACATTTGCCTAACCCAAGATCACAAAAGTGTTCTACGTTATCTTATGGAAGAGGTTTTACATTGAGGTCTATGATACATTGAAAGTTAATTTTTACATATGGCATTTTAATATATGGATTGAAGTTCTTTTTTTTTAATAAGTGGATATTGAGTTGTTCCAATAGCAGGTGATAAAAAGACTGCCTGCTCTCCACTGAATTGACTTTATCCCTTTGTCAAAAATCAATTGTATTTTTATGTTTGTTGGTCTATTTCTGGACTTTATTCTGTTTCACTAACTGATGTATTTGTTTCTTTTTATGCCAACACCATGCTGTCCTGATTACTGTAGTTTTATAATAAGTCTTGAAATCATGAAATATTAGTCTTCTAACTTTATTCTTCGTTTTCAAGGTTGTTTGGCTATCATAGAACCTTTGTGTTTCCATAAGAGTTTTAAAATCAATCTACCGATTTCTAGGAAAAGCCTATAGTTTTTTTTCATAATTCTTTTGCTTAAGCTTTGTTGTATTTTTTTGACCTCTAGGATTACCATTTTCCTTAAACTTGGTAAATTTTTGGCTATTATTATTTTAAGTATTTTGTTCCTCCCTCCTTTGGGGATTCCAATTATACTTGTACAGTAGAGGATTTATATTTGTTTCACAACTTACCAAGAATATTATTTTTTCTGTTCATTCAAAAATTATTTTTTCTCTGTTTTTGTTTGAATAGTTTCTGTTGCTATGGTATCAAGTTTATTGAATTTCTTCCTGCAATTTCTAATCTGCTGTCAATTCCATCCAGTTTATATTTCATCTCACGCATTGTAGTTTTCACCTCTCAATGTTCCATTTGATCTTTTTAATATCTTCCTTGTCTCTACTTCACTTTGTGAACATAAGGAACACAGTTATAAAAACCGTTAAAGTCCTTGTCTATGAATTCTATCTTCTGTGTCAATTCTGAGTTCATTTTGATTGATTCATTTAATGTTCTCATTATGGCTTGCACTTTCTTGCTTCTTTGAAAACCTGCTGATTTTTATTTGAACCCTAGGCATCATGAATTCTACTTTGTTGGACACCGATGTTTTTGTATTTCTATAAAATTTCCTAAGCTATATTCTGGGACTATAGTTAAATTACTTGTTAATTTTCAGAATATCCGATGGAAAAATTCAAACGAATTTTTTGGCAGAAATTATTTGATCCTTTCAGGTCTTGTTTTTAAGAATGGTCAAGGAACAGAGGACTTCCCTTGTGGCTCAGATGGTAAAAAATCTGCCTGCAATGCAGGAGACCCGGGTTCGATCTCTGAATTGGGAACATCCCCTGGAGGAGGGAATGGCAACCCACTCCAGTACTCTTGCTTGGAAAATTCCATGGACAGAGGAGCCTGGAGGGCTACAGTCCATGGGGTCGCAAAGAGTTGGACAAGACTGAGCAACTAACACTAGAGGAACTGAAGTAATGTTTAATCTAGACTGACTTACTTCCTGCTATCTGGACAAGAACTGTCTATGTACTTTACTCAGTTCCCTATGAACCAGGAAGTTTTCCAGTCTGCCTAGTGGGAACAGGCATTATTCCCAGCCCTGTGTGAGTTCTGGAACTGCTACTCTAAACCTTTTGGGTGGTTCTTTCCCCAGAGTTCGCTTTTTCCTCCAATGGATCACTCACCAGCTCTCCACTGAATGCCTGGGAGGGACCTTCCGCAATTCCCTTCCTATCTCCTCTTGTTTTCCTGGTTTCTCAGCTTCACCCCTTTAACTCAGCTCTAGCTGACTCCTCCTAGCATCTTGGCCTGGGAATTCTCTCAGGACAGGAAGCTGGGAAATCACTGGTCTTCACTGACCTTCACTGTCTAATGCTCAGCGTCTTGGTCTTGACACTTTACTCCTGAGCCTCAGTTTCCTTAGTCACAAAAGATGCATAATATTAATAACTACCCCCCCACCACCAAAGTTGCTGTCTACTAAATCACTAAGTGTTCACTAGATGGTGGCTGCTCTCATTATATCACTATGACAACTGTTCAACACCAGTGACTGAAGAAATACATAATGGGCAAAAGTTACTAGGAATTCAGAAATGCTTTCAATGAACTTTTCCATCATTATAATTCCTGTAGTACACATATAATAAAGTGGTGGCCTCTTATGTGCTAAGCCAATAATTCCATGTACAAAAAGTGCTTGGAGCTATCAAGTGCTGGGTGTACAAGAGACAGATTTGAAGACTCCTTGCAATGTTCACCCCTAGGAATATAATGGCCACACTCTGACTCTGATCTTGTTCTAGTCAAAACCAGCAGGGATTTCTGACTGCACAGTGATGACAGCGTTGTAAAAGTCCAGGACTCATCTGGATTCAGCTTCCTTTCTTTCGCTGCTCCCCCATTCAAGCACAGTGCCTGGCATCCCAGGGCCTTCCTGGATTCAGATCTGAGCCTTCCTCCCCTCACCCACTCCCAAGTCTCAAACACTGGTGGCTAACACCTGTGGTTCTTCCCCCCTCCAATGAATATATAATTGTCTCATAGGATGAGCCAAGATTGTAATAAAACCCATTCATTACATCTTTCTACACAGAACAGCTTAATGAACACAGGACCGCTGACCCTCTTTGGCCCCTGAGCCAGATACAAACTAAATGCATTCCACAGTGCCATTTAATTAGCAGGGATGAGGTGGGGAGGGGGAGCAGAGAGTCTGGGGCTGAGACAGAGAAAACGGAGAGCAGGAGGGTGAGGGAGGGAAGCAGACCAAGGAAAGAAAAAGGTGAGCCAGGAGGCAAAGCAATGAGATGGGACTCAAGTTTGGATTTGACTCTCTAAATGCCCTTTGCAGGGAGGGTGATGCTGGGTCAGCTCTTCATTCCCATTGGGGGAAAAAATGCACAAAATCCTACATTCTACACACTGTTGGGTGCTGGATGCCCAAGATTATGTAACTATTAATAGTAAGGAGCAGAGTCAGGAATTGAATTCAGGCATTCTGGCTTCAGAGCCCATTCCCTCATTCCTGGTCAAATGCACAATTTGCAAGAGCAAATTATGAAAAAAATAAAAATCAACCAGATAATTCCATCTGGAAAACCATGGGAAATGAGTGATCCCAGGAATCTGAAAAGCCATCTAAATGCCCCCATTAGCTGTCCATGGTCCTGAAAGTCACATGGACACTCCTATAGACACAAGATGTAATTACACATCGGCCTGTTACGTGCTAAGCCATCAGTTTCATGTACACAAAGTGCTTTGCACTATTAGGTGTACTTTGTCCACTCTCCTGATTGTCACTCACCTTTTCCTGCCCACCCCCACTCATCCCCTACCCCTCAGCATATTCATATGGATAAATACCCACCTGCTCTAACTTGACATTCACTCTTTTTTCTTATGAGCTGCTTCAGTTGAGCCTTGGACCAGCCAAGTTCCCTCACTGATCTTTCTCTTGATCAAATATGTATGTGTTTATTCTTGAGTTTTAGGGGGGTAAACATCGTTCCTGCCCTCAAAGAATTTATATACAATCTAAGGATATTATAGATACAAGATAAACATTGTGTGTGCCAAGTTGCTTTGGTTGTGTCTGACTCTGTGTGACCCTGTGGACTGTAGCCCACCAGGCTCCTCTAATGGGATTCTCCAGGCAAGAATACTGGAGTGGGTTGCCATGTCCCTCTCCAGGGAATCTTCCCAACCCAGGGATTGAACCCATGTCTCTTAGGTCTCTGCATTGGCAGGCGGGTTCTTTACCACTAGCGCCACCTGGAAAACCTTCAAAAGACACATTAGGTAAGGCCTAAACGTCCTAGGATGGTATATAAAACCATACAGGGTCTCCTGTATCATGACCTATGATTACCCTCCACCTGTAGTCTCTGAGCACAAGATACATCTACCTCTGGGATTTTTCACTGCTCTTTGACTGGCACAGACCCTGCACGCCCACTGAGCTCAGGCCACCCCCCCCCCCCCCCCCCCGCCCCCCGCCACATTCCAGGAAGCCTATTGTCATTCCTATTGCTCTCACTGCCATTGCCAGACTGAATAATTTCTCCAATACTTTTGAGGCTTTTGAGCATGAAATTAACAACACTGGGGACATTATAAAGCAATGAGATATAACAGCTTTCCATATCAACTCTCTAGTTCTTCAGAGATAATCTGGGGTGGAGAAGAAGCTGTAGGTTTAGAATAAGAAGAACTAGGGTCTTCGCAGAAATTTCCAAATATATTGTGTGACCATTGGAAAAACGTATTCCCTTCCTGGGTTTTAGGCAAGTTTCTGTGAAACTTGAGGGAGTTCAGGTTACATGATTCAAGAATTCACTCTTTCCACAAACATGCCTCAAATGTTTACCAGGAGCATGGAAATGGGTCAGACCCAATGCAGGGATGAAGTGTGGATGCAGATGGAAATATAATATGAGTGGCAGGAGAGGACAGGTGTGGACAGCATCACAGGATCTAGGAAATGCCTAGACAACTCAAAGGAAAGAGGCCTGCCAAAGGTAGGGACACCAGGGAAAATTCCTGTGGGACAAAGTATTTGGGTGGATGCTGAAGGATTTCAGATGGTATAGCAGGCAGAGGGCATTTAAGTGAGAGGAAAAAGTCCTATTAATAGTTTCTAGTGTTCTAGGGTCCATAATTCTGGGATCTGGGCTCTATAATTTTACATTCAGGGTCCCTTATTCTCTGTTCTAGATTCCATGGCTCTGGATCCTGAATTCTGAGTTTAGAATTTTGTGACTCTGGGGTCTTTACTCCTAGGTTCGGTGGTTCACAGTTTTATAATCTCTAACTCTGAGGTCTAGGATTCTACAATCTTGATCCTGGATCATATATAATTCTGGATTCTGAGTACCTGAATTTAGGGTTCTGAGTACTGTGTCCTGTTTATTCTTCTTTAACCCCCAAAGCAGGTGCTGGGGAAGAGAAGGAGGTCCTGACATCCTCCTAGCTCCTCTAAAGAATGTTGTCTCCCTCCCCCACCAACAAGCAGCCAGTAAAGGAAAGCCCCTCCATCTGTCCCTTCCCAGCTTCTTCTATAGCCCTCCTTCTCCTGGCTCCTCTGCCCATAATGAGATGTCTTATGCAGACTGGGAAAGGGTGTGGTTGGAAAGGCTGGTCTCCCTGACTCAGCAGGACTGAAAATAACTGTCTCCAGGTTCTTCTCATCCCTAAGTGACGGATGGGTGGCACAGGGTACTGCTTTCAGTAAATAGGTCTTATGTCTTGAAATAAGCCAAGGACTTACTCTTTAGTGAGGGAGGAGAAAAAGGGAGTATGATTTAAGGGACTCTTACAGGCCCTGCTCACTCTCAGGGCATTCATTCCTTTGGGTTAAACATTGTTCTCTCCTGATATCATCCTGCAGGCTGCTTTCCCAGGCTTCTCGTGATGAAGGCCACTGATAGTCCCACCTACCCACTCCGTCCCACCTGAGCCAAACCCGACAGAGACAGGAAGCCGTGAAGTCAGTGCAACGTCTCCTCCAGGACACCCTACCCCCCACACATGATATAACCATCTCTGGCCCCCAAGAATCCTGAGTTCTCTTGAGGGAGGATCTATTGGAATTAAATATAAGAATACTTTGACACTCAGAGACAGACATGGCATTTGTCTCCAGAAAGAGGTGTGTATGGGTGTGACCAGGTGTATGAGAGGGGCCTGATGGTGGAACTGGGGGGTTTCCAAAAGAGCAGGTGGTGGTCTCGAGACAGCACAGATCTTCCAGGGCCTGTGGTTGACGGTCTCAGCAGGCCCGGTGTGCCCTCCTGCACATCTGGATGTAGACTGATTCTCTCTCTGGGCTGGTGCCCACACCTTGGGGGATCCTCAGCCAGTGGGGGCGGGGGCAGAGAGCCCATTTTTCTTTATTTTTGGTGTTTAGATTGTGGAACCAAAAAAGTTAAATCTGAAGTCTTTGCGGGGAGGTAATTTTTCCTAATCACTCACCCTGCTGCACTGATCTCCACAACTTGATTGCCACCAATTAAACTAATTAGATGGAGAATAATTTCTTTTCTCTGGAAATATGGATGGTCTCTGAAACAGCACGGATGTCCAAGAACCCAGTGTGGGACCTGCCCTCTAAGATGTTTGTCCTCTGAGTGGTGGAGGGGCTTGCCCAAGGTCACACCATGAGCAGGTTGAACTCAGGTCTCTGTCTAATTCCAAATAAACTCTTAACCATCACACCATTGGTCTCACCTTGGCCACCCGCCTTCCCCTCCTGAACTGGGAGGGGTCAATGGGAGTGGAGTCAATGGGCTGCACCTTCCCCAGGGTCATGGGACTCAGGGAGGCCTCAGAAGCTGGGGTCAGGATGTGGCTCCTCTAACTGTTGTATAATGGGCTGGCCTTCTGGACAAATTTCTCTATAACTGCAGATTCTATCTGTGTTCTAAATCATGGAGTCCCTTTCATAGATGCAGATGGGGGAGTGATTCTAGGATACCAGGGTTGGCAAAATGTTACGACCTTTGGAGGAGCCCGGAGGAATTGGTAGCCAGGAAATTGACAGAGAGATCTTGGGAGGCACCTGACGGGTCTTCCTGCCAACCCAGGAGTCTGTGATCTACATCTAGGGATGTGGGTCACCGCCTGAGCCCTGCCAGCCACTCCCCACATAGCCTGGGCAGGATGGCCCCCTCCTCCTCCATGACTGAGGTCACTCAGCCCCACTCACAGGCTCAATGCCCGAGTTCTGGATCAGCCCTGACCTGGAGCAGGAGAAGGTAGGGGTCAGGTCACCCCTAGGGCTCAGCACCAAGTTCTGGCCTCTGAGCTTCACCTTCAGTGCCTGGCGCCTTGCACACACTGTCACCAACCACCCCTGCATTCTGCAAATAGTGAGTACCCAAGCTGGGTGGCCTTGCCGAGACAGGCACCCACATGCTCTGAAAGAGCTACACTACCTTGAGGCCACCACCCTCACCCACAGGCCCCCTCCACATCCCTCTCACACACCCAGTCACTCACATTCACACCCACACCCTGAGATTGTCACACACATCTGTCCTTGTCGCCTTCACCCGTGTGCTGGGGGATCGTCACAGACACACATCCCAACAAAGCTTGCATACACACAGGCACGTGTACACATGCACACACCATCTCACATGGATGCACTGGTGCTCAGGAGTCCTGTGTGCCGGGGCTCAGCACTGCCCTGACGTGTAAAGTCCAGTACCTTCTCAGTGCCTCAGTTTCTCCATCTCTAATGAGAGTTAGACTCAGACTGTTGGGGACCCTTCTGGCTGTAGTATCTTGGGATTTCATCTTCTCTTTCTCCTCTCTCTCAACTTGAAGTTGACCCAGGGGCAGACCAGAGTGAGGTCACAAGCTGTCATTCATTGTTAACCTCCCATCAGTGAACTGGGAACTCACCCCAGCAGCTCCAGGCAGGAGCCAGGGATGGAGTCCAGGGCCAGGGCAAGCAGAGAGGATGTACAACCCCTTTGCGCTCCCTCTCTGCTTTCACGATGAAACACGTCTGCAGGAAAAGTCATTACTGGCTCCAAGTGATGGGATTTATCGTCCACGCTTGTCTGAGGGCCAAGCCTTGTCCTGCCACCACCTCCACGTGGGATCAGTGACCACCATCTGTCCTTTTAGTATTTCTCTGAGAATCTCGACCAGCTCGGAAGGAAAGAGAACAGAAGATCTCGAACCAGAATCCTAACGGCAGATTCATATCACATGCTATGGCAATAGACAGGCCCCGGGGATGGTTTGGAGAAAAGGGGTGGACAAGCGTGCAGTCAGGGGGCCTGCAATCCCAGGGGGACATTAGACGGGGGAGTCACAGAGACGGGAGGGTTTCACTTGCTTCACCCTAGTCTTGCCCCAGGGCCCGTCTCATTGCCCCCTGTCCCCTTCCCCTCTCTCTGCTCAGCTGTGGCTGCCTGAGCCCTGCTTGTGTGGCCAGGAGGCTCCAGGTTTCAGGATGAGTTCTGCCCCAGCCGAGGGGCATTCAAGGAGTTCTGGGGACAGGTAAGGGGGTGGGGGTGGATCTGGAGTCTGGCGGGTTTTGAATCCAGCCACTGACTCACTGTGGGACCCGAGCAGCTTCCCGAATTCTCCACTAGGGGCCTGCAGGGACCCCGCTCGGGCTCCCACCAGGCACAAGGATCTGCAGGAGCTCAGTGGATGTTTGTTCCTGTCCCCTCTGTGACGCTGCAGCACCTGGCTCCAAGTCAGCGCCCAGTAAATATCGATCGACCTGGTGAGATGATGAAGTGAGCTAATGTCTGCGTCTGGGCCTCATGGCACCAACACCTAAACCTGTGTTGGGAAATTGAACAACCCAAGAGCCAGCTGGGTGGAACCATTGAGGGCTTGACTGTCAGTCATCAGGGAGGACTTCCTGGAAGAGGCAGACCTTGCACTGGGCGGGACTTGGATGGAGGAGGGAAGGTGTGTTAGGAGGAGGGATGGCATGGGTAAAAGCAGGAAGGTGGGAAGGGAAGGGGTCAAGGTGAGGCTTCTCTCTTGCTATCTGAGGCTGGTATAGGATACTGTGTGTGAGGGTGAGTGGGGAGTCCCGGCATAGTGCTGAGCTTCCAAAGGACCCTCAGTAACAGGGACTCACCCCCCATCAGCTCATCTGGGTCACCTATTCCTGTCTATCCCCAGAGGTGGCCCCCCTACCTAGCCTCATGGGACATGTGGTCCCAGCAAGGAGCAGAGGCCTTGGTGGAGGCATGGACATGTCACCCCTCTCAGGGAAGCAGGCTCTACCCTCTGTAAAACACAGACCCTAGAACCTCGGGGCTTGGAGGCCCCTCCAACTCTGTAGGAACCCAACACAGAGAGGTCAAGGGAATGACTCAAAGTCACCCAGCCCCCAAAAAGCTCCCCACAACCCCCCACCCCTCCAGTCCTCTGCTCTCTGACCTGTCTAGGGGAGAGTCCTTGTCTACAAACCCTTGAACTGAGTGACTCGGGTGTCAAGGGTTCCTCTTCTCCCCATGTCCTCCCTCTGCCCTCACACCCACCTGCTCTGGGCTGAGAAGAGGTGGAAACTGGACCCAGGGGCTTCCTGGGAGTCAAGGCCAGTGATCTGTGGACCTGTCTGGCCAAGGCCTGGGCCTGTGCTGGGAGGGGAGGGTTAAACTCCGGTTGATGTTTAAGTTGCAGTTTCTAAAGGCCAACAGAAGCCCCATGAGCAAATGTTTTCTGACTTAATGACACCGTAGCAGGTTAATGAGGAGTCCATCTCCCAGAGAGCATGAAAGAAAGGCCGTCCATTACCCAGACTAGCCTGGGCTGACCCCTGGAATACTTTCCTAGAGACTTGGGTGGAGAAGGGGTCCTCACTCACCTGCTGTCAGCAAATCCTGACTGGCCCCTCTGACACTCACTTTAGGAAAGGATAGTCTGGAAACACATTGAGACCAGCTGAGGTTCTGTTCAGCCCAAGAGAGAGCTCCCATTCCTAGGGACCACAAGCTGACAGCCATCTGCCTCCAGGGCCAGTACTATCTTTTCCCTTTTATTCACCTCTTCTCCACCTCCCTTTTCATTTCTAGAAAGTCAGTGATCTGCTTTCTCTCACTGTGGATTAGTTAACATTTTTTATCAACAGAATTATATGTAACTGGAATTATAGAACATGTACTTTTTGTCTGGTTTCTTTCACTTGGAAACTGTTTTAGTTTCATCCATGTTATGTGTATAAATAGTTTGTTCCTTTTTATTGCTGACTAGTAACCTTCACTTGGATATACCACAATTTGTTAATCCATTGACCTGGTGATGGAGATTTGGCTTATTTCCAGGTTTTTGACATTACAAAAAAAGCTGCCATAAACATTTGTGTATGAGTCTTTGAGTGAACTTGTGCTTCTATTTTTCTTGGGTAAATACCTGTAGGTAGGATGGCTGGGTCACACGGCAGATTGCATGCTTAACTTTTCGAGAAACTGCCAGATGCTTCCCCCCCACCCACCCCAGTGTGTGACAGCTTTGTTGTTTCATATCCTCACCAACATTTGAAATCATTGGGCTCTACTTTTAAGCATTCTAAGAGGTATGTAGTGGTATCTCACTGTGGTTTTATTTTGCATTTTCCTAGTAGTAAAGATGCCAAGCATCTTTTTCATGTACTTATTTGCCATCCATATCTGTTCAAGTCTTTTTGCCTATTTAAAAATCAGGTTATTTTTGAATTTATTTACAAAACAGAAAGAGACTCACGGACATAGAAAATAAACTTACGGTTCCCAAAGAGTAAGGGGGAGGAGGGATACATTTTCCCGAAGAGTAAAGGGGAGGAGGGATAAATTTTCCCAAAGAGTAAAGGGGAGGAGGGATAAATTAGGAGTTTGGGATTAACATATACACACTGAAGAAAAGTGAAAGTGAAACTGTTACTTCCCTAGTCATGTCTGACCCTTTGCGACTCCATGGACCTTAGACCACCAGGTTCCTCTCTCCATGGAATTCTCCAGGCAAGAGCTGAAATGGGTAACCATTCCCTTCACCAGGGGATCTTCCTGACCCAGGGTTTGAACCTGGCTCTCCTGCATTGTGGGCAAATTCTTTATCGTCTGAGCCACCAGGGAAGCCCGCATATACACACTACTGTATATAAAATGGGCTTCCCTGGTCAAAGCCAAAGCTATTTTCAGTAGTCATGTATGGATATGCAAGTTGGACTATAAAAAAAGCTGAGTGCCGAAGAATTGATGCTTTCGAACTGTGGTGCTGGAGACGACTCTTGAGAGTCCCTTGGACTGCAAGGGGATCCAACCAGTCCATCCTAAAGGAAATCAGTCCTGAATATTCATTGGAAAGACTGATGCTGAAGCTGGAACTCCAATACTTTGGCCACCTGATGCAAAGAACTGACACATTAGAAAAGACCCTGATGCTGGAAAAGATTGAAGGTGGGAGGAGAAGGGAACGACTGAGGATGAGGTGGCTGGATGGCATCACTGACTCAATGGACATGAGTTTGAGCAAGCTCCAGAAGTTGGTGATGGACAGCGAAGCCTGGAGTGCTTCAGTCCACAGGGTCGCAAAGAGTTGGACATGACTGAGCGACTGAACTGACTGACTGACTGACAGTGTAGTACAGGGAATGATACTCAATATCTTACAATAACCTATAGTGGAAAAGAATCTGAAAAAGAATGTATATATGACAACTGTATATGTCATATGACAATATGTATATGAATATGGATATGACAATATGTATATGGCATCTGAAACTAACACAACTTTGTAAATCAACTATATTTCCATTTAGAAAATTGAATTGTTTTCTCTTTACTGAGATTTAAGAATTCCTTCTGTATTCTGGAAACAGTCCTTTATCAGACATCTGATTTTCAGATCTTTTCTGTTAGTCCATTGCTTGTCTTTCAATTTCTTACCAGTGTCTTTTGAAGCTCAACATTTTTTTAGATTTAATGAGGCTGTCATTTCAACCTTACTGCTCATTATGATAATTATGCCATCTGCCACGGTGGGATCTTTTCATCCCTATAATTGCCAAGGAACCCTGCTTTGGAACAGGCCCTTCCCAGAGTGTTAAATCCCGTGTCATAGGACAGTCCCCCTATATCAACATGTGGCTTTATCCAGCTTTATACCCTGCTCTCCTCCAGCCGGCACTTCCAGGATCCACTTCCAGGCCTGTCTTTCTGGTTCCTACTGGCCCTTGTAGCCAGGTCCCGCAGCTCCTTGGATATATAATCAATCCCTTTTCTCCCCTGGAAGACTCAGTGCTTCAGCTGTTGGTTTATGCTCAGATTTGAGCCTGGTTTCAGCTCTGGTGGTCAAAAGGGGATGTAGAGGCAGAGCCTGAAGAGCACAATGGTTCTCGTGTAAAGACCGTCTCATTTGAGGCCCCTCCATCATCCTTTGGAAAGGAGACTTCTGTCTTTCAACAAGGGAAGTGGGTCACTTTGCAGGCCTGAAGGTTCTGGGGAATCTGGGTTCTCAGGTGCTATCCTCCCAGATATCTTCACCCAGAGTCTCAGGTGCTTGCTCCTGTCTCATCAGGGGCCCTGACCTGTACACAGAAAACTTTCCTAGACAGAGGGTTCATCCTTCATTGAAGCTGTCACTCTTATAGTGATGGCTTGTATCTGGTCTCTGGATATAAGAGATGGATGTCTCTCCATGAGCTGCCAAGTAGGCTCTTGGATGAACATTTGCTTCAGGTTGCTGGTTAATACATCTGATTCCATAATTTTCCAGTGTATCAGAACCATTCATTCAACAATAGCTTCCAGTTCCAATTTCCTTATAATTACTTTCCCTCCCATAGTATTTAGGGTCTTACACCAGCTAGTGCACCCCTCTCCCCAACCTGGATCTCTTCCCTGTTCCCCGCGGTGGATGTCTCAACCATGGGATTGCTACCATACTTCAGGAACTGTCTCTACTTCTCTTACCACCAATGATGGGTCTTCACTGCTCAGGACTGAGCAGGACCCTGTGGGGCTCCTGGGCACAAAAACCTTTCTGGGTTTCCTTCCCTGAGTTCCAAAGGGCAGGTTCAAATCACCTGCCAAAGGGCAGGTGTTAATCACGGAAGGGAATGGATGCAGAGACAAGGGAGGAACAGTCAAGAAACAATAATGTAGCCTTGGGGCAGGGTCCTGGTTACCCAAGGGATGTACACAATATCATTGAGCTTTTCTGTAGAACTAAACCCCCCACCAAATGGAAGATGTTGCAGAGAGAAGGTCACAGTTCAGTAACTACTATGTTCACCTGAAACTATCAGAACATTGTTAATGGGCTATTGCTGTTTAGTTGCTATTGTTTAGTTAGTAAGTCTTGTCTGACTCTTTGTGACTGCGTGGACTATAGTCTGCAAGGCTCCTCTGTCCATGGGGTTATCCAGGCAGGAATACTGCAGTGGGTTGCCATTTCCCTCTCGAGGAGATCTTCCTGACCCAGGGGTTGAATCTGCATCTTCTGCACTGGCAGGCGAATTCTTTACTGCTGAGTCAGTTGGAAAGCCCTAACTGGCTGTACCCCAATACCAAAGAAAAACTAAAAAACGAAACAAACAAGCAAAAAAAACCTTCAGAACCAAAATCACTGCAGACCGTGACTGCAGTCATTAACTTAAAAGACGTTTGCTCCTTGGAAGGAAAGCTATGACAAACCGAGACAGTGTATTAAAAAGCAGAGATATCACTTTGCCGACAGGGACTGTCTAGTCAAAACTATGGTTTTTACAATAGTCATATGTGATGTGAGAGTTGGGTCATAAAGAAGGCTGAGCGCTGAACAATTGATGCCTTTGAACTGTGGTGTTGGAGAAGACTCTTGAGAGTCTCTGGGACTGCAAGGAGATCCAACCAGTCAATCCTAAAGGAAATCAAGCTTGAATATTCATTGAAAGAACTGATGCTAAAGCTTAAGCTCCTATGTTTTGACCACCTGATGTGAAGGGCTAACTCACTGGAAAAGACCCTGATTCTGGGAAATATTGAAGGCATGAGGAGAAAGGGGATGACAGAGGATGAGATGGTTGGATGGCATCACTGACTCAAAGGACATGAGTTTGAGCAAACTCCGGGAGACAGTGAAGGACAGGGAGGCTTGGCGTGCTGCAGTCCGTGGGGTCACAAAGAGTCACAACGACTGAGTGACTGAACAACAACAAAGAACCACAGATCACTACCTGATGCCGGAAGATCTCTAGATTGAAGGAGTGCAGCCCTGCATGGACCCTGATTGTTACCAGCAATTCAGCCCCTGGACTGTAAGACTCCTCGGAACTCTCCCCTCCTTGGTCGGGACACACAGTTTTGAGGGCATTAGTCTGCTGTGGTCCCCTTTGTCTGGCAAAGCAATAAAGCATTTCTTTTCTACTTCACTCAAAACTCTCTCTTTAAGATTGATTTCAGAGTCGGTGTACAGGGGCCAAATTTGGCATCATCTCCACAATTACACCTTAAGAGCTTGCTTCCTAGGACCATGCCTACTACCAATTAGCTGAGATGGGTTCCCTAGAAGCAGAGCCTGAGATAAAGATTCTTAAGGAAGTGGTTCACTGGGAGGAGGGGAGATGGGAAAGGGGAAGCAGAGTGGGACAAGGAAAGGAGCTAAGCCAATATGTGGTCCCCAGACCTAGGAGAGCTGGCTTTGGGAGGTTATTTGCTCAATATCTGAACAGCCCTGGGACCTTGGCTCTTGGCCTGGGCAAGAGTGTGTTCAGGCTTCTTCAGAGAAACAGAACCAGGAAGATGTGTACCTGTATATAGAAAGTGAGTTATTATAAAGACTTGACTGATGCTGTTATAGAAGCTGGTGAGTTAAAAGTCTGCAGTAAGGGGCCAGGAGTCTGGAGAGGCAGGCTGCTGGAGAATTCCCTTTGGTTGATTGGCCGAGGCCCACTGTATTATAGAGGGCAGTTTGCTTAGTCAAAGTTCATTGATTTAAACACAAATGTCACCCGGAACACCAAGCTGACATATAAAATTAACCCTCACAGCAGGACATGTGGGACCTGGGTCCCCAAGGGGAAGGCCAGTCCAGGGCCGGGGGTAGAAGGTTGCCCAGGACGACTTGGTGCCTGGCCCCGGGAAGATGAGCCAGGGGGTCACTGTCCAGCCCAGCTACCTGGCTGGCAGGTGACAGCAGGCAGACCTCCAAGCAGGCTTTGGGCCCCAGATGGAGGCCTGGGAGGTGGACAAACTGTGAGCACAGGGAACAAGGCGGGTCTCAGACACTAGTTAGGAGGGATAAGGTGCCCTCGGGAGAAGGCAGGTGTTGAGTGTCTGGGATGGGAGTCAGGTCAGGGGAGAACAGACCCACAGCCACAGCTCTGAGATGATAAATGAGACTTGTTTTTGTGGTTCAGGAGGAGTCTGGGCACAGGACAGCCACATGCTCTGTGTATTTATTTATATTTTAAATGGCCATTTATTCTTTCTTTTTTTAATTGGAATATAATTGCTTTCCCATGTTGTGTTCGTTTCTGCTGTTACAAGGAGGTGAATCAGCCACGTGCACACACAGGTCCCCTCCCTCTCGGACGCCCCACCCGTCTAGGTCATCACAGAGCAGGCCCTGTGATGTACAGCAGGTTCCCACGGGCTCTCTGTTCTGCACACGGTAGTTAGTATATGTAGGTCGATCTTAACCTCCCGATTTGTGCCACCTGCCTGCCCTGTTGAGCGTCTCAGAGGGCTACAGTCTTATCAGAGGCTCAAATGGGGACAAGTCTGTTTTCACCATTTACCCTTCTGCCCATCACTGCCCCACCCTCCCTGAGTACCTCTCACATCCTTCACTCTATCTGTCCAGCTGCAGCTGCTCCAGAGTGATCAGGGCTGAGTTTGGGTTCCTCCAAAAAAGTGGGGGGTTTACATGGGAGCTGATCCCAGGAAGCACAGTGAGGAGGGGACGCGGCGGGAGGGAGGAAGCCCCTGAAGCCTGAATCAGTGTGTGGGTCACACTGCGGGCTCAGCCCTGCTGAGGGCCCTTTGAGGAGGTGTGTGGGACATGCCTCAGGCTGTCCTTCAGAGGGAATCTCAGTGTTTATTTATCTACCCCTATCCTGTCCCTCCCTGGTTGAGAGTTGCCCCGGGGGTGTTAAATCCCTGGCACTTTGGGGCTGCCTTGCTTGTTATGGCTGGTTAAGTGCCCAGGACACTGGAGAACTCCAGGGTGGAAAAGCAGAGGGAGGCAAGGTCTGAGTGGGATGGGGGAGCAGTCAACTCGCTAGAAACTTCCAGGCACTATGTTCGTTGGCTGCTTAGACAGCAGAGCTGGCCCAGGGACATGGGGTATGGTAGCCAGGACCCTGAGACTCCCAGCCAGGAATAGCACCGTCCTCAGAAATGACCTGAAGCTGTTTACCCAGCTGAGCTGTTAGTTACTATTGCGGGCTCTGTTATAAATAGCAAAACCCTGTCTCCACTCCAACCAGCAAAGCAACCCCAACTTCAAGCTAAAGGCATAATTTGCTGCAAATTAAACTTAATGAGATTAATCATGTTGACTTTTTGAAGTACTTAGAGATAAATACACGATTAGATATTTTGGAAAATAAACCTCGCCATTGTGTTTCCTGAAAGAATTGGGTGAGAGGAGGCTGACGTGGGAATCGGAGAGACCATGCTGAACGAGGGGAGGAAGGAGACCTCAGAACCCATCTGAGGATATTCTTGGACCCGCATGGGGGGTGGGTCCCAGGCCAGCTTCTGGGACAACAATTTAGCAAAACACATTCAAAGCCTTAAAAATAACCATACCTACTGTTCCGCTGAGTCCCCAAATCTATCATAAAGAAGTAATCAGATGGAGACAAAGATTTCCATGAAGAGTCAGATATTACAGGGACATTTATAACAAACATATTTAGGTGGGAACTGTCTATCTGCCTGGGGCTTCCCAGGTGGAGCTAGTGGTAAAGAACCCACCAGCCCACGCAAGAGACACAGGTTCGGTTCCCGGGTCGGGAAGATCCTCTGGAGGAGGGCATGGCAACCCATTCCAGTATTCTTTCCTGGTTTGAATCCCATGAACAGAGAAGCCTGATGGGCTATTGTCTATAGGGTTGCAGACTAGGAACACGACTGAAATGACTTAGCAGGCACACACACACACACACATCTCTCTGCCTAACAACGGAGGATTAGCTATCTCAATTATGGGACAAACACGTGAGGGAATGTAATGTAGCCATTAAAACCCAGACAGTTAAAAAATAACTCACCTGGGAAGATGTTCATAAAATAGGAGATGGAGAAAGAGAAGCAATATATACATCTGAATAGAAAGTATATTCTAAATACACCCAGAAAAAAAGAAATCCCAGGAGGAACTGTGCAAGAATACTAACAGCGCTTAATTAATTTTTAATGTAACGGAAAGGCACAGCCCTGTGGGGCTCCTTTGTTTCAATATTCTGTAGGAGCATCAAATCCCTCCTGACATTGGTTGGATGTGTGGGTTTTTCCCACATCGAGCAATTCCCCAACACCAACTGGGCGGCCTACACTTTAACACAGTTCTGATACTCCCTACCTTGAAATAGTGTCAGATTCTATAGGTTAAAGTCTCAGTCCTACAAAACTGCACGCCCCTGCCTGCACCCGCCTCCCCCAACATTACTCCAGCCCAACTGCATGTTCAGTCAGGTTGTCATGCTTCTGATGACTGGCTATAAATTGGTTGTTCCAACGACTGCATCCTGGGTTTGATTAACATCCCAAAGCAGCTCAGGAAAACAACTGACTTAAGATTACTGGTGTATTACAGAGGATATGAATTAAGCAGCCAGATGAAGAAGTACATAGGGTGAGGTCTGAAGGACCCCGGGGTCTCAAGCACAGAAATATCTGTCCCTGTAGTGTTTAGGGCAGCCACCCTCCCTGCACGGGGTTGCCTTCTTGTTCACCAGTCCGGAAGTGCTCAGAACACTGTAGTTCAGGGATTTTTTATGGAGCCTTCATTACGTAGGCATAATTGATTAAATTATTGGCCATTAGCGATCAAGTCAATCTCTAGCCCTTCACCCCTCCCAGAAGGTTGGGAGAGGGGGTTGAAAGTTCCAAATTTCTAGTCCCATGACTGGTTCCCTTGGCAACCAGTCCTCATCCCTATGGGATTTCTAAAACTCACTTCATTAATGTAAACTCAGATGTGGTTGATAGGGACTTGTTATGAATAACAAAAGACACCCATTATACCTTTATATTCTGAAGTTATTTCAGGCCTCCTTCCCGCCTCCTTCAGCATAGTCTCTCTGACTCCCACCTCAGCCTCCTCTCCCCCATTTCTTTCAGGAAACACAATGGCAACTGGGAACAAAAGCAAATATCAAAGCAAAAAATTATGAAAAAGTATTATAAAAAACCCTTTCGGCTCTAGGAAATTACAAGAGTTTGGGATTCCCTGTGGCTCAGATGGTAAAGAATCTGCCTGCAATGTGGGAGACTGGGGTTCGATCCCTGGTTTGGGAAGTTTCCCTGGAGAAGGGAATGGCAACCAACTTCAGTATTCTTGCCTGGAGAATTCCATGGACAGAGGACCTGGTGGACTAAAGTTCATGGAATTGCAATGAGTCAGACATGACTGAGCAAATTTCCCTTTCACTTTACAAGGGTTTTAGGAGCTCTGTGCCAGGAATAGTGGATGAAGACCACTATACACACACACACAGACATACATACACATATAATAAATCAGAAAATCACATAGGAGGATTAAATTAAGAGGAGTTCTTAAATTTTTGTTTCTACCTTTTATGTTTAAATTTTTTTCTGTAATTAATATTTACTGCTATTTCTTCATTTTAAACTATTTTTAAAGCAGGCTTAAGTGAGACCAGGGGAATTCCTAGAGGAAATTCTGTGGTTGGAGCTCTCCCCATTTGTATTTAAATTTCCTGGTTGCTGGCTATGGGAGAAACTACTGGTCCTCTGCTCAGGAGGCAGTCTACCATTTTCCTTTAGTAGCCAGTAGAGGCCAGTACTGCTGTGGGTGGCTTTCTGCCCTAAATCTTCCTTGCAGATGGGGTGGCTAATGAAATATTAGTTGAGGTGGTGGATGTAGTTTCCAGGAAAGTTCTTTGATGGGAGTTTATTCAGCTGGAAGGAGCCTCTTTCTCCTCCTCTCCTTTCTTTGCTGCCAAGAATATAGCTCTCATGGGCTGGAACCCCAGCAGGTATCATGTAACCATGAGGCCACCTTTAGGATGAAGTCATTATCGAATTGAACTTGGATTCTGCTCCCCTGATGCACAGCAAAGCCAATCAACCAACCCTGAGTTATGGTGGAGGAAGGTATGGCGCTTATCTGCAGGGCTCCAAACAAGGAGGACAGTCAGCTCATGCTCAGAAGACCTGAACTCCCTGATGGATTCCAGGCAAGGGTTTTTAAAGACAGTGTGAGGGAGAGCATGTAGGATGCTTGGTCAGCTTGTGAACCTTCTTCTGACTGGTTGGTGGTGAGGTAACAAGGTGACGTTTCAGGGATCTCAATAATCAACCTTCTGGCTCCAACCAGTTTGGAGTCTATGTACTTGTATGTATGTAGTCACTATCTTCCACTCATCCTCATCTCCATCTTCATCATCATCACCATCCTCCTCCTGTTCAAATAGAAATGGAGACTGGGGTTTTTCTTCAAAGAAGCAAGGGAAATGAAGGAGTGAGTGCATGGCTGTAGAAATCCCAAGAATAGACCTGTAAGAGTTAAGCAACTTAATTTCACTTTAGCTGTTTCTAACTTATAGTGCATGTAACTAGACTTGTCCTTCACAAAATTAATTCCTTAATCATTCTCTGACTCTGTGTATCCTATACCTGGCATTCTTTCCCCTATCCATACACATTCCCACATCCCCCATGCCCCCTCAACCCTTGCAGCATTCCCTCATAGCATTCTCTGTTTCAGAAAGAAGGTCACGGGCAATAACCTTGGAGACAACTAGACCCAATTTCTTTGCAGAAGAAAGAAGAATGCAAGATTGTCATTGTTTTGATCCTTATCATATACACCTGACCAAGAGTCCTGATTAGAAGACCTTTCCCTATTCCCCAGGGATGGAGGCACAGTTTCCGAGGTGCTAGCCTGTTGTATTTCCCCTTTGCCTGACAAAGAAATAAAGCTACTCTTTGTCTTTCCTCCAAAGCACTGTCTCTGTATTCCTATTCAGCATCACTGCACAGAGGGCCAATATTTTGGCAACACTCCTTCTCATCATAACTATTATCATCATCATTGTTATCACCATATTCATAACCAGCATCATCACCTCCATCACTATCCTCCTTCTCACCACCATCACCATCTTCATCAACACCATGACCATCATTATCATCGTTTCCACCACCACCATCATCATCACCAGCACATCACCACCATCATCACTGCCACTTATTGAGCATGTCTGTGTGTCAGGCCCAGTGCTGGCTACTTTATATGCTTTATTGAACAATCTAATGAGATGGGAATTGGTTCTAATTTACAGAAGAGGCAACTGAAATTTGGGAAGGTGAAGTGGCCTAAGGCAGCATAGATAATAATGGAAAAGGAAAATGACCTGAATTCAGATTTGTCTGGTTCCATAACCTGACCTCTGTTCACTCCATCTCAGCCCTGAGAGTTGACCTCTGCTGGGCTTCTCTAATGGGGGCAGCGTGTCTCCACTGGGAAGTTGCTCCATCTTTGGTCACCACTGACAGCTTTCCTGTGGCTTCATCCATAGGTCCTGGTTCTGACATTCGGGGACTGCAGAATGGGCTCAACTTTCAGTCCATGTGATGGACTTCCTGAAGTTGGAGGTCAGCCCTTGGGTCCATCTGAGTTTCTTCTTTTTGAAGGTGAATGTGCCAATCTTTCAATAACTCCACGTGTGAATGATTGCTTTTCATTGCCCCCTCTCCCCTTGAATCCTCCTGGACTTTTATGATCTTAGCTCCCTGGCCTTCCCGCTTCCATTTTCTCCCCAGCAGCCTTAGTGATCTTTTCAAAACAAATCAGATCCCATCACCTGCCTGCTCAAAACTCTGCAGTGAATTCCTTCACCTCTAAAAGTAAGATCCAAGCTCTACCATGGCCTATGACTCTAAACAACCTTCCTTCTGCTGACTTCTCATGCCTTATCCCAGGCCTGGCTTCTCTGGTGGCTCAG
Organism: Muntiacus reevesi; assembly: GCF_963930625.1. NCBI lineage: Eukaryota > Metazoa > Chordata > Mammalia > Artiodactyla > Cervidae > Muntiacus > Muntiacus reevesi. Next base: position 113,670,340 of record NC_089251.1, read on the forward strand.
ATGGTAAAGACTCTGCCTGCAATGCGGGAGACCTGGGTTCAATCTCTGAGTTGGGAAGATCCCCTGAAGGAGAGAGTGGCAACCCACTCCAGTATTCTTGCCTGGAGAATCCCATGGACAGAGGAGCCTGGCGGTCTACAGTCCATGGGGTCACAAAGAGGTGGACATGACTGAACAACTAACACTTTCAAGCCTTATCTCCTACCCCTCCCTCTTCCCCACACTGGCTCTTCACTGTCCTCGAGCACATCATGCTCATTCTTGCCTCAGGGCCTTTGCACCTGCTGCTCCCTTGACAATTATCACACAGCTCATTCTCTTTCTTACTTCAGGTTCTCTGTTCAAATATCACCTCCTCAGAGAGGCCTTTCTTGACCACCCTCTCTAATGCAACTCCCTCATCTTTAGTTTCTTTCCATTCACTTTTTCCCTTCATTTCAGAACTTATCACTTCCTATGTGCTTAGTCACTCAGTAGTGTCTGACTTTTTGTGATCACATCAACTGAAGCCCACCAGGCTCCTCTGTCCATGGGATTCTCCAGGCAGGAATACTGGAGTGGGTTGCCATTCCCTTCTCCAGATCTTCCTGACCCAGAGATCGAACCCAGGTCTCCTGCATTGCAGGCAGATTCTTTACTGTCTGAGCCACTGGGGAACCACTTTCTAGGATATACTTATTTGGTTATTATCTGTATCCCCTACAGGGATGCAAGCACCAGGAGAGCAGGACTTTGTCCATCTACTTCACTTCTATATCTCCAGTGTTTAGAAGAGACTTTAATACTTAGATTCTAATAAATACTTCTTGAATTAATTAATCAATGTGACCTTGATCACATGCTGTTTTAAGCCTGGAGGCCCTGCCTTTTGGCAAAGTTCAGCTTATTCATGAGTTGAACAGGATTCTCCACTCCCTTCTTCTAGACCCCATATCTCTATTTACTTGGCCTAAAGGGCAGCGGGATGTACACAGAAGTATGTTGACTTTGGAGTCGGTTAAAATGAGGCTCAAGTCTCAGCTCTGCCACTTGCTTTTGTTACTGTTTAGTCGCTAAGTCGTGCCCAACTCTTTCTCGACCCCATGCACTGTAGCCTGCCAGGCTCTTTTGTCCATGGGATGTCCCAGGCAGGAATACTGGCATGGGTTGCCATTTCCTTCTCCAGGGGGTCTTCTCCAACTCAAGGATCGAACTTGCATCTCTTGCATTACAGGTGGATTCTTTACCACTAGGCCAACTGGGAAGCCCCTGCTACTTAGTAGCTTTGTATTAATTAGCTTTTCTGAGCCTCAGTCTTCCTTCATGTAAAATTCTATTAATACAAACCTTGCAAACTTGTGCAAAGGGAGAGAATGTGAGTACAAAAGGCAGGATAAGCATTTGAGAACTGGTAGCTCTTACCGTTGTTGTTATTATTAAACTAACCAGGTTTGGGGCCTTCCATCTCATGGGAACAGCCTGGGTTGGGGCTGGACTGGATGGGTGGGGAGGCGTGGAAGGAGAGAGCAGATAAGGGACTTGTGATGTGAGAGACATGTCACCTCGTGGGTTCCCTCTGCGCTCCTGTCAGTCTCATCTCAAGGCCTGTCTCCCTCCTCTTTCCCTGAGCTGTGGATCTAGTTGGCATTGCATGTTTAACTCACTCGTGCATATTAAATCCCATCATATGAGTCTCAATCTGTGGTTCTGGCCTGCGGGGGTTTTCTTTCCCACTCCGATCCAACACACTTGCTTTTCTATCAAGAGCCTGTCATCTGCAAAGCTGAAGAGCCTGCCTCCCCAGTGGGGTGATTGCTAATGATGCTGTGGATCTGTGTGGACTGAAGGCTCCTGGGAGGCAGGGATTGCACTGACATTCTCCTACAAACCTGAGCCTGGTTCAGAGGGGCGTGCCAGGGTGGCGGGCTGGTGGGAAGTGATGATGTAATGGAACAAGCTGGGGGTTCACACTGAACTATAAATTCTTAGTTCAGATGAAAGGGATATTGTGGTTTCGTTGCTAAGTCATGCCTGACTCTTTTGTGACTCCATGGACTGTAGCCTCCCAGCCTCCTCTGCCTACAGGATTTCCCAGGCAAGACTACCTCAGTGGGTTGCCATTTCCTTCTCCAGGGGATCTTCCTGACCTAGGGATCGAATGCGTGTCTCCTGCATTGGCAGGCGGATTCTTTACCCCTGAGCCACCAGGAAAGCCCAGATGAAATTATATTGGATCCTAAAGTCTTTAGAATCCTCTGGCCAATGGGGAAACTGAGGCACAGAGCATCAACCAGTGTGAGAGTAGAATCAGTACATCAAAGAGTCAGTCTTTATTGCAGAAAATGAGTTCCAGAATGAGGAAGTGTTTTAGCCAGGGCCACACAGTAAGTCTGCGACTGAGCGAGGAGTGACTCAGGTCCCTGCCAGCTATCCCACTCCTCCTCCCACTCCAACCCCTGAGGAAACCTGGGACTGGGAATGGGCTGGACTGAGGCCACTGGAACACGTGGCCCATGTTCAGTCACCCATGCCCAGCAGGGGTGTGTTGATCTCTGTTGCATGTTTGTAGAGGTGGGGGAAGCTCTCTCGGCACTTTTCCTGCCTGAAGGTTCTTCACAGCACCTACCAGTTGCTGACATTTCATCACATGCTTGTCTGTGTATCGCAAACTGCGCCCCCCACCAAGAAAATCTAGGCGAGAGGACTCTCTGCCTATCTTGTTCTTTTCAGTATCCCTGGTGCTCAGGATATGGCAGGAGTTCAAACATTATATTTAAATAAATGAATGAATCTCTTGGGTTCCTTCCAACTCCATGACTGGAAAGATCTGAGACCCCACCTAGGCTCCCAGACAGTGCCAGGCACTGACCCTGCTCCCCATTCTGACCTCGTCCTGCTGGGTGGGCTGGCATCTGCCTTTTCCTGGTCGCCTGGTGTCCTGCCTTGACCCACTTGTCTGTGTCTCTCTCTCTCTCCTGATGCTTTTCTCCTAAAACCCCATTCCCAGAGCTGACCTCAGCTTTCCTCTTGACTCAAGAGGCTGGTTCAGGCTCCTAGACCCTTGCACTTGATTTTTCCCTTGACTTGCCCTTTGTAATCATGAAAGGAGCAGGGTAGAGAAATGAGGGACCCCTCCCAATCCACCAGCTCCCCTCTTCCTGGGACTTTCTGAAGGCGCAGGTGCAAGGCTGACTGGCAGCTCCTCAAGGCCAGGGCTGGCCAAATTCTAAAACTCAGTCTTGGGTACTCTATGGGGCTCCCTGTAGATCTGACCACTCCAAGCAGACCCCAGCTGGCCCCTTGCTGACAAGTTCAGGGCAGTCTGAGAATCAAGACCTCCTGGCCTCTGGGCTGATTTCAGGTGACTGGGATCAGGGACCACAGACCCTGGGAGGGGACAGGGCTGTCCCAGCAGCTTGTCCACCCAGCACCAGGGAGCTCTAGCCTGACCCTCCCTGGCTCAGAGATGAGCAGGGCGTCCACGTGCAGAGGGGCCCACGGAGGAGAAACAGGGGCCTTGATGCCCAGGATGGAGGAGCATTGGAGCGGAGGGGATGACTCACACATACACAGGCATGTAGACATGTATATGCCATGCTCACACACGCATCTCTCTCTCTCTCTCTCTCTCTCTCACACACACACACACACACACACACACATGCACACAAGCCTAACCTTTGGAACTGACTCTCCACAAGAGAGAAGTCATTCCGAGGTCGGGATTGGGGACCTGTATCTCCTTGTAGGGGGCCTGCTGGCGGGGATGTGGCCTCTCCCGACAGGCAGGCGTCTAGGTTTGCAGAGTAGGTGCAGACTTGCGGCTCCTGGAACACGAAGGGAGACTAGGAGGCTGAGAGAGGGGACTGGAGCCTAGAATTTCCCGGGAGGGGACAGGGCATCAGGAAGAGGACGGGGTAAGCTCAAGTTTGGGGCAGCGATGCTGCTCTGAGGTGGAGTCTAGCCGGGATGATGGCAGGTTAGGCCGGTCCTACTGTATCCAACCTGCCCCAGAGCTGGGAATGATGATCATAGCGGGGGTGTTGACAGTTGCGCTCCAGTGAGTCCCTAATGCACCCGGGCCTTTACATCCCCCATCTCCTATTTCCTCCATGACAACCTGGTGGGAGGGGTGTAGAAGTAAGGAGCCCAGGGAGGCCCTGGCGAGGGGTCCCAGCTGGACGGGGCCAGGCACCTCGTACTCCTGCTTGAAGCCGTAGCCCTCGGCCGTCTTCATCTGGTTGATGTGCTGCAGGAGGTTGGCCACGCGCACCGCAGGGTGCAGCTGCCCCGTGTCATACGGGGAGCCCTTCCAGCCGCACGGCCACCGCGGTGAGCCCCCCAGGAGGCTGCTGGCCTCAGTGACCCCACTGCCGCGCTGGTCTCCTGCAGCCAGAGAAAGGGGAAAGGGGCTCCTGACGTGCACAGGCCCCAGCCGGGGGAACCCCACATAGACTCAGGGGGGCCGAGGGAGGGAAGGGAGCACAGCCAGCATGGAGGACGCCTGGGTTGTTTGCTGGAGCCAGGCAGCTGGCTGGGCCACCCTGGGGGACCCTGGACGAGCCCCTTCCCTGGGGCATCCCGGTCTTCCCATTGATAGAATGAGGGGGTTGGGTCACGTGACCTCCGGGGGCCCTTCTGGCCCGACCTGCGGGCTGGGATCCCTGGTCCGCTCACCCTCCCGGGCTCTCCAGCGAGGGCCCCCTCCATGACTTCACTCACGATCTGCAGGGGGCAGCGCTCGGCAGAGCCCAGGACATCCCCTCCTTCCCACCCCTCTTCTAGGGAACCATCTGAAACACTGACAACTCCCAGCAATCACCCCATTCAAAGACAAGCAAGTCCCGAAAATAGCTGCCGCTGCCACTCCCTCCACAGATTAACAGGAAGCACCTGAATAGAGGTGTTTCTCTTGCACAAGCGTTTCCACTGTCAGCCTGTGCAGCAGCTCAGCCCATGGGGAGCAGGTGGAGAGGTTCACGCTGCCCCACACTCCAGAAAACCATCCCCTCCCCGCAGACCACCACTCCCCGGCTCTCCTGGCCAGCATCCTCAAGGACGTCCCACTGTGGTCCCCAAGATCAGGCCCTGGGATCGAGGAACAACCCCGCTCAGCCACACTCAGCTTCTGACACTCGCATAATTGTAGGACTCACCTTGTGCTGTTTTTTTTCTTCTCAGGAATCGCAGTCCTGAGCTGCATGTTGCCCAAGATCTGAAACTAGTTGTCTCACATATGTTGCTCTGTGATGTGTTTGCTTACAGGGGGAGGGATGCCCGCCCATGGCTCCATAATGTCCAGAAGCTCCACTGAGGCTTGGAAAGAAGTTACTTCCAAAAGCAGTGTTTCCCAAAGTGTGTTCCAGAGAATGCAAGATGTGCAAGATGATTAAGTGGTAATCCACTTACAAAACAAACGTTCAACTTTTTAAAATGAATCTGGAAAATTTCGGGTGAAACAACATGAAACAAGTCTGTTCCCTGCAGGGCATCTCAGGACTTGCAGCAACCTAACATGCATTGTGATTTTCCAGAAAAACCAAAGTAGCAACATTCTCTAACTCCTTTTTCTCCAAGGAGGTTTTTGTTTGTTTGTGTATATTTCACTGGGCTTCCCAGATGACTCAGCTGGTAAAGAATCCACCTGCAATGCAAGAGACCTGGGTTCAATTGCTGGGTTGGGAAGATACCCTGGAGAAGCGAACTGGCTACCCACTCCAGTAAACATCTTTAGATTAAAGTGTGATGGGGTGATTAAAAGCAAGGAATCTGTTAAGACATGCCTGAGTTTGAATCCCAGTTGGGCCACTTCTTGGTTGTGTCCTTGGAAAAATGACTAGCCCTTTCTGAACCTCAGTTTTCACGTGTCAAATGAGGATAAAGTCATCACTCTCCTACAGAGAAACTGCGATTATTAAATGAGATGATGCATGAAAAACACCCAGTCTGTTGTTGGCACCTGGTGAATGCCCATCGACAGCAGTTGTAGATACTATTAGAATTTACTGTAAAGTCAGACACCTACTGAGTCTCAGAAAGCCAAGGGCGACTTCTCAGAGGAAATAAGGAGCTGACAAGAGTGGTGCTTGACCCGCCTTTAATCTGCCTTAGCGGAGGGGATTTGGACCAGGACTTGAGCGGTATCTTTGGAGAGAGATGATTCTTAAGAGGCAGCTGCAGCCAACACACAAAACATGAGCTCAGATTTCAAGAGAGAATTTTCTGCTGCTTGAGGAACTCTCAGGAGCTCCAAAAGGGAGGAATTGGGCAACAAAGGATTACTCATGCTCTTTATGGAAGCTGTGCTGACTGTGCAACAGCATACCCTCCAAGCAGAGGAAGGGGTGAGAGGGCGCCTTGAAGGGCCGGCTGCTCTCAGCAGCTCAGAGAGCGGACACAGGAGGAGCTTGTGGCTGGCTGAGGACAAGCAAACAGCACCACCTGGTCAGGATGATGCCAGCAGCCAGAACAAATCAGGGCGGCATGCCGGCCGAGTCCAGGGACAACGGCAGATGTTCTGTAACTATAGCCAGTGGGCAGGGACAGGGCGGTGAGCGATGGCACTGCTTTCAGCCCCGCGCACCCTGAGCCCAGGAGGACGGGCTCTCCCTGACCCCACAGCAGGGAGGGGGCAGCACCAGGATTCACACCCAGGCCTGTCGGACTCTGGGGCCCTGTTGTTCACCAGGCTTCCCCTGTTGTCCCTCTTCTGATAAAGAAGCATTTATCAGACAGTGGGAGAGGAACTGGGACTCACCCGGCAAACCGTCTGGGTGGAATCCACTGGCACCCAGCAGGATCAAGAGCTTAGGATGGATGGGGCCCAGGGGGATCTGGGGGCTTTTCCCAGCAATGCTTTGAAGTCAGTGGGGCTCAAATTTCAATAGTAAGGAAAGTTCCCAGCAAGCTCCCTCCCACCAGCCTGCCACAATGTGCCTTGATATATTAAATCGAGTTCTTTTTAAATTAATAACCCTTTTATTTCAGAATAGATTTAGATTTATGAAAATGTTGCAAAGATAGTATAGAGTATACTGTACATGTATACTGTATACTCATATATAGTATAAGAAGGCTTAGCGCTGAAGAATTGATGCTTTCTGACTGCAGTGCTAGAGAAGACTCTTGAGAGTCCCTTGGACAACAAGATCAAACCAGTCAATCCTAAAGGAAATCAACCCTGGATATTCATTGGAGGACTGATGCTGAAGCAGAAGTTCCAATACTTTGGCCATCTGATTCAAAGAGCGGACTCATTGGAAAAGGCCCTGATGCTGGGAAAGATTGAGGGCAGGAGGAGAAGTAAGCGACAGAGGATGGGATGGTTGGATGGAATCACTGACTCAATGGACATGAGTTTGAGCAAACTCCTGGAGATGGTGAAGGACAGGGAAGCCTGGCATACTGCAGCCCCTGGAGTTGCAAAGAGTTGGACACAACTGAGTGACTGAACAACAGTAACAAATACTCATATACTCCACACCCAGTTTCTATTAGTCAGGTCTTATCTGAGTATAGTACATTTGCTATAAATAATGAAGCAATGTTGATACATCATTATTAACTAAAGTCTATTTCAGTTTTGGATTTCCTTAGTTTTTCCTAATGTCCTTTTTCTGTTTCAAGATCCCACATAGGAATCAGTGTCATGTCTTTAGGTTTCTCTTGGCTGTGACATTTTCTCAGACTTTTTTTGGATGGACTTAACAATTTTGAGGATTACTGGTAAGATAATTTCTGGAAAGTTTCTCAGTTGAGATTTTAAAAAATTGATATGTAATTCACAAGGCTAATAGAGTTTTGCTAAGAGAACGCACTGGCCATAGCAGACACCCTCTTCCAACAACACAAGAAAAGACTTTACACATGGACATCACCAGATGGTCAACACCAAAATCAGACTGATTATATTCTTTGAAGCCAAAGATGGAGAAGCTCTAAACAGTCAGCAAAAACAAGACCGGGAGCTGACTGTGGCTCAGATCATGAACTCCTTATTGCCAAATTCAGACTTAAACTGAAGAAAGTAGGGAAAACCACTAGACCATTCAGGTATAACCTAAATCAAATCCCTTATGACTATACAGTGGAAGTGAGAAATAGATTTAAGGGACTAGATCTGATAGACGGAGAGCCTGATGAACTATGGACAGAGGTTCATGACATTGTACAGGAGACAGGGATCAAGACCATCCCCATGGAAAAGAAATGCAAAAAGGCAAAATTGTTGTCTGAGAAGGCCTTACAAATAGCTGTGAAAAGAAGAGAAGCGAACAGCAAAGGAGAAAAGGAAAGATATTCCCATTTGAATGCAGAGTTCCAAAGAATAGCTAGGAGAGAGAAGAAAGCCTTCCTCAGTGATCAGTGCAAAGAAATAGAGGAAAACAAAAGAATGGGAAAGACTAGAGATCTCTTCAAGAAAATTAGAGATACCAAGGGAACATTTCATGCAAAGATGGGTTTGATTTAAAGGACAGAAATGGTATGGACCTAACAGAAGCAGAAGATATTAAGAAGAGGTGGCAAGAATACACAGAAGAACTGTACAAGAAAGATCTTCACGACCCAGATAATCACAATGGTGTGATCACTCACCTAGAGCCAGACATTCCGGAATGTGAAGTCAGGTGGGCCTTAGAAAGCATCACTATGAACAAAGCTAGTGGAGGTGATGGAATTCCAGTTGAGCTATTTCAAATCCTGCAAGATGATGCTGTAAAAGTGCTGCACTCAATATGCCAGCAAATTTGGAAAACCCAGCAGTGGCCACAGGACTGGAAAAGGTCAGTTTTCATTCCAATCCCTAAGAAAGGCAATCCCAAAGAATGCTCAAACTACTGCACAATTGCACTCATCTCACATGCTAGTAAAGTAATGCTCAAAATTCTCCAAGCCAGGCTTCAGCAATATGTGAACCGTGAACTTCCAGATGTTCAAGATGGTTTTAGAAAAGGTAGAGGAACCTGAGATCAAATTGCCAACATCTGTTGGATCATTGAAAAAGCAAGAGAGTTCCAGAAAAACATCTATTTCTGCTTTATTGACTACGCCAAAACCTTCGACTGTGTGGATCACAATAAACTGTGGAAAATTCTGAAGGAGATGGGAACACCAGACCACCTGATCTGCTTCTTGAGAAACCTGTATGCAGGTCAGGAAGCAACAGTTAGAACTGGACATGGAACAACAGACTGGTTCCAAATAGGAAAAGGAGTACATCAAGGCTGTATATTGTCACCCTGCTTATTTAACTTCTATGCAGAGTACATAATAAGAAATGCTGGGCTGAAAGAAGCCCAAGCTGGAATCAAGACTGCCCAGAGAAATATCAATAACCTCAGATATGCAGATGACACCAGCCTTATGGCAGAAAGTGAAGATGAACTAAAAAGCCACTTGATGAAAGTGAAAGAGGAGAGTGAAAAGGTTGGCTTAAAGCTCAACATTCAGAAAACTAAGACCATGGCATCTGGTCCCATCACTTCATGGGAAATAGATGGGGAGACAGTGGAAACAGTGCCAGACTTTATTTGTTTGGACTCCAAAATCACTGCAGATGGTGACTGTAGCCATGAAATTAAAAGACACTTACTCCTTGGAAGGAACGTTATGACCAACCTAGATAGCATATTAAAAAGCAGAGACATTACTTTGCCAACAAAGGTCCGTCTGGTCAAGGCTATGGTTTTTCCAGTGGTCATATATGGATGTGAGAGTTGGACTGTGAGGAAAACTGAGCGCTGAAGAATTGATGCTTTTGAACTGTGGTGTTGGAGAAGACTCTTGAGAGTCCCTTGGACTGCAAGGAGATCCAACCAGTCCATCCTAAAGGAGATCAGTCCTGGGTGTTCATTGGAAGGACTGATGTTGAAGCTGAAACTCCAATACTTTGGCCACTTCATGCGAAGAGTTGACTCATTGGAAAAGACCCTGATGCTGGGAGGGATTGGGGGCAGGAGGAGAAGGGGACGACAGAGGATGAGATGGTTGGATGGCATCACTGACTCAATGGGCATGAGTTTGAGTAAACTCCGGGAGTTGGTGATGGACAGGGAGGCCTGGCGTGCTGCGATTCATGGGGTGGCAAAGAGTCAGACATGACTGAGCGACTGAACTGAACTGAAAGTGTACAATTCAGTGGTTTTTAGTATTTCACAAAGTTGTGTAACCATCATCACTAGGTAATTTCAGAACATCTCTATCACCCCAGAAAGAAATCCAGTGGCCATTAGCAGTTACCCACAACCTAAATCCTCCTTCTCTCAGCCCCTGGCAACCACTAATCCATTTTCTGTTTCTTTGAATTCCTATGTTCTGGACATTTCACATAAAATGGATTCTACAACATGTGGCCTTTTGTAACTGATTTCTTTCATTTAGCATAATGTTTTTCAGATTTATCCATGTTGTAGCATGTATCAGTACTACAAAATTTTAAAATTGTTAATTGTGGTTAAATACATATAACAAAATTTGCCATCTTTATCATTTTTAAGTGCACAATTCAGGAGCATTAAGTATATTCACATTGTTACGCAACCAATCTCCAGAACTTTTTCATCTTGCAGTGTTGAAATGTCATCCTCATTAAACGGCTCCCATTTCCCCCTCCCACCACCTCCTGGCAACAACCCTTCTCCTTTCTGTCTCTGAATTTAACTCCTCTAGATACTTCACATAAGTGGAATCACATAGAATTTGTGTTTTTGTGACTGGATTATTCCATTTAGGATAATGTCCTCAAGGTTCATCCATGTTGTAGCATTGTTCAGAATTTCACTCCTTTTCATGGCTGAATAATATTCCACTGTATGACTATACCACATTTTGTGTATCCATTCATCTGTCAGTGGAATCTTGGGTTGCTTACACCTCTTAGCTATCGTGAATATTGCTTGCACATGGAGGTACAAAAATTTCTTTGAGTTCTTGCCTTTAATTCTTTTGGGTGCATATCTAGAAGTGGAATTGCTGGATCATATGGTAATTTCACAAGAGTATGAAAAAATTAATGTTTTTAGTTTTTTTGAGGAACTTACATTAGAATCCAAATCTGGATACTAAGTGTGCTCCCTAAGTCCATTAAAAAACTTGTGTTTAAGAAAGTGCCACAATTAACCTGGCTTCAGGATAGAAACCACAGGAGTTACGTCTCCACTCCTTGAAGAAGAAAGGAAAGAGGTGAATACTAGGCTAGTGGATGGTAGGTAGGGAAAGGACATAGAAGGTGCTGAGACCTCTTTCCAGTCTCCTGAGCACAGCTAAAATTTCCTAGCCACCTGATCGTTGACTATGCTCTGCATTCTGGATCAGTTTCAAATAAATGATTTTTCTACTCATTAGTAGGCATATTTTCTGTTTCTTTGCATGTCTGGTAACTTTTGATTGCGTGCCAGACATTGTCTGTTTTACCTGGTTGGAAGCCAGATATTTTTCTATTCCTATAAATATTCTTGAGATTTGTTCTGGGACATGGTTAAGTTACTTGGAAATAGTTTGATCCTGCTGGGTCTTGCTTTCAATATTTGTTAGGCGAGACCAAGGCAGGGCCCAGTAGAGTGTTAATTATTCCTCACTCCTTTTATAACTCTATGTCAGCCTGTGTCCTAAATTTTCCTAAAGATTCTGCACCCTGGAGAAGGAAATGGCAACCCATTCCAGTCTTCTTGCCTGGGAAATCCAGGAGCAGAGGAGCCTGGCAAGCTATAGTCCATAGAATAAAAAAAAAAAAAAAGATTCTGCAATACCAGGATAATAGCTGCTTCCTCTTTGTATTTCAAGTATGATTACTGGCATCTAGTAGGAGCACAATAGATGCTTCAGTGTTGGTTAGGGGTAATATATCATCTGCTGTAGGGAACACCATGGAAGGACTTGATTTTGTTCATTCAGGAGGGTGGAGGAAGGGAGCCTGGAGGCCAGGAGGAAGGGGAGCTGGAGTGGGGCAGCAGGGGGCACAGCTCCATGCCTGGGGTGCCAAATAAGGAAAAGAGGAAAGGACTCGGGACATGCTGAGACTGGAGAAGAACTGGGGCCCAATCACAGGGAAGGCTTGAGAAGAGAGAGCTGTTCCCCTGCTTAGTCCTATAGCAGGAAGGCTGTGGGGTAGACTTGAGAGAGGACTTCCGGGTCGTGGGGGCTCAGAAACAGTGATCACTCATAGGGATGAAGAGGCCAGTGAGTTGAAATCTGCAGACTGGGACAACTCAAATCTTCTTGTCCTAACTCAAGAGGTGCCTGAGGCAGGGGAAGGAGAGGATGACCTCTGATTGCCCCTTTTGCCAGGTTCTGGGCATCCTACTCATTGTGGTCCAGGGAAAAGCCAAAGACCCCTTTGGGGGTCGGTCATGAAAAGACTTGTGGCTGTGACCTTGGCCATCAACATTACAGCGAATGTGGAGGAGGAAATGAGGTGAAGAGGGAGATGGTGGGGGCATGAGGATTGACAGAGGAGGAGGAGGGGAATAAAGGAATAATGACAAGGAGAGAGGGAGGGAAGGAGACGGGGTGGGGGGACAGATCAGATACCAGTGACCGCAGGGACGACTTCAAATATCAACCAACCAGATCCATAGACAGAGCCAGGAGGACAACAGCACTGAGGCCTCCAGCCAGTCTCACGGTGAGACCAAGCCGATGCCGTGTAGTAAGGACACTCGGAAAAGTTCTGCATTTAGGTTCAGAAGTGGAGGGGTTGGGTGAGCTGCCTTGTCAGCAGCTCCTGGAACTGCTGAGCTGGAGGCTCCACGTGAGTTGACGGGGGTGTGGTTGCTGGAAAAGCCAGTGTGACAGTGGGTGACGTCGATGGAAGAAGAGGGCCCAGGGAGGCGGTGAGAAACCACTGTCCTCTGGGTTGGCCCCGGGTCACCTGCTCTTCAAGGAGGGGACAAACATAGGTGCCGGGGAATGTTCTGGAAGGCTTGCAGGGTCAGAGATCCCAGGGGCAGAAAACAGCGGCATCAGCAGGCCATGGAGTTAGAGGGGGGCTCAGGTTGTAAACCCATCTCTGCATGTCCTGTGACTTCTGACAAGTCCTTAATCTCCCTGAGCCTCAGTTTCCTGATCAGTGAAATGGGGCGATCACAGGGCCTCTTCTCGGGGTTGTTGGGTAGATTCTGTGTGAAGAACTGAACCCATGGGAGGCGCCCAGGGAACGGTGGGTCTGAGGAGCCGGGCCCAGCTGGAGAAGAGCTGGCGGTGCCCGTGAGCGGCGTGCACCGTGGGGAGAGCTGCCGTGTGTCTGCCCTCCACACGCACATGCGCACACAGGCTGTGGACCCAGAGCCGGACCCGGGCGAGGACCTTCCCGGACGTGGACTGAGGTCTGATGTCTAGAGGTCCCGAGAAGCAGGAGTGGCTTGAGACACAAGGGGCTGCCTCAGGGTCAAGAGGACAGGCGGCTCCACGAGGTCCAGTGGCTTGTCTGGGGCGGCTCAGAGAGCCAGGTCTGAACCCGAGAGTCAGCACAGAGCCAGCGCTCGTGGCCGCCACACAGGAGGCCGGCGGGGAGGGGAGGGCCAGCAGAGGAGGGGACCAGGCTGGCCGGGGACTGGCAGGTCAGACGGGCTTTCTCTGACCCAAGGGCTGGCCCGGCTCCTTCCAGAACCTTCCCCAAGCCCACTGCTGGCGTGAGAAGGAGGTGGGAAAAGGGCCTGGAGGGAAACAGAGCTCTCACACACATGTGTTCACAAAGAGAAATACTCACACATGCAGACACACTCACGGACACACACACATAGAAACACATGGACACACTCGTGCACTTACAAACACAGACCTATGACATACGTGCACTCAGACACATGTACTCACACACACACACTGACACACACAGATGCACACACAGACATTCACAAACACACTCACACACAGATGCCTGCACTCACACGCTCAAGGTAACTGTGCACTCACCCTTGCAGACCACCCCACCGCAGTCCCCATGCCACCCCCGACCCCCGCAGGCTCCCTGGCCCCTGAGGGGACAGCCACTCTGCAAGCTGGGAAATGAGTGGCCAGGAAGGGAAGGACGCCAGGACCAGCTGGACCACCCTCACTCACCCAGACTGCCCCTGGGTCCATTAAAGGAGACACGTGGCCCCCTCACGAGCACCCAGAGCCCAGGTGGGCCAAGAGCCCTGACCGGACCTCGAGGCACCAGCAGTGGGGTCGCGGGGCAGGCCTGGTCCCCACCTCCCCGGTGGGGAAACAGGTCCGGGAGAGTTATGTCAGCCCGTGGCTCTCGGGGGTCAGTGAGAGTCCAGACCAGGCCCAGGATCCTGATCCCAGAGCCAGCCCCTCCTGAGGCCCCATCCGGGCCCGCTCGTCCACTCACCCGCCCCATGTCACCCCGTCAGCAGGGAGGGGAAGGCAAGCAGAGGGGAAGGGAAGACAGAGGCCCAGCCAGGGCGGGAGAAAGACTTCTGGCCACACAGCAGGTTTTCCATCCCAGGGATGGAGTCGGGGTCCAGGGCCCTGAGCTGGTCACAGAGGGTGGGGTGGGTGACAGAGGTGATAGAGGGCAGTCTGTCACGTGCGCTGGCTGTGAGTTTGGAGATGAGGCCGACCTGGTCAATCCTGGCTCCATCTCTTGTTATAGAGAAGCTATTTTTGTAATGACAGACCCAGGTCCTGTCCCTCTTTCCCGGCTTGAAACCCCTCACTATTCCCAGGAAGCCCGCAGTCTGTACTATGGCCACAAGGCCCTTTCTCGTCTGGTGGCTTCATCCCAAAGCATCACAGAGCCCTCCTTCCGAGGGTGAGGGTGTGGGGAGGCCGGTAAGGGGGACACGCAGGGGGCTCGGGGGGCAGTGACAAGGGGACAGGCAGGTCTTCCTCCCTTCTCTCCCCTCCTCTGCTGGAATCATCCCCAGGGGAAATGGCCAAGGCTTCAAACACCACCGCTGGACCCTAGCTCTTGGCCCCCGGCAGGGCGCTCACGACCATAGCTCTTCCAGTGCTCAGTCGATCAGTTGTGTCTTGACTCTTTGCAACCCCATGGACTGTAGCCCACCGGGCTCCTCTGTCCACTTGATTCTCCAGGCAAGAATACTGAAGTGGTTGCCACTTTCTTCTCTCGGGGATCTTCCTGACCCAGAGATCAAAACTGTGTCTCTTTCAGAGGCCCAGGCAAAATGACTTGGAAGCTACAACACTGGCTTTTGAAGTAAATAACAGAAAAGCTAGAAATGGGATGGGAGGGATGACTCTGCGCTCTTTTCCCTCGGTCACCTTTCCCCTGGATGCTCTGAGGTCCCCTGTGGCCTTGAGCCTGTCATCCAGGTGCTGGTGGCAGACTCGTGTCTTCTGGTCCTGACCTGTGTGTTTCTATCTATTTTTATCACTGTACTGAACAGCCTTTTGCTGTGAGCTCCTCTAAATCTGCCGTAGAACAAAGCCGAGAGTTAAATTAATGAATGCGGACAAATTTAAATGCATTCAGTCACTTCGCGTGTGCTCTGAGAAGTAGAAATACCTATGTCCTGCTCTCTAACTGTTTCTTTCGAGCTTTTATGTTACAGGGAATTGCCCCAGTATCCTAGTCTCCAGTCCATTCATTGTCTGTCACTAACCTGTTGGAAACACCAGCCCAGGCCCCTCTCAGCCTCCATTTCCCCAGCCTGAGGTCAGGCCTCTCCTGGCCCCGTGTCCCAGCAGGAGATAATAATGAATGTTAGCAGGAACAATGCGTATCTTGATCTAGCATGATCCCCGTTATGCGGATAAGAAAGGGGAGCTCAGAGAGGTGAAAGGATGTGCCCAGCTCAAGGTCACACGGCAAGGTCGTCTGGAAACGAACTCCCAGATATTTCACCAGCTGCTTGCATGCTGCCTCTCTCAATAAAATCCTCTCTGGTTCTTTCCATACTCCTGATTCCTGCTCACAGGCTCCTGAGTGGTCAAAGAAAGGAGAATTTGGGTTTCCTGCCTCCTCCCTTTCCTGGGTCACATCCTGTCTCACAGGGACGCTGGCAAACACTCAACATGGTCACACACTCACCCATTCCCTCATCTGCACGTACATACCACTCCCATCTGCACATACACCTCCTCCATCCCCCTGACTCTATTCTTATACACACCCGTGACCCTTCAACACCTCCTTCCTGGCAGAGAAAGCCCCCATGACGCCATCAGCTCCTGTAGGAGGTAAAGGAGGGGATAAAGAGCCATATTCTTCCTATTCCAGAGAAATTGTCCTTTCTGACTGGCTGCTCTAGTTTCTGGAAAGCGCCCCCCACCCAACCATATCTCCCTGGGCCACACCCTCCAGGAAAAAAACTGGGTGTAAGTAGGCCCTCCATCTCTATCTGGTGTTTGAGTTGGGGTACTCTGGGTGGGCCTGGCCAGTTCCCTCTCCCCGCTGGATATTCTCCAGTGATGATATGACAGTCACCATCAGATACCCACGGCCTTGGAGCAGGAGGAGGAGGAGCCCATGGGCTTCCTGCCCGCCTGGGATCACAGAAGTCCTTCAGCCATTCTGAGTCTCGAGTGGCAGACTGAGGGAGAACAAGGGAGAGCTGGCCTGAGTAGGGGGCTCTGGATCAGAGAAGGGGCCTCTTCCCTAGTGCCTCTGAAGGGCTCACTGTGGGTCTGTGCCAGCCTCCAGGGCACCGTCAATTCCACACCATGGCCCTTCACTGATCCTAGGACTCCTGGCGGGGTGCAGGTGATGTGAGGAGGGGGAAGGATGGAGGTGTGAGCTGTCACTTACAGGGCAGAGGAGAGCCAACTGCAGACACTTGGGGGCCACCGGAGCCCAAGGAGGGGCCGTGGAAACAGAGGAAGAAACAGCATGTTCAAATTCCTGGCTCTGCCACTCTGCAAAGGTCCATCTAGGCAAAGCTGTGGTTTTTACAGTAGTCATGTATAGATATGAGAGTTGGACCATAAAGAAAGTTGAGTGCTGAAGAATTGATGCTTTTGAACTATGGTGTTGGAGAAGATTCTTGAGATTCCCTCGGACTGCAAGGAGATCCAACCAGTCCATCCTAAAGGAAATCAGCCCTGAATATTCATTGGAAGGACTGATGCTGAAGCTGAAACTCCAATACTTTGGCCACCTTATGTGAAGAACTGACTCTTTGGAAAAGACCCTGATGCTGGGAAAGATTGAAGGCGGGAGGAGAAGGGGATGACAGAGGATAAGATGGTTGGATGGCATCACTGACTCAATGGACCTGAGTTTGAGTAAACTCCAGTAGTTGGTGATGCATAGGGAGGCCTGGTGTGCTGCAGTCCATGGGGTCGCAAAGAGTCGGACACGACTGAACGACTGAACTGAACTGCGTTTCCTGGCTGGGTACCTGTTTGTGGCATTACATAAGCTTGTTGTTCCTCAGTTTCCTCATGCAGGGTGGAGTGAGAGAGCCTTCCTCATGGCCTTGCTCAGGACTGAAAGAGGAGATCAAATATATGTATGGTTTAAGACAGTGCCTGGCACAGAGTGAGTGCTGGCTATGAGTATGATCACATTTTACAGATGAGGAAACCAAGAGAGAATGAAAGTCTCTTGCCCGAGATCTCAACAATGAAGTGGCAGAGTGAGAATGTGAATCCAAAAACTACCTGACCCTAAAGTCACTAAAGTATTAGTGACTAATCCTCAGGACCTTTGATCTCATGAGCCTCAACTTCCCCATCTGTAAGTTGCAGGGACTGGAGTGCATGATGCTTGGGATCCCAGTGCTCATATTTGTTGCCTCTATGATTCTCAGTGGAGATTCTAGACTCAGAGCAGGCTTCAAAACCCATGGGATGCCACTGTTACATTCAAACCAGGATTCTGGTTGCAGCGCCTGGATGATGTGCCAGATTTCTGGCAGGTTGACCTGAAGTGAGGTGGGCTGGATTGAGCAAGTGAAACTTTGGGCGAGCTTCTCCTGGGGTGTCCCCGGTGTTGGAATACAAGGGGATGGAACAACTGGGCTCCAAGTGGCACTTGCCACCATAAGTCGCAGATGGAAGGTGCGGAAATGCCATTGGCTTCTGTAGGAACCAGCCGACAGCATCCCCTTCAGAGCTGGAGCTGCCTGCATAGACTCTGCTGGCTGCAGAGGCCCCTGGGGTGGGGGTGAAAGCCTTGAGCTGAGAGGGGTAGAAACCAGCTTCTCATGAGAGGTGTCTACCTTATGTCTGATGCGTTCCATGCTCTGTCTCATTTTCATCCCTCACATACCCCTGCAGGTGGAAAGTTGTCTGTTCACAGATCCAGTCACCCTGGAACTTCCTCTCTTAGCCTAGCTCACCCCCACCTTCTGAATCCCACCTCTCATTCAGGACTTCAACAGCTTTTGCTCTGGGTGCCTGTTATGTTCCTGTAGATCACAGAGGACAGAGGAGCTTGCCCCCGAGACCCAAGTCAAGTCATGACCCCTTATCCCTCCTCTGATCCTTTAATGACCTCTCCTCCTCCTCCTCTACTGGCCTCCAAAGACCTGCATGATCTGTTTCCTTAGGTCAGTCTATAGCCATTGGCCTCTTTGCTGCCCTGGGAGTATGTCAGACTCATTCCCACCACGAGGCTTTGTCAGTGGGGAAGCTCAGGGTTTCACCTGCATGGCTGCGTTCTTGTGTATTTCTGATCTTCACATAAATGTCACCACCTCATAGAGGCCTTTTGTGAACTTCTCTCTAAGGGAGTCCCGGTCATCTGAATCTCTGTGCTTCAGTGTATCTCTCCATTTCCCTTCCAGGCTCTGTCCTCTGCACAGAGGACGCCGCAGAGCAGGACCTGTCCCTGTCCTTGGACCTGTGTGGGCTCTATTGATAAAGAGGGAGAATGGGAGTGGATACTAGTTGAAGACTCCCCCCTCCCCACCACACACATAAATATGCTCACATGCCATTGATGGTGCCACACAGGAAGCCCATGGGTTGCCATGGAAACCTGTAAGGGGGCTAACCTATTATAGGGGTTTGGGAGATCTTCTGTGATCCTAAGAGTGACAACACATATCTAAAGGATGGGACTTCCATTTCTTCCAAGATGGAGTAGCCCCAGGCCTCCCAGGTCTTCCCACTTAACGGCTAATAACTCTGAACATAACACAACAATAAGCATGGGAAGAGTTTAAGAGATGGGAAGAAGAAGGTAGCCTGTCTTGGGAATTTCAGAGCTTGACTGATGAGGCGGTTTCCCTGCTGCCTCTCGTACATTCCAACGGAGTGCTGCCGAAGCCTCCAACCCAGAGCCACAAACAGACACAGAATAGAAAAGCTCCAGGAGAAAACAGTCACTCTAGCCAAAGGACTGAGAAGGGGGTGACTTCATAACAGACAACCTTTTTGTCAAAATCTGCCTTACTCTAGTCAAAATGCAACAGAAGAACTACTCTTCTGCCAACTCCACTCTGCATTTTCAGCAGGATTGAGCAGGAAACTGATGTCCTCACTGCCCCTCAATCCCCTCCCCAACCTGTCTCACTTTGCAAACAAGCAGAGATGCTCTGAGTTCCCTGCCAGAGAAGTGTCAGATGGGTCCAGCCATGAGCTAAGCCTTCGTTTCTGCCTGGCAGCATGAGAATTATGGTGATAGAACATACAGCTATTCAAACTCAGTGTTCCCATCCGCCATTTCTCTGCCATCAGTGGGACCCAAAGAGAAGAGTCTGTACCCCGCCTGGCATCAGTGAGGCAGAATGAGGTGGTGGTGGCAGGGCTAGTGGGCAATCCGCTTCCCTCCTTCCCCTCCCTTAGTGTCAGCAGGCTCCAGTGGGAAGCTCAGCTCCTGCCTCCAGCCTGCAACAACAAAGTGGTGTGAGTCAGGCCTCAGCTGCCCTGTCCCTGGTGTCACTAGGGCACAGTGGGAAGCTGAGCTTAGCCTCCCAATTCAGCAGCAACGAGATAGTAGAGTTGGTGTCCTATTTTTGCAGGCATGCTAGGGAGAGCTGAGCACACACCCCTCTTTGGCCTCTTGTTGTAACTGCTTAAAAAAAAAATTAAATAGAATCCAGAATCTTATAATATCCAAAATGTCCAGGATATGAAAAAAATTACTGGTCATAGCAAGAACCAGGGAAATCACAACTTGAATGAAAAAGGTAATCCACAGATGCCAACATTGAGATGAATCAAATGTTGGAGTAATCTGACAAGGACTTTAAAGCAGCCACCCCCAAAATGATTGAGTAAGCAATTATGAATTCTCTGGAAACATGAAAATCATCCCAGTGAAGAAATACACTATACAAAAGAATCAAATGGAAATTATGGTACTAAAATGTGCAATGACCAAAATAAAAACTCAGTGAGTGGCTTGACATTGACAGTAAAGATGATCAGTTCAGTTCAGTTCATTGGCTCAGTTGTGTGTGACTCTTTGTGACCCCATGGACTGCAGCATGTAAGGCCTCCCAGTCCATCACCAACCCTGGAGCTTGCTCAAACTCATGTCCATACAGTCGATGATGCCATCCAACCATCTTATCCTCTGTCATCCTTTTCTCCTCCCACCTTCCAATCTTTCCCAGCATCAGGGTCTTTTCAAATGAGTCAGTTCTTTCCATCAGGTGGCCAAAGTATTGGAGCTTTAGCTTCAGCATCAGTCCTTCTAATGAATGCTTAGGATTGAATTCCTTTAGGATTGACTGGTTTGATCTCCTTGCAATCCAAGGGACTCTCAAGAGTCTTCTCCTATACCACAGTACAAAAGCATCAATTCTTCGGTGCTCAGCTTTCTTTATGGTCCTGCTCTTGCATGCATATATGACTACTGGAGAAACCATAGTTTTGACTAGACGGACCTTTGTTGGCAAAGTAATATCTCTGATTTTTAATATGCTGTCTAAGTTGGTCATAGCTTTTCTTCCAAGGAGCAAGCATCTTTTAATTTCATGGCTGCAGTCATCATCTGCAGTGATTTTGGAGCCCAAGAAAATAAAGTCTCTCACTGTTTTCCATTGTTTCCCCATCTATTTGCCATGAAGTGATTTAACCAGATGCCATGATCTTCGTTTTTTGAATGTTGAATTTCAAGTCAGCTTTTTCACTTTCCTCCTTCACTTTCATCAAGAGACTCTTCAGTTCCTCTTCGCTTTCTACCATAAAGGTGGTGTCATCTGCTTCTCTGAGGTTATTGATGTTTCTCTCAGCAATCTCTCAGTACTCTGCATATAAGTTACATAAACAGGGTGACAATATACAGCCTGACAATATACAGTAAAGGTGTAATAAAGTACAATATACAGTAAAAGTGTAAAGAAGTAAAGGTGACAATATACAGTAAAGATGATAGAGGATAGAATCAGTGAACTTGAGGCCAGATCGACATGTCTACACAATCTGAACAACAGAGAGAAAACAGCCTGAGGGAAAAAAAAAAAAACCAAACCAAAGTTTCAGAGACCAGAGGAACAATAGCAAGATAGCTAACAGTAATATCATTGGCATTTCAGAAGGAGATAAGTAAGAGTGGGACTAAAAATGTATTTGACACTGGCTAATAATGGCTAAAAGCACCCCAATTTAATGAAACACATACACCTACAGATTCAAGAAGCTGAGCAAATCCCAAAGAGGGTAAACTCAGAGAAATTGATGCCAAGTCATTTCATCATTAGCTGTTCAAAAACTAAAGACAATGAAAAAATCTTAAAAGCATCCAGAAAGAAACTATCTGTTACTTATAAGTTACGTTAGTTTGAATGACAGTGGATATTTCTTTTAAAACTGGAGCCTCAAATTAAGTGTGAAAAGTTTTTCAGGAACAGAAAGAAAAGAACTGTCATCCATGTATTTGATGTCTGGTGAAAATATCCTTCAATAATTAGGGGAAAGTAAAGACTTTTCAGATGAAGAAAAGCTAAGAGGATTTATTGCTAGCAATTGTGTCGTTGTTGTTGTTCAGTCCCTAAGCCGTGTCTGACTCTGTGAGCCCACTGAGTGCAGCACACCAGTCTTCCCTGTCCTCCACGATCTCCTGGAGTCCACCCAAGCCCATGTCATTGAGTCGGTGATGCCATCCAACCAGCTTGTCCTCTGTCGCCCCCATTCTCCTCCTGCCCTCAGTCTTTCCCAGCATCAGGGTCTTTTCCAATGAATCAGATGTTTGCACCAGGTGGCCATAGTATTGGAACTTCAGCATTAGTCCCTCCAATGAGTATTCAGGGTTGATTTCCTTTAGGATTGACTGGTTTGATTCCCTTTCAATACAAGGGACTCTCAAGTCTTCTCCAGCACCACAATTTGAAAACATCAATTCTTCAGCGTTCATCCTCTTTATGATCCAACTCTCACATCTGTACATGACTACTGGAAAAACCATAGCTTTGACTAGATAAACCTTTGTCAGCAAAGTGATGTCTCTGCTTTTTAAAACGCTGTCTAGGTTTGTCATAGCTTTCCTTCCAAGGAACAAGCGTCTTTTAATTTCATGGCTGCAGTCACCATCTGCAGTGCTTTTAGAGCCCAAGAAAATAAAGTCTGTTACTGTTTCCTCTTTTCCCCAATCTATTTGCCATGAAGTGATTGAGACTGGATGCCAGGGAAGCCCAATGTTTCCTTAGAAAATGGCTAAGAAGAATTGTTTAAACAGAAAGAAAATGATAGCAGAGAGAGGCTTGGAACTTCAAAAAGGAATGAAGATTGTCAGGATGGATGGGGTAAATAGACTATGCAATCCTTTCTCTCATGAGTTTCTTACATCGTATTTTATGGCAGAGGCAAAAGTTAAAAAATGTCTACCATGTATTCAATAGCGGTAAGGGAAGTATTTAATACTATGATATTTATAATGTGTGAATGGTAAAGAGATCTCAATGGAAGTAAGGTGTCTACACTTAACTCTCAGTGGTAAAACATTAATACCAGTAGAGTACAATAACTTACGTACATATCTCATAATACTTAGAACACACACTAAGAAAACTATACAAAACAGTAGACTCAAAAACACAAAATAAATCAATTATCAGTTCAGTTTAGTTCAGTCGCTCAGTCATGTCTGACTCTTTGTGATCCCATGGACTGCAGCATGCCAGGTCTCCCTGTCTATCACCTACTCGCAGAATTTACCCAAACTCATGTCTGTTGAGCCCGTGATGCCATCCAACCATCTCATCCTCTGTGTCCCCTTTTCTTCCTGCCTTCAATCTTTCCCAGCATCAGGGTCTTTTCAAATGAGTCAGCTCTTCGCATCAGGTGGCCAAAGTATTGGAGTTTCAGCTTCAGTATCAGTCTTTCCAATGAATATTCAGGACTGATCTCCTTAAGGATGGACTGGTTGGATCTCCTTGCAGCCCAAGGGTGTTGGAATCTTCTCCAACACCACAGTTCAAAAGCATCAGTTTTTTGGTGCTTAGCTTTCTTTTTAGTCCAACTCTAGAATCCTAAAAAAAGGTTCAGGTAACCCACAGGAAGAGAGATACAGAGGAATAGGAAGCAAAGAAAACAAACAGAAAACAAAAGATAACATGGTAGCCTTAAGCCCTAACATATCAATAAATCTAAATGGACTAAATACACTAATTAAAAAGAGAGAGATTGGCAGAGTAGACCAAAACCAAAATAAAACAATGGCTCCAAGAAACACGTGATCCAGCAATATGCTATGTAAGGTAACTCACTTCAAATACGACAACATAGATAGGGAGAAATTCTAAGAATGGAAAATGATAGACTGTGAAAGTGTTGACTAAAGAACAGCGTCTGGAGGCTTTTCAGGCAGTGAAACTACTCTGTATGATACCATGATGGTAGATACATGTCATTATAAAAACTTAAAAAAGTGAATGCTTAGTCATGCAAAGTCAGGTCTTTGCACCCCAGTGGACTGCAAAGTAACTCAGTGTCAGTAACACTGGGCTCCTCTGTCCATGCAATTTTCCAGGCAAGAGTACTAGATTGGGTTGCCATGTCCTTCTCTGGGAGATCTTCCAGAACCAAGGATCGAACCCGAGTCTCTTGCATCTCCTGCATTGGCAGGCAGATTCTTTGCCAGGGCACCACCTGGGAAGCCCTACATGTCATTATATAATTGTTCAAACCCGTTGAAAGTATAACACCAAGAGTGCACCGAGCTATGGACTCTGGGTGATAAAGATTTGTGACTATTGGTTCATCTCTGGTGCAAAAAAACCGTACTGTTCTAGTGAGTGAGCTTTGTAATGGGGAAGGCTATGCATGTGTAGGGGCAGTGGGTATATAGGACATTTCTGTGCCTTCCTCTCAATTTTGTTTTAATCCTAAAACTTCTCTAAAAACTAAAATCTTAAAAACAAAACAAAACACACAGGGGCAGGGACTTCCCTGGTGGTCCAGTGGTTAACAATCTGCCTGACAATGCAGGGGATATGGGTTCAGTCCCTGGTCCAGGAAGATTCCGGGCAACTTCATGCTTCTGGGCAACTAAGCCCACCAGCCACAACTACTGAAGCCTGTGCTCTGCAACAAGAGAAGCCAGTGCAATGAGAAGCCTGCATACTGCAATGAAGAGTAGCCACAGCTTGCCACAACTAGAGAAAGCCAGTGTACAGGAATGAAGACCCAACACTGCCAAAAAAAAAAAAAAAATTCAGGCGTGGGTGACGGTCTGTGAGGGCTGAAACTGGCTGTGTGGCCTGTAGGCTTGGAATGTACAGGCTGTGTGGCCTGTAGGCTGCCCCTGTAGGGCAGTCCTGTTTCAAAGCCATTCACTATTTATCACCAATAATCTGGGCTGCTGCACTTTCATGGAGGCCAGGGACAACACATACCAGTCCTGAGATATTCGTGCCTGGCCGTGACAGAAGTTTGACCTCAGATGCTCACCAGGCATGTTTATGGTGGCCCAGAAGGTGGGCCCCTTCATACATTGCTATTACCTCCACCTGGACCACTTGCTCTTTACAGCATTGGACTTTAGGTCCATCACCAGTCATATCCACAACTGGGTGTTTTTGCTTTGACTCCAGCTCTTCAGTCTTTCTGGAGTTATTTCTCCACTGATCTCCAGTAGCATAGTGGGCACCCTCTGATGTGGTGGGTTCATTTTTCAGTGTCCTATCTTTTTTGCCTTTTCATATTGTTCATGGGGTTCTCAAGGCAAGAATACTGAGCTGGTTTGCCATTCCCTTCTCCAGTGGACCATGTTTTGTCAGAACTCTCCACCATTACCTGCCTATTTTGGGTAGCCCTACGTGGCATGGCTCATAGTTTCATTGAGTGAGACAAGGCTGTGGTCCATGTGATCAGATTGGTTAATTTTCTGTGATTGTGGTTTTCATTCTGTCTGCCCTTTGATGGAGAAGGATGAGAAGCTTATGGAAGCTTCCTGATGGAAGAGACTGACTGGGGGGAAACAGCAAATTAAAATGGATTGGAATGGGTGAATTTAACTCAGATGACCATTATATCTACTACTGTGGACAAGAATCCCTTAGAAGAAATTGAGTAGCCATCATAGACAACAAAAGAGTCTGAAATGCAGTACTTGGATGCAATCTCAAAAATGACAGAATGATCTCTGTTCATTTCCAAGGCAAGCCACTCAATATCACAGTAATCCAAGTCTATGCCCTGACCAGTAAAGCTGAGGAAGCCGAAGTTGAACAGTTCTATGAAAACCTACAAGATCGTCTAGCGCTAACACCCAAAAAAGATGTCCTTTTCATTATAGGTGACTGGAATGCAAAAGTAGGAAGTCAAGACATACGTGGAGTAACAGGCAAATTTGGCTTTGGAATATGGAAGGAAGCAGGGCAAAGGCTAATAGAGTTTTGCCAAGAGAATGCACTGGTCATAGCAAACACTCTCTTCCAACAACACAAGAAAAGACTCTACACATGGACATCACCAAATGGTCAATACCGCAATCAGATTGATTATATTCTTTGGAGCCAAAGATGGAGAAACTCTATACAGTCAGCAAAAACAAGACCAGGAACTGACTGTGGCTCAGATCATGAACTCCGTACTGTAAAATTCAGACTTAAACTGAAGAAAGTAGGGAAAACCACTATATCATTCAGGTATGACCTAAATCAAATCCCTTGCAATTATACAGTGGAAGTGACAAATAGATTCAAGGGGTTAGATCTGATAGACAAGATTGCCTAATGAACTACAGACAGAAGTTCGTGACATTGTAGAGGAGTCAGGGATCAAGGCCATCCCCCCCAAAAAAAGAAATGTAAAAAGGCAAAATGGTTGTCTGAGGAGGCCTTACAAATAGCTGTGAAAAGAAGAGAAGTGAAAAGCAAAGGAGAAAAGGAAAGTTACCCATTTGAATGCAGAGTTCCAAAGAATAGCAAGGAGAGATAAGAAAGCCTTGCTCAGTGATCAGTGCAAAGAAATAGAGGAAAACAATAGAATGGGGAAGACTAGAGATCTCTTCAAGAAAATTAGAGATACCAAGGGAATATTTCATGCAACGATGGGTTCAATAAAGGACAGAAATGGTAGGGACCTAACAGAAGCAGAAGATATTAAGAAGAGGTGGCAAGAATACACAGGAGAACTATACAACAAAGATCTTCATGACTCAGATCTTCATCACACCATCACAGGATGGTGTGATCACTCACCTAGAGCCAGACATTCTGGAATGTGAAGTCAAGTGGGCCTTAGGAAGCATCACTACAAATAAAGTTAGTGGAGGTGAAGGAATTCCAGTTGAGCTATTTCAAATCCTGCAAGATGATGCCGTGAAAGTGCTGCACTCAATATGCCAGCAAATTTGGAAAACTCAGCAGTGGCCACAGGACTGGAAAAGGTCAGTTTTCATTGCAATCCTAAAGAAAGGCAATGCCAAAGAATGCTCAAACTACCGCACAATTGCACTCATCTCACATGCTAGCAAAGTAATGCTTAAAATTCTCCAAGCCCGGTTTCAACAGTATGTGAACCGTGAACTTCTAGATGTTCAAGTTGGATTTAGCAAAGGCAGAGGAATGAGAGATCAAATTCCCAACATCTGTTGGATCATCGAAAAAGCCGGAGACTTCCAGAAAACATCAATTTCTGCTTTTATTGACTATGCCAAAGCCTTTGATTGTGTGGATCACAATAAACTCTGGGAAATTCTGAAAGAGATGGGAATACCAGGCCACCTGACTGCCTCTTGAGAATTCTGTATGCAGGTCAGGAAGCAACAGTTAGAACTGGACATGGAACAACAGACTGGTTCCAAATAGGAAAAGGAGTATGTCAAGGCTGTATATTGTCACCCTGCTTATTTAACTTCTATGCAGAGTACATCATGAGAAACGCTGGGCTGGAGGAAGCACAAGCTGGAATCAAGATTGCCGGGAGAAATATCAATAACCTCAGATATGCAGTTGACACCACCCTTATGGCAGAAAGTGAAGAGGAACTAAAAAGCCTCTTGATGAAAGTGAAAGAGGAGAGTGAAAAAGTTGGCTTAAAACTCAACATTCTGAAAACTAAGATCATGGCATCTGGTCCCATCACTTCATGGCAAATAGATGGAGAAACAGTGGAAAAAGTGACAGACTATTTTTTGGGGGGTCAAAAATCACTGCAGATGGTGACTGTAGCCATGAAATTAAAAGATACTTGCTCTTTGGAAGAAAAGTTATGACCAAACTAGACAGTATATTAAAAAGCAGAGACACTGCTTTGCCAACAAAGGTCTGTCTAGTCAAGGCTATGGTTTTCCCAGTGGTCATGTTTGGATGTGAGAGTTGGACTGTAAAGAAAGCTGAGTGCCAAAGAATTGATGCTTTTGAACTGTAGTGTTGGAGAAGACTCTTGAGAGTCCCTTGGACTGCAAGGAGATCCAACCAATCTATCCTGAAGGAAATGAGTCCTGAATATTCATTGGAAGGACTGATTCTGAAGCTGAAACTCCAGTACTTAGGCCACCTGATGCAAAGAACTGACTCATTTGAAAAGACCCTGATGCTGGCAAGGATTGAAGGTAGGAGGAGAAGGGGATGACAGAGGATGAGATGGTTGGATGGCATCACCGACTCAATGGACATGAGTTTGGGTAAACTGCGGGAGTTGGTGATGGACAGGGAGGCCTGGTGTGCTGCAGTCCATGGGGTCACTAGAGTCGGACATGACTGATCAACTGGACTGAACTGAACTGGACCATTTGCTTCCTGTGTTCAAGTTCTGTGGCCTCCTAAACATCTTCAGAAAGGTCCTTGTCAGCCAGTGATGCCTCTCCTCTTTGGGTCTCTGGTTCTTCTTGAAGGGTCAGATGGTGGCTGAGAGCTGCCGGAAGTTGTGGGACTAGTTCTGGAAATTCTACAGGGCTGACTGGTGCGTGAGGCCAGCTGAGCCGCTGGTGAAATTACTCTTCATAGCTCCCATCTACGCCCGGTTCTGAGTCACCAACAGCAACGGCCTGATCCTGGGTTGGGGCAGGTCCCTCTCCTACTTGAAATACCAACTTCCAGGCTTTTTGATGCCACCAGGCTTTGTAGCCCTGAATGCCATGCAAACTGAACTGCCTCACCCCAAATAGGATGTCAGACTGAGCAATGCTAAACCCCACCCCCACCAACTGACTACCTTTCTGGGTGGGAAGGGGAATGGGCTCCCATGGCAAGCCAGGCCAGGGTCCTGGGCTGAGTCCTAGCTGCACCCCAACCGCTGAGCACCAGGCTGGGCTGCCCTTCCAAACCCTCTGCTGGGTCTCAGTTTCCTTACCTGGGACAAAACCTTGGATGTGTACCAGCATCACCCAGCCCTTCTCTAAGGAGCCTCACAGACTGGTGCCTGAGATGTCCCATCCTCAGCACTGGGCCCCCACCAGTCAGCCAGCGCCAGCACCCAAGCCTTCAGCCCTGCTGTGGTCTAGGCTCTAGTCTGAGCAGCTGCGCTGAGCTCCCTCCACCCTGGGACTAAGGCGGGGACATCACCCTTCTCCTGGAAGCAGGACACAGCTTGGAGGTGGCTCCCAGAAGCTGGAACCTTAGGCTGGGTTTCCTCTCCCTCTGGTCTTGGACTGTCGCGGTGGTTGTTGTTTAGTCACTCAGTCGTGTCTGACTCTGCGACCCATGGGCTACAACGTGCCAGGCTTCCCTGTCCTTCACTATCTCCTAGAGTTTGCTCAAACTTATGTCCATTGAGTCGGTGATGCCATCCAACCATCTCATCCTCTGTCGTCCCCTTCTTCTCCTGCTCTCAATCTTTCCCAGCATCAGGGTCTTTTTAAATGAGTCTGCTTTTTGCATCAGGTGGTGACTGTAGAGATTCCATTAAATTCTCTTGGCAATTAAAAAAAACAGGAGTGGACACATTAAGAACAGATAAGGTAGAATTCGGAGCAGAAGAAACTACTGGAGAGAGGAAGAAAGAAGGACATTGCTCAGCGACAAAAGGGCCGATCTGCCAATATGACGTAAGTCTGAAATATGCATGCACCAAACAACAGCACATCAAAAAACATCAACTGATGAAGTTGAAATAGACAAATCTAAAATTATAGCAGGAGACATAAATCAGGTATATTGGTCTGTAGTTTTCTTCTTGTGTGTTAGCTTTGCTTTTGGTATCAGGGTATAGAAATGACTGGTTCAAAGTAACACAAGTTCCTTTAACTGAAAAAATGAAGGAATAACAGGTCCTATTTCAGAGGGATGACTGTGGGGCTTCAGGTTATATATGTAAAACAAATGCATTAATGCTTGACATATGTAGTATATAATTCACCTTCAATAATGATTACTCTAATTTTTGTTTAATAACACAGTCTTACTTTCCAATTCAAGATCACCCTGGACTACAGTCTGAATCAACCCATTTTTTGCCATTTTAAAAAAAAATTATATTTCAAAATTGATCTGAAAGAGCTATACATTTGATGTGATATATAAACACACACAGAAATTAGGATGACGGGGGAAACAAAAGCCTAGTAATTAAGTAAATGATGTCATGAGGTCTCCATTCCTGGCTGAATCTCTCATGGAGGCCTCCCATTCCTGCAGGCTCTTTCCTCTAGGTGGCCCCACAGCTGGGACCATGCTCACACCCTGCTGTCTCCAGGTCCAGAGAAAGTTCCAGAATTCAGCCTCATTGAATCAGATTCAGTTATGTGCTCATTCCTGAACCAGTAACTATGGCCAAGGAGATACAGGATTCTGGTTGGTCAAGCTTGGAGTTCCGCCCATCCCTTAATCTGGGGAAGGAGTGGTTTCTAGAGGACCCTGAAGAGGGCTGCCCAGAGGTCCTCAAGAAAAACTAGGAAGTTGTTAGAGGCAAGGCCAGGATACTGGCTGGGTAGAGTTAGCAGAGGTTACTGATGACTAGGGTCAGTGTTGGGCCTTATCTTACACCCCTAAGGCTGCCATAACAGGGTTGGGTGCCTTAAACCAGCGGTTCCCGACCTTTTTGATACCAGGGACTGGTTTCAAGGAAGACAGTGTTTCCATGAACTGGGGAAGGGGATGATTTTGGGATGATGCAAGCACATTACATTTATTGTGCACTTTATTTCTATTATTATTACATCAGTTCCACCTCAGATCATCAGGCATTAGATCCTAGAGCTGGGGCCCTTGCCTTAAACAGAATTTGTTTTCTCACAGTTCCAGATACTAGAAGTCCAAGATCAAGGTGCTGGCAGGGTTAATTCCTTCAAGAACTATGAGAAAGCATCTCTTTTCAGTTCTGCTGGGTTGCTGGCAGTCTTTGGCATTCCTTGGTGTGAAGAAGCATCACTCTGATCTCTGCCTTCATTTTCCCACGTCCTTCTCCCTGTGTGTACATCTGTGTCCAAATTTCCTGTTTTTGTTAAGATCTTAGTGATATTGAACTATTGTTGTTCAGTCATCAAGTTGTGTCCAACTCTTTGCCACTCCATGGACTGCAGCACCACCAAGGTTTCCTGTCCCTCACCATCTCCGAGTTTGCCCAAGTTCATGTCAATTGAATTGGTGATGCCATCCAACCATCTCATTCTCTGTCACCCTCTTCTCCTTCTGACTTCAATCTTTACCAGCATCAGGGTCTTTTCCAGTGAGTCAACTCTTCATATCA
The DNA here is from genome assembly GCF_963930625.1 of Muntiacus reevesi. Taxonomy (NCBI): domain Eukaryota; kingdom Metazoa; phylum Chordata; class Mammalia; order Artiodactyla; family Cervidae; genus Muntiacus; species Muntiacus reevesi. The sequence goes on from NC_089251.1 coordinate 113,701,249, forward strand.
GGTAGCCAAAGTATTGGAGCTTCAGCTTCAGCAGCAGTCCTTCCAATGAATATTCAGGCTTGATTTCCTTTAGAATTGACTTGTTTGATCTCCTTGCTATCTGAAAGACTCAAGAGTCTTCTCCAGCACCACAGTTCGAAAGCATCAATTCTTCAGCACTCTGCCTTCTTTATGGTCCAACTCTAACATCTGTACTTGACTTCTGAAAAGACCATAGTCTTGACTATACAGACATTTGTTCAGCAAAATGATGTTTCTGCCTTTTAATATACTGTCTAGGTTTATCATTGCTTTCCTTCCAAGAAGCAGTAGCCTTCTAATTTCATGGTTGCAATCACTGTACACTGTGAATATTGAATTAGGGCCCACCGAAGGACCTCATTTAAACTTGCAACATGTGTAAACGTCCTGTCTGCAAACGAGGTCACACTCTGAGCTACTTGGGGTTAGGACTTCAACACAGGACATGATTCAACCCGCAACAGGCACAGAAGCACATGCCTCACCCACGTGCTTGCTACTGGGCCAGTGCACCCACGCCCTAATGGCGATCAGTGTTAACCTCCACTGGAGGGAGTTGACTGCCAGCCCATCCTGAAAAGGCCGAGCTTATAGTCTCTGCACTTCGTGACTTCCAGTTAATAGCCCCCTAACACAGTTACAAAAGGCCTGGCTTATTGCCTGACGGGCACAGCCGTGCGGTGTTGTACACACTCCGGGGCTCACTGTGGGTTCAGGCTGAGGCCAGGCTGGAGCTGAGCCTGCAGCTTTGTCCTGCTTCCTTCTCTCTCCTCCTGAGAGCCCCTCTCCATAAGCCACTTGCTCACAGGTCCCCATCTTACCCAGGTTCTAGGACATCATCCTACCCTGGATCCCTGCATGGCACATCCTCACCCACACGGCTGCCCTCCTGGGTACCACATTCTTCCCTGGGAGGGGCCGACTGTAAAAGGATCATCTTTTCAGGCTCTGGGGAAGATGGGGGTGGGCACCTTGAGGTCTTTCACACCCAAGCTCCTGCTGTGAACTCATCCCAGTTCTCTCCACGTCTGCTCCAGGGCCTCGTTCCATCCACCCTCTCCAGGTAATTCCCATGTCCTCTCAGATCCAGATTTGATTAACAGAAGGTTATAAACAAGTCCCAGAAAAAAGGAAAACCGGCATCTCCTTGGGGCAGCCACTGTCTATTGGCAAGTTGCTCTCTAGCCAATATTTTTGTTTCCTTGATTTTTTATATAGATAAAGAATTAAGCTAGTTCATATACATTTCTTTCTTTCTTCAGGTCTTGGGAACAGCTTTGCCCTATATTGAATTAGTTATCAGATTTCAATAAAGGGTCTACCTTTGCAATGACAACTCATTATTAGATTTACAAGGGAGGGAAGATGGTGAAATCCTGCTAAGAGGATGGTTTTGAATTTCTCTTTTTCAGTTGCATGGCTATGTCCCGGCTCAAAGGTCTGTGAAAAATGAGATGAAGATTCCAATACTGTATTTGTCCCAGTTGCAAATATAATGGTATGGAAGAAGACAGACATGGGGAGGGGACTGCTGAGCTAGAAGCACCCGCCTCCCCTCCTTTCAGAGCTGCCTTGTGACCGGGAGGCTTGGTCACTGGCATCTGGTTTGTTGGCATCAGGTATGTTGGCCGGGGGAGGGGCCCTGCTCACAGGGATGCAATATCTGTGGATTTGGGTCTGGGCAGCTTTGGTCCTCTGTGAGCCACCATTTCTTGGAAGCTTTATGTGGATTTTCTAACTTCACAGTGATTGTTTTACACACCCATTTGATAGATGTGTGCAGGGCACTGCGTTAGGGGAGCAGGGAAGATTTTGCAGGTGTTAAATGGACACTCAGTCCTGCGGGTTTTGCTCAAGGCACTTGAATTGGAGCTGGAACTGGAAGCAAGGCCAAATTTCCTTACTTCCTTTCTGCCTCCATCCAATAGACTCTTCAAGCTGGTAGGGGCCCTAGAACCTGTATTTCAAAGACCCTGCTTCTGTCCAGGCCTGGGTGGGAGACCAGCTCTGGCCCCTGGCACAGGAGATGCTGTACCAGTCCCTCACCTTCTCTCTGAGGCTTCCCATCCCTCTAGAAGAGGGTTAATACTTCCTGCTTCCTCAGCTGTTTCTGCTGAAGGCTTGGTGAGATGCTGCCGTGGAATGGACCTCAGCTGGTGTTCAGCACACAGTAGGCATTTTTTTTCATCATGACTGTCCCTGAAACTTCAGCGCCAGCATCAGCCCTTTCTAGGAGCCCCACGGGCAGGGCATCACTGCAGGTAAATCCATTCCCAGTTCAATCTCAATCCTGCTTCCCAGATGGGTCCAGCTCTGCCCTGTTCCCTCACCTGGCACCCAGTACAGAACCTGGCTCAAAACAGGTGCTCAGTAAATACATTTGTTGAGTAAATGAATGATATCTTGGACTGCATGCAACAAACCTGTCACCCTTGTTCCCCATAGCCCTTCAGCTGGAAGAATAGTAAATAATATGCAATGACACAGAAACTGTGATAGCTGAGGTACATTAACTGCTTCCTGTGTACTCAGCATCGTTATTCCCCACAACAACTTTGGAGCACAGGTTCCAGTCCATTCCATTTTGTGTGTGTGTTAGTCACTCAGTCTTGTCTGACTCTTTGTGACTCCATGGTCTATAGCCCACCAGGCTCTTCTGTCCATGGAATTCTCCAGGCAAGAATACTGGAGTGGGTAGCCATTCCCTTTTCCAGGGGATCTTTCTGATCAAGAGATTGAACCCAGGTCTCCTGCATTGCAGGAGGATTTTTTACTGTCTGAGCCACCTGAGAAGCCCATTCCATTTTACAGATGGGGAAAAATGAGGCTCAGCAAGCAAAAGGGCACGGCAGGGGTAAGAGGAGGAGCTGGGACTTGAACTCAGGCCTGTCTGCCCCAAGTGGCCCCTGATGCTTCTTTTTCTTAGTGGAAAACCTTCATTCTTCCACATACTTTTTGGGGGCAGTTGAGTTGGGGTCCCCTCCCCTGCTGGAGCTACGTCTGGACTTCCTCCAGCTTGACCACACCTCCGCTCAGGATCCCAGAGCAGACACCCTGTCTTAGCATGCTTTCTCCATCCCCACAGTCTCCACGCTAGCCTGGAGGCTTTCTGACAATTCCTCACCCTGCCATAGTTGCTGTAGCTGGTTGGAGATGTGGCTGCCTTTCTGGAAAGTTCTGTTCCCTTTTCTTGTTGTCAGCTATTCCTTTGCAGTTCCTTGTCTTCGTTCCTGGCAGGACCCTTTGCACACGAACAGAAGGCGCTTCCTGGCTTCTCTCCCTGCGGTGGCGCAGAGCCAGGAATTCTGCTCCTGAGTGCCTGGGGCTTCCATTGGGAGGGAAGAGGGGCATGTGATGAGCACTCCACATCCCTCTTTAACTAAAGGTCCACTGGGACCATCACAGCCTTTTGGTTCCTTATCCCCATGGGTCCCATCTCCCCTCAAGGGGCTAGTGGTTAGTGGATCCTGTTCAGCTGCCCTGGCGTTTCCTTTTGCCAAGGCCCAGCCTGGGGCAGCAGATGAGGGTGGGGCCTCCCCAGGAGGAAGAACTGCCGCTGTCCTGGGCTGGGCTGGGCTGGGAGAGGCCAGGCCGGCTTCACTGCTCAGATGGTACCTTCTCCCCCTCCTCCTGGCCTCTCCAGCAGCAGCCCTGGGGTCTCCCAGAGAGGGGCTTCTGAGAGGTGATCACGGGTGGTGCACGGACAAATATTAATATTTTTACCAATCATGTTTTTATTTTAATGGGTATCAGAAAAAGGTCCACAGGCAATTAATGCATTAAACCCTTGATTTCATGGCTGTTACTGATCAGGGTGAGGCAAATTGAAAAAGGGAGGACATTTCAAGTCAAAGGGATGGACTGAATCAAAACCACTATTGTGCAGGTAGAGGTGGGGGCGGCAAGCCCCAGGAGGGTCAGAGAAGCTGCTGGAGCTCTGGAGACACAGAGGAGGCCCACAAGATCCCAGGGTCCAGCCTGGCTCTGCCAGTGGTGGGAAGGGGGCACCTTGGGCAGCTCGCTGCACCTCGCGAGCCTCAGTTTCCTCCTCTGTCATGTGGGGAGGAGCCGTAGAAGCCCGAGGGGCTGTGGCAGGGTGAAAACAGGTGAGGTGGGGCGGGGGGAGCTGGCCTGGAGCTCAGCATTGACTTTCTGTTTGGAGCTGCGGCAGCTGCGCATGGTGTGTATTATTGGTAGTATTAGCATCACTGTGCAAGCCTCAGGATCTTATTCTGGGTGCCATGACCCACGGCTTTCAGCCGGGAAGGATCCTCAGCACAGCTCCATGAGAGCAGCCCCTGCCAGGGGTACCTTCCTGACGCTCACAGCTCTGGGCCAAGCAGTCTGGGTGTCCATCCAATTTGGCCACTCACTGGGCTGCTTGGAGCCACCATATCCTTGATTGTAGCCTGAGACCAAGAGACTCACCTCATAGGGTCACGACTGTGAAGAGCAGCAAAAAGGGCTGGCCAGGTTTCCAGAATAGCAGGACTTCGTCCTGTACGAGATTTTGTCTTCTCATGGGGTAAACTTCTGCTGTTTGGGCAGGCACAGTTTGATGCTAAGGAATAGTTTTGCTTGCTAAGTCACTTCAGTCATGTCTGACTCTTTGCGACCCAGTGGACAGTAACCCGCTGGGCTCCTCTGTCCATGGGATTCTCCAGGCAGGAACACTAGAGGGGGTGGCCATTTCCTTCTCTAGGGGATCTTCCTGACCCAGGGATCAAGCCCATGACTCTTACACCACCTGCATTGGCAGCTGGGTTCTTTACCACTTTGCCACCTAGGAAGTCCCCTTAGCTTGCATGAGGTGAGGTTCTGTTTCTTGGGTAGGCACAGTTTGATGCAACATGGAGGGTTCTGAACCAACTCAGAGTGTTGGATGTGTCATCCCTAACACGATCATCTATCTACCCATCCATGTATCCATCCACCCATTCAATCCATCCACCCATCCATTCATCTGTCATCCAAGTGTGAGCCACCATCCATCCATCCATCCATCCGTCCATCCACTAGATGGTTCTGAGCACCTATTAAGTGCCAGATGCCATGGTGCAGACAGTTCTGAACAAAATTGCTGAGGTCCTGCCTTCCTGGTGCTTCAGTGGGGCAGAAACACCAATGTTAAGCACATATCACCAGGAAGCATGAGGATGGCCGTGGAGGGGGAGCACAGGCGTCTGTGAGGGTGGCCCTTGAAAGATTCAGGGATGCCTTCCTGGAGGAAGGGTCATCTGAGCAGGACCTGCAGGACCAGGAGGAATTCACAGTGAAGGGGAGTAGGTGAGAGGGGACCATCCAGGTGGAGTTCCCAGGATCCCCCGGGAGGTGTAGATGGGGTATTGGGATGGATTCAAGAGGAGAAGCATGGCTGCTGTGGTTGGGATCGGGAAGGAGGGTGTGAGGGCAGGGGCAGTGGGAACCGTGCTGGGGAGTTAAGGACGTTATCTTGAGTGCAGGGCATGAGCAGGGGGGGATCCCCAGCAGATCTGAGTCTGAAGGTCCCTCTAGCCACTGTGGGGGTGTGGACAGGGCTGAGCGGAGAAGCAGCCAGTGGGAACGTGGTGGCGGCAGTTCAGGCTGGAGAAGGTGGGACCTTGGGTCTCAGTCTCAGTGATGAAGGAAAAGAGCCCAGTGAGGGCAGGAGGGTCAAGGTGGGTGCCCAGGTTTCCAGTCTGAGTGGCTGATTTGGGGACCCTCATGGAGGTCCCTGGGTAGAGGAGCAGGGTTGAGGAAGGGGGAGATGCTGGGCATGGCTGTGTCCATAAACTTGAGGCATCTGTGGGTTTCTAGGGGGCAATCGGGAGGCAGCTTCTAGCAGCAGCTGCTCTAGACCTTCTAGAGGCTTGAGGTCGTGAGCAAACAGGTAGGTGATTGAAGCCTCAGGGGGTGGAGAGCCCCCCAGAGAGGCACAGAGAGTGCAGCTCAGGCGGAAGGTCCGAGACAGAGCCCCAGGACCCCTAGGCTTAGGAGGCAGGAGGAAGGAGCAGCAAGGGAGGCTGGGGAGTGGCCAGAGGGGTTAGAGGGAAAGGAGGAGAAGTCTCAGGGCCAAGAGGAGAGAGTGTTTGAAGAAGGTAGAAAGGGTCACAGCCTGGGTGTTGCCCAGAGGCCAAGTCTGGGTTGAAGGATGCCCCCTGGCTGAGCAGGTGGGGGTCAGAGTGGCCTGGACAGGAGCAGTGTTTCGGGGCTACAGAAACACTGTAGCCCTGGGGAAATTCCCAGAAAGGCTCCTGAGATGCAGAGCGGGAAAGTGCTTGTCCCAATCAACAGGGCTAAGACTGTAGGACTCTGCGCTCTGGGTTCCTTCTCTGCTGCAGGCGCCTAGGACCCCCACCTGCTTGCTGAAGTCAAGGCGGGTGGGTGGGGGCCCCCCTGGGACATCCTGGAGGACTAACTGTGAACCCAGCCTCCAGAATTTCTGCCCCTCCCCGGGATCCAGATCCTTCTAGAGAAACCAACGTGAACCTGGCAGGATGTCCAGTCAGTGCTCAGAACTCACTGGGTGCCCAGATTAAACAGGGACTAAAGGAGAAGAACTCCGCAGAGAGGGCAGGAGGATCAGGGAACACAAACAGAGCTGAAAGGAAAGTGCGCTCCTGGCTTCCTGTCCCCGATCTGCTTATACCAAGGGAGATGCACCAGAAAATTCCACTCAGCAAAGGCTGCTCCTCATAATTAATGCAAGAGGGAAACAAGGACAGAACAGCAAAGGGCCCCTCCGGGGCACGTCCACGGGTGTGCTGGTCACATGGGCTTTGTCCCTGGGTTTTCAGGACCCCTGTCACCCCCTCAGCATCTTGGGCTCGGGGGGAGGGTGAGATGGGTGAGGAGGGGGAGCATGCACGTGGGGGTTTGCTGGGACCCCCGCTAGTTAGTGCTGAGAGGAGCTCCCCAAAATGTCCTATTCGTGCAGATGCTGAAACCAGGGGGCAGAAGGTTATGGAACCTTCCTTCTCTTCCAGCCCAGGATTTTCAGATCTATCAGCCCCTTTCACGGCATCTGCAATGCACGGGATCTTGGAATTAGAGCATCTTTCACAGACTCACAGACGCTTTCACAGTCTTTGAATCCCAGAACCTGAGCATCTGGTCCCTTTCACAGAATCCTAGAATTCTGGAATCACAGGAGCGTTCGAGGACTCACGGGACGTGAGCCACAGAATTAAGGAGTCCCTGGAGAAAACCTGGAGCCTCCCTTACTGAACACTTGCGATCACAGAATCAATCCAGAGGAACCTGGTGTTGAAATAGACACCCTGGAGGCAGCATCTTAGCACAGGAAGTCCCTGTAGTCCAAAAGTGCCGGTTATGCAGGAGCCCTCTCTCCCCTTTCCTGTAAGAACTTGACCTCTTGCAGGGATCGGGAGCCTGTCCCTCGCCTGGGTACATCAGGCTGCTGCTGCTGAACCTAAAGCTGCTCTCATATGACACCCACCCCTCCTTCTCATGCGCCCCAGCCCCTCATGAGGAGCCAAACATGTGGAAAAGTGAACTGGACATCAACACAAGGGCTTGCCCCAGGCCCGCACACTTTGGTCCTCTCGGGGTCTGTCTCCCTCCTGGGCAGAACCAGGCACCAGGACTTGGGGATGGGAGGGGGCCATTTGGCTCTCCTCGACCCACAAAGTTTAATGAGAAGAGTTCAGTCTGCTCCTCTCCTTGAGGAGGGACCAGTCAGGGATGCAGGCAGACAGACAGGGAGTGACCACGAGGAAAGGATGCTCAGTAATGCTCCAGGAAGCACGAAGGAAGGAGCGATGCCCTACCCAGGGTCAGGAGGATGCCCAGAGCAAGGGGTGGTGGACAAGAGTAGTCTGTGGGTCAGCTGACCTGGTCAGAGTTATCCCAGCCCTGCCACTGACCACTGAGTGACTTTGAAAAAATTACTCAGTGTCTCAGAGCCTCAGTTTCTCCATCTGTAAAATGGGCTACGAAAGTCCCCTCTGTGATTGGTACCTGGGAGACAGTGGGCTCGCTGAGGGTGCTCACCTTTCGCGGGGCCCTGTTGGCCAGGGTAAGTATGTTAGTTCCCTCCCTGCTCTCCATCCGCGCCTGGGTCTCAGGGAATGAGCAGGATTCCTCCATGTGGAGAAGACATGGAATGGCATTCCCAGGAGAGGGAACAGCCTGTGCAAAGGCGTGGGAGCCATGGCCTCATCAAGAGTACTTGGGGAGCAGCACATGTTCTTGGAGATTGGGGTGTAGGGGTGAAGCTGCAGGCATGGTCTGCGGGCAGCAGGACCCTGGATGCCCCTGTCCTGGAGTGGGGAGTGAGAGTGCTGGGAGTCGTGGCAGGAGGAGGTGCCCTCCTGGGAAGATGCCCCATCCTCCTTTCGTCCTCAGTGTGGCGACAGAGTCCAGCTGCCTGAACCCGAGAGCCAATGCACGGGAGGGCCAGGAAAGCTGAGCAAATGGAACATGTCAGGAACACTCGTCCTCAGAGACAAGAGCTCCCGGCCAACACCCAGCCCCCAGCACATGGAGCTGTTTGATGGTGAATCCCAGCCCGAACACTGGAGCAATTTAGAAGGATCTGGCAAGGTTTTATTCTGCTGTAAAGAGCTGGATTTTATTAGGTTTATAAAGGAGGCCACGTCTCCTAGCGAGCCTGGTGGCCCTGGGGAAGCAGCCAGAGGCGTGTTGTGGGGGCCGAGTCTCTGGGCCGGGATTCAGTGCTGACCCCACGAGCTGTGTGACATGAGGCAAGTTACTTAGCCTCTCTGTGCTGAGTTTTGCCCTGTGAGGTCACGTGGAGGGTCCTGATGGAGCTCCCCGACAGGGCAGTGGCCAGATGGGAGAGGGTGCGGGGAAGACCTCTGCTTCCTCACGCCCCAAGCCTTCCCTGTGTCTGCCCCTGGGCTCCGTCCAGTCTTGCTCCCTCCTTCCCGCCACTGTCCGCGCTGGATCCGCGCACCCAGGCCGAGAGCTCGGATTTAGGCCTCCAGCGGGTCATGCGCTTCTCCTCAGCACGTTTACTCACTGGTGCCTCCAGCCTGGCTCCACCCACCCCACGGTGACTCCCGCCTCTGCTGTGAACAGTCAGGGTGCCCGCCCCCCCCCCCCCCCCCCCCGTCCGTAAGGGTGCCGGGCACTTAAAGCAGCTCAGGGGTGACTCCATTTGGGTCTCACATCCCCAGGCTCCCTGCCCGCCTCTCCCCTCTGGTGATGCAGCGACAGGGCTTTAATGGGTGGACCCTGGAGAGCAGGTCAGAGCAGCCCATCTGGAGGGGTGCCCGCTGCCCCTCCGGGTTTCTGGGTGACCTGTGCCAGACCACCCCCTTGCTCCGCCCCTGGAAGCCCTTCATGTCTGGGGAGGGGTCTGAGCACCAAGGTTCTGCCTCGAGGGCATCTGCAGCGAGCAGAGGCTGCCTCCACCCTGCTGCTCAGCGCTGCAGTTTTGTCTCTATGTGGCTGTGACTATCTCCTATGAATCGATCTGTCTAATCTATATCAGACACAGACATATATCTGTGTCTGTATCTGTCTCATCCATGCCTAATCTGTTCTTCCAGTAAATGGAGCAGGGGAGGCCCTTCCCCTTGAGGGTCTCGCTACTGACCATGGTTGGAGGCTGAGCCGGTTCAGGATCGGCTCTGCTGACCCAGGAGGTGATGAGATGGATCATTTTCAAAATCTGTTGCACCTTTTACCTTGGTTAAGAGTAAACTGCAGCTTCGTGCCCGCTGGTTGGTTGCACTAATTAATCGGTTTTGTGGCCTATACCCCAGCTCTCTGAGCCCTGCTTGCAAATATATGCAAATACAAAAGGAGTGGGTTGAACCCAAAGCCTGGTGGGCGTCCTCCTGGACTGAGCTGACTTTTCTGCTCAAGAGTTTTCCATCGCAAAGTCTCCCACGTTCCCAGGGAGCAGAGTCCAGAGAGGAGCAGGGACCCGTGAGCCAAGCCAGCAGACCTGGGTTCCAATCCCAGCCCCAACCCTCACTGCCCTGCGCCATCCTGGGCACATCCCTTCCTCTCAGAGGGCGGTGTCCTCACTGCACCACAGAGTAACACTCCGCGCCGGGCGGGCTTGGGACCCAAGGAAGCAGTCGCACCGGAGCTCACGGGGTTGCTGCAGCAGCCGCCCAGCTCGGAGCTAGGCATTTCTGCCCATCGCGCTTTTCTGAGGCTTCCGGATAAAAGTGCCTTGTCTCTGAGTTTGCAGCCCGGAAGAGCGCGTGCTCCTTGGAAGGAAAGCTGCGATTTCCTTAATGAATGGCACCCACTCCCTAATCGAGTCCTGGCCCCCTCTTCTGGTCCTGTGAAAGTGAGAGTCGCTCAGTCGTGTCCGACTCTTTGCGACTCCTGCACCCTGTATTTTATGTGTGACCTTTGCCAAACGCAGCCCTTGCTTCGGGGAAGGGGAATGAAAAGTTAAAACCTAAACAGCCTGGAAGATTTATCCTGTACGTGCATGTACGGTGTGGCTGTGTGGAAACGATAGGAATTAAGCTCAGAGCAGTGGGACTGAGGTGGGCTGGAGGCTGGGCTGGGTCCTGGGGGGACCGGGGGTGGGGGGTGGGCTGGGGGTGGGTTGGAGACTGCTGGATAAAGGAATCTTTTGAAAGCTCTAAGTTGGATGCAACTTACAGGTTGCCCACCTTTGCGGGGCAGGGAGTGGGGGCTGACGTTTCCTGAGGGCCTACTGTGTGCAGGGGGCTGGGCACATGCTAACCCCATCCGCATTCACACTGGCCCCCATGGGCATGCTGCTCTCGCTTTCTGCAGGGGAGTCTGGGCTCTGAGTGCTGAGTTGACTTGTCCCAGGTCACTGGGCTCACCCGTGGCAGGGTCTGGGTGAGAATGGGAGCCCAGGCCTGGCTGACCCCGGGGTCCTCGCTCTTTCTCTGGCCCTGTGTGGAGGCACACAGGGACAGGGACGTGTGCATCAGGGGAGCTGGGACCCAGATGCCAGCGGTGGGACTTGTCACTGACCCACGTTCCAGTCCGCTGAGCGTTGAGCATTTTCTATGAAGCCGGGGCTGGTCACTCTGCAGAAGGTCTGAGAGAGGCAGGTCCTGGACCCCTGGGAACGTGCACCTCCTTGGAGGGCCAACCTCCAAACAAACAGCTGGGGAGAGAGGCCACAGGGCTTTCTGGGGAAGTCAGGCCCCTGGAAGAGCCGGCTGTGGGGGCTGCAGAGGACGGGCTGGCAGATGGACTGGGAAGGGCATGGAGGTGGGGGCACCGCGGGCGCAGCTGGAACGGGGAATCCAGGGGCAGGGGTGGTCACTGAACAAACCGTCATCCAGTCTGCCAGGCCTGATTTCTCAGGTTCTGGGGACACGGGGAGGATGATTCTCGCTTGAGTCCCTCAGCGCCTCATTGGGGAGACATCCTGGGACACAGATAATCACCCAGAGTGGAGGGCGGGGGCGCCGTTTCTTCTTGGCTGTGTGGCCTCAGACAAGTTACATGCATCTCTGAGCTCAATTTCTTCATCTGCACAGTAGGGATAACAATGATCCTGCCTTCCAGGGTAGGGGTGAGGATTAATGAGATGATACAGGTGTGATGGGAGAGCACTTGGACTTAGGACACGTTCTCTACCAGCTACTCTGGGACAGTGTTGACAGAGCAACTAGTCTGCCTGGAATGGGCTTCACCAGGAGATGAATTCTGGGCCTTGAAGCATGAATAGGGGTTCATCAGAAGGAAGAGGGGAAAGGAGAGGGGATACAGCAAAGCCCTGGCAGGGTCGGGATGGAGTGAAGGCGTTGGGCATACAGTGAAGATCCAATTTGCTCTGCGTTTCCTGGCAGGGGAGGGGTGTGAGGAGTGGTGGGTGGTAGAGCTGCCGAGTAGGGAGGCATGATGGCCTGAAGCAGCCAACAGTGGGGGCCACAGCAGGCCCTAGAGCTGCGATGCACGTGATGTGGAGAATGGCTGTTCTGCCTGGTGATGGTTGATGTCAGGCAGGGGGAGGGGAGGACAGGGACCAGAATCTGTGCTTCAGGACTCATGAGAGTGCACCATCTCCCTGGCGCCCAGGACTCTTTGGAGGGGGGAAGTCGGGGCTCAGCATGCAACAGGGCTCATCCAGGTAAACTCTCTTCCCTTGTCCAAGCCCCTCGCTTGACCGATGGGGAAAATGAAGCTCAGGGAGGGCAAGTAACTTCCCCAGGGACACACAGCAGGCCTTGCTCTGGGACCCAGGGGCTGCCTTTGCTGTGGGGAGGTGGGGCGGGGGCGGGGGGGAAGGAAGGGGAGAAGGTCTGCCCAGGGAAGGGGGCATGAGTCTGGGGGCCTTTAGGGTGTCTGTGCCAAGAGGACAGTGAGTTTAAGGTGCTTCTTCCTCAGGGAGGGAATGAAAGTTGTTCAGCAAGGAGAGCCTTTGAACTGATTGTTCCCTCCTCTTCCTCCCCCTCCTCCTCCTGGCAGGGTGAACCCCTACTCACCCTCAGACCCCAGAGCAGACAGCCCCTCCTCTGGGAGCCCCTGACACCCCAGGCTGGTTAGAGTCTTCCTCTGGCTCCCACATTGCCTGTGCTTCCCCATCAAACTCCCCTGGCATCCTCATTGTCTGTTTCCCACGGGACTGGGGGACTAGTGGGGGACCGATGCTGTCTTCATCCCCATGGTGAGCACAGGACCCGCCTCCATCATTTGAACAAGTCTCCTGACCACTCAGAGCCTCAGTGTTCTCATCTGTAAAAGGGGTGAATTCACACCCCCTAGGATGGCTGTGGGATGAAACCAGCCGTGTGCAGAAAGCACAGTGCCGCCTGGCACTCACAGCAGGGTGTGCTCCCCAGACACCTCCTCCTCCCTCCCTCCTCCCTCCCTCCTCCCTCCCTCCTCCCTCCCTCCTGCCTCCCTCCTCCCTCCCTCCTGCCTCCCTTCTTCACACTCTCACCTGAGCCTCTGAGGGGCTTACAGCTCCTCTCCCCTGCAAGCTCCCCATCGCCCACCTTCTCCCTACCTTCAGAGCAAAGGCAATCAGAAACTTCCTCCAGGACTCACATTTCCTAAAATCCTGTCCTTAATTAGCACATCCCACTAGCTGAGAAGTTATGTAACAGAAACCCAGACTCTCTGCCCAGGCGAAGTGCATTGTTGACGCCTGGCTTCGCCCTGCAGGACCGGCTACATGATTTGTGGGCCCAGTGAAAAATGAACATTTGGGGCCCTTTGTTCAGAAAGTTGGAAAAAATGCCATTAAGCATTGGAAAATATGAAGCTTTATCCTTTCTGCCGCACTCTCTCTCTCTTGTCATGGTGTTTTTTTATTTCCTAGTTAGTGTTGTTCTAAGTAAAGAAAAATTAGAATTTTAAATTATTAGCGTGAACTTTACTGTTCTTCTTTATATTGTGCAATGCCAGTTTTAAATGCAAATAGAAGAGCATTTCACTCGTATGGGGAACCACTGAAATTACACAATTTGTATTTCAAAGCTCATTTCAGAGTGTGTATTTCAGTTTTCCCGGAAGAATGGAAACTACATAAAATCAGCTCTGTGGCTTTTATTTCACTTCTTGATATGCCTCCCTGCTACCAACAGTCTCTACCTTTGACTCACTGGTGGGAAAGGAAAGGCTGAAAGAAATGGAATCGGGAGCTGTTTTTATCTTTTCCTTTCCTCCCGTCATAATTTTCAGTGGTTGGCTAGTACAGGGAAGTAACACAAGGAGGAAAGAAAGGTTCTCTGATCATTTACCTTTCTTAGAATAACACTGAGTTCTTTCTGCACTTGTAGAATGCCCTGGTTCAAAAGAGAAGCCTGGCCTTTGGGGGCTGTCAGATCCCCTGTACTCAGCTGTAGACGTAACACTCTTGACTTGTATTCAGGTGGAGTCTCACTGAACTCCCCCTGCAGGGATCCCTGGAATTCTGAGCTAACAGGGGCATCATAGATATTATATGTGAACGGGTGGCAATAAACAGAGAACACACACATTGCATGTACCCTTTGCTCACACACATGAACTCCACTGTCCCATCAGACGTCACTTACGAAACATAAGCTAAAGTTCTGAAGACTCTCAAGACGGTGACAGCGTAGAATCTAACCAAATGTGCTGGGTCCGGGTGTCTGTGCGCCACTGTTTCCCTGATGGTGTCTTTAGAAATATTTCTGTTCTTCAGCCCCCAGCCCCATCACTGAATCTGAGTTTGTTTTACTGAAAAAAAATTTTTTTAACCTGGAATCCAGAGAGTGACTGACTGTATGTTCTAGCCTGAGGTTATGAAATTATTAAATGTCAAAGCAAGAATTCAGACCCATCAGCTAATGTGTTCATGTGACACGTTTGTTGATTAGGGTCTTAGTTTGTGCTGAACCCTCTTATTCCCCCAATTTGGTAAAATCCAATGTTACCTAGGAGACACTTGGTACTAGGTTTTGTTATGTAGGGCTTCCCAGGCAACACTGGTGGTAAAGAGCCCATCTGCCAGTGCAGGAGGTATGAGATGCAGGTTTGATCCCTGGGTTGGGAAGATCCCCTGCAGGAGGGCATGGCAACCCACTCCAGTATTCTTGCCTGGAGAATCCCACAGAGAGAGGAGCCTGGCAAGCTTCAGTCCATAGGGTTGCACAGAGTCGGACACGACTGAAGCGACTTAGCACTCACAGTGTTACCTAAGGGCGTGCAAAGGACCAATTGCCCAGACGGGCATAGATGCTCGTCCTTCATCACCTTGGGGCTGGGCCACCCCTGGCTTCCTTTGCTGCCCTGATTTCATTGCAGCCTCAACAGGGTGGGAGGAAGGGGGCATTAGCCCACTTGGCAGAGGAGGAAACTGAAGACCAGAGACCAGGCCACCAGCTAGGGAAGGACTGATGTGCCAGGCCAGGACTGTGGGTCAGGAGACAGGGTGGATCATGTGTGCTGGATGAAAAAGAGGACTTGGCCTGGAATGTGCAGGAGCAGAAGGGAGATACGGGACATGCAGACACCTCTGCAGCTCTGTTCTCCGCCTCCACCGCTGTCCGTCATATTCGCCTCGGGAACATCATCTTTTGAGCACAGTGCTGTTTTTGATGTGGCCCTGCTGCCTAATAGCGGGGCTGTCTTGGTACCCGATCCTCACTGAGTGCTTGGTACATGGTTACAGTCACCAAGTCTCACCTGCTCCATCGGTCGCCTCCTGGCGGGATCCGTCTCCTCTCCCCCAGCTGCATCTTATCTTCCCAGGACAGCAGCAGCTTCTCCTAGGTCTGCCTGTTTTGGCCTCATTTACTGGTTCTCTCATCACCTTCCGGGATGGAGTAGACCATCTTAACTAACACAGCATAATGGGAAGTGGCGGGGAAAGAAACTTAAGCAGGGTTTACAACAGAGACAGTCTTGCAAACTCGGCAGAAGTGATTCAGATGCCCTTGTTGCCTCCTGCGCCCGCCCCCAAGTATCCAGCTGTCGTGGTAGTGTTGGGGGTGGGGCAGACTAGCTCCAGCCCCTTCCTGGAGCCTTCCTAATTCTTCCTCAAGGCTCACTCTCTCCTGTCGGCCTAGCTTGGCAACCCTCTTTTCCTTTGAATTCTCACTTTGCTTGATGGGGTATCCGCTAATCCATGGGCTGGCCTCCCAGCGTCTCCCATGCTAAAGCTCTTTAAAAAGAAACATACACCCTGGAATAATTCCCAGAGAACAGGGCAGTGTTAATCACCACTAGCGCCTTTTCTTTTTTTTTTTTTGTCTTCCTGAAAACTTTCATCTCTGAGCTCTGTGATGAGGAATTAGGTACTGATCTCACTGTCCTCAAAGATGACAAGCACCAAGGGAAAAGGAGGGAAAGAAAAAAGGAGAGAAAAGGAGGAAAAGAAAGGAAAAAAGGAATAAAGAGAAAACAGATGTTAATTGTTTTGAGGATTGAAGCAGGGTTTTGAGAGCACACAGCCAGTCCCTGGGTGACCTCTGAGTGTGGAGGGGGGTGGCCCTGAGCGACCATGGGTGAGACCAATAAAACCTGCAGAATTGGAGTTGAGTTTTTATGCCTCTGATGGCTGCACACATTGTACTTTCCACACTGCTCAGCTGAGGCAAAAACATACTGATTTGTTAGAAGAAAAAGATCAAATGTGCTGCCAAGCTCTCCGTGTCCTGGGTACAAATCTGGTTAGGTGGAATGCATCGGGTTTCTGTGCAAACAGTCCCAGACCCAGCTTTCAGTGCCTCCCCGCCCTGTACCAACCCCCAACACCACCACCCCCCGCCACCCACTGTTGCTGTTGCCAGGGCCTGTTTCCACCCCTGCCTGGACCCTTCAGACTGATTCCTGAGCAAGTTCTGGCTCAGAGCAGCCCCGTTTCCTGGACGTTTTTTTCCATGCTTCCTCTGGCCGTGGACTCAGTTGCCTGGAGCTCAGCCCTGCCCTGTCCCTGCCAGCTCCTTGCCCAGGAAGGCTGGGATAGAGCAGGTGTCAGTCTTTGGAGACAGACAGACCTGTGTTTGAATCCCAGTTTTCTCACTGATTTGATTCTCTAAGCCTGGCTTACTGACCTGTAACTCGGGAATCAGAGTGCCTGCCCCATGATGTTAACATTGTTGAGGAAGCTCACCCTACCAGCTACCCTTGCTGAAACAAGATATGTATAAGGTGCTGGGCTCATCTCACCCTCTTCACACACCAGCAGAAAAACTTTTCACCAGCAGACCTATACTGTGAGAAATGTTAAAGGGAGTCCTGCAACAGAAGGAAAACAATACCACATGGAACTAGGAATCCACACAAAGAATGATGATATCTGGAGATGGCTAAATACATGAGTAAATAACCAAAGACTTTTTTTTCTTATTATTTAAATCTCTTTAAAAGATAATTGACTGGTTCTAAAGCAAAAGTAATGACAATGTTTTGTAGGCTTTATAACACACATAGGCTAAAATGTATGAGAAAAGACAGCACAGAAGCCAGAAAGGGTGAAAAAAAAAAAACACATTGTTATAAGCTTCTCATACTATACATGATATAGTGTGATATTGCTTGAGGACAGACTGTGATCAGTTGAATATGTATACTATACATATTCAAACCACTAAAGCAAACTGCTAGCATGATGAAGAGATGGCTTTTAATACATCAAAAAATAAGATAAAATGGGAATCACAAAAAACTCAGTTCGAAAAAAGGCACAAAAAGAGACAAAAGGAAACAACAGTTGGAAAAATAGAAAACAAATAGCGTAATAAGAGACTTAAACCTAATTATATCAATAATCATGTTAAATATAAATGGTCTAATCACCTCAGTCAAAAGCTAGAGGTTGTCATGGTGGTTTCCCATTGATTCAACTGTATGCTGCCTACAAGAAGTACACTTTATTTATTACAATAAGTCTTTGTTGGTTATCTATTTTAAATATAGATATTTTGTGGAGACACAAAAGACACTGAATAGCCAAAGCGATCTTGAGAAAGAAAAATGGAGCTGGAGGAATCAGGCTCCCTGACCTCAGACTATACTACAAAGCTATGGTCATCAAAACAATATGGCATTAGCACAAAAACAGAAATATAGATCAGTGGAACAAGACAGAAAGCCCAGACATAATTCCACACACCTATGGTCAAGCAATGTTCAACAAAGGAAGCAAGACTATGCATTGGAGAAGAGACCGTCTCTTCAATAAATGGTGCTGGGAAAACTGGACAGCTACAGTTAAAAAAAAAAAAAAAAAACTAGAATGTTTAACACCATACACAAAGACCTAAATGTAGACCTGGATACTAGAAATCTCTTAGAGGAAAACATTGGCAGAACACTCTTTGACATAAATCACAGCAATATCTTTTTTGATCTATCTCTCAGAGTAATAGAAATAAAAATAAAAATAAGCAAATGGGAACTAAATGAACTCAAAAGCTTTTGTACAGCAAAGGAAACCACAAGTGAAATGAAAAGACAGTCCACAGAATGGGAGAAAATATTTGCAAATGATGAGACCAAAGAGGGATTAGTCTCTAAAATTTGTAAGCAGCTCAATATCCAAAAAACAAACAATTCAATTAAAAAATTGACAGAAGACCTAAATAGACATTTCTGCAAAGGAGACATACAGATGGCCAAGAGGCACATTAAAAGATGTTCAATGTTGCTAACCACTAGAGAAACGGAAATCAAAACTACAATGAGACATCACCTCACACCAGTCAAGATGGCTGTCATCAAAAAAGCCACAGTAAATGCTGGAGAGGTTGTGGAGAGAAGGGAACCCTCCTACACTGTTGGTGGGAATGTAAATTTGTATAGCCACTATGGACAACAGTATGAAATTCTTTAAAAAACCAAAAACTGAGTTACCATATGATCCTGCAAAACCACTATTGGGCATCCAGAGAGAAACATGGTCTGAAAGGATGCATACACCCCAGGGTTCATTGCAGCACTGTTTACAATAGCTAAGTCATAGAAGCAACCAAAATGTCCGTGAACAGAGGAATGGATAAAGAAGTTGTGGCATATATATATATATATATATATAAATATATATATATCCATTACATATATATGCAATGGAATATTACTCAGTAATTAAAGAGAATGAAATAATGCCATCTGAAGCAACTTGGATGGACCTGGAGATTATCATACTAAGTGAAGTAAGTCAGACAGAAAAAGACAAATATCATTCAATATTGCATATATGTGGAATCAAAAAAATGATACAAATGAACTTATTTATAAAACACAAACAGACTCATACACTTACAGAATGAACTTATGGTTACCAAGGGGGAAGAATGGGGGGAGGGATAAATTGAGAGTTTGGGATTGACATGTACACACAGATAAATTTAAAGAAGTGTACTTTGAATCAGTTCCATTCAGTTCAGTCACTTAGTCATGTCCGACTCTTTGTGACCCTGTGGACTGCAGCACACCAAACTTCCCTGTCCATCGCCAACTCCTAGGGCTTGCTCAAACTCATGTACATCATGCTGGTGATGCTATTCAACCATCTCATCACAGTGCTATATTTAAAGAAGTATACTTTGAATCAGCTCAGTTCAGTACTTTGAATATAAAGAAACAAAATAGCTTAAACATAAAACGGACTGGAAAATACATGCCATGCTAATACTAATCAAAACAAATTCACAGTGGCCATATTAACATTAAAAAAAAAAGATCTCAGAGCATAGACTATATCAGCAATAAAGAAGGACACTTCATGACGATAAAGAAGACTTAAAAATTGTAAGCTTTTATGTCCTTAATAACAGAGTTTCAAAATACATGAGACAAAAACTGAAAGGATTGCAAGGAGGAATAGGCAAATCCACAATTATAGTCAGAGATTTTGATATCACTCTCTTAATGATTTATAAAACAAGTGGACAGAAATTTTATAAAACTATAAAAGACTTGAACGACACTGTTAACTAGCGTGGGCTTCCCTTATTGGCTCAGTGGGAAAGAATGTGCCTGTCAGTGCAGGAGACTTGAGCTTGATTCCTGGGTCAGGAAGATCCCCTAGAGAACGAAATGGTAATGCATTCCAGTAATTCTTGCCTGGGAAATCCCATGGACAGAGGAACATGGTGGGCTATAATCCATGGGTTGAAAAAGAGTCAGACAGGACTTAGCAACTAACAACAAAAGTAACCAATTATCTACCTTGACCTAATTGATAATCATAAAACACTCCACCCAACAACCACAAAACATACATTATTTTCAAGTGCACATTGAATATTTACCAAAATATATCCTTTTCTGGGCTGTTAAATAGTCTCAATAAATTTTGAAAGATTTAAGTTATGCAAAGTATGTTCTGACCACAATGGAACTAAATTAGAAACTAAAATTAGAAAATTCCCTGGAAAACTACCAACAAAACACATTTCTTTTTTTAAAGTGGATGTGTAATTGACATACATTGCATTGGTTTCAGGTGTATGGCATCATTATTTGATATTTGTATATATTACAAAATGATCACCACAATAAGCTTAGTTAACTTCCATCATCATACATAATTATAATTTTTTTTCTTGTAATGAGAACATTTAAGATCTACTTTCTCTGCAACTTTCAACATGCAATACGGTATTTTTTTAAAAGATTTTTTTGGTGTGGACCATTTAAATATCTTTATTAAGTTTGTTACAATATTGCTTTTTTAAAAAAATGTCTAGTTTTTTGGCTACAAGACATGTGGGATCTTGGTTCGCTGACTAGGGATCAAACCTCTATCCCCCGCACTGGAAGGCAAAGTCCCAGTCACTGGACTGCCAGGGAAGTCAAGTAATACAGTTTTATTAACTATATTTGCCATGCTGTACATTATATTTCCATGAATTATTTATTTTATAACTGGAAGTTTGTAGCTTTTGACTCCCCTCGCCTGTTTGACTCACTCCTACCCCCTATCTCTGGTAACCACAAATCTGTTCCCTGTGTCTATGAGCTTGTTTTTGCTTTTCTTCTTAGAACATTTCTAAATAACCCATGGGCCAATGAGAAACTCAAAAGTGAAATTAGAAAGCATTTTGAACTGAATGTAGATTAAAGTCTATCATATTAAAATTTGTGGGATGCTCCTAAAGCAGTTTGCAGAGGAAAATGTATAGCATCCAAGCATGCAAACTTAGAAAGATCTAACAGCAGTGACTGAAGCGGGGACCTTAAGAAAGTGGGGAAAGAAGAGCAAATTAAATTCAAAGGAAGCTGAAGAAAGGAAATCATAAAGATCAGGGAGGAAATCAAAGTGACTCTAGGACTTGAGCGAAGTCTACCGGATAAAAACTCTTTGACTTTCAGAACAGATGCACTGTTGCTGCAGCCATCTTGTCGCCATTAGTGACGGGTGTGTCTGAGGATGCAGCCAGACCAGAGAGCCTGGAGGTGAGGGATGGAAGAGAGAGAAACCAGGTCCTGGGGACTCTATGTGGATCCCCTGGATAAAGCCAGGTCTGAAACTAGAACTCCCTGTGCATTTTTCAGTTACCACATCCAATAAATGGGTAATCCAATAAATGTTTCCCCCCCCGCCCCCCCAAGTAAGCTCAGATTAGGTTTTCTATTCCTTGCACAAAAAAATTCCAAATAATTCTCCAAGTGCCTTTATCTTTGTTGGGAGGAGGTGTGAGCGCAGGAAGAAAAAAAAAAAAAGCCTAACATTTTCCAAGCATCTGCTTCACAAAGAAGATGGGGCTTCGTGTTTCTTTTATAGATTAGTTTGGCCAAAAAGTTCATTCAGGTTTTCTGTACCATCTTATGGAAAAATACCAAATGAACTTTTTTGTCACCCCAATATTTTCTTGTTTCAAACTGTGGCCTTTTCTTTTCCACCTAAAGAAGACCCTTTACCATGTCTTGTGTAGGTTTATTAGTGATGAACTCCTTTTGCTTGTCTGGGAAACTCTCTGTCTTTTAATTCTGAATAACAACCTTGCTGGGTAGAGTATTCTAGATTTTAAGTTTTTTTCTTTCAGCACTTTATCCTGTCACCCCCTTCCTGCCTATAAAGTTTCTGCTGCAAAATCAGCTGATGATGCAAAGGAAACAGGGCTTGCTTTGTATATGATCAGTTGTTTTTCTCTTGTTCCCTGGGGCTCTGTGTTTCTTCCCGTATTATCATATCACACTCCAGTGTGAACTTCACTATCCCCATTTTACAGATGAGGACACTGAGCCCTAAGCTCCCAAACCAGGAGCTGGGCTCCTCAGTCTCCTTCTCATCTGCACCTGGCCAGCTCAGGGCTTAGTCTCCCAGGAGCTAGACAGCTAAGCCCAGCGGAACCCCTCGGGAATCATCACTGCCCCTTGTCAGGCCCTCTCCCAAACTATAGACCTGCTCAAGAGACTCCAGGCCTCTATGCCTGATTAGCTCAGGAGTCAGAGGAAAGGTAGGAGATATGGGGGTTGAAATCTCAGCACTGGAAAAAGACCAGCTTTAGAGACATGTAAGCAGCCCTCAGATGAGACGGTGGTAAAGAATCCACCTGCCAATCAGGAGACGCAGGAGACGTGGGTTTGAAGGTCCCCTGGAGTAGGAAATGCAACTCACTCCAGTATTCTTGCCTGGAAAATTCCATGGACAGAGAATCCTGGTGGGCTACAGTCCACAGGGTCACAAAGACTCGGACATGACTGAGTGGCTGAGCGCACACACTCACAAGCTTGTCAAAAACAGTAACTAGAAAATCTCCCCTTGAATTGATGAGCCGTTAGAAAACGTCCAGTGTGTTCTCAGGGCTGGGGTGACTTAACCAATCACACCAGGGTTCATGGCCGACCCAGTGCCACAGAGCGCCCTACTGGGACTGACACTCAGGTCCCCAGGCCCCAGAGCAGTTTCAGACAGTGAGAGATGCCACTCTTGCAGGGGTTGGGAGCGGGCTCTGGGGACAGAGGAGATCTGGGCTCAAACCCAGAAGCTCCTTTTACAAAGCGTGTCATAGGGGGTGACATCTCAACTGCTCCAAACCTCAGCTTCTTCTTCCTGTAAAATTCTACCTCAGAGGGTGTCTGCGAAGGTTAAATGAAGAAAAAAAAAATGCATGTGGAGTGCTTAGCACAGAGCAGGGCAGGAAGTGAGCAACCAAGGAATGGCGATGTTATTATTATTTCAGTAGGAGCTGTTGTTTATCTTGATGGTTGTTCACAGTCAAGGACCTCACCTGTCCTGTCACTGCTGTGTCCCTGGGGGCTGCACTGCCCAGACACACAGTAGGTACTCAGAGCGTGGGACTGGAGCTCTTTAGCCTTCACCACACAGCTGAGCTCACTGAGGCTTCCTCCTTTACAAAAGTGACCTCTGCCTTGCAGGTCAAAAGTCCACAGAGCAACTGTCTGCCTTTCTGTGGAGTTAGTGCCTGTCCACGCTGCCAGTCGCCTGAATTCACTTCTTCACAATCGGCTGGAACCTCCTCGGACTTACCTGATGCTCCTTCTGGCCAAAAGCAACAGCGACAGAACCATGGGACTCTCAAAGAAGAATCCATTTTGCACCGCTCCCAATCCTTCTCCGTCTTCGCCCCTTTATTTCAGTGCCTGCGGCATCTCATTATTGACTCTAGCAGTTTAATGTGCCAGCTGGGCTCTGGCCGAGCCAGTGGCAAGATGTCAGGGAGCCAAGGTCTCAGTGCCCTTTGCTTGGGTTTTTATCTGCACAATTTCATGTGGTTGGAGCCCTGACCGCAGGCAGCTGGAGAAGGTTCCAGCGTATATTAAATCACAGGGCATGTGTGAGCAGCATGAGGACACTTGCCACTGTCTTCGCGGCCCTTGCCAAGGACGAGTGATCTTAGCCTGTCTCACTATGCTCTCAGGACCTGGCTCATTTCATGTCTACTTTCCCACAATCACTGTTGTAGAATTAAAAGCAATTTTCTTGAGATGAGAATGGAGATGGGCAGGCACATTTGCCAAAAGCTGAAGCCAGCCATGGCCGGCATGCTGGCCCCAGGATCCCCATTTCAGGGTGATGCAAGGATATAGAGTGCAGCAGAGGGGACATATCACAGGCAACTGCTGGGCTGGGGTTATTCCCTCACTTCATCTTAATATTAATTGTGTGTCTTAGTAGAGAATAAACCAAGCATGCTGTAAAAATTCACACAGTATAAAAGTATATAAAGAATAAGAGAGAGGGACCTTGCTTCTGGCCGAGATGGAGTAACAGGAATTGGATTTTTTTTCCTGCAACCAAGAAGAACCCCAAAAATGGGCAAAATATATAAAACAGCCCTCAGCCGGATGCCAGATATCAGACAAGGAGGAACAGTAATCTCTGAGAGGCAGGAAACAAATGAGGTAAGCCCTACAATTGCACTAGCTTATTCCCTTGAGAGAGTTTTCAGCTGGATGTAATGCAGAGTAGGGGAGCCCAAACAGGGCACAGAGGACCCCCTGACATAAGGAGATGAAGCTGAGGGTCTATGGAGACCAACGTGGTGAGGGTTCAATGGACAGAGTACCAAAAATGAGAGAGATGCACACAGAGAGGTATTTAGAGATCTGCATAGGGACCTCTTGAGTTTTGAACTGAGTTCTAATCAGGACAAACATGAGGAATCCACCTGTGGTTTGGGGGAAACTCTCATCCAGATCACAGTGCCACACACTCACACAGGGCTGGGAATCACACCTGCTCCCACCAGCCAAATTGGGAAAGCTTATTACTACCATGACACCAAGTGGAATGGGGGAAGAGCTATTCCTGGATTGAACCCTCCTCTGGGACTTTCTAACAAAGGTTAAGCAAGGCCTGAGAGGATCACATTGTTTCAAAGTAACTTAGCTACATCCTAGAACAAAGCACAAAATTATGCACAAGGACAAAAATGCAGACTTCCCTGGTGGTCTAGCAGTTAAGACTCTGGTACTTTCAATACAAGGGAAGTGGGTTTAACCCCTGGTTGGAGAACCAAGATACCTCAAACTTCCTATCGTGGGGAAAATAAAAAACCCACAGAGCAAAAGCCAAACAAACTAATAAAACAGTTACCCTCAGAAAGCATGAAGTCCTGCAGCATCGAGTTTGGTGCTTCATTAAGAAGAGGGAAGGTATTAAAAAAAAAAAAAAAAAAAAAAGATACAGAAATGTCCAGCAGCCAAGAAGATACAATTTACAATGCTTGGCACCCAATCAAAAACTACATGGCATGCAAACAGGCAGGAAAATGAGATCAGATAATGAGGAGAAAAGAAAGCTAAGTGAAACTGACCCACAATTGACACAGACCAGTAAAGATAGAAGATCTGAACAACACTATTGACTAACTTCCCTTGAGAAGGAAATGGCAGCCCACTCCAGTATTCTCACCTAGAAAACTCCATGGATGGAGGATCCTAGTGGGTTATAGTCCATGGGGTCTCAAGAGTCGGACACGACTGAGTGACTTCACTTTCACTTTCTTTCACTTTATTGACTAACTTAATGAATTGACATTTATAGAATATTCCACCCAACAGCAGCAAAGTACACGTTCTTCTCAAGTACGTGAATGTGACACATTCACCAAGATAGATGGTATCTAGGACCAAAAAACAAAACTAATTCAAAAGAACAAATTATAGAAAGTATGTTCTCTGGCTTCAGTGGAGGTAGATACCAACAACAGAAAGATTTTCAGAAACTCTCCAAATATGAAAATTAAACAACATACTTCTAAATAACTCATAGATCAGAAGAGCAGAAATCTTAAGGAAAATTGAAATGTATTTTGAACTAAATGAGAATAAAAATACATCAAAATTTGTGAGATGAAGCTAAAGCAATGTTTAGGAGGGAAATTTATAGCATGAATATATATATTAGAAAGAAAGAACACTTTAAAAATAACCTTAAGAAATTAGAGAAAGAAGAATAAATTAAACTTAAAGCAAGCAGAAGGAAAAAAATAATAAAAATTGAAGCATAAATGAATGAAATGGAAAACAGGTAATTAATAGAAATAATGAAACCAAAACTGGTTTTCAGAAAAGATAAATAAAATTGGCAAGTTTCTAGTTAGGTCAGAGAGAGAGAGATAATAGAAAAAATCAAAATCAGGAATGTTGAGCCTATAGACATAAGTATAATAAGGAAATACTATGAATAATTATGCACATAAATTTGTTAAATGAAATGAGCCAATTTCTTTAGAGACACAGACTAACAAAATTCAGTCAAGAAGAAATAGATAACTTGAATAACCCTATGTCTATTATAGAAGTATAAATGTAATTCACCATATTAACAAATTTTAGAAAGATTATTTCAATAGCAATGAACAATCAGAAACTTGAATTCATATCTCCTATTTACAATGGCCTAAAAATATGAAATACCTATCGATGAATCTAACAAAAGATTTATAGAGATCTGACAATGTTATATGCCTCAGCAGTAAAAAGGAATGAACTCTCGATACCTTTATCAACATGGCTAAATCATCACATAATTATGCTGAGTGGGAGGAGTAAATAAAGAAGCACACATATTGGGTGAATTCACTTACATTAAATTCTAGGAAATGCAAACTATTCTGTAGGGTCAGAAAGCAAATCAGTAGTTGCTTGGGGCTGAGGACCACAGTGGGTGGATTACAAAAGGGCATGAGGAACCTGCTGGTGGTTATGGATATATTCATTATCTTGATTGTGGTAATGGTTTCATGGATGTGCACATATGTCAAGATTTATCCAATTTTATATTTTAAATATGTTCAGTTTATTGCATTTCAATTATACCTCAATAAAGTTCTTTAAAAAAGAATTATTAAAAAAAAAAAAGAATTATTTAGTTCAGTTGTATATGATGGTTTGCAACCCCATGGACTGCAGCACACCAGGCCACCCTGTCCCTCACTATCTCCTGGAGTTTGCTCAGATTCATGTCCACTGAATCAATGATGCCATCCAACCATCTCATCCTCTGTCATCCCTTTCACCTTCCTGCCTTCAGTCTTTCTCAGCATTAGGGTCTTTTCCAATGAGTCGGCTCTTTGCATCAGGTGGCCAAAGTACTGGAGCTTCAACTTCAGCATCAGTTGGAATGAATAAGAATTATTCATTATTTCAGTGAATAATTAGGGTTGATTTTCTTTAGGATTGACTGAACAATATCACTATATTCCCTTCGCCCCAAATATACTTTCTAGATGAAACACTGTAACAATAACAACAAAATAAAACTATGAATTTGCTCTCTTGTCTCTGCTGTGACAAAATTTTGGATACTTTATTTCAATTAATCCTCCATGAAAGAGATGGCCAAGCTGAGGTTCAGAGATGTGGAGTGATCTACCCAAGCCACTCTGTAAGTAAGACACAGCAGAGAGTTCAACCCAGCTCTCTGTGATTCCAAAGTTTCACTCTTTATAATATGGCATGCATTTTAATGTATATTCTAAAATTTCTTTCCATAACAAAAATGAGATCACCACAATACACAGTGCTTTCAAGTTGCTTTTTCATTTGAGAACATCTTCCCACATGGACCTGCTCCATTCTTTCCCCAGCTGCCTGGTGTTCTGTTGCCATAGGCACCATCATTTATTTAGTTAGTTCCCTATACATGAATATCTAGGTTGCTTTTGGCTTATCTGCTATTATAACAGTGTTGCAATAAGCTTATCCTGTCATTTCCCCCATTCACTTAAAATTATTTTTAATTACACAAATGCTGTGCACAGATTTTCTTATTGTTTTATGTTGATGAATTCAGATAAAAGAAAAGTGCTTGTGTTTCATCCTTCTCTATAATCATCTCCATTTTTTTTTTCAATCTCTTTCATATAGGTACTTTTATCAGTGTTGTAAGTAATCCTTACAGACTATTTAGATATGCATTTCTGAACATATAAATGTATACTGAGCTATGTGTGTTTGCTCTGTGCATTTTTAAAAGCATTAAAGGTATCATACTATATGTATTGTTTTCTTCTCTGGCAATTTAGCATTTAAAATAAATTACATTTTTCCATGTCAGCACAAACTGAGCTACCTCATTCTCTTTCACAAGGCATGGGTCATGTTCAATTATTTAGATCTCCTCCCTCCCTTGCTCCCTTCCTAAATCATCCCCCTATGGATACTTAGGTTGTTTTTTTTTTTCCCCTATAAAAATGACTGCAACAAACCTCCTTGTTCATGCCTTCCTGTGTGCATGTGGGAGTTTGTCTCTGGTATCGACACCTACATGTGGAGTTGCTGAATTGAAGAGTTTGCCTGGCTAGCTCTTGCCTGAGTTCCCAGGAGGCTGGGAAAGATGTGGGCTGCAGGTCCTGGGAGGCTGTTTGTGCAAACAGCCAGCCTGAGACAAGAGGGCTGTGTGCGGTGCTCAGTCGTGTCCAACTCTTTTCAACCCCAGGGACTGTAGCCCACCAGGCTCCTCCCTCCATGGGATTCTCCAGGGAAGAGTACTGGAGTGGGTTGCCATTTCCTTCTCCAGGGGATCTTCCCAACCCAGGGACTGAACCCATGTCTCCTTTTTCTCCTCCATCAGCAGGCAGATTCTTTACCACCGGAGGGGCACTTTTCTTTGTCCAATAGTTTGCTGTGTGTGGTCGAGTTCTTGGACAGTTCCTGGTGACACAGGGCTCCTGGCCATGTCACCTTTTGGATAGAGGGACCAGATCTGCCCTGTGGGTCACCTGCAGGACCAACTCTACATACTCTGCTTCCCTATCCTTCCTGGGAACTGGTTGGGTTTTAGACTGACTGGCCCAGACTGACCAGTCATTGGAAGGATTTCAGTCTACCAGTGAGTCTTAGAAAGTCAGTAGGAGTTCAACAAACTGTTGAGCCAACAGCTGCTTCTGGTGTCTCCGCTATGCCAGGGGTGGCCGTGCAGGACCCTGACCTCCAGGAGTCCCTGTGGTTGGGGGGTTTGGGTGGATGTGTGGGGGGGAGGTCCACTTGCACCAACCGGTGGAGATGTGATAGCAAGTGCAGGATGCTACAGGGATACCGAAGGGGGCCTTCTGACAGAGTCTGAAGGTGGCCAGGGAGGTTCCTGATACAGGTGAAGGCAGGGCTGAGTCTTAAAAGGTGAGGAGGAACAGACTAAGTGTGAGTGTGTGAGGAGTGAGTAGAATGTTTGCCTTTTTATCCCCCTCTCCTCTTCTGCCAACAGCACCTCTTTCACTCTTGAGAACCTCCATCAGACCCATGTGATTCTGAGGACCCTCAATTCCTTAACTTGACTTCACCCTGCCCAGAGATGGACATGGGACTCGGGTTTGGCCAATCAGAATACTGTATTCTGGGCTCCACCGAGTGACTCAGAAATGGGCCAGTCAGAGCCCTCCCTGAGACTTTCCACTGGAGCAAGTGGGAGAAATGCTTTACCTTTGGGATGATGGAACTCAAAGCCCTGCTTGGGGTCACCTTACTTGTCCTTATGGGTCTGATGGGAGAAAGTGAGACCACTTTGCTGAATGCAGCAGAAACAAGAGAGACGGGTGGAGAAAGAATTCTTGGAGGTGCCCAGAGTACAATGCCTGCAACTCTTGTTCTGTGTTGAGAGCCGCCCCCCAACCCTTGTCTGTTCCCCAGCCTGGGGGCCTGTCAGGGAAGATTCCCAACCTCATAGAGGATGGTAAGGAGTAATCTTGCCACTGCTTCCCAGGTGCCAGATGTAGACTTGAGACTTAGATCTGAGCAAGACCGTCTATCATTCCACACGGCAAACAGTAGGACTGTTAGCAAAGCTGCATTAATTCCCCAGCCCCAAGTCCCACAGGGCAGAGTGGTGGACTCAGGTGGATGCTACAATGTAGTGGGTGGTGGTGAAACAGAGAAGCCCAGGGCTAGGAGTCCAGCACGTTTTGAACATGAAGCAAACATCCTAAGAGCATATGTAAGAGATACAAGCCAGTCCTCCTCCTGCCTAGTGAACAGCTAGAGTGGTGACAGGTTCCACAGTACCTCCTGCTCATGCAGATGGAGACCCGTGTTTGGAGCCATCAGGTTATGGTGGTAGGATGGTAGTGTCCAGTCCCGTGAGGGATCCCAGTAGTGATGCTGGCTGCCTGAGCGGTCAGGCTGATGGGCCGTGTTGCTCCATCCACTGTCATGTGAGTATGGCATCAACACAGGTTTATAAATGTCCTGCTGGGCTCTGGCAATGGCTTTGCAGAGCTCAGGGCTCCATAGCTGGGTGTCTTTAATATATCATCCAACCATCTCCTGTGTACTTGACCAGATACCTAGGCCATTAGCCACAGCCCAAGAGTTACCGAAAATACAACATCTTGTTCTTATGAGTGTTGTCTAAGAAAAGGGGGATGGCTCTCAGTTTGGGCTTCAGAGTTGCTAGGGCTGGACAACTGCTTAGTGAACAAGTGATCATCAGTTGACTGTGTTGTTTAGTCATCCAGTCATGTCCGACTCTTTGTGACCCCATGGACTGCAGCGTGCCAGGCCTCTCTGTCCCTCACCATCTCCCAAAGTTTGCCCAAGTTCATGTCCATTACATTGGTGATGCCATCCAGCCATCTCATCCTCTGCCACCCTCTTCTCCTTCTGCCCTCAATTTTTCCCAGCATCAGGGACTTTTTCAATGAGTCAGTTGCTTGCATCAGATGACCCAAATTCTGGAGTTTCAGCTTCAGCATCAGTCTTTCCAGTGTGTATTCAGGGTTGATTTCCCTTAAGATTGACTGATTTGATCTCTTTGCTGTCCACGGGACTCTCAGGAGTATTCTTCAGCACCACAGTTCAAAGGCGTCAATTCTTTGCTGCTCTGTCTTCTTTATGGTCCAGCTCTCACAACCAACTGGGAAGACCATAGCCTTGACTATACGGACCTTTGTCGGCAGAGTAACGTTTCTGCTTTTTAACATACTGTCTAGGTTTGTCATAGTTTTCCTGCCAAGAAGCAAATGTCTTCTGATTTCATGGCTGCAGTCACCATCTGCAGTGATTTTAGAGCACAAGAAGAGGAAGTCTATCAGTACTTCCAGTTTTCTACCCTTCTATTTGCCGTGAAGTAATGGGATTGATGCCATGATCTTGATTTTTTTTTTCAGTATTTAGTTTTAAGCTGGCTCTTTCACTCTCCTCCTTTACCATCATGAGGTGACTCTGGTTCCTCCTCACTTTCTGCCATTAGAGTGGTATCACCCGTATACCTGAGGTTATTGATGTTTCTCCTGCCTATCTTGATTCCGGCTTGTAACTCATCCAGCCAGGCATTTCTCGTGAGTTTAAAGATTAAACAAACAGGGTGACAGCAAACAGCCCTATCGTAGTCAATTGGCTGAGATGTCAGTAAATCAAACCCAATCCCGTGTGGGGCTTCCTGGAACAAAAACTGGTATCTCAGAGTAGAGAAAGTCTGCCCTGTGGGTGACTGCGATGTACAGTGGCCTCTAAAGGTGTGGCTCTACTCAGTCCAGCTTAGGGAACACTCGTGTGGGGTTGGACTGCCTTCCCTCTTGAATATTCCATTTCCACTTAATTAAGCCAGAATTTTTGTATCTTTCCAACACTCTGGGTAGCCCCGGGTGGACCCAACCCAAGATGGGAATAACAGAGTGCAGTCTTCCCTGGAGGTCCTACCCTTGGGGTTTAGTCTATACAGCGCCCCCTAGCGGGCTGGGAGCTGTTTTCTCAGATGGAGTGCAGCCCCGTAGCTGGGTCAGGGAGGCAGGGCACGTGCATTTCCGAGGAGCGCCTGCAGGGAGGACTCCCTCCCTTTGCCAGAGGCTCGAATCAGGAACCAGACCTGAGTTAACAAGGGTCCTTGGGTTTGCAGGTCCCTAGGGGTAGGGCTGTTGAGACATCCTGTGATGCTGCCTCTAGCACCACCTGCTCTTCTGGTCCCCAGATATTTTGAAAGGCTTTCTGGTCAACTTACATATAAGGCTCGACAAAATACCTAATGAGGCCCATGTGGTCTCCAGCACCTCAACAGTCCAATTAAATGCTGTGCTTCCTCTCTGGTAGCTCAGGGGGTGGCGGGGTGGTGGCTACAGCAAAGAACTTCCTTGACTCA
Organism: Muntiacus reevesi; assembly: GCF_963930625.1. Taxonomy (NCBI): domain Eukaryota; kingdom Metazoa; phylum Chordata; class Mammalia; order Artiodactyla; family Cervidae; genus Muntiacus; species Muntiacus reevesi. The sequence continues at coordinate 113,732,645 of NC_089251.1, forward strand.
GGGATCGATTTTTGAGCTGCAGCCCACATTGCTCCCAAAATCTGACTCGGGCAGCTGGTCCCTCTAATCAAGTCTAAACCGTCTTTGTACAGATCAGAAACCCAGCATCCAGAGAGATCAGTAACTTGCCTAAGGCTTCACAGAAAATGAGTGGCAGAGCCAAGATCTGGGTCAAGGTTGGTGAGATTTTCAGAGTCCAGGACTTCTCCTTGTCTTACATGGCTGTCAGTATTTCACCATACCTGACTGTCAGCTTTTTGCCGCTAGAGCCTCCTACCCTGTCTTGGGTCCATCTGGTGGTTAAATTTTTCTCCATCTGTGGCCCAGTCTCCATGATTTGTAGGTGTGGGTGGCTGCTGAGCCCTGGCCCTGCATTCACACTTCCTACAGCTGCTATTTATCCATCAACACAGTCTGCGAAGGCCTGTTAGGTTAGGTTCTGAGCCACCTGGGGCCAGATGCTTCCTCTGGAATTCAGTTCCTCACCTGGGTCCTTGCGGTGCAGGAATGGACACCTGCACATCTCTCCCTGAAACCTCTTCCTTCTCACTGCCTCCAGCGCTGCGCTAGGCCAGGCCCTATCAGTGCCCACTGGACCATTGCCTTCTGACTGCCCTCCCCCCAACCCTAGCATGTCCAGGCTCTCCTGGATCTGACACCTTTTCCATCCTCAACCATGGGGTTTAGGTGAGACTGGCCTGCTCACAGCTTCAGGGTGGGCCTTGATTGGCTACAGCCAGTTAGCCATTGCCCACAGTTACTGGCTTGGTTGGGAACATAATCAGAAGCAATGAGACGTGGAGGTTTGCTCCAGTTTCAGGGAAACAAAAAGGTTTTTTTCCGTTTAGCTACTCAAAGAGACTGTCTCTTCCTTGAAGTATGTGATGTGGGGAGGTGAGACTGGGAGAATGTGGGTCATTGGAGGTGAGAGTGGGGTAGGATGGGGGATGGGATAGGAAGGAAAGGGGGCTACTGTGGAGAGCCTGAGGATGAAGCCGGTATCAAAAAAGGAGGAGTGGGGAGATGGACAGAGCCTGGGTCTCTGTTGTCCTCATTTGAGTCACTGGGTCAAGCCATACCTGAAGCCAATTTTTTGAGTTTGGTCTTCAGTGGGAAACAAAATTGAGCAACCTGAGAGAAACTTAATAAATGGACAATTTATATGAGTGAAAGCAGTGTGGGGACTTCCCTGGGGGTGCAGTGGTTAAGAATCCATGTACCAGTGCAGGGGTCACAGGTACAATCCCTGGTCCAGGAAGATCCCACATGCCATGGGGCAACTAGGCCCGTGCGCAGCAATTACTGAGTCCATGAGCTCTAGAGTTCGTGCTCCGGGGATGCCACTGCAATGAGAAGCCCGCACACTGCAAGTACAGACTAGACCCCACTCACCACAACTAGAGGAAGCCCACAGGCAGCAGTGAAGATCCAGTGCAGCCAAAAATAAATAAAACTAAAAAAAAAAGCAGTTTGGAGAGACACCACAAAGGATAGTTCAGCTCTCTGGGGCAAGTAGCAGAGGGGCTACTTTACTACTTTTGGGCCTGAGAAGGGTGAAGGGCCTGAGCAGTTGTCAGAACTTGGAGACAGGGGGCTGCTTGGCGAGGCCTGCCTGGGGGAACTGAGCGCGTCGCTGAGTCCCTGCCCAGGTGGCCCTGCATGGGAAGACTAGCAATGAACACCTTGACCTCCTGCCTCCAACCTCCCTTTGGGGTGCCCCCCTAGTGGAGATGGGCTTCCCCAGTGGCTCAGCTGGTAAAGAATCCGCCTGCAAAGCTGGAGACCTGGGTTTGATCCTTGGGTTGGGAAGATCCCCTGGAGAAGCAAAAGGCTACCCACTCCAGTATTCTGTCCTGGAGAATTCCATGGACTGTATAGTCCATGGGGTCGCAAAGAGTCAGACTCGACTGAGCGACTTTCACTTTCACTAATGGAGAAGCCAGAGGAATGGCAGTCCACCCAGGTCATCCTTCTGGGGTGCCGGGCAGGGTGGGGTGGATCTGGCTGGACGAATGGGAGCTATTTGGTCTTACCCCTGAGTGTCTCAGGCCCTCTCGGTTATGTGAGCCTGTGTATTCCCTGGACTGTTCCTGGCAAGGTGAGTGGGATTTTGCCTTGTACCCAGAGGACCAGCTGGTACGAACACCAAGCAGGGTCCCCTCTCAACGCCTTTGCTCTTGCTCTCCCTCAGCCTGGAATGGAAATCTGCTCTCCCTGGCCTCTCCCAACCCCTCTCCTCTGAGTGCTGATCCAGAGGTTGAGGGGAGGCAGGCAGCAGAACACAATTAAGAAGCCAAACAGCAGTATTAGCAGTAGTGTTAGTCGCTCAGTCGTTATCTGACTCTTTGCGACCCCCTGGACTGTAGCCCGCCAGGCTCCTCCGTCCATGGGATTTTCCAGGCAAGAATACTGGAGTGGGTAGCCATTCCCTTCTCCAGGGGATCTTCCCCACCCAGGGATCAAACCGGGGTCTCCTGCGTTGCAGGTGGATTCTTTACCAGCTGAGCCACCGGGAAGCCCCAATGCCAAACAGACCTGTGTCCAGCTCCTAGTTCTGCCACTTACTGTGAGTCCTTGGGCAAGTTACCTCCCCTCTTGGAACCTCAGTTTCACTCTCTGTCAAACTCCATCCTATCGCCATGACCTTGACCCTGCATGTATCCAGATGTGCTGGGAACATTTCTGACCTATCTCAGCCTCCAGTCTGCCGTCCTTGGGCAGGTCTCTCTGCCCCTCTGGGCTTCAGTTTCCCTATCTGTAAACCAAGGGTTTATATTCAGTGGTTCCCAAGGCACCTGACCACTACCCCATACCCTCTGGATTTTCTTTGATCCCCGGCTCTCAGCTGCTCAGCTGAACAGACAAACAGCCCAGTGGCTTCATCTCAGCCGGCGGAGGGGGTGCTGCAGTGGAGTCGCCTGGCACGTTCTCCGCTTGTGTTTAATTACTTTGGCAACTGTTTACTGCCTCCTCGATTTCCTGAGCAAACAGCCCCATTATTTGGAGTAATTTACTGGCATTGGCTGTGGTGGTGAGGACTGGAAGCTTCGAGATGCGCCCTCCATTTCAGCCGCCACACCTTGGACGCGCTCACAGAGCCGAGCCCTCCCAGAGGGGCTAGGGGCACCCAGGGCAGAGCGCCTGCCTTCTCTGATGTCCCAGGATGCAGGACCCTTCTGTCTGGTATGAGGGTCCCCTCAGCCCCTCCAGTCTTTGTGGGGTCTCCTAAGTCTCCAGCCTGAGGCTCTGCTGCTCAGTGGTTAGAGTAGCGGCTCCAGAGTTTAGTTCAGGTCCCAGCTCAACTGTTTTGTCACTGGGTGACCTCGGGAATTTCTTCTGCTCTGAGCTTCAGTTTTTTCATCTGCTTCCTCCTGAGGATTGGGACTTGACCAGTTCTCCCTCCTCAAGCTGTCTGCCTCTCATCCCTTTCCAGATGGATCGCCCTTGGTCTTACTTGACCTTGTCCCCTACCCTGACCACTAGGATTCATTCTAGATTTGGTGTCTGACCCAAGCTGGGCCAGTCCTGGCCCCCCAGCTCACAGATCCTTAAGATTTAGGCAAGACTGCTCTGGACCCCCAATCCACACACTGTTGGTGGGAGATCCTCGGGGTGGGGGCTGGGAGGAAGGGTCTCTCTCATCCTACCCCGAGCAGCTTCCAGTGGAGCATAGACAGCCCCTACCTCAACTTGCTCTCACCTCATACCATCCCTCAGCTTTTCATTTTGCTTTTAACCCAAGAACTTTTTTGAATGAAAAAGCTTCATTGAAGTCTTCTCAATGGGCCTTACAGATGCTAATAAGAGCAATTAAGAATGTCAACAAAAAACTTGAATAAAACAAAAGACGTCTAGCTACTATTTCAATGAGGTACAAATTTTTTTTCTTTAAAAAAAAGAGCTATCACAAATGAATTAAAAAAAACTCTTTGGATGGTTATTTAGAATGGGATAAGTAAAACAGACATTTATGTGATTAAAACAAGATTTGATATTACTATACTACCTAAAGGGACTTCCCTGGTGGTTCATATGAAAACCCAGGTTCAATCCTTGGGTTGGAAAGATCCCGTGGAGAAGGGAATGACAAACCACTCTAGTATTCTTGCCTGAAGAATCCTGTGGACAGAGGAGCCTGGTGGGCTACAGTCGATGGGGTCAGGAGTCAGACATGACTGAGTGACTAACACTTTCCTTCCTCCTGGATTTCCCCTTGGAATGGGCCCCCCCTCACCTCCATTAGAGACTCATTCAGCAGCCGTAGCCTGCAGTCAAAGCCCCTCCAGGCCCCCTCGTCACCGACACCTCCCCAAGTGCTCAGCTGGGCTGCTTCTGTACATGGAGGAAAACTCGTCCATGGCAGGATGCCGTGGGGCTGGAATAGAAAGCAAATGCAGACATTGTGGAGCCCTGCCACCATTGGCTCCATCAAGGGACAGAGTCTGGGCTTCCCTGGTGGTCCTGTGGTTCAGAATCTACCTGTCAGTGCAGGGAACGTGGCTTCCATCCCTGGTGCAGGAAGATCCCATATGCTGCAGGGCAACTAAGCCTGGGTCCCACCAACTACTGAGCCTGTGCTCTAGGGGCCATGCTCTGCAACAAGAGAAGCCTCTGCCATGAGAAGCACGCACGCTGCAATGAAGAGTAGCCCCTGTTCGCTGCAACTAGAGAAAGCCCGCATGCAGCAACAAAGACCCAGCGCAGCCAGAAGTAAAATAAATAAATACAGCTTAAAGAATAAGATGGAGCCTTCCTTTCCTCCCCTTGAGTCTACACAAGCCTGGGGCTGGCTTTGACCCTAGACCTCAGATGAAGAGATGTGATATGCCTTCTAAGAGTAGACCTCAGGGCCGAGCAGTCTGTTCTTACCCTCTCGGAATGCTGCCCTGAGACTGCTGGAGGATAAGTGGGCTTATGGGGAGCTGAAGCCCTCTGGCTAACATCCTGCTACTGGCGTGGCGGTGGGGTAGGGTGAAGGAGGCCAAGTTGGACTTTCCAGACCAGATGGAAGGCAGTACAAGGGTAAGACCAGGTGGCACTAGCAGAGACATCACCTAGCCAGGCACTGGGTGATAAGAAACAACGGATTGCTGCTGCCGCAAGTGTTCAAGGCTTGGGGTGCTTTGTTACACAGCAAAGGCTACCTGAAACACAGCGTCGGTGGCCTTTCCCAGGATAAAAACAGTAACTTTCTGAGAGTTTAAGATAGAGACTCAGAGTCAAACCACTTTGAATATTGTTTCGTACCTTAGGTTGGTAGTCTGGTTATCCACTGTTAGATAACAACTTCTACCATCACCCCCACCCAAATTTAGTCATGTGAGTTAACAAGCAGAGTCTGTATGAAAAAGAATGAGTATATCCGGGAGTTGGTGAAGGACAGGGAAGCCTGGCGTGCTGCAGTCCGTGGGGTCACAAAGAGTTGGACACAACAGAGCGACTGAACTGACTGATTGATATGTGTAACTGAATCACTTTGCTGTACATCAGAAATTAACACAACACTGTAAATCAACTACACTTGAATGAAATAAAGTTATAAAAAGTATACCAAAAAATTAGAGATTAAAAAAAAAGCCCATCAGAGTCAAAAACGTGGACAAGGTGCACTGGGGGTGTTGTTGCTCAGTCGCTAAGTCATGTCTGACTCTTTGCGACCCCATGGATTGCAGCACACAACGCTCCACTATCCTCTACTGTCTCCTGGAGTTCGCTCAAATTCATGTCCATTGGGTTGGTGATGCTAACCCCTGTATCCTCTGCTGCTCCCTTCTCCTTTCACCTTCAATCTTTCCCAGCATCAGGATCTTTTTCAATGAGTTGGTTCTTCCCATCAAGTGGCCAAATTATTGAAGCTTCAGCATCCTAAGATATCCATGTTCACTCTTGCCATCTCCTGTTTGACCACATCCAATTTACCTTGATTCATGGACCTAACATTCCAGGCAGTGGGGGTGGTCTGATCCTTATTCTACAATGTCTGGGCCTCAGCAGGAGAGATTCAGATAGAGGAGGGTAACCTCAACAGCTGGGTGTTAAGAGCATCCCTAGAGAACACGTCTCACATGTCTGATGCTTGAGCTGGAGTGGTCTTGAAGGCTGGGCTCTGCTGAGAATGTTGACCAAAGCCTTCCTCTGTGGCTTGGGCTTCCTCACAGCATGGTGGCTTGGGGGGTGGTTGGACTTCTCACACTGCAGCTTTTAGGATCTAGCCCTGGATGTCATGTGGCTTCCACCATACACTGTTGATCAAAGGGTTGTGGGAGGATACAGCAATGAATGTGTAACTTTGTTTTAAAAGTGCCCCTGGGGGTGGTGAAGAATACTGCTGTCCCAGGAAGCTGGTTAAAGGTTTTTCCCAAATTCTATTTCTCTGTGTCTGACCCACCCGAATCAGGCAGTTGATTCCCTCAGCAAACATGGTTGGCCTATTCTCTTCAACAAGAACCTGAGAGAATTTAAAATAAATAAATAAAATTTTTAAAAATGATCTTGAAAATCTCAGTAAAAAAATTTTTTTAAAGGACAAATTTAAATTTACCAAAAATAAAAAACCAAAAACCCTAGAGAAGACTGGAATCATAGCAGTACTCACAGGAAGAGTCCCTCATTTCTGTGAACACAGGATGGTCAATTCCCTGCCTGCACGTGAAAGTTTTCTCTTCTTCAAAAATAGCAAGGGCAGCTTATGGGAACAAAACTCTTGGTTTAATTCAGAGCTGGCATATTCTAAGGAGAAGCCTGGGTTTGTGACTCTGTGTTCGAGTCAGTGACGAAGCCTCATCTCCTGGACTGGGGCTGGACCAAGGGCCAGGCCGTGGTCCCCATCCTCAGCCTGACTCTTGGGGGGAAGCTGGTGAGACCCCTGCCCTCCCTGAGGGGAACTTCTCCCCTTTGACAGAGACTGGTGAAGGAGATGGGCCTCCAAGGGGGAGGAGAGAGCGAGCTAGGCACAGTCTGGCCCAGCTGGGGTATCCACTCTGTCCTTCACTGTGTCCCTGACTTCGCCTGGCCTGCCTGGTCCTTGCGGTGATCCCGACTCTCGACAGAACCCAGGTCCGACTTTAGGATGGTGTCTCCTCAGGGCACGTCCCTCGGAAGCCTGGTCCTGGCCCAGAATAGGCCTGTGGTTTGAGAGCTTTTATGTTTAGGGTCAATTTAGCAATGGGGTTTCCAATTGATTTCCAAGGGTAGAGGGGGATGGATTTACAGTTCCTAAAACAGACTTGCAGCCTCGCCACGGATCTGCATGGGAGAGTGGGCAGAAAGTTATTGACATGACCTCTGACCCTGGGGAGGGAAAGATAATGAGTTTATGACACATCCGTCTTCCCGGGATTTATTGCTGGCTCCTTGGAGCATCTCTGCTGAAGAGGAGCAGGAGGCATAAACCCCAGGAAATGAGTTTCACCCACTGCCTCCTGCCTGGGACTCTCGGAGAACTGGCTTTGCAATGGATTGAAATCTGCAGAGATTTTGGCAAAGTTCCGAACTTGATTTCTGGGGCCCTGGGGGCTGGCTGTCCAGCCTGCTCTCCCTACGGGCCCCAACTGGCCCCTTGTCCATGTAGCCCCCTCCCCTCAGCTGGGCCCGTTGATCACCCTTGCAGCCTCAGATCAAGGAACGGAGGAGGAAATAGCCTTTGCTGTGGCAACAGGGAGCCCTGGGTTTGAATTGTGGGGAATTCTTCCCTTACTGGCTGTGGGACCTTGAGTGACTTTTCATGCATGCCCAGGGCCTCAGTCTCCTCACCTGTAAAATGGGAGATGAGGATGGCTGTGGGACGAGACAAGGTGTAAATGGAACAGTGCAACCCTTTGTGTGTGGTCAATGGAATGGGGGTCCAGACACTCTGGATCTGGGTTAAAGAGCTGGTTCTGAGAGCGGTCATCTGTGTGATCCTGGACACATGCCTTAGCATCTCTGTGCCTCAGTTTGCTCCTCTGTAAAGTGGGAAGGATGACAAAGATCTCAGACATGATGGAGAGACGTTTACAGGCCGAGCCTTGACCTACATGCTTTACATGTATAGACCTTATAATAGTCCTTTGTAAGGAGATAACATTGTTAGTTAGCTCCAGTTTACAGGTGAGGAAACAATGTCAAAGGGGAAACAACTTGCTCAACTAGGTCAACTAGAATGTGGGGGAGGCACGATTTGAACCTAGAGATTCTGGTCCCAGGCTCAGTCTTACCTGCAGCTTGAGGTTCTGAGCTCAATGAGGGGCGTGACTGGGTTCTGCTAACTATAAAGTGCTGTAGAAATGCCGGAGGAGGTCACCTTCTACAGGAGAGAGAACTGCAAACCACCACCTGCCTTTGTGCCCTGTAACCTGTTAATCTTACACTCTGCTGGGACCACCTGACCTTTAATAGGGGAAGGATGGACTGAGTTCAGAGTTGGGGTGATTGGGGTCTGGAGTCATCAGGGGAGGCTTCCTGGAAGAGGTGGACTGCACACTGAGGATGGAGAGGTGGACGTGACAGACCAGCGTGTGGTCCAGAGAAGGTGCTGGGGAGATGCAGCTCAGAGAAGATGATGCCAGGTCGTTGGTCCAGCCCCAGGGCTCACCTGGGGATGCAGGTCAGACTCTGGGGTTCACTCCTGTACCTAGAAAATGCTCAGACCTGGCCACAGGCTTTGATGCTCTCTCAGCGGATGTCACATTAACTGGTTTCTATCTCTTCTGTTAAGAAGTTGCCTGCTTCCTCGTAAGTCAATGTCATTGTTTTATCAATTCAGTGTTTCCAACCCTATAATCAGGGAGAGAGTTGTGGCTTCTTTCCTCTGCGTTTACTGAGTCCTATCGACTTGCCCTTCCGTGTTATTCAGCTAGTAATTCTCTTCACGAGTGTCCATTGATTTCCATACTGAATATGTCTTGATGCCCTTTCTAATGAGAATCTTGCTTGTGTGTCTTAGGGTTAGAGTGTTTCCATTTGGGACCTATTTTGTTTCAAAAACAACATCAGTAATGCACTGGGGATGTCTGTGCATCCCTTTGTGGGGTCCTCACTGAAGACATGTGAGCTCACGTGTGAAATGACATGTGAGCTGACACATGAGATGACCTGAGATGACATGTGAGATTACATGTGAACTGACATGAGTTGACATGTGAGCTGACATGTGAGTTGACACGTAAGATGACATCTGAGAAGCCCTGGCTCCAGGCAGCAGCAGCTGTTCCACAAACACCAGCTTCTCCCTGCCCTCAAGTGGACTCCTTGCTGAGTTTTGGGAGCATGTGGACTGACCAGGGTGAGTCAACAGTGCCCTGAAGAGTCTCCTTACTTCCCTCATGTGTCATTACTGTCAACAGCATTCACTGAGCATCATTGTATGCCCAAGCCCTGTGCTAAACCATGGGCCCAGAGAATGTTCTGGATGTGAATTGGTCATGACCTTCCCCTCCAGGCCCCTTCAGTGGCTTCCCCTTGACCCTAGGATCAAGTGCAGGCTCCTCCCTGTGGCCAGCAGGGCTGCGTGGTCTGACCCTGTTCCCCCTTCTCTATCTCCCTCCCCTTCCTCTGCTCTGCTGTTTCTCCCCAAGGCCTTTCCTGCCACAGGACGTTTGCACATGCAGCTCTTTCACCTGGAATGCCTTTTCCTGCCCTCCATTCACTTGGCTGGTCCCTCTGACCTCCGGGTCCCAGATGGCCACTTGACTACGACCAGCCAACCACCTGCAGACTTGGTTCCCCTCCCCCCAGCCTCCTCTCTCCACCCCCAGTGCTCCCCCTGCTCCACTCAATTCTTTTCTGGGGCGCTAACTGGTACCGACTGTCTCCTGCACAAGTCTGTGAGCTCCGGGAGGGCAGGGGCTGCTCCCTGGATACTCCCAGCGCCCAGCGCAGGCCTGGCACAGACTCTGTCCAGGGGTTTCTTTGTTGAAGGGATGAGTAAACAGAGAGGAACCTGGAGCCAAGAGGTTTGCAGGTGATCTGCACGTTATTATGAGATGTGCCTGTGTGGTCCAGGTCTGGGTAGTCAGAACCCAGAGAATTGGCTTCCTGCATATTGGAAGGACACTCCAGACCTGTGATGGGTGGCATGGAATGACTTGCCCCACAGGGACCAGCATCCATGGGGGCCTGGAAGCAGGGGCGCAGCTTCTCGGGTGACCTGGTTCCAGTGGTGGCATCACTTGAGGGGCCCGGGCTACCCTGCAGTAACCGATGGCCGCAGCACCCCCAACTCAAGAGGAGGCCCCCAACTGCGCTGCCACACCCAGGGCACGTGACCAGCTCTTCTTTCTGCAGTCACTCTGGGCCGATGCGGCTTCACCTCCATATGGGCTTTCTGAGATCACGAGCAAACTGTGTGCTAGCTCTTAATGCTCCCTCCTGCAGGTGGCAGATGCCATGGCCTCTCATGTTTCATTGGCCGGAGCAAGTCACAGCTTAAACAGGTCTAACTGTTCACACGATGTTGTTGTTGTTCCGCCACCAAGTCGTGTCCGACTCTTTGCGACCCCGTGGACTGCAGCACACCAGGCCTCTCTGTCTCTCACCATCTTTCGGGGTTTGCCCAAGTTCATGTCCATTGGAATTGGTGATGCCATCCAACCATCTCATCCTCTGTCACCCCCTTCTCCTTCTGACTTCAATCTTTCCCAGCATCAGGGTCTTTTCCAATGAGTTGGCTCTTCGCATCAGATGGCCAAAGTGTTGGAGCTTCAGCTTCAGCATCTGTCCTTCCAATGAATATTCAGGGTTGATTTCCTTTAGGATGGACTGGTTTGATCTCCTCGCTGTTCAGGGGACTCTGAAGAGTCTTCTCCAGCACCACAGTTCAAAAGCATCAATTCTTCAGTGCTCTACTACTCCAGATACTTGACCTCTCTGAATTGCCTTCTTTACGGTCCAACTCTCACATCTGTACGTGATTACTGGAAAGACCATAACCTTGACTATACAGATGTTTGATGGCAAAATTATGTCTTTGCTTTTAATACACAGTCTAGGTTAGTCATAGCTTTCCTTCCAAGAAGCAACCATTTTCTAATTTCATGGCTGCAGTCACCATCTGCAGTGATTTTAGAGCCTAAGAAGAGGAAATCTGTCACTGCCTCCACCTTTTCCACTTCTATTTGCCATGAAATGATGGGACCGGAGGCCATGATCTTAGCTTTTTCAATATTGAGTTTTAAGCTGGCTTTTGTACTCTCTTCTTTCACTTTAATCAAGAGGCTCTTTAGTTCCTCTTCGGTTTCTGTCATTAGAGTGGTATCATCTGCATATCTGAGGTTGTTGATATTTCTCCTGGCAATCTTGATTCCAGCTTGTGACTTATCCAGGCTGGCATTTTGCATGATGGGCTCTGCATATAAGTTAAATAAACAGGGTGACAATATACAGCCTTGTTGTACTACTTTGTCAATTTTGAACCAGTCATTTCAAAATTGTTCCATGAAAGATTGTAATTATTTCTTCTTGACCTGCATACAGGTTTCTTGGGAGACAGGTAAGATGGTCTTGTATTCTCAACTCTTTAAGAGTTTTCCACAGTTTGTTATGATCCACACAGTCAAGGGCTTTAGCATAGTCAATGAAACAGAAGTAGATGTTTTTCTGGAGTTCCTTTAACTTCTCTACAATCCAAAGAATGTTGGCAATTTGATCTCTGGTTCCTCTGCCTTTTCTAAACCCAGCTTGTACTTCTAAACTCAGAATTTCTTGATTCAAGTACTGCTGAAGCCTAGCTTGAGAGATTTTGAGCATTAACTTACTAGCATGGGAAGTGAGTGCAACTGTCTGATAGTTTGAACATTCTTTAGTACTGCCCTTCTTGGGAATTGGGATGAAGATTGACCTTTTCCAGTCCCATGGCCACTGCTGGGTTTTCCCAATTTGCTGACGTACTGAGTGCAGCACTTTAATAGCATCATCTTTTAGGATTTTAACAAGCTCTGCAGGAATTTCATCACCTCCACTAGTTTTATTGGCAGCACTGCTTCCTAAGGCCCACTTGACCTTACACTCTAGGATGTCTGGCTCTAGGTGAATGGGAGGAAGTAGCCCAGGTTCAACAGGCCTGTGGAGGAGGGCATGGTTCCTGGGGCGGGGTTTCCCTTTGCCCTGAGCTTTGCAATGTGATCTCTTCTGGCTCTTTTCCTGTCCTCTCACCACGCCAGTGGCCTCTGAAGGCTTCAGGCTTCTCACAAAGCAAGTGGAGTCTGCTGACTCTCACCTGGGACTCCTCCTTGATGCCAGTGAGCAGGATACCTTGCTGACGCTGGACTTCACTGTGGACCTGGCCACAGTGCTGAGAAGGCCTGGGTGCCAAGCAGGAGTTTTCGTCTGATGTCTGGCTTTTTTCTCTCTCAGTGATTCCAATTTCAGGATCTTTTTTTTTTTTTTTTGGTTTGTGTTTTTCTTCTCTTTTCTTTCTTCCACTTTCTCGCTGGGTAATCCGAGGCTTGCGGGCAGCTAAGTACGACATGTACATTTCAATGAAATGCAACAGAATATAATTGAATATAATTGAACATGTTTCTTTCATGTCTGGGCGCTGGATTAATCTCCTTGACACATCTGTTTCCTCTTCACTCTCTTTGCTTTTTCTCTGAGATATTTCCTCCCCTCCCTAGTATCTCAGGGGTTTGAATGACTCTGTGGCCCCTGCTTGAGGCAGACACACATGAGATGTTGAGTTTATAGCCCATGTACCTGTGATCCATAGATCACCTGGACCTGAGGAAAGGGAACTGCCAGCTGCCTATGTGGGCTTGGGAGAGGTTGCCCCTGTGGATAGTTGTGGAGCCGTGGGTGGGACTAGGAGGGTTTCCTGTGGATGCAGAAACCATCTTAGACACACTGTTTGTCCTTTGTTGCTCTAGGACTGAGAATGGATGTTTGTGATCATGACTTTCAGCCAAAGCAGCCATCCTGGGTCCTTCAGTGAGTGGAGCAGTCAGCAGGAAAGCCCTGGACATGATTGAATTGTGAGATCAGCTCAGCCAGGAGACTAAGACACTTCAGATGGAGCTGAGCAGGAAGGCTCTACTGCCTCAGCTTACTCGCTATGTGATCTTGGTGAGTGACCCAACCCCCTGGGCTTCAGTTTGCCCATCTGTATGATGGGCGTGTATCAGTACACTCTACAAGGGGTTGTAGGGAGGATTAAATGAAACGATGCTTGTAAAATGCCAGCATGGTGCCTGGTACACAGTGGGCCTGAATAAGTGGAGGCTAGTCATATTTATTCATTCATTCACTCCCTCAATCATTAGCCCAGACTACTTTGAGAGTTACTTGGTGCTAAGCTGTGTGCCAGGTATCAGGGAGAGAAGAAAAAACTATCTGTCACTTCAAGCAGCTTGTGGTCTTAGTGGTGAGACTAAAACAAGCTCTGTAGGAGGGACATCAGCTGAGTTTTCTGGGAAAGGAGGAGGGACAACAGCACAGGGAATCGGAGAAGACCTCCTGGAGGAGGTGACACCCTTGAGCTGAGCCTTGAAGGGGACTTGAGTTTCAGAAGCTGGGGTGGGAGGAGGGGCATTCCAGGAGAGGGGTCAGGAGGGTAAAGGTGGGAAGCATGAATGCAGTGTGGTGGATTGGGGACCAGGGGAGACCTGAGACCTGGAGACCTGAAGCTTAGGTCCGGAGGGAGGTGAGGCAGGGAAGGTGGGTTGAACAGGCAGCACTAGGAGCCATGGATGGTTCTGGAGCCTGGCAGGGATGTGGTCAGAGTGGCAGCTGCTCCCACAGATGGGAGCCTTGAGCAGAGATCTTGTTCCTCTGGGGAGACCAAGTGTCCCTCCAGTCCCTACCACCTCCCCTGAGCAACTCTCATCCACTGTCCCCCGACATGGCCTCAGGAGCTCCTGGCAGGAGACATGTCCCCTGAGTTCCCATCTGTGTCTCAGGGCCCCTCTCCGCCCTCCTAAAGCTCAGGCTGTGTTTTCCTTGTTTCACTGATGAGGAAACTGAGGCTCAGAGAGGTCAAATGAGGCCATAAGCAGTGGAGTTGGGATGTACCTGGTTCTTTCCCCAGAGCCTGACTGTCTCCAAGAAAATAAAGGCTGCTCTGAAGTGAGCACTCACCTTGTGCCAGGCTCTCCCCCAGACAGAGCAGATACTGTTCTCTCCACTTTCCAGGTGAGGGATGTGATGCTCAGGGGGGTTAAGTTACTTGCCTGAAGACACACATCTGGTGAACCCTGGAAATGAGGTGCAAACCCAGGTCGTTCATTCTCAGAGTCTGTCTGTATCCCTTGCACTGCACTGTCCTTCCTTTCAAAGTTCTTGAGGTCTGCCACCCTCATTTTGGGCCAGCTATGTTGGAGTAAGAAACAGATTATAAACCTTCAGAGGGCAAGGGAGTTTTATTCATCTTGGTGTGTCCCATAATAACTGACGAATGAATGAATGACCATGCAGTCATCTGTATGTTGGTAAGGAGGGGGCCAGGCAGGTAGGAGGACGTGGCTGCCAGGTAACTGATGAGAAGAAAGCACTCAGATCTGAGGGGTAGGAGATGTTCAAGGCCATCATATTAGAGGAGGCATTAAAATTGATCTTGGTGCAGCTAATATGAAACTGTGTCAGGCCCATAAATTGGCCATTTAATGGGCCAGAGGCGCCGCAGTGGGGGTGGGGGTAGGGTTCAGGCCCCACCTGGAGAACCACCAGCATCCAGGGTGATGCTGAGTACATAGATCATGGGTGGGGGAGGCCGTTGATCTGATCAGTCAGGATGGGCGTGAAGGGGTCAATGTCTAGCCTCAAATCCATCCTCTGGCAATGCGGTGGGAGCATGGGCTACAGGCCCAGAGGAAGGTCGGACACAGAAAGACAGGTCGGGCCCTGGGGCCCATTACTGTTCAGGGCTCACCTTTGCCAGCTTCCCCAGGTGACTCTGAGGGCAAGAGGGCAGAACAGTGAGGCCCCTGTCTGTCTGCCGACCACCGCCCCCATCCTCCCCACCCGCCCAGGACCTTTTCCAGACACCACAAATATCAGACGTCAGTGGGAAGAAAATGACTTCTCATTTTGCCAAAAATCCAGCTCTGGGTGAAGCACAATGATGTCAAGCGGTGAACAGAGTTCTCGTGACGGGCTGTGTTTTGCTTTCTTCTTTGATCTTGTCTGCTCACAAAACGAATTCTGCCAGCCCCCTTGAAGCCAACTGTCAAATTAAAGCATTTTAGGGGAGACAGATCTCTTACTCTGATGGCAAAATTCATTTGATTTGATTCTTTAATCCAGTTTCTCTGCAAAACCCAGAGCTGAAATGTTAGAGTCTGTTCACCCTAAATGGTTTTTTCCTCACTTCTCCTGCCGCCTCCTCTCCCAGAGCCCGGTCCTCTGTCTCTTACAAAATGACGCAGCAAAGAATTGCATCTGGTGTAATGATAGCCATTTGGTTTCTCGAAACAATTTTTTAGGGGGAAAATGGCAGAGTACAAAGCCTGTCTCTCTGGCTTGGGAAAGGAGGCGCTGGCTGTTAGAGGCTCCAGTAGCCAAGGGCGTGAGCATGCAGGGGTGGGCGGGATTTCCCGCCTGACCTCTGTGCCAGCAGCGCGGAGAGGCTGGGGGACTTCTGGAAGGACATCGGCCTCATTCCTGCTGAAACGAAGGGGCTGCCACGTTTCCTTCAGTCCCTGCTCTGCACTCTGGTGGCTCAGAAGCTGAAGAATCTGCCTGCAACGTGGGAGATCCAGGTTCGATCCCTGGGTCAGGAAGATCCCCTGGAGAAGGCAATGGCTACCCACTCCAGTATTCTTGCCTGGAGAACTCCAGGGACAGAGGAGCCTGGAGGGCTACAGTCTGTGGGGTCACAAAGAGTCAGACACAACTGAACAACCAACACTCACTTTTCACTGCACCCTGTATCTCTTGCAGCCACTCTCTCTGACCACCTTTCAGATCTTAATCCTGCGTTTGGGCCCAGCACTTTACAGTTTGCATTTTCACATCCATAATGACACCTGTTCACCGTTTATTCACTCATTTGTTTGTGCCTTTGCTTATCATTTACTCATGTTACTCTCCTTGTGGAGTTGGGTTGTGTGTGTCATGCCCTGTTTGCCCTTGAGGCCAGGGAGGTACAGAGATCAGCAAGACAAAACTTTTGCCCTCTAAGAGTTCAAGGATTGGTGAGGGAGACAAAGTTGTAAACAAATAGCTGGGTGCTTGACGCATAGTGGGGTGCTGCCATCAGTTCAGATATTTTGAGCAGCAAATAATAAAAAATTCAACAATAGTGGCTAAGCTATTGAGACATGAAATAATTTCACATAAACAGATGCTGGAAGGGTTTCCAGGGTGGTCAGAAGTTCAGAGATATCAACAAACCCAGGCACTTTCTCTCTCTTCTTTACCATCTTTGGCCATCTCGGTCCAGGGTCTGATATGGGAGTCGGAGGTGTAGACAAATAGCCCTGACTCTGTGTGTTGAGGGTTAGGAGAGACAAGAGCTGAGCACATGGTAAGTGCTTCCATTAGTTGGGATGTGTTGGGTATCAAGTAACAGAAAATCCAACAACAGCAGCTCAAGTTGTTGAGATATAATGATTAACCATAGAAAGATGTCTAGAGGGAGGTAGTTCTGGGGTGGGTCAGATACTCAGTGATGCCAAAAAGTAAAGTCTTTCTTTCTTTGCTGGTTATCATCCTTGACCATACTGGACTTTTTCCTTGCTTATTGCTTCATGGTTACAAGATGGCTGCTACAGCTCCAAACATCATGTCTCATACTAAAACATTCAAGTTGAGAAGAAGGGAGGGAGTGAAGTGAGGCAAAAAAAATAATTCCCAGGCGCAGTCCCTCTACCAGCAGATTTTCCTTTATATCTCAATGGCCAGATCTGGGTTACACTCTCACCCCTAAAACAATGACTGGAGAAGTGGGCTGCAGTGCCAAGTTTGGCTTTATCCTTGGGCTGGGGAAGCCCACCAAGCCTGAGCCTGTAACTGCAGGACAAATTCGGGGCTCTGTAAGTGAAGGAAGGAGTGATGGGGTGCTGGGTGGACAGTCGTGAGTGTCCACCACCTACTCATCAGTGCTCGTGATTGAGTGTCCTGGGCTGTGTGAGGTGGTGGCCCAGCCTGGGCCCTGAGGCAGAAAGCCCTGCTCTGAGCCTCTGCTCCCTGTGGGCTGTGTGATCCAGGAGCACTTGACCTGCCCAAGGCACAGCTTCCCCTCCCCCTACCATGGAGGGGGAGGTCAGAACAGCACCTGCTGTGAACGGCGCTTGTGAAGGGGACATGGGGTCAGGTGTGCAAGCACCTGGCCCAAAGACATATTAGCAGCTCAGAGTAATCACGGCGATTAGCCTCATCTGTGAAAAGGGCCCATGCGCCTCCTCTGTCTCAGTCCTGGGATGACAACAGCAGGCGCATCAGTTCACTTCCTGGGTGTGCTGGGCACCCTTCACTCACACGTGCTCCTTTAATCCTTACAGCCACTCCTCGAGAGAGGAGCTGCTTTCATCCCCATTTTAAAGCCGAGGAAATTGAGACTCTCGGGTGACCCCAGGCGAGTGAGGGCATATGGGGCTCCAGCAGGGCCCCTGGGTGGAGCCACAGGCAGATGCTCAAGAAGCCCCTCCTCTCTGTCAAACCGGTTCAGGCTGGCGGCTACTGTTGACTCTCTCCTGACCCTTCTTTCTGTCCTGGAGCTCCAGGACCTTCCATAACTGTGGGGAAATTTGCCCACTGTCCCCACTGCCCCTCCTCCCCAGGACGATGAATAGACATGCTCCATGTCCTGGGTGATGGAGACACATGACTAGGAGCCTGGGGTCCCTGTGTCTTGTTTGTGAATCAGCAACTTGCATTCTCGGGGAAAAAATGTACACTTATACAGAACATAAGCATATGCTAAAGATGGTTAATTACCATCCATATTTATAGATTTATCAAAATATGCAAAGCCATCTGACAATTACACACCTACAGCAGATCACAGTTGATAACTGCACACCAGGCTCCTGGCCAGCGCCGTGACGTAAGCTTGGACACCAAGTGTGGGATGAGACTGCCGCCCAGCCCTGTTGGGGGGACTTGGCTGTCACCCCTGTTGGCCTCCTGCTCAGACCTGCGCCCACCCCCACCATTTCCAGTCTTCCTGGTCCTCCTGGCTCTAAGATAGACAGACCTTGTGGGGGATGGACGTGGGAGAGACCCTGAAGACCACAGTGAGGGAGCTTCCCCTTCCCAGATGGGGAAACTGAGGCTTGGCCCATCACTCTTGCACCCAACAGTTTGCTGAGTGCCTGCCACCTGCCAGGCAGGTTCTGGGCACCAGGATGAGCTGACGTTCCCTTTGGGGAGAGAGCAGTGCCAGGCGGTGATGGGCCACGTGCAGAGACCTGAAGTGGGTAGCGGGAGAGACTGATGGGAGGGGGCAGCAGGGGTCCGGGAAGGCCTCGCTGAGCAGCTGACATTGAGCTGAGCAGGTGACATTTGAAGGAAGAGAGGGCTGAGCCATGCTGGCTCCGGGGGTATTAAGGAGCTTGTGTAGGAGCTTGGTAGGTGGGGGACCGAGCCCACCCAGGAAGGATGCCCCTCTACCTACTGTTGGGTTTTTGCAAAACTTCTAGTCTCTAGGCCACAGGTGGGGCTCTCATCTTGAGGGCAAGGGGAACAGAGAAGAGCAAGGCTGGGTTTCTGGCCTCAGGGGTTCCTTAGGGACATGGGAGTTAGAGAAATGAAGACAATCCATGGTGATCAGGCACCAACTGGAGCGATGTCCCAGGAGCCGAGAGAAGCAGAGGGTGGATCCTAACAGGCCAGGACTCAGTCCTCACACCGACACTTCCTTCTTCAGCCCCTGTAGCCTCTGTTTCCCCATCTGTACAATGGGTGGGTGAGGGTGTGCGGGCATCAGGCTTATTTCAAAGCTGGTGCTGCTGATGGTCACGGGATGAGAGCCCTGGTCTGGGTGGTCTTGTAGGCACACTTTCAGTCCTGAGTGGATAGATGATAGACATTTAGATGGCCATGAGGATGGAAAGACCTGAATTCAGATCTCTTCTGAAGCTCTTTCCTTTCACGCCCTGCCCCTCTTGAGCTGTCCTGGATCATCTGGGACTTTCCCCTTACTGTTCTCAGGACAGCATCTGAGTATAGAGCCTTGGGGACCTTTCCTGAAGGGTTTATATTAAGATTCTGAACCCCAATAGTGGAGACTTAGTCCCTGTTAATGGACCCTATCCCCAGCCTGGTGGAGGGAGGCAGTGCTGCTTACTGGTTAGATCACAAGCTCTGATCCGACCCTGGTTTCCAGCCAGGACCTCAGGAAAATTATTTAACCTCTCTGAGTGTGGCCCCCTCAAGTGTGAGCTGAAGATGCTAAAAGCCTCTGCCTGATGGGTTGGGGGCCAGGCTTGGATGTGGTAGCACAGGTGGCAGCTGAGTGATGGGGTCTGTTGCTATCAGTATCACCCCTGTGTTGTGTCACGGCTGGTGACCTCTTTGGCCCCGACCCCACACAGGTGGGAGCTCCCCCTGCACCTGGAGGGCTTTGCCTCCCCCTGGGCCTCTCGCCACTGAAGCAGGGAGCCGAGACCAGCCTCAAGTCCTAACAGGGCTGTGTGAGATTCAGCCTCCACTGTTCACTTGCTGTGTGACTTGGCCAAGTGGCTTAACCTCCATGAGGCCCATCACTTTTCCTCTCTGTATAATGGGTGCAGTAATACTCACCACATCTGGCGTAAGGATTTGATGAGGCTACCTCAGCGGGATGCAGGTTCCTGGGCTCATAGGACACTTCCAGGCAGCCCTTGGACTTTGGGTGAACCCAGGGCTGTCTGTGTTTTGGATTCTCACGTGTATCTTGGTGACTGTGCTGGTTACTGATGTTGAAGGATGTAAGGTTGTAGTGAAGACTCTGTGCCCTAATTGGTGTTAAATGCCTGATGCACGGTGAGCCCTGAATGCATGGTCACTGGCTTTGTCAACATTATTATGATGACCATTTATCAGTTTGCAGGCAGATGCCCCCATCTAGACTTTGAGCGTCAAGCCCAGCCCGGCACAAGGTCTGGGCACAGAAAAGGCAGACAGTCAACAGAGCAGAAAGCAGGGACTGGGGAGCAGACTGCCAGGGTTCAAGGCCCGGCTCCAGCACTTCTGAGCTGTGTGACCTTGGGTGAGTATCTAAAGCTCTCTGTGCTTCAGTATCTTCCTCTTTAACAGGGGGGGATAGCAACAGTGCCTCACTGACAGGATTGCTGAAACAATTATGTGAATTAATGCACGTAAAGTGCTGAGCATAGAGGCTAGCACAGAGTCAGCGCTTACTATTCCAGGCCCCAAGGGAGGGCTGGCATTGAGAGGTCTCTAAAGATCTCCCTTTCTGCTGCCACTGCAGTTGAAGATGAGAAACTGAGGCCAAGAAACACTAAATTAAACATTTGAGAACAGACAGTATATGAGCGTGCTAAATTATGCAGGGCGGACAATTGGAGAACAAAACGACCAGTAATAAAGGGCTAATTGGGCAGGACAGATGCTCTACATGCCCGGAGCCCGAGATACAGCCTGGGACAGGATGGCCTCACCAGGGCCCAGCACTCTCAGTAATAATACTGACCCTTCCCTTTAGGGAGAGTGATGCCTACTTATGGGGAAGCATTTGGAAAGTGCAAAACGGTAAATACATAAAGCATCTGATACCAACTTCTCAAAGATGGTGGCCGGTAAATTATTGGTAGGGGCTTCCCTGATGGTAAAGAATCTGCCTGCGATGCAGGAGACTTGGGTTTGAGCCCTGGGTTGGGAAGATCCCCTGGAGAAGGGAATGGCTACCCACTCCAGCATTCTTGCCTGGAGAATCCCATGGACAGAGGAGCCTGGTGGGCTACAGTCCATGGGGTTGCAAAGAGTTGGACATGACTAAGTGAATGGCACTTCTACTTTTTTTTTTAATTGTTGATATCCTTCTTTATTCTTTTGTTCGTCTATGTACATTTTCATTTTCATATGATTGTCAGGGTAAGCTCAGATATGACACAATAATAAGCAACCCTCCAAACAACAAGCAACCCTGCAGTCCACTGTGATCAGCAGGGAGGGCTTGGCTCATCATGTGGGACCCTCCCTGATGGAGGCACCACTGTTTCAGGATGTCACCATCTTCGGGTGGTGACATCATGCCACATTCCCTCTCAAATGTTACAGGGAAGATCGGAAGGTTGAACTCTGACCCTTGAGTGCTCCATTCTGGAAAGGACCCACCCCACCTCCCTTCACGCTTTCTTAGTGAAAGCAAATTTCACGAAGATGGACATGAAGGTGTATGTGTGGGGGATGCCGCTTCCCCATTGCAGGGCAGTGGGGAGGGGCCCAGGACAACTGGGTCTTAGAGAACCCCAGCTGTGCCCTCCAACGTTGCACACACAGATTTGGGTCTTGCTTGCCTGACACTCACATTTGACCAGTTTCCCACCTCATAGTTTCCTGAAAGTAGTCCATTTGATGAATGTTTCATAATTTAATATCCTATTTATGTGATTTGGATAATTTCACTTTATATGACTATGAATAAACTGCAGTTAATATTTTCATTCTTTAATCTTCCTCTAAGTTTCGGTTTTGTTAGAATAGCCTTCTATAGGGAAGGAAATGTTAAAGTAATATGCCATTTTAAGAACTGTAATGCCTAACGTACAGGGAGTGAATCATTTCCATTAGCTTGACTGTCACTTAACCCCAGAACTGAGACCTTCTCCTGCTGTCCATGCTGGTCCCACCACCATCTTGCCTGGGCCGGGGCAGTGGGCTCCTGCCTGGTCCCCGTCTCTGCCCTGGTCTGCTCCCGTCACTCTCTGCAGGAGCCGGGTGACCCCGTGAGACTCAGGGTGGAGCTGTCCCTGCTCTGCTCCACACTCTGAAGCTCCTGTTTCATGGGGACACAGCCCACGCTCACAGTGGCCCTGGGCCCCAAGGCCTCATATCATCGCCTCTAAGCACAAAGCAGCCAGAGGCAGCTTTAAAAATACAACTTTAATATACTTCAGTGACTTACTGTGGCACTTCAACTCAAGTCCTGAATTCCTAATGCAGCCTCCAAGGTCCAGGGAAGGCTGGCTGTGTCCACCTCTGATCGTCCTGTTGAAGATGGTCCAGTCACGCTTGTCTTTCTTCTGCCACCCAAATATCCGAGCCTTGGCACACGCTGTCCCCTCTGCCTGGAGCATCCTCACCAGGGGGCCTAGAAAGACTGACAGCTCAGGGGGCGTGGGCCTTGTGGGACACACCCCACACGTTTGCAGGAGAGGCCGGCAGCTGGACTGGTTAGCAGGTGGCGGCGGGTAAGCAGGTCATGGACTTGTCTTACTGGGCATGGCCATTGGAGCCACCAGGAATGTCCCTCACAGAAGCTCTGCTGGTGAAGGAAAGAGCATCTTCCCCTGGGGTCAGGAACGTCACTGCTTATGCCCTGACCGTGATGTGAGCTGGCAACTCACCTCTTGGGCAGAACGGGGCTGTGAAGCTCTGTTCTACTCACTCTTTGGGTAGCAGGTCTGTGAGGGACCTGGGACGATGCAGGGGTTGTCCAGGTTACCTGTTTCCAGGACAACCGTTATCCAGGGTGGGAGGAGGCAGGGGGCAGGAGCAGGGCTGGGGTGGGGGGAGCCTCCAGATCCTGCTCTCTCCTCAGTCACCTGCCTCCCTGCTCATTCCTGGCATCTCAGGGACCTGCGGAGGGAGCTGGTTGCTTCCCATGGGGCAGAGGAAAGAACTCATACCAGATTCCTAGATGCCCATCAAACTGGAATGAAAGGCGTGACAGGTATCTATGTGAAAAATGCTAGTCTGAAAATAAAAATAAAACCAAGAAAGGCCATCTACCCTCTGTCTTGAGAGAGACTGTGTGGTAACCACCTGAGACCAGATCTCTCCCACTTGCAAGGCCGGTACCTGCATCTCTGCTGCCAGCGTGTACAGAAGATCTTTCCAAACACATCTGGTTTTACAGTACACAGACCCTGAGTTTTCCACTGGGTGGAAACATGGGTGTTGGCCCCGTGTTCCTGGGCGGGGGTAGTGAAGGATGATGGCCATGGGGCTGGATGGACAAAAGGGAGGAAGAAAAACTCCCATCCCAGGAGATGGTGAGGCTGGCCTATCAGTACATGCGTGGAACTAACCCTTAGTTAAGCAATGATTGGCTGAAATAACAGGCTCCCATCATTTCCCTGTAATCACTGCATGCTCTATGGCCGCCTGTCTTCTCTCACACTCCCTCCCCCTCAGGACGCTCGATTATTTTTTCCTTCTTTTTGCTTGACTCTAAGACAACACTTTTGCCACATCATTTTCATAAAAATCCTCTGGGGAGAAGCACAGCCAAGCTGACTGTGTAGCCCCTTCTGCAGGAACCAAAGAAACCGTTTTGCAAATTGCACAAAATGATTAGACATTAGAACAGCATTTATGTCAATTACAGCTGGAGAGGGAGAGAAGGGTGGTCTGTGTTGGGGTGAAGCTGGGCTGCATTAAGCTCTCCTCCGTGATGGGGGAGGGGTGCAGCAAGGGTTGTGGAGAGAGCACTGGTCTGGGGGCCCTGGGGGGCCTGGAGTCAGACCCTTGTGGGCTCCACCCAGAACCTCTGTATATGTAGAGAGGTATGCATTTATGCTCAGCGCACACTTGGACACATACAAGCAGAGATAGCCATAGATGCACATAGACCCATGCCCACATTCACCCTAGATACACGTATGCACATCCACCCTGTACGCACACGTTCGTGTCACACACAGACATGTGATCGTTTGTCCAAGGTCGGAGGCAGAGGTAGCTGGTCTGCAGGGGAAGACGGTCTCGCCGGGCAGGCGGAGTGAGGACTGGGAGTGTCTGCCCCTGCGCCCTGACCCTCCTTGGGATGGACAGGATGAAGAGGGGAGAGCTGGAACCCTCACCCTCTCAGGAGTCAGGAATGGATTGTGCTCCCAGCCCTGACGATCCCCTCCCCTGAGCCCCCTTCCTCAAGCCCCTGGCCCCACCGCTGGAGGCAGAGACACATCCTGCGCTGTCTCCGTTGCCCAGGCGAGGAAAGAGCTCTGCTTGGTTGATGACAGGCAACTCACACGTGATTCAGGCTAACCTGCTGACACACACAGATCCGAGAGGCTGAGGAGTCTCAGAGCTAAGAGATGAAGTGACGCACCCATCAGGTCTGTCTCTGGGGGCCCGTGATCTGAGGATATGTGTTGACAAAGGAGGAGGCAGGTCATGCCGGCAGTGAGAGAAACCAGCTGCAGAGAGAAGGATGAGCAGGTGCCCAGAGAGAAGCTGAGATGAACATCCCCCCTGGTGGGGTGGGCAGTGAGTAGCTATCTCGGGTCCAAGTAGGGGCTCCAGCCCCAGGTTTTAGGCTCCGGTGAGGCAGGGCCTTCTAAGAGACACTCCCCCCACCCCACGCCTGGTAAAACACTATCCACATACCGTTTCTTCTTATCTAAGCTAGACTGAATGGTTTCCTGCTACTTGCAAAGAGCCCTGACTCAGACACCAAGGAAACCTTTTTATTTTTAAAAACGTTCTTTAAAAAAAGCACCATTTCCAACAATGAATGTCTCCTGCTCATAGAGGCCTCATCAAACATGAGGAACAAGCCGTTTGCAAACCTATATGAAAATTAAATCCACAATCTGGGCACACAGTTGTTTGACAAGTGATAATTAACTACTGACAATATAATTTCAGTTTGGATGCAAATGTGTTTTTCATTAAAAAGTAATCAAAGAAGAAGATCTATGAATGGCCAATAAGCACAAGAAAAGATGCTCAACATCGTTAGTCATCAAGGAAATGCAAATTAAAACCACCATGAGATGCCATTACACACCCACTAGAGTGGCTAAAATTAAAAAGACTGAAAATAACAAGTATTGGTGAGGATGTGGAAGAACAGAGCTTTTATCATTGCTGGTGGGAACATGAAATGTTACAATGATGATGGAAAACAGTCTGGTGGTTTCTTAAAACTTAACTGTCTCTACCACATAATCCAGCTGTTCCACTCCGTTTACCCCAGACTCTGGGCTTGACTGTGAGAACTCAGCTCTTCTGCTGAAAAGCTTTTCAGAATAGATGTTATCTTCACTGCCTTTTGTTGGGATGAGTCTCCCCACAGAAACAACATTGGGATAATGTGCCCCTGGACCATCGCTGACCCTTAGACCTGGGGGCAGTCCCCAGAAGAGAGCTCAGACAATCCGTCTCTTGCTGAGCGACCAGTATCCTCCTTAGACCATGCCCAGCCATGAATGTGCCCAGATCCAACTGGTGGGGGCCTGGCAGTGACTCCAGCTTCAGAAGAGATGGGCATCTCATCTCTGCAGCCCCTACCACATTCCAGGTCCTGCAGATGTCATACCCCATCTTCCCATTTCACAGAGGAGGAAACTGAGGCTCAGAGATCTGGAGTTACTTAATTAAGACCATGCAGGTGATGAAGAGCAAAACGGGGAGAGATGTGGACTCTGACCTGCCTGACTCCCAAGTTTGTGTTCCTCACCTCACCTACCTCCCTTTCCCATAATCAGTTCAACTCTTCTGTGTCTCAATTGTCTTGTGTATAAAATGGGAATAACATTGGTACTTAACCTCATGAGCTTATCATGGGGATTAAATAAAGTTAACACAGAGAACATTGCTTGGTACACAGCACGCTCTCAATGCATGTGAGTGATGATACTTACTATTAATTAATTTTGACAATTAAAAATATCTTGGTGCCATCTTCATTCCTTCCAACAGTGAGACAAATTGACTCTTTGCCCCTTAACCGTCTCTGTATCCCTCTGGAGATTTCACTCTGGTTTCACTCGTCCACTTAAGAGGGAGACCAGAAAGGGATGCGGTGGCATGGAGAGGGGGGTGAAGATTGTTTCCCAGCCTGTAGAGAGGCAGACTCCTCTGAGCCGAGAATCTGGGTTTCCTATACTGCTAAAACAACCTGAATCTCCAGTCGCTTGGTTACTGTAGAATCTACTCTAATCGTGTGAAAGGGTATTTTAAATTCCCACCTCTGATTGTGTAGAAGGAAACTTGATCTCATTTCAAAGGAATCACCTCTATCTATTTCTCTTTTCTGTTTTTAACTTCTTCCTCTAAGAGCAATTTGTCACGATCAAGGACAATTTGAAGAACACAGAAAACTTAAGAAGAGGAGCCTGGTCTCCCTCTTGGACTGTCCTCCAACTCTCTCTCTCTCTGGAAGCAAGGAGAAATTTTAGAATCACTGACACAGACTGGATCCATGGCATTCAATCCACACGATGGACAGCAGGGGTGGCATCAAGGTCATTGTCAGGGAACTGGATCCTCCATCCAGCATCCTCCAGATGCTCACGGGGGACTTGAAAGGTCTTCCCCCACCTTTTGTCAATGCTGGCACCAGGTCAGGGTCAATGTGGGTGCCCGGAGACTTATTAACCCTCATGCCCTTTGATCAGAGGATGAGATGGTTTGATAGCACCACTGACTCAATGGTCATGGATTTGAGCAAACTTTGGGAGGTAGTGCAGGACAGAGAAGCCTGGAGTGCTATAGTCCACGGGGTTGCAAAGAGTCGGACACGACGTATTGACTGAACAACATTGCTTTGATCAGATCAGAGCCCCGGCCCCACTTCAGAGCCTGTCGATACTCACTCTGTGCACAATCACACCAGCTTGTTTCTTTACCTTCAGGTCCACCAGGTCCTACAGGAGAGGGGGAAGGGCTGAGATGGGCAGACACAGGTGGAGTCCAGGGAACCAGTGACGCCTGGAACAGCAGCAGCAACGGGGCCACCATGAGAAGCTCTGTGGGGACGTGGTGAGGTCACCTGCTCATCAAACTTCGTGGCTCTGAAAGGGACTGGAGCGGTTTCTCAAACCCACACTGCACAGCGAGATCCATGGATTCCTCCCCCGGCGTTTGCTGAGCAACTACCGTGTGCAGACCTTGCACTGGGAGCCAGGTGCGTGTTGAGGACCATATAGGTCCTGCTCCCAGATCACCCATCTGATGATAAATGGGGTAAATGCAGACCCCGTTACCCCATGATGAAGCTGTCCAAGCTGTGGGGACACAGTTGGGGGGTCACTAACTCTGACCTTGACCTGGGTCTAGAGTGCGAGTTTCTGGATGGCCCAGGGAGTTTGGGCATTTGGAGACCAGCTTCACTTCACAGGGGGGCTGACCAGGCAAAGATGTAGAAGGGACTCACCTGATGTCCTGGACCCAGGTTTCCCCAAACCTGAACTCCGTCCCCAGCATCACCTGGCCTCGGGGGCTCCCGGGATGATCACAGTGATGTGCCAACCCCCTTCCTCATTCCCAGGCCGCTCAGCAAACTTTCCCATGCTGACAGTAATTATGCTTACTAGAGTCTTATTTACAAGAAGACAGTGAAAATGTGTTATTTAAACAGCAATTATTAAAATCATGCTGGGGGTTTGCTACATAATAAGTAATTATCTTGAACATAATTGGGAAAACAGTGTAGTCAAGGGTATTTAGCTCTTCCCACTGAACCCAGAGTTAATCCTGGGGTGCGAGGCACACACTCAGTGGCACAAGTGATATTTGCAATCGTGTCTTATTACTTAATTGAGTGGAGGATTTCCGGGGTGGTCCAGGGGTTAAGAATCTGCCTACCAATGCAGGGGACACAGACTCGGTCCCTGGTCTGGGAAGATCTCACATGCCGAGGAGGAACTAAGCCTGTGTGCCATAACTACTGAACTACTAACGCCCGTGCTCCTCAACAAGAAAAGCTGCTGCAATAAGAAGCCTGTGCATTGCAGCTAGAGAAAGACCGCACGCAGCAACAAAGACACAGCACAGCCAAAAAAAAAAAAAAAAAAATGAAAAAAGCAGAGTGGAGACATTCCTCAGAGTTACTTCTACTTCCTGCTCAGCCAGAATGCATCATCAGACCATTGATTTATCTATACCATGTTATTGGATTAGCCAGAAAGTTCATATAGGTGTTTCCAGCAGATCTTATGGAAACATCCAAATGAGCTTTTTGACTAACCCAATGCAATTATTCATCTGCTTTTTGTTTTTTGTGTTTTTATATGCACTTACTTACCTTTTGCATTAGTTTTATTTTTCATACATACATTGCTTCATTCAGTCATTTATTCACACACTCATCCTGTGTTAATTTATTAGCTGTTCATTCCTCCTTCCATTGACTGTGCTTTCATTCATTTTTTACTTCCCTTGTTTATTTACGTACCGAATTTCTTACTCTGTCAACCAGCAACCTGTTCATTCTTTCTTGCTTTACTTGGTCGGTTCATTCATCTATTCACTTATTCAGTGCTCTTTTATTCATCACTTCATTCTTTCATTTATCCATTAGTCCTTGGTTCAATCATTTATTCAATGGTTCATGCAGTTGCCCACCCCTTTACTCATTCATCATTCGATAGTAAATGGTTTTTCTATATACAATGTGTAGGATGCGATGGCAGCCATGCCACATGTCTGGCATTTTCTAGGCATTTCAGTAAAAGGGGCCTTGGGGCTTATATATATATCCAATATATAGATATATTTAAAAATTTATTTCTCTATTTATTTTTGGATGTGCTGGTCCTTCATGGCTACATGGGCTTTTCTCTAGTTGAGTGGGGCCTACTCTCTAGTTATGGAGCGTGGACTTGTCTTTGCAGTGGCTTCTTACTGTGGAGTACAGGCTCTAGGGCAAGTAGGCTTTAGTAGTTGTGGTTCCTGGGCTCTAGAGCACAGGCTCAATAGCTGTGGCACATGGGCTTAGTTGCTCTGTGGCATGTGGGATATTCCTGGACCAGGGATCAAACCTGTGTCTCTTGCTTTGGCAGGCAACTTCTTTACCACTGAGCCACCAGGGAAGCCCAGAGGGTTATATATTTTTAAAGCCAACTTTTTATTACAGGATAATATAATGTAAAATTTAGGTAGAGCAAAGTCCTCAAATCGTTAAGTGTATGTATGGCTAGAAGAATTTTCAGAAATTAAATATACTTGTAAGACAAGCACCAGGTCAAGCAAGAGAATGTTACCAGTGGCCCAGCCTGTTACTATCCCTCCAAGCCTAGACTGGGAATTAGCAACCAGATGTCTAACACTGGATTACTTTTGCTTCTCCCAGAACTTCATCCAAATGGATTTACACTGTTTTGTGCCTTTATGAGTCTTTTTTTGGTTTTGTTCAACATTATGTTTGTGTGGTTTATCCGTGTTTCTATGTTCTGAGTTACACATCATTCACTCATGTTGATGTGTGGTATTTGTATATTGTATGACTATGCAACTCTTTATTTACCCATATAACTCTAGACAAGATTGAGTACTGCCTAGATTTGTGCTGTTATGAACAGTGCTGCTATGAAATTCTTGCATGTGTCTTTTCGGGAATATATGGATGAAGTTCTGCTAGGTAGACACTTAGGAGTGGAATTTCTGGATTTCATGAACTATTTCATGGGCATACGCATACCAATATACACATATACTGATACATATCTACATAGTATATGTGTATTTGCTATTGTTGTTCAGTCACTGAGTCATGTCTAATTCTTTGTGACCCCAGTGGACTGCAGCATGCCAGGCCTCCCTGTTCCTCACTATCTCCCAGAGTTTGCCCAAGTTCATTTCCATTGAATCAGTGGTGCTATCCAGCAGTCTCATCTTCTGCTGCCCTCTTCTCCTTTTGCCTTCAATCTTTCCCAGCATCAGGGTCATTTCCAATGAGTTGGCTGTTTGCATCAGGTGGTCAAATTATTGGAGCTTCAGCTTCAGCACTGGTCCTTCCAATGCATATTCAGGGTTGATTTCCTTTAGGATTGACTGGTTTGATCTCCTTGCTGTCCAAGGGATTCTCAAGAGTCTTCTCTGGCACCACATTTCAAAAGAATCAAGTCTTTGGTGCTCAGCCTTCTTTATGGGCCAACTCTCACATTTGTACATGACTACTGGAAAGACCATAGCTTTGGCTAAGTGGACCTTTGTCGGCAAAGTGATGTCTTTGCTTTTTAGTATGCTGTCCAGGTTTGTCATAGCTTTCCTTCCAAGAAGCCAGCTATGACTATATGCTATATGTTCAGCCATTGGAGATACCATTACGTAGTTTTCCTAAGTGGTTATTACAGTTTGCGTTCTCACCAGCAGTGTGTGGGGCCCATTCTTTCCCCACAGACTTGCCCCTGAATTGCTCGCCCTCCCCGTGATCTCACCTGGTCATGTCTCAGGCCCTTTGGGTCAGCTACTAAGTGTGACCTTCCAGTCTTGCCCCTTCCTGGGGCTTCAGTGAAGGTCTTTCTCCTTCTTGGTTCTGCTGTTGACTCCTTACAGCACTGGTCCTGCAGACACATTCTCCAGCCACCCTGGGTGACATTACCTGGACCTGGCCCAGCCTGGCCGCCTTCCCCCCACCCCGGGGGATTCTGTTGGGAGACAGGGCTCCCAGGCATCCTCACCTACCTCCTGGGATGACTGGTCAGGCCTCCTGGTGAGCACTGGGGGTCTTTGATAAACCTACCCTTGCACAGCTCACAGAGTAGTGTCTAAGATATTGAATGGTTTTTTTTTTTTTTTTTGCTAAGACTCAAAGACGAGTAGTTATATTGGAGAGGATGGAGGCAATTTCACATGGAGAGAAATCATAGAACTTGGCATTTGATTTACTGAAGGTGGTGATGTTATAGGATAGAAAAATACCTGGATTTTAAAAATCAATCAGATGTGGGCTCGAATTCCAATGCATTCATGTCTAGCTGTGTGACTGGAAGATGACAGCCCTGATGTTGGTGATTAGAACATGTGAAATTGCCAGCAGTGCGTCCAGAAGGAGGTGTCCAGTAGGCCGTTATGCATCCAGAGACTGATGGAAGGAGCCCTGGAGGTGGAGCTGAAAGACCTGGGGAGTCTCACCTCTGTGACCCCCTCTGGGGGCTGCAGCCAGCTAAACCCACTTTTCCCTCCATTTTCCCCTCTGATTCTCCAGCAGGGTGACCTCAGGCCAGTCCCATCACCTTTCCGAGTCTCAGATGCCACAGTCATGAAGTGGGGATAAGAGGACCAGCCTCCTGGAAATATGGGGAGGATTGAGGGAAACGATAGAGGTGAAAGGTTTAACAAATCCTGCTGCCTCATCCATCCCAGGGTTGGTCACCTCATTCTCACGAAGGGTAGTGTTTCCCTTACTTTGGTTCTGTGCATCACCCTTCAGGATTCCACTTCTCTCCTTTCCACCACCTGCTCGCTTACCTTCCTTGATCTCAGTTCTGCTTTGACTTACTCTTTTTAGAATAAATCAAGATCAAGCCGATCATTTCAAACATAGTTTTATTTGTTTATTTTTGTCTGTGCTGGGTCGTCCTTGCTGTGAGGGATGTTGCGGAGAGCGGGGACTACCCTCTTGTTGCAGTGGGTGGTGGAGCTCAGGCTCTAGGGCCCACGGGCTTCGGTAGTTGAGGCACATGGGCTCAATAGTTGCAGTTCCCACACTCCAGAACACAGGCTCAATAGTTGTGGCAAACGGGCTTAGCTGCTCTAAGGCACGTGGGAAGAAACTGACCTGAAACTCAACATTAAAGATCTAAGATCATGACATCCAGTCCCATCACTTCATGGAAAATGGAAGGGGAAGAAGTGGAAGCAGTGACAGATTTTATTTTCTTGGGCTCCAAAATCCCTGTGGTCAGAGACTGCAGCCATGAAATTAAAAGACTCTTACTCCTTGGAAGGAAAGCTATGACAAACCTAGTCAGCATGTTGAAAAGCAGAAATATCACTTTGCTGACAAAGGTCCATATAGTCAAAGTTATGTTTTTTCCAGTGGTCATGTATGGATATGAGTGTTGGACCATGAAGAAGGCTGAGCACTGAAGAACTGATGCTTTTTGAATTGTGGTGCTGGAGAAGATTCTTGAGAGTCCCTTGGACTACAAGGAGACCCAATCAGTCAATCCTAAATGAAATCAACCCTGAATATTCATTGAAAGGACTGATGCTGAAGCTGAAGCTCTAATACTTTGGCTACCTGATGCAAAGAACTAACTCATTGGAAAATACCCTGATGCTGGGAAAGATTGAAGGCAAAAGGAGATGGGGATGGCAGAGGATGAGATGGTTAGATAATATCACTGACTCAATGGACATGAATTTGAGCAAACTCCAGGAGATAGTGGAAAAGAGGTGAGCCTGGTGTGCTGCGGTCTATGAGATCACCGAGAGTCAGACCCGATTCAGTGACTGAACAACAGTAACAGCAGTAGTGTCTTCCTGGGTCAGGGATTGAACCCATGTCTCTGTATCGGCAGGCAGAGTTTTTACCACTGAGCCATCAGGGAAGCCCACTTTGACTTATTTTTAATTTTAGACTCAGAAGTATTGTTAGAGACCAACAGATCCAACCACCTTACTTTACACATTGGGGAAACTGATGCTGGAGAAGTGGAGCAGTGGGTGCAAGGTCACCTAGCTAGCTGTAGTCCAGCTTCTAGTTCTGCTCAGTATCAAAGTCTTTGCTCAGTGCAGCTCCTATTCTATGCTCCAGGGAGATGTTCTACTTCGTCTGGGAATTTTCTGATTGATATTCTCAGAAAGAACAAAAGCCAGCAAGCATGAATGATGCCTTTGAAAAGTTGGAGGCTAATATGCCTTGGGACCATTTTTTCTTTTTAGACTCCACCCAAAGTCACATTTTCTGATCTGAAATGGCTGTCAGCTTCACTCCAAAGCAAGCACGTTTGATCTATTGCCTATGTGAACATTGCATGCTATTGATGTAATTAAAATGCCATAAAAAATGTTTATGACAAAAGAAGGGCTTTGATTTGGGAGAATTTGAGTTGCTTTCAAACTTTGGATTTAATTTTTAAATCAAGAGAGAGCAAATTATTTTAAAAGGTTACTGTCCCCTTAAAAACATTCTGGATGTATGTCGTTCAAGCACATGTTGAACGTGTGAAATGCATTTTATTACTTGTTGTTGTTTAGTTACTCAGTTGTGTCCAACTCTTGGCAACCCCATGGACTGTAGCCCACCAGGCTCTTCGACCCACGGGATTCTCGAGGCAAGAATACTGGAGTGGGTTGCCATGCTCTACTCCAGGGGAATCTGCCTGACCCAGGGATCAAATCTGCCATCTCCTGCATTGGCAGGCAGATTCTTTACCAATGCACCACCTGTTTTATCACTTAGATAAGCCTTTTTCCAGTGAGGGGAAGGCCTAGGCCTGGGACTTCCAGCTGCACTGCATTGTCAGCAATTTCTCTTTGCAGCCTGAGGGTTGGTTTCTTCAGTTTCCTCCAAGAGACCAGATGGACATACTGGACTCAGATGAGGCCAGGCAGCTGCAAGACTTGATTTCAGATTTACCAGCCCTTTCCATTTACTGCTAATAATAGCTATCATCTCTTGAGGACCTGTGATGTGCTATGTACTCTTCTGGGTGCTTGTTTAGTTATTATTACTCATGATCCTTATTGTAACTCTGGAAAATACATTTATTTAAGCTCTCACCCTGGTCACAGCCATATCTGTCTGGATTATTGCAGAAGCTGTTCAACTTTCTCCCTGGTTCCATTTTTACCTTCTTTACTTTCATCTCCATGGGCCAGAAAAAGAGTCTTTTGAAAAAAAAAAAAAAAAAAGAGTCTTTTGCAACCAGATCCTTCCTTCCTCTGTTCACAACCTCCATGACTCCCATCTTCCTCAGATTAAAGACTTCTTTACTGGCTCCCAAGATCCCTGTGCCATGACTCTCTCCTCTCCACTCCTCTATCTCTCCTCCCACCTCTGCTCTAGCCACATGAGGGCTGACCCTCCTTAGTGACCCTCAACTATGCCAGGCACACTCCCACCTCCTGCCTCACACCTGTGGCCCTTGTGACTTGGAATGCTCTCCCTAGGTACGGTCATGGATCACACTTTTTATGATTCAGCTGAACTTTAGGGATCAGGGTTAGTGAGGGTTTGGGTGATCTGTTGGATGCTGGTTAATGCTAAAGGTGATACTCTTCAAATTTTCCTACAACACCCTCTTAGGGCAGGGTGCTAAGAATGCCCTCTGGGACTCTGAGGGCATCAACAGAAATGAACCATCACAGAGCATAACATTTTCAGGGCTGCTCACGATCTTTAAAAATGTCATGTTAATTTCCACTGTTTTCCTTTATATTTTTTTCTGTCTTGAATTAAAAAAAAAAACTTCCAGTGGTATAGATGTTCTAGGAAGGATGGTTCATCATTTAAAAAACTGCTGTGCCTAGAACTCCACCAACTGGAGAAGCAAAAATCTGGTCATAGGAGAAGTAGGGTGAGGTCTTGAGATAGGTAGGATAAGGTGAAGCTAGAGGTGGCATAGAATATCTTTGAGAAATAAAAAGCATGTAGTTAAGAGCTATGGTTTTTACTGTGGTCATGTATGGATGTGAGAGTTGGACTATAAAGAAAGCTGAGTGCTGAAGAATTAATGCTGTCGAACTGTGGTGTTGGGGGAGACTCTTGAGAGTCCCTTGGACTGCAAGGAGATCCAACCAGTCCATCGTGAAGGAGATCAGTCCTGGGTGTTCATTGGAAAGACTGATGGTGAAGCTGAAACTCCAATACTTTGGCCACCTGATGCGAAGAACTGACTCACTGGAAAAGACCCTGATGCTGGAAAGATTGAGGGCAGGAGGAGAAGGGGATGACAGAGGATGAGATGGTTGGATGGCATCACTGACTCAATGACATGGGCTTGGGTGGGCTCCAGGAGTTGGTGATGGGCAGAGAGGCCTGGTGTGCTGCGATTCATGGGGTCACAAAGAGTCCTCAGACATGACTGAGTGACTGAAATGAACTGAACTGAGTTAAGTGTACTTGCATATACTTCATATTCCACACCAACCAGCCAAGTGTTTCTAATCCTCAAGATTCTTGTCTTTAAAGTGGCACTAACGTTGGGGATCGCTTCATAGGGGCTGCCATTGAATGATCAATGGTATAATGAATGGCATCATTGCTGTTGCTCCTTATTACCATAACAGGGCTGATTTTTAGGAACATGATGGAAATATTTTGATTTGACTTCTCCAGCACCTGCAGATGGAAGTGGGCAGGGATGTCAGCTGGGGATCAAGATCTGATCTTGGGTCTGGTTCCAGCTCTGTCACTAACTCAGAGAGAGAATTTGGCAGGACTTTGTCTCTCCCTGGGGCTCAGTTTCCTCATCTATAAAATACAGAAATTTGGATAGAACAATTGCCAAACCATTTCCAGCTGGAGCATTCTCTTAATCTGTGAGTATCTTTCTTGACCTGTTGAAAACCATTTCAGTGTCTCATGAGGTCTCTGAGATAGACGCCCCTAAAAGTCTTGTAATTAGTTTGGTGTTGATGGCCACATTTATAACCACCCATTAATGATTTTCTATTTAGGATAACAGAAGGGTTAAAATACTTGGAGTACAAAATACAGTGGCCAGTGAGCAGACTCACAGCCTGTTGGATGCCCTTCCCCACATGAGGACAGAATTAGGACTATGGAACTCAGAAACAGCACCTGCATTGTACCTCAAACTGGGCATTCTATAATCAGAATTTGGGAGCACTGTGGCTCATAGAGGGGATCTATTTTGTCCAAGGAGACCTAAAACTGACCTAAGATATGTGCCTTTTAGTTCAGTGACCATTTTCTCAGCATCTCAGCATCATACTCAATTCAGTATGAGAAGTTGTTAAACTAAGATGGTCTCTGAGATTCCTTTCCACTACATTAATTTACTATTCTTTGAGTCGTGAAAGACCTACAGAAGCTGGGTTTAGAACCTAGGTGGGCATGGCCACTGTCCAAGGTCCTGAAGGAGCATGAGGGCCAGGCCCACAGCCAAGGGGATGAAGACACATGGGCTTGAGAGTTGCATTGCATTCACCTTAGAAGCATTGTTTCTACCATCTCATGGCTTCCCAATGTGCCAGGCTCATGGTGCCCTCTCCAACCAAACCTTGGAAACCACATATGAACAGAGGCCTTTGGAGACAGGACAGCAGTGGCGGATGGTGCTGTAGTTTTGTTTTCTCACTGATGAGGCACTGAACCTGTATATTGTCCTAGATTTGGGTGGTCCAGCAAAAATGATGCCAAGTCCTCTCCATCAGCCTTGATATCACCATATGATGGAGGGAGAGTCATTCTTGGGTACAGGAAGAGGAGCATTCACAAGCTGTGGCCAGGTTATTATCTGGGACCTCAGATGGACCAGCTGTCAGAACCCTGTACATGTAGCTACAGCCAACAGGGTAGGCTGTATTCCAGAGATGTGGAATAGCTGGGCCGGGAAAGGTACAAGACCCCCTGGTTCAGACTCACAACCCTGGAATCAGTTGGGCTGGAGAACAGCAGCAGAGAGGGTAGCTTTGAGGAGGCTGCAAGGTAAAATCCTGGGAAGCACCTGATGAAATCATCTCCTTCCAATTTAATTTTATAATTACAGAGTATTCACTGTGTCACACATGTGGTTTCATTTATTTCATGTTAGTTACACAAGAAAGAATGAAACATTATCACCATTTTACAACTACATAAATGCAGCCTCAGAGAGGTGGAGGGACTTGACCAAGCCCTCTCAGCTGGGGAGAGGATAGAAGTGAGGTTTGAAATAAACTCTGTCTTCTATGAAGCCCTTATTCATTCCTCAGCAAACACTCCAATCCCTGACTCTGAATGCAGTGGAAACAGGGCTGAACTTGACCAGAATGAGTGGGCATGGTGGGCACAGCAAAGCGAGTCCCTTCTTTTGCCACTTGACTTTTGTGCAAACACAGCAGTGAATTAGGATGACCTGGAAGCATGTATCTGAGAGAAGGGTAATGTATACTGGCTGGCATCTTATGGGTAGCAGTGACTCTAGGTTGTTCATGGGAAGAGTGGTGTGGGAAATCCTCTGGTCGGTTACTCAAAGGAGAATGGTGTATGGGTCATATTTGGCCTTTAGGCCAGGAGTCATAAATACTGACTCACCCATCAGATGTATCTGGGACATCAAGTACCTTCTCTCCCTTGAGGTCATATGATTCCTTGAATAGATGAGAGCCACTAGTTGATCATTTACTGAACTCATTCAACAAATATCTATTGAGCGCCTACTAGGTGCTGGGCACAGTGAATCCTGCAAAATGGGCAATGACAAAGATAGGCTGGCCAGACTCCAGCTGTATCCTCCCGCTGCTTTGTCACCATGTGAGACCTCTCCATTCACACTCTGGCCTCTCCCACTGCTCAATTTCAGATGCTACCTCCCCCACCCCACTCCATCATTTGTTGGTCCTTGGTCTTAGAGCTGGGGCTGAGGATGGGAGGAGGGAAACATCAAGCGTATAGAAGACAAATCACAGCCAACGTGGAGATTTTCTTCCTGTTTCTTCCTCTAAGAAATGACAAGTTTAACTCAAATTAATTCAAGCTCAGTTTATACCTGAAGAAGAAAAAGGAGCTGGTTAGACTCAATTTCTTGGTCGGCTTTTCAAGCCTGTATTAACCTATTCATCAGCTTAGTTCATCAGGAGAAAACATGCTTCTTCAGGAGTTTTCTAACTGAAAATAATGCCTCATTAAGTTAAACATATTAGTCTGAGAACAGTATTGATGTCAGACAGACTAATGAATGTCATTATAGGGAATGCACACTGGTCCTCAAGGAGCCTGACTAGCCAATAGAAACTCCCCACAAATTCCACTCAGCTATTGTCCCATGGATGTGGAATCTTGAGGGAGGGAGGGAGGGAAACAAGAAAGGAACTGGCATGAATCTGTGGTCATCCTGGGGAGCAGGGCCCTGATGAATCCCAACACCTTTGAATGCTGTGAAGGGTGCGTGGCCAAGGGAGGCACCATGTATAAAGTCACTTATCGTTGACTCCAAAGGGAGAGACACTGGGTTTAGCTTCTACAGCAGAAGGGAGACAGAAGGGTCAGAGCTCAGGCGTCAGAACCCTGGGTCCTGATCCAACGTCTCCTCATCACGGTAGATGTGGTTTGGTTCCAACTCATGTTTAAAGCTGGGCCGATGCTGTGCTGGGCACTTTCACATGCATTATATTCTTGCATCCCTCACAGGATGCTAGGGAAGCTGAGGCTCAGAGGAATTAAAGAGTTTCCCAAGGTCACCAGTCAGGGGATGGGAGAGCTGAGGCCGAGGGTCAGCCTGGCCGACCTTGATGGAGGCTTCCTCTTCCAGCCCACCCAACTTGTCCCTTCTGGTGGTCTGTCTTCAAAGCCCTCCAGAGTCCATCATCCAAGACCCTGCAAGTCCTTCACTACAGCTGTGCGGGACTCCTTTGATCTGGGGCTGGTGTCCCCGCTCACGGAGCGAGCACAGTTGTTTGCAGAGGGGTGTGAGCTCCCCTCATTGTGAC
This sequence comes from Muntiacus reevesi, assembly GCF_963930625.1. Classification (NCBI taxonomy): domain Eukaryota; kingdom Metazoa; phylum Chordata; class Mammalia; order Artiodactyla; family Cervidae; genus Muntiacus; species Muntiacus reevesi. The sequence continues at coordinate 113,770,994 of NC_089251.1, forward strand.
ACCTGCTCTCTCACAAGATGGGCTCAGAGCATTCTGGCTGAGTGTCATGGCTGCAACTTAATTGTAGGTTGAGGATATTTTATAATGCTAAATGGAACAAATTCTGGGTGAAATGCTATGTTTAACTCCACTGTAATTATTTCTGCATTTATTTATTTGATGTTTATCTGTCCTGTAAGTTCTTTGGTGACAGGTTCTATCACCATCTTCTTCATTGTCTATTCTCTGTGCCTGGCATACGCAATGGCACGTTTTAATTTTCTGTTGGATGACTGAATAAAGGGCGCCCTGAAAGGGGGAAACGAGTTCTACCACTTCAATTACAGCTTCTTTAGGCAGAGGGAAATACCTGTGGAATCTTAGGAACAAAGATGCTGGTGAAGGGATGATTGAGAAGAATCCAGGCACTAGAGTAAACACTTGTAAGAATCCAATAGCTCTGGGGTGAGATATGTGGTATATTAGTTACCTAATGCTGCATGACACACCACTCCCAAAATTATTGGCTTAAAATAATGAGCATTTATTTAGCTCAGGAATGTGAAGGTGAGCTGGATGCTCCTCTTGATGGAGTGAGTCTGCTTGATCTTGGGTGAGTTTACTTATGCACCTGCAGTCAGCCGTGGACTGGCTAGGGTGTGTGTCTCTGGGTTAGCAGGGCCTCAGCTGGAATGGCTCATTTCTGTTTCATATGGCCTCATCTGACAGTGGGCCTGTCCCTGTCTTCATGGTGGAGATAGAAATTCAAAAGAGGCAGTGAAAGCACGTACAGTTGTCTGGAGATATGTGTTGGCAGATTGACCACATGCTTTTATTTTCCATCTTCTTGATGCTCTGTTGTTGGAGGCTGGTTCTCTTCAGGAAGGGCTAGCTAATTCCTAGAGACAACAAGTGACTCCCTTGTGAGCATGACTTAGGTGTACAGACCAACCAACCCAGAGCCCCAAGCACCCCTGTCTAACTCTCACATACCATGTCAACGTTCTTCCGGCCCTAAATCACCCTGGGCCAGGTACTGGTGACCAGGCACCACCCCTATTGCCCAGAGCTGCCTAAATTATTTTAACTATCTGACCCTAAGCTTACTCAGTGTTTCTACCTTATCTTGCCCATTCCTTCCCATTAAAGCCTCAATATAGGCTCCGGGCCTTGGTTTCTTCTCCTTCTGCCTCCTGCCCCATCCTGGTGCTTCCCCACATGGCCCTGCATGCTGTACTGTGCGTCCTGTTTCTAGGGATCTCTGCCTATAAACTCCCTCCTTTACAACAATTGTCTGTCTTCATATCTTACCACCCCTGGTTAAAACAAAACCCGAATGTGTTAGTTTCAGGTGTATAGCAAAGTGATTCAGTTATAGATATATATATACACACACACACATATATATATGCATATATCTGTATATGTATATATATTTATATAAATATTCAGATTATTTTCCATTATAGGTTATTATAAGATATTGGATGTAGTTCCCTGTGTTATACAGTAGATCCTTGTTGCTTATCTATTTTATGTGTAGTGGTTTGTTAATTCAGTACTCCTAATTTATCTCTCCCTCTCCTTTTCCCCTTTGGTAACCATAGTTTTGGTTTCTATGTCTGCGAGACTGTTTTGTGTATAGATCTATTTGTGTTATTTTTCTGGCCAACAGACCCTTGAAAAGATGCTCAGTCTTAGGATCACTGTAACACAGCTGGTAGACCAAGCAGAGTTTGACTCTAGATGGAGATGCTGTGTCTTCAGGCTGCTCTCTGCTTACTAAGCAGACCCCATAGACAGAGGCCACTGCCTGGAGCAGCATGGCCAGCTGCTGGTGGGTACGGGGCTCGATGGCGGCTGCGTCTCATTGCTTCTTCGGGTGTAGCTGTGATTTCCCCACTGAAAGTTGTAAAGCTCAAAAATTTGAGTTCTCCCTGAGCCGCCAGTGGGCTAGAGTTTCAGGTATTCAGGACAGAGCCCCTGAGGGTGTGGAGGTAATTAGCTACTACCATTTCCCCATGAGGTCCCTCTGAAGGGGACGAGGAGTGACCAGCCTCCTGTTGCCATGACCTGCTGACCGGCCAGGACTTACAAGCTGTGGGGTCATCTGAGTCACCCAATGAGTGAGTCTAGTGCCCAGGACATGGTGTGCTCCTGGGGACACTCCGCAGACCATTTCCCCCTTTCCAGTGGAGCTTCACGGAGTCACACTTATGCTTGTTTTTTTTGAGAAGTGGGGGAGTGAACATTTGCTATGTGTCAGGGGCTGTCTGTGGGGTGCTTTCGAGTTCCTGCTCCTCCTCCTCCGGGCAGTGTGACACCCTGCACGCCTCTCCGAGGTCCTCCGCTTGCTGCTGCTGCCATTTGTCCCCCGCTCTGCAGGGTGGATATAAAAGGGCCACTCCCTGGAGGCCAGTGGCTCAATGTCTAATACAAGAGGGAGAGGAAAGGAATGTCCAGTCCTGGATCCCCCCAAACCCCTTGGTTATATAGTTCAGTTAAAAAGAAGAAAACCTGTAAAGCATCTAATCAGCGTGCAAGGGCTCTCTGCAGAGCTGCTTCTCAGTATCAGCCAGTTGCACACTCAAAGGAAAAGAACTTGACGAAGAAAGCTGATAGCGCTGGCGCTCACTTGGATGTAAACCCCACCCCCTCGGAGCTTGAGTGGGGTGCTCTGGAAAGGGGGGCCACTGCTCACAGCAGAGGCCACTGGGGACCACCTGCAGCCTGACTGGGGAACACCCTAAGAAAAAGGGGAAAAAGGATGACTATGCTCAGGGACAGATAGAGAAAAAAGGGAAAAAAAAAGTACACACCTAGAGATACAAGCTAGATTTTGTTTAAAGAAAAAAAAAAAGATTTTTATTTAAGAGAGTGAGAAAGGAGAGAAAAGGATAGGTTCAGACCAAGAGAGAGAATGGTCTAGAGGCAGGTCTGCAGGCCCCTCCCTATTCTTCCCCTCTTTCCTGCTCTTCATCAGACAGAAACTATAAACCATGGGTACATGTGGTTAAAAGCCTAAGATAGAGGGAAAAAATAGATATAGATTTCCCTGCTAGATATAGGGGGAAAAAGTAGTTAATTAAAATATACATATAATATATCATAAAAATACACATAATGCAAAAATATAATACATATAATACATGATATATACATATAATTTATGTACACATAGATATATATGTGCATAATTACATACTCTGCATAATTATGTAAATATACATATAATAAAAATATATTAGTTATATATATATATGTATGTATGTATGTATGTATGGGGCTTCCCTAGTGGCTCAGATGGTAAAGAATCTGCCTACAATGCAGGAGACCCAGGTTTGATCCCTGGATCAGGAAGATCCCCTGGAGAAGGAAACAGCAACCCACTCCAGTATTCTTGCCTGGAGAATTCTACAAACAGAGGAACTTGGTGGGCATGGGGTCACAAAGAGTTGGACATGACTGAGTGACTAACACTTTCACTTTTTTCATATATATTTGTATATACATGTGTGTGTGTGTGTCATAAAATTTTGGTAAATAAATGTTATATTTCCAATAAACCAGTCCTGAATATTCATTGGAAGGACTGATGCTGAAGCTGAAACTCCAATACTTTGGTCATCTGATCCGAAGAACTGATCCTTGGAAAAGACCCTGATGCTGGGAAAGATTGAAGGTGGGGGGAGAAGGGGATGACAGAGGATGAGATGGTTGGATGGCGTCACCGACTCAATGGACATGAGTTTGAGTAAACTCTGGGTGTTGGTGATGGACAGGAGGTACTGCAGTCTATGGGGTCACAAAGAGTTGTACATGACTGAGTGACTGAACTGAACTGAAATTAAAACAAAATTCCATAATTTGATCTAGTTGGAATTCTAAAATTTATATACTAAAGTTGCATGTAACAAATTACATGTATAATAATTATATATAACAAATATATATTCAATATTTACATATTAAAAGAATTTACAGAACAAAAAGATAAAAGAGGTGTTGATTGACTTTGTGACTCTGTAACCTAGATTCCAAATTAACTTTATTAATTTATTTTTAGCGTTTGTTAAAATGCACTGGTTGACAAAACCCTTTATAAGTACTGGGACTTGAATTAGTTATACCTGGGAGTCACATTAATTTAAACGTGGCACCCCAGTATAATCCTAGGAAATTAACTAAATATCATATAGGGAGAAATAGACAGGTCTCACTGTAATTGTAGGGTTTCCCTGATAGCTCAGTTGGTAAAGAGTCTGGGTTGCAATGCAGGAGACCCCGGTTTGACTCCTGGATCAGGAAGATCCACTGGGGAAAGGATAGGCTACCCACTCCAGTATTCTTGGGCTTCCCTTGTGGCTGGTAAAGAATCCACCTGCAATTCTGGAGACCTGGGTTTGATCCCTGGGTTGGGAAGATCCCCCTGGATACCCACTCCAGTATTCTGGCCTGGAGAATTTCATGGAGTGTATAGTCCATGGGGTCTCAGAGAGTCGGACACAACTGAGCGACTTTTCACTTTCACTGTAACCTTACCTAAATTTCCCATCATCATAGTACCCATTGTCCTAAGAAATCCCATGCTATGCATGGATATTTTAACATAATGAATAATAAAATTAAATCTTTGGCTCCCACAAGTGAAATTATATTGAAAAAAATGAGATCCCACAGGCTCTCTCACTTTCCTCCCGAGTTAAAACTGTTAATATGGCCCAATGTAATTTAATACAGGCCCTTTCAAGTATTAAATTGTATTACATACATCTTAATTAATAAAAAGTGATTATCCCCACTTCTCTCTTTGACAGCCAACTTTGCCTGCTTTTTAAATTGGAAAAAATAAAGGGCACGTCATGGGGGATTACTGCAACTTGAATGCTGTGGTTCCATCCTTTGGGGCCTCCTTGGTGGTGGTTGTTCAGTCGCTCGGTAGCGTACGGCTCTTTGTGACCCGTGGAATGCAGCATGCAGTTCCTGTCCTTCCCTGTCCATCACTATCTCCCAGAGCTTGCTCAAACTCATGTCCATTGAGTCGATGACGCCATCCAACCATCTCATCCTCTGTCACCTCTTTCTCCTGCCCTCAATCTTTCCCAGCATCAGGGTCTTTTCCAATGAGTCAGCTCTTCGCATCAGGTGGCCAAAGTACAGGTGCTTCACTTCAGTGTCAGTCCTTCCAGTGAATACTTAGGTTTGATTTCCTTTAGGATTGACTGGTTTGATCTCCTTGCTGTCCAAGGGACTCTCAAGAGTCTTCTCCAGCACCATAGCTCAAAAGCATCGTCTTTGATGCACAGCTTTCTTTATGGTTCAACTCTCACATTTGTACATGACTACTGGAAAAACCATAGCTTTAAGTAGATGGATCTTTGTCAGCAAAGTGATGTTCCTGCTTTTAAATATGCTATCTAGCTTTGTCATAGCTTTTCTTCCAAGAAGCAAGCACCTTTTAATTTCATGGCAGCAGTCACCGTCTGTAGTGATTTTAGATCCCAAGAAAATAAAGTTTGTCACTGTTTACATTGTTTCCCCTTCCATTTGCTATGAAGTGATGGGACTTGATGACATGATCTTAACTTTTTGAATGTTGAGTTTTAAGCCAGCTTTTTCACTCTCCTCTTTCAGTTGCATCAAAAAACTCTTTAATTCCTCTCTGCTTTCTGCCAATAACATGGTATCATCTGCACATCTGAGATTATTGATATTTCTCCCAGCAATCTTGATTCCAACTTGTGCTTCATCCAGCCCAGCATTTCACATTATGTGCTCTGCATATAAATTAAATAAACTTGGTGATGATATACAGTCTTGATGTACTCCTTTCCTAGTTTGGAACCAATCTGTTGTTCCATGTCTGGTTCTAACTGTTGCGTGTTGACTTGTGTACAGGTTTCTCAGGAGGCAGGTAAGGTGGTCTGGTAGTCCCATATCTTCAGAAGTTTCCACAGTTTATTGTGATCCCTCATACCCAGTATCAAATATTATTAAAATGATTGACTCCCTGTGGCTCAGTGGTAAAGAATATGCCTGCAATACAGGAGACACAGGAGACCCGGATTCGATTCCTGGGTAGGGAAGATCCCCTGGTAGAGGGCATGGCAACCCACTCCAGTATACTTGCCTGAAGAATCCCCTGGACAGAGGAGCCTGGTGGGCCACAGTCCATGGAGTCGCAAAGAGTGAGACACGGCTGAAGCGACTTAGCACATCCAGTCAACAGCCAATAAATATTTTGCTCCTAAAAATTAGGCTAATACATTCTGTTCAGCACAAATTTCACCAGCCTCTCAGCTGTGGTTTGCCTTCACCTTGGAAGAGACACACCTATTCCAGATCACACACAGGGCCCCTTGAGCTGTCACCGTCTTTGCAGACAAGATCTTCACTACATCCACTTTTCTCCAGGAGAATAGCTGTCATTATACTGATGACATCCTCCTTCAAGGAGACTTATTTGACACTTATTAAGGCTTATCTGGTGGCTCAGACAGTAAAGAATCCACCTGAAATTTAGGAGACCTGAGTTCAATCCTTGGGTTGGGAAGATCCCGTGGAGAAGGGAAAGGCAACCCACTCCAGTATTCTTACCTGGAGAATTCCATGGACAGAGGAATCTGGCAGGCTATAGTCCATGGGGGTTGCAAAGAGTCAGTACAACTGAGCGACTAACAGTTAAGGGCATTTAAGTCCAGCATCTTTTAGTCATTTTGGGGTTCTGATGGCAGCAAATTTTACTTCCAAAATGGATCAACAGGCACTTAGACTTTGGCAGCCTCTTCTCATGCCCTCCACCAGGGGATCTCTGGACCACTTATGACAGGCATGTTTGCCCAAAGCTTCCTAATGCAAGAAAATGCTCTCAGCCTCTAGCTACACATGATTAAAACAGCAAATAAGTGGTTCCATGCTGGGGTCTCTGGACAATGGAGACTCTCACAGACCTTAAGCTTGTGACCCTCCATATCTAGACATGAATTACACTGGAGCATGGAGATAGAAGCCTCCTTAAGCCTTAAGACTTTGAGACACGGTGGAGAAAAATTTGGGCTCTCTGGCGTGTTCCTCCTGCAGAAGGGGGTGGCTTCCCCTGTCCTCAGTCCTGTGCCAAATGCCACATGTGAGAAGATGTCGCCACTTCCCCAGACTCTTCGGTTACTTGGAAATCCCTGTGGATTCACTGAGTGAACAGAATGGAAGTTCATTATGTGAATGGTGCTAATAACCATCATGGGTGATAGAAGTATGGTAAAATGTTGCTCTTTTCCATCCTTTAGCCAGGATCATCCTGATAAAAGAGGGGACCCAAGAAACAGCACACTTAGCCACACTTCAGGCAGTCATCTCTACACTGGGTGCCCTGGCTAATAAGCGGCCCCCACTTTCATGTTTATTATAAATTGTTGGGCTATGGCCTAAAAATTGTTCCCTTCAAGGTAAAATTCACCTGCTGTGCAGGACGCACAAGAGATGCAGTTTCGATCCCTGGGTCAGGAAGAGCCCTTGGAGCAGGAAATGGCAACCTGCTCTCCAGTATTCTTGCTGGAATAATCCCATGGGCAGAAGAGCCTGGTGGGCTACAGTTTATAGAGTTGGGAAAAGTCAGACATGACTGAGCAAGTGAGAGCTTCAAGGGTAAAATCAAATAAAAACAGACAGAACCAAAATCATGACCCTGGGAAATTTTGCTTCACAGATACCCAAAATATAAATCAAAATCATACATCTTTCTGTATATTAAGGCCACAGTGCAAGGCCTAACTATAACACTCCTTACTTTCTTTGGGATTACAGGTTATACTTGTAGTAACAAAGACATGTACTTTACTTTTCAAAATGCACAATACTGGGTGCTTGCAAAAGGTATTTCTTGTTCCTGATGAGTCCCAGATAACTGGTTTGATTGAGAGGCTTAATGACCTCCTCAAACAACTTCTTTTCAAATTCTATTCCAACAACGGACCCCTAGATAGGTTTCTATCTTGTCCCAGGTTGTAACCCGTCTTTATGAATTTTTGATCTTACTCCCATTCCATAAGGGTTGGAGGCCAGATGGAGGGTGCATACTTTCCTAGGACATATTACCCAGAGATTATGCCACAGGCCAGACAGCTGCTCATCTGATATGGGACCCCTTAGAACGATTTAAACTTCCACCAAAAAATAAGAACAAAAACGCTCTCAAATGAAGTTGTATATCCTTCTGTTGACTGGATCTTCATACTACCAATCTAGGTGTCTCAGTTGGTTTACAGTCTGGAGGCTCAAATCCTCAAAGTGAGCCATTGTTTTCATGCAGAAACAGCAAATGCTGAGACCCACATCAACCTGTGGGTCTCTCTAGTCCCACATCCCAGATGACAACTCCTTCCAAGAGCTCATCACTGGGGTGACATGGTCCCAGTGAAGGACTTCACTGTTGGAGGTGCCTTCACCCTGGAGATGACTTTACCCTGGATGATGAGATCTCTGCCCCAGCATTGCCCATAAACTCATTGTCTCTCTTAAGGAGCATGTTGGACACAGGACATTTTTGCTTTTCTTCCTTTGATGTTAGTGATTCTGCTGTGCTTCTGATCTTGCTGTCTGCTTAGCCCATGCCTAGGCAAAAGAGTTCATACCTTACATCACTTAAAAACTTAATTCAAAATGGATCACAAATCTAAGTATAAATTCTAAAATGATGTAACTTCAAAGAAGAGGGGAAAATCTTTGTGACCTTGGGTTAAGCAAAGCTTTCTTAGATATGATACCCAAAGCATGATCCTTAAAAGAAAACACTGATAAACTGAAGTTAATGACAGTTGAAAACATTTATTCTTTGAAAGGTAATAAGAGAATTAAAATACAGGTCATGGACTTGAAGAAAATGTTTGCAAAGCATGTATATGATAAAATATTTAGATCTAGAATATGTAAAGAATTCTCTAACAACCAATAAGCAATAGGCAAAGGAGTTGAATACTTCATCAAAGAAGATCCATGAATGGCAAATACATAAGTGCGTGAAAAAATGCTGAACATCATGAGTGATTAGGAAAGCTCAAATTAGAACCACAGTGAAATGCCTCTGTAGACCTGGGGAATCACAGTGGCTAAAATTTAAAAGATGAATCATACCAAGTTTTGTCTAGGGTGTGGAAGAACTGGAGCACTCATACATTGCTGGTGGGGATGTAAAAAACAGTACAACCAGTTTGGAGGACAGTTCAGCAGTTTCTTATAAAGCTAAAAATCTACCATATGGTCTAGCTCTTCCATTCCCAGTTATTCACCCAGTAGGAACCTGAAAATCCACAGGAACTTTAAATACAACAGCCTCAAACTAGAGACAACCCAAATGCCCTTTGGCAGGTCAATGGATGAACAACTTGGACCTGTCTATATAATGTGATGCTACTCAGCAATAAAATAACTATTGATACATGCAACAAATTGGATGGATCTCAGAATAAATACACTGATGTTAGATATTAAGGATCATGTTACTCTATGATTCCATTTTCATAAAATGCTAGAAAATGCCAACTTATTGATAGCTGCAGAAAGTAGATCCATGGCTGTCCAGGTAATGGGGATGGAGGAGAGAAGGACAGGAGAGAGGGCTTATAAAGCAGCACATGAAGACTTTGGGGAGGTGATGGGTTCATTGATTATCTTGATTGCAGTGATAAACATATACCAAAACATTTTAAATACATGTAATTTATTTTATGTCAATGATGCTCCAATAAAGTGTTATGAGACTAAGATGAGGAAACACATGTAAAGCACCAAAAGGGTCAGGCATGTATACAGTCCTAGTGACTGGAAGGTGATGTCCTTACAGTTTATTTTTACTGGGCGGATCTGTCATCAGACAAAGGTCTGGCTGTTACCTCTTTTCAGCACTCCGAGTGTTTGCAATGAACCCCATCATTTATCTCCGACAGTTAGTGGTCTGCCTCTCTAGGCTCTCCCCCAGCCCTTTCTCTCCTTCCAGAAATCATCTCTGCTGATTCACAACCCCCGACCTGGCCTTCCTTACCCCGGTGAACTCTGGCCTCGAGCTGACATTCAGGTTGCCCTGTTCCCACTGCTCGCTTGCACATGAGGACGGTTGATTCACACTATGAGGGGCCCCTTGATCCACACAATTACCAAAATATTTCGTCTTTGCAGAGCACAGACATTTTACAGGGGGAGGTCTGGGAGGCCCTCCCCTCCCTGGTGTTTAGCCACCAGACTGGCCATTTATCCTTCTGATCATCTTCTTTGGTCTCCAAATGAACTTTAATTTCGGGCAGAGAGAAAAGAAAAGGCTTATCAAACCTTGTTTCATGGCTCCCAGGAGAGCTGTCACCTCTCCCTTAGTCAAAGGCCCACTCTGTCAGCGACTGGCCACTTAGCGTTTGTTAATGGATCTAACTTCCACGGGCTTTAAGTGTTTTCTTAGAATTGATCTTCCCGTGAAAAGTATGCTTTGGAGACATGAAATAACCATGAGAACCTTAAATGAATTTCACTTTATCAAACGGAGAAAAACAATGCTCTTGAAACACGCGATACAGGGAATAAAGGGCTGTCAGGCATCAAGACGGGGAGGGTGATGAGAGGGCCTATGGACCACTTGCGACCTGCCACAAATGTCTGCATTTGCATTTGACAGGCGAATGTACACTGTGAATAAGTTTCACTGCCTTGTGATACAGCTCTTCCTGCTCTGTCCCCACCCCAGGCCTGCCCCCACTGGGGTGGGGGAGTATCTGAGTCACTCTTCTCTCTTCCAGAAGGTGATGGCTTTGCCTGGGAAAGAAAGATGAGGAGGCGTCCTGCTCTCTCCTCACCCCTTTCCTCCATCTGCTGCAAAGAGCCTGTAGACCCTGGGAAAAGGGGCTGTCGGGCCCCCAGTTCTCCAGGAACGTGGACGTGTGGAGACATCTCCTCAGGGCTGGAGAGCAGAGATTAGCCCTCCGCCCATCTAGTCCTCCCCTCCCTCACAGAGGTGCGTGGGGAGGGGCTCCATCCCTTGGACACTCCGTCAGCAGGTGTTGTCTGAGGGCAGTCCGGGCCCAACTCTGTGTGCGGCCAGAGGTTCAGGCGGGACGAGCCCTGGTCCCCTCCTCACTCTGCGCACAGTGAGGCCACATCAGCCTCTGACCCGCACGCTGTCACCCCGTCCCCTCGCCCCGCCCTGTGTTCCCTTAGCGCGTGTCACCACCTGCCTCTGGACACAGCTGCGTCTGTTCGTGTTTCCCCACCGAACGTCAGCTCCATGAGGATGGGCCTTTCCCTGTCCCGCTCAGAGCTGTGTCCCCAAGCCTGGGGCAGCTCCTGGCGCGTAGTGGACACTCTGCTTTGTGAGTGAACTTTGTTGGACGTGCTCTAGTGGAGGAAACAGAGGCACAGAGCTGCAGGTGTCCTCAGGCGGCTGCCTTCCTTGATGTGTGAGGGCGAGGACCCAGGGAACACAGGAGGGGCTCCCACAGCATCTGCTATAATCATAAGAAAACATTCCCGGGCATGCAGCACCTGGACTCTGAACAGCAAACTCCATCCTCACTTAACTGAGGCCAACCCACCCCCCCGCCAAGCCTCCTACTGCCACTAGGCTACTTGGATCTGCACGCATCCCGCCTAAACCTGGCCCTCCCTGTGGGTGGAGAGAGGGCCTGCTGGGCCTTCTGTGCTGTGTCTTGGGTCATTGACCCTGGGGTTGTGCAGGTGTGATTCTGATGCAGGAGGCTGGGTGGGCTCAGAGATGCTGCACTTCTAACATGCTCCCAGGTGATGCTGCTGGTCCACGGAGCACATGCTGGGTAGCAGGGTGGTAAGAGGACATCTTGTTTGTACATTGATGTGATCAGTGTTTACTGAGGGCCTACTGTGCGCTGGACACCGGGACACGGTGGTGAGCAAGATGGGCTTGGCTCTTCCCTGTGGAGCTCACACTCTGTCAAGAACACAGAAAGGGATGAGCCAGTGACATGTGCCTTTTTTTATTTTTCCTGCAACTGTTAGACGGGAAGCTGAGGTCTATGGAGGGAAAAGGATCTTACGATGAGAGAGCTGGGATTGAGAGAAGTTAGTAACCTGCCGGAATGACACAGACAGGAAGTGGTGGAGCAGTGTGATCCCCAAGCCCGTACGCTCACCCCAGTGTCCACCCCGGGTGCTGCCTACAGGGAGCCTGTAGGGGAGCCCAGCTCTTCCTGCCAGGGTGTGGGGTGGGGTGGCCCAGGGAACAGGCTGGCTGGGCTCCTGAGGCTGGTCTTGGGGTTCATCCTGAAGGGTCAGGTCAGAGGATGGCTCCCATCCCGGACAGAGCCTGGATTTGGGACAGGAGGACTGTTCCACAGCAGAGCCCAAGGGCAAGCTGGGAGTCAGGCCTAGGAGAGCGGAATCCCACAGCCAAGGCAGAGGGGAAATCGAGGAGTGCCTGGTTAGGAGCAGGGTCCGTAGGGATGCCTGAACACTCGGGAGTGTCCCTTGATGGGTCTGGCCTGGCCAGGGGTGACTGGATCTCAGCGGCCCACTGGGAGTAGCGCAGCCTGGAGCTGCTACTGGCTGAGTGCTGATCCCTCTGGCCCCACCCACCCCATTCTTGACTGCGTAGCACAGAGTCCTGGATTGACCTCTTGGTTCTGTAGAAAGCTGGGCTCCAGCCTGTGCTCCCTCCCCACACAGGTCCAGTGCCTGTGAGGATGGGGTCAGGGTGGGGATGCAGGGTTTCCCACCTGCAGGGTTTGCTCAACCCTGGCAGAGGTTAGCAGTGTGTTACTGCAGGGGCTCCCTTTGCATCCCAGGGAGGCAGAATGCCTTCAGTTATCAGAAGCAGGTCTTCTGGCTGTGCCTCCTGGATCAAGTCTTCTTTGGAGGAAATAATTAGAGCGGGCACATTAAGGAAGCGACAGCCCAGGGCTCAGGGGAGGAGGAGGAGAAGGGAGGATGCGGTGCAGACCTAGAAAGAGGGGTCTGGGCACCAGGACAAGTGATACTCAGACGGAGGCTTCTCTGTGAGCCCAAGACTCCCCCGCAGCCCCACGGAGGAGGGTGTCTCAGTCTGTGTCAGTTCCTTGAGCTGTAAAACAGCTTAACACAGTCCCTTCCTTGGAGAGTGGTGGTGAGAATTAATGGGGTGGTACACACACAACCTGGCACCCGTAAGTCCCTGACCCAACCCCCCACCCCTCTGCGGATCAACTGCGGATTGTATCACTGGTGTTCTAAATGGGACCTGAATCGGAGGTGTGTTCAGGCTCCTAGTTTCCACTGACGCTGACTCTTCATGACTGTAGAGCCTGGTCTCACTCTGTTTTGCTCTCTCTGCTTTTTGTACCCAAGCAATTTTTCCCCCTATGTCTTGGGAATGGCCCAGGGAAGGGAGGAGTTTGGGCGACATTTCCCCAAAGAAGCCTTGTTGTCATGCTTAGCAGTAATAGAAGCCATTAGGACTTTTGGATTAACCCCAGTCTATAACAAAGCTTTACGGAAAAAATATACTCTGAGCTATTAAGAAAAAAAATTAGGAACATGACATTCCTAAATTATTGGAGAAGAATGAATATCTGTCGTGCACCCTTGCATGCTGAACATGGGCTAAGTTCTTGCATATATTAATTTACTTAATTCTCACAATGATCCAATGAGATTGATAGTGTTAGTCTTATTTATTTATTTTTTCTGGCATACATTTATTTTATTTTAAAAATTAACCTTTTAGGGGGTGGGGATAATTCAAGAGTCCTATGAAGTTGAAGGAAATTATACAGTGATCTTTTCCTGTTCCTCCCGAGGGTGTAATTGTCATTGCTGGAAATAACAAGAGAACCAGAGGAGCACTGTGCAAGCGGACAGAGGAAGGCAGATGGTTAGGAACCCCAGGACTGGAGGAACAGCAGGTAGCAGGATGGCTTAGACCCCTCTCCCCCGCCCTACAGAAGAAGGAGACCCAGGCCCAGTTTCTCTATTAGCCCCACTTGGCAGCAGATGGCAACCCAGATAAGCCCCTTCTTCCACTGAATCTAATGGGAGCCCTGCCCACATCATTAGGCCAGACAGATCCTACCACAGCCCCCAGCCAGGAAAGCACTTACCAACCTGTGGAGGAACTGACATTTAGTTTAGTTTAAAAAAAGAAATGAATAAGAGAGATCTTGTGTGCCCTTTATCCATTTCTCCCCAATAGCAACATCTTGTAAAGCTGCAAGACAATATCATAATCAAGAGATTGACATTGATGCAACCCACCCATATTACTCAGATTTCCCCAGTTTTCACTTGTCCTCATTCATGAGCATGGGTGTGTGGGTGAGGGGGCATCTCTGCTCACCCTGAGCCACTGTGACCACACCAAGATGCCTTCTACCTGCCCTGAGCTCCTTGCACTTCCAGCTTGCTACCAGAGCTTGGTGTCTCTAACACTATGTCCCAAACTGAGATCCCCAGGAGGGGAAATTTGATAGCTGGGCCAGTGTGGACCCCCTGTCCATCTCAATACTGTTTGTAAGCTGAGGGTTGCTGGTAGTGGTGGAAGGGGGAGAGGAACTTATCAGGGATATGGGCTGAGCAGGGAGGGATAGGCTAGGAGAAGATAATAAGCATTTCTAAAATGATGGGAATTATAGTCCTTAGTTTTCAGATAAGGAAATTGAAGCTCAAAGTGGTACAGTGAGTTGCTGAAGATGGCAGAGTGACCCTAATACTCATTGCAGCACTGTTTACAGTGGCCAGAACATGGAACCAGCCTGGCTGTCCATCGGCAGGTGAGTGGATGGAGAGGCTGTGGTTCACGTGGGGAGTGGGGTATTACTCAGCCATTAAAGGGGAGTGTATTTGAGTCAGTTCTGATGAGGTGGATGAATCCAGAGCCTATTATACAGGGTGGAGTGGGTCAGAGAGAGAGAGAAAAAAAACACTAATATTGCATGCATGTGGAGTCTGGAAGTGCTGAGGAACCTATTTGCAGGGTGAGAATGGAGATGTGGGCTTCCCAGGTGACTCAGTGGATAAAGAATCTGCCTGCCAATGCAGGAGGTGTGGGTTCTAGCCCTGGGTCGGGAAGATCCCCTGGAGGAGGACATGGCAACCCACTCCAGTATTCTTGCCTGGAGAATCCCATTACCCGAGGAGCCTGGCGGGCTATGGTCTATAGTGTTGCAAAGTGTCAGACAGGATTGAAGGGACTTAGCACGCACTCATGCATGCAATAGAGACGCAGATTTGGAGAAAGGAGAGTGTGGGGTGAACGGAGAAAGTAGCATGCGCACAGAGTCGTATATACACTGCCATATGTAGAGTGAGTGGCTGGGGGAACTTGTTGTGTGACTCAGGGAGCTCAGATCGGTGCTCTCTGATGGCCTGGAGGGGCTGGGATGAGGTGGGAGGTGGGAGGGGATGTGTGTATGCCTACGGTTGATATGTGTTGACGTGTGGCATAAACCACCCCAATTTTGTAAAGCCATTATCCTTCAATTAAGAATAAATAAAGAAACACGGCACAGCCAGCAAGCTGGAGAATCACGATTTATACCTGAGGCTCAACTGCCACCCAGCCTCCAACCCTCAAGCCCTCTTGCTCTTCTGGCTCTTTTCCCGTTTATTCCTCTCCCCTGCCACTTCGGGCCGGGTCAAGCAGAACAGGAAGCGGGGAGAAACGACTTCCCTGAAGGGGGGGGGGGATAAGGGGGAAGCTCCCGGGGCCCGTGAGGGGGAAGTCCCACCACGGGCCCCTTTGTACCTGGGGCGTCGGCAGATCCCCCCACCCTGGGCCCAGCTCCCGAGGCCGAGGCTGCCCCAGTTCTCCTTCCCGAGCAGGCCTGAGGAAGTCAGCGACCCTGACTCTCGTGCTCAATTATTCACGCCAGTGAGGGTTTAATTAAAATTTCATGACAGTCATCGTGTTTCACCCAGACAGCTCATGGTCTTGCGTTTTTTTGCCTGAGTCCATCCGTCCCACCACTGAGATCTTCATCCAAAGCCTTTCAACCTCCACAAACCGGTTTTGATAACAAGCCCTCTTGGGATTGCTGCGAAGTCCAAAGTGGGGCAGGCCTCCTGTAGACCCAGCGCCCTGGTGACTGGTTAAACAAGGACCTCTCCGGAGCAGGGCTGTGGGGTCTGCCAACTGTGTGGTCCTGCCCTTGGGTTCCAGGAGACAGCTCTGATCTCTGCTATTTACTCAGCGGAATCCATGGGATGATTCCAGGTAAACAACAGCCAATTATAGAAGGGAGACTGTACCTGGAGGTTACAGAAAACCACATTTCTGCAGATGGGGGCAGTGGGAGGATGTGTGTGCACCCCCTTCGGGGTGTCTTAGGGTCAAGTAGGTGACCTTGGGGCACGTCCCTAGTTTCCCCACTTGGAAGGAGGGCTGATGAACCATCCTTCACAGAGCACTAGTGAGGGTCCCAGGAGAGGGACTGTGGGAAACTCTCAGCATGGTACTGAGCCCAGCACCTGCTCAGATAAGTGGCCATTGACTTGAAGTGGGTGCCAGATGACTTGCTGAGCTGGGTGAGATGGGGATGGGGAGCCCTGGCTTCTGGGCCTCCCCTATCCCACTGCTGATTGTCTGAGGAGGCTCTGGGTGCCACTGGGCAATGAGAAGGTGGACCTGCATTGAGGAGAACCAGACATAGAGAGTCAGGGAATGTGGGCAATAGACTTCTCTGCTGTAACAGATAAGAGGGCTTTGGAGGGTGTCCAAACAGAGCTGATAGGAGATGGCATTTAGAGAAACTGGGGGCCGGTGACAGATGACTGGCAAGGTCAGTCCAGGCCTTCCAGAAACAAAACAGAGCAGGGTGTGTCCTGAAATCCTGCAGAGCTCCACTCACCATGAGGGCTGGGAGCAGGTGGTGCCTAGAGATCAGTGAAGACAACATCCATAATATCTGAGAAAAGGGGCAGTGCCTGAGCTCAGAGATTCAGTACAGGCCCTGGGAATGAGTGCCTCAGACCCCGCTGTGTCCATCTGTATCCTCTCTGCATCCACTGATGCAGGACCTGCTGATAGGGTAACTGGGAAGACCTGGCACATGACTGGGAGCATCCAGTGTAGTGTAGGTTCTTGGAGATAGCAGGGATTCTATGGGACCAGTGCTTAGGACCTGGGGAGGAAACGAGCCTAATCCTGGGAGGGAGCCATGGCACAGTGAAGGGAACAACTGGACCTTCAGGGAGATTTGGGTTCTGGGCCAAATCTCAGTCTCCAGACCACGGTGTGACTTAGGGCCAGTCGCTCGGCCTGTCTGTACATCTGCAGAACAAGATCATTTCTAAGGCCTCTCCCAGAGCCTTGATTCTAGAGGGTTCTGCGTAAATGCTTTCTCCCAACCCCCACCTTAAACGTGACCAGTGACTTCCCAGCTCAAATTCACTTTCTGCCAGAAGAAGGCACGCCAGCACCAGGAAGCCATAGTGCGGAGTCAGCAGCCCTCACCGTCACTGCGCCATGCGGGTCTGGCGGTGACAGGGCTGCTCGGTTCATTAGAGTCTGGGGATAATGTGCCCTCGCCCTTGGAGATGCCATTACAGGGTGGTTTCTGCAGCTTCCTCTGTGGGAGGAAAGACAAGAGGGAGAAGGGGGAGCGGGAGACGAACCTGACTCACACCCCCGGGGGAGAGGCTGACACAACAAAGTTTTGTGCTGGTCTCAGCTTGGAGACTTAGATGCTGGAGGGGAGGCAGCCATTAGCCTCTGTCACTTCCTGTGACAGGAACCTCAGGGAACCTGGCTTGAGCTCAGAAGGGATTTATTGGTTTTATGCCACTGACAAGCTCAGGGATGAGTCTTTAGTTCAACCTTGTTGCAGGGGCTCAAATGATGCTACCAGGACCTCCTCCATCTTTTAGCATCTCTACCTCCTGCAGAATCACACTCAGATCTCCTTTCTTGGAGGCCAGATGGTTTTCCCTCCAGACTGAAGTCCAGCAGAGAAGAGAGAGCTTCCTCAACAACTAATCAAAAGTCCTGGAGCAATTTCTGTTGGCTCCAAGGGCCACACACTTATCCCTGAACTGATGAGGGCCAGTGAAGAGAAATGTGGTGATTGGCTTAATCCAACAAAGAATCATCCTGCAGTCCAGAGGTAGAGTTGATCCAGACTAAGCCAGTAGGGGAGGAGGAAATCCTCAGAGGGAAATTACAGCTTTACTAGAAAAAAGGTGCCAGGGCATTGGGTTGCAATGGTGTACAGATATCCTCTACTGGCCTTTGGGTGGAGGGCAAGAAAAACAAATGTGTAAAATCAAGGGGAATAGTGGGGAGAAAAGCCTAGTAGATGTGAAGTATAGCTGATCTTATTTCATCTTCCCAACAGTCTAATGAGAGTGTGACTACTATTATCCTAAATCCAGAATCTATTTTTTCTTGTTGGAAGAATCTTCAAAAGCACCTGGTCTGACATGCTTGTGTTCAGAGATAAGGCAACAGACCTAGAAAATTTAAGTGACCATCTCAGGGTCCCACAGTTCATTAGCAGAAGACTCAGGTCTTCCCAGAGAGAGGTTGTTCCCCTGGGTCCATCTGCTCAGAGGAGCTGCAGAATTACAATGAAAGCTCTGCAAGGCAAGCCTGGCTGTCACTCAGACAGGCAGGACAGTCCATGTGGGCCAGAGTCCACCCTGCCCTGGCTGAGTGGAAAAGGGGGTCCCTCATCACCTCCCTGTCCCTCCCACCCTCTCTCCTACATGAGCAGGTGTCTCAATAGATACACCCAGCTGGGCCCTGCTCAAGACTCTCAGAGGATCCTGGGGCTCTTCACACTTCACACTCCTGATCGGTAATTGACCCCAACCTCTGCCATCAGATCCTATCTCCTTGCAGATCTGTGAGAGCAGACAAATTAACTCCGGAGTATGAGGACTGGTGAGGCTATCCATGGTCATCTAGCCAAAACCCTGCATCTTATAGGAGGCAGGCTGAGGCCCAGGAGAGGCGGGGCATTGCAAGGCAGGCAGAGCAAGCCAGGTAGAAGAGCTGCTGGCTCCCAGCCTAATGCTCTCCCATCACCCACTGATCCTGCTGACTGCTTGAGCCCTCAGCTGCCCTTCTCATGACCCCTGGTGGGGACCGTCAACCATCCTGAAGTTATACACATTTACACACCTTTCTTCTTAAATAGTGCCATCCTTTGCAAGGTGTATCCACCCTCCTATTTAAACATGAAACAACAGGGCAGAAAGAAGTTAGGGGTTGTGCAAAGCCAGTTGCCCACCATTCAGAGGTAAAGGCCAGCTCCCTGTGTCTCAGGACAGCAGCCTTCAAAGAGTTTGTGTCACTGTTATCCTCCTAGATCCCAGCAAGACTGGAGTCCCTGGAACTGTCACCCTACTTATAGATATAAGAACCAGGTTCAGAGAGGCCCAGCGCTCTGGGCTCCCTCACAGCTGGTCATTGGTGAAAAGGGTGTGGTCAGGTTGCCTGGAGTCCCGTTTCTGGTAGCTTGGCACTTTGCATACTACCAGTCCTATAGCTGGGAATGGCCTTCCTGAGGGTAATGAAAACCTGACCAAGGAAGATGCAGAAAGTTAGGGGTTATATGTTTTTCATCCAGTGAGTCATCTGGATGGGGCGAGGGTTGGGGTGAGGGTGATGAAAACCCAATAGCTTGAAGATGCTATCAGGCCAGCCTCGTCCTCTCTCTCCCTTCAGGGTCGTTGGGTGTGTGGACCCCCTTGAGGTCATAGCATGGCTGTTCCATGCAGGCTTCAGGCTCCTTTTCAACCTGGGCAGCTGGTGGCCCACCAGGAGAATCCAGAGGCCCCTGACTTTGCAGGGAATTTCCCAGAATACCATGCAGCAACTTCTACCCCTGTCTCATTGGTAGGAATTGTGCCACATGACTCCCTGCAGGGGGCAAGACCGTATGTTTTCCCATCTCATTGGCCAGACCTGTGTCACATGACAGCCTGCAGAAGGGTGGGAAATGTAAAGTTTTTAAGCAGGGGGAATTGTTGTCCCCGACCAAACTGGGGTTGTGTTAGTAAGAAAGAAGAGGAAGGTGACGATCCTGCAGTTTCTGCCCCCCCCCATTTACAATGTCATTTTCATGTTTGCTGCCTTCCTGGATCCAGACAGCTGGTAAAGAATCCTCCTGCAAGGCGGGAGACCTGGGTTCGATCCCTGTGTTGGGAAGATCCCCTGGAGAAGGGAAAGGCTACCCACTCCAGCATTCTGGCCTGGAGAATTCCATGGTCTGTACAGTTCATGGGGTCACAAAGAGTCAGACACAACTGAACGAGTTTCACTTCCACTTGGATCCAGACAAGCACATCTGCTGTGATCAGGAAGTGAGCAGCTGAGCCATTTGCCTGGGTCCCCACAGCGGTGGTTTGAAGAACCAGGTTAGAGCCCAGTTCCCTGCCATGGACACCCAATAGCTCTTCAGATCTGCACCCCTGCCTATGTTGTCTGCTCTCTTCTCTCTCACTGTCCGAATTCTCTGCCTTTCCAGCTCCCCAGACCTGCTGAAGTCAGCACATGAAGATGAGAGGACAGAAGTTGGCCACTTATGGCCCTGACATATATGTTCAGCCTGAACTACTTTAAGCAAGTTGGTGATGGGATGTCCAAACTCAGGTCAACCCCTTGGTGTTATGCTCCCTCTCTCACATCTTCCTGGTGGGATATTCATTGGGGTAGCCTTAGCAGGGGGCTCCCCAGGTGGCTCTAATGGTTAAAGAACCATTCTGCCAAATGCAGGAGATGTAGGTTTGATCCCTGGGTTGGGAAGATCCTCTGGAGGAGGGCATGGCAACTCACTCCAGTATTCTTGCCTAGAAAATCCAGTGGACAGGAGAGACTGGGGGGCTATAGTCCATGGTGTCACAAAGAGTCAGGCATAACTGAAGTGACTTAGCACACACACATGCACACAACCTTAGCAGAGGACAGTTGGTCAGTGTCTATCAAAATGCACATATCCTTTGTCTCAGCAATTTAACATCTAGGAGTTGCTCATTTCTGAAATACTCTATAGAGTACAAAGCTACGTAAGGGTCTTCACAATGGTGTTATTTGTAATAGCAAAATTGGAGAAATCTAAATGTCCATCAGTAGGAGACTGGTTACTTAAATTATGGAACAGTCATAACATTGAATACTGAGCAGCCATTAAAATGATTGAATTTGGCCTCTAGACTTTGACTTGGGAGAATGCTCTTGATGTGTTTTTGAATAAAGGAAGTAGCATGCTGAAAAATGTGAACAGCATGATAAAGATCCTAATAGTCTTGGTTTGTACATAGATAAGTACCTGGTAGGGTGTATATCTGTGGGAGACTCTCAGGAAAATTCCTCATGCATTGAGGCCTTGTGTTACATGAACTGTAGGTCCCTTATTCAAGGCTATTTGTGCCTGAGATCCCTTCCCATTTTGCCTACATCATCAATGTTCCCATCTCTCCTGGATCATTCCAACAAGTGTACAAACATGCGCGTACTCATTTGCTTCAGTCATGTCCAACTCTTTTCAACCCCATGGACTGTAGCCCGCCAGGCTCCTCTGTCCATGGGGATTCTCCAGGCAAGAATATTAGAGTGAGTTGCCATGCTCTCCTGCAGGGGATCTTCCCGAACCAAGGAGTGAACCTGAGTCTCTTATGTCTCTTTCATTGGCAGGTGGGATCTTTACTACTGGGGTCCTCTATGTACAAACACACCATTCTCTACTCCCCCCAGATAAAATCAATATGGAATCTCTTCTGCTACCTTGGCATCCCTTAGGGTAAAAACAAAGGAGTCACTGTTCTTACTATCTTTGGTTTCCCTCTTCTCATTTTCTTCTCACTGCACTCTAACTGGATTTCAGCCTCTCACACTCCACCATAACTGCTCTTGACAAGGTCACCAAGTACCCATGAATTAATAAACCCAATGGTCAAGTTTCAATGACATTTGAACTATCAGTATTTGGAATAGCTGCTCATGCCTCTCTGAAATCTTTTCTCCTCTCTGCTCTGGGATCCCACCCTCTCTTGATTACTACCTCCCTGATTTCTTCTCCTCTGTCTCCTTCACTGGTTCTTTCTTGGCTGCTCAACCTATCAACCTTGAGTTATTCTAGGGTTCTGCCCTATGTTCTCTTCTCCTTATCCTCCCTCACCCCTTTGGGCACTTCACCAACTTATGACTTCATATGCCTTTCATATGCTGATGACTCCCAAATGTACATTTCAGCCTGGACTTTGCCCTGAACTCCAGTCTCGTATATTCAACTGCTTGTTCACCCCTCTCTCCCTACCTTCCTGGCTTCCTGCTTCCCTTCTTCCTTTCCTTTCTTCTTCCCTAACTCCTTCTTCTCTCTCTTTCTTTCTACCCCAAATCACATATTACCTCTGTAATTTGTTCACACAAGCTCATGTGTGTGTGTGTGTGTGTGAAACAGCCTGACAAAGAAGAGCGGTTCACAATAGAAAACAATTCTGCACTTTACAGAAAAGCTTTGCCAAAGCCTTCCTTGAAATGCTGCACTCACCAAGGGCCTACAGAAAAAGATTTTTGATTTGTAATCCCATTTCTTTTATGCTTCAATGCAACCCTTAAAAACATGCTCAATTTCTGTTTCAAGTTCTGTCCAACTCAACCAATATTTTCCCAAGTTCTTACTAAGAGCTGGGCGCTGTGCTTGGCACTGTAGGGGAACAGAGATGAATAAGATCTATATTCCAAGGGAAACTGGCACTGCCAACTCTCTCACAGAGAAGGCTTTTAAGAAGAACTTACCTGGGGAGCTGATGCCACAGGAGATTTAGCAAAGCCCGAAACATCATAAGTAGGTTGAACTGGCAGCCCAGAATGAAGACATGCCCCTGGTTTCTGACAAAAATCCTTTCCTTGACTGAACTCTAGCCTTGGCTCCTCTGAGCCCTCCTCTTACTAGGCCTAACCTTAGCCTATAAAGAATTGAACAAAACACTAACATAGTTTCTAACAGCTTAAGGCCACATCCCTAGGATGTCCACAGCCCCTCTTAAAGAGCCTGCCTGACAAAACTCCAGGCTGCCAAAAGCAGTTATTTTTTGTTCTAGCCAACACCTGAAGGCATGGCTGCAGTCTCAGCCTTCACGGGAGGGCAGGAGCTTAACCCATTGAGTGCCACTGAGAAAACTCAGATGGGCTTGTTTTTTTTTTTTTTTTTTAAACATTGACCAATCTTCCTTCTCACTTTTTGCAATGTTTCACCTTCCTAACTCTGCTCAAGCCCCTGCCATCTCCCCTCCTCCTCCATCATTCGCTCTTTAAAATTCCCAATCAGAAGCAGAAAATATTAAGAAGAGGTGGTAAGAATACATAGAAGAACTATACAAAAAAGATCTTCATGACCCAAATAACCACGATGGTGTGTTCACTCACCTAGACCCAGACATCCTGGAGTGTGAAGTCAAAGTGGGCCTTAGGAAGCATCATGATGAACAGACCTGGTGGAGGTGATGCAATTCCAGCTGAGCTAGTCAAATCTAGTGTCACTAGTTACTGAATAAATTCTGTTTTCACTGGTGTAACTAACGTCCAGCTGTGTTTATCTTCATTGTCTCTCAGACTGGTGGGGTAGCCAGAAGGGGTTTAACTATAGACTGAAGGGTAGCTGAGGAATGGCAGAGTGAGTAGGTGCCAAAGTCACCATGATTTCCTCCTATGCTTTCTTCTAGAAATTTTACAGTTTGCATTTTACATTTAGATCTATGAGCATTTTTGAGTTAATTTTTGTGAAGGATGATGTAAGGTCATGGCAAATAGATGGGGAAACTGTGGAAACAGTGGCTGACTTTATTTTTCTGGGCTCCAAAGTCACTGCAGATGGTGATTGCAGCCATGAAATTAAAAGACGCTTACTCCTTAAAAAGAAAGTTATGACCAACCTAGACAGCATATTGAAAAGCAGAGACATTACTTTGCCAACAAAGGCCCGTCTAGTCAAGGCTATGGTTTTTCCAGTGGCCACGTGTGGATGTGAGAATTGGACTATAAAGAAAGCTGAGCGCCGAAGAATTGATGCTTTTGAACTGTGGTGTTGGAGAAGACTCTTGAGAGTCCCTTGGACCTCAAGGAGATCCAACCAGTCCATCCTAAAGCAGATCAGTCCTGGATATTCATTGGAAGGACTGATGCTGAAGCTGAAACTCCAATACTTTGGCCACCTGATGCAAAGAGCTGATTCATTTGAAAAGACCCTGATGCTGGGAAAGATTGAGGGCAGGAGGAAAAGGGGATGGCAGAGGATGAGATGGGTGGATGGCATCACCGACTCAATGGACATGGATTTGGATGGACTCCGGGAGTTGGTGATGGACAGGGAGGCCTGGTATGCTGCAGTTCATGGGGTCACAAAGAGTCGGACATGACTGAGCAACTGAACTGAGCTGAACTGATATAAGGTCCGTGCCCAGGTTCATTTTTTTTTTTTTTTTTTTTGGGCAAATAGGTACACAATTACTCCAGCATCTTTTGTTGCAGCCACCATTATTTCTCCATTGACTTGCCATACCCCTTTGTAAAAATTCAGTTAACTGTATTTGTGTGAGTCTATTTTGGGGTTCTCTGTTCTGTTCCATTGATCTGAGTGTCCAGCTTTCATTATCTTGAAAACTGTAGCTTTATAGTTAATCTTGAAATTGGATAATGTGAGTCCTCCAACTTTATTATTCTTCTGCAGCATTATGTTAGCTTTTCTGGGTCCTTTGCCTTTCCACAAAAATTGGTTTGCCAGTATCCATGAAATAACTTACTGGGATTTTGATTGGTATTGATTTGAGTCTATATGTCAAGTTGAGAAGAATTGATGTCTTAACGTTATTGAATTACAATTCATGAATATGGACTGTATCTTTTACTTAGACCTTTAAAATTTTCTTTTCCCGTGTTTTTACTTTATAGACACTAATTGTATTTTGTTATGTTTATATATAAGTTCTTTAGTTTATTGGTGCTACTGTAAGTGGTATTTAAATAATTCAAATTCCATTTCTTCATTGCTGGTATGCAGGAAAGCAATAGACTTTTGTATATTAACCTTGTGTCGTATGGTCTTTATGAGTTCTAGAAGGGTTTATTTTGGCTGAAATTTTTTTTTTTCCTGTAGAAAACCATTCCAACTATGAATAAAGACAGTTTTATTTCTTCCTTTATGATATACACACTTTCATTTCTTTTTCATGTTTCACTGTACTAGCTAGGATTTTCAGTATAATGTTGAATAGGAGTGGTAAGAGAGACATCCTTACATTATTCTTGACCTTTCAATTTTTCAAAGTTGCTCAGCCGTGTCTGATTCTTTGTGACCCTATAGATATACAGTCCATGGAATTCTCCAGGCAAGAATACTGGAGTGGGTGGCCGTTCCTTTCTCCAAGGGATCTTCCCAACCCAGGGATCAAATCCAGGTCTCCCACATTGCAGGTGGATTCTTTACCAGATGCCGAAGAATACTAAAATGGGTAGCCTGTCCCTTCTCCAGGGGATCTTCCTGACCCAGGAATCAAACTGGGGTCTCCTGTGTTGCAGGCAGATTCTTTACTAGCTGAGCTACAAGGGAAGCCCATTCTTGATCTTAATCTTACTATTAAGTATGATATGGGATGTAGGTATTTTGTTGATGTTCTTTATTGTGTTGAAGAAGTTTGCTTCCATTTCCAGTTTGCTGAGTTTTTTTTTTATGATGATGAATAAGCATTAGATTTTGTCAAATGCTTTTACTGCATTAATTGATAGGATTGTATGATTTTTCTTCTTTAGCCTTTTGCTATGATGAATTATACTGACTGATTTTCGATCTGAAGAGAAACCAGAGTATACTGACTGATTTTCAAATGTTGAACTATCCTTGCATTTTCAAATATTGAACTATCCTTGACAATATGAAGTCTTCTAGCCCAGGAACCTGGAATAAAATCTACTTGGTTGACATAATCATTATACATTGTTAGATTTGATAATTTTTTTGTTTGTAGGAGATACTGATCTGCAGATATTTTATAATGTCTTTAGTTATTGGGATGCTATTTACTTCATAGGATGAACTAAGATGTGTTCCTTCTGTTTCTTTTTTTTTTTTTGGAAGAGATTGTAGAGACTTGGTAATATTTCTTCCTTGAATATTTGGTAGAATTCACCAGTGAAACCAACCGGGCCTACTGTTTGCTTTTTTATAAGATTTAAAAATAATTATTGATTCAATTTCTTTAATAGCTGAAGGGCTATTCAGGTTATCCATTTTTCTTTCTGTGACTGTTTGTAGTTTGTGTCTTTCGAGGAATGAGTCAGTTTCAGCTAAGTTATCAAATTCTATCAAACAGAATTGTTTCCTTATTATTACCTTAGTATTCTTTTAATGTGAATAGAATCAGTAGTGATGACCGTTCTTTCCTTTCTGATATTGGTAATTTGTTCATTCTCTCCTTTTTCTTGTCTAGCCTGGCTGGAGGAGGAGTTCTCGCTCAGTCGTGTCCGACTCTTTGTGACCCCGTGGAAGGTAGCCTACCAGGCTCCACTCTCCATGGGATTTTCCAGGCAAGAATACTGGAGAGGGCTGCCATTTCCTTCTCCAGGGGATCTTCCCAACCCAGGGATCGAACCCGGGTCTCTTGCATCGCAGACAGACACTTTACCGTCTGAGCCACCAGGGAAGCCCCAGAGGGGAAAAAGAAAAACTCCTTAACTGATAAAACTGTAAACTGCTAGGTCAAGTTTTACTAGTTGTTTTGTAGAATTTTTGTTCTTTGGCACATGAACATAATAGTTGCATATAATAATCAGTAATATAATAATTCATAATGTGATGAGATGTTATATCTCAAAAATGACAGAATTTTTAAATACTACAATCTCTTGATCTTAAGAAGTTTAGAATTTTAACTTTTGGCCTGTCATTTGACAATTAACTGAGCATGTACTATGTGTAAGGCACTGTGCTGAGCCTTGGGGTACAATGGTGAACAAATTAGACATGGTCCCTATTTTCAGGATAACTGGTCTAACATGAATCAAATAATGTTACAAATAAATGAAAAGTTGCTACTGTGATAAATTATATAGGAAGAAAGGCATAGGGTCTATGACACCAATTCATAGAGGGATTTGACCAAGCTTAGGAAATCAGGGAAGCCTTCTTTGAGGAAGAGACAAAGGACCTGAGGTCTGAGACTGAGTAGAAGTTAAGTAGGCAGAAAGCAAAATATGTTTCTGGCAGGACTGATAGCACATGCAAAGGCCCTGGGGTGGGAAGGACTATGTCAGTATGAAGTCCTAAAAGGCCAGCGTGTCTGAGAAGGACGTAAGGTGCAGGATCGCGGTGGGAACTGATGGTGGAGAGGGCAAGGCCTGGCCAGGCTGGCTTTGGGTGTTGCTCGTAGGAGCTGTGGGAGTTCTTCTTGCTATGACTAGTCTAAAACACTAAGGCCGCTCTCCAGCTCCTGCCTTTTTTTCTCGAAGAAAATGAGAGCTGGCAGAGGACTGTCTTCATCACCTATTGTCTTCTTCGTTTAACCAGCCCTGTACGGGCATTTCCATGGAGTTATACTTTTAAAATAACTAGTTTTATTGAAGTATAATTTATAATGAACTTCATCCACTTTAAGAGTACCAATTAGTGAGTCTTAGTAAACTTCAAGAGTTGTTGGGACTTCCCTGGTGGTCCAGTGGTTAAACCTTCGCTTTCCAATGCAGAGGGACCAGGTTCAATCTCTGGATGGCAAGCTAGGATCTCACTTGCCTCCTGACCAAAACACCAAAACACAAAACAATATTGTAACAAATTCAGTAAAGACGTTAAAATGGTCCACATTAAAATAAAAATGTTTGAAAAGTTGTGGAGTGAGTGGATATCTGATTTGTATCTGGAAATTTTGTATCACATGTGACCAAGGGACAATTTAAAAGTGAGTGATGTTGAGAAGGGCAAGGTGCTTTTTCAGAAATGTGCCCAGTGCCATACCGTGGAAAAGGGGACAAGCCCTAGGCTGAGCCAAACCCCCATGCTCTGTTTGGGTGAAATGCAGTTCAGGCCCCTAGACTCTCTTATGCAGGTGCTCACAAGAACAAAGCCATCACTGGGAAGAAGAGACATGGACAGAGTATTCAGAGAATTGTATGTAGTACATCCTTGGAACAAAACTAACCTTCACTGGGATTAAGAAGGCAGAAAGAGCAGACTTGATTGCTGTCTTGATCAGTCATTAAGTCGTGTCCAACTCTTTGTGACCGCATGGACTGCAGCAGGCCAGGCTTTCCTGTCCTTCACCATCTCCCGGAGTTTGCTTAAACTCATGTCCATGGAGTTGGTGATGCCATCCAACCATCTCATCCTCTGCCACCCCCTTCTCCTCCTGCCTTCAATGTTTCCCAGTATCAGGGTCTTTTCCAATGAGTCAGCTCTTCACATCAGGTGGCCAAAGTATGGGAACTTTAGCTTTAGCTTCAGTCCTTCTAATGAATATTCAGTGTTGATTTCCTTTAGGATTGATTGGTCTGCTCTCCTTGCTGTCCAAGGGATTCACAAGAGTCTTCTCCAGCACAATTTAAAAGCATCAATTTTTCAGCGCTCAGTCTTCTTTATGGTCCAACTCTCACATCAGTATATGACTACTGGAAAAACCATAGCTTTGTCTATACAGACCTTTGTAGGCAAAGTAATATCTCTGTGTTATAATATTCTGTCTAGGTTTGTCATATTTTTCCTTCCATAGGGGAAGTGTCTTCAAATTTTGTGGCTGCTGTTACCGTCTGCAGTGATTTTGGAGCCCAGGAAAATAAAATCTGCCACTGTTTCCATTTTTCTGCCCTCTATTTGCCATGAAGTAATGAGACTGGATGGCATGATCTTATTTTTTTGAACGTTGAGCTTTAAGCTAGCTTTTTCACTCTTCTCTTTCAACCTCATCAAGAAGCTCTTTAGTTCCTCTTCACTTTCTGCCATTAGAGTGTTATCATCTGCATACCTGAGGTTGTTGATATTTCTCCCAGCAATCTTGATTCCAGCTTGTGATTCATCCAGCCCAGCATTTCATATGATGTACTCTGCATATAAGTTAAATAAATAGAGTGACAATATACAGGTCCATGTCTGGTTCTAACTTGCTTTTTAACCTGCATACAGGTTTTTCAGACTTGATAGCTTGTGTCAAGACAGCTACTAATGAGTAATTGTTGGCTGCTGCCTTATTTACTACAAAATAGAAATGTCTATGACCTTTTTATAGGTACAGTATCTAAATTGATTGTGTATACAAGAATTCAGATCATAAAAGGCTGATAGAATATTTCTGTTGGAAAGTCCTGATTTAAGTAAGATTGGCTTGTGGCTAAATCATGATAGCTTTTTGAATTTTGGTAGTAATTCTGATTCAGTAAGTGGCGAAAAAACTAAAAAAGAAAACAATATTTTAACCCTGTTTTCCTTTTGTAAACATATGACTGAATTTGACTGGTAATGTTCAAACCATTTACAGAGATGGTGAATGCCATCTCAAAACCTATAGAAGGTTGGCTTTATAGTTAGGTCTATATAACAGGTTATATTAATGTATTTAAGTGCCAAGGAGATCCATTTACTGTTTCATAGAACAGAGAAAGACTCATTTGTGTATTTCAAGTTGTTTTGATTAGCCTGCTGAAGGCAAGGGCTGAAGATAAGCTGGCAGTGTCTAATTTATCTTTTGGATCTTAACTGTGTTTATTTAATTAAAATTCGCTGTATCTAAAATGTCCTCTTTTATTTAACGAAAGGCATTGTAGTGTAGTTTATGTATAATATCAAAGAATATTTCACACACACGAGTTGTGTAACCATCACCAAAATCCAGTTATTACACATTTCTATCACAGTGAGCTCCCTTGTGTTGGTTAGCAGTTAATCCTCACTTCTCTCCTCCCCTACAAAGACACATGATGTCCTAGACATTCAGGGTCTGATTTCTGTCACTGTAAGTTTGCCTTTTGTGGACTAGTCATATAAAGGGACTGTTACTATATACAGTCTTTTGTAGCTGGCTTATTTGCATAATAGATCTGAGGTTCATCCAAGAGGAGTATAGGTCAGTTGTTCTTCCTTTTTATTGCTGAGTGATGTTCCACTGGATATGGATACTCACATTTATGTATCCACTCACAGTTGATAGACATTGGGTTGGGTTATTCTGCATTTTGGCTGTCGTGAATGATGCTGCTGTAAACATCTGCATATGAACCTCTTTTGTGAACATGTGTTTTCATTTCTCTTAGGGAAATTCCTGAGAATGGAATTGCTGGGTGTTATGATAAGTTTGTGTTTGGCTTTGTAAGAAACTGCCGTACTGTTTCCCCAAAGCAATTGTACATTTTACATTCCTACCTGCAATATAAGAAGGTTTCTGTTTCTCCACTTCTTTAACAACATTTGACATTGTCCTTTAAAAAAATTATATTCATTCAAGTGGGTGTGAATTGGTATCTCCCTGTTGGTTTTAGTTTGCATTTACCTACTGACTAATCTCATTAGTTGAATATGTTAATCATATTTTATGAGCTAATTAGCCCTTCATATATTTTCTTTCATGAATGTCTACCCAAGTCTTTAGCCTATTTTAAACTTGGGTTGTCTTATTATTAAATTAGAGGTATTCTTGATATACTTTGGGTATAATACCTTAATCAGTATGCTATTTACAAATATTTCCTCACAGTCTGTGGGCTTGTTTTTAAGATTCTTAATGATGTCCTTTGAGATATTTTTAAAAATTTTGACAAAGGAGATTTGTTTATATTTTTTTCTTTTACTGATCTTCTTCTTGGTCTCTTCCAAAAAGGCAAAGAATTCTTTGCCTAACACAAGGTCATAAAGATCTATTCCTTTGTATTCTTCTGGGAGTTTTATGGTTTTAGCTTTTATATTTAAGTCTTTGATCCATTTAGGGTTAATTTTTGTGTATGGAATGAGGAGAGGGTTTAAGTTCATGTCGGTAGCCAACCGTCCCAACACCATTTGTTGACAAGATTGAACCAATGGTCAAATGTGCCCTGACAATTCTACAAGACTCTGAATTGTCTTTATACTTTTGTTAAAAATCAATTCACCATACATAAAATTTCATGGCTTTCTTTATGACTTTCCATTTCTCTTCTTTGATCTATGTGCCTATCTTGCATCAGTGCCACACTATCTTGATTATTGTGGCTTTATAGTATGTTTCAAAGTCAGGCAGTATTGGTTCTCCAATTCTGTTCTTTTTCAAAATTATTTGCTCTATTCTTCATCCTTAAAATTTCCATATAAATTTCAGAGTCAGTTTGTCAATTTCTGTTAAAAAAAATTGCCAAGAGTTTTTTTTTTTAATAGGGATTGCATTTAATATGTAGATCAATTTGGGGAAAATTGCCAACTTGACAATTATAGAGTCTTTTAGTCCATGGACATGAAATATCTCTCCATTTATTTAGATCTTCTTTAATTGATCTCAGCCATGTTTCACAGTGTTCAGCGCACAAGCCTTGCCTTTCATTTGTTAAATTTATTCCTAAGTATTTTCTTTTTTATGATGCTATTGTGAATGGCCATATGTTCATGTTTTATTTTCACCACTCTGGCTGTTGATTCTATCAATTTTTTTTTCCTGGAAATGACCTCATTTTGAGACCAGAAAGAATCAGAAAATCAAGAGGGCTTCACGCTCTGTCCCCCAGCCTGACTTTGGAAGACCCAGGTTTCCCAAGGCCCAGACACCAGCTGGTTGCAACTCAGAGTACAGGTAACCCTGGAGGCCCCAGATAAACGACAAGGCTGTCCTGTTGGACAAGAACATGTAGAAAGGTGGGGGCCACAGGAAGTGGACCGCACAGGTGTGGCATTAACAGGATCTTTTGGGTGCAAGCAGCCTCCAAATGTGGAGCCCAGGCTCCGGGATGGAACCAGGAGCAGGGCTACAGGTGGGGATGGTTCCCTGGGTGGGGGGTGGGGGGTGGGTTTGACTACAGAACAGGACGGTGGGAGGATGCTCTTCCAAAAAGACTGCTCACCCGCGGACACCCATGCCCACCTCCCATGCCTGGCACGGAGTTTGGGGCTGAGCGTGGAGCCAAGCTGGAGCCTCTCAGATACTTGGGGTGCCATTAGGCCTGGAGCACAAGTCGAGGCAGATCCCAGGGTGGGGAGATGGCGCAACCCGAGAAAGGACCTGAGAGGGGCTGAGTTGTGCAAAGCACGCAGTCGGCACTCAAGAGTCGGTCCCCAGCATTGGTTTGACAGGGACTGAGCTCCCCTCAATTGAAGCGATGCTTGTCTTTCTTTAACCAATGAGGAAACAGGCTCTGAAAGGTGACGTCACTGTCTGCCAGGCACCAGCCTCTGCAGCCTCGTCTCTTGCCTCTGCTCCACCCCTTCACACACCCCATCCTCCAGCCCTTCCAGGTCCCGTGCTCTTCCTTGAAGAGGCCAAGCGCTTCCCAGCCTCTGAGCCCCTGCAGGCGCTGTTCCCTCTGTCTGCTGTGCTCGTCCCACCATGGCATCCTGACAAACGCCCCCTCTTCCCTCCCAGGTCAGTGCCACTCTGTGAAGCTTGCCCAACCTCCGCAGGCAGGTTCGGACAAGCCCTGCTCAGAGCTCCCTAGCCTCCACGCATCCCTGCAGCCGGCACCTCCCATTGCACCAGACTCGCCTGCTCCTGCGTGTTCCTCACCCACCAGGCTTAGAGCTGGTGCACCAGGGGTACCAGGGCACAGCTTATAATGTGCTAAATAAGGGCTCCTGCCTGGGCTTTTGAAAGGATGCACGAGTGAGGGGTGAGTGAAGGAGTTGGACTGTAGAGAAGTGAAGAGACGCTTGCCATCATATCTTGTCCTCCTGAAGGGTTAACATCTAAGGTCACCAACTCCTCAGTGACTCAAACAGGGGTTGTCAGGGGCTGGAGATGGCAGGAGAAGGTCTGTGGTCCATTCTCCTGCCCCTAGGCTGGAAAGTAGTGTCTTTATTATTTCATGGGTGAGTCAGAGAGGTCTTCTCTGGCCACTGTCACAACGCATCACCCTGCCAGGAACCCTGATTTCCAACAGCCACAGCCAGCATCCGCTAGTCATCAGAGTGGCCTGGCGGTCTCGGGATCTGTGTGCTCATTACCTGCCCGGCCCTGTCCTGTGGGCGTATTGCCACCTCCTTCAACTCTCACTGCAGACCGGTGGGGTGTGTACGCACGCTCAAGCTCAGTTGCTAAGGTGTGTCCAGCTCTTGTGACCCCAAGGACTGTAGCCCGCCAGGCTCCTCTGTCCATGGCATTTTCTAGGCAAGAATACTGGAATGGGTTGCCACTCCCTTCTCCAGGGGATCTGCCCAACCCAGGGATCAAACCCGCACCTCCTCTGTTGGCAGGCGAGTTCTTCACCAGTGTGCTGCCAGGGCTTCCCTGTCCACCCTCACTTTTATTTCCATTTTGTCGTATTTAGTTTTCTCCATACAAAAGAAATATCTGCTCATCTCAATTTAAAAAAAAAAAAACCAATAGAGAAAATGAGAATCCTCATCATTCCATGCTGTGATTCCCCTTCACAGATAAGGCGACTCAGGTTTGTGGTACTTTGTACACAACATAATCTTCTTGCCCTGTGGTCAATCAGCTGGGCTGTCTGTCTGTCTGGCGTGAGAGCAGCAAGCAGCTCAATGCCTCTCAGGGGAAACTTGGCACAGGCCCTAGGGTGGGCTCGGGCAGTTGGCAACAACTGGCTGATTGGTAGAGATTTTTCTTCAGGGTTGGTGCTTAGAAATCAATATTTACTTGTGCCATACATCGTGGCGCCTGCCTCCCCGCTCAGGGATGGCAGAGAAGAGCAATAATCTTGACAAAATCTAAATAGCGTTGTTTCAAGTGAACTGGAGAGGCGTCTTCGTACATTGGGTTCCCAGGGAGTCCATAAATCTGAGACTGATGAATTACCTGGGCAGGTGCCTCTGCCACTGGCATCCTCGCTGAAGACCAGAAAGTGGGATAATTACTTCTCTGGCGCTGGTTGTCGAGAGTGAGCTGGTCCATTTTTCTCTTTTATTACCACTGAATTTCAGGAAAGTGTCTGCCGGATCCCCCCTCCCTGCCCCCCTTTTCTAAATGTTGGATTTATTTGATGACTCCACCAGGCCTGGTGGGCGGGAGCTGGAGCCAGGGAGCCAGAGCGAGCCCTGCAGGGAGGAGGATTGGCCCCCAAGCCCCGCCTGCCCGAGGCCTCAGTCGGCGGGTGTGATGGGTGGGTGGCTGGACATCCACCCATTCATAACCGTCATCCCCATCAGTGGTGCCATAAATTTTCCTTCCTTCCCTTTCCCTTGCTCTGTGGGCTGGCTGTGCCCAAGTCAAGGCAGCAGAAGTGGGCTGAGATGAAGGTTTTCTTAGCCTTGGGAAATGTGGTCTGAGCAGCCACAGACAAAGCTGAAATTTGAGGTTCAGGTGCTAAAGGGAAATGGGAGAATCAGCTGCCGGGAGTCGGGGGTGGGGGGCAGGCACTGGCAGACCTGCCCAACTCAGGCGTGTCGATCAGGGTGTTTCTGGAAGCTGGGGGGTAGTGCTGACTGTGTGAGGGGAAAGAGTCCGTTCTATCCTCTCCACCTTCTCTCCTGCCTCCACGACCTGCTTTCAAACTCCATCCTTCTCAACCTTGACATTGATACGTGGTTTTTTTTTGTTGCCTTAATTTGGATCTCTCAAAGTGTCCTCTGGATCATCTCTTAACTCTGGGATGCCTCATACTAGGAGTACTCCCTGAACATTTAGTTAATTAGGTAATGTTTACATTGACAGAGCCTTATGCATCTGTGGTAACCACTGCTGAAACGCCTTGTTTATTCATTCACTCATTCAATATTTACTGGCTTCTCACTCTGTGATAGAATCTGTGCTACGCGGGTAGGGATACCACAGAGAGAAGAACCAGATAGGGTTCCCGCCTTCCTGGAGCTTAGACTGCAGTGAGAGCTGCTGCTGGTGCTAACTCACTTCAGTCGTGTCCGACTCTGTGCGACCCCACAGACGGCAGCCCACCAGGCTCCCCTATCCCTGGGATTCTCCAGGCAAGAACACTGGAGTGGGAGCAGACAGTATATAAAGTCAATCATCTATTGCATGTTTTATAGCTCAAGTAAGGGGTCAGGGAAGACTGTCTTGAGGAAGTAATGCATGTGAGTTTCTCAGGTAAGAGGGAAGAAAAAAAGACATTCTAGGCGAAGAGAACAGCATGTGCAAAGGTCCTGGGGTGGGCAGGTTAGCATGACCAGGAGGCAAGTGTGGCTGGAGCAGATAAGTGAGGGCAGTGGGGTAAGTGAACCTGGAGCAGCATTGGGCCCACTCTGGGTAGGGCTATGCAGGTCATGTTGAGAAGTCCTGTCTCTCCAGTTATGGCTTCAGAAAGCCTTCAGAGGGCATTTGAACAGGGAAGTATGGGTCCTACAGTCAGGCAGCCTCTCAGATCCTCCTCCACTTCTAGAGAGAGCCAAGGCCACTGCAATTCTTTGCTGGCTTTGACCAACTGTGTTCCCTGGGCTCCCACACATC
The DNA here is from genome assembly GCF_963930625.1 of Muntiacus reevesi. Lineage (NCBI taxonomy): Eukaryota > Metazoa > Chordata > Mammalia > Artiodactyla > Cervidae > Muntiacus > Muntiacus reevesi. Next base: position 113,806,463 of record NC_089251.1, read on the forward strand.
TGGATTTAGGCACAACACAGCCAGATTCACTGCAGCATGTGGGGGAAGAAAGAGTCTAGAGTTAAGCCCTGGCTGCTCTGATGACCCCAATTCACACTCACACCCCTGGGGTTGAGGCCCAGGCCCTGGACACACCTTGACTGCTAACGCTCTTTTCTTGGCAGCTGCTCTGACCATGTGTATGGATGGAAATAGTCTCCATTAGCCCTGTTGACCTCACACTTGTCTAATAACCAAGTGTAAAGCCTTCTCTGGATTAAACGTGGCCCTCTGAACCTTGGCATTAAAGGGAAAGGCCCATCCTTGCAGGGCACCAAGAGCCAAGCCACTTTCTCTTTTGGGAAACCGCTCACCCCAATTCCAGCAAGGCCTGGCTGGGTGCTTCCAGGAGCGGCATCCACCCTGTCTCCCTCGCCTGCCCCCTTGTGTTCTGTGCTCTCTTGAATAGAAGGATGGGGTGGGCTTGAAGCTGGCTAGGAGTTTGGGTAGACGCTCAGCCCACCTCACCTGTACTATGACCTGCAGCCGGTGACCATGGATGATGCTATGTTAATAGTTGGAGTAACGGGGCCGTCATCCTCTCCCCTTCCCCATTTTACTACTGGCTCTTAAGTAGGAGCCACCACATTATTGGGACTATTGTCCAGAAGCGTTTGCTGTAGCTTCTCTCTCTCCTTCTCTTATTTAAAGGAGAAGCAGTGGCTTGTCTGATGAGTGAATTCAATTGGCATTGTCATTCTGTAACCCACACAGTTAGATTGGATCCATCTAATGGGACCAGCAATACTGGCCCACTGGAGGACCACGGTGCAGGGAAATGTTCTCTGTTTGGTACCAGACAATGTGGGTCCTCTTCTAGGCTTTGCCCCTCACTAGCTGAGTCATCTTAGTCAAGTGACTTCACCTCTCTGAGCCTCTCCTGTGAAGGGTGGGTGGGGTTGTCCAGAACAAGATATGCTTTGAGAGCTGTGAAGGGGGATGTGGACCGCAGTGGGCACGGGTGTGAGAGTTCAGAATAACCCTGGTGTCCCTGGCTCCGCCTCTGTTTCATTGACACATGACATTTAACAGTCATGTCCGTCCTTTGTGTTACTGTGAACTTTGTGTCTATAATGTGGCTCAGGCTCCAGATCAATAAAGCTCCAATCAAAATGGCTTGGATCGTAATGAAATTCATTACTGCACGTGATGAGAATCCAGGAGTGAATGAGGTTACGGATGGGGTTGATTCCACAGCCCAAGGGCTATTTTAGGATTTTAGGAGAATTCAGAAAGGGATCCCATCAAGCTGTCAGCAGGATCCAAGGGAGGGGGAGAGGGGAGAGGATAATGCCAGGTACTAATGATCAAAACTTGTGTTCCATGACCTTAGGCAAACCTTTCTCCCTCCGCGGAGCCTCAGTTTCCCCATGTGCACAATTGGACAAGAACATCCCCCACCCCCACAGGCTGGCAGGAGGCTTGATGAGATTTTCTGAGTGAACCCTTCTGTGTGGAGCCTGGTAGGCAGCAAGCACTTGGCAAATAGCTCATTGCCAGCACTGTTGCTGTGGCTGGTGTGTGATGGGTGTCATGTAGGTGATGCCGCTTGCTCTGTCTTGCCCCTGGATGTGGAGTTGGTATCTTCAAGAGGGACCCCTGGTGGATAAAGTTCAGGAGAAGGGACTCTGATCAGGTGACCTGCCTGGCACAGGGTAGTGGAGACTGGGCCTGGGGGGAGACCCTGCGGCAGAGACCCAGGCCCCAGTGGAAGGGCTTCCAGCCTGGGTTAGCGACATTCTGGGGGATGGACCAATGATGGAAGCAAAGAGCACAGTCGCAGCTTCTGAGCACACAGCGGGCATGAACATAGACTCTCTGGATACAACTGGACTCCTTGCCCAGCTGGCAGCCAGTGCCTCCTAGATTAGGCCTCAGGAAAGCCACTGGACCACAGGATCGATTCTCTCTTTGTTGACACAGCCCTTGCTGTTACTCCACGTGCAGGGGGAGGAGAGCCCAGCCCACTCTGGACAATGCCCTGCAAACCAGCCAGCTCCGGAACCTGCCTCTTCCAATCACTTGACCCGTCTGAGCCTTAGTTTCCCTTTCTATAAAATGGGAACTAGATCCACTTCATATTTCTGTTGGGGCTTAAATGGGTTTATATGAGGCAAGTCCACCAACAGGTGTGCTGTGAATGATGACTATATGCCAGCCACTGAGCTGGGCTCTATAGTTCAGTTGCTAAGTCGTGTCCAACTCTTTTGTGACCCCGTGACTGTAGCCCGCCAGCCTCCCCTGTCCATGGAATTCTCTAGGCAAGAATACTGGGGTGGTTTGCCTTTTCCTTCTCCAGGGAATCTTCCCGACCCAGGGATCAACCCCGCATCTCCTGCATTGGCAGTTGGATTTTTACCACTGAACCACCTGGGCAGCTCAATAGGGACACAGAACAGGGGCCTAACAGTGGAGACCTCGTAGAGTTGCAGTGAGGTTTGGCTGAATCACTAGATGTAAAGCATTTAGCATGGTGCCTGCCCCTCCGGCCCAAACAGAGCGAATAGCACTTAGGGTTTGGGGCAGTGCTCCTTGGACATGACTCCCCAGGGAAGTTTTTAAAAAAACTTCAGGTTCAGGACCCCCAGCGCCGGAGATGCTGTTGCAGCAGCTGTGAGTGGGGCCCAGGGACCTGAGTCTTCAATGAGCTTCCCGGGGGGTCTGCCGCAGGAGATCTTTGGCCTGGGGTTTGGGAACCAGCCCAACAGGGATGCAGAGCTGAATGAAGCAGAGCCACTGTCCCGATGGAGCACAGGGGCTGGAGAGGAGATGCCCACTCGTGAGGAGCTCCAGCATGAGGCTGAGTGAGGCACCAGCTCTGGAGCTAAGAGGCCTGGGTTTGAGTCCCAGCTCCACCACTCTCCTGCTGGGTGACTTGGTCATATCCCCCAGCCTCAGTTTCCTCTTATGCAAAATGGGGTCAGTGCAGTTGGCTGTTAGGGCGAGAGGGGCCGCCCCACTGGAAAGAACGGCCCGGGGTGACTCTTGTAGGACTGTAGGTCTCTGGTCCCTACCTTCTTCCCCCAGCCCCCCTCTGAACGACCCCATAGACTTGCCATGCCCCCCCCTTCTCTTCTCAGACCCCCTCTGAACGACCTCACAGACGTGCCAGCGTCTGTCCCATGCCTCCTGAGAGGTGGAAAGGGGCCTTCCTTGCCCCGGGTCCTGAATCTCTGTCAGAGGAAAGCCGCCTGCTGGGCGGCGATGTCGGGGTGGGCACTGGGCCCTGGGGCCTCTGGCTGGCCCAGCTCCTGCGGGAACATGGGGAAGCTGAAACTAAGGCCTGTGCAGATGGAGCATCTGAGTGCCCCGCGCCCCCCAGCTCCTGTGATGTCACTAAACTCAGCACCTCATCTTCCCCTGCACAGTCGTGTGACCTGCCCATGGCCTTTGACCTGCTCACCCAGGAGGGAGTTTGGAGGTGATTGTGGCTGCTGGAGTGGGTTGAGAGGGAGGAGGCCTTGACCTCCCTAGGGCAAGTGAGGCTCCCGGTTTCTTCCAGGCTCCCCATCCGTGTCAGACCCTCGTTTCTGGGCTACATCCCGAGGGGACAAGATTTACAGCGGCCACAGCCACTGTTCGCATCTTTCCACGAGGGCTCTGTGCTCTCTCGTCTCAATTAGCTTCAGGGAAGCTTTTACCAGATCTCCTTTCAGGAGTGACATACAACATGTTTGAAAGGCAGTGCAGTTTCCATTTTCTCCCCCTCTTACCCATCACAACGCATTTCCATTTCAGTCGAGTCTGTTTTCTTTTTGCACATCACATTTCAGAAGCCTCAGCATTAAAGTCCAGGTGGAAATGCTGTTTGGAGCTGTCCTTTCCCAGAACCTTCCTGCTCCTCCTCCCCACCCCTCAGTGGGCCGGTCTCTTCCTGACCTTTGCTCCCTTGGAAAGAAGGGCTTGAGTCCACTTCTGTCTGCCTTGAAGCCTCTTGACCACCTACTCCGACCACCTGCAGGCCCCCAGGTGAAGATGATGGTAAAAAGTGGCCCAGCAGTCGCCAATGAACTGGAATTTATGATTTCTATAAGTTGAATTGTGTTTCTCCAAAAAGATGTATGGATGTGAGTGTTGGACCATAAAGAAGGCTGAGTGCCAAAGAATCGATGCTTTTGAACTATTGGGCTGAGAAAGACTCTTGAGACCCTTGGACTTCAAGGAGGTCAAATCAGTCAATCCTAAAGGAAATTAACCCTGAATATTCATTGGAAGGACTGATACTGAAGCTGAAGCTCCAATACTTTGGCCACCTGATGTGAAGAGTGGACTCAATGGTAAAGACCCTGATGCTGGGAAAGACTGAAGGCTAAAGGAGAAGGGGCAGGAGAGGATGAGATGGTTGGATGGCATTACTGACTCAATGGACATGAGTCTGAGCAAGCTCCAGGCGATAGTGAAGGACAGGGAAGCCTGGGGTGCTGCAGTCCATGGGGTCACAAAGAGTCGGACGCAACTGAGCAATTAAACAACAACAACACAAAGATACGTGTAGGTCATACCCTCAGTTCCTTAGAATGCCACCTTTCTTGAAAATTGGATCTTTCCAGAAGGAAAGTTAAAATGAGATTTTTAGGGTGGGCCCTAGTCTAGTATTACTGGTGCCCTTATATAAAGGGGCAACTTGTACACAGACAACAGGAGAAGACGATGTCTTGAGACACAGGGAGAAGACGGCGGTAAGCCAAGGCATGCCTGAAGCTATTGGAGGCCTCAGGAACAAACCCCTCTCTAGAGTCTTCAAAGGAGCTTGGCCTTGCTGACACCTTGATATGGACGTCTGGCTTCTAGAACTATGAGGCAGTAGACTCCTATTTTAAGCCACCCAGTTGGTTGCATCTTGTTACAGCAGCCCTAGCGAACTAATACATAGATGATGACAAGGTGGTGAGGCAAGTGAGGGGTTGAGGCTGGGAAGGGGCTGCCTGGGGCTGTATTTTCCAGCCACCCTGCATGTAGGTGGGGCCACGTGACCAGCTCTCACTAGTGGGCTGGGAGAAGTGATGCAAATGTCACTTCTGGTTGAGGTGATTCAGAAGCAGATGTGTCCTCTCCACTCTCTCTTTCCCCTCTCCCAGCTGGAAAAAGAGAATTATGAGGCCTTGGAGGAGGGGTGGAGCCTTGAGATGGAAGGAGCTGGGGCCCCGAATCACCCTGTGGAGGAAAGCTGCCTGCCGAAGGCAGTATCAGAGCTCTGAGAACATGTGGCAGAGGAGGTGATGATGTGCATGGTCTAGAAAAAGCGAGAAGTGACCAGTGGGAAGGGGCAAAGCGCACCAGGCGGAGGAGACAGCATGTGCAGAGGCCGAGGGGGCAGTAGCCGAGCCCCAGGGATCTCCAGTAGGTTGTGTGGTTAGGATGTATCCTGTGATGGGGAGAGAGCTGGGTCCTGGGTAGGCTTGGTGCCGTGTGGGAGAATTTGGGAAGTGTGCTGAGTCCACTGGGTGGCCAGTGAAAGCTTCTGAGCAGAAGGACCATGCAGACCTGTGCGTTTGAAAGGGCCCTCTGGCTCTTAGTGTGGGGCTGGACTGGAGGAGAAGAGATAAGAAGCAGCAAGACCAGGAGGGTGGCTGGCCCAGTGCACTGGGAGAAAGGGCCGGGGGGCAGGCTGAGGCAGAAGGGATGGAGGTGGCTTTTAGGAGAACTCAGGTTTTAGAGTCAACAGGTCTTGGTGATTGATTTCAAGGGAGGGTGAGGGAAAGGGAGGGATAAAGGATGGTGTCCGGGACTTCCCTGGTAGTTCAGCTGGTAAAGAATCCGCCTGCAAAGCAGGAGACCCTGGGTCAGGAAGATCCCTTGGAGAAGGGGTAGACTACCCACTCCTGTATTCATAGGCTTCCGTGGTGGCTCAGTTGGTAAAGAATCCGCCTGCACTGTGGAAGGCCTGGGTTTGATCCCTGGGTTGGAAAGATCCCCTAGAGGAGGGCATGGCAACCCACTCCAGTACTCTTGTCTGGAGAGTCCCATGGACAGAGGAGCCTGGTGGGCTGCAGTCCCTGGGGCTGTAAGGAGTGGGACCTGACTGAGCACAGCACAGCACAAAGGATGATGTGCAGGTTTCAGGCTGGAGGATGGTGGGGCCATTGCTGAGATATGGGGACCCAGGGCTTGGACAGTGTCTCTGTTCTGGCCGTGGCCTCAGTTTCCCCAATTGCAGTCTTGTGTCCAGAAGTGCAGATATAGGTGATAGATCAGTAGCTGGATGAATTAGGCACAGGGAACAGCAAGAGCAAATTCTCAGAGGTGGGAAGTTTATGTGGGGGACAGTTTTACTTGTGTAACATTTGTCTCCTCCACAGACGGGGGCAGTCAAGCCTGTCTTGATCACCTCTGCACCCTTAACTCCAACAGACTTAGCCTGGCACATAGCAGATACTCAATTAATGGTCATATCAACAAAGTGCTGTGATTTGGCTGCAGTCTGGAGAACTGGTTGTGACTCCTGGGGTGGTGGAATGGTGATCTTGAGTGCCAGGGTGGGTTCATTTTTCATTCCTTTGCTGATGGGTTTTGAGTCTAGGCTAGGTCTAAAAAGAAAGGGGCTTCCTGGATGGCTCAATGATAAAGAAATCCACCTGCAATGCAGGAGACATAAGAGACTCAGATTCAGTCCCTGGGTTGGGAAGTTTCCCTGGATGAGGAAATGGCAGCCCACTCCAGTATTCTTGCCTGGAGAATCCCATGGACAGAGGAGCCTGGTGGGCTACAGTCCATAGGGTTGCAAAGAGTCAGAAATGGCTGAGCTACTGATTTTGACCCAATTTTGGGTCAAAATCTTGCTTGACCATGACTCTGAATAAATTACTTAACTTCTCAGCACATCAGTTTCTTCATTTATAAACTAGAGATGTATCTCATGCCATTGTTATGAGGATAAATAATTAGTGCGTGTAAGATGCCCACTTAGAGCAGTGCAGGATACACTGCACTCTAGTTCTGAGCTCTAGCTCATTCTTGTGATCTGTCACTCCTCCTCCTCCCTCTCTTTTTCCTCTTCCTCCTCCCTCCTCTCCTTCCCCCTTAGACTTGCTATTTAACAGCTTTAAGCCTCGGTTCATTCATCCTGTAGATGGTAACGCCAACCCCACAGGGTTATTAAATGGATTGAATGTGATAGTTCATTAGAAAGACTTGGTGCACAGTGGGTACCTAATAATTGCTGGTTAACACAATCGGTGCTGGGCTGACATAAGCCAGCTTTGCCTCCAGGAGGGCAGGTAAGATCCTGGGGGAAACCTTTTCCACCAGTTTTGCTCTGGGCAAGAGAAATGGAAAAGTTGCTAATTCTGAAGAGTAAATGTCAGAGGCTTGGGAAGGATTTTGAGGTTCTGAAAATAAACATCGGGAAGGGAAGGAGGAAGATGGGAGAGAAAGGAGGGCATGGAGATGAAGGCGAGCCAGGATGAGAGGCAGAGAAGAGATGTCCAGACTGCGTGAGAGAGAGAGCGCACGCTCAGTGTTTGCCCCCAGATTATGGGATGAAGAGCTGAGCAAGTAGGTGGCTGCTGAAACAGACACTGTCATGACTGGCGGATGGATGCCACTGGATAGAATGGCCTTGTTCTGCCACCAAGTGAATTGAACAGGGCCAGCTAATCAGAGGGTAAAGAATCTGCCTGCAATGCAGAAGACCTGGGTTCGATCCCTTGGCTGGGATCCCTTCCATTCCTGGAGGAGGAAATGGCAACCCACTCCAGTATTCTTGCCTGGAGAATTTCATGGACCGAGGAGACTGGCGGGCTATGGAGTCACAAAGAGTTGGACACGACTGAGCAAGTAATGCACACAGTTACTTAGAGGTAAAGAATCTGCCTGCCAAGCAGGAGACTCGGGTTCAATCCCTGGGTTGGATAGATCCCCTGGAGGAGGAGATGGCAAGCTGTTCCAGTATTCTTGCCTGGATAATCCCATGCAGAGCAGAGTCTGTGTCCATGAGGTCCCAAAGAGTTGGATCTGACTCAGCAACTAAACCACCACCACCACCACAGCTAAACAGCGAGGGTTTGATTTGGCAGATATGTGTGGAACAGGGGCTTTATATACCTGTTCCACACGGTTCATGGGTGAATTTAGAAAATGAGTTAAGAGTGCTTGTCTCTGTGTCACACACAATAGTATTGCAAGAAATGATGTGCTTTTTCTCCTTCTTGTTCTATATCACATTTTCTTTCCTTTGTCAGAACCCATCAAATTCTACATGAGCCGTAGCCAGCTTTCCTCCTTAGATAAATGAAAGTAGTTTGTGATTTTCTGTGAAAGATGCTAGGTTGGTGATTTTATAGGACAATATAGATTTTTGTCTTCTGCCCTTGCTGCTGTTAAGTTGGAAGAGTGAAGGCATCTGAAACTCACTTTCTGGGAGTCCTGACGCTCATGTGCACGGAATTTCCTACTGGGTTTTACAGGTGCCTATGGAGCTGATTCTGTCAAGGGCACACGGGATGGGCCTATCACTGCCTCACAGGCAGGAGCATTTTCCCCCTGTGTGCTTCTGTAGTTTATAAGCTGATAGCATGGTTTTAGCACATTTATAAACATTTGGGTATCTTCTTCAGTTATTTATTTTTTCCGTTATTTTTAGGGGAAAATAAATTGTCTTTACACTCTCATAAAATCACTGTGCCGCAGCCTTGGATGTGCCCAGTGGATGTGAGTGAACAAGAGCTGGAAGAAGCCCTCTCCTGAGGAAGCAGTCCCTGGGTTCCAGTCCTGGTGTTACCGAAAGAGCTGGGGAGTCCAGTAGCTTGCCGCTCAGAAGCCAATAAATAGTCAGGTTGGTGGAAAGGAAAGTTTGCTTTATTTCAGATGTGGCAACTGGGCAGGGGGAGGGCTGACATCTGTCCAAAGGCTAACTTTCCCCCCAAGGACAGTCAGTGGGCAAAGTTTTTATAGAAAGTGGCAGGGGTGGGGGCTACAGGCAGAAACAGCAGTCATCTTTGACATCATCTCCAGTTGGTCATTGGTGGTCTGACCGATGTCATCTTGATTGTTTTAGCTGCAGTTAATCTTCAGTTTTATGGTCGTTCTTTTTTTCTTTTTTTTCCATTTCTTTGAGGTCAGTTCTCAGAATTGTGGCAGCTTACGGTGTGGATACAGTCTGGTCATCACGTAGTTAATTTCTTCCATTTGGGGTTTCAGTATCTACAAGACAGCTCACTGGATATGGCTCAGAATATTATCTACAGCCCTTGAGAAGGAACTAAAGGTCCTCGACGATGCTTCATGACTACATGATTATTATTTGGCCTCTTTTGACTGTTTTCCTTTGTTTTCTTATGTTCTCATTTCTCCGATTAAACTTATTCTTTGACTAAAGTTTTCCATGGGCCAAAGGCAGGCAGAGGATATGGTGGGGAGGGGCAAGGACCATAGGGTCTTGCTCCATTTCATTGGATAGGCTGATAGCTTGTTGTGCAGGTTTAGGAAAGTCATTTTCCCTCTCTGGGCCTCAGTCTCTCCCTCATCCGTCCTGATATTTATAGTCTGAATGTTCCAGGAGTGTGAGGCTACGTCAATGGGGTGCTCAGAGACTTAATTTATGAAACAAATGTGTACTTACCCTGTGCCAGGAGGGGCTTCCCTGGTGGGTCAGTAGTAAAGAATCTGCCCGCAATGCAGGAGATGAGGGTTTGATTCCTGGGTCCGGAAGATCCCCTGGAGGGGGGCATGGCAACCCACTCCAGCATTCTTGCCTGGGAAACCCCATGGACAGAGGAGCCTGGTGGGCTACAGTCCCTGGGATCACAAACAGTTGGACATGTCTTAGCCAGTTAACAGCAACAATGTGCCAGGAACAAGGCTGTGGTCCTAGGGAAGGAGATCCATTTCTCGGCCTCAAGGAATAGATCTGGAGGGAGGAAATTCCCTGGTGGAATGTGAAAAAGTCACTGAAACACAGAATGGAAGCTCCAAGGGGATGGGGAGCTCTGTTCCTTTTCTTCAGGGCTGCTCCCTCCTCTGTGGGTACCACTGGCCTCTACCCTGCATCTCTCCTGGCAAGGGGGCGGGGCACACCAAGCTGAGCATGGTCTTCCCTTCAGGTCCGCTGACCCTCCTGGACACTCTGCCTCCCCCCACACCAGCTGGGGGCTGATGATGCCGCTGAAACTTTATAGGCGCCTTTAATCTCATAATCAATGCTCTGGGAGGGCAGGGATGGAACTGATTGTGAATGCGGCTCATGTTACCCTGAAAGGCCCAGATCAGCCAGTCAATCAATGTACCTGCAACACTGGTGACTACGGCCTCAGATCAATAATGCTTACGAAGTTAGGTGGGAGGGATGTAATTTCTTTTTCCTTCCCCCACATCCTTCCTGGAATAACCAACTGTCTCTCTTGCAAATAAATGCCTTGCACCCCACATTCCCCTCAGGCCCTGGGAAGCTTAGGAGAGGTCTCCTTTTCAGTGGACCCTGGTGTCCCCGAGCCCTGGACCAAGAGCTTCATACATGGACTGGACTCTCCCCGCAGCGGCCCCCGGGAGGCAGCATTGCATGGGGCTTGAGTCAGTTACATGAGAATGCACAGCCAGGAAGCGGCAGGGTCTAGATTTGAACCTGGGACTGAGAGATTAAAAATAATGACACAGAGCATTTACGGAGCCCCTCTAGTGGCGGGGGAAGTGGGCGTGGAGAGAAGGGGCTCTCTGAGCTGGGTCCTGGAGAGCCCTGAGCGCTGGTTGCCCTGTGGACATGAAAGCAGAGAGGCTCCAGCTGGGTGAACAGGAGGGGCAAAGACGGGGGAGGGGAGGGGTCCCCAGGGCTGGAGGCAAAGAGCTGGTTGGGAGAGAACACTGGGGAGGAGACCTGATCCTATCGGGCCCGGCATGCCAAGCCAGGAAGCTTGGGCTCAGCAGTCAGAGAACCTGTGGATTTCAGAAACTTCTTCCTCGTGGTAAGCTGAGCCCTGGCCCCTTTCAGCCTCTTTCTTTTGTTCTAGCTTTCCGCCTGAGACCTGTGGGACTGGATGCATTTGTGCATCCTCTGGGGACAACCAGAGACATAGCTGCAAGTGGCCTTGGCTCCACCCTTGGATGCCTCCCTTCCTGGTTTAAAATCCTCCGTAGACATGGGAACACGTCCCTTCCCACCCTCACTCCTCATTACGCCTCTGTAGTCAGCCTCCAGGTCATCCGTAAAAATAGGTTACATGTAACACCTGCAGTTCTGCAGAACTGATGTCCGTGTGCTCAGGCTGTGAGCCGGCCCCTGTTCTCACACCGAGGATGCACCCGCTCACGTCACCCTCACAGCATTCCCATCACCAAGGTTGACATCATCCCCGTGTCCCAGGTCTCTGCTTCAACAGCTACGCTCTGTCCCCAGGTGCCTCTCTTTTATGGCACTGCTCATTATTCTCTGAACTTTTACACATGTCAAACCAGTCCCTTTATATATAAAAAAATAACTATTTAAGTAGCTGGACTATTACAGCCTTGGTCCTGGACTCCCTGAACCTAGAGGATGCTGTCTATTCACCTCTGACTCCCGTGTACTCAATGCTTCCCTGTGCTCACCCTGCACTAAGCCCTCTGCAAATTCTTCCTCTAGTCCTCCTAGCCACCCAACCCCCAAGAAACCAGTTATCTTCGCTATCCAGTCGAGAACAACGTAACTCAGAGAAGTAGAGGGACTTGTCCAAGTTCATACAGCTAGGCAGTGCCAGCATTAACAACTGACTCTAGAGCCCCGTGCTGAACTCCTGAACGGGCAGAGGTCCCTGAGTGTGACTTTCATAAGGGGAAACAGTGGAGGGAGAACAAACTTGTCTTGGGTTCTGACAGCCAGAAACCAGGAGCCCAAAGCTCTCTGTCACCTTCAGGCTGTTTGGAGGGCAGGTGGGCTGAGCCTTTGAGATAGCTGCAGCCTGGGTCATGGTTCTGCCCTGGATTATGGCCCCCATGGTTAGAGGGCTCTGGCTTTGACTTGCCAAGCCAAGGAGCTTTGTGTCACTTTGGACCATCTTTCCTAGAACTCTGACAGCTTCCACAGTGGGGCAGGGACTTGATCATCACTGTCCCCTCCTCTGAAAGGCTAGACCAATGCCTCTAGTCACTGCTGCCCCCATCCCTGGCCCTACTGGAGCAGCATCACAGAGGGAGCTTGTGAGAATAATTAAGTAGATAGTCATGGAGGACACCTGGTTTGAGGCCTTGCCTGAGTGAGCACTGTATCAGTCAGCATAGGTGAGGCTCTGCTCAGTAACAAACAGTCCCCAATGGCTTATATATATATATATATATATATATTTGTGTCACTGACATTTTATTTATTTGTTTCTCTATCTATTAATTTAACTTATTTTTAACTAAGTATATTTCATTTATAATATTATATTAGTTTTAGGTATACAACACAGTAATTCAATGTTTTTATAGATTATACCCCATTTAAAGTCATTACAAAATAATGGCTGTATTTCCCTATGCTGTCCAATACATCTTTGTTGCTGACGTAATTTTTATAAAAACCTTGAATCCCATGCCTCTATCTCACCTCTCCCGTCTCCCTTCTCCCACTGGTAACCACTAATTTGTTCTCCATATTTGTGAATCTGTTTCTGTTTTGTTATGTACATTTGTTATATACATTTTGTTGTTTTATTTTTTAGATTCCACATATAAAAACCCAAATATTTATTTCTTGCTAATACTACCTGCCTGTTGAGTGTTGGGTGGGGGTGGCTCTGCTTGTCAGGACCATTCACGGACCCCAGGTGACAGAGTGGCTACCAAGCCAGAGGTGGAGAGAGCTCTGATGGATTTTGCACCAGTCATGAAATGCTCAGCAGGTGAGTGACATGCATTACTTCTGTTCACACAACGCATTGACTAGAACAAGTCATACGGTCCCACTGAGCCACAGGGGACAGGAAGTTCAGTCCCATCATGGACCTGGAAGAGGTGAGGTGTGAAAATATTTGGCAGAATGCATGACTGCCCCCGGCACCACGAGGATGTGAAGGGCAGTGACTGCTCCCAACTCCCCCTTCACACACCCCCACCCTGCACACCCCCAGGGGGCTTACAGATTCTGCAGGGTGACCATGCAGATTTCCCCCTCATTCTATCCCAGTAGCCTATAGACATAATTATCCCAAGAGTCTGAGATTCAGCAGGTAAATGAATTGAGAGTGATCACAGACTTTGGAAGTGGCTGGGTTGGGATTGGAACCCAGGTTTGTTTGACTCAAAGACCAATCTTCTTCTCCCTGAACTTGGTGCTCCTTAAAACAATCAGAAAACACAGCAAAGCAGTGGAGAGGCTGGGATGAGATGCTAGAGTGCAGACAATCAGTGCTGCAGGCCACTGAGAGCCCAGGAACCCAGGAGGGCTTGAAAGGAAAATACAAGGTGTAGGGTGTGGTGTGAGGAAGATTACTTAGTAAGAGGCATCAGTGACAGTCTCTGGATTGTGAGCTGTCCCACTGTGCCACACCCCCTGCCAATCACTTTGCACCAATTCAGTCACTGAATTCTCAGAACAACTTCTTGATGAAGTACCATTGGATGGTACCAATGGATAAGGTACTCATTTTACAAATGAGGAAAATGGGGACCAGAGAAGTTGACACTGAGGTCACTCAGCTGGTCAGTAGCTGAGCTCTTTCTTGCCACCTGCAGGCTTGCTTTTCCTCATGAGCCCCAGAGCCTGACAATCAAGCTCTGGGTTAAAAGGGCATATACAGCCCCCAACCTGCTGACCACCTTTCCTTACCACGCCCCCCACCCCCCAACTCTGCCAAACCCCAAGCTTGCCCATCTCCCCAGAGAGGGACCCACTTCATTATGAAAGGCCCCTCTCCACAAAGATACAACACAGAAGCCGATGAAATTCACTCGAATTCAGCATCGCTTTGGAAATCGATGTGCTGTGATTGTGAATCCAGTGTCTGTTAGCAGCTGCCTAATTTTAGCTGGATCTTTGCAGGCTTCTCACCAGGCTCATCCGCCCCCGTGGACTGACAGAGCAGTTCTGAGAGTATCATTGATCTTTTGACTAAAGTGTCCTAATGAAATACAAACCTGCTGTTACTCAGAGAGCTGTCTGCCATGGAGACATGGAAGAAATGCTACCAGGACAACAATAACCATAATTTCATTGTAAAACCTGCCCTCTTGTACCATGTTTCTCCCACCTCTTCCCTGTTTTGATCTTGGGCTCACAGGTCCAACATGGAAAATCGATGTCTTTCACTGTCTCAACTCTGTCATAGAGAAATAGAGGGGAGAAAACCATCAATAGAGTGTTAAAGATATTTCCGGTTATGAGCAAGAGCCCTGTGATGAGCCCTTGGCAACTTGCAGTGAGTTAGCACCTATTTATTTGCAGGAGGGGAGTTGCTGGGAGGCTGATTCAAGTGCTCCTGTTTGAGGCATTCCACCCAGCTAATCGGCTAAAGAAGGGGAAGAGGTGGAGGGTTGCCAGAGGGTTCAGAATCCCTGAAAATCAGAAACCATCGTCATGAAGGGCAGAAGTGGACAGAATAAGAAACGGGTATCTTCTCTTGCAAACTGTTGCCTAGGCAGTGGGTGTTCTGGGGAAGGAAGCAAGGAGAAAGACACCTACCACTTTGGAGACAAGAATTCTCTGGCAGGGTAGGGTCATCAAACCTGATTTTAGGGAAGATTCTGAAGGTCCAATGGCCTCATCTTAGAGATGGGCCTCCTGAGACCAGCAGAGGGTAAGACATCCTGGTTCACAGCATACCTACAATTCAGTGGCAGAAATAGAAATACTGATGTCCCCAGGTAGATTTTATGGATTATGGGGGAAAGAGTACAGTTTCCTCCAGCTGGTTCTCATGGTGCCCAGTGGTCTAGACCAGGGATCAGCAAACCACGGCCTATGGGCCACGGCTGGCCCCACGGTCTGTTTTTGTAAATAAAGTTTTATTGGAATTCGGCCCCACTCATCAGCTCCTGTACTGCCTAGCTGCCTTCATGTTCCATCTGCATGGTGGAGGAGCTGAATCAGAGACTGTACGATCCACAGGCCTGAAATATGGGCTGTCTGACCCTCCAGAAAAGGTTTGCTGACCCTTTTCCTAGACACTTGCCCAAGGGGCTCTTACACATAATTTATTCAGTGTTTTTATGTATATTAAGATATTATTATGAAAAGTCAGACACCTGTTTTCAAAGGGAAGTTGACATGGATTCCTCCAGATCTAAAACTGACAGCAGCAAAGCTTCTTGGACTGCAGTGGGGAGGGGGCTGAGCCTGCCCTCTCCTGGCCTCCCCTCCTCCGGCTCCATCCCAAGCAGGGTTGTCTGATAGAATACAGGGCACCCAGCTACATGTGAATTCCAGATAAACAACGGGTTTCTTTTCTTTACAGTAATTACATCCCAATTAGAACTAGGGTCTTCTCCAGTGACTCTGCCTGCCAGTGACTCTGCCTCCAAAGAATCTGCCTGCCAATGCAGGAGACTCAGGAGACATGGGTTCAATTCCTGGGTCGAAAAGATCCCTGGAGGGGAAAATGGCTACCCACTCCAGTATTATTGCTGGAATAATCCCATGGACACAGGAGCCTGGTGAGTTACAGTCCATGGGGTTGCAAAGAGTTGGACATGACTGAAGTGAGTGAGCATGAGCTTGCAAGTGGAATTAATTGAAGCATTCATTACGTGTAGGAAAAAGCTGGCTTAAAACTCAACATTCAAAAAACTAAGATCATGGCATCTGGTTCCATCACTTCATGGCAAATAGATGGGGAAAAAGTGAAAGTAGTGACAAATTTTATTTTCTTGGGCTCCAAAATCACTGCTGGTGGTAACTGCAGCTATGATATTAAAAGACTCTTGCCCCCTTGCAAGGAAAGCTCTGACAAGCCTAGATAGTATATTAAAAAGTAAAGACAGCACTTTGCCAACAAGGGTCCGAGTTGTCAAAGCTATGGTTTTTCCAGTAGTCATGTATGGATATAAGAGTTGGAACATAAAGAAAGTTGAGCATCAAAGAATTGATGCCTTCAAATGGCACTGGTGAAGACTTTGAGATCCCTTGGACTGCAAGGAGATCAAACCAGTCAATCCTAAAGGAAATCAACTCTGAATATTCATTGGAAGGACTGAAACTGAAGCTCCAATACTTTGGCTACCAGATGTGAAAAGCCAACTAATTGGAAAAGACCCTGATGCTGGGAAAGACTGAAGGCAAAAGGAGAAGGGAGCAGAGGATGAGATGGTTGGATGGCATCACTGACTCAAGGGACCTGCATCTGAGCAAACTCTGGGAGACAGTGAAGGACAGGAAAGCCTGGCAAGCTGCTGTCCATGGGGTCGCAAAGAGTTGGACATGACTCAGCGACTGAAGGACAGCAACAGTAAGAAAACAGAGACTTATTAAGAACAGGAGTTTTGAAGCCTTAAACTGACTTGACCTTGATTCCCAGCTGCAATGCTGTGTGTCATTGATAATTTCTCTAAGACTTAGATATTATCTATAACAATATCTCATAGAATGATATATAATCAGTTCATTCTTTATATTATTACATTATATATAATATATTATATTATATATTCTAATATGATATTATCTCATAGAATGGACTTCCCTGGTGGCTCAAATGGTAAAGTGTCTGCCTACAATGCAGGAGACCAGGATTTGATCCCTGGGTCAGGAAGATCCTCTCGGCAACCCACTCCAGTACTCTTGCCTGGAAAATTCCATGGGCAGAGGAGCCTGGTAGGCTACAGTCCATGGGTCGCCAAGAGTCGGACACGACTGAACGACTGTACTTTCACTTTTCATCTCATAAAATGGCTGTGAATATTATTTTGAAAAGGCTAACTCCCATACCTGGATTTCAATAAATGTATTTATTTAGTAGAAACAATAAAAAATAATAAATATGTCCCAAATACTGAATGCGCCATACTCTTACAAAAGAAAGAAATCACCATTTAACTGATACTTAGAAGTAATGCAGAGTCTGTCTTACATTTTTATTTGCTAAATATGGCGACTCAACCATTGAGCCACTTCAGAGGAAGCCGGTCACAAAAGTCTCTGGAATAGATTTCAAAGTCCTTAGCCTGGCACGTCAAGTCTGTCCTGGGCAAAGCCTGCAGCCTCATTGCTTGCCCCTACTTTTCCATCCCCCCATCACCTATCACTGTCCACCTTGAGTTCTTTCTTGCTTCCTTCCACACTTTTCTGTGCCTTTGCCTATGTTATTGCCCCTGCCTAGGCTGCCTCCAGACACCTGCCCACACTCATCTTTGCCTCTTGAATGGTGCTGCTGAGTCACCTCTCACAAACTGTCTGGCCACAAAGATGGCAGGTAGGTAAACAGGATCTAAGAAACAGCAGATGGGATCTCCTGGCTCAGGTTCACTGTGGACTATGGCTTCACAGAGAGGAGTGTTGGCCAAGTCGTCCCAGGCCAAGGCTGGAGGGGGCTTCTGCCTTCTCCCCAGGGGGTTCCTCCCGTTTCTTTTCCAGAAGGTTGGAGCCTTTCATGGGCAACAGCTTCCCACAAGGGGAACATAGGTATGGAACTTCTGGAAGGCAGGCCAAGGCCCCAGTGGATGCCTGAATCCTGCTGGTGTTAGGAACTCTCAGGGTGCCTTTGGGGAGAAAGTAAATGGGAGCAGGAGGGCAGGAACCTGGAGGCAGAAGGCGAATGGGTGTGGGTGCCAAGTGGGTCTATGTACTCCCATTTGCTCCAGGTAATGTTTAAATGGGATAAAATTATCCCCTAAGCCCTTTATTTCCATTTAGCACTTCTAGAAAAGACCCACTTGACATTTTAGGAGAAGGGAAAAAAGAAAGCAAGAGACGTAATTTTCAGTTGAAACTGCCCGATGGAGAAGTCTCAGTGAATTCAGCGTTTGGTGTATCTTAACGTCTCCACTAATGAGACCGGGTGAGCGAGATATAGAAAGCGTGCCAGGATCTCCCCAACCTACCCCTGTCTTGGGAGGGGTGTTGTGGGAGGGATTGCCTTGGTCCTCCTCACATAGGTGTCCCCAAGTGATGGGCAGTGGGGCTCACAGCCCATGTAAACGGGGCACACCAGAGAGGGTCCTCTGGACCATGATCATTTCCTTGAGAGAAGTATCCAGGAGGGAATTTGTCAAGCCAGATGTTTTTGATGCTCATTGCTAGGCTGCCTTAGGCCAAACCTTAGCTCTACCACATATTCTTTATGTAACTATAGACAAGATGTTTCCTCCCCCTGTGCTTCCATCTCATCTGAATAATGATGATACCAGTATGCATCCATCCTAGTTTTGTTGTGAAAAATTTACACTGTCCAACACACAAAAAGGACTTAAGAGATTTTGACTACTACTATTATTGGTTTATTATTATTCTTAGAGTGAGTCTAGAAATGTGCCGATTTTAGTGACTGCCAGCACCTCCTGAATGTTTTAGACATGGAAAGGACAGAATGGAGAGACCTGGCTTCTTGTCCTGGGTCTTCTGACACACCCATGATCTTGCTGAGCACTTGTCCCTCTTTGTGATTATCAGTTTTTTTCATCTGTTAAATTAGCTATGGTCTTATGTGATCACTGAAATTCTATTTATGTGACGAATTTGTGAGTAGAAATAGCTGGAAAACAAAGAACTTTCAAAAATAGAATAGACATGCATTTTACAACCTTTCAAATGACTTAGGAAAACTTGTTGATGAAGTAGAGACAAACTCCTGCCTGTATCTTAATATATTCAGAGTTATTTGGGTCTGCTCTACTTCCTACATCCATTTGTTAATTTAATAAGGATTTATTGGAAAGTGCCACGGGCAATGTTAGGCTTTTGGAAAATTTTTTGTTGTTGTTCAGTCATGAAGTCGTGTCTGACTCTTTGAGACCCCATGGACTGCAGCACTCCAGTCTTGCTTGACCTTCACTATCTCCCAGAATTTGCTCAAACTCATGTCAATTGAGTTGGTGATGTTATCCAACCAATTTCATCTTCTGTCACCCCCTTCTCCTCCTGCCCTCAATCTTTCCCAGAATCAGGGTCTTTACCAATGAGTCTTCCCATCAGGTTGCCAAAGTACTGGAGCTTCAACTTCAGCATCAGTCCTTCCAATGAATATTCAGGGTTGAGTTCCTCTAGGATTGACTGGTTGGATCTCCTTGCAGTCCAAGAGACTCTCAAGAGTCTTCTCCAGCACAATTTAAAAGCATCAATTCTTCGGCACTCAGTATTCTTTACGGTCCAACTTTCACATCCATACATGACTAATGGAAAAATCATAGCTTTGACTATATGGACTTTTGTCAGCAAAGTGATGTCTCTGCTTTTTAATACACTGTCTAGGTAATGGAAACCCTTCAATCACTCATTCATCCATTCACTGAACACACAGTTATGGAGTCCCAGCTCTGTGCTAATCACTATTCTGGGCACTGGGAATACAGCCATGAAAAAGACAGATAAGAGCTCCACCCTGCAGGAGCTCACTTTCTGGAGGGGAGACAGGTAATTAACAAGCATATAAGCAAGTAGATTGACTTCAGACCAAGATGAAGGTGTTGACAGTGAGAACTGAGGGTGATATGCTAATGCAGGGGATGCTGTGGGACAGGAGGATGGAAATGCATGATAGGAAGATCAGGGAGGGCTTCTTGAAGGAGGTGTTATTTGGATTCAGGACTGAACAGTGAGAAGGATCCAGTCATGTGGAGATCAGGGGGCAGAGAGCTCCAGGCAGAGGGAACACCACGTGTGAAAGGCTGAGGGTGCACATTAGCTGGGCTCATTCTATGCACCGAGGAAAAGCCAGTGTGGCTGGAGCAGAGTGAGGGAGGCAGGAACAGTAGGAGATGAGGTCAGAGAAACAGAAACAGAATTGCATGGATTAAAAGTGTTTAGCCCAGGTGTTAGCATAGAGTAGGTCCTTTATAAGTGTTACCTATTTCTGAGAGCTCATCTGGGTACAGATTACATGAGCAGGATGAAAGAGGAGTCCAGTGAGAGGATCTTGAGGTCCTTATCAGACCCAAGCATTTGTGAATAAGAGGCTGTAAAACAATCTGCTAATTTTAGTAGGGCAAATACTCTCTTACTTCCAGTTCTTTTTTATAATATCAACTGGTTTAGCAAAATATTTTTTCCCTCCTTAGAATTTTGCCCAGTTTGTGTTGGTGATCTTTTATTGTATTTTCCAAGACAAGTTTAAATTTCCCTATTAAAATGCAAAGGTAATTCAAGATTCAAAACTCCTTTTTTTTTTTTTGAGTTTTGGAAATATCTGACAGTATTCTAATACTAGCAAAACTGTAGTTTCACTGAATTTCTTTCTTGCACTTGGAAACTTTTCTTATCTTGGCCTGTTGCTCTATGCTGTCCAGAAGGCAGTCTCCCAAGGCCCTCCTGAATGTGCAGGGCCCCCAGGTTGACCCTATGTTTCCCTGTTTCCCACGGCTGTTCCTTTTCATCACTCACAGGACTAGAAGCAAAGCTAAAGGTCAAGGAGTTCAGCCCTTAACTTCACAGATGAGAAAACCAAGGTCAGACTTCTCCAGGATGGCTTTTGGGAATATACTCTGGGACGAGGATATCTCTCCCAAACACCTTGACCCACAGCACATGGAGAGCAGCTGTCCTTCAGGTATGCAAAAGACCAGTTCTGCCCATAGCTGCCATTCACTAACTGATTCATTTCAGAGACATCCACTGATGGTTACCATGTGCCTGGTGATGTGCAAGGCACAAGGAAAATAGAGGAGAATAAGATTAAATCTCTGTTCTCAAGTCAGGCAGGGGCATCAACAGAGGAAGACCAAAGAGAAGAAATCACCTCCCCCCACCCCCATCACCTTCATCACCATCTTTGTGGTCACTATTGTCATTATGAGCATCACTACACTTTTATGGGGGTGTGGTGGGAATGGAGCACAGTATTCTAAGAGGCAGGACTGAAGGTTTAGCCGAGAAGATGACATCTAAAACTTAAAGAAGTGACCATGTTTGCTGTTCAGGTGGTGGAAGGGAAGCCACCAGAGGCAGAGGGAAAACACGGGCAAGGCGTGGAGGTAAGTTGACAGTGTGGCATGCGGCTGTTCAGCCACTCAGTGCTGCCAACTCCTCGCGACCCCATGGACTGCAACACGCCAGGCTTCCCTGTCCTTCAGTTCAGTTCAGTTCAGTCACTCAGTTGTCCGACTCTTTGCGACCCCATGATCCACAGCATGCCAGGCCACCTGGTCCATCACCAACATGAGTTTACCCAAACCCATGTCCATTGAGTCGGTGATGCCATACAACCACCTCACCCTCTGTCATCCCCTTCTCCTCCTACCCTCAATCTTTCCCAGCATCAGGGTCTTTTCAAATGAGTCAGCTCTTCACATCGGGTAGACAGCCTCAACACCCAGGACTGATCTCCCATAGGATGGACTGGTTGGCTCTCCTTGCAGTCCAAGGGACTCTCAAGAGTCTTCTCCAACACCACAGTTCAAAAACATCAATTCTTCAGTGCTCAGCTTTCTTTACAGTTCAACTCTCACATCCATACATGACTACTGGAAAAACCATAGCCTTGACTAGATGAAATTTGTTGACAATGTCTCTGCTTCTTAATATGCTGTCTAGGTTGGTCATAACTTTCCTTCCAAGGAGTAAGCGTCTTTTAATGTCATGACTGCAATCACCATCTGCAGTGATTTTGGAGCTCAAAAAAATAAAGTCAGCCACTGTTTCCCCATCTATTTGCCATGCAGTGATGGGACTGTATGCCATGATCTTAGTTTTCTGAATGCTGAGCTTTAAGCCAACATTCTTCTAGCCCAGTGTTTCTCATGATGTACTCTGCGTATAAGTTAAATAAGCAGGGAGACAACACACAGCCTTGAAGTACTCCTTTCCCAGTTTGGAACCAGGCCATTGTTCCATGACCGGTTCTAACTGTTTCTTCTTGACCTGCATACAGATTTCTCAGGAGAGAGGCAAGGTGGTCTGATATTTCCATCTCTTGAAGAATTTTCCACAGTTTGTTGTGATCCACACATTCAAGGCGTTAACAGTCAATGAAGCAGAAGTAAATGATTTTCTGGAATTCTCTTGCTTTTTCTACGATCCAACAGATGTTGGCAATTAGATCTCTGGTTCCTCTGCCTTTCCTAAATCCAGCTTGAACATCCAGAAGTTCTTGGTTCATGTACTGTTGAAGTCTAGCTTGGAGAATTTTGGGCATTACTTTGCTAGCATGTGAGATAAGTGCAATTGTGCGGTAGTTCGAACATTCTTTGGCATTTCCTTTCTTTGGGATTGGAATGAAAACTGACCTTTTCCAGTCCTGTGGCCACTGCTGAGTTTGCCAAATTTTCTGGCATATTGAATGCGGCAATTTCACAGCATCATCTTTTAGGATTTGAAATAGCTCACTGGAATTCCATCACCTCCACTAGCTTTGTTCGTAGTGATGCCTCCTAAGGTCCACTTGACTTCACACTGCACGAGTATGGCATGAGGACCCTGCAAATATCTAGATGAATACAGAGTGCAGGAGGGATGTGTCTGGAAGGGACTGAACAGGAAGCCTGGGGGCAGATCATTAAAGGATTTGAATACCCAGTCAAGTGACCAGCAACACCCCCTTCTCTCTCCATTCTTCTGCCAACAACCATTCATGTCCTTCTTGTTTTCCCTTCCCCTCTTCTGTGGTTCTGTGACTGGTGGTCAATCAACCACCTTTCTCCCAAAATAGGAGCATGTGATCTAGATGGAGAAGGGAATGACAACCCACTCCAGTATTCTTGCCTGGAAAATTCCACAGACAGAGGAGCCTGGAGAGCTACAGTCTATGGAGTTGCAAAGAGTTGGACACAACTGAATGACTAACACACACACACACAGTGATTTAAAAGTGACCAGTCACAGGTGGGAGGAGAAGGGGACGACAGAGGATGAGATGGTTGGATGGCATCACTGACTCAATGGACATGAGTTTGAGTAAGCTCCAGGAGTTGGTGATGGACAGGGAAGCCTGGTGTGCTGTGGTCTATGGGGTCACAAAGAGACAGACATGACTGAGCAACTGAACTGGACTGACTGATCACAGTACTTCAACCAATTGCCTACAGTGATTGGTGCAAGGATAAGCACATGGCTCAAGTCAGGCCAATCAGCTCTTCTCTGGAGTTGTGTGACTGGATGTTGAGCAGGGAAAGAACTCTCTTTCCTTTGGGCTGCTGTAAGATGGTGTCTCTAACCCTGTCATCTCCAAATGGATCTGGTCGTTTGGAACAAACGATGAGCAGGCTTCTGACCCTGTGTTATACCCACTTATGGGTCTTCTATCCAGATCTGAGTGTGGAGTGCAAGCTCCTAATCCTTAACTACCTGGTTATATCCTTACCTGAAGCAGCACCGCCCCTGCCTATCCTGGCACCTCCAGCCTCTCTGCACCTGAGCCATCTTTGCCTTTCCTGCTTCATCTTTAGGTCAAACCTTTTCCTCACCTCCGCTGGAGCACTCAGAAACTCTGCTTTGCTGGGGGAACTGGGACAGATGCCTTCATTGCTCAGCATCGGTCTCGGGAAGCCAAGGCACCTCTGCATTATTTATTAGGCAGACTTTCTCCATCAAAGGACCTGAAGTTCTGGAAAACTTTTCCCTCTGTTGCCTGCTGGGACAGTCACAGGGTCTTACCAATTTAGTGAGCCTGGGAGAAAATGACAGTCTGTTGCTCCCCCAGGGAAGCAGGCTGGGTTGATCTAAAATAGAAGGGGAGGGAGGCTGACCTGGTTCAGGGTTCGTTATTTGGGACTGATCTTCCCAGGCTGCTCCAGAGGGGACTGGGGTGATGAGTATTGGGAGGCCTGGGTGCTGCTGGCACTCCTGGGCAGCAGAACTGAGTGGAGAGGCTGTTAGAAGGATGGTGGGAGCCCCTGCCCCTGGCTATCCATCTGTGTGAGGTCCCCATGTGAGGGAGCCTTGGTTACTGAGGCCCTGTGAGCCCCAGACACTCAAGGCTATTTGAGTACAAGTCTATTAACATTCAGTGTTCATTCAACTAAAGTCAACAGCCTTTGCTGCTCTGGCTTGTGGAGATTTAGAGCTGGAAGGGGCCTTAGAAAACCACAGAGTGTGTCCTCTTCAGGAGTGTGACTCACTCGCTGATAAACATGTCTGGAGAGTCCCTTGTCTCAGGATAGCATCTCATCTCTTCAGCATGATTTCAGGTCCGTCTCATGCAGCCCCCAGGACACTTGCAGCCCCGCTTCTGGCTGCAGTAAGCATTTCTCCAACCTATTGTGGACCTGTGCTGCTATGGGCCTTTGCTCCTGTCTCCTTGTCTGGATTCTCTTCCTCCCTCCCACCTGGTGCCATTCTAAGCATCCATTAAGATTAGGTGAGGTGTGTCTGTTCCTCCCTAGAGCCTTCGCCTCCCCCACAGGCAGAACTAACCACTCTGTCTTCCTTCCTTGGTTCAGCTCAGACTGCCTGTATCAGAAAGACCTTCACTAACCCGCCCATACCATGGGCCCTGTCCCTCCCCGGCCCCGAGTCAGCCGGTATATCGTCGCCCTGTTCACTTTCTTCCAGCACCTCTCCCACCTGGGATGCTCTTGTGGATGGTGGTTTTCCTGCTCCTTGCTGCCTCCCCACTCCAGACATCAGCTCCTGGGGGCAGGGACCTCGCCCGTTTGCTGCTGCACCTCTGCCCCTGTGCGGGCAGACACACAGTAGGGCCTCAGGGAGTGGGCCTGACACTGGGCCTTTATCTGCATCCCAGGTTCTCTCCTTGAGGGCTGACTGTGTCCTGAGGTGTCCGCAGCTCCTCCCCTCCGGTTCTCCTGGGCCGCACAAGGGGCTGGAGTCCAGGGACTGACTTCACCAGCCTTGCCCCATCATGTTTCATGGCTTCTCTCTGGGCTCCTAATAATGGCCACACCTTGAGGGTTTGGAGTTAAGGCCAGTCAAGCGGATAAATCACATCTTTTCAACTGGGCCAAACATGGGCTTACACAATAGCCCATGACAAATGCACTTTCAGGGGACGATCTGGCAGGAAGCATCCCTTTTTCCAAAGGGCGCCTCAGCCCTGGGAGAAATAATGAGGCTTTTTTGGGATTCTAATTATTCCTAGTGCTGACAGGCTGCAAAGCTGGAGCTGCTGCAGCCCGCCCAGTGCTCACCCGGGAACCTAGAATGTCTATTCCTGGGTCTCCAGGTGAGCACCCGGCTCCAAGGGGTGCCTGGGGCCCCAGGGCCCATCTCCATGGTTTCTGTTCCCTCCTGCCGACAGACACACAACCTCAGCAGAAAGGGGGCCTCCCTGTGAGCCCAGGACCCAGACACACGGAGGGGGCAGTCCTTACTTAGTGGGAGGTCTCTTCCCCAGCCTGCAGGTGTAGAGGCTTAGCAGGGAGGTCTCAGGGTCTCCTGAATGCCTCTTGACAAGCTCCTGAGGCTGGGAGGTGCAGGGGTTAGTGTTGGGCTGTGAGTCTCTTGCTCAGGAAAGAAATAAGGGTCCCCACACTATCCAAGCTGAAAAGGACCTTGGTGACCCAGTGCCTTGACCTTCCAAATGGGGAGTGAGAGAGATGCGGGGATGTTAAAGGCAGGGTGACTCAGGTGCTGCCTTCTAGGAGCATCCTCAGTGCCAAGGTCTCTTTGGTGGGGATGGGGTTCACCCACGTGGAGCCTCTGCTGAGGGCCACACACAGCACCTGGGTCACTTCCCTTGGGGCTCACACCAGCCCTGTGATGCAGGTGTTAGCCCATCTCCCAGATGAGGTATGTAAGGCTTACGGAGATTAAATGACTTGCCCAGTGCCCCACAGCTAATCCCTCTGAAACACAAAACTGTCCACTTGGGAAAAGAATCTCAAATTTCCTGGCTTTTACACCAACCAGGGATTCCCTAACCTTCCATTTCTTGTCTTCCAGGGGCAGAATCTAGAGGGAAAGATGGGGGGCAGGATCAGGGAATTTGCTGGACTCTGAGATGCATCTGGGTTCTGCTCGTTAAGAGATGATTGAGGATCAGTTGCATAGCTCCCCTGCCCCATGCTGTCTCCCCTTCCCCAGACTGAAACAATTAGATGGAGAGAAAAGATGAGGCTTATGGCTCCTGGTTTAGTGCCTTAATGCTCCCTTGTCTAGTTGCAGGCTGCCCGGAGCTGGAGGAGTGTATGGGCTTCCTGATGTCCCAACTCAAGGCAGCTTTTCCCCAGGGCCCAGAGTAGTTCCTGGTTCCCATTGGTACCCCTACTCCTATCCTTCCTTCTTAAATCTTAGAGTGCTGTCCCCAGGGGGCCCTCCCACACTGAGCTCCTCTGACCCTGCTCCAGAGTCAGCAGGGGGTCCTTGGTTCTGTACCCTCCAGTTCCCCTTCACTGGGGAGTTTAAGACTCTAGACAAGGAGTGTGGGAGCCATGGGTTCTGTAGATGTTGCAGCTCTCCAATCTGGCCTGGGTTCTGTCTCTGATGTGTCCACCTACGACTGACTTCAACAGACCTACCTGGACTCTAATGTGTCCCCCATCCATCCTTGCCTCCTCTTCTCGTCCATTTCCACAGCAGCCAGTGGGGAATCTTTCTAAAATGTGAGTCAGAATAAGTCCCTCCCCTGACCAGTGACTTCCCCATTTGACTTCACATAAAATCTGAACTCATTATGCAGAATCAAGTATGGTCTTTGCACGGAGCAAATGACCAGTGGGGGAGGGTAATTGAAGAGAGTTTGAAAGAGGAAAGATTCTCCAAGGTGTAGAGAGGATTCAGGACACCAACAGGGATGGTGAGATGAGCAAGAGTTCGGAGTTGCGTCCATCTCAGTCCTGATAGGCCAAAGATGGGGCAGTTATCAGACTGCAGAGAGAGCTTGGGAGAGGGGCTGCCTGTGAGAGCTGGGATGACAGGAGAGAGATGCAGCCACTGACAGACGCGGTCAGCAGCACAAGCCATGAATGAATACCTGACCTCCTTCCTCCTGACCCTGGTCTCCTCTGCTGCCTCCAGGACCCAACAGAAGCCATAGGCCAGGAGGGCATAGGGCCCTGTTGGTGCCATCCCTGCAGATCAGTTTCCCAGGGAGATGGTGAAGGGGAATCTGGAAGATGCACAGAGGTCAGCAGCACATAAGGCTCTCTGAAGCCCAACCAGATCGTCCCTGCCTGTCCCGCAGACTTTGTCTTCTGCCCTCTGCCCCTCACTTACCCTATTTCCACCACACTGAAATTTTTTTCAGTTTTCCAAATACATCCAACTCGCTCCTGCCTCAGGGCCTTTGCACTTGCTGTTTCTTCTCCCTGAGAGGCTCTCTTCTTCCTCATCCACTCATGGCACTGAGGTCTTAGGACAAACGTCACCTGCAGGGACCAGCCAATCACCTACCCAACTTTGTCACCATCCCCTGCCCAGCCATTCCTTCTATTGCAGTGCCCTTCTTTATTTGCATCATAGCCTGTTTCACTGATATTTGCTGCTCTACTTTGTCCATGTGGAGCATCCATGCCAAGAGACCAAGATCAGGTCTCTCTTGTCCCCTGCCATCTCCTCAGCACCAAGGGCACTGTCTGCATGCACTAGGTGATTAATGAATGCTTGTTGAATGACTGTCTGATAACAAGGCAGGTGATGATAGTGGGTAAGAGCACAAGCTTTGCAGTGACATGATCTGTGTTTGAAGTCCAGCATCATCACTTGTTTAGCTTTGTGACCTTGGTCAAGCTGCTTAGCCTCTCTGTGCCTGTTTTCTCACCTGTTAAATGGAAACAGTAGATTATTGCAGCTCAACTGATTTGTTGTCAGGTTAAGTGAGTACAGGTCCACCAACCTGGCCTTTGGTAGTACTTGGCACACAAGGATTTGCTCCTGTCCTATTGTTCTGGATTTCAGCATCTGAGCCGCTGCTTCGCTCCCTCTCCTGAGACCCCAGACCTTCCAAGGCTGAGACATAGCCCCTCCTCCCACCCCACAGATACCCTCACCTGTGCAGGATTTCCAAGGAGGGCCTAAGCCTCCACCCCAGGCTCTAGCTACCCTCCCAGCCTCACACAAGGCCCTCTTGTTTCCCTTTCTGAGTGCCTACCTGGGGGTCTTAATACAGCTCCTCAGACAGGCCCTGCCCCTTCCCCCTCAGGAGAGGAGTCCATGCTGCCCCTCTGCCTGCCACCCCTTTGTCCGCTACTTACCTCATTGCATCCTTCATTTTCCCATCAGGTGTCACCTCCTTTAAGAAGGCTCCCCCGACCTCACCTGGGACCACATCAAGCCCTTGAGCCGTTACTCAGCTCAGGCACTTGCCCTTCTCCCTGGCAGCACTCTTGCTGGTGGAAATTAGCTTTGTTATTAGCTAGTAAATGTTTTACACCCTCCAGCCCCTGCCAGGATATATACCCTGAACTCAGGCTCTTCCGTGTCAGGGTAGATGGGTCTTTGGGCAGCGGCTACCTGGCCTAAGCCTGGCTCTGCCTGGTCACTGACCTGGCATCTGACCCTAGATCATCTTGTCCCTTTCACCCAAGGTTCATTTATTCCACACACACTGACCCCCCACCTCTCGCTGCCGCCTTCCCTCACTTCCTCTCTCCCTCTCTTTCTCCCTTCATTCCTCCTTCTCAGCCTCCAAGGCAGTTATTACCCTAACTGTTCATTCTCGGCCTTATGCTGGGTCCTGGGGTTGGCAGATGCTGCACCTGACCTCAGAGTTCCCAGCCTACCGGAGGGGATGTGTTTACCCCCCGAGTGCTGTTAGAGGCTAGATGGGTGGTCAGGGAAGTCTTGTGTCCCTGAGCTGAATGTTGAAAGATCTTATCAGGGGAAATTGAAGAAAGAGCACCCCAAGCAGAGGGAACAGCATATGTGGGAATCTGGAGCAGCAGAAAGGTGGAGGGAGGTGGCCATAGTTGAAGCTGGAGACAAGATGTGACAGATCACAACGTGCTCACACGCCTCGAGCCCCCCCCCTCCCCGATGTATGCCCTTTGCCATGCTGCTCCTCTGGCCAGGAGGTTGAATCTGGTTCTCCACCTTGAATCTGGGCCTGGCCCAGTGACCTGCTCAAAATGACGTGAATAATGTAACACAAGCAGGGATCTGAAAAATGCTGTGCATGGGGCCAGCCCTTTCCTGCTGCTGGGAGGCCTGTGACTGCCACCCCTGGGCAAGCTCAGGTTGACTTTCTGGGGAGGAGACAATGTGATGAGCCAGCCTTCTCAGCTGTTCCATTGGAGGCCCACACAGCTGACTGAGGCCATCTGAAGCTATCCGGTACCATTCAGGCCAGCTTGACCTGGGACAGCCGCCTTGCTGACAGGCAGAACCATTAGAAATGTACATGCTTGTGTTTTAAGCGCTAAATTTTAAGATAGTTTGTTACACAGCAAATGCTAACTGATACACATGAGAAGGAGTCAAACTGGGGAGAGGAGTTGCCTTCTGTGATAGACTGGAGGGGGGTGGTCTGGACTTCACTACAGTGACTCTCCTACAGATTCTGGAACCCGGCGGTCTGGGTTCAGATCCCACTCTGCCACTTCCCAGCTGTGGGACCTCGGGCAGCTCCTTTCACCTGTGTCTCAGCTTTCTCACCTTCTAAACGGGGATGATGAACAGTGACTGGAATACAGTAAGTGCTCAGGAAACACTGTTGCTAGTTTGTTGACCTCACATCGTGGTTACCAGTTGCTATATCTGCAGACTCTGGGGCTCTGTCCTGTATCAACTGATTCAAACCTCCAGGACAATATGAGGTGCTGGGTGTGACCCTGAAACATTCGATGTGTGGAATTGCCAGGCCATTCTGTGGTTCTCGTGGAATGCCTGCTCCTGACACCCAGCCCATTCATGCCCATCCAGATATTCTATGGGGTCAGCGTCTCCTCCATGTCTCATAGCTAAGACCCACGTGGGTTTTCAAATAAATGCGTGTAACACTCACTGGGCTTCAGAGAGAGCATAATTCCATGTGCACATGAGACAAGAACCATATTGTTATGTTGTTTCTCTAAATACCTGGAGGCCTTTGGGCAATGGCTGCATTTAAATGAAGCATCAGAGAAATTAGAGATGACATTCTTGTTCCTATGACAGACTGGCTTTATGAGAAGTTAGTAAAGTGTCAAGCTAATGTCAATACTGAGGCTACCTAGTCTGCTCTGAGACAGGGGCATGAACATCCATTGTCTTTGCTTCCCCCAGTCTCAGAGCATAGGAGTCCCAAGAATGAGGGCATTAAGATAGGGGGTTTGAAGGTCAGTGAAACAAAAGGGGTGGAGGTGAGTGATGTAGGAATCAGGTAGATATTGTTGCATTCTATCCTTATAATCTGACTATGAGGAAAGTCCTATTATTTCCCTCACTTTATAAAACTGAGATAATTTATCCAAGGTCTACTAGGTGATGACCGAAGTTGTTAAACCAGATCATGGATGGGGATGGCACAGTGCCTGGGCCAGACTGTCCCAGGCACTGTGCCATCCCCATCCATGATCTGGTTTAACCCTCCCCATAGCCCTGCAAGCTTTCCAGGTGGCACTAGGGATAAAGAAACTGCCTACTAATGCAGGTAGATGTAAGAGATGTGGGTTTGATTCCTGGGTTGGGAAGATCCCTTGGAGGAGGGCATGGTAACCCACTCCAGTATTCTTGCCTGGAGAATCCCATGGACAGAGGAGTCTGGCAGCCTGCAGTCCATAGGGTCACACAGAGTCTGACACAATTGAAGCGACAGCATGCATGCATAGCCTTGTAAGGTGGCTATTAAACTCCCTGTTTGTTTAATTTTCATCATTAAAAATTCTTTTTTTAGTTTACTTGACTTACAATATTGTGTTAGGTTCAGGAGTACAACAAAATGAATCAGTTATACATACAAATATACATATATCCACTAACCAGTTTTAGATTCTTTTCCCATATAAGTCATCACAGTGTATTAAGTAAAGTTCCCTGTGCTATACAACAGGTTCTTATTAGCAACTCCCTGTTTATTAATGAAGAAACTGACGCTCAGGGTCACAGAGCTCATAAGGACTCAGGCTCCTCAGGGTCCTTGAGCCTGTGTGTCTATGACCCCAAAGTCTAGTCCATGTTATGAATGTTCCCCACACATCTTTATGTGTGTATGTTAGTCCCTCATTTGTTCATGTCCAATTCTTTGTGACCTCCATGGACTGTAGCCTACCAGG
Source organism: Muntiacus reevesi (assembly GCF_963930625.1). Classification (NCBI taxonomy): domain Eukaryota; kingdom Metazoa; phylum Chordata; class Mammalia; order Artiodactyla; family Cervidae; genus Muntiacus; species Muntiacus reevesi. The sequence continues at coordinate 113,837,615 of NC_089251.1, forward strand.
CTCCTCCATACATGGGATTCTCCAGGCAAGAATACTGGAGTGGACTGCCATTTCCTTCTCCAGGGGATCTTCCTGACCCAGGGATCGAACCCGAGTCTCCTGCACTGCAGGCATACTCTTTACCAACTGAGCTACCAGGGAAGCCCATGTGTTCATGCTTAATAAAGCTTAAAAGCAAGACTTGAGATACATGTGTCCATGTTACTTATCTGTGTCCCAGGACAAAGTTTAAGAGGATTTATAAGAATACAAAAACATTAAGAACTCTGAAAGACAAAATTGATAATGACTAGTATTCAGTCAAGAATTTCCAGGCAATCAAAGAAAATATGACCTATGGTGAGTATAAAAAATTGAAGCTTAGAACTGAAGCAAATGATATGATTAGCAGACAAGAATGGTAAAACCAATGATTTTAGCATTATTTCATACAATCTGAAATAGAAGGGACAGACTAAAGACTGGAAATGATAGTTAGAGCCATGGAAGACATGCACAAAACCAAAATCGAATGTCTGGAGGTGAAAATAGCCATGTGTGAGATGAAAACGATGCTAGGCAGTTGTAATGGCAAATTTGACATTGCAGAAAAAAAAAAAAACTGGCTAACTTGAAGACACAGAAATACACATTATTCAAAAGGAAACACAGAGAAAAAAGAATAATGTAAAAATGATAAACAGATTATCAGTGATTTGTGGGACAACTTCAGATTGCCTGTTACATGTGTAATTGGAGTTCCCTAAAATTAAGAGGATGGGTTCAGAAATGCATTTGAAGAAACAACAGTCAGTCCCCCCCGCCCCCAATATTTGGCCAGTACTTTAAATCTGTAGATCTAAGAATCTCTCAAAACTTCAAGCACAAGAAGCATGAAAAAAAAATTATACCAAGGCATATCACAGTGAAAGTCTTCAAAACCAGTGATAAGGAGAAAATGTTAAAAACATTCAAAGGAAAAAGACACATTACCTACAGAGGAAGAAAAAAAATGAGGACAACAGATTTCTCATCAGAAACAATGATGACCAGGAGATGGTGGATCAAAATCTTTAAAATTCTGAAAAGGAAAAAAAAAACCAAAACACAACATCCAAAACAGTGATCTTAGAACTCTACAGACAACGAAAATGTTTTTCAAAAGCAAAGGTAAATTAAAGATGCCTTTAGGTACATAGATGTTGAAAGGCTTCACATTTAGATGATATGCACTGCAAGACATATTAAAGGCAGTCAGAAGGAAAATTATAACAAGTAGAAATACAGATCTAGACATTTGAGGATAAAGAGCTCTGAAAATGAGAAGGATGTGAGTAAATATAAAATGCATTTTTCTCTCACTCTTTAAATATATTTAAAAGATAATTGACTGTTTACCATTTGTTATGTAGAAGTAAATGTACGACCACTTTAACACATAGACTTGGAGAGACTGTTGTAAGGTTCTTACACTAAATGTAAAGTGGTATAATAACACTTGAGAGTAGGCAGCAATAAGTTAAAAATGTATACTGTAAATCCTAAGGCAAGGACCAAAATAACAAAACAAGGAGGTATAACTAAGAAGCAAACAAAGGAGATTAAATGGAATCATAAAAACTACCTAATTAGTCCAAAAGAAGGCAGAGCAAGAGGGAAAAGGGAACAAAGAACAGATGGAAGAAATAGAAAATAAATAGCAAGATGGTACATCTAAAACCCAACCATGTCAGTCATCACATTAAATATATTCAACTAAAAGACATAGATCATCATCTTGGATGCAAAGGCAAGATACAGCCATAAGCAGTCTACCAGAAACACTTTTTAAATATCAAAAGACAGAAATAGGTGAAATGAAAGGGATGGAAAATTATATATCATGTAACACTAATCAAAAGAAAGCTGGAGTGGTGATATCAATAACAAAGCTGGAGTGATGACTTGCAAGCAATGTTGTCTGGGATAAGAGGGTCATTGCATAAAGACAAAAGTGTCAATTCATTGGGAGGATGTATCAGTTATTAATGTCCATAAACACAATAACAGATGTTCAAAACACAGGAAGGAAAATTTATGACTTCAAGGAGAAATAAACAAGCTTCAGTTGACTAGAGACTGCAAAACACTCCGCTCTCAAAAACTGAGAGAACAAATCGAAAATTATTAAGGATATAGAAGAATTGAACAATGGCATCAACAAACTTAACCTACTTGGCATCTGTAGAAAATTCTACACCGTCACAGCAGAGTGCATATTCTTTTCAAGGGTACACAGAGCAGTTACTGAGAGACACACGATTTTGGGCTGTGTGCAACAAATCTCAAAAATTTTAAAAGTGTTCAAGTCATGCAACATATGTTCTCCAACCGCAATGGAATTAAATTAGAAATCAATAATAGAAAAGTGTCTGGAAGATACTCTCAAAATTGGAAACTAAGTAAACACATTTTAAATAACCCATAGTTCAAAGAAGAAATAAAGGGAAAATTATGAAGTATCTTGAAATGAACGAAAATTAAAACACAACACAGACACATTTGTGAGATGCTGCTAAGACAGAAATTAGAGGGAAATGGTACACAAATGTTTCAGAGCAGTTTTGTCTGTAATAGTTCCAAATATGAGACAACCTAAAAACTCATCAACAGGGTCATTAAATGTATAAAAATGTTCTATCCTTGCCAAGGGAAACTACTCAAAAATAAAAAAGAATGAACTATTGATATACAAGAATTGATATACTATTGCAACAGCATGAATAAATCTGAAAATAATTATGCTGAGTGAAAGAAGCCAGGCAAAAAGATTACATATGGTATAGTTCCATTTATGAAAAAATTCTGAGACATGCAAACCAATCTGTAGTGATAAAAGGCAGATGGGTGTTGTCTGAGGACAGAGGCTGAGCATGGGTTGTAGGTCAGTATTACAAAGGGCACAAAGAAAAGTTTGGGGTGATGAATGTCTTCATCATTTTGACAGAGGTAATGGTTTCACAGAGGTATACATATGTCAAAACTTAAACTGTACATTTAAATATGCACAATTTATCATAAGCCAATTATCCCTCAATAAGCCTGATAAAAATAAACCTTAGCTATGGTTCACACCAGTCCATCCTAAAGGAAATAGGTCTGGAATATTCATTGGAAGGACTGATGCTGAAGCTGAAGCTCCAATGTTTTGGCCACCTGATGCGAAGAACTGACTCATTAGAAAAGACCTTGATAGGGAAAGACTGAAGGCAGGAGGAGAAGGGGGCGACAGAGAATGAAATGGTTGGATGACATCATCGACTCAATGGACTTGAGTTTGAGCAAGCTCTGGAAGATTGTTAAGGACAGGGAAGCCTGGTGTGCTGCAGTCCATGGGGTCCCAAAGAGTTGGAGATGAGGGAGGGACTGAATAACAACAAAGTGGTTAATATTTTCTCTCTGGCTTAGTAATTTTATACCTTTGGGGTTTTGTTTTTTTTTAAATATAATACGGGGAAGTTTCCAGTATAATCCTCATTTCATGAGGAAACACTTTCACATAGCAAAGAGACTAGTGTCGCTTCATTTGGTGGGCAGGTGACAGAGCTGACATCCTGTCCTAAGTCAATTTTACCCCAGAAACAAGGCAGCTGAGCTCTGTCTGGGATGCAGACTCCAAATCCTTTCCTGGTTACTATTATTGACCCGAATCACAGCGACATTTGCACGGAGCCTTGGGAAGTAAGGAGATTTCCTGAGAAATTGGTGGGGACGAGAGCAGAGACTGGGTGTTCTCGGAGGTGATGATTAAAACTCCGAGTCGTGCCTCTGAATGGAAGGGGAACAAACATCTGTTGCCATGTGCCACGTGCCAGGCACTCCCGGGTGGTGGTTTATTGCTGTTTCCTGGGGAGGTGAAGGTCGCAGGGGGATCACAGAGCAGGCACTTGGTGGAGCCAGGACTCATTCCAAGTGCGGCACCGCCAAGTCTGTCCTTCTGCACCCCTCCATCGCCCATGCTGTGTGACCCTGCCTGCAGGGCCGGACACTCCCCTGAGCCTCCTTGCCAACCTTGAGCTTTTCTGATCTCCAGAATTTGGCAATGGCGAGGTGGGGGGCTCCCTGGAAAGGCCGAGGGGCGGGGTGCTTCCAGCTGGAGGGACACATGCGTGAAGAAGCAGTGACCAGAGACAGATAAGGAGCTGCCCCAGCTCTGCTCCGTGACCTGGACATTGGGACCTTCAGCAGACTCGTCAATTTCTTTGCGTCTTGGGTCCCTTCTCTGTAAAATGGGGGCAAACCACAGCAATCTCTGGTGACTCTTATGAGGCTCTGAGCTCTAGGCAAATTACACTCCAGTCCCCCCAAAATCCTTTGTTCCTTGGCGGGGCAGCGCCTTCTCTTCAGAGAGGATACGTTTGGAGGCCTCCTTCCTCTCCCCCTCGCTTTCCCCACCCTCTGCCAAAACTTTCCTTAAGAACTACAGAAGAAAACTTGTTTATCCCGGGGGTTTGGTGCTGGGAACACAGGCAGATGGCCCCGGAATTAGCAGCTCAGCAGACACAGAAGGTTCCAAACACAATCAGCTCAAAACAGCCAGAAATTTCCCCCCTCCCAACCAAGTGTGGGGAGCAGTGTTCCCAGCCCCTTCCTGGGACATTGATCCTGACTCCACACCCTCCTGACCCAGGCAGGCATCAGTGCCAGCCAGAGGATCAGAGAGAGGTCTCAGGGCCCAGGGGTCTCAGAAAGAGAAGAAAAATTACAAGAGTCATCGGTTGCCACTGTAGAGGGGCAGAGACGGCTGTTGACCATCTCTGTGAAGATGGCTGTTCACTCTCTCCTTTCACAGTGCAAGGCTGGTGCTGGGGGTGGTTACCCAGCCTGCGGTGGCATTTCCCAGCCCCATTCATCCAAGTGGGGCAGGAGGCACATTCATTCTAGCCAGTGATGTGTGGGTGGAGATGATGTGGACCCCTCTGGGCTGAGCTGGTTAATCACCTGGTGATGTTCGCCTCACTCACTCGCCTTCCCTGGTGATCCCAGAGGCCACGTGTGGAGATGACATCATCACAGATGGAAGGAGCCTCGATCCCTGCATCACTGCTCAGAGGAGGTGCCTCCCTGCAGGAGATCCTCAGACCAGCAACCTTCACATGGACTTCATGAGGAGAGAAACCAGCTCTTCCTGGTGAAATCACTGGGGCTACTTGTTACAGCACCTCGCTTGTACTGACTGATACAACCCATCCCACTCCTCATCCAGTCCTTCATGCAGGGCCTTACCAGGCTCCTCTGGGTGCCAGGCTCTGTGAACAAGATAGCCAGGTCTCTGCCTTCAAGGTCTTGGGCAGTTTTGGAAATAGCTGAACAAAATGAGTAAATGAACCAAAGCAAAACATTACATAGTATGAAAAGTGCTGTGAAGGAAAAAAAAAAAGGATAATAAAAAACAAATGCCAGATTTGGGGAGGCTGTTGGAGGACTTTGACTGGGTGATTGAGAAGTAGATAAGGGGAGAGGGGTAAGGGCTTCCCTGGTGGCTCAGAGGGTAAAGAATCTGCCTGCAATGCAGGAGGCTGAGGTTCGATCCCTGGGTCGGGGAGATCCCCTGGAGAAAGGGAATGGCAACCCACTCTAGTATTCTTGCCTAGAAAATTCCATAGACAGAGGATCCTGGTGGGCTATTGTTCGTGGGGTCACCAATGTCAGACAGAGCTGAGAGGCTAACACTTTCAGTTTCAAGGGAGAAGGTAGAGGCTTGGTAAGAGGAGCTTTTTCCCGAGAGGACAGGTTGCTGGCCATGTACCCCAGCTTTATGAAAATTACTTTGCTCTATCCTCATTATAACCTCAGGGGGCTGGAAACTGTTATTTCTCCTTTTACAGGAGAGGGACTGTGATGCCAGGGAGGTGGAGCGAAGGGACCAAGTCACACAGCCAGGAAAGTCGCATCAGCAATCAACCCACCCTCGTGGGGCAGGGAGGAATCAGGGTTGGGGAGGAAGATGAGTTCGGTGGCCCAGCTTGGCTGAATGCCAAGGTCCTGTGGAATGGCCTAAGAGGCCCCTCAACCCTCAGGATTGTTATCTCAAGGACTGCAGAAGGTGCCTCTGGGGGCAGAAATGCAACCCAGGATCATGGGGAGAGCATGGGGCCAGGATCTGACCTAGACCCTCCGGGGCAAAGCAGCTGACCGCTCTGAGCCTTGGTTTCCTCATGCCTATGTGGGAGCAGCCCCTACCCAAGGGGTTGGGGCAAGGAGTGAGGGAGAGGGGGTGAGTCAGGGCCCCAGAATCCTTGAAGCTCCCACTATCTCTCTGCTGTTGACCTTCACCCTACAGATGGTCCCTGAGCTTCTGCAGCCCACGGGGCGGGTGTCCTGGGCCCCAAGTCCATCACCCTGACCCTCCCAAGCTTGGGACACAGGAGGATCACCCACCAGATGGGAACTCGTCTGCATTCACACGGCTGGTGAGGAGAGACCGGAGCTCAGACCGCCTGCTCTTTCCTGAGCCCTGGTGCTAGGATTGCTCTCTGGCTCCTGGAACCTGGGACTTGTCCAGCTCAACATGAAAAGAAAAAGACGTGAGAAATATTTTGCACCAGAAACTCTCATTTCTACCAGGGGACAGGGTAATCTGTTCCTGATAAAGCCAGAAGTCATAGGTCACCGCTGGACCATTTTTTCATGTTGAAGCTTTTCTGATTCCCTCCCTCTCACAACCTACTAATTACCAATTCTACTCCGTGTCTATGAGGTGAGGTCCCTCGGTACCCCCATCTTCCTTCTCTGCCGCATTCGTGAGACTTGTCTATGAGTTCCTTGGTGTCCCAGGATCCAGGAAGCATCCTGAAGCTTCCTGTGCAGAGGGAAGATGACAGAAGAGATGAAGATGTGAGCCCACCTGCCCTCCAGAGTCTGGCTCCCATGGGACCCTGGGGTGGTGGTGGGTGGGAGCACCCGGGAGTCAGTATTGACAATTCTATGACTGCTGCCCCTCTGCCAGGTCTCCCTCTCTGAGTGTATGTGTCCCCCTAAGACAGGTGAACCCTAGGAGGCAGGAATCTGTCTCTCCACAGCCAGGTGTCCCCCTGAGCCCCCTGAACCTGACTGACATGAGTAACTGTTTGTTGGAGACAAGCAGGTAGAAGGTGAAGGGGATTTGAGATTTAAAAGTATTGCTGACTCAGCTTTGGGGCCTGAATCTGGAAAGCTGTCTGTGAAGAGAACAGATGTGTCTCCCCCCCGCCCCCGAATCAGGCATCTGGCTCCCAAAATAGTTTCTGATTAGCTGGCCCCACCTGCACATGGAGAATACCCCCGCAGAGCAGCTGATGCGTGTTTTCCTGCCGGGTGGTGGTGTTTGGCTTCTGCGGGCTCATCGTAGGGAAATGCACCCTGAACACAGGCTTCAGAGGCTGAACTTCAGGGAAATGGGCTAACTTCCCCCCAATTGTGGACATAATGGGGGAATTCTCACCTTCTCAGGGTGCTGATCCCATGGGGATTTGCAAGGGAAATCACAGGGCCTGCCAGCAGTGCAGTTCTAGGGCTGATGAGACGTTTGCAGGAATTGTGTCTGGTGAGCTGCTTGGCTGATGGAATGTGGTCTAATGACCTCATCAGACACTAGTGAGACCATTGTCCTCTCAGAGCAGATGGGCAAGGTCACTGCCACACTCGCTCCCATTCACAATCGCCTGGGACAGAAACAGAGTGAATGTTCCCCGGAGTTCCTGCTCCGCCCTGCCTATCACCCTTACCAGGGGGCAGCCTCCAACACAGCCCAAGGTGCAGCTCCATCTGCTCTGGGGAGAAGTTCTGGGGCACCCGCTCAAGGAAGACCTTGAACCTTCTCGTGGAGAATCCCAGGCCCAGAGGCCTAGAGCGCTGGGAGTGGCAACCTGGGCTGCTTTTCCCTTCCTGCATGCTCTTCTCCAGTTTGTCCATCAGGGCCTAGCTTGGACGGCACCTCCTCCAGGAAGCCCTCTCCGATGACTCCAGCTCATGCTGGCCTCTTCCTTTCCTATCCTCTCTGGGACAGGGTGGGGTGAAGGACAGAGCATGGGCTTTAGTAATAGAAAGTTGAGATTTCAACCCACTCTACCATCTGAGCTCTGTGACTTTGAGCAACATAACTTCCCTGGGACTCCATCTTCTTTATGTAAAATGATGTATTTGAGTTCATTCGTTCATTCATTCATTCCTACATCTGAGCGTCCGCGCAGGCATGCGTTCTATGGTGATGGAAATTAGGTATGGTTTCTGTTAACCACAGAGTCCGGTGGGGATAACAAGGATGTCATACTGGCCATTTGAACTCAGCTCATCCCCTCGTGCTCTCGGCAGAGTGCCCAGCCCTTTTGGGTATCCTGGGGTCTAACTGAGTGATGTATGTTCAGGCAGCTTCTTCCTGATAGAACAGGTACCTCTGGGCTCTGGATCTTCCTGAAACTCTAGGTAACCTCCTGTCGCCTCCTTAGAGGAGCCCAGGGTGCAGGAGACAGAGCAGAGGGGGGCTAACCATAACATCGTGGCGATGTATGGTGCCCTGACTATGCAGCAGTCTCTGAGATGAATCTGATCCTGCTCCCTCCTCCCACCACTCTGTGAGCTGGGTTGTTTTGTGGACAAGAATCCCCAGAACCAGGGAAGGGATGTGATTTGTCCAAAGTCACGTGGCTGGTAAGTGGCAGAGCCAGGGTTTCAGCCCTGCCTCCTCCCATTGGTCCATTTACTCTGTGTGAACTCCGTGCAGATGTGATCGGAGTCACTTTTATTATCCTTTTATCCAGTGTCCACTGACCAAGAGGGCAGGGTCCTGGTGCCCAATCTGGAAGCTCTGAGCCCATTTCCAGTACGTCCTGGGGATGCTTCTCTTGCACAAAAACGCCGACCACTGCACTGAGTCCAGCCGTGCTCTCCAAGTGCTCGGTGAGCAGACACTGCCGTGGGGAAAGCAGCTGAGTGGTCATCAAGCCTCCTTTATACACCCGTGATTGATGGTCCAACTAGGACCTCTCCCCTGGAGAGGATGGGGGTAGCTCTCGGGGAGAGCTGAGAGGACCAAGAAAGGGGAAATGGTCAAGTTCATTCACTTTTTTGCTCCCTCCACTGTTTCTCCAGGTGTGTGGGGGTGAGCAGCTACAAGGCACCCTTGGGACTCACTGAGTTACTAGCAAACCCAAACTCGAAGTGGTTTAGATAGAAAAGAAAATCTCTTTACTCAGGGGAGTGTGGGGGCTTCTGCCTCCAGGCCTGCCTCGATATGGGGGCTCCGGGAGCTGCAGCTGCTCTGTGCCAGGTAGTACCCAGTGCTGGGAAATAGCAGGAGCAACACAGAAGGTCCCCTCTGCCTTCCCTGGCTTGGAGTCAGCGTGAGCACGTGCCCACGCGCGCATGTCAGCACACGCGCTCTTTCTCTCTCTGTCTAGCTCTCTCTGTTTCCTTCCTTTCCGTCTTGCAGAGTTGCCTTTGTCGGTATTGGCTTCACTCTCAGGCAGGCCTTTCTCAAGATGACTATCAACCACTGTGCTTCATACTAGCCAGCTTACATACGTTAATTTTCAGAAAAATTAAAAATACAGGGTCTAATTCTGATTGAGTCAGCTAGGGTCATGTGCCGATTCTGAGCCAGTCACTGTGGCTGGGGGAAGGGAGTTACTGATTGGTAAGGCCTGCATCACACGTTCACCCTTGGAGTATGGTGTGGGCTCAGCCCCAGTTGAACCGCTGAGATAAAGAGGGGAGAAGGGTGGGGTGAGGGGGAAGGAGGATGATGTACGCAGTATCAATAAATCTGATTCTTGTCTCTTGCTTGGTCTCTGGGGTCAGATGACCAAACTCTTGGGCTATCGTTGGTCACCTTGAGGAAGTTCCACAATCAGAGGGTAACAGTGCACTGGCAATCTAGCACCTTCTCCAGATTCTGACCACCTGGGTCAGGTGACCCCACCTGCCTCTGGCCCACCCCAGCAGTCTAGCCTCCGTGGGCCACCCAGGAGGGGGCGTGGGTGGCCAGAGAGCACAGGCTGACTCAACCTGCCTCCCTGGCTGTGTGACTCTTAGTGAGTTCCCCGACCTCTCTGAGCCCGTATCCTTATCTCTGAAAAGCAGGGACAGCTGTTGTGGGGGCAGTGAATCAGCAGACCATGGCGCCAGCACACAGTAGGCACTCAATGAGCAGGTTGTATACAGGAGGTGCTCTTGGATCAGCTCCCATTGCTGTGCCCTCTAGTCTGGGCCTTTGCGGGGAAGATGGTGTATGCTGCTGGCAGGTCAGCTTCCCCCAGCTGACCATGACCTTCTCAACCATGGAATATACTCAAGCTTTCTCTCTGTGACCAGAGCCCTGCGCATGGCCTGGGACCCTGTGGTGACACCCTCTGAGTCACTGGAAACTGATGTCCCAAAGGAGGGAAGGAAGAGGAGGGCACACTTCATGCTCTTTGTCCAAAAGCCGCCGGGCCTTGAATCTCTCTCACTCATCTTTCACAGCTGCACACATCTCTGTGGGACACAGAATACAGTTCTTGGCAGCTGAGGGGTTATTTAAAGTCCCCTTTAGAATAACTGGATCTTGGTGGAAACAGAGAGGCCAGGCCCAAGAGGTACCTGGGAAGGACAGGGATGCACGGGCAGGATCTATTCCAGGCTTTTCAGAGATGCCAGCATTGTGCCACATTCAGGATGTGAAGACACTGTCTGACCTTGGTGGTGTGATGGGGCAGCCTTGTGTTTGCGGCGGGTAAACCTTTGCGAATGCTGCTGTGACTGGGGACGTGGGGAGTCTTGCTAATTTTCTCCTCTAATCTCATCATTTCTTAGAAGTTTGCTGAGAGCTGTTATGCACATGGCAGATATGAGAGGAGGTGCCCTTTCAGCAGCATCAAAAACAGACCTCACTGATGGCTGCTGGACGAATCATTCCAACCAGCACAGACACCCACTGTGTGCCGGGCCCTGAGCTGTCTCTTTACAAAGCGCGCTGAGAAGGAGGTTGGCGTGTAACACACATGAGCTGTTATTATTATTGTTGCTATTTACCCACCTCTCCTCCTGGTTCCTACCACCTTTTTTTTTTCTGTCATCAAAGGCCAGGCCCCCTCCTCCTTGATCCATCCCCTCCCCACCGCCTCAGACTCTGACATCAAGAAGGGCTTTCATTCCTTGACTGACTCAGTTAATCCTACACCCTGTGTATTAGAAGAGGGATCAAGCTGTTATGTCCTGACACATCATCTTAGCTTGGTGATTAGAATTTAATCACTCCAGGAACAAATGTGTCCCTCTGTTCCGTCAGTGGTGACTAACATGAAGGTAAATCTTTTGGCTTCTGATTAGGGGTCATGACGAAGTTGATATTTTCTCCTTTCTCACCTCCCAGGTAGACACCATTGTCAATCGATCCTGTGTCATCATGTTACGAAATACTTGGGCAAGTCCTCCAGCACAGAATCAGAGATTCTTGGGCTCCTAGAGGGGAGAGGGCCAAGGTAGCTCATCCAGTGAAACCCCCTCACGGTCCAGTTGGGAAACTGAGGTCCAGAGTGGGGATGTGACCTGTTCAAGGTCATGATTGAGTCAGAGGCAGAACAGGGGCCAGGACTCACTCTTCTGACCCATGATTGTATCTCTCAGCTCTGCTTTATTCCACTTGAATCCCAAACCTGGGGCTGGCTGGACCAGAAGCCTGAGCTAGGAACAGATGAGAGCAGGGCAGAAGAAAAGGTATGGACTTGGGTAGAGGGGATGAAGTTGAGCCCCCGGACGAGAGCATCCACTCGGGCACCCTTTGGGCTCTGGAGGGAACACTGAATGAGGGTTTCCTGGTCCTCATCCCAGCCAGTGCACCTACTTGAACCTGATGTCACCGCAGCCCGGGATGAAGTTGTAACAGGCTCTTCATAAAATGAGAACAAAAGGTCATTGTAGTCTGTTGGCACAAAGTTGTCAACTGTTAACATCTCCCAAACCGGTGTCTTTTGAATCCAGTATGGAAAACGCCTTTAAAATTTGGTGTGATTCAGTCATGAGCTTTGTAGAGCTGGCTGGGCTTTCCGCAGCATCAGTGCACAGGGTTAGGAGGTGCTGGCATGGGTCTGCTTTCTCCCTCTGCCATTCGGATCAGCAGTTACCCTGCAGCAGCCCCGTGGAGTTGGAGCCCCCCTCCTAATCCAGACAGAACGGTGAAATCCCCGCAGGACTTTCCAACACCAGCAGGAAGGCCACATCCCTCCAAATCCTGCCTCATCAATTTGCCTAGTCATTGTTCTCTAGTTCATTAAGGGTGTTTCTCACTGGTATATGACCTTGCAGTTCCAGGAGTGGGCGCTAGTGGCGGAAGAAAGATGAGTCTCACTGCTGTGTCTCCATTGTCAGGGTGGGAGACAGTGGGGCCATTACTCTTGGCTTCAGGTTTGGATTTAGTGGCAAGGTAAGTGGCCGTGTTCCCACTGGGAGGTCTGGACTGCCCCCCTCTTTGTTTTCCACAAGAATTTCCCCCAGTTCCAAGACTGGGGTCATCTAGTCTTTGGACATCTCCCTAGAGTGGCTGCCCAGCATTCAGGATGAAGAACGGGACCCTGACAAGGGCCTTGCAGGCCACGTGACACCTCTGTTGAGCACCGCTCTGCAGTCACTCAGGTCTCCTTTCACTTTCTCCGGCTCCTCTCAGCATCATGCTCCTTCTCACCTCTGCTCCTTCCACATGAACCTCCATCTTTTTCTCCATCCTCATTTCTTATCTCCCCGTGAAGATGTAAAACTGTCAGGAGCAGGAAACTTGTCTGTTTCCCTCTCCACGTGTGCCCCATATAAAAGCAATACTGGGGCAGAGTAAGTGCTAAACACAACAATGATAACTGAATTGTGAGGTTTTCCAAACTAACCTTTTTAAATGTTGAAATGTTTATCCCTAATCCGATAAATCAGTGAGGTATTAATAGTTAAAAAATCCATCCTGTAAATTCTTTAAGCAACATAGACCAAGTACTTGAATGTGAGAGACCCTCGATTAGGAATTTAAGAGATGCAGAAGGAAATTATTTCCAATGGTTGGAGACTCACACACTCAGGACCATGTAAATATCAGGCAAGATCAATCATTCTTCGTCGACAGGAAATGAAATGACCTTGAGATCGTGGAGTCATAGTCTGAGATCCTTGAGAACCATGATAAGGGCTGAAATACAAATAAAAATGGTTAATGCAGTCACCCCAGGGCCTGAAGGCTTATAGAACACATGGGCCTCGGATTCTGAGAGGCCAAGTCACTTGAGTAGAATGATATGAATGATGATTATTGTTATCACTCTTTAAACTAACATTATTGAGCCACATACAATGTGCCAGGCTCAGTGCCAGGTCATTCATAGATACATTTATGCAGTTTGATCTAACACAACAACCCTAGGAGGTAAGTACCACGAATGTCCCCATTCTATAGATGAGGAAACAGGAGCCTGGTCCCACAGGACTGAGTGGTGCTGACCCAGGTCCTTTGGGCCCCAGAGCCCATGCTTCCAGCCCCTGGGCTGCACCACCCTCGGAACCTCAGTTCCCGCATCTGGCCCTGGAGGGCTGGGGGACGAGAAGTGAGCATCCGGCCCTGCCAGCTCTTGGACGTAAGTAGGGATGGAGTGCAGAGGGCCTTGGGAGTGCTGACCCAACATCCCTCTCTCTTTGCCTCTGTGACCAACTCTCTCCCTGACTTTGGACCTTCCAAGGTGAGGACTCCACCATATCATGGCCTCTGATAAGAACGGTCAACACTTGACTATCACTTGAGCATCTTTACCTGCAATGCCCAGATCAAGACACTTCTGATCTAAGGTTAGGAGATGGAATTGGAGTTGGCAAAATGGGAGGCTGGGGCCATGTTCCAGGTGAGCAAGCAAGGCAGCCTGAACCCCAGCCCACAGATGGAGAGTCCTTGAGAGCACTTGCAGGATGATGACCCTCAGGGGTCCATGAGGCTGGTGCTTCCTTTACAGAGGTTCCCCTGTTTCAGGCCCACCTTGCCTGGACCACAGAATCTTGGCCTCATTTAAGCTCGCTCTTCACTCTGGCCAGTTCATTTCATTTGGTCATCCATTATCATGGGTTGACTAATTCACAAGAATTAGGCCATTATTAAGGAAAGTTATGATCAACCTAGACAGCATATTAAAAAGCAGAGACATTACTTTGACAACAAATGTCTGTCTAGTCAAGGCTATGGTTTTTCCAGTGGTCATGTGTGGATGTGAGAGTTGGACTGTAAAGAAAGCTGAGCGCCAAAGAATTGATGCGTTTGAACTGTGGTGTTGGAGAAGACTCTTGAGAGTCCCTTGGACTGCAAGGAGATCCAACCAGTCCATCCTAAAGGAGATCAATCCTGGGTGTTTATTGGAAGGACAGATGTTGACACTGAAACTCCAATCCTTTGGCCACCAGAAGCAAAGAGTTGACTCATTTGAAAAGACCCTGATGCTGGGAAAGATTGAGGGAAGGAGGAGAAGGGACGACAGAGGATGAGATGGTTGAATGGCATCACCGACTCGATGGACATGGGTTTGGGTAGACTCTGGGAGTTGGTGATGGTCAGGGAGGCCTGGCGTGCTGTGGTTCATGGGGTCGCAAAGAGTTGGACACGACTGAGCGACTGAACTGAACTGAACTGAGGCCGTTATTAGTGAGTTTTAAAGTGAAGAAGTAAAAAGAATTTAAAGGATGTCTGCCAGGATAGTGTATCAATATGGCTCTTAGTGGGAATTCTTCAAACTTCTCACCACTAAGTATGATGTTTACTGTGGGTTTTTTTTTGTAGATGTGTTTATCAGCTTGAGAACTTCCCCCTCTATTTCCAGTTTACTGAGAGTTTTTGTCATGAAAGGGAGTTTTGTCAAAGGCTTTTTTTCTGCATCTATTGATTCAGCCATGTGACTTTTCTTTTTTAGTCTGTTGATGTGATGGATTACATTAATTGATTTTTGAGTGATGAACCAGTCTTGCCTACCTGGGATAAATCCCACTTGATCATGGTGGAATTGTTATGATGATTTTTATTTGGCTGCATCAGGCTTTTGTTGCAGCACACGGCATCTTCACTGTGGGAGTGGGCTTCTCTCTTGTTGGGATGTGTGGGCTCCAGAGCATGTGGACTTAGCTTCCCCATAGCACATGGGACCTTAGTTCTCAGGAATCCAACCTGGTTGGAAGTTGGATTCTTAACCACTGGACTACCAGGGGAGTTGCAGTGAAATTATTTTTATGTTTTTTGAATTTGGTTTGCTGATATTTTGTTGAGGATTTTTACATCAAGCATTATGAAAGATACTGGCCTATGTTTGGTTGTCTTGTAACATCTTTTTCTAGCTTGGGTATTAAGGTGATGCTTGCCTCATAGGATGAGTTAGAAATCCTTCTGCTTCTGTCCTCTGAAAGAGATTGTACAGAGTTGGTATAGCTTTAAACATTTTTTAGGACTGACCTGTCAATGCTTCTGGGCCTGATGCTTTCTATTTTGTGAGATTATTAATTATCTATTCAATTTCTTTAATAAATATTGGTCTATTCAGATCATCTATTTCTTCTTGAGTTTTGGCAGGTTGTGTCTTTCAAAGAATTGGTCTATGTCATCTAAGTTATCAAATTTGTGGGCATAGGGTTGTTCATAATATTCCTCTGTTATCCTTTTAATTTCCACAAGATCTGTAATGATGGCCCTGCTTTCATTTTTTTCCATTTATTTTTATTAGTTGGAGGCTAATTACTTTACAATATTGTAGTGGTTTTTGCCATACATTGACATGAATCAGCCATGGATTTACATGTATTCCCCATCCTGATCCCCCCTCCCACCTCCCTCTCCACCCGATCCCTCTGGGTGCACCAGCCCCAAGCATTTGTCTCATGCATCCAACCTGGGCTAGTGATCTGTTTCACCCTTGATAATATACATGTTTCGATGCTGTTCTCTCTAAACATCCCACCCCCGTCTTCTCCCACAGAGTCCAAAAGTCTGTTCTGTACATCTGTGTCTCTTTCTGTTTTGCATATAGGGTTATCGCTACCATCTTTCTAAATTCCATATATATGTGTTAGTATACTGTATTGGTCTTTGATATTAGTAATTTTTTACTCTCTCTACTTCTCTCAACCTGGTAGAGGCTCATCGATTTTACTGACCTTTCCAAAGAACCAACTATGGTTTCATTAATTTTTTCAACTGACTTGCCTGTTTTTTTTTTTAATTAATCACATAGTACCTCAATGTATCTCTTTAAAAATTTTATTTATTTAGTTTTCATTTATATAATTTTTATTGTCCTAGTGCTGCATGCCATAAAATGTTCTATGTGCTTGGGATTCAGCAGCGAAGAAAGTAGACAAAATTCCCACCCACGTGGAGTTTATGTTTTAGAATTAGAGAAAGTAGGTTGGGAGTGACAATAACCACAAATTTCAAAAATTTATTGTAGCCTTCAATTTCTTAGCAAGCCTTTCTCTGAGAAAAAAAAAAACAAACCAAAAAACAAAGCCATAGAGTTCTCTTCTCTTCAGTGTTCCTCTGTTCCTCTCTTCAGTGTATCTCTTTTAAATCCCAGGTAATATTCTTATAATCAATTCACATTTAATGAACTTGGCTATACGGTTTGATTTGTGACAAAAAGGAAGTGTGTTTCCTGGACTCCTGGCTGCAGGGAGGAGTAACTGACATCCCTAGGGGTGTCCAGTAAGAGAACCTTCACAGCCTCTAAACAGGAATGGCTTCTCCATTAACTGCACAAGAGATCTTGGCAGTCTGGAGTGGGGTCAGAGTTCCCAGACTGCTACTGGGGCCCGTGGCCACAAGAAAGTAGCTACACCAACATCACCGGGTTGGTCTTTCTTCTCAGAATGTGACTCTTACAACTGGAACGTAACCTGGTGACTGCTGGACAAGCCGGGGGAAGGGTGCTCCAGGCAGCAGGCAGAGTACAAGCAAAGGCCTGGAGACCTTGACTGCATCTCACTGTCACGTGGCTAGCATCTTGAGCCTCAGAGCAGAAGAACGAGAGTCATATCCTAGGGTGCCCATGCTGAAACGCAGCCAATTCTTGGGCACCCAGCTAGGAGGGGGGTTGGAATAACTTGAATGCAGTGTTTTAAGTTCCTTGATTTTGGAGCCAACTGTCTGATTGCAAATTCTGCCTCTGCTTTTTGTGTTTGTTTGTTTTACCGATGTGATGCTGAGCAAGTTACTTAATCTCTCTGTGGCTCAGTTTTCTCATCTGCGAAGTGGGGAGAGTGACAGTGCCTGCCCCGCCCCTCGCCCTCACTGGGCTGGGGTGGAGATTAAACTTTGCAGAGTTCTTCAAGCAGTGCCTGGCCTCCAGCGGGCTTTATGAGAGTGTCTGCTGGGTTTGATGCTCCATTGCTAATTCTTAGAGCCAGCAGATGGGGTGGGGTGGTTGAGAGCCTGGGTCCCCTTGGAGAAACAATCCCAAGAGGCTTGAGGAGATCACTTGACTGAACTGTGAGCTCTGCCCCATCTGTCTGACTTTGGAGCCTGCCCGGGGACCCAGGGCAGCATCTAACCCATGGAGGAGCTGCCCTGCCCTTCTCATCCCGCTGGGGAGACTCTTCAAGCACCAGCCCTGGGTGAGCCCAGACCCAGAGGTTCACATGGAGACCCCCAGATGCTCGCAGAAAACAGCCCTATCCGCGCGCACAGCCCAGACCCGCTGGGGCTGCCCTCCCTCCTGCCTCCTCCTGCCTCGGCCTGAAGCCTCAGCACACAAAGACCCCTCTCAGTCCCTTCCTGGGGGAGACAGGAGCCCTCTTCAGATAGTGTCAG
The DNA here is from genome assembly GCF_963930625.1 of Muntiacus reevesi. Taxonomy (NCBI): domain Eukaryota; kingdom Metazoa; phylum Chordata; class Mammalia; order Artiodactyla; family Cervidae; genus Muntiacus; species Muntiacus reevesi. The sequence continues at coordinate 113,855,397 of NC_089251.1, forward strand.
AAGCCCAGTTACCAGCCCTTCCTTGTAATTAATATAAGGAAAGCATTTCTGTTGAAATCCCTGCCTGGATTAACCACTGGCTGGAGGATTTAACTCATGTACACACAGAAAATCTCCACAGACTCGTCTCCTAATATTTATCCTTACGACTGGAACATGCAGATAAGGTGAGTGCCTGATGCTGGGGCTGCAGAATAAATTTACATTCCCTAAGCCACAAAGAGCTGCAGATGTTTCCGTGTTACGGGCCTGGCTGGGGCTCAGGAGAGGGAACAGCCAGTTTCTGATCCACGGAAGGTTCTGACTGGTGCTTCTCCAGCAGCAAAGGCTCATGTGTGAGTATGCCAACACTCTAGAACCAAATAGTCCTTGACTTCCAGAATCGTAAATTCCCAGGTCAAAGACTCTTCACTTAATGGACTCTTACAACTATAAAATTTTTGAGTCTGATCACAAGGTTTTAGGATTCTGGGAATCTTAACCATTATCTTGCCCAGACACTCAGCCATCCTTCCAGTCCCTTCCCCAGTGTAGTTCTGAGTAGTGAGAGAGCATTTCCAGGCTTCTGACTACACGCCAGCATTGCCTCCTCCTGGAAGCCCTCCCTGACTCCCCTGGCTGGTTCAGAGCTCCCACCACAAGCCTTCTTGGCTCCATCTCCTTTGTCTTGTGAGATCCATCAAAGGTGTTATTTTAAACTTGATTCTCACCCTCACTGTAAACCGTGAAGTGTAGGGGAGAATCTGCTTTTGTTCACTCATGAATTCCCAGCTCAGGGTCTGGCACATAGTTGGTGCTAAATGAATATATCTTGAACAGTTACCCTTCATCTCCAGCCACAAAGGATGTGCTCTGGAAGCACAGGATCACTCATCACCTCACCTCTGGCTGATGGGCCTGGCTGAGCCTGCGTGGGGCAGGGTGGGCAGATGACAGCTCTCGGGTGAAACCATCCCCCACCCAGTGTCAGTTTCCGTCCACTGAGGAGCTTTGGGTTGAAACACCTCCTGGGGGAGCGAACAGGACCAGGACCTGTCTGGGTGTCCAGAGAAGCCATGTGACACCACGGGTCAGACGCTAGCTTTGGAGCCAGATGCCTGCATTTGAACCCTGGCTCTTCCACTGTCTTGTTGAGTAGACTTAGAAAGTTATTTTGACCTGTTCTGTGCCTCGGTTTCCCCACCTGTAAAATGGGTATGGTGAGAGTTCTTATTACTGAATAAGCTAATAGATATAAAGCTTGTAGCTCAGTACCTGGTACTTAGTAAATGCTCAATAAGTGTTCAGGTCTTTGTATCACTTGCTCTTCCTCTAAAGAAGATGCATTAAAGGACCAAGTAAATAAAATGACCCAACAGTTGACACCAGCTATTGGCCACCCCGTATTGGCCTATGGAGATGGGGGTCATGATTGGGCACAATGGCCTAGGCTCCACTTACTAAGTGGATCTAGCTACTGCTCCTTCTGGAAACCAACCCACCAGTTGCACAGGCCATTGCTGAGCCCCTGAGATGGCACTATTCCTCCATGAGACCAGCAGGTAAGTTGGCCACACTGGGATCCTCGCATGTGGAACCCTGCATGTGTCTCAGCCCAAAGCCCCTCAGTGGGTGGAAACAGACACTGAGTGGGGGATGGTGTCCCCTGAGAGCTGTCATCTGCACCCCCTCCCCCAGGCAGGCTTGTCCTTCCTTCCAGCCCTGCTTCCAACCCTTCTTTTCCAAGTTGTTGATGCCTAATAAGCATCTCATCCCCAAGTGCATCTCAGTTGCTTCTGCTTCTTCAGGATTCATTCTGTAACCAAGGGCAACCAGTGAGTTTGCATCAGTCACCCCAAAGCTGGAGTCCAGTGTCCATTACTGAATTAGCTAAATGGTAACTGGATGGAAGATGACTTGTCTCTCTGTACCTAAGTTTTGTCATCTATAAAATGGGGCTGATAACCCCCCTGGCCTTGCAGAGATGTGAAGAATGATAGGAAAATGCTTTGTCAAGGAAAATGCACACACGTGTACACAGATAATTACAAATCTCTCTGCTTGCATCCCTGCCTGTGGTACAGACTGAGTGTGACAAGAAGGGAGGGCCTGGCTGGATCTGAGATCCCACTGGGAAAGAGGTCTGGGCAGCCTGACTCCAGGGGCCAACATACTAGCGTGTCCCCATTATATGGCTGCCATTCTAAGTCCCCACAGAAGGGAGGGGTGGACCGTCGAGGTGATGACAGGGCCTCGACGATGAGGCCCAGGATGAGCTGGGCAGAGGGGATCTATTCCCTTCTCTCCTCCCACTTCCAGGAAGCCTCACTCCCTGCTCAGAATGATGCAACACGTTTCTGATCAGAAGAGCTAGATCCATCCAAATGAGAGGCGGATGGGATGGCCACACAGTCAGGGGAGGAGAGGATAAAGTCTGGGGTGGGGTGGCTTATGAGATTCCCCTCCACATGTGAGTGAGTGGACAGACCAAGATAAGCCGTGTATCATCCGAGAGCCCCAGGCTAGGTGGGGAGAGATGCGGGCAGCCCACGCAGGGCTGGGGCATCAGAAACTGATGTGCTAAAGAAAAGTTATCAACAAATCATGGGGGAAGCCATTACCCCTCCCTACTCGAGGAGCCCTTGAGTGATAGTTCCGGGATCCTCCTGCCCTGGTGTTCGCCTTTCACTGATGGTGATGGATGTGAGAGCAGCTCTAATGAGGGGAGGCCTGGGCCCTTAGACCTTTGCAAGGTCCTCCATCTCCACACATCTCCCAGCTGTCAGCACGGCCCGTCGGGGAACACCCTGCGTAACTCGGAAGAAATGGGGGCTGAAAGGCAGGCAGAGGTGGCCAAGTAGAAAACAGCAGCCTGGACCAACTTGGGAAATGGTCAAGATAGGCTCTGGGCCTCAGTTTATCAGGGCGGTCAGCAGAGCCTCCATGGTCTCTTGACACAGCTCATGGACTCTTCAGGAGTCTGGGGCAACGGGCAGTGGTCCAAGACCGTGCCTGGCCCTCTCAGCTCCAGCAGGACTCAGTAAAGGCAGGCGTCTTCCAGACCAGAGTTCATATCACAGCTCAGACTCTCAGCTTTATGACACTGGGCATGGCACGTAACCTCTTTGTGCTTCGTTTTCTACCACTCACGTCCATTTGGGGGTTAAAGTCTTTAGCACAGTACATGGCGTAGAGAGAGCACTCAAAAGCTTTTCTTTCTATTGTTATTATTAGTATTAACTATTCCTTTCTATAAGCATGTATTGTAGATTTGAACATATCAATACAATATAGTTTATGGTTTTGAGATCATACTATATACTCAGCTTTCTTTCTTATTTATCATGGTATCATGAGTGTTTTCTCCCATCATTGAAAAGTTCCTCAAAAGCAACATGTTAATAGCTTCATAGCAGTCCCTCATCTAGAAGTGTCATCATTTACTTTGTCATCCTTTGTGGCTGGATAAACAGGGCATCACGGTTTCTCACTCTTATCCTCAGGCTGTAATAAACATCTTAAGGCATAATCCTCGCTCAAATCCCTGACTGCTTCCTAAGGACCGATTCCTGGAGGTGCTATCACTGTATCAGGGTGCTGACATTTTGAAGGCTCAAGATCTTTATTACTTAATTGCCTTCCAAAGAGACTTCCAGCAGCGCCCGAGAGTGCCTGACTCACCACACATTTACCAGCATCGATTTCTTCTCTTTTTGTTTAGTCTTTACTAATTTCATGGACCTGAAATTATATTTCATTGTCTTTTGGAGACACAGAGCCCTGGCCTGTGGCCCCTGTTTCCCAGCAGAGTGAGAATCAAATTAGATTCAGGGTCTTCCAGCAAACCTCTGGATGAAAGGCAGCCTGTGACTGGGTAGCCGGGAGCTGGAGGAGCTGGGTTCTCATCCAACTCTGTGCTTACTCACTGTTGTGACCTGGGTCTCTTACATGGCCCTCCCTGGGCCTCTGTTTATCAGTCATTTATCAGTTTATTATTGCCTCCCAGCAGCCTCCACTTTATCTAGCGCCTTGAGCAGTACCTCATGCATAACTCATGCCCAACAAATACTTGTTGAAGGCTGAACTGCAGAAGTGACCTTTATAAAGGGAAAATCTTGCCCCCTCATTATGCTGCTTCCAACCTTTGCTCAGGCTTCCTAACATTCTGTTTATTTCTTTTGTCGGCTCATGGATTTCTGCTTCTACTTCAGATATGAAAAGACACAAGACAGAATATGAAAAAAAAAAAGCCAGATAAACTACAAAATCACAACTTTTCTTGAGCCCATCAGGGAGCCCAGGGCTGCAAGGCACCCCATGAGCCCAAATGCAGTTTGACAAGACCCACCAAGGAGAGACAGAACACACAAACCCCTGCACCTTTGACAGAACTCCGGAGAGAGAGGTGGCTGCCATGAAAGCAGGCATGAAATATAAACAGCTAACATTTTTTAAAATATTTATTTTTGATTGATTGATGGCTGGTTTACAATATTGGTTTGTTCTGTTGTACATCAACATGAATTAACCATAGGTGCGCATATGTCCCCTCCCTCGTGAATCTCCCTCCCACCTCCTGCCCATTCCCACCCCTCTAGGTTACTACAGAGCCCCAGTTTGAGTTCCCTGAGTCAAGCAGCAAATTCCCGTTGGCTGTCTATTTACATGTGCTAGTGTATATGCATCCACGCTACTCTCTCCATTTATCTCACCCTCTCTCTCTTCTCCCCTACACTTGTCCATGAGTCTGTTCTCTATGTCTGTGTCTCCACTGTAAACAGTTAACATTTTAACAAACTCTCAGAGGCTGAATGTAGACTGGCATGCCAGCTGAGCATTCCTGGGAGCCCCAGACACAAGGGGAGTGCACATTCATTCTCGGCGATTTCCCATGGTGTTTGGGAGTGCACAATTCACTCACGACAGTTTCTCATGGAGCCCAAGAGAAAGATGCTCAGGACTGCACTTGTATCTGAAAAAGCTTCTTCCCTGCGGTGTACCAATCTGAACCCCCTCCCACTTTCCAGACCCCTGTCTCCTGTGAAACATAAGCCCAGGAGGACTTCAGGGGGACAGGAACACCTCTCACCCCCCAGGGCCCAGGCAAAGACTTACAGCCTTGGGAGAAAGGGGATGGAGCAGAAACAGAAGCCACTTCTTGCTGGGGAAGGGGGATGAAGCCTTCCAGCCCTGGTCCCAAGCAAAGATAAGCTGCTGCTGTGGATAGAAGCCACGGCTGCTGGTGCCTGGGAAGGGAAGGGCCCAGGAACCTGAGCTGATACAAGGCGGGACATGCATGCCCACCTTGTGGGCATGGGTTCACGGGCCAGATTCACGCTGTCAAGCTCTGGTCTCTCTGGCTTCATCTCTAGTCTCTGCTTTTGTGCCCGCCTTCTCACAGAGGCCCTGAAACTTCCAGGCCAATCTTCTTAGAGTCCCCAGGTCACAGGAAAGAGGTAGCTTCTCTTCCCAGTCCAATGACAAACATTCTGGGAATTAAATTTACTGACTTCTGAACCCAGAGGTTCATGTCCTGGTAACAGATCCAGAAAACCTCTTGCTTGTCCCTCCCTCATCCCAAAAGGGGGTCCCTTGGGCCTTCGATAAGGCCAGTTTCCAGGCCGGCTGCAGGATCTCAGGGACTCCACACTGTCCAGGCTGATAGACATCCCCTGCATGCCACTGTCTCACAGCAGTCTTCTCGAAGCATCCCTGAGCTGCCTGGGGTTGGCAAAGCCGGCCCAGGAGGACACAGTGCCCCATTAGCACTGACACTCACCTCCCCAGACCTCTATAAATGGGACAGTCGCCATTTCTAGGGCACTCTTTGAGCAAGAATAGATAGGCTGCAGACTGGCTCTGGGAGCGCCAGCCTGCAATCTGGAGGTTTCAGCAGTCCCAGAGGTGTGGTAGGCACAAACAGGGGTAGGCAGGAACCTCGGTCCCCTCATCTCTAAAGTGGGATCAGTAGCAGTGTTCCTCCAGAGGCTGCAGAGAATCCTAGACACAATGCCCAAGGTGGGGCTTGGCCCAGGGCCGGGCATGCAGTGGCTGGTCATGTTCTGAGCATCACGATCAGATGCCCTCGGGGCCGTTGAATTCCTGGCAGTCCTCCTCCTCCAAGTCTTCCCAGAGTCACCGCCTGTCCACACTCAGGACTGGAGGCAGCACTGGAGAGGAAATGGTTTTGACTGGAGCCACACCCCCTTGGCTGTGTCTACCCTACCCTTCCCTCCCTCCCCCTCCACCAGCTTTTTACCACTGTCAGGGTTTCCAGAACATGCTCCCGGGCTCTGACCACAGTCCATTTACATCGTCCTGGTCCAGGGAGGCCCTGTGGACTGGGACCAGAGGATGGGTGGGTAGAGTCCCATCTGCCTGAGGATGGAGGTTCACGGGGCGGGAAGTCCTCCTCTCGGGGCCCCGTCCCAGTCCTTGGGAGTTCACTAGCTGACATTTCCTCCTCTTCCTGGGCCCCCTGGTGGGGTCTGATGCAGGATCCTGTCCCCAAAGGGGTCCAGAAGATGCCAGGGGCCTCTTGACAGGGTATCAAATATAATCCTTACAGACTCCCAGGAGGCCTTCAACATCCAGAGGAGTGGGGGGCCCTGTGGGGTATCCCAGAGCACAGAGGAGGCTGGGAAAGGGGTGAAGGAGCAGGTCAGCAGGGGGCCGGGGAGTCGGTGGTTAGTGGGAGGAAGCACAAGGGATTCAGGGGGCTCAGCTTGCTTGTGGGTGGGGCCAGCCTGGGGGCTGCAAATTAACTACAGGATTTTAGGGACTGAAAGTGGGGTCACAGGGTCCAGTCAGGTGACCGTGGGCTGGAAGGACCCAGGCTCACTGTGAGGCTGATGTGGCTGCTCAGAGCTGGGAAGCAGGGGCTTCCCTCTGCAGAGAAGCACCCCCAGTTGCCCCCACCGTGGGGGCTCCTGTACCTTTGTCCCCTCTACCCGGGGTCTCCTCTCCCCTGCCTGCAGCTCCAGGCACTGATCATAGCCTTCAGCACAGCTGTGCTTTTTCACCTTCATCACCTGTTCCTGGTGAGATCGTGACCCAGAGGTAACAGGATAGGGATGTGACTGGCTTGCTCACAGCTGTGTCCCTGGTGCAGGCGGGCGCATCGTGGGTCTTGGTACATTTGGTGAATGAATGGGGACAGGAGTGACTTAACTGAACTTTAGAGGAATGATGCAGGAGAGGAGGCTTCAGGCAGCTTTTCTGGGATAAGAAACCCCAAGGAAGGGCAAATTCAGGGGGCAAAAACAGTGAGCTCTGAGGCCCGGGCCAGGTGGGCAGGAGCAAGGCTTCTCTCTGCACCTTGAGAGCCTCTGGCCGTGGCCTCTCACCAGAGGGTACCATGGCTGCCTCTCCAACACTCATTTTCTAGCCATAGTTTGAGAAGTTCTTGTTTTCCCAGCATCTGGAGGCTGCTATAGAAGCAGACAAATCCACTAGATACCCAGGGATGGAAAAGAAAGGTGAGGAAAGGAGCTAATTTTATGTATCTGGATCTAGATGCAGAAATTTTTTATAACTGGAGCATGCGAGAGCATCATGATGTGCTTGGGCCTGGAACAGCTTCCAGAGCAGCTGGCTCGGCTCTTCCCTGGCTTCTTGTCTGTAAGCAGCATCCTCTTCTCATTCTCCTTTTTGGTTATAATTCTGTCACCCAGTTTTGGGCCACAGCCCTAGACATGGGGCTGGGCAGCTGGGCAGGGTGGTGGGTTTGCCAGATGCTGGAGGTGGAGGCGATGTAGCCTTGGGCTGGGCTGCACTCAGGAAGGAGGAAGGCAGGGAGGGAAACACGGAGGACTAAGAGATGCAGAGGGAAAACTGCCTCCATCACCAGCCCTCATTCCATGCTGCTGCGGAGGGGTGCTGTGGGCAACTCCTCTTTCCTCATCACTCTCTGATGACTGTCCCCATGAGAAGTCACCTTGGGTTTCTCAGGAGAATCCCAGACATGAGGGATGCAGGTTCCAGACCCTCCAACCTACTATGTGACCCTGGACAAGTACTATAACTCCCAGCCTCAGTTTCCCCATATTAACAATGAGATGATGGGTGTAGCTCAGTGGTACTCAACCCCAACTGTACAGATATCCTCTCTCAGGCAAGATGGAGTGACCTTCCCACCTGAAATGACGGAAAACTACAAAAATTATGAAACAAAGGCTTAGAAGATGCTGGGTGTCAGGCAGTGAAACAGATGAGAAACAGATCAAGCGAGCCCTAAATGGCCCTGGTTTCCAGCCCTGAGAGCTTCCTGGCTATGGGCAAGGAGGAGGAGCCTGGGGGAGCCCATGAAGGTCCCAGCATTGATGAGGTGGAGCTGAGACTCCAGAAGACCAAGGTGGCTGGAATTCACAGGACACAGTGCCTGAGAAGAGAGAGGAAGGGGACAGAGAGAAGACCCTGGAGAGGACATGGAAGGGTCTTGCCTCAGGTGTGGGAACCTTTAGTCTTAGACTGAGAGCTACTGTGCTCCCACCTAAGACATCCTAAAGAAGATCCTGAAGAACCACACTGTCTCCAAGTAACTTAATGTTACAGAATAAAGCTCAAGAATACTTATAACAAAACAAAATTATCCAGCACCCAATAAGGTTAAATCCACAGTGACTGGAAAGAAAGCTGGAGTGGCTATAGTAATATCAGACAAAGTGGGTTATAGAGAAAACAATATTACCAGAGATAAAGGCGATGATATTGTGAATTCATCAAGAGGACCTAACAATGTTTATGTACCTAATAACAAGGCTTCCAAATACATAAAACAGAAAAATGATACAACTGCAAGAAGAAATAGACAGATCCACAATGATAGTCAGAAATTTCAACATCCCTTACTCAATAATTGATAGAGCAAGTAGACAGAAAGTCATAAAGGATATAGAGAATTTGATCAACACTATCAACCAACTTGATCTAAGTGACATTTATAGAATACTCCACCCTGAGACAGCAGAGCACACATTCTTTTCATGAGTATATCTAAATATGCCAAGATAGACCATATTCTGAGTCATAAAACAAGTCTCAGTACATTTGAAGGGTTCAGGTTCTACAGACTGTGTTCTCTGACCACAGCAGAAATAAATGAGAAATCAGTAATTTAAGAGAAAGTGCTCTTTGAGTAACAGAAAGATCTCTGAAAAATCTCCAAATATTTTGAAACTAAAAAATAGCACACTTCTAAATAACCCATGTGTAAAAGAATCAACCAAAAGAGGAACGAGACAGCATTTTTCACAGAAAGGAAATGAAAACACAACATATCAAAATTTGTGGGATGCTGTTGAAGCAGTTCTTAGGGGAAATTTATTCTACTAAATGCCTGCATTAGAAGAGAAGAAATGTTGCAAATCAGTGACCTCCGTTTCCACTTGAAGAAACTAGAAATAGAAGAACAAATTAAATTCAGTGTAACAGAGAGGAAATAATTATGAGTAGAAATCAGTAGAGAAAAGCAACAGAGAGCATCAATGAAACCAAAGCTGGTTCTCCGAGAATATCAATAAAATGGATAAATCTCTAGTCACACTGATCAGGAAACACAAAAGGGAAGACACAAGATACCAGTATCAGGAATGAGTCAGGTGACATCACATATTCTATACATAAATTATTTAAAATTCTTCTGCATGTGAGATCTTTTTCATATGTATATATGTGTATGTATTCGTTCATTCATATCAGTGTGAACTCATGAATATTTATTTTATCTTTTGGGTTATAATCCAATCTTACTTTATGCATTCTGTTGTTCAGATGATTCCAGCTTTGGCCACTGAAAGCTCTTTCAGTTGACTCTGCTGTCCCTTTCAGTGTCACCTGTCTTTATGAGTTTTTCTTTTGTTTGGTTGTTGTTGGCACTTTCTTACTTTCTGGCATTAAACAATGTGCCATGCTCATCTTAATACATTTCCTGCCCTAGATCTAGAATCAGAGTTTCTTTTTCAAGGAGCCTTGGCTCCTCTTATTAGAGAACGGTATGAGAAACTAAAGATGTGGGTATCAGATTTGCTTGTTGTGACTGGGATGTCATTGCCTCTAGGCTCTGTCAGCTCACAGAGACAGGAAATAAAGTTCTGTTGCACTAACCCATGCATAGGACTTAGGTATAAATATTTCTATATGTAAATCTCTATGTCTATATTCAGCTAAACATGAATTCATACTGATGTCTCCAACTCTAATCCATTACCACATGGATCATTCTAGTTTTCTCCCCTTCTTGTCTGGAACCTCCCACCCCAGCAGTGAGAAAACACAGCTCCCAACATCTGCCATCCGCAGGAACACTTGTTCCCAGTGTAGGTGTATAGTCATTTCAGAACTGTTAACCCATATTCCACAGCAAACAACTTTATCCATTAGAAAACCGTGCTTATACGCAGTTCCTGGTGCCTGCAGTCTTCCAGACTCCACCTATTTTCAAAGTTACAGAGGTCAGCACCTTTATCTTCACCTGCCTCGGTGAGGGTACTTTATACATTTGTGAGAAAGTTAGATTCTTTTGTCACTGTCTGCATCCCACCCTGGAATCCCGGAACTCCTAAAGGATTTTTCAAAATCTGCATACATTCACCCTTTCTACACCCTTTCTACTTTCTATGGATTTGGACAAATGGATGGTATCATTCATTAATCCACCATTATATTGCAATAGTATTACACATGATAACTTTATTGTCCTGAAAAAATCTTCCATAATTCACCTCTTCAATCCTCCCTGTTCCCCAAACTCCTTGCAATCACTGATTTGTTTACTATCTCTGTAATTTTGCCTTTTCCATAATGTCACATAAATGTAGTAGTTTCAAATGATATTTTTCCCCTTAGCAATGGGCATTTAAGATTCATCCATGTCTCTGTGTAGCTTGTTGCTCATCCCTTTTTATCACTGAGTCATATTCCATTGCTTGGATGTACCACAGTGTCTTTATCCATTTACCTACAGAAGGACATCCGGTTTGCTTTCATCTCTTGGCAATTATGAATAAAACTGCTATAAGCATTCACACGCAGGTTTTGTGTGTTCACAAATTTTCAGATCAGTTGAGTGAATACCTGGGAGTGTGATTGTTGTTGGATCATATGGTAAGACTATGTTTAGCTTTGTTAGAAACTGCCAAACTGTCTTCCAAAGTGACTGTACCATTTCATATTCACACCAGCAGTGGGTGAGAGTTCCTGCTGCTTTGCATCCTCTCCAGCAATGAGGACTGTCAGCAGTGGGATTTTTTAAAAAAATCTAGATACGTGGGCCCCATTCCCAGAAATTCTGACTCCATCAGCCTGTGGTGGTACCCAGGCCTTAGCATTGCTGAAAACCCCCAGGAGATTCTGTTGTGGATTCAGGCTTGGGAACCGGGGAGTTCCATCCACCGCCTCATTGTACAGATGGAGAAACTGAGGCCGTGAGGACAGTGGCAATGCAGTGGGGCTGATCTCTATGGTTCTCCCGGCTGACAGTCTGGGAGGGGCTGTGTGATTCCTGGAGAAGAGCTGGGGCTCTGGAGCCCCACAGTCCTGGGCTGGAATCCTGAGTCTGCCTCTCTCCAGCTGTGGGACTTTGGGTGAAGGCCTGCACCTCTCTGAGCCCCTCCTGTGTGGGACGAGGATGGTCCCAGGACCTGCACACAGGCTGAGTGAGGACATGTTGGGTCAATGAGTCCAAAGTGCTCGCCCAGAGCTGGGCTCACAGTGGGGCCGGGACACTGCTGGTGACTGTCCCTGGGACTCTGTCACATGACTCTGTTCTCTGTGCAGAGGTCCCATCCAGGGAGGCCTGTTCTGCCCCTTCCTGGACTCCTGGGCTCCTTGCCCCATCCTCCCATTCACTGTTCTTCTGACTTTGTCTCCAGTGCTGGGGGCTGCGGCTCCACCCCCTTTCCCTTTCCTCCCACCCCTCCTTTTTCTTCTCCCAGTTAACAAAAAGCTTCACTTAAAAAGCCATCTGGGAGGATGGATGGTACAAAGGCACATTTTGTAGAGTAAGTTTTCAGGGAGAAGAGCCAAGAAATTAAAGGCACAGCACTTAGGATGCCAGTCTTATTAGGCCCCGTGCTCTGACTGCTGGGGAGCTGTGTTCTGTATCACAGTCCATCCCCCACCGCAGCGCCCAGTGCTCTGGGCTCATCTTCACTTCTCTTTGAGAGCTCCTGCTGCCAACGTCTAGGCTGATTCCCTCCCTCAGGATGAACCCCCCTCCTCTCTATCACAGGGAGGGGCTGCAGCTGGGGGTCTCCTAACCCCAGATGCCCCACTCCTGTGTGAGCACCGTCCCGTCCCGGACAGCTGCTCCCCCTCCCTACAGGAGTCCCGGGTGAAGCTTGTCTTCTCCTGTGGGGTCTCCCAGGGCAGATTTAGGAACAACAGGAGAGATGTGTCCACTGTCAGGATTGATGGCAGCCCTAGGAAGGGGTAATGAGCTCCCCATCACTAGAGGTGTGCACAGAGGAAAGGTTGGTACTCAGCAGAGAGGCTTTGGAGGCCAAGATATCTGGGCTGAGTCCCGGCCACATTGCTTGCAAGGAGTCTGACCTTCAGCAGTGACTTGTACTCACTGAGCCTCGGCTTCTTCATCTAGAAAATCAGGCAAAATAAGTTCCCCTGTCCCAGGGTTGTCATGGAGACAAACGGACATAATGTGTGCAAAGCACTGAGCATGGAGTGCAGAGGATCCTTGCAGGGAGGGAGGAGGCTGGGTTGTGACACCCTGAGCCATCTACGATTCCAAATTGCTGTAGTCGTAGACCTTGAGAGCCAATAATTCAATTATCCTAAGATTGTAAGATTTCCTAGGATTCAAAGACTTCAAAATTTATGATTTGGTTGGTCTTCTCATCTAAGTCTCCTCAGGAACGTAGGCTGTGTGATTCGAATTCTAAACCCGTCCCTTCATTGGTGCGGCGGCTCAGCCGTGGGCTGTCTGCTCCATGGGGAGTGTTTATCTCCGTTCTCTTTCCACTTCAGATCTTCCATCTTTATCCCCCACTGGCCCACTGCTACTTCTCCAGGGACACGTTTTTTAATTCCAGCCTTATCCACTGCACCTTTTGTTCAAAGCACACCAGGCCCCTGCGGTGAACTGTGCCCTGTACCCCCGCCCCAGCACACTCTCCTGCCCTCCCCACCAAACCTCATCTTTGCCTGTTGAAATCTTCCCTTATTTTCAAGGCTGAAGTCGAAGGTGAGCCTTCCATGAAGTTTTCTTCCCTTCCCAGTTGAAATGAAAATCCGTTGCCTCTGTGTTCTGCACAGATTTTGCTCTAATCACGATTACAGCGGTTGTCAGCAACTAATTCCTGATTTTTGGAGGCAGCAATATCTGTCCTTCAACGCATGGTGACCCACCTCTGGGAGCCCACTGGGAGACCTCTGGGAGACCACTCTGCACTCCTCTGGGATGGAGGATGCGCAGATCTGATTGGTCAGAAGCGGGACACTGATGGGGCCACTCTCACTAGTGGGCGGAGTCAGCGCATGGACGTTGCGGGCGCTGGACCCGCTCTCTCCTTCCACGCCTCACCGGCCTCCCCATGCCTGCAGCCAGGAGGCAGTCAGCTCTGCAGACCCAGCCAGGATGGAGCCAGGGCGGGTATCCCTGCTTCCCCACATCACCCTCCTATCTTCTCTAGCCCTGATTGAGCTCAGCCACCCCTGTGGGCACATCCCCAGTGCTCGTGCTAACAGCGTGATGTCTATCAGCTACCATCAACCCTCCCCCCTGGTCATGATTCAAATCAAGAGCCTTTGACGTGCCGAACCTGTCAGTGGCCTGGCCAGACAGAGCTGAGTTGGAGAGGCCATCCCTGCCCCCCAGATCTTTCCCTCTGGGGGTCCTGCAGCCTCCTGCCCCTCGAGAAGTTTAAAGCCAAACCCTTCATCGCCCCCTCAAACCCCGTCCTTTCCACCATTCCCCTCTCAGTGTCGCCCCCGCAGCGCCCACTCGCCCAAATCAGAAGCAAGCGGGCATCCTGACTCTCTTGACTCCTCAGGGCCCATTGAGTCCTGACAAGTTTAACTCCTGTAACTTACATAGTCCCCTGGACTCCATACCCGCTATTCCATCTAGGCCCTGGGCATCTCTGACCAGACATCCCCCCACCACACCACACCCGCCTGGTCCCTCAGCCCTCCACTGCCCCTTCACTCCATCCTGTGACCCTGAGACATGCGTAGGGGGCCCTTCCTGGGGTTCCATTCTTTTCGGGGGGGACCGTTCCTGCCTCCTCCCTCTGTGCCTCTCCTCTCAGGGACAAGGGTGACAAAGGACAAGCTCCGGTCCCCTAACCCTGGAGCTCCCTTCCTGACTGACCTAGATCTGTTCCCAGGGCCTGCATGGCCTCATCCCGGATTTCCTCCTCTGAGGGTGACCCGTGTGGCCAGCACACACCCCCTAGACCCCAGTGGGTGGCTGCCGGTGGGGAGGTGAGGATAGGGCCTGCACACATGTTGGGGGTCGCCTGCACTGACAGCACGGCCACCAGGAAGTGATTGTCCCAAAGACAGGACAGTCCCATTGATCTCTGCCTGACACCCGTCATGGCTCCTACCTGCCTTGGGATGACATCGCATGGTGAGCCTGGCTCACGGGACTCTTGGTGTTGCAACCCTCCCTGCCTCTCCATCATCGTCTCCCATCTGGGCACCCAAAACACCCTCTGAGAAAACCCCAGGCTCTGCACACAATGCTGCCTGTTCCCCATTGTGTGTTCTCTGCACACAATGCTGCCCAAAACTGGCTCTCAGTCTTGGTGGTGGTAGGGTCAGGGCTCACGGGCCCTGCTGCAGATGTGGGTGGGGGTGTGTAGGAGCTGTCCCGGCACCAGGTTGAGGGTGGTTTGGGGCTTTTCTGTCCTGTGGTCAGTTGAGCCTTGGCTGTCACTTTAGGAGGCCAGCAGGCCCTGGATCCACATCGACATGGCCAGGCCAGAACCTGCCTGCCTGGGAGGAAGTGGGAGACAGCAGAGACCCTGAAAGGCTTTGAGGACTTTGCCTGTCAGGGAGAAGCATCCTCAGGAAGTCAGGGCTGATGCTGGGGACTGTGAGTGTCCTGCACCCCCAGGACCCCAGCTCTCCCATCCAGAAAAGGAGCAGGCTGAGCCCAAGGCCTCAGGGAATCTTAGTTATTGTTGTTCAGCCACTCAATCGTGTCCCACTCCTTGTGACCCCATGGATTGCAGCACACCAGGCTTCTCTGTCCTTCACCAGCTCCCAGAGCTCGTTCAAACTCATGTTCATTGAGTCAGTGATGCCATCCGACCATTCCATCCTCTGTCGTCCCCTTTTCCTCCTGTCCAGTCTTTTCCTCCTTTCCTCAGTCTTGCCCAGCATTGGGGTCTTTTCCAGTGAGTCAGCTCTTCACATGAGGTGGCCAAAGTATTGGAGCTTCAGCTTCAGCATCAGTCCTTCCAATGAACCTTCAGGGTTGGTTTCCTTGGCTTTTTTCCAAAGTGCTGCGAGTTTCCTCTTCCCCACCTATCCCAGCAGCCTTAGTGTCCAGCCTGGCAGCCATGGTCTCTGACCCCAGAGGCTCAGCCTCAGCCTTTGCTCCTCTCACCTCTGCTGGCAGGACCTGGGGGCAGATGCAGTTGGCCCAAGAACCTGCGTGACCTGAAGTGGGGATGGAGTGGTTCTACCTGTGCAGTGGGAACAATGATGGAGCCAAAGGCCAGGTTCCTTGGTTTAGCCTCAGCCCAAAGGACTGGGCTCTGGAGGCAGGAGCCTGGCTGGGGGCCTCTGCTTCAGGGTCTGCCTTCCCCAGCCACCTGTTTCCATGGCAACCAGAGCCCCCTGGCTGGAGCTGAGTCCCATCCCTACCCCACCCCTGTCCCCTGGGGAGGGAACCTGCCCTTGTCACAGTGAACAGGTGGGAGGAGGAGATTATTACAGCCAGGCCCGGCTGTGAAATCCACAACCGGGGCTGTATCAGTTTGATTACAAACCCAGGTGTCCTCTGCTCCTCCTTGTCTTTGATAACAAATCAGGGAGGTTCTCGGACAAGAAAATGGATCCTTGTGTATTTCCCAGCCTGTGAGGCCGCTCCACCTGGCTCTCCCTTACTGCTTAGTCCTCATCTGGTTGATTATCTCTGGGCTCTGCTTTGAGAGCCCGAGTGAGCACACCCCCTCCCTCACTTCAATCTGAACTCCTCTCTTTCCTGGAGACTGTTCTGCCATTGTGGCTCCTGGCTGGTCACCCACATTGGGAACTTGGGCTTTCCCCCTTGATCCCCCAGCCCATGTTCCCACGCCACTATAGCCCTTTGGACACTGTGACTCGTTCCTCCGCCCTGACCCATCTGGCTGTCTCCCTGGCTGCTGGTCCACACAGCACTGGCTCATCCCCGCCCCACTCCTGAGGGACCTCCCTACTCTTCCTACCCTGAGCAAGAAGCGTTCACTCATTCATTCACTCGGTAGCCATGCAGTGAGCGATGGACAATGGCAGCAGCAGCAGCAGCCACGAGACTCTGGCCTCCAGAAGCTTCTCTTCTAATGGGGAGGACGTCCTGGAACCATCTCGATCAAACGGATCTCTTGTATAGTCTGATGACAAGTGCACAGGAGCCAAACCCAGGAGAAAGGGAGCATGGGACCCTCAGGGCTTGCAGTTGAAGAAGAACTCGCTGAAAAGCTGACATTTTCCCAAAGACTTGAAAAAGGTGAAGGAGAGAGCCACATGGATGTTTGCAGAAGGGCATTTCGAGGGGATGAGGAGAGCAAAGGTCCTCAATTGCCACTTACGTATCAGCTCCTGAGACCCCCATCTGAGTTAGTCCCCCTTACTATCCTCCACGTTGTCTCCTAAGCAGGGTGTGCTTGGCCCTATCCCAGGGCTTGACTGAATATCAATTGGGACTTTTCCTTGAAGGCCATGTCCCTTCTTGACTGTGAGACTCAGGAGAGCAGGTACCTGGTCTGACTTATTTATTTCTCATCCTTGTACCTGGTTCACACCTAGCACATAGTAGGTGCACTGAAAATCACTCGGATGAAAAATACAACCATAAGAATGGGAAAGGAATAAGAAACAAAAAAGCTCTTGTTCTTTAAAGCAGAAATAATCCAGAATGCTGTTCGTTGCTTCTGCTTGTGGGATGGGAAGGATGGTTTCATTTCTGTGCTATGCTATCATATTTCATTTTATTTTTACTCCTAGTCCTAGTCCTAACCCTAGTCCTAGTTCTTTTCTATTCTATTAAAAAGAAAAACATGCACTGCATAATCGGAACTAGTAATTACAGCTCCCATCCCGGGTTTGTGCCTCCCATGACTCTGGCCCCAAAGAAAAGATCATTTCATATTTAATCAGTATTAGTTCTGGGATGCTCACAGGGGACATGCTCCCTTCAGGGCTGTGGAGTTTAATTCTCAGTGAGGCTAATTAGATCAAGAAAAGAGCCTGGCCTCAGGGCAGGACTGCTGTGGGGTTGCCCACTATCAAGCAGAGAGGTGGAATGCCACCTGGCATCTTCCTGCCCGCATCTCTCCCATCCCGCCCATTCCAGCCCCTGCCCCAGGAGAAGGGCAGAACCACCCGTCCCTCCTTTGCTTGCGATGAGTGACAAATCTCCCATGGTAGGAAGGATAACAGCTGATGTCCAGAGAGGTAGTGGGCCCCCCACCCCTTGAGTCATCCTCAGAAGCTTCATGGAGCCTCTCTGACTTGGCAGGTGGTGAGGAGCAGGTAGGCATCCATAATCAGCCCATTCTTCCATGGTGGGACAGGGTCTTCCCTTAATCAACTCTCTTCTCCCTGTTCAGTTCAGTTCAGTTCAGTTGCTCAGCTGTGTCTGACTCTTTGTGACTCTGTTAATTCTGCTTGATTCAACCTCTGCTATCATTGACATTATCATCTTCTTCATCATCGTCACCACCTTAACTACTAGGTCATGGATGTGGATATTACTAGGTCCCAGGCAATTGAAACATAAGATTGCAAGACTTGCTTGAAAACCTATAAGCGTGTATCACTCTCATTATCCCTCAGATGAGGAAATTGAGGCTTAGAAGGTAAACTCGCTGCCCCCTACCCCCGGTCAGTGGAGGAGTGAGGAGTGGAGGGGAGGGCAGCAAGGCCTAAGTCCTGGCTTCAGAGGTCACCAGCGAGGCAAGCTGAGGGCACATTCCTTAAACCTCAACATCAGTTTCCTCCTCTTGCTTAGTTCCTTTGAATCCCACAACACCGACACCGTGTGCATCTGCATCGTGAAGCTGCAGAAAGTGATGCTTATGGGTGGGAAGAATTTTGTCCATGTTTGCACAGATGAGACTTGTTGATGCTGGGGTCCAGCACGGGTCTGGCTGGTGCTGTTCTTCCCCTCTGCCCAAACTGTACCAGCTCAGTCCAGTGGAGTGATTTGCCACCCTGCACCAACCCCCCCCCCCCACTCCCTTTTGCTCAGGATGAAGGCATGCTTCCTGACAGACACAGAGGGTCAGGTCATCCACACAACTGAATACATATTATGTGCTGTCCTGGATGCCACTTGGGTCCCCTCCAGGCACGGAGGGGGTGGAGCTTCTCCCCAGGTCCTCCCACCCCCTCTCTCATCCTCCCTCTGCTCAAGGCACATAATAGGTTTGGTTCCTGGGTTCTAGGACCAAACTGCCTGGGATGGAATTGTGGCTCTGCTGTGTACCCCACATGTGCTGTTTGTCTGGTCTTTTCACCTGTCTGAGCCTCAGTTGCTCATCTGTAAGGGGAAGACTGAGCAAGCTCTGCGAGTTGGTGATGGACAGGGAAGCCTGGCATGCTGCAGTCCATGGAGTCTCAAAGAGTCGGACACAGCTGAGAGACTGAACTGAACTGAAGGGGAGACAGACAATCATGGTATCTGCTCCACTGAAGCTTAGAGATGACGAAACAAATGGTGACATATAAAGTGCTCAGACCAGAGTTTCATGAAGAGCAACCATGCAGTGGTTGTTGTTGTTCAGTTGTTAAGTTGTGTCCAACTCTCTGCTCAAGTTGGAGTTTGCTCAAATTCATGTCCATTAAATAGGTGATGCTGTCTAACCATCTCATCCTCTGCTACCCCATTCTCCTTTCACCTTCAATCTTTCCCAGCATCAGGGTCTTTTCCAAGGAGTCAGCTCTTCACATCAGGTGGCCCAAGTATTGGAGCGTCAGCTTCAGCATCAGTCCTTCCAATGCATGTTCAGGGTGGATTTCCTTTAGGACTGACTGGTTTGATCTCCTTGCTGTCCAAGGGACTCTTAAGAATCTTCTCAAGCACCATAGTTTGAAAGCATTAATTCTTCAGTGTTCAGCCTTCTTTATGGTCCAACTCTCACATCCATACATGACTACTGGAAAAACCAGGACTTGGACTATATGGACCCTTGTCAACAAAGTGATGGCTCTGCTTTTTAATATTCTGTCTAGGTTTCTGATAGCTTTCCTTCCAAGGAACAAGTGTCTTTTAATTTCATGGCTGTAGTCACTGTCCACAGTGATTTTGGAGCCGAAGAAAATAAAATCTGTCACTGCTTCCACTTTTCCCCCTTCTATTTGCCTTGAAGTGATGGGGCCAGATGCCATGATCTTCATTTTTATCATTCAAGTTTCAAGCCAGCCTTTTCACTCTCTTATTTCATCCTCATCAAGAGGCTCTTTAGTTACTTTTCACTTTATGAGAAAGGGAAAAATATACCCAACTGAATGCAGAGTTCCAGAGAATATCAAGGAGAGATAAGAAGGCCTTCTTAGATGAACAATGCAAAGAAATAGAGGAAAACAATAGAATGAGAAAGACTAGAGCTCTCTTCAAGGAAACTGAGATAGCGAAGGAACTTTTCATGCAAGGATGAGCACAATAAAGGACAGAAATAGTAAGGACTTAACAGAAGCAGACAGGATTAACAAGAGGTGGCAAGAATAAACAGAAAAACTATACAAAAATGGTTTCAACGACCTGGATAACCACAATCGTGTGGTCACTCACCTAGAGCCAGACATCCTGGAGTATGAAGTCAAGTGGGCCTTAGGAAGCATCACTACGAATAAAGCTACTAAAGGTGACAGAATTCCGGCTGAGCTATTTAAAATCCTAAAAGATGGTGCTGTTAAAGAGCTGCACTCACTATGTCAGCAAATTTGGAAAACTCAGCAGTGACCACAGACTGAAAAAGGTCAGTTTTCATCCCAATGCCAAAGAATGTTCAAACTACCCTCCAGTTGCACTCATTTCACATAATAGCTAGGTGATGCTCAAAATGCTTTGAGCTAGGGTTCAGCAGTACATGAACCGTGAACTTCCAGATGTACAAGTTGGATTTAGAAAAGGCAGAGGAACCAGAGATCAAATTGCCAACATTCATTGAATCAATGGGGAGCTTGATGTGCTGTAGTCTATGGGGTTGCAAGAGTAAGTCATGACTTAGTGACTGAACAACAACAACAGCAAAATAACATTTGCATATCTGAGGTCACTGACATTTCTCCCAGCAATCTTGATTCCAGCTTGTGATTCATCCTGCCTGGCATTTCACATGATGTATTCTGCATATAAGTTAAGTAAGCAGGGCAACAATATACAGCCTTGTCATACTACTTTACCAAGTTTGAACCAGCCAGTTGTTCCATGTCCAGTTCTAACTCTTGTTTCTTGTCCGGCATACAAGTTTCTCAGGAGACAGGTAAGGTGGTTTGGTAGTCCCATCTCTTTAAGAATTTTCTACAGTTTGTTGTGGTCCACACAAAGGCTTTAGCGTATTGAATGAAGCAGAAGTAGATGTTTTTCTGGAATTCTCTTGCTTTCCCCATGATCCAATGAATGTTGGCAATTTGATCTCTGATTCCTCTGCCTCTTTGAACCCCAGCTTGTACATCTGGAAGTTCTTAGTTCATGGACCGTCAAAGCCTAGCTTGAAGGATTTTAAGCATAGCCTTGCTAGCATGTGAAATGAACACTATTGTATGGTAACCTGTACATTCTTTGGCATTGACCTTCTTTGGTATTGGGATGAAAACTGACTTTTTCCAGTACTGTGACCACTGCTGAGATTTCCAAATTTGCTGGCATATTAAGTGCAGCACTTTAATGATAACATCTTTTAGGATTTTAAACAGCTCAGCTGGAATTCTGTCACCTCCATTAGCTTTGTTCATAGTAAACTTCCTAAGGCCCACTTGACTTCATACTCCATGATGTCCGGCTTTCAACAGCTATTTCTTACTTGGGTTTGGTCCACTCTGGAGGGTAATGAGCCCCCAAATGCTGACTCCAGTGCACACAGGAAACTGCTCCTGGAGTCAGGTGGCCCCAAGTCCTTGCCCTGGCTCAACCATCACTCTGTGTGACCTTAGGTTCAGCCCTCTCTGGCCCTGATTTTCTATCTTTCCATGAAAAAGTTGGCATAGAGAGCTCATCTCCAGGTTCCTTTCTGCCTCCAAGACCCCAGCATACTGAGGTCAGTCTGAGCCTTCGCCCACAGAGGCCCCAGACCCTGGGAAGAGGAAGGTGGCAGAAAAATCCACCCACAAGCCCCAAGTTGCCCGTTTCACGTGGCTGCTGCTCTTCATCATTGTGGGGCACTTCTTTCACACTGTGCCGTGCTAAGCACGAGGCAGGCATCGCCTCTTTCGAAGCAGACACAATTAATGTCCCCATTTTGAGGCTTCCTGCCCAAGATCATCTCATCCAGGAAGTGACAGTGATTCCAGAGCCTGGGCTGTTGAAGACTTTACCATGGGCATTGTGCTGAGTCAGAATGCTCTGTGAGTAGCATGGGTGGGTGTTCTGGGTCCCATTTTACAGCTGAGAAAAATGAGGCCCAGGGAGAGTGAACAAGGTCACCCAGCTCGCAAGCCTTGTAAACCAGACTCCAGCCACGCTGCCTTGATGCCTAACCCCACACCCTTTCCATCCCTCTGCTTCACTTGATTTAAACCAACTGATCACTTTAGGGCTGGGGTGGGATGTCCCATGAGCTGCTCCAGCATCGTTTTACTTCTCCCTCATCTCCTCTTCTGCCCTACCCTGAAAACTGCCCCAGACTGTTACTGCTATCCTCAGGTCAGCCACTTGGCAGGTGACATTAGAAACGACAGTCTTCTTCACTCTTGATATGAGTTTCATCTCCTCTGGTTCAGTCCTCATCGTGGTTATCACCAGGCTCTCTGCTTCCCTCTGCCTCCCACCCCCCACTCTTGGCAGCACCCACAGGTCTTCTCGCAGCTGCTCTCACACTGGTTACAGGGGGTCTCGGTGGTGACATCCAAGGGGCACCTCTCAGTGCTTCCCTGGCTGGACCACCACCTGCTGGGGACCACTGTGGACCACACAGATCACCATTCACTTTTGTCAACCAGCACTGAACAATGACCGTCACCAACTATGAATGCCCAGACTGATTATCACTACTGACCACTGGTCACTGCTGACTATCATCATTGCTACTGACCATCGTCTACCATCTGATTCTTCTTTTCTTTTAATTGGGTGGATTAAAAATTTGTGTTGGAATGTTAGTTTCAGGTGTATAACAAAGTGATTCAGTTAACTGTACATACATACATACATATATATATATATATATTCTTTTTAAGATTCTTACTTCATATGGGTTATTATGAGTATTGAGTAGAATTCCCTGTGCTGTGCAGTGGGTCCTTGTCGATTATCTGTTTTATTTATAGTAGTGTGCATATGTTAATCCAGCAGTCCTAATTTATCTGCTCCCTCCTTCCCTTTAGGTAACTGTAAATTTGTTTTCTATGTCTGTGGCGCCCACTTTGTGATTCTCTGTTCCACTCCCCTCTCTTTGCATCACTTTCTTTCTTATTTCTCCTCCCAATCTCTGATGGATTATTCTCAAACCACTTTGCTGGTCTCTCAGCTCATCTTCATAGCACACTCACATTTATCGTTGAGCTCCTCTACAATGACTTGTCCTCCTTCACATTCTCATGGGATAGTCTAAACCACACCATCAACAGGGAACAGCAGCTATGACCTCCAAGGCCAAGGATCCCAAACCTCCATCTCCAGGGCAGTGGATAGAGGTTTGGGGCTGGCTCATTCACTTATACTCTCTCTGTTCAAGACTTGGCCTTAGACAAGGCAAGCCATTTCCCTGGTTTTAAGCTTTTCCTTTGTAAAAGGTCAAACATGATAACCTCCTCCCTCAGGGGACTGCTGTGATGTCCAGATAAGGCCACAGTGGTGGCTCTGACCATCAGTCATGGAACACAGAAGGTGCTCAGCACATACTCATCTCTTCTTTTCTCATGAGATTCCCCTGAGCTGTGAGTCTTCACTGAACCTTAGCCGGTCGCTCTGTGGGTCCCCTAGAGGAAGGAAGGGGCCCTTTAAGTGGGATGGTCAGGAAGGATCTGGTGGGCTTTTGGACATGAGCTGGTGGGGGATGCGGAGATGTGAGTGTAGAGTATGTCACTCCCTCGGGGGTCAGAAGGTATCCTGATGTGACCTGATGTGAACTCGGGACTTCCAAACCTAGGTCTAACCAGCCAGGCTGCTGCTGGAAGGTCCATCTCCCTGCAGAGGGCCTGGGAGACTGTCCAGAGTGGTCCCATCTGCTGCCCACGCTCTCCCCTCCACACCATCCTGACTGCTGGGAGAGGGGTGACCTCAGTGCAGGCCCCACCCCCAGGCTTCTGCTCAAGATGTGATGTGTAGAGACCAGCACGAGGGTGACAAGTCAGTGATGCTCTCCCCGCAGCTGGCTCACAATAGGATCTCAGGAACATTGCATTCTGGTAATATCTCCATAGAGAAGGAAACGCTTGGTCTCCTTCTTTCTCGGGAAAGAAATCCCTGATCTCCAAGGTGGTAGACAGTGAGGGGGAGGAGTCTGAGTCCACCCTCATGTTCTGAACTCACAAAATCCAGACATGTATGTCTCCTGCTGCTTGCAGGCTTGCTCTACTTTGCCTGCTTACTTTTTAAAAAATATTAATTTATTATTTATTTATTTGGCTATGTAGGCCTTAGTTGCATCATGCAAGATCCTTCATTGCAGCATACAGGCTCAAGGGCTCCATAGTGAATAAGATCTTAGTTCCCAGGTCAGGGATGGAACCTGAGTCCCCTGCAATGGAAGGCAGATTCTCAATGACAGGACCACTAGCAAGGTCACTGCCTGATTACTTTCCCCCAACAAGTTTACTGATCCTTCTGTGCCTGACTCTGAGCTGAGCATGTGGCATCTGGAAATGACAAGCTGTGACCCTTGGCTTGCCCAGTGGGGACTACAACACACAGATGGCCACCGCATCACCACGTGGTCCTGTGTAGGACCTGGTTCTGCCTGGGTGAGGAGGGGGCTGGGAGGGGAGTGTTTCTACATCAGCCGTGCCGCTCAACTCTACCCACAGTGCCAGGGCTGCAGAACTCCAAGGGTCTATGAAAATGTTTAAGGCCGGAAGAGAGTCAGGGGATTTAAATACAAACAGAAAGCTGTAACATAAATACAAACAGAAAGCTGTAACATAAATGCAGCTGAAAGCTGATCCATGCTTAATTAAATGTCTACAAAATGTTACATTGTCCAAGAGTCACTTTCTGCTCCACTTGGCTCTTCCACAGTTACCTATACATGGATTTAATGTGGGATCTGATTGCAATACCTATGAACTGATGGAGGAAGGAGGTTCTCAAAGAAAGAAGATCTGGGACTGAAAAGGTCTTTAGAGAACAATGGTTGGTGTAGGTGGGTGCGGAGGAGTGGGGGTAGGGGACAGCTGAGACTTCACAGAGGAGGGGGTGTGTGGTGGGAAGGGTGACAGGGGTTTAGCCAGGAGAGAGAAGGGCGTTCCTGGGCAGGGGGAAGGGCATGTGCAGAGAAGCAGGCCTGGCAGGACCTGGCAGGTCTGAGACACAGGGACCATTCATTGCACCTGCTACAAGGAGTGGAGTGGGGGTAGGGAGGAGACGGGGCGGGGGGGGGGGGGGTGGACTTGGGCACAGGAGTTTTTTTCCTTCTTGAGCCTCTGTGTCCTTGCATCATCGTCTCCATCATTCAGTTCCAGAAAGGAAGAAAAGGGCAGTAGATTGCAGGGAGGATTGCAGACAAATTGCACCATCTCCAACAGGACTGTCTGGGAGAAGAGGCTGAGCTGCTGGGCTCTCTGATTCCCGTGTCTGTGACGGCTTTGAGGAGGGGGTCTCCAGCACTAGAGGAGAGCATTGAAACAGAAGAAGCCTGCTGTACTCGGGGACGCAGGCTTGAGAGGCATCAAAGGAACCAGTACGATGCAGCAGGAGAAAGGTTACTTCCTACAGGGATGCTTATTTCTAGCCTAGATGGCTTCCGACACAGAAGCTGGGTGGCGGAGGGATGAGAGGCTGGTTAACCTATATCACAAGGGAAATAGATTAGTTGTGAGAGTATTTAGTATAGCTTACAGTGTGATCATGCTTTTCACCCATGCTGGTCATGCTTGTGGCTCTGCTCAGAGCCAATTCATTGAACCGTCTTAGCAACCATGTTAGGTACAAACTACTATCATGCATTTTTTTAAACAAAAAGGAAACTGAAGCCCAGAGAGATGAAGTCAATGCCAAAGACATAGGCTGGTGAAAGATGGAGCTAGGAGATGACCTTCAAGTTTCCTGCAACTCCAAACTCTTGAAATCCTAGGCTTCCAAGATTTTTAAAATCTTGTGTTCTAATTCTAAAAATCTATAATTTAAGGTGAATCTAAGGTGCTCTATTTCTAACACTCCATGAGTCTAAGAGCCTTAGAGTCTGTAATTTGGTGCTAAGTCTGAGGATCTAAGACCCTATTGCTCTAAGATTCTCTGTGTCTAATATTTTATAGGTGACCCAGGGGGTTATTCAAAACCAAACAGCATGTGGTAGGGAAATTCTTTTCCTTACTTCCCGTCAAAGAGAGAGGTCAATGCTATGCTTCCACAGGTCTGAGCTGTACCTCTGCAACCCTGGCCCTGGAGGTGGGCTTTGCTATTTTGGGCCCATTACTCTGGTATGTCCCCAAGGCGGATGGCAGGACATCAGGCTTGGGGGGAGAAAGTGACCCAGAAAGCAGCAAGGAGTCTTTAGTGGCATTTTCTAGAGGTGGGCCATCAGTGTCTCACCCCTGTGCAGTGGGGGTAGGGGGGTCCTTGGAGGGGAGGGCCTGCGAGGTCTGTCCCAGGAGGTTGGTCCTAAGGAGGTGCTCCTCTCCCTGTCCAGTTTTCCCCCCTGTATGGGTCACTGAAATCATCGTCTTCAGTCATATGTCATATATTCATGTTTAGGGCTCATCATCCCTATTGAAATGCCAGTTTCCTGAGGGCAGAGACCAAATCCGGGCTGGCATGAAGTAGGTATTCTCAGGATGAGTACATCTGAATGCCACCATCAGACCAAGACATCATCTTGGCTTCCTCTTCTAAACAGGGGCTCAGGCCAGAGGGCCTGTCTCCTAAAGAGTTCTGGGATCCATTCCCACCCCCACCTTCCTTATTAGTGTCCTTGTTGAGGGTACAGGCTCTGGAGCCATGATGCTGGGGTCAAATCTTCGCTTACGAGCTGAGTGGCCAGGGACAAGTGACAATCTCTCTGTGCCTGCTTCTCTCTACAAAACAGAGATGGCAAGAATCATACCCACCTAGAGCTAGTAAAAGAAAGGTCTAAGGTGTTCAGAATGTGCCTCATCAAATGGAGGTCCTCAGTCAGTGTTCGCTGTGGCTATTGGAGAACCATTACTCCTCTTATAACCTGTTTCCTTAATGCCTCCTGAAGGAGATCCCAAAAGCTCTTCCTGGCGTGGTTCTCCCCTCCAAACTAATCCCTCTCCCACCTTTTCAATCATACAGAATTCCCTTTCTCCCATATTTTCTGGCCTCCATGCCTTTGATGCCCTTCCATCATCTTTTCCAGGCACACTGACTCTTCCTGGATGAACCAGCTCAGATGCCACCTCTTCTGTGAAGCCAGATCAGAGCTCCCCTCCCCTCTTGGCGGAATCCCTTGTGTTCCAGCACCTTCTCTGGACTCCCGCAGTAACTGACACAGTCCAGGTTCTGCCGGCAGTCTCCCAGCACCAGCACCGTTCCTTATATCCCCCAGGGCGGGGACTTGCTCCGCTGTTCTTCGCTCTCTGTGCCCCTGGTCCCAGAACCCCACTTTGCACAGCCTGGGTGTCCATGAGTGATGACGAGCAAGTAAACAAGTGCACAGCGCCAGGTTTTTCTGGGTCCCCAGTGACTCACCCCTGCTCACCCTGCGCGAACCTTGAGTTCCACATCTGTAATATGGGCATGCTAGCCCCTGTGGGGCCCTCCCTCCCAGGAGAGCAGAAAACCCTGGCATCCTCAGGCTGGCGCACTCCAGGGCACGGGGCTGTGAAGGGGAAGGAATTCTGCTATTAAGCACATTAGTTCTGTCGTCTGGTCTTTGGGCGAAGAGCTTGCCTGGTAATTAGGGTTGTTAGGGGAGACAGAGGCGGGGCTGGTATTGATGCCAGCATCGACCCAGAGCAACCAGACCCGAGGCTGCGGGGGACAAAGGGGGGCACTGGGAGCGGGCCAGGTGGGCGGGCACCTCTGTGTCTTCTGCAGGCGGCAGAGAAGGACCCGCGTCTTCCTGGTATGGGAGACCCCGCGGCGGTCCCGGCTCTGACCTGAAGGTGGCGCTGCCGATCCTCGCTAGGACAACTCAGCCGGGATGCAGCCCTGTACCCGGAGGTGGTGAGGGTCTGGAGGTAACATGGTGAAGGGATGGGCGAAGAGTGATGGAGGAAGGAGGAAAGGCAGAGAACGAGGAGGAGGGGGGATAGAAAGGACTGGAGGAGAGGACAGAGAGAGAGAGAGAGAGAGAAGCAGGGGTATCAGAGGAAGAAGAGAAAGTGCTAGGGCGGGAAGGGGAGGAGGGGGAGGAGGCTTCTTCCCATCCAGAGCTTGGAGAAGCCGGATCCTCTTGGAATCCGACCCCCACCCCAATGTCTACAGAGGGGTCATTTCCTCCCTGACCCCTTCCACCATCCCTGTGTGGCTCCCAGGGCCCTCAGGGTGAAGCCCAGTCTGCACAGCCCAGCCTCATCCTCTGCGATCTCATCCCAGAGGAGTCCTGTCCTGTCTTTCCCCACCTTCCCACCCCTCATTCCACGCTCACACCCCAGCCCCAGCCAGCTGGCACTGCCTGCCACTCCCAAGGCTCCCGGTTCTCCCTCTCTGCCAGATCTTTGCAGGTGCCAAGTTGCTGCTGCCTTTGATAACCTTCTCCCCCCCCCCCCATCTACCCTGCCCCCTCTGGCTCCCCACTTCTCCTCCAGGTCTCAGCATGGGCACCACCTCCTCCCAGAGGTCCTCCCTGACTTTGGTCCAGGGCCAGGGTCCTCCCTGGGCTCCCCATTCCATTCAGTGTCTCCCCCTATCTCAGCACTCATCACTCTGGGTTATGATGGACTCATCTGTTTCTCCAGCCAGACTGGGACAGGAACATAGCCGTGGCCCCCTGGAGTGTTCCCTTCATGGCCAGCCTGGGGGTTGAACAGCCACAGACTGTGCCTCTGGGATAATGAATGATCCGGTGAAGGGTTGAGTGTGGGAGAAAAGGCAGGGAGAGACATGGAGGGAGAGAACAGAGCCGGAAAGCGATGGACCAGGAGAGAGAGCGCGGAGCAGGGTGCCCTGGCCCACAGGTGTGCAGGACTCCCCGGGGCCTCAGTACCGCCAGGCAGAGCTCCTCCTCCTGAAGTCAGCTGGCTGCCTGGCTCTGGACCCCTTTGGCCACCTGGCAGCTCCTCTTCATGTCCAGAATCAAGGCCTCTTGAGTCACAGGCGGCAGAATCTGTTCAGGTACCCAGCGAAAGGAGGACGTCATGTACAGACCCCCTTCTGTATCTTAAACACCGACAGGGGGGAGAGCAGGGGGGCTCAGGAAGAACCTGAGGACCAGGATCTGCCTGCAACCCTTTCTGTTTCCTTCTCCACAGGGTTTCTTGTCTGCTCTTAGCATCACCCACAACCCAGGACTTTACAGCCTCAACCAAGTCAGCCACAAACACCTTTCAATCCTTGAAGTTTGTGTGCATTTATCTGTAAACAACCCAACCACCCCCACCCTCCCCACCCCTGCCACGCACACACGCTTTACGAGGAGAGGCAAAAATACTAAAAATTGTACTGACTGGCATTGTGGCACAACATGGAGGCTGGCAATATGACTCAAATTCAGTTCTAGGAGATCTGGCTGCTCTAGGCTCATGCTGGTGTCAATACCAGCCTGGGTTTTGTCTGCTAATTCCACAAAGCTCTTCACTCCACAGAGGCAAGGTGCTAGAACTACATTCTACTCATTTCAGTCTTCAAATTAGACACTGCCTCCTCCAGGAAGCCTTCCTTGATTGCTAAGTCCAGATAAAGTCTCTCTTTGATGCAAATCCACAGTTTTCACCTATCACAGTACATCATGGGTATTTACTTATCTGTCTCTTCTCCTGGGGACTTCCCTGGTGACTCAGATGGTAAAGGGTCTGCCTGCAATGCGGGAGGCCTGGGTTTGATCCAGGATCCCATGAGGACAGGGACTGTGACTCACAGTTGAATCTTCAGGACCTCTTTCAGGTGCTATGTGTTTCAGCATTTGTTGAATGAGGAAATAAGCTTAATGACCCCTAGGTCCCCACCTACCTCTGAAGTTCTGTTTTGCCCCTACACCAGCTTGGATCCCTCCTCTAATCCTCTGTTCTCCATAATATACATCTATCCTCTGTCACATCCCCTCACTTCCTGGGGGAAATCACAAAGGAGCCAGGAGAATCAGAGTTACAAACTCACAAACTCCCAGCTCAGTCCTTTTCTAGCTGTGTGGCTTTCAGGAGGTTCATCTTGCCTCTTTAGGTCTCAGTATTTTTCATCTCTGAAAGAGACAGTTTGCAAGCAAAGGGAGAGAGATTTAATAAACTATTTAATAAACTCCCTGGCAGAGGCAGAAGGAAGTCTGTGCAGAGCAGGGGATACAGAGGAGAGAGGCAGCAGCAGTTACAGCCGCCAAGCGACAGAAGCTGTCAGCAGGTGCCCGCTGTGTGGAAAGTGACATCTGGACCTCATTCCTCATGGCAGTGACATAGAAGGGTAGGGGAGGGGGTTGCTGAGCCTGAGAAGGGGCCAGGGATGGGGTTTCTGGGGTGAAAGAGGGTTTAGAGTCCTGCTCTCTGGCCCTGGGGAGAGGAGATTGTGAATGGAATTGTGTGCCGAGTAACTGATCCTTTCGCAACCTGGGTTTCATCAGCCCAGCCCAGCCTGGGAAACCTGACCCTCCTCTACTGAAAGAGGCACCTGAGGCTATTGCAAGGCGCACTGGGCAATGGGAACAGGGACTGGCACTGACACTCTCCTCATCACTACTCACCACTGGTGCCATTTATGGAGCATCTGCTCTTGGCCAGGTACAGTGGGCAAATCATCTCTTCCTGCAGACCTATGTGGGTACCATTCATTTTTTCATTTTACAGATGGGGGCCCTGAGGCTCACAGTTCTATGCTCTTCCCATCCCTCCACATTCTCAGTTTCTATTTCTTCCTCTGTCATGACCTGGCTGGGTCACCATGGGTGGGTCCATACTCTCTCTGGGGTGAACAGAATGAGCTGTCAGGCCCCTTCCAGCCCTGACACGGGTAGTACCCTTGCCATGCAAAATGTTTAGCAGGTTCTTTTTTTTTTTCACTCCATCTGTAGGCACCCAGAAAACCTGGCAAACCTCATCTTCCGTTCCCTTCTCTCACCATGATTTGCTGTTTGGGGTCCTTGGAGAAACCCCCGAGTAAATATTAATAATGTGCCTTTGTGTACATTGGCTGAGTGAGAGAATGAATCATTTCCTGCTTCCCTCCTGGGCTCAGAATCTTAACTAAAAATATGCTGTTCTTTGGGCAACTTTGATGGGCTTGGTGGATGGGGCTTAGACAGTGCCAGGAAATAGCTGTCCCACTGACTGCCTAGATGCCTGAAATTTCATCACCCCAAAGCTGTGCGAGGAGGTACTAATAATACCAACACTGGTACCAAGAGGCTTGGCTTTGGCAGATCCCAGCTTTGCCCCTCTGAGTTTTTGTGGGGACTGGGGTCTGCATTCTATCCAGCAGGCTGGCCCGTATGGTTCCACATGGCAAGCTCGTTCCATTGCTCCTGCTGTCTGATCTGTTCTTAGTGCCACAGTTTCTGCATGGAAGGAGATCATGAAATGTAGAAGGAAAACATAAATCACACTCCAGGTTGCTGAGGGGACACTGAGCTAGGGAAGACAGGTGGAGATGACGAGCCAGTCTTCAAGCACTGGCTTGAACATTTGCCATTTGCAAAGCAGTTTGTACAACTCACTGCTTCATTTGATCTTTATAACAAGCCTGGAAAAGACAGAGAGTTGCTCCTGATGTGCAGATATGGAAACTGAGGCTTGTCAAGAGACCTGCATAACTCCATTACTAGCGAAAGAAGAGGGGGTGTGAGCCCAGGACCAATTCCAAATCTCATTCTCCATCTTCATGGGGCTGCCAGGCAAGAGTCAAGTGAGGCAGGTCAGGGAGGTCATCCTCGGGGAGGGAACTTTTGAGTGGTTTTGGAAGAAGAGATGGAACAGAAAGTGGAACAGAGACAGGACAGGGGAGGGGTAGAACCTGAGACAGGGAAGGTTCTACAGGTACAGTCAGCTCATCCGTGAGAACAATAGTGGCCGCGTTGACTCGAGTACCTACTATGTGCCTGGACTTGGCGAGCACCTGAGATGTGCCATCTTATTCACCTCACAGATGGCCTGTGCCATGGGCACCGTGACAACTGATCAGTGGTGGAGCTGGGACCAGACCAGGGCTATCTGAACAGAGCCCAGGGACCCAACGGCCACACCCTAGATGGTGCTACTGCTGCCAAAATTCTTCCCTCACTGAGTTCCTGTGGCCAAGGCACTTAACCTCTCTGAGCCTCCATTACTTCAGCTGTAAAACAGTGATGATAATACTCTGAAACGCGAGGAATACATTTTTGATCATCACAACTCTTCAGGGGAAGACTCAAGTGTTTATCTGGAAGATGCCCACGTGCACCAAAAACTGACATCCTGAGGGCTCAGAACCAGCTGGTGGGAAGGTGACTGGGAGGCTGCAGGTGAAACTGCTCTGCACGAAACAAGCCCAGCTTCCTCCTGAGAAATGAGGGAGCAAGGGAGAGAACAGAGCCAGTAAGTCTGTCTCTCCCTCCAGCCCCACAAATCTCTAACACCAATAAATTCAAAATGCTTGGTGTGTGTGGGTGTTTGGGAGGAGAGAAGGAGCTCAGCCCTTCCCTAGGCGTGGTCCCAGAAGAAAGATCCAGACAGGTGCACAGACCTGGATCCAGACCTGGGACTGGGCAGTGTCAGAGGCCGTTCACTGGACCTGGATAACTGGGCTTAAGCTGCATCCACAGGGAGAGGGGAAGAAGGAGGATGAGAGCTCGTGTGTATGTTGAGCACCTATTATGTCCCAGGCTCTGTACAAAGGATTTAAGTTCCCATTATCTTGTAGGGTAAGATTGTTCATGCCTATTTTACAGACCATTAAAAAGAGGCTCAGAGTGTATAAGGGATGACCCATAATCACCACACAATGGGTGGGGGATGCTGGATATAATTAATAATAACTGGTACTGTTATCGAGTATCTAGGGGTGCTGGGCCTGGATTGTTTTCTGAGCTGAGCCATCTCTTCACTACAGCCTGGGGAGGAAGGAGGGGGCTGCCCTTGGTATCACCTTTGAAAGGAAAGGCAGCTTGACCCAGGAGTGGGGAAGGGGGATGACCTGAGGAGCTGGACCTGGAGTGCAGGTCTGTCTGAGTCCTCTGTCTGGAGGGAACCCAGCACCAGGAGATGACCCCTTGACAGGGTCCCTGCTGAAGGGGCCCCATCGGGACACCGGGGCGCAGGGACAGGGAGGCTTCCCCAGAGACACTGTTCCCGCACATGCTTATCTTGGCAGCTCCTCCCTGTGTTCTCTGAATCGTGGTTTCCAGGCTGCATCAGAGTCCATTTCTGTAAAACAGTCATTTCTGCTGTGAAATCCACTCAGAGTAGCCAAGAGGGCAGGCCCAGAATAAAAGGCCAAGTGGGATCAATGTGTGGCGTACTTGGTGTGGACCCAACTGGCCTGTGCCAAGGAAAGAGAGCTGGGAGTGGTGGGAAAGACCAGCTGGCGTGTGTCGAGATCCTATTCTTCACTGAATCATCGACTTTGTTGAAACCAGTCAGCGAGGAGGCACTCATGGCTGGTTCGTTATAATAGGAAAGGGAAAAAGTTCAGAGAATCAAGTCACTTGTCTGAGATCACACAGCTGGTAAGGGGTGGACCGCAGATGCAAGGCCAGGCTTTTGTGATGTCAACTCACACTCTTTCCAGTTCACAGACAGGAAAGAAGGGAGAATTTACTGGGAACCTTTACCTAGCCCTTCCTAGGAGTCAAGGGCTTTGCTTTCACAATTCTATTCTCATCGGCTACACACACTGTGAAATCGTTACTTCTGTCTCCATTTTTCAGATGAGAAAACTGAGGCTCAGAGAGGGTGCTAGATTGCCTGGGGTCTCACCTGCTGGAAATGGTAGAGGTGAGATCTTAATCCCAAGGTCAGCCTCTCTTCACCACATTTTGGGGAGAGAGGAAGACACTGGGAAAGGCCCTCTTTGTCAGATCAGGGTCATCCACGTGGAGGCTGCTGTCTGGAAAGACGGTGGCCGAGAAAGAGTTAGTATTCCTTGCAAGATGGCGGCCTCCTCCCAGGAACCTGGCAGCTGAGGCCGCTCCTGAGTGCGGCTGAGAGCACCGTGGGGTCTTGACTGGAAGCCCAGCGCTCCCATCTCCCCACAGGAGGGTGACAGGCGGCTATGGGGTCACAGACGGTGTGTTGAAGGAAGTTCAGCATGTGACAGTTGGAGAAGAAGCCCCGGATGTAAACCCAGGTCTGGGCAGGAAATGGAGGGGAGATGAGGGGTCCATGCTTTCCGGGGCCAG
Organism: Muntiacus reevesi; assembly: GCF_963930625.1. Lineage (NCBI taxonomy): Eukaryota > Metazoa > Chordata > Mammalia > Artiodactyla > Cervidae > Muntiacus > Muntiacus reevesi. Next base: position 113,889,341 of record NC_089251.1, read on the forward strand.
CTGGAGTGAAGGATGCTGGGAGTGTGCAGAGAACTGTGGGTAAGTGGCCTCAAATGCCAGGCCAAGACAACTGGCGTGGAGACCTCTGGGTCTTGGTCCAGGAGTCATGAGTGTTGACGTAAATGTGGCTCTTGGTACATGTTTTCTAGAAGCAACCTGGGATAGTGGCTGGGGGCCCGCATGTGGAATTAGACCAGACGAGACATAAGCCTGATTCTGCTCTGACCCACTGTGCAACCTTGGCGTGCTCACTCAGCCTCTCTGAGCTTTAGTTTTCTTATCCAAGTAGAGGATGAGAGCTGCAGCATAGGAGGTGGGGTGTCTGAGGGTTCGACAGGCCTGCGTGGGTCCAGTGTTGTATCCTACTCATTGTCATATGGTCTAGAGGCTTTCAGACTGTGGGTCTTTCACCATTAAAAAAATTATTAATTGTGAGAAATACAAATCCCACAGAAGTTATTGTCTTAACTTTTTTGAAGTGTACAGTTCTGTGGCATTGTGTTCATTCACATTTTTGTACAACCATCATAGCCATCCAGCCCCAGAATTCTATTAATCTTGCAAAACAGAACTCTGTACCCATTAAACATCCCCATCCTCCCCCTGACCCCAACCCCTGGCAACCAGAGGTATCTCATGAAAGTGAGATCATACAGTACTTGTCCTTTGGCGACTAGCTTATTTCACTTAGGTTAATATCTTCAAAGTTCTTTCATATTTGGGCAGACGTCAAAATGTCTTTCCTATTTGGGTTGAATAATATTCCATTGTATTATAGCTATGACAACTGAAAGTGTCACTCAGTCATATTTGACTCTTTGCAGCCCCATGCACTAAGTCAGGCTCCTCTGTCCATGGAATTCTCCAGGCAAGGATACTAGAGTGGGTTGCCACTTCCTTCTCCAGGGATCGAACCTGGTCTCCCGCACTGCAGGCACATTCTCTACTTCTGAGCCACCAGGCCTGCAATACTACATTTTGTTTAAGCATTCATCTGTCTGTGGACCCTAGGGTTGCTTTCCTTTTGGGGTTGCTGTGAAGAACGCTGCTATGAACATGGGTGTATGAATAGATCTTCAAGACCTTGCTTTCAATTATTTTGGGTTCATGCCTAGAAGTGGAATTGCTGGATCATGTGTTAATTTAATTTTTAATCTTTTGAGGAATCATCATACTGTTTTCCATAGCAGCTGCACCATTTTATATTCCCACTAACAGTGCATAAATATTCTGATTTCTCCATATCCTCACCAATATTTGTTATTTTCTTTTCCTTTTTCTTTTTTTGGATTGTAGCCATTCTGATAGGTTTCTCACTGTGGTTTTCACTTTCATTTCCCTAATGATTAGTCATGTTGAGTATCTTTTCAAGTTCTTACTGGCCATTTGCATATCTTTAAAGAAACGTCCACTCAAGCCCTTCTACTATTTTAGTATCTGTTGTTGTGATGCTGGGCTGTAGGAGTTCCTTATGGATTTTGGATATTAACCCCTTACTGCATATATGATTTGCAAGTATTTCCTCCCATCCCATGGATCGCCTTTTCACTCTGTTAATTGGGCCTTTGATGCACAGAGGTTTGAAATTTTGATGTATATTGCCGTGTTTTGAGGCAGCCCTTGCAGTGCAGGAGACACTGGAGATGCAGGTTTTATCCCTGGGTTGGGAAGATCCCCTGGAGGAGGGCATGGCAACCCACTCCAGCATTCCAACCTGGAGAATCCCATGGACAGAGGAGCTGGGCGGGCTACAGTCCATAGGGTCGCAGAGTCAGAGATGACTGAAGCGATTTAGCGTACATGCACACACACCATGTTTTGAGGCTGCTCAGAGGAGCAAGTGAAAATAATCATGTTCCAATGAGTTCTGCTCAACACAGAGCCCCACACCCAACTTCTCGCTATTTCCTCCACTGATGGTTTTGCAGTTGGTAAATGATTAGATTATATGAGATAAAAACCCAAATCTGCCCTGTTTGTGCAGCATCGGTGTGCTGCAGAGAACAGTGCTGGCTGTGGCTTCAGGCTGATCGGGGGCAAATTTGGGCAGGCCAGGTTTCACCTCTGAGCCCCGGGTTGCTCATCTGAAACACAGAAATAACTCTCACCTTGCAGAGGCTGATGTAAGTGTGAAGATTCAAGATCTGGCCCCCACATTTTTGTTGTTCAGTCGCTCAGTCCTGTCCGACTCTGTGACCCCATGGGCTGCAGCACGCCAGGCTTCCCTTTCCATCACCATCTCCCGGAGCTTGCTCAAACTCACGTCCATTGAGTCAGTGATGCCATCCAACCATCTCGTCCTCTGTTGTCCCCTTCTCCAAGCCCTTAATCTTTCCCAGCATCACTATCTTTTCTAATAATTCGACTCTTTGCATCAGCAGGCCAAAGTATTGGAGCTTCAGCTTCAGCATCAGTCCTTCCAATGACTATTCAGGATTGATTTTCTTTAGGATTGACTGGTTTGATCTCCTTGCAGTCCAAGGGACTCTCAAGAGTCTTCTCCAACACCACAGTTCAAAAGCATCAATTCTTTGGCACTCAGCCCTCTTTATGGTCCAACTCTCCCATGCATACATGACTACTGGAAAAACCAGTAGTCTGGCCCCCATGGGCCTTGTAATTTGTGTTTTCCATCTTGCATGGGATCAAAGCTTTGATGGTAGCTGCAAGAACATGGCCACTTCCTTGAAGTCATCTTTCTTTCCCCACTCCCACCTCCCTCAATGGCCTGAGACAGCCTGGGGTTTGTCCAGACCATCCATGTGGTTTCTCTGTTCAGGGTCAAAGAGACTGACATCTATGTTGTCCTCAGCCTCCCTGGAGCTTCCATTTCCACATTCACCCCCAATTTTAGTCTCTGATATTTGAGAAACAAATCTGTGTTCTCCTCCATATTTCACAATTTGGATCCTCCACAGCTCTCAGCTAAGAATGTTCACTCAATGAATATCAATGACCCAGTGATGGAGAGAATGGTTTGTGCATCAAATCCTGGGCATGGGAGTGGATAGGAGGGTGGACCATGAGGGCTTCTCTGGCCAAAACAGAAGAAGGAGCCAGGGAGGTCCTGGTGGTGGTGTCTGCCTTCATCATCATCATCATCATAAACATTGTTATCATTACCTCCCTTGTAATGAAGAGCTTGACTCCATTTTTGATGTTGGGCCACTACCAGGTGGTTCAGGTCACATGTTCTCTTTTCCCCTTTCATCTCTTATTGGGACAAATTGATAAGAAAGCCCATGCTCCCTTTCCTGGCTCTGGAAGAATTTCAGCAAAAAAGCAAGCAAACCATATTCCATATATAGGCACCCTCACCCTGATCTTATCTCTAACCATGATAAAAGCTGGAGCCCCTCCCTTGGCTCAAACCAAATGAACAAGTTGGGCGCATGCCCTGCCCTCTTCAGAAGGCCTCATTATGTGAATTGTAAATCTTTCCATACATCATGATGTGTGTGCGTGTATGACATCATTGGTTCAGATTCAACATCCAAACCACTTTTGTGTGTGGGTTTAATCCCACCCCCAATGGCGCCATAATGAAGCAGAAAATGATCATTACCACCATCATCACCACCAGCTCCATCATCACCATCTTCACCACCATCACCATCTCCATCCCCACCACTATCTCCATCATCATCATCACCTCCATCATCATCACCATCTCCATCATCATCACCATCTCCATCATCATCACCACCTCCATCATCATCACCATCTCCATCATCATCACCATCTCCATCATCATCACCACCACTACCTCCAACATCATCACCACCTCTATCATCATCACCATCTCCATCATCATCACCACCTCTATCATCATCACCGTCTCCATCATCATCACCACCTCTATCATCATCACCATCTCCATCATCATCACCACCTCCATCATCATCGCCACCTCCATCATCACCATTTTCATTATCATCATCACCTCCATCACCATCATCACCTCCATCACCACCACCACCTCCATCATCATCCCACCATCTCATTCACTATTTCCACCAGAATCATCTTCACCACCATGAACACCAGCATCAAGACTACAACTTCCACTGGTCTGTACTGAGCACCAAACTTTACATGCATTATCTCATTTAATCCTCACAGCAACCCAATAGGATGCATTGTCAACAGCAGTTGTCTCCCTTTGAAAGACGAACAAATTGAGTCTTAGAGAGAACAAGTCACTTGCTCAGCGTCATATGGAGAGTGAGTGAGGGAGCTGGGTTCATGCTCATCTTCCTAGCCTCCACGCTTAATGTCTCCTTCTTGGTGAGAAGATTCTTCTCTGTGTCAACTGCTGCAGCCATAGTCCAGTTTTTCTTTGTGACTTCAGAGGAAGCCATGGGCAAAATCCAGCCAAGGATTCCAGGGCTCCCCTTGGAGCTGCCACCCTTTCATCTCTTATCTTCCCACTCTGTCCCCCAGGGGGCCTCTTTCACACCTGAGATTTCAATTATCACCTCTCTGGTTGATAATTCTCACACCCCTCACTTCCCAAGAGGCTCTGCCTGTTGCCAGACCCTCAAACAACCGTCACAGTGGACACCTGCTCTGAGTTCTGGGTGCTTTGCTGGTTTGTCAGTGATGCCCCAGGAGTCCTGCAAGGTGGGCCTGAACCCTTACTTACAGATGGGAAACTAGGGTGCAGAGAGGGGACTAGAGCCAGGGTTGAGGCCACCACTTCTGTCTGGGCTGAGACTGCCCTGTCCCCACACCCACTGTCATCCTAACGGCCGCCTTTAGGTGTTGTCCCCAGGTGGATCACTGGTGTCACCAAACCCTTGTTCCTGGCGCCCCTGGAGGTATGCTCTGTGGCCTAAATCCTTCGGTTCTCCCTGTATCCTCTGGAGTGGGGCCATCAAGGTCTAGAGATGAGGTGTCACCTGCACTGACCATCAGGTGCCACATTCATCAGCTCACTCTGTTGCCTGTGTCCTAACCCTGAGCTTCAGTAATGTACCTACTGTGTCCTCTACCCAGGCAGCCTCAATCTGCCTTACATTGCTTCCACTGGGAAAAATGCACTCTCAGTTCAAGGCCAAATCAAGTGCTACCTGTCCTGGGAATTGTTCCCTGGTCTCCTCTCCAGAAGCCCCCATTCGGGGTGAAGTCCCTCTGTGAAAACATCAATATCCTGCATCCTTAGGGTGCATCCATGTGTCTTTCTCCCCCTCCAGACAGTGGTCCCCAGTGTGACCTATGGTGGCATCGATCAGCTCTCATGAAGGACTTGGGTATTTAATAGAAACTGAAGTGCCCTGGGGGTCTGGGATCTGTCGGGGATCCGTACAAAGTGGGAACTCCAACTTGCCTCTAGGCTGGATTGATGGCAGGGGTAAATGGAGATAATGATCTAATGTCTCTTCCAAGTAGGGTTTACAGTTCTATTAACTCTGCAATGATGCTGTGGTACCCATGTGAGAAGAGATGCAGGAGAGAATATAGCATGAGGTGGGGGTGGGGAAGATGCAGCTATAGAAGTAGTGGGGTTGGGCCATGGGGAGCTGAATAGCAGGCAGCAGCAGCCCCGGAAGGTGGCCTGGGAGGTTCTAGCTGCCTTTAGTCTGTGAGGGCGGTGTCTGGCACATAGTAGGTACTCAATAAATACTTTTTGGATGAGCAGATCCACATCTGTCCCGAAGTCACCCCAAATATAAATCGTCATCTTCATCATCGTCATTGGTGGATATTCACTGTCTTTACATGAAGAGTAAATAAAAGCTTTTTAGCAAACTTGACTAGTTTTAGTGATTTGTGAAATGCAAAAAGTGCTCTCACCTCCCTCATCAGGTGCTGCCCCAGGCCCCTCCCTCCTGGTCGTCCTGGAGCTGCTCCGGCTGCAGGCTAAGGGTTTGGACTCTATTTGGTAGTTGATGGTGACAGGAGCCATCAGGAAAACCATTGAACCAGGAGTGAGATGATGAGGTCTGCAAATAAGAAAACATCTCTGGAGATAGCCTGGAGTTTGGCGGCTAAGGCAGGAGACCTGAGGCTGCTGGAACAGCTCAGAAAGATGGAGGGATCCATGCTCTGGCAGGGGCACTGGGTGGAGGGAAGGGGGCCAGAGAGGAGGAGGAGCTGAGCTCAGATGGGAGGAAGAGCAGCTGGACATCTCCTGACACAGAGGAGAGGCTCGGAGGCCCCCCACATGCCGGCACCTGCTTTGTATCACTGCCTTCACTCTTCCCAAGAGCCCAAGGGGGCAGGCACCTGCATAAGCCCATTTCACAGATGGGGAAACTGAGGCTCAAGGAGGTGACAAACATTGTCCAGTTCACACAATGGGCAGGCGGCCAAGCTGGGCTGGGCCAGTTCCCAAGCGGGGCATGCAAACTGCTGACTGACCCATCTGTGCCCCAGGAAGCTAGGAATGAGTGGGTACCTCCATGTCCTGCCCACTGGCTGGGGAGCGCTCTGCTAGACAGCCATGGTGAGGGGGGTGGAGCTGCTACATGGGAACAGCCAGTGGGACCAGGGAGGGAGCCACTGTGGAGTCCTGAAGACTCAGATCCTGGGCCCCATCTTGAGATCTGTGAAGCCTTTGTGTATATTTTCCCTTCAGGCTCCTCACCACAGCCCAGGTCACAGGGTTGGGGACCAGGCTCAACCAGGTCAGGATTGTGCTGCCTGGGGACGCTGTAGGTCAGGACTGAGGAGCCAGACAACACCAGATGGGGGAAGGGGCCTTGGGGTCTGTCTTCTGCACTGGAATTCAGCTCCACGAGAACCTACATCCTCAGGTGAGAATGGGGCAGGCTCAGCAGTGGACACGCGGCCAGAGGAAGCCCTGGGTTCACGCAGACCCATAACTGTGGACGAGGGTGGCACTCAGGATGACTGAGGTCACCATGAGTGACTGGAGTGCCCAGTACGTACCAGAGCTCAGTGGTGTGAGGGCTGATCCCTCCTTCTGCAGCCTCGTGGGGCTCATCTTTCTGAACTGCTCCGGTTCCCTTGGAGGTGGGTTCAGTCAGTTCAGCTCAGTCGCTCAGTCGTGTCCGACTCTTTGCAACCCCATGGACTGCAGCACGCCAGGCCTCCCTGTCCATCACCAACTCTTGGAGCTTATCCAAACTCAAGTCCATTGAGCCGGTGATGCCATCCAACCATCTCATCCTCTATCGTCCCCTTCTCCTCCTGCCCTCAATCTTTCCCAGGATCAGGGTCTTTTCCAATGAGTCAGTTCTTCGCATCAGGTGGCCAAAGTATTGGAGTTTCAGCTTCAACATCAGTCCTTCCAATGAACACCCAGGACTGATCTCCTTTAGGATGGACTGGTTGGATCTCCTTGCAGTCCAAGGGTCTCTCAAGAGTCTTTCTTCTCCAACACCACAGTTCAAAAGCATCAATTCTTTGGCGCTCAGCTTTCTTTATAGTCCAACTCTCACATCCATACGTGACTACGGGAAAAACCATAGTTTTGACTAGATGGACCTTTGTTGGCAAAATAATGTCTCCGCTTTTTAATATGCTGTCGGAGATGGATGGGGTTTTCCAATAACAGGCTTCTGCATCATTGTCCCTCCACTTTCCAAAGGAGCTGGGGCTTTCCACCCCGAGGGAGGCAGAGGGAGGTTGCATGTGGCTGGAGATGCAGGGGCAGGAGAAGCAGGAATAGCGCTTGGATCTGTAACAGAAGCAGAAGGGAGACAGCAGCTTTTTTAATATGCGTTTGTTTACTGGAGCTCATGTGGTTTCTGAGTCCTTGCCGAGACAGCCGGTGTCGGGAGGGAAGTAATAGAGTTAGGACGGGCCTTCTTGGATGTGATGCCGGTTGTGGGAAGAATTGGGGCGCTCCCAGTGGGGCCGGCCTGGCCCTTGTGTTGGGAACATTTATTGAGCACCTGTTGAGTGCCAGGCCCTGTGGACACAGCAGAAAACCAGGGAGGCCAGGCCCTGTCCTCATGGGGTGCACGTGGCTGGACATTCTCTGCCCCCCCTCACTGCCCACCCCACCAAGTGAGCCCCATTCTGGCCTCCCCGCCCCTGTCTTCACTGGGGATGTTGACACTGGGGGTAGTGCTGTGTCCTGGAAGAGCACAGTGTTGGCAGAGCTGAGTTTCCACCCTGGGTCTGCAGTCATTGTGCTGTGTGATCCCAGGCAAATCACTTCGCCTCTCTGGACTTGAGTTTCTTCATCAATAAACTGAGAGATGCCTGCCTGTCCCTGACCCTGTGTTCCTTAAACCTCCACTGCTAGCTTTCCTCACTCCTGCCTCAGTTGAGAACTGGGCAATACATGACCTGTGATCTTCCTCTCACCCTAACTTATTGCCAACAGTATAACAGAGGAAATTGACTCCTAGGTCACTCGGGCATTTGACAGAACAAGAATCCCTCCTTCTTCCTGCCTGCACAGGGAATGTTGGCTTTGTGGTTGCTGGATGACTGCAGGCTGGGAAGAAAAGCAGACTCTGCAGAGAGATTCAGGCCTCCACTGACTTGAGTGTTACCCTCCCCAAGTGCAATGTTTGACCCTGGATCAAGTGCAGAGAGCCTGGATGGGGGCATTTGGATGCAAACCATCCTGGGTAGGTCAGAAGAGGAGTGCACCAAGCCCTGGATGAAGGGAAAGAGTGGAATAGACTCCCAGCCCTGCCACTCTGAAGCCACCTAACAAGCCTGGGTCACCTGGAAGATCAGAGATGGTGGACTCTGCGTCTCTGTGGGCTCCAGGAGAGCTCACATGGGACATCCCTGGGGGAGCCTCATGGGCCTTGATGTTCATCAAAGCTCCTTGATCTTCTCCTCATTAGTATGCACTACGGGAATCAGAGACAATAGTGCCTCTTCACTAGTAAATGTCAATATCACCATGAGGTGACTGATGGTCTTGGAACATAAGCTGCCATGAACGAAGACAGGCAAGGAGCTGGAAGGACAATCCCTGGGAAGGAGACTCCTGAATCCTGGTTTCCAAGCCCTCATGGTGCCCTCTGAGACCCAGGAATGTGGATGCTGAGCGGCAGGCAGTGAAGGAGTAGCCTGCGGGTCTGCAGGCATGGGGACCAGGAGGGACTGGTTCCTGCTTTTCTGCATCCTCCTCTGGCCACTGGCGAGTACCTACCTGTCTTGAGCCAGGCATCAAGCTAGCTGCTGGGAACAGATCTGTGAGTGAAACAGACCCTGTCCCTGCAGTTGTGGGAATTACAGTCCTTGAAGGTTATGATCCCAACATAATATGAAAGCTTGGGGAATGGCAGTTGGGATCAGGGCTACCATATTAGGAGGGCATGGCATTATGAGGATGGAAAATTAGGGATGAAAGGTCAGGTGTCACTCATGGTTTTCTGTCTGCATCCCTCCCCTCCATCACTACCACCACCACCATCATCACGATCACCATCATCACTGGTACTGTTCTTGTCATCATCACCATCATCACTCTCTTCACCATCATCATCATCACCGACATGATTACCACCATCATCATTATCAGTATCACCATCACCAATGCCATCGTCACCGTTGTCATTATCATCATTATATTCTTCATTATCATGTTTATGGTTCCCACCACCACCACCACCACCATCACCATCCTCATCGTTTTCATTGCCATCATTGTCACAAGCATCAGCATTGTCACCAGCAGCATAACCATCTCATTGTCATCATTCACTACTCCGCCACTGAGCTATTGTTGGGTTAGGTGTTGCTCAATGAGATGCTTTTGATAAGACCTCATGACCTGCCCTCCCCAGCACCCCCAGAAACATGTACCATTATTCTCCCCTCAAAGAAGAAGAAACCCAGCTTAGGAATTTCTCTCCTTCAGGACAGGGCCCCAGGAAGCTCCCCATGGTGTACATAGAGGTCAATCATCTAACACCTCACCTCAGGAGGAACGCTGGGACGGGGACTCAGATGGTGGGTGTGCAACCCACGGCGCCCTGCCTGTCCCAGCCCAGACACAAACACTTTTTTCAGGGAGGGCAGGGAATAGGAGGGTGAACAAGGCCCCGGGCCCCGTGAGCGCAGCTCAGAGCCTCTGTCTCTCAGGATCTGGCCTCTGGCTTCGCCTCCTGTTTCCTTCCCTAAAGTCACCCACCAGGTCTGAGCTCTGCTGAGGCCCCCACCCCAACCTTCCCCCGGCCTTCACTCAGACACACCCTTGTAGTCACACTCAGGGCCTTCTCCTCTGTCTTCCCAGATGACACTCCCACCATCCCAGACCCGGGACTTCGTCAGGTGAAGTGGGTGGCAGCCCCCTCCCGGGGCTCTCCTAGCCCAATACATGCGGCCAGTGTGGAGGGTGGGCCCCTTCTTCCCCCGTCAAGGGCAGTGGCCCCCTTAATAGAGGTCCTTGTTTGTACGCTCTCTTGTTTCTCCCATTGCATGGCTGCTACTGCTTTAAACAGATAAAAATGAACATGGCTGAGACAGGGCAGAGAAAAATCAATAAGCAATAAAAGTTAATATAAGAGCAAACGTGTTGTCTCAATCACAGATGGAATCGAGGAGGTATCCGAGGACTGAGATGGGCCAGTGACACACCTAAGGGCCAGTGAGCCTGGAGGAGACACAGCTTTAGGGGGGTGTGTGGGTCGGGGGGTAAGGATACGTGTGCATAGAAGTGGGAGTGGGGATGTGCGTGGGTAGGAGTGGGGGAAGGGATTTGTGCATAGAGGGGTGGAGAGTGGTCTCAGGGGTTCTGCCCACTGCCTCTTGGGTCCAGGGTCTCCTCAGGAGCTCCTCACAAACCGAGGCAATGATGGAAGGAACTGGATTAGCAGCCCATGTGTCCCCCAGCACCTGTCTCAATGCCTTCATTCATCTGGTCAGCAGGCATCCATTGAGCACCTACTCCGCACCAGGCCAGCACAGCACGATGGTTAGGAGTGTGAGCTCTGGGATCTGACTGCCTGGCCTCACATCTCCTCTCTGCCACTTGCTGTGTTTCCCAGGGCAGGTGACTCAGCCCCTCTGTGCCTCAGTTTTCTCATTTGTAAACAAAAAGAAGGATGTTAATATTAGTACTTATCTTACAGAAATGTGATAAGAATTAAGGGAGATGATTCATGCAAATAGCTTAGATCCATGTCCGCACATGGTGAGCTCTTGATCCATTTAGCAAATTTTCCTATTGTACCAGGCTCTGCATTGATCTGGACAGCATCGGTCCTCCCACTCATGGAGAATACCTGTGAGGTAGGGACCGTCACCTCCATTCTAACAGGTGAGTAAATTGCAATTTCAGAAACTTGAAAAGGTTGGATAGGTTAACTGTTTTATTCCAGGGCACCATTAGTCAGTGTCAGAGGAAGGACTTGTCTGTCTGTATTAGCAACAACTTTGTTTAGCTACAAGTAACAGAGCTGTTGTCTAATAGTGGCTTGAAATAAATAGCGGCTTGTTTTTCTCACCTGAAAAGAGGGCCAGATTGTGGTCAACTGTTCATGATCCCACACAGGACTCAGGTTCTTTCTTCTCTGCCTTCTTTAGTATATGTGGCTTCTTGCCCCTAGGTTAGTAAGCCTCATGGTCATGAAATAGCTGCTACAGCTCCAACCAGACATCATGTCTGGATAGCAGGCAGAAGGAAGGATCTGAGTAAAGAGCAAGAGAGTCGTGCGTACTAAGTCACTTCAGTTGTGTCTGGCTCTTTGCAGCCCTATGGACTGCAGCCCACCAGCTCCTCTGTCCTGGGATTCTCCAGGCAAGAGTACTGGAGTGGGGCGCCATGCTCTCCTCCAGGGGATCTTCCCAGCCTGGGGATCGAATCCACGTCTCTCATATCTCCTGCATTGGCAGGCGAGTTCTTTACCACTAGTGCCACCTAGGAAGCCCTGTATCAACTGAGGTTCTGTTATTTAGAAAAAGAAATCTTTCCTAGAAGCCTCATCTAAGAGGGAGTTGTTTCTAGTTTACTGAGTGAAAGATAGCAATTCCTAGACCAACCACTGGTCAGGGAGATGAGATCACCATAGCTGGTTTAGGTGAATCCAAACTACTCCTCGGAGGTGACTTGGGAACGCCCTCTCTGGTAACAGGGAATCCCTGCCGCAGCCTGAGCAGGTGAGGGTATTGGTGGGTGATGAATGGGGCTAGACACACAGTCTAACCACCACGACACGTGGCACCTCTGTGGTCTGCCAGCCTGACGTTTGCTCCTCAGTCAATGTGAACTGAAGCCCTGGATGGATGGGCCAAGCCTAAAGCCAGGTGAGGGGCTGCAGAGGTGAGTGAGATGCTCCTCCGCCCTTAGGGAGCTCCCAGTCAGATGGGGGAGGCAGATGGGGAGGACAATTGGGCTGCTCCATTCTGAGGGGTCACTTGCATGAAGACAGGCAAGTGGGGCTGGGGGGGCGGAGCTCAGGGAAGGCCTCCTTGGGAGGGGTCATCGCTGCAGAGACCCGGAGGCCCTGGGGGAGGTGCCAGTGATGGAGGGGCTCTGGGGCAGAGGGACAGCTTGTGCGAAGGCCCGTGAGAGATAAATGAGAGACACGTGTTAGCAGGATGTCAAGGGGGGTCCCTGTGGCCCAGGTTGGTCATAGGGGAGGCGGGTGGGGGTGACCAAGGGTTGGGGCAGTGGGGGCTGGATCCCAATGGACCTCAGGATCCACGTGAAAGGATTTGACTTTCCCGAGTGCAGTGGGAGCCCTGGGGGACAGGAAGCCCTGGAGAGGTGTGGTCTGATGTGTATTTTAGAAGGATTGCGAGGTTGCTGTCTGGAGGGTGGGCTGTTGTGGGGAAGGGCAGTGGTGAGGGTGGGCTGCAGGGGAAAAAATGAAGTAAACAGATAGTAGCAGTTGTGTGCTAACACTTCATTCCTTAAGTGTTCTAAATACTTTGAAAGCTGGGCGTTGAATACAGATTTACAGGGACAGTTTAAATTCGTGTGATCAGTTATCATGGATTAAGTATAGAAAATGCTATTTGGTTATCATAGACAATGCCCTTAGCATGTAAAACAGAGACCTGAATGTTCCTCAGATGGAGGTTGAGCGCGGACCAGGAGAGTGGGAAGAGTCGTTCCTCATCTCACCCTCAGGATCTCCTTTTGGGGACAGTGGGGTCGCCCCCTCCCCCAGGGTGGTTATTTAATCAGATGCAGATGGGGCTCCAGGAGAAGGTGGACCTAGTGCTGAAGATGCTGCGGGGCGGGAGCGGGTCAGAGCAGCTGGAGAGCGGAACCTGCAGGGCAGTGGGTGCACTGGAAGCACCCAGGACAGGAGTCTGAAGCCCAGGTTCTGGTCTGAGTCTTGGTGCTGCCTGACCATGACCTTGGGACGTCCACCCCACCTCTGTGCACTTTGGACTCTAGAGCTCAGAACCAGGAGGGGCAGAGCTGGTGGCCGGGACTTCCTGCTGCTTCTAACATTTGATGGATCTTGTTCCCCTGAGTGCATGGGAATGACCACTCAGTTCCCATTGACTGATGGGTGCTGCAGCTGTGACTTTTTGATCTGTTTTTCTCCATCGCACACACACAAACCTCCTTAGGGCCCATCTCCCCGCAGTGAGCTGGGTGACTGTGAATTACCCCTTAAGGGACATGGACACTTTAGATCGGAAGGTGAGAAAGAAGCAGGCGGGGTATGGCTATTTGGTGATGCTTGGGGGAAGAGGGAAGGGAGCTGTGAAGGGTGAGTGGGCAAGTCAGCCATGTCTGGGAGGTCTGGGAGTCCCCAGTCCCTGTGGGAATGGACCCAGGAACAGAGATGCTGGGGAGACAGAAGCAGCCCCAGTCCGGGAGTATGGGCCCACATGGGCAGGGCCAGGGTGCGAGACTGTAGAAGTGGGGCCACCAGTCTGTCTCGCAGGCAGGGCCCAGGCAGGGGCCAGGCTGGCAGTCAGGGTCTGTTCGGGCCTCTTGGAGGGTAGCCTTCTCAGGATGTCAGTTTGTGTTGGTACCTGCTCCTGGATCCTCAGGGGTTCTGCTGTGAGGCCCAGGTGCCCAGAAGTCCAGGTGCAGGCCAAAAGCCCAGACGTCAAGGCTGTGGAGAGGACATTCTTTCAATGATTCATTCATTTGTTCACTCATTCATTCACAGTTGGTTCTGGGCCAGATGATGTAGGCTCTGGGACCCAGAACTGAGGAGGCAACTGTGACATCCTTCCTTGGGTCCAGGGATCCAGGCAGAGGGTGGTTAGCAGGGAAGGGGCTAAAGGAAAGAAGGGCTGAATGGGGGTAAAGGGTGGATGGGACTCTCCCTAGCCTTGCCAGCAGGAAAAGCCCTAGGTCCCAGTTCTGTTGGCATCTGTCCTGCTGGCCCCTCTGAGCCCCTCCTACCCACAGCCCTGCTACAGAATTTGAGGGACCTGGGCTCAGCCTCCAGGCCCACGGAGTAGCCTGCAGGCCCAGGTCACAGCCCGATATTCTGCTGTGGGATATTAGTTAATGAGTCACGCGATGGGGCGTGTTGGCCCTGCTGAGCCAGCCTGAATGGGCTCACCAGAGAACATGCATGGTCAGCGTGCAGACAGGCCTGAGTCCATCACATGGAACCAACCAGACAGAGTCATGAGTCCTCCTGGTGACAATGACAGAGGCAAATGAGGCAAGAGAAAGAGCAGGCACAGGCTTGGGGGACACACCTTGGCTTAGCCACTTACTCTATGAGCCTGAGACAAGAAGCCTGACCTCCCGGAGCCTCCGAGTCCCCCTCTGTAACTTGTGGGTGATAATTCAGCTTCCCTCATGGGCTTGTTCTGAGGATAATGCTGAACCATTTACTTGAAGTTCATTCACACTGTCTTCTTTTGGTTCATTTCCCTCCCTTTGCTGAGAGAGGTGACCTGGGGCCAGCCCCTCTGCCTCTCTGGACCTGTATCCCGAGCTGTAAGCAAAGGATTGAGAAGAAAATCCCTGTGGTCCTGTCCTACTCTGTGTCCACAGAGTGGGGCATCTGGCAACCAGTCAAACTGGGGAGCAGAGGTTTTTAGGGTCTTCAGGGCAAGGGAGCAAGTAGGGCGCCATGACTGTGGGTTTCCAAGTCTGTAGAGGGGGGAGGTCTCACCTCGTGTTGGCTGTAGCACAGGCAATCTATGTCCCTTCTCTGAGCCCTGATTTCCTCACCCGAGAGTGAATCAGTCTCAGGAAGTCGGTGTGGAGATCGGGGAGGCGATGTCTGTAGCACCCTGAGAATGGTGCTTGGCACTTCGTAACACTGGCTGTTGTCATTGCTTTCATCGTCTGTGTTATCTATTTATGTCTCTACACGGATGCCCACAGGGCGAGGACCAAGTGTCTCTTTAGATCACTCAGGCCAAGTACAGTATCTGGCACTTTGTCAGTGTCTGAATCTGCTGCAATGAAACCATTAACTGTTGGTAATCGTAACTGCCTCTTTCTCCTTTAATAGCTCATCGGCTGCATGTGGGCAGGGACCACCTCTGTCCTGTTCTGAGTGCCCAGCACAGGGTCTGGCACATGGCTGATACTCAGTTAAAAAAAAACATTGCTGGGTGATTAAATGATGAGCTCTGTCCCCGCCGCACAGGTAGAGGCGAGTCTCAGGAGGTAGCAGAGGGCGGGCCAGCATTAGAGGGGGCAGCGAAAGCTTGGGCCAGAAAGTTTTTTAAAGATTTATTTATTTAATTTATCTTTATTTTTTGGCTGTGGTGGGTCTTCATTGCTGCACATGGGTGTTCTCTGGTTGTGGTGAGCCGAGACTATTCGCTGTGGTGTGTGGGTTTCTCATCGCAGTGGCTTCTCTTGTGAAGCACAGGCTCTAGGCACAGGAGTTTCGGTAGTCAAAGTGCCTGGGCTCAATGGTTGCGACTGGTGGGCTCTAAAGTTTGGGCTCAGTAGCTGTGTCAGCGGGGCTTAATTGCTAGGTGCACAAGGCATGTGGGGTCTTCCCAGATCAGTGATCCAACTGATGTCCCTCCCTTGTGTTGCAAGGTGGAGTCTTAACCACTGAATCACCAGGGAATTCCACAAGAAAAAAAATTATTTTTAATCTAAGTGGTTTCTCTCTCAGGGCCTTTTGCTTAGAACACTCTTCCTTTGAGTCAACGCAAATGCCGCCTCCTCTGGGAGGACTTCCCTGACTACGCCTAAGGCAGAGGAGACCCCCAGCCTGCCCCCACTATGCAGACCTCTTTTATCTTCTTCACAGCACTTCTCATCTCCAAAGGATGTAACTTTCTTATTTCCCTGGTCACTTGCTGTTGCTCTCAGTGGGATGTAAGCTCCATGAGTGACTTTCTCATCCACTGGTGTATCCCCAGCACCTGGTGCAGTGTTGGGCACATAAATGTCTGTTGACTAATTTCTAGGTTGGGCCTGAAGGTCCAAGATGCTTATGTCCCTTCCTTCCTGGGGCTCTGTCCCCTCCCACCTGTCACCTGGGGTTGCCTAGGGATTAGAATTGAGGCAGAACTAAATCATGAATCAACGACCCAGTACCTCCCTGTGACACTCCCATCATCCCCAGCACCACCACCATCATCAACAATATCATCGAACTATCATTATCAATATCACCATCACCACCGCCACCATCATCCACATTATCCCCATGGGGAAGAAGAGCCTTGGATCCAGCACTGAAAGAAGCAGTGTGAAGAGATATGCACACATCTACTTATGGGTCCTCACCAACACCCTGTGATGATGTTCTCCTATTATTAACCCTGATTTATAGATAAAGAAACTGAGACTCAGAACAACATGTTCAAAGTTATGAACCCAGGTGAACAGGAATCCAGGGCTATTGGATCCCAGAGCTCATAGTTTAAACCATAGATGGTGTCAGCTCCTGACTGTGTGACTGGAGTCAGATCTCAGCAGACTCTTGGGCATATCAACATTAGTGATCATCTTCTCCAACCCCATAGGGCATATGAGGAAACAGGCCAGAGAGGGGAAGGTTGTTGCCCAAGGCTGTGTTTTGAGCCAGGAGCAGGGCTGGACTTGGAAACCAGTTCTCCCCTCCCCTCTCTCTTTCTCCCTTCCTAAATTTCGAAGGATATGACCTCTGACCCCTCAAATATTCCACTCATTCCATAGAGTCTTATGAAACACACATGCCCTGTACGGGGCTCTGAGGGTTCAAGGAGGGGCCAGACCAGACTTTTGCCAAGAATGTTACTATCCGGAGGTGACCACTCACATGGCTAATTAATCCCAGCTCCAGACCCACTGTGGAATGAGCTTTCATAGAGAAATGTCCAGCAAGTGACAGGGAAGTCAGGAAGCCAGGGGGTGGAGGTCAGACTCCAGGGCTCAGACCCAAGGGCCAGGGTCTGGTCAGAAGTAGACAGCAGGGCAGAGGCATGGCCACCCCTGAAACTCGAAACAGACCTGGGAAAGATAAACTCAGGGACTCTTAGGCCTGGAATGTACCCAGGCCAGGCAATATGTCACCTTTGGAGGCAGACTCACCACGTGGAATGCAGGAGGTCAGTCAAATAGGGGTGCATGGTGGCTGCAGACTCCAGAAGCTTGCACCCAGGCTCCCTGGATGTGGGAGCAGCTCCAGGACCCATAGTCCAGCCCCCCCTGGCTGTTAGCCCCTGACTCTGCCCCTTGGATGGGGGATGGGAAGCTGCCCTCTGCTGGGATCTGGAGCCTCCACTTGGGCTCGGGCAGAGAGGAGCAGCTGAACTCACTTCATGGAGACCCAAGAGTCCTCAGCAGCTCACCAGCCCTATTTTCTGTGTTGATAATTTATGCCTTTCTCTGAATTCTCCAAGCAAAAAGGTGCTGTTGCTGTCTTCTCTGCTGATGAGGACACAGAGGCTCTGCCAGGTGAGCCACACACCTCAATCCACAACTGCGAGTGGTCCAGCCAGGACACAGCCCAGCCTCTGGCCACCCTGCCTGTGTGTCTCCTTCTTAAGGGACCTTGTTTTCAGCAGAGCAAATGCAGAGCCTTGAACCAGGCGGGGCTCGGCCGCACACAGCTTGTTTTGAGGACATTTGCTTATGTACCCAGGCCAGGCAATCTGGTTACATGTGTTGAGATATTGCTTGATGTGGCTTGATGGTCCCTCTGCGAGGGGACAGATTGTCCTGACATATTGTTGGTGGAGGAAGGGAAAGAGAGGCAAAAAGACAGAGAGACAGAGGGAGAGAGACAGAGAGAGACAGAAACAGAGATTCAGAGATGGGGAAGATGCTCAGATTTACTGTCAAGACATCATGGGTATTGAAATAAGCTGCTTTTTGCAGTTAAAGGATGTCCAACAAATATTGAAAATCAAGGGCCGCTGAGTAGAGACGGGGGGGTGGGGTGCACTAGCAGGTGTGGGCCTGCTGAGCATGTGGGCTCCTGCTGAGCATGTGGGCAGGGGGACCCTGTGCAGGCAACAGGAATTATTGAGTCCAGGTGCTGTGAGCAGGGGAGAGGCACCTGCTCTGGGGAACCCGCTGCCCACACAGCAGTGTGGTCCTGCAGCCCCCAGGGACCAGGTCTACACTGACAGGGAACCAGAGTAAATCAGCCCGGCGCAGAGGCAGGAGTCCTAGCTCTTAGGGGGCTCGCAGACGAATGCAGGAGACAGAGAGACCAACAAGAGCAGAGCCGCGTGGTTAAGAGCCATCATGACACCACCAGTGTTTACTGAGCACTTACAAGGCGCCAGGCCCTGGCGGGGCAGGGCCTGACATGCAGGCGAGTCCTGCCCCTGGACTACTGTGTCTACACTGCGCTTGTGTTCTTGTCCCACTCTTGCCCTGCCAAATTGGACTGGGGCTGCTGTAACTGGCTGCTTTTCACACATCTGCACTGAGCTGGGATCAGCTGCTGAAAAACCTGCATGTCCCAGGGGACTGGCACCTCCTCCAGGGCACAGGTGCCAACCTCATCTGTCACCAGCATCACCCATCCCTCCTCTGATCTTCTGTGACCCACTCTCTCTCCCTCTAGAATGACTTCAGGGCCCTGCCTTTCTCAAGATCTGCTTGCAACCCCAGCCCTGTCACTGGCTCAGCTCGCTGTTGTCCCATCAGTATCAGAGAAAGAGAGGCCATGGACACCCCTCCCTCATTCCTCACTGACTTCTCTCCACTCATCTCAGGGGCTCCCTGCTCATGTAAGAACAGATCCTGTACCTTCCATGGATTCTGTCTCTTTCTACCTTTGCGGAAGCTCTTGGCCGTCTTCTCTCTTCCCATTTCTTCAGCTTCCTCAACCCACCACTTAAATTCCCTGTGAACAAGCTACTCAAACCTCTCCTGTCCTTAACCTAAAAGTAAAGCCTCTTCATATCGCCAAGCTCCTTGAACAGCTGCCTTATTGCCTTATCAGCAACTAGTATCTAAAGGAATTGTCCTGGTTTTCTTTTTCCACTTTTTTCTTCCCTGTTTCAACAGCCTGGATAAACCAATGCCCCTGCCCTCTACAGCTGGCCCATGCCCACTGAGTCCACCAGACCCACCTCAGATATCACCTTCTTGAAAACACTGCAGCAGCTGCTGCTGCCAACTCACCCAGGCCCCCTTGGCCCATCCTGGGTTGCCCTGTGGCATTGTCAATTCTTGGCACACTGTTGGCCTCTTCCTCAAATGTCCACTGCTTTCTTCTTCTCAGCCATGTGTTTTCTCCAACACCATGGGAGCTTGCTCATCTATTATGCAGTGTCAAAATGCAGGGGACTTAACACATCCCAGGAGCGGCCCTTGAGCTGTGGGGGATGAGGGTTAGTGGATTAAAGCCCCACCTCCCCAGTCACACAGAGGACAGTTGTGAGGTGTCTCCACATGGTTCCCTAGAGGTCCCCAGTGGGACCATCCTCATGGCTCACAGAGGTAGCAACTCATGAAGGCTCCCTTCCCTGCATCCTTATTTTTACTCCCTCACACTGTTCTGTGGAATCAGCTCCCAAATAAAGGACCAGAACTCATGTCCTTTTTCTGGGGTCAATCTTGGGGACACCCACTCTAAGATAGACAGCTGTCCCACTTGACCTCTAAAGAGACCTCCTCTTGCCCTCTGATGCCCACTAAGCATATCTGTGTCCTGGGCCAGACTATGAGCATCTTGGTAAAGACAGACTCTTATCATTTCTGTATCCCCATCACTAAGCACAGGACACTGGTAAATAAGTGGTTATTAAAGGTTTGTCAAGAGAGTGGGAAAGTGGATGATTGAGAGGATATATGAAAAGCAAGTCTCAAAGCAGTCTAAGCACCCTAGCCAGACCCTGGATCAAGTCACACCAATGCATCTGGTCCTCTCAAAACTGACCTTCACCAACTGCAGAACGTCTACTGCTGGGCCCCCTGCCCAACTTGGAGACGTTTTACTCTGCTCACCAGTGCTTCATCCTTCCCTCCACAACCTAATCTCCTCCAGATAGCCCAAGGCATTCTTCTGCCAGGAAAAGTCTTCTGAGCATCAAGCCTCTAACTGGGAGGTTCCAACTCCAGTTAAGCAAAAGCTAGTGGAACCTGGTGAAATGCTATTACAATCTGACTTAATTCAATGCCACCTCCCAGCAGATGTCACTTTAGAGGGATGGATTTGTCTCAGCTGGACTTTGGGGCTTATCCAGAAGCACCCAGAAGGGCCATCTATTTGCAGCCAACGAGACTAGCACTGAGGAATGATCATTTCAACAAATTAGTTTATTTGGCTGGAATGGATCCATGGAGGTTTGCAGGAGGAGCAATTAAAATTGTTGTCATGGAATTGAATAGCTGCCTCTAAGCCAAGGTTGGCCGAAAAGCTTTTATTAGCCTTTTATTCCCTGGGGAGGTAGGGACACTCTGAGCATATCCAAAATGCCTGGGGCAATCAAATGTGGCACTCTATCCTACAGTCATTCTATGATGAGAGAAAAGGCTTTGAAGGGGTAGGAGTGACTTAAGTTTATACTGCTTATTGGTGGTAGATCTTGGAATCTGTATCTAAACCTGGACAATTTCTCCCCTTGATTTCTCTGCAGGGCAAGTGCAGTAGGAATCATGCTGAAACCCACTCAATATCCTGGGCTGGTTTATGGGGTTAGAGACATTGACCCAAGATCAGGGAGCCTGAGGTCTCATGTTGGGTCTGCCCTTCACTTGCTTCGTGGCATTGGGCAAGTCTGTTCCTCTCTCTGGGTCTCAGTTTCCTCATTTATAAAATGACATGATGAATGATCGCTAAAGAGCCTTTCAAAAATCAATGGAGCTCCAAAAACCTATAACCTTCTCAGTCTCACCTCTCACATCTTTCAAGTGGATACAGTGCTCTGTCTCCTAGGATGCTGTGAGGATCAAGTGAGGTCTGGAAGAAGGTCCTTGCCACAACTGTATCGAAGTAAAGCCTGGAAGAGCACTTACGATCACTCACACACCGGCAGTGATGTGGACTGAGGGTTGAGCTAAGTGCATTTATGAGCTGCTAGATAAAGGAGAAGAAAATGTGTCTCTTCCCTCCAGTCTGGCAGTTCTAAACTAAGAAGGGGTGTCAAGGTGGGCTGCACTCTCAGGTGGGTCTCTGAGGTCAGGTCCCCTCACGATTTCTACCTGTGGGATGGAATTTTACATTCAGCCTTCTAAGGATCTTGGTAGTTTGAGACTGTGAGCAAAGATCCAGGTGGGGAGGGAAAGACAGAAAGAGGAGGAGAAGGAGGTGGGAGAAGGAGAGGCGAAAAAGGTTCCTTTCTTTGGTGCAAAATGTTAAAAGTGTGGACTCTACATATAGAAACACCTGAGATCAAAGGCTGGTTTCCTCACTCACTGGCTGAGTGAGGTCCTCAGTTTTAATCATCGTTTTCACATCCGTAAATTGGGGATGACAACGGCACCTCTCCCGTGGGAACAATGCTGGCTGGTGCACTTAGCACCACACTTAGCCCAGGGTAAGTTCCCAATACTTGGTGACCAACAGTGACAGTGGCAAAGCAGGAGAAGTTGCTGCAAATTCACACAGTGATGTGTGTTCAGGGGGAGGCTACAATGTCCATCCTGCTGAAGCTGCTGCTGCTAAGTCGCTTCAGTCGTGTCCGACTCTGTGCGACCCCACAGACGGCAGCCCACCAGGCTCCCCCGTCCCTGGGATTCTCCAGGCAAGAACACTGGAGTGGGTTGCCATTTCCTTTTCCAATGTGTGAAAGTGAAAAGTGAAAGTGAAGTCACTCAGTCATGTCCAACTCTGTGCGACCCCATAGACGGCAGCCCACCAGGCTCCCCCGTCCCTGGGATTCTCCAGGCAAGAACACTGGAGTGGGTATCCTGCTGAAGAGAGGAAGACAAATGACTTCTTCTGGGAGATAAACAGATGCACTTGCCTTGGTGGAGAAAGATCAAGACAGGCCCAGAGACTCAGGTCACACACTTCAGGGAGCGTGCAGTCAACAACTTTTTATTACATTAATAAGAGCAGCGGTTCTTTGCATCTACCCAACAACGATTATATTAGTCTAGAGGATAGTTAGAGTTTGTGTGCTACCGGCGATTCTAACAATGATTATAATAAGAAATTGAAGGCAAATCCCATTCCAATTAATCAATGTCAACCATGATCAAAGGAATGTCATATGGATAAACAGTGGGTGTGTTGGTGAGACAGAAGAGAGGTGAAGGGGCGCTGACTATGCAGACACCCTGAGCACTCACTGGGATCAGAATTGATATCAAATGAGGCACGGCAGATGAAACAACATTCCCTCCGTCCCTTGATAGGTGAGTGGAGCCCAGACTCAACCTCAGCTGTCTGAAGCTGAGCCTCTGGTTCATTAAAAGTGATCAGCTCCATGTCTTCATGTTGGATCTTCCCAGGCCTCCCAGGTCCAGGAGACTGGGAGACAATGGCCAGGGACCAAGTAGTTTGGATGTCTCGGGTAATGGGACCTTCCCTGCAGTCCTGATAGGCTGTATAGGAAATACAACATGTCTGCAAGTCCAGAAAGCTAAAAATGAAAAGGTATGTTTCCATATGGGTTAAAATACCCTTAGGTTATTGAGTGTCCTGGCTGGAAAAGTCTTTAGGGATCATCTAGTGTTGTAGCCTTATTCTAAAGGTGAAGAAATTAATACTGAAGGGAGTGACTTTCTCAAGTTGATGAAGTGATCCTATGGGCTCAGAGAGAGACCAGACCTCTGGGTTCCTGACCCCTCCCCAGTTCTTTACCCATAACAGCCTAGTGACCTTTTCTGCATGTTTGTAATTGCATAGTGGTATTGATAAAGTGCTGCCGTGATGCAATGGGTTGAGCCAGGTGGATTCTTTGTGACTTGGGTTTA
Source organism: Muntiacus reevesi (assembly GCF_963930625.1). Taxonomy (NCBI): domain Eukaryota; kingdom Metazoa; phylum Chordata; class Mammalia; order Artiodactyla; family Cervidae; genus Muntiacus; species Muntiacus reevesi. The sequence goes on from NC_089251.1 coordinate 113,912,484, forward strand.
GTTCGGTGCCATTACCTGAAAGTTACCAGGTCCCTCCCCACCCCTCCAATCCCACCATGCTGGTTCCCTGACAAACTTCTCCAGGAAGACTGATTCTGTCCATGGCGCTGAGCTGGGATCTGTCTCTTTCAACGTATGAAAGAAAGAAAGTGAAAGTTGCTCAGTCCTGTCTGACTTTTGCCATCCCGTGGACTATACAGTCCATGGAATTCTTGAGGCCAGAACACTGAAGTGGGTAGCCATTCCCTTCTCCAGGGATCTTTCCAACCCAGGGGTTGAACCCAGGTCTCCCACCTTGCCGGCAGCTAAGTCACAAGGGAAGTATGAGTGCTAACCTTAAATTCCTTTCCATCTCTGTTCTTACCTTGGATTCTCCCCCCTTTCACCATTGTTCCAACTCAAAATAATGCTGGTGTTTGGAACCTCTGGCTCATATGACAGGAGTGTTCCTCATCTCTGGTTGGCTCTGGCCACTACCTTCCTCCCCAAGAACATCACCGAGGGTCCCCAGGGCAAACCGTGCTAAATACTTGTTGCCACGGAGGCCTTTGCCACTTTCCAGTTAGTTCTTCTTCAGCATGAATCCAATTCACTCCTTTGTGAACCAAGTGTGGGAATTTTAACAGTATATTCTTAGGAAAGGGCAGAGACCAAAACTGATGCTCCAGGGGATCGATTCATAAGGGAAGAACCACATATATCGAACTATGTGCCAGGTGACATAGTACGTGATGTTTATATGCTATCACGCTGGCGGTCCATAGCGTTACAAAGAGTTGGACACAACTGAAGTGACTTAACACTTAACACACACACACACACACACACACACACACACACACAAGCTCATTTCATGAATGAAGGAACTGACTCAGAGGAACTGGGTCACTTGCCTGAGATCACATAGCTCAGATGTACAGATAGTATAAAAACCTTTCCACTCCTTCCCTAACTTGAAAAGCTGGCCTGGAATTTGGCTGTGGAAGGCACACACCTTGCTCCTTAGGGCTCAGCAACACTGTCCTTGCTAGCCCCGTGAGACCAGCTCACTGAGTCAGCAGCAGGATCCCCAACACCAAGAAAGAAGAGCTTATCCTGACAGGTCCATATTCTTTCCTGGAATGTTGGGACTGCTGAGTTGGGAAGATTTTTCTAGAGATTAAATCCTGCTCCAAGTTCAGCTTCATCAAAACAATCAAAGTAAATAGATGATAGAGATGAGCAATGCCTCATTTTCTCCTACTAAATCAGGGGTTTAGTCCTGATTTGACTATTTCTTGGCTGTCTGATCTCAGGCAAGTTACCTAACCTTTCTGAGCCTCCTTGAAAAAAAAGCTGTGAAAGAGTAAATGAAGCTTAGCTCCCCTCACCCCACTACCAACTTCTGGAACCTTTCTCTTTTTCATCTCTCCGACTGATTCAAATCTTCACTGTAGTATGTGGTACATGGATGTGTAGGGACCCACTCCCTGGACATAGGCTCTGATCCAAGATGGGCAAATAAAATCTTCCTGGGATTTGGGGGCTAGAAGTGAAAAAGGTTAAGTCCCTTCTTGTCTTTTGTGTTCTTGAGAGCTAATGGCAACCAGGTCCTGCAAGAGGGCTGAGGTACAGACAGCACTTATCTGTAGGGAAAAATTAAGGGAAAAAAGCTTCCCATAGACAGAACCAGGGGGATGGATGATGAAGAGAGAACTTTCTGGATTTTTTCTGTGCCAAGCCTTTCCTGGCATGTGTCTCAGCCCCTGGATACCCAATACTCCTTCAGGGAGTCCTCTGAATGAATGCATGGACCCTGAGCCCCTGAGCCAAGTACTGAGGACAAACCTCACCCATGCTGGATCCCTTTCTCCCCCTTCCTCTTTAGGGTCACTGGAGACTTTATGGTCCCTCGCTCACTTACTGCCCAGGTTCTCCTCCGAATGGGTTCACCTCTTGCTGTCCACGAACCTTCCAGGCATGGATCTTGAAGAACTGAGGCCATGGCAGACAGAGAATTTCTCCCAGGTCCAGTTCTTTCTGTCTTCTACTCCCTCTCCATCAACTCCTATTGTATCAATGCTCTGAACATGGCCAAGAAACTAGCTTAACTCCCAATGCCATGTACATGCATTAATAAATGGGTACATGCTTTAATAAATGAAAGAGGGGTGAGGCAGTGATCGAAAGTCCAAATGGATCTTTCCAGCATTTTCACCCCCCTAAAGTCACTTAATACTCAACCCAGTCTCCCTTTGCATATCTTGCCTCTGGCTTATCTAAGATAGAAATCTGGCCCTGCCCAAACCCCACCCTCATCTCAAACACCTTCCCCTCCCTTCCACGCTTCCACCTGCTCCTGGCAGCTCCTGGAATGCCTTTCTTCCTTCCTAACCCTTTCTCAGTCCACTCTCCACAGAGAAGACAAAAGGGCTGTCAAAACATGTTTTGTCAAAAACATCAGCCTTGTGGCATCATAACCCAGCTTAAGCCTCTCCCATGCCCCCTACTGCTCTGGGATAAGCCTCTAGACATTGGCACAGCCCACGTGTTCCCTCCTGACCTGGTTATTGTCAGTTTCCAGTCTCGTTCTTGCCACTGGTGGCCCTTGGTACCAGGGTGCTCCAAGCTCCCACCTGCCTCAGGACCTTTGCCTGCCTAAGCAGTTCCTGGCATGAGAAAAGCTTCTCCTCTTACTTTTTGCTTTACTGGCTTCTTCTGACCCTGCTAGTCTCAGTCCAAATGGTTCCCCAGGGAGGCCTTTTCCTGCCAATTCACGCTCCGTTGTTCAGTCTCACATAGTGTCTCGTTCATTCCCTTAAGAGGATGCATCCCAGTTTCAGTTTGTACATTTGTCTGCTTGAAAGTCTGGTTATCTCTTCCATCCGCTAGATACAAGTTCAGTGAGGGCAGAGACCATGTTGCTACTCACACTGCCTAGTACAAAGCAGTACCTAAGCGAACATGTTGAAAGAATGAATACACTGAAGCACAGGCGGGAGTCCTCAGGTCCTGAGTGAGATGGAACACCTGGAAACACATTCCCAGGAGAGCCTGATGGGCATCTTCCCCCCCCCCCCCCAACTGCTTGTTTTCTCTTTGGTGAGTGGGGAAGCGAGCAAGGATGGCTCATCATGGCTACACACTCAGGAACCCATATCCCATTTCAGGACTGCATTTAATTCCACTTGATTCCACTCACTACTCTTGGAAAGAGCATAACATTTGCCATTATCAGGGGACCGAAGATGCAAGTGCATCAAATTGCCAGTGAAATGTCAGGCATAACTCCCATTCCCTGCCTGCCTTGAAAGACTCCCATCCAATGGGAGGCCATTATGTCCTTAACATGTCAGATATGATGTGGGGCAAGGGAGGTTGGGAGACCCCTGAAGGTCACTGAGAATCCAGAGGCACCACCAATGCTAGCCCACCTGTCTCTCTTTCTCTTTAAAAAACATGTGTTTATTTGGCTGCACTGGGTCTTAGTTGTGGCATGTGGGATCTTTCTTTGTGGCTTACTGGACTCTTCATTGTGGTGTGAGGGCTCAGGCTCGGTGGTTGTGGCCATGGCTTAGCTGCTCCTTGGCATGTGGGATCTTAGCTCTCCAATCAGGAGAGCTGATTGTCCTCTGCGTTTCAAGGTGGATTCCTAGTCACTGGACCACTAAGGAAGACCCCCGCCTGTCTCTTCATAGGAGCTCATGGCAGTACTCAACCCTTGTTGGTCAAGCAAGTGAATTCATCTGATTGGTTGAGCTAACAGCAAGCAATAGCTGGTTGGTTCCTCCTGTGTCCCACTTGTTTGATAGTAACCTGGTAAATTGCAAGGCATCGTCCTGTCCACTGTGTACTCATTCAGCCTGTAGTCCACAAGGCAGTGTACAGAGCCCACTGCCCTAGAAGCATCTGGGGTATTTGGCTCTTCCAGGGTCCAATGGTACTGCGATGGGAGATCCAGCCCTGGACTCAACTACCTCCAGAATTGTTTTCTCTTCCCACTAACAAGTAAAGAGCCAGGGAAGCTGACTTGACAAAGTTTTTCACAAGGCTTCTCTCCTGAGACTTTTGAAATGAGCCACCAGCACAAGGGACCCCACTCTCAACTTGGGTAGGCCTAAGGGAGCTAGAGTCATATCAGGAAGGCCCTGTTTTCCCAGGGTTCTATGAACCAGAGTGTACACTTGGTCAGATGGAGGACCTCTGGGGTGTTTTCCTGGGTCTGAGGTCTGAAATTCAGCCCTCTTCCACCTGCCACACTGTTTGCCTGGTTCTACAGTGGGAAGGACCCAAGAGGCTGGACCAAGCCCTTAGGGAGGGAAGATCACAGAGCCCATGCTAAGGCTATGAACTGAGACAGTGCCACTGCTGGATCATGGAGCCTCACTGATGATTCTGGCCAGAAAAGGAGTAGGGCTCAGAGAGGAGCATCCACACAGAGGCCCAGCACCCCTCACCCCCCACCCCAACACCGATCTCCTCCTGAGTCCACCTAGATGTGAGAGGATACAGGTGCGGCCTTTCCTGCCTTCCTGGTATGGTTTAGGCAGGGCTGGCAGACCCAGCCAGACCTGCATCTCTACTCCGAGCATCACAGCTAGAAAGGGAAATCATGAGCACCAGTTAAGAGCAGGTATTTATAGACAGATCTACAGCCAAACAATTCAACCTGTACTGTGAAATTGCCTAAGTTTACACATTTGCACTTGGCAGTATTTCACATTCCAAGTGAGTATGATTTTAAGAGCCACAAATTCCAGGAGTTCATGAATTTCATAGATTCGTCGTCCTTTGTAGGCCTTTCCCCAGACAGAAACATGAACAACAGATATTGTCACTTAAAGAAAGAAAGAAGAAAAGGTAACAGCTTGCTCAGTGCAAACTGCTTTATACATAATGGGTCTTAAAAGGATTGGCTACATTTTCCAAATTGCCAGTGATGAGCCTCTGACTGGTGAGGAGGGAGTGGGGGAAGCTGTGTGCACCTTGAATTGCTTGTAGAGGCACAAAGTGGGACCCTGACTTGACTGGGCTCCTGTCATTACGTGGAAAAGAAAACTGTTATCTGTGATTCTTGGAGTAAATTGCCAGTTTTCTTGATCACAGAAAATCAATCTCTATAGACTGAGTTCAGGCGAGGTGCCCCTTACCCCCATCAAAGCTGGACTGGGACACACAAGATGGCAGGGTGATGAGAGAGAGACAGGCAGGGACCCCCATGTGGGATTCTGGGGAGGACACTCAGGGCAAATAATAGTATGGGAATAGCAAGCTTCAGGTTCAGGGCTTTACTGTCGGAAACTCCTCTGCAGAACCCGCATCTCGGGCGACACCTGCTGCCTCTGATCCAGTGTGCCTTCTGGGCCAGCCCTGGGCCAGGTGCCTTATAAGAATTATCTCCCTGAATCCTCACCACAGCTTGCAGATGATGAAGCTGAGGCTCAGAAAGGGCAGAAGCGTGCCCGGGGTCCCACGGCCAGCAGTCAGTGAAGCAGGACAAAGTCCCAGAAGTGTGACTATGGTGGTGAGGGTTGGAGGAGGCCGTCTATATGGATGTACACGGTACTGTAAACCTCCATGAATCTGAATTAGTATGCTTTTTAGCTGCTCTAGTTTACATAAGTTCCAGGAGCATCCAGGTCCCACCAGATATCCTCACTCCAGAGAGTCTGCTGATGCCAGAATCCAATCAGAATAGGATGGCATCTCTCCTTTTTCTCAACTGCAGGAAAACAGGATGAGGAGTTGAAGTAATCATCCAGGTACAGCCAAGGTAAACTTCATAGTTGAACAGAATTAAGTGTGTGATGAACTACGCTTAGCCTCATTTTCTACCTGTGTCCCACAATAAAACGAAGGTGCAAACCATGTTCTTCCTTTTTTGCACTCCACCCTAAATTCCCCTTAACTTGGACCCTGTCCCAGACCTCAAGGACTGGGAGCCTGATGACCCATGCCCTTGTGTTCTTTGCTCACTGGGCTGTGGAGAAGGGATGGGAGTGGAATTCATTAGAAGTACCAGGACCCCAAATCTACTTTCTGGGTTAAGAGATGACTGAAGTGGGCTGCCTTGGTTTCCCCCAGGTAGATAACGTGTCTAAGGAAGATGTCGGGGGTGTGATGGAGATTACAGGATGTGTTAAGCCCCCCAAAGTCACTTTTGCATGAATCAGTGCTGCAGTCCTGAATCTACCTTGTCCTGGCTGTGAACCTCAATGTGTTCCTTCACTTCTTTGGTCCTTAGGTTCATCATCTATAGAGTAGGAGTAATGTTGCAGGGTTGTTGTGTGGATAAAATGTGATTGACATTTGTAGGGGCTCAGTAGTGGGCAGGGCCTCTAAAGTCCAATGGCAGCCACACCTGGTGCCTATCCAGAGTCTTTGGGACAGGTAAAGGGAGAGTTCACTTGGAAAGGGTCCAACAGCAAATATGTGCATTTCCCAGGAAGCCCTTGTCTTATTGGAAAATTACTGGAGGTGTCCTAATCTCCACAAGAACCCAACTCTAACATGCCCAGGGAAAATGAAAGTGTTAGGGTCTCAGTCCTGTCCCACTCTTCGTAAGCCCGTGGACTATAGCCTGCCAGGCTCCTCTGTCCATGGAACTTTCCTGTCAAGAATGCTGGAGTCATTCCCTTCTCCAGGGGATCTTTCCTACCTAGGAACTGAAATTGGGTCTCCCACGTTGCAGAAGATTCTTTATAGCCTGACTCACCAGGGCTTTTTAGGTGGCGCTAGTGGTAAAGAACCTGACTGCCAATGTAGTAGGCATAATAGACTTGGGCTCAATCCTGGGTCGGGAAGATCTGGGGAAGGGCATGGCAATCCAATCTAATATTCTTGCCTGGAGAATCCCATGGACAGAGGAGCCTGGCGGGTTACATTCCATGGGGTCGTAAAGAGTTGGGCACGAATGAAGTGACTTAACATCTCCAGGGTGATGGCAATACTCCACACCTAATAGGATGGAACGATAGTACTTAGAGAAGGTCCCAACTGCTGAATAGCTTCTTATTTACCAATTTTAAGCAGGTTTACTGAGGAACAATCAACTCACAATAAGTAACTCATTTTTGAATTTTTGTATAACTTTTATTTTTATTATTTCTTTAACTTTTTATTTTACATTGGAGAGTAGCTGATTAACACAATAGTTCAGTTCAGTTCAGTCACTCAGTTATGTCCGACTCATTGTGACCCTATGGACTGCAGCATGCCAGGCTTTCCTGTTCTTCACCAACTGCCAGAGCTTGCTCAAACTCATGTCCATTGAGTCGGTGATGCCATCCAACCATCTCATCCTCTGTCATCCCCTTCTCCTCCTGCCCTCAATCTTTCCAAGCATCAGGGTCTTTTCCAATGAGTCAGTTCTTCGCATCAGGTGGCCAAAGTATTGGAGCTTCAGCTTCAATATCAGTCCTTCCAATGAATATTCAGGGCTGATTTCCTCTAGGATGGACTGGTTTGATCTCCTCATTGCAGTTCCAGGGACTCTCAAGAGTCTTTTCCAACACCACAGTTCAAAAGCATCAATTCTTCGGTGCTCAGCTTTCTTTATGGTGCAACTCTCACATCCATATATGACTACTGGAAAAACCATAACTTTGATTAGACAGACCTTTGTTGGTAAAGTAATCTCTCTGCTTTTTAAATATGCTGTCTAGGTTTGTTATAGCTTTTCTTCCAAGGAGCAAACGTCTTTTAATTTCATGGCTGCAGTTACCATCTACAATGATTTTGGAACCCAAGAAAATAAAGTCTGTCACTGTTTCCACTGTTTCCCCATCTATTTGCCATGAAGTGATGGGACTGGATGCCATGATCTTTGCTTTTTGAATGTTGAGTTTTAAGCCAACTTTTTCACTCTCCTCTTTCACTTTAATCAGAAGGCTCTTTGGTTCCTCTTCGCTTTCTGCCATAAGGGTGGTGTCATCTGTGTATCTGAGGTTACTGATATTTCTCTTGGCAATCTTGATTCCAGCTTGTGCTTCATCCATTTCAGCATTTTGCACGATGTACACTGCATATAAGTTAAATAAGTGAAGTGACCATATATAGCCTTGACATACTCCTTTCCCAGTTTGGAACCAGCCTGTTGTTCCATGTCTGGTTCTAGCTGTTGCTTCTTGACCTGCATACAGATTTCTCAGGAGGCAGGTCAGGTGGTCTGGTATTCTCATCTCTCGAAGAGTTTTCCACAGTTTGTTGTGATCCACACAGTCAAAGGCTTTAGCAGAGTCAATGAAGCAGAAGTAGGTGTTTTTTCTGGAATTCTCTTGTTTTCTCTATGATCCAAGGAATATTGGCCGTTTGATCTCAGCATTTTCTAGATCCAACTTGGACATCTGGAAGTTATTGGTTCACGAACTGTTGAAGCCTAGCTTGGAGAATGTTGTGATGGTTTCAGGTGGACACAAAGGTATTCAGCCACACATACACATGTATCCATTCTCCCCCAAACTCCCCTCTCGTCCAGGCTGCCACATAACATTGAGCAGAGCTTCCTGTGCTATATAGCGGGACCTTGTTATCCACTTTATACGTAGCAGAGTGTACATGTCGATCCCAAACTCCCAATCTCCTCCCCTCATTCTTCCCCCATGGCAACCACAAGTTATAAGCTACTTATATTTAAAGTGTACAACTTGATAAGATTTTTAACATACATTTTCATTGAGGTATAATTGAGATATAACAAACTGCAGTTTAAAAAGCATACAACTTGATAAGTTTTGAGAGATTTATACACCTGTGAAATCATCACTACAGTCAAGATAATGAATACAACATCATGTTCCCAAGTTTCCACCTACCCCTCTGTAATCCCTCCTTTACACCATTTCCTCCCCCACCATCCCCAGGCAATTGCTGATATTCTTGCTGTTGTTATAGAGAATATAGAATTGTATATAAATGAAGCCAGATAGAATGTTTTCTTTTTGGCCTGGTTTCTTTCAATCTGCATAATTATTCTGTGATTTATCCATATTGCAGTATGTGTTAATATTCAATTCTCTCTTTTCAAAAATTTCAGGTCATTAGAAAACATGATTTTTAAGATGTGCTATATATATTTATTTTTACTAAGTTAAAAATACTTTCCAGTTTCTTTTTAACTTTTTTCTCTGGTTGGTGGTTTATTTAGAAGTATGTCATTTGATTTCCATATATTTGAGAATTTTCCAGAAATCTTTCTCTTATTGATTTCTAACTGAAATCCATTGTAGTCAGGAAACATACATTATATGAGTTGAACCTTAAATTTATCAAGGCATTTTTATGACCTAAAATATAGCTTATATTGGTAAATGTTCAATACACATTTGAAAATAGTGTGTTCTGCAGTTGTGGGTGTTCTACAAATATCATTTAGGTCACATTGGTTGGTTGTGTTGTTCAAGTCTTTTAAATCCTTGATTATTTCATATTTATTTATTTCATTAGTTACTGAATGAGGGGTATTGAAATTTACAACTGTAATTGTGTGTACGTCTATTTTTCTTAGATTTTTTGTGGCATTTATTATCTTTTTAAAATCTGTGGGGTCAGTAATGATTTCTTCTCTTTCATTTTTGATTTTGGTAAGTAATTCTTTTCTCTTCTTTTTTCTTGGTGAGACTGGCTAGATATATCAATATAAGTTACATTGATTTTTTTCTAAAAATCAGCTTTAGTTTCTAAAATTTATCTATCTTTTTCCATTTTCAGTTTGTTGGTTTCTGTTTTATCTTTATCATTTCTTTTCTCCTGTTTATCTTGAGTTTAATTTGCTTATAATGTGAACTTATAATATTAATTTTAGACCCTTCATTTTTACTACTCTATGCATTGTTATGGGCTAAATTGTGTCCTCTTCAAATCCTTATGCTGACACTCTAGTCCTCAATGGACTATTTTTGGAGATAGGGCCCTCAAGGGGTAACGAAAGTTAAATGAAGTCACAGAAGTGAGACATTTATCCAAGAGCTGGTGTCTTCATAAGAATAGGAAGAAGCACTAGGTGTGTGCATGCACAGAGGAAAAGCATGTGAGGACACAGGACGAAGGTAGCCATCTGCAAGTCTGGAAGAAAGGGCTCACCAGAAACCACTTCTGCTAATATATCTTGATCTTGAATTTCTAGCCTCTAGAATTGTGAGAAAATAAACTTTTGTTCTTTGCAACACCATCTGTAGTCCTCTGTTATGGCAGTGTAAGTAGACAAATACCTGCATTTAATGCTAGAATTTTCCTCTACATGCTGCTGTATCCCCCAGATTTTAATTCATTCAAAAAATTTTTTCTACTTCCCTGAAGATTTCTTTCCTGATCTACTTATTGTTTAATTTTCAAATATTTGGTTATTTCCCAGATGATATTTTTTCTTGTTGATTTCTAGTTTAATTCTATTATTATTTGAGAATGCAATTTGTATTAGTTTGACATTATTCTTTTAAAGGTGCTAAGGGTTGTCTTATGGTCCAGAATATGCACTATGTTGGTGAAGTTTCCATGTGCACTTGAGAATGTATACTCTGCTGTTGTTGGGTGGTCTATAACTATCAGTCAGGTCAAGTTGGTTGATAATACTCTTCAGGTCATATGTATCTTTATAGGTTTTCTGATTTTCTGCCTTTTCAGTCTATCAATTACAGAGAGAGTAGTGTTGGTATTTCCAGCTGTAATTGTGAATTAAAAAAAAATTCTCCTTTCTGTTTCGTCAGTTTTTTTTTCTTTAAATATTTTGAAGTTTTGTTGTTAGATGGGAACACATTTAGGATTTCTATGTATTCTTGTAGAACTTTTCCACTTGTCATTATGTAATGTCCTTTATAGCTGATGACGTTTCTTGTTCCGAAGTAGATCTTATCTGACATGTATATAGCCACTTCAGTTTTCTTTTAGTTAGTGTATGTTTCTCCATTCTTTTAATTTTGACCCCTGACATTTTTATGTTTATAGAGAGGTTGTTGTAGACAACATATAGTTGCATATTGTTTTTCTGTTTAGTTAGAAAAATCTCTGGCTGGTAGTTGGTGTGCTTAATCCATTTACATTTATGGTGATTTTATATAGTTGATTTGAAATCTACCATTTTGTTAGCTGCTTTTCAGCTGCTACATTTATTTGTTTCTTTTTTCCTGTCTTCTCTTGAGGTGAGAATTTATTTTGTGATTCTATTTTCTCTCTCTTATTTTTCATTTTTCAAAAGTTTTAGTGATACCCAAAGTGCTTGTAATTTACATTTTAATTAATATTAGTATACTTTAAAATAATAACATGCCACCTCATGCCACTTCATGACCTGTCAACAATATATTCCTTATTCCCATCTTTGTACCATTTTTTTTGCCATATATTTCCATTTTACATATGCTATAATCACATGACACATTGTTACTATTTTTCCTTTAGGCATTTATGTTTTAGAGAAATTAAAAATAATGAAAAATTGATTTTATCTTTCTTTATTTCACTTAAACTCTTTCTTTTTGTAGTTCTAAGTTTGCACTGATATAGTCCTTTGGCCTGAAGAACTTCCTTTAATAATTCTCAGTCAGAGTAGGTCTGCCAGTAATGAATTTCTTTAGTTTTTGTTTGTCTTGAAAAATATTTATTGCTCATCATTTCCAAGGATATTCTCATTGGGTGTAGAATTTTGTTGACGCATTTTTAATGTTTTATTTTCCCATTCCATTGTCTTCTTGTTGGAATGTTTTCTGATAAGGAATCTGCTGGCATTCTTATCTTTGTTCCTCTGTATGTATGTCTTATTTCTTTGACTCTCTTTATAATTTCATTTATGGTTTCCAGCAATTTGAGTTTGAATTTATTTGCCTAGATTCTTTTTTTTACTTTTATATTCATTTAGATTTTTGATATTGACCCTGTTTGATGTTTTCAAAGCTTTTTGAACCTGTAGGTTGATGTTTAACTTTAGAAAATTCTTGTACATTAGTTCTTCAAATATTTCTTTTCTATTTTGTCCTTTTAAGAGTGCAATTACTTGTATATTATACTATTTTGCATTGCTCAATGGTTCTTGGAAGTGCTGCAGCTTTTCATATATTTGTGTTTCATTTGGATTCAGATAGGGTAAATCACTGATCTATCTACAAGTTCACTGATTCTTGCCTCCGTTATCTCAAGTCTATAAATGAGGGCATGGAAGGTATTTCTCATCTCTGTAACTGTGGTTTTTTCTTTTTAATATTGTCACTTGACTCTTAGCATTTCTGTCTCTGATGAGACTAATCATTTGATATTAAATGTTGTCAAACATTTCATTAGAATCTTTAATATATTATCATAGTAATTTGAAATTCCCTGTCTGATAGTTCCAATATCTGTGCCATGTCTAATTTGGTGTTGATAATTGCTTAATATCTTTTTTCTTACCTTTTCATATATTTTATGACTTTTTGTTTAAAGTTGGATATCTTTTGTAGGATGATAGATAGTGAGGTAAATACTTTTTATGCTTGGAGATATGCACACCTTTGCTTTGTTAGACCTTTAATGTGGGAGTACGTGTTAATCTAGTCAGCACTTGACTAGTCAGACTAGGTTTGAGGTCTGTGGTTGCTATGGTTATCCTTGGTATACCACAGGCTTTAAATTCTTCTGGTGATAATTAAGGTTAAGATTTTGGATGGTTTGTCAGAGGTTAATTTCCAGTGTCTGTTCCCCATCCCTCTGCTTTTGGATCTTTTCTTTGTGCTGTACGCTGGTGATAACCTGTCTCTGAAAGCTCCCTCAGACATAATCCATTGTTATTTTTACTCAGTACTTGCTAGCCTGTGTAGGAGGAGTGTGGGAGGGTATATTTCTTATGATGTGATTAGTTTTCAGTCTTAGGTATACTCTGTCCCTAAGACAACAGCTTCTGTTTCTCTTTGCTCTGCGGATTAAATCTTCTGGCTCTCAGAGGAGACTGCTCTAGGTGGCTTTGCAGTGGGCAGTGCCTCTCCTTTGCCAGTACCACAAGAATGCTTCCTCAGCACTCTCCCTGATCTTCCTGCGAGTGCCTGGGATTTGGGAAGAAAAAAACAAACAAACTAGTTTTTTGTTTTAAGTTTGTTTATTTTTGTAGGTTTATATTCTTCCATCTATCCCAGGTAGGTGAATGTTCAGGTTCTATTTCTCCTTGCAGACTTCTGTCTTTTCTCCAATTCAGATTATCTGTTTGTGTTGTGATATCAGTTCTCTGATAGGCCACAGAAAGTGAGACTCTCCAGTCTGTGGGCCTGGTTTATTCATCTGCAAAATAGCAAGTTCCTTCCAACTTTAAAGCCCTACCAAGGAGAAATGTGCTTGCTGCCCTCAGGCTCTCTCTGATAGGAGAAGGATGCAAGAGGGCATGGGGCCAGGAGTTAGGTGACTACCACTGAGGTTCCAAGCAGTGTTTTCCAGGGATAAACTCTGAGCCTCTTGCCCCTTACTGTGGGGCCTTGCTGAAGACAGAAGGGTTAATGCCTGAGATGCTCTGATCATGCTGATGGAACCTGTTTCCTCACCCATAATTAATTCAGTTTGGTAAAGCAGTATTTACACTGAAAATTTAATTGTCATTTCTGATGGTAAAGGAATTGAAAAATAAATGGAAAGTGTCAGACAATGCATTAGGGAGGGTGATGGAGTGGAAGCAGGGGCTGCCCACGCAGCTCCCCCATTGGGTGATTTTCAGACTCACACAATTAGCCAGGTTACTGGTTCCATTATTTAAGATTAAGATTCAGGGATGATGGGGTGACAGGAGTGGGCACAGGGGGGGCCTGAGCAAGATTAGGAGGAGAAAGATTCCAGTGTGAAGGTAGAGGCAGCTTTAAGTATCATCCAGCCCCACCCCTGAGTCACAGGTGGGGTGATACGCTGGAGGGGGACAGGGGCCTCTTCATGGTGACACAGGGGGGTAGGAGGAGGAAGCCTTTGGCCTTGGCAATTCTGTTCCAGCTACCCTCCCCCATTCTGTCCCTCTGTCCCAAGTTCAGAGGTGTTGGCGGTGGTACCCAGATACAAAAGAAGCCACACCTCACTGATGCTAACGGTCTCCTTTGTTACAACGTGTTTGTGTATAAGAGTTTTCAGTTATGAGTTATCTTTAGTAGTATCAAGTCTCATCCCAGGAGGCCCCTAATACAAGTGAGAACTGAGACTCTTTCATCAGACTGGATCTTTCTAAAGGCATGCTGTTTCCCCATCTATATGAGGACTCCTGAAAACGTGCTTATCTCTCTTCTGAGACCCGAAAGGAAGAACTGTAGTCTCTCTTCAGAGTTAACGAGTACTTAAGTGCCTGTGCACAATTATACTCATTCATTTTTCCTCTCTGCCTTGATGACCATCAAGACTGGAATGAGAATAATATGCATCAGGGCCCCAGGTAACTGGAAAGGGCAAGTGGTGTGAGTGAATAATAAGCCTTAATAAATTTAAGCCACTGAGATTTGGGGCTGTTTGTTACTACACTGTAGATATCCTAGTCTGACTGCTACAAAGAACAATGTCTGGGGCTGGAGATGTAAACTCGGACAGAAAGCCACATTTCTTTTTCAGGTTAGATGACTAGGAGCGAGAGTAGGGGGAGAAATGCTCCTTGCTTTTCTATCTTTAACATGAATGGCTCACTATCTTTCCTCCCCAAATCGGCCTTCAATCTCTTTTCATAAACTCTGAGTCCTGGCAAACTCTGCGGTCACCCTCTTCTATGAGCCCAGACTCTCAGATCTCTATTCCAGTCCTTTCTTACCACCCCTGTGGCCATGGTCCTAAATATATCAGTCCTGCAAGGTGGTTTGGCTCATGGGCTGTGGAGCAGGTAACACTGGATTCATGCTTGTTGGAGTCTCCCACTTAACAGTTGCGTGACTTTGGATGAGTAGCTTCATCTCTCCAAGGTCATTCGTAGAACTTACAGGGAGGTCGTGATAGTGAAATGAAGTGAAGTGTTTGAAGTGCTGAGTACAGAGTTAAACAGTATGTGCTCAATATGTGCTCACAAATATTAGCTTATACTTTTATGATCAGGCTTTGTGATGGTTAACTTTTGTGTCAACCTGAAGAGTGTTTTGGAATAAGATTAACATTTAAATCCGTGACTTTTGAGTAAGCAGATTGCCCTCCATCATGTGGGTGAGCCCCATCCAATCAGTTGAACGCCTGAATGGAACAAAAAGACTGGTTTCCCTGAGCAAGGGGAGATTCCCCATCAGGCTGCTTTCAGCTCCATCTGCACCAGCAGCTATCCTGGGACCCTGCCTGCTGGCCCACACAGTAGATTTGGACTTGCCGGTCTCCATAGCCAGTTCCTTCTAATAATTCTATCTATATCTATATTTATATCTATATCTGGGTGGTTCTGTTTCTCTAGAGAGTCCTGACTAATATGAATATTGGTACTGAGAGTGGCTCTAGATGTACAGAATCTTAAGAATGAATTATTTTCTGAATTAATTCTAGGATTTTGAATTGACTCTCTATCTCTGTTTAGATTTAAAAACACTCTACTCCTAGTAATAAAAAGAGTGCTGAAAGTCCACGGTATAACGTGGCAATAGATATATCCAAAATATCACTATTGGATACTCCTAACCAAACACTTATAAGAAACGAAGATTTGAGTGACCATATTTACAATACATTTAAACATTTTTGTCAAACTAGTGAGTTTAATGAGATTGGATGGTGGCTTCTAATGTCACTGGTCAAAGAGGGGAAAGAAAAAGATGAGATCAGGAATATGAATTTCTAACTTAAAAGGGGAAAAGTGATCTGAAGGCCTCTATGTATGCTCTGAAAGAGACCCTTAATCTCCGGTAGTCACAGGACTGAGACTGCTAAAAACCAAACCCAGAACCACATCATTCAAGTGGCTGATTTACAAGCAGATGGAATCCCCCCCGCCTCTCAGGGTGCCTAGTGTTATGGTGAAAGTATTGATTAGGAAGGAAAAGGGGCGTGTGGGAAGACCTTGATGAAGATGAGGATATTGAGTTTCTAAATTCTGGTGAATGTTCTTTGCTGATAGAAGGAGCCTCTCCACCCCCAGGATAAGAAGCCTCAGCATCCCCATCTGAGAGGATTAACTCTGTACTGCCACTGAAGAAGTTGCAATATCCTCCAACTGCCTTGCAGGACAATACTGATTATTCTCAGTACCCTTCGTTCTTCTTTTGCTACTAGACCTATAACTGGACTCAAGTCCTTGAAGCCCCCAAAGTGGAGTACAAAGTGACCCACAAAGAGGTATGCTATACTCTGAAAGAACTACTTGAATTTTCTAATTTATACAGATAGAAATCTGAGGAACGTGTGTGGGATATTAAGGGTGCAGGATAATGATGGAAGGAACATAAAGTTGGATCAGGCCAAGTTCGTTCATATGTGCCCACTAAGCAAAGATTCTGCATTTAAAGGTACAGCTCAGAAAGTTAGAAAGGGCTCTAACAGTTTGTCTGGTTTGTTGGCTGAAACCTGGACTAAAAGGTGGCCCACAGGGAGTGAGTTAGAAATGCTGACCTGCACAGGTTTATTGCACAGGAAGGGATTCAAAGGCTTAAAGAGGTTGGAATGTTAGAGTGGATTTGTCATTTAAGATCTGCTCACCCACCCTGCGAGGGTCCAGAAGACACATCGGTCACCACAGTTGAGAGAAATGAAGTTGTAAGGGGAGCCCCAGCATCCTTGAAAAGCTCTGTGATTGCTCTTCTCTGTAGGTCAGGACTCACAGTGGGTATTGTGGTCACTGAATTGGGAAACTTAAATGCAGTGGGAGTAATTGGATCCCGGGGTGGGCAGAGGCCAAGTGGCAGCACTCAACCCCCCAAGCAAGGTGAGCATGGTTCTCATAATGGGTGCAGAGCCAAGACAGCAATCAGAAGAGTCCGATTCTCACAGACCATTGTGTTCCTAGAAGTGAAAGGGGAAGCCTACTGAATTCTGGCTTCGTTTGTATAAGTATAGACGTTTTAGGTCAAGTGAGCAACATTCTAAATTATTAGGTTGGCCAAAAGGTTTGTTTGGGTTCTTCTGTAAAAAATCCAGACTAAATTTTTGGCCAACCCAATATGAAAACAGGGCTTCCCTCACAGCTCAATTGGTAAAGAATCTGCCTGCAATGCAGGAGACCCCAGTTTGATCCTCTGGAGAAGGGACAGGCTACCCACTGCAGTGTTCTCAGGCTTCCCTTGTGGCTCAGCTGGTAAAGAATCCGCCTGCAATGTGGGAGACCTGGGTTCGATTCCTGGGTTGAGAAGATCCCCTGGAGAAGGGAAAGGCTACCCACTCCAGTATTCTGGCCTGGAGAATTCCACGGACTGTATAGTCCAGGGAGTGGCAAACAGTCAGACACAACTGAGCGACTTTCACTTTCACACCTTTTCACAATGCGAAAACAGAGTCACGGCTTCTCAATCAACTCTCAGTCAAACTCTCAAACTGAG
This sequence comes from Muntiacus reevesi, assembly GCF_963930625.1. Classification (NCBI taxonomy): domain Eukaryota; kingdom Metazoa; phylum Chordata; class Mammalia; order Artiodactyla; family Cervidae; genus Muntiacus; species Muntiacus reevesi. Next base: position 113,929,883 of record NC_089251.1, read on the forward strand.
TTAGTTTACAGAGGGGCTTGAACGAAGATAAGACTGGGTCTTCTTGAGGAAGGACCCTGGTACATTGCTGAAAATTCATATGTTAGACTTCCTCCTAGCTTTCCCTAATGGAACTCTGGCCTTTTTACCAGGGTAACTGTGTGCTGGGGGAAAGGAAATTATCAGACTTTAAGGGACCTACTCCCCATTGGCTCTGAACTGACACTAATTCCAGGAAACCCGAAAGGACACTGTGACCCTCCAGTCAGAGAAGGGGCTTATGATCCACAGAATTTTAGCTCAGGTCTGTCTCACAGTGGGCCCAGTGTTGGGCCTGAGTCTCCCCGGTTCCAGAACGCATAAACTGGAAGAGATACACTCAGCAGTTGGCAGAATCCCCACACTGAATCTTTGACTTGTGGAATGAGGGCTACTATGAGGTGAAAGACCATACGGAAACTACTAGAACTTTCTAGAACTACCTAGAAAAGTGGTAAACCAAAAGCAGTACCACATTCCTAGAGGGGTTGCATAGATCACTGCCATCATTGAAGACTTGAAAGATGCAACGGTAGTGATTCCCACCACATCCTCATTCAACTCACCTACTTGGCCTGTGCGGCAGACAGATGGATTTTGGAGAATGACGGTGGATTATCATCGGCTTAATTAGTTGGTGACTCCAATTGCAGCTGCTGCACCAGATGTCCTTTTATGACTTGAGCAAATTAACATATTCCCCAGTACCTGGGACGCAGCTATTGATCTGTCAAATGCTTTGTAAAAATCATGCCTGTCAATAAGGATCACCAGAAACAGTTTGCTTTCAGATGACAAGGCCAGGCATACGCCTTCACTGCCCTGCCTCAGTAGGATGTTGACTCTTCAGCTTTATGTCATCACTTAGTTCTCAGGGATCTGGATCTTCCTCCCACAAGATATCACACTGATCTGTTACACTGGTGACATTATGATGATTGGACCTAGTGAGAAAGAAGCAGCAACTATTATAGACTTATGATTAAGACATTTATATGCCAGTGGGTGGGAAATAAATCCAATGACAATTCAGGAGCGTTCCATTTCAATGAAATTTCTAGAGTTCCAGGGATGTGAGACATGTTGAGATATCCCTCCTAAGGTGAAGGATAAGATATTGCATCTGGCCCTTCTTACAACCTGAATAAGGTACAATGTAAAATAGGCCTTCTGGATTTTGGAGGCAACATATTCCTCATTTCAGGTATGTTACTCTGACTTATTTATCAAGTGATCTGAGAAGCTGAAAGTTTTGGACTTGTAACGAGAGAAGGCTCTGCGACAGCTCCAGGCTGTTGTGTAATTGGTGCTGACATTTGGGTCCAGCAGATCCAATGGTTCACCAGGTGTCAGTGGCAGATGAGGAGCCTAGGACAGGCCCTTATAGATGAGGTGCAGTGCAGACCCTTAGAGTTTGAGAGAAAAACCTTGTCATCCTATTTGGATAACTCCTTTGTATGGTACTATTTTCCCCAAAGCCAAGAATCAAGAGGAAGAAGTGGGAGTAGATCTACTCACTGTCATCCCTAGTGACTCACTAGCAAAATCTTTGGTTGTAAACAGAACAGTTGCATTTTGTTGTTGTTGTTGTTGAGTTGCTGAGTTGTGTCCAACTCTTTGTGACTCCAAGGACGGCAGCACACCAGGCTCCCCTGTCCTTCACTATCTCCTGGAGTTTGCTCAAACTCATGTCCATTGAGACGGCAATATATTATGTTAGAAGAAATTATTACCTTGTTAATGTCTTTATTTCACGATTAAGTATGTTTTACAGAGATGTGTGTGGGTGCCAAGTTTGGAGAGTATTAGTCAACCTTATGCCCTGCTGGCCAGGGGCAGCGCCAGAGAGGAATGCTTCCACTGGGAAACATGGCAACAATTCTATTGAATTGGAAGCTATGAAGCTACCTACTTTAAGTTCCTTGGGACTTGAATCAACAGGTAATGAAGGGAGTTATGGTGCTCACTGGGGTGACTGATCTTGACTAGCGAGGAGAAATTGGACTGATACCCCACAAAAGAGATAAGGGAGCTTGTGTCTGGAATACAGGAAAGCCCCTTGGGTGTCTCTTAGTATTATCATGCCTTGTGATTAAAGCCAGGGGAAAACCACAACTACCCAATCCAGGTAGGACTACAAATGGCTCACACTCTCAGGAATGAAGGCTTGGGTCCCATAACATAAAGAACTATGATCATTTGAGGTCGTTACGGAAGGCAAAGGGAATATGAAATGAGTAGTGAAGGAAGATAGTTACAAATAACAGCTCTGACCACACAATCATTTATAGAAATAAAGACTAATCGCCATGAGTTTCCTCATTTTGTTTTGAATGTGTTTATGTGTTTGTGTGTATAATTGTTGTTTTCTCCCCTCTCTAACCTCCTTCTGTGCTGTGCTAAGCCGCTTCAGTTACGTCTGTTTGCAGCCCTGTGGCCCGGAGTCCACCAGGCTCCTCTGTCCATAGGATTCTCTGTCCATAGCTGCTGCTTGCATCTTGTCACTGTCCCCTCTCCCTCACTACCCAGGCACAGAGCACATGCTCCTCAGGCGCATTCATGCATTCACATGCACACACAATGTCCACACCTGAAAGTGAAAGTTGCTCAGTTGAGTCCAGCTCTTTGTGACCCCATGGACTAAAACAATCGATGGGATTCTCCAGGCCAGAGTACTGGAGTGGGTAGCTGTTCCCTTCTCCAGGAGATCTTCCCAACTGAGGGATCGAGCCCAGGTCTCCTGCACTGCAGGCTGATTCTTTACCAGCTGAGCTACCAGGGAAGCCAAGGTCCACGCCTACACCTACCTGCTCAAACACACGTGTACACACACACGTATTCACACGACACCTGCAGATCCTATGTGCATGTGCGCTAAGCTGTGTCCAACTCTCTGCAACCCTATGGACCATAGCCTATCAGGCTCCTCTGTCCATGAGAATTTCCAGGCAAGAATACTGGAGTGGTTTGCCATGCCCTCCTCTGGGCAATCTTTTCAACCCAGGTATGGAACTCTTGTCTCTGGCATCTCCTACATTGGCAGGCAGATTCTTTACCACTAGCGCCACCTAGGAAGCCCGCCTGATCCTATACACACAGGTACAAACACATAAACATCCCCACTCTTGTGCACACCTGCACACACACGCACATCATCCCAGACATGTTGTCAGATCCACATTCACCCCAGGCTCCTTTTCAGCCCCTCAGGATCTCCTCTACCTCCTGTTTCCAGACGTGCTACAAAATTCACCATCAGATTTAAAGCTGAGAGAGAGAAAGCAGAGCTGAATTTCATTTTAATTGTCTAGAGCAGAAGCCCAATTTCTCAGGTGATAATTATAATGATTAAAATGTCTGTGATCAGAATGGTGAGAGGGAGACACTCACTGCTGGCTTCAGGACAAAGCACAGGGGAATGTCTGATAAGGCTCAGAGCCTCTCACCACTCCCTTCCCCACCTGCAGTCCCAGGTAATCCGCAGGAAGCACCAGGGGTGGGAGAAAGCAGGGACAGATGGGGAGTTCAAGCCAGGCAGCCAAGGGGCTAGCAGTCCAGGAGAACACACCTGACAAGTGACCCTTATCTGCCTGAGCCAAGAGCCCCTGATCAGGACTCTGATGACAAAGGGAGCCAGCATGGCTACCTCCTGTGACCTGATGCTTGGGAAAAGAGCTGGATGTCCCCGGAGAAGTAGTTGACCTCACTGGGTTGCAGGTATGGAAATCAGCAGGGTTGCATGATAGGTACCATTGCAGGCTAGACTCACTGACAGGCTCTGGGGCCAGCCTGGCCTGAGTGTTGCTGTTGACTTTCCACATGCCCCCGAGTGAGTCACTTGTCTACTCTGCACTGTCATGGCTGTCAGCCACTTCAGCGACACCTCTCCAGCCAGGTCCTCAATGCGGCCACCTGATAACCCTCTCAAGAGAACCGGGAAGGAGCAGCGTCCTTATCTTCACTGCCCATTTTATGTCCTCAGCACTCAGAACAGGATCTGACACACAGGAGGCTCCTGAGAAATATCAGTATGTTTCAGGGAATGTGTAAATAATAAGGACAAATCCATTAAGTAAGCATTCTCACCCCCATTTAATGGTAGAGGAGCCTGGCACTCAGAGAAGTGAAGTGCTTCCCCAAAGCCACACAAATGTGGATAGGAAGGAGGAGCAGTATGGATCCTATGAAGGGATAGGAAGTAGGACAGGGCTGTGGGAGCAGTATGGATCATTAGGGAAAGACAGCTCGAGTTGTCCTGCATTTAGACAGTAAATCACATGCTTTACAAGTCGCCAGCCACTCCTGGGGAAAATTAAGCCGGTATGTGTGAGGTCCCAGTGATGGTGAGTAAGTGAGATCTCCCTTAGGGGAGAAGGGGGAGGAGGGAGGCAGCAGCCTTATTTGCAGAAAGACCTGCCTCCTCCAATCAGCTGGGCTTTGGGGGGCAGGACCACCAGAGTCTGGCCAATCAGTCAGTAGGAGGCTGTCAGTAGAAGGTGGAGCAGAACCAGGCCTGATGCAGGTCAGCGGTCAGGCCCCACCCTTTTTGTTTAGGATGGATCCTCCTCCCTGGCTTTTCCTTGCTTGACCTCTCTCACTCCTCTCAGCAGCCCTGCATTCAGGGATGGAATAACAAGACTTACCCAGGTCACACAGCCAGTCAGCAGCGCCAGAACCTGACTCCCAGCCCCGGTGCTGAGTCTTATCCCTCTGGCTTCCTCCTGGCTGCCCTGGTTCAGGGCTCTCCTGGGCACCCCTACCCTGGGTCTGTCCTTCATGATGGTCAGCCCCCTTCCCCTACAAATGCCCCCACCCAGGGCTTAGCTCAGAGCTGCTGCCCACTCCCAAGCCCCCTCTTCAGCCTCCATCCCTGAGCCCCAGACCCTTTGTTCCATTTGCTTCCAAACACCGGATCAGGGACGCACAGAATATCAGGGCTGGTAGGGGCCCCAGGAGTATCTGGCCCACCCTTGAAGGTTCAGTTGGGATCAGCGGTCCCTCAGGACCACACTGTGCCTCTCCCCTCCATGAAGCCACCCAGGGCCTGACTTGGGGTGCTGCCCAGGGAATGGCTACCCACTCCAGTATTCTAGCCTGCAGAATTCCATGGACAGAGGAGCCTGGAGGGCTACAGTCCATGGGGTCACAAAGAATCGGACACGATTGAGTGACTAACACCTTCACTTTTCACTTCTTCTCCCAGCATCCCTCCCCCTGCTTCCTGCCTCACTCACCTCCCCCAGCAGATTGTTCAAATCCAGGTCTAATGTTTGGTTTGCAAACTTTTGGGGATGGAAGATGGCGTCTCTGCCAGGAAATGCTGACTCCTCCAGAGGGACCATCTCAGTCCTTCCTGATTGAAGACTGAGATTTAATTAGGTTTCCCCTCATCGGGGAGTCTCCTGGTGACTTTAGGGGGCAACAGAGGTGGAGGAGCCACGGGGATTCCCCCACAGTGACGGGTAAAGCTGGAGAGTATGGTTGGGAGGAAGAAGATGGAATTAGGGGTCACCAGGGTCCTGAGTTTGAGTCCTTGCCCCACCACAGCCAAGATATGTGACCCTGGGCAGGTCACAATCTCTCTGAGCCTTGAATTTCTCATCTGCAAAATGGGAATATTTGTCCCATTAAGTGATTAGGCTTAGAAGGGCTTCCCTGGTGGCTCAGATGCTAAAGAATCCTCCTGCAGTGAGGGAGACCTGGGTTTGATCCCTGGGTTGGGAAGATCCTCTGGAGAAGGAAATGGCAACTCACTTCAGTACTCTTGCCTGGAGAATTCCCATGGACAGAGGAGCCTGGTAGGATACAGTCCATGGAGTCACAAAGAGTTGGACATGACTGAGCAACTAAACACAGCACATATAACGAGTGCTCAGTGAATCTGAATTCTCCCCTCCAGCCCACTCGAGCAGCTCACCTCCAGGCCTCCCCGCTGCATTTCCTCTGAATTTGCTTCCCTGCATAGGTCCTTCTGCTTCCAGGGTTCTGTGCCTTGTTCTTCTCAAAGGTTCAGCCCCCAGCATGGCTGGCAGGAAAGAACCCGCCTCTAAGGCTCTACTGGCCAGAGCAGACTGACCTGGCGGCAGTGTGCCCAGGACACTAGCCACAGATGGTGGCTCATATGCCCAGGAATTATTTAGAGTGTAGCTGCTTCTCTGCTAATGAGTTAACAAATCTCACTGTTAGAACAGGCCCTTGGCAGAGTAAGGGGTCTCTGGGGCCTAAGGTTCCGCTTGATCTAAGGGGTCAGCAGAATTATTTAACATGTTTGCTTTCTATTAGGAAAAGAGGGACTGGCAGGGGCTCTGGCCTTGTTAAATAACTCAGAGCCTCACTGGTCTGGTCCAGAACTGGGGCAGGGCTGGTCTCAGGACATTGGTGGGAATGAAGGGGAAGAGTTGAGACTGGGCCAAAGGACCCCAGAGAGCTCCACAGCCCCCTGAAGGGGCACCTTGGTTTCGCTCAGAAACCCAGGAGTAGCCCCTGCACTGTTATGTGTCAGCATCTGGAGAAGTAGGGCTCCATAGTCAGACCCTCCAGAGTCTACCCTCCAGACCCTCAGAACCTGAGACCCAGGGCTGACCCTGGGCACATGCCAGAAGCCTCTCTGTCTCCTGAGCCTCAGCCTTCTCATCTGTAAAATGGTGGTGGTGATCCCTCCCTCCCCTGGTTGTACAGGTTAAATAAAGTGAGCAAAGCCCCTGTGTGGTGCCTGACACACAGTGGGTCCTCCCTGGGGGACAGCTGCGGTTATCTGAAACCCCACGGTGGCCCCATGGGAAATGAAGTCGGGACAGGTGTGAACTTGGGAGCCTCACCGCTGGACTCAATACCTGTCTGACTGGCACCTGGCTGTGACTTACAGAAGCAGCCTAAGCTTTCTGCACCTCAGTGTTCTCATCTGTAAAATGGGGTAATGATAGTATATTCCTCATAGAGTTGTAGTGAGGATTAAAGGAGATAATACACATAAAGTGGTTAGAAGAGAGCTGGGCTCTGACTTCTTGGTTGGTTGCTGTTGCAGTGGTCACTGTTCAACTTTCATCTGAAAGGGCCGCTCTAGACCTGCACAGGCCTTTTGTCCCCTGAGGTTAAAAATCTCATGGTTTCCTCCGGGGTCTGCCCTGCCCTCCTGCTCCAGATCCTAACTACCTATCCCTCTCTTTTACTTTATCTCATACACACACACACACACACACACACACACACACCCCATACCTCTCCCTTAACCTTATGACTCAGGGGGGCCCAGGACCATCTCAGATTCATCCGTTTTTGATAAAGTACAAGAAGACCTCTCCCTGTCCAGGGCGGGACACCATCCTCAGCAGTGTGGACGTCATGCCAGGGCTTGTGGGGCTGTGTTTTCCTCCCTCCTCCCAGAACTGCCCCATCTGCTCATAGAGCGTGCCCTAGAACAGCCCACTTTGCAGCTGAATTAAGGAAGGGGGCCTTGTGACTGTTACTGTCTGCTGTGCGCCAGATTCCCTGCAAGACCCTCCACATCTGTCATTGAGGGACGACCACAGCATAACAGTGGTCCTTCCACCAGACCCACCCACAGATGGTACGATTTTTGCCTACACAGTGGGTTTTATTTTCTTGTTTGTTTTGAACTAGATAGCAAACATTTAAAAATCTGAAGATTTCACGCAAAACAACATCAGAGAAGCTGACAGACTGGGCCTGCACTGGCCCCAGCCACAGTCACTGGAGCTGAGATGCAGCAGCCCCTTCAGGATACCCTAGCTGTCCATGGTCTCCATCGGCTTATCTCTGTCATCTGTGTCCCCAGCTTGGACCCTGGTATTATTTGAGCTTGTGACCTCACTGCAGAGACCCAGCTTACAGATGGGTAAGCTAAACCTAAGAAGGCGTATTGTGTTGTCTCACTGTTCGCTGAACCCAGGGATAGGCAAGGCGAGAACGGGGAAGCTGGAAGAAGATGTGAGGAGCTGTGGGAACTGCAGACATGATTATTTTCTCCTGGCTGGCACAGCAGCAAGGCATCAGCGGCAGACACGCTGTGTTTTCTCATGGTTGACCAAGTGGACACAGCCATGCTGTATGCAACACGCTGCTCAATGCAACCTGCCTACAAGAGCTTTTCAGGTGGTGCTTATATAGGTGACACGGATGCACAGGGCTACATATAAATGACCTCAGTTGTTGCATCATTATTTACATTATTTACAAAAATGGGGTGAGAGTGAGAGGCCACGGGGCAAGAGAGCCTGACCACTGCCATCTTGGCCAATTGCTCCTTCCCTACACATGTCATGTGTCCACTCTACCCTGATTACCACCTACTGGAGGGAAGGCTCATCTGTTTCATTCACTGCTGTATCGCCAAAGCCTAGGGCAACTCCTGGTATGTAGTAGATGCTCAGTAAGTCTTTGATGTGTTAGAATTTCTGAATGTCACCCAGCAAATTTTAGGCAGAGCCAGGGTGAAACCAATTCCAGCCCAACACTCTTTTCCCCCAGACTCTCTGATCCCAAGGCATACCCCCTCACATTGAAGTGCGTGCTCCTCTTTCACCACCAGGTCACCCTCGCACACATACTCAATGTCTCAACTCAGATGCTCTTAAAGTGTTAGTCATTCAGTCATGTCCGACTATTGTGACCCCATGGACTGTAGCTCACCAGGCTCCCCTGTCCATGGAATTCTCCAGGCAAGAATACTGGAGTGGGTTGCCATTTCCTTCTCCAGAGGCTCTTAAAGCTCAATCCAATTTGACCCTGGAAAAGAAGTTGAGTAATAAAGGTTATAACTACACTCAGCCTAGCCTTCTCTTCCCCCACTACAACAGAGCTCAAACCCTTCCCTGAGTCTGAACCAGACTCTCTTCTCCTTACTCATCCCCTGACTCCATGCTCTAGTAGCTGGGGTTTGCAGTTCTCTTTCTTCCTGATGAATACATAATCACCTCCTAGGATGGGTAGAGATGATGATTGTAATAAAATAGGTTCATTACAGCCCTCTACACAGAGCCATTTAATGAACATGCAGCCAACGGCACTAAAGCCTCTGAGCCAAATACAAATGAAACCTGTTCTATGGTATCATTTAATTAGCTGGGGGAGCAGGCGGGGGAGGAGGAGATAGTATGAGATATAAACAGAAAAATGGGAGCTGGTGAGAGAGAGAAGGTGTCAGGGAGGGGCAGAGAGAGAGAGGGCACGAAGGAGGAGAGACGGTAAGGGAAGGACAGAGGGAGTGAGGAAGGGAGGGGGCAGAAGAGAGACAGGGCTCGCTTCGATAGAAAACAGTGTCGGGCAGACTCATTCTTCCCATTGGAGAAGTGAAGACACCTAGTCCTGCTCTGTACATTGTGATGGGTGCTGGGTGGTGGTACCACAATGGACTAGACGGACAGTGTCCTGACTCTGTGGGGTTCACGATCTGGTGGAACAGTCAGGCACTGAGCAAGTCATCACATCAATAATACATGTAACCACAAGTAGGCTATGTGGTTATGGTCTGATGGCTGCACAGTTACTGTGAGGAGGTGGACAGGCTTCTCAGAGAATGGGCTCTGAAGAGTGCCTGCTGGGGTCTGAACCCACGTCCTGGCTATGAGACCTTGAATAAGCTGCTTAACCTTACTGGCTCCCAGGTTCTCATCTAGAAAAGTGGAATCATAAAATAACTATTTTATGATTAGGGTTGTCTTGAGAATTGAATTTGTTAATACATGTAAAATACTCAGAATAGTGTCTGCTATGTAGTAGGTGTTCAATAGGGTTATCCCAGTAGTCATGTAAGGATGTGAGAGTTGAACCATAAAGAAAGTCGAGTGTTGAAAAAGCGATGCTTTCAAACTGTGGTGCTGGAGAAGACTCTTGAGAGTCCTTTGGACAGCAAGGAGATCAAGTCTGTCAATCCTAAAGGAAACCAAACCTGAATATTCATTGGAAGGACTTTGGCCTTCCAGTTTGGCCACCTGATGCAAAGAGCTGACTCATTGGAAAAGACCTTGATGTTGGGAATGATTGAAGGCAGGGGGAGAAGGGGGTGACAGAAGATAAGATGGTTGCATGGCATTACTGACTCAATGGACATGAGTTTGAGCAAACGCCAGGAGATAGTGAAGGACAGGGAAGCCTGGTGTGCTGCCGTCCATAGGGTCGCAAAGAGTTGGACACGACTGAGCAACTGAACAACAGCAACAACAACCACAATATTAAGAACTAAAATGGAAAAGAAAAACATTGGAGGATCCTGTTTTAGATCAGTAAGTCAGAGAGGTTGTGCCGGAATAAATGCCATGTAAACTGAGATCTGAAGGGACAAGTAGAAATCAGCCAATGGAACAGAGAAGAGAAGCAATGGCTATCTATTTTTTTTTTTTCTTTTGCCTACCCAGCATCCTTTACCCCTCCTAAGTTAACACCCTCTGATTTTCTTTTGAGAAACAATTTTTTGCTTCTCTTTCAGTCCTCATAGGTAGGGCTGGCCTCAAGCTGTTGTTCAGGGTGGACATTTAACCCCCAGGCCTGGTTAAAATTGAATTTTGATCCTGGTCACTCCTGTTCAGAGGTGGGCAAATGATCCAGGCTGAACAAGTCAGAGAAAATACCAGGGGCTTTTGTTTAAATTAGCAGCAAAGGAGTGTGGTGAGCCTATGTGATATAAATTTGGAGTTACCTGTGGCCAAATACTGCCTGAGATGAAGGCAAAGCATAAGAAAATTCAGGCAAGACATTGAAAGGAAGGTCCTGACAATATCACCCTGACTCTCTGGACCTAGCTTTGCCTGAGTTGGAATTTTCAGGAGAAGGAGCCAGTCAAGCTGTCCTTTTCCCAATCTATATTTATTTTATTATATTTGGTTCCTATCTCTTATAACTGAAAGATTCCTATGTGACAATCAGCATTCCTGCCAAAAGGAAGGGCATGTGATAAACCCCAGCAGGAGAATCAAAGCCTATGAAAGATGCTGACATAGCTGAAGCTTGTTGAGCAAGGGGAAAGTGATGACTATGTATCAAAGTTCAGAGGATCTAAAGCATTCTTCAGCAAAGAGGGGGAGGTCCAATGTTGGATTAAGAGATTGGATGTACCCAAAACAAAGACATCCAACTCCTTTCAGTAAGCACCTCCATGGCCTTCCCAAAGGCATCACTTCTCATCATAGCTTTGTGCACACTTAAAAAGGCAGAACCAATGATCTAAGATCAGTTTGGACTAGAGAAGCCTTCAAATACCACAAAGTCTAATATCCCTATTGTCTTTGTTGACTTGAGCTGCTATAACAAAAATACAATCGATTGGGTGCCTTGACAACAGAAATTTATTTCCCACAGTTCTGGGGGCTGAAAGTCCAAGATCAGGGTGCTAGCTTGGTTGGGTCCTAGTGAGAGCATCTTCCTAGTTTACAGACGGCTGCCTTCTTGCTATATACTCACTTGGCTATGAGTTCTTGGGGTTCTACTCTTATGATATCATCTAAACCTAACTACCTCCAAAAGCCCTACTTCCTAGTATTATCCCAGCGGAGGCTGGTGTTTCAACATGCAAATTTGCAAACATGCTATCCATAGCACTCATTTATATTAGTTTGCTTCTAATTGGGGCTTCCCTGATAGCTCAACTGGTAAAGAATCTGCCTGCAATGTGGGAGACCTGGGTTTGATCCCTGGGTTGGGAAGATCCCCTGGAGAAGGGAAGGGCTATCCATTCCAGTATTCTGGCCTGGAGAATTCCATGGACTGTATAGTCCACAGGGTCTCAAAGAGTAGGACACGACTGAGTAACTGTCACTTTCAATTGATCAAGAGTACTTGAATCCTTTTCTTGTGTTATTTGTCAGAGGTAAGTTTTATTTACTTTATTTTTCTGATAATGGAGTGTCTTTATTTGCTGAATCAATTTATGCCTTTATGCACTACATGGATATTTAATAAAATAGAATGAGTGATATGTCTAAATGGATAATCAAATCACTAGATTATCTGATAGTAAGAAATAAAGAAAATGTGCAATTTGCTCTGGTTACTTGATCTATGAATAGTATATTCTTATAGAAGAAAATGAAGAAAGAAGGGAGAGAAGGAAGGGGGGAAATAAAAATAAAAAGAAAAGTAAAAAGGGAATTCTCACCAAATGGATTAAGAATTCTCATCTTACTATGGGGAATAGTCTGGAAAGGTCATATGACTCATCTGAAGTAAGGCAATTCATTAAAAGTAGTTAGTATTGGGGTCCTGGCTTGGCATTTCTTACTCCATCAAATATCTTGCTATGGACTGAAAGTTTATGTCCACCCTGTCTCCCACCCCATTCATATATTGATACCCCAATCCTCACTGTGGTGTATATTGAGATAAGACCTTTGGAAGAAAATTAGGTCATGAAAGTGGAGCCCTTGTTATGGGATTAATACCCTTATAAGAAGAGATCTTCCTTTTTTTCCCTCTCCCTCCTGCTATATGAATGTACAAAGAGAAGACAGCTATCTACAAGCCACAAAACAGGCTATCACCAAACACCAGCTCTGCCAGTGCCTTGACCTTGGACTTCTCAGTCTCCAGAACTATGAGAAATAATGTTTGTTGTTATAGCCACCCAGTCTATTGTATTTGTTATAACAGCCTGAACTAAGACATATCTCAATATCCCTCCCCCCAAAAAACACATCCCTCAGTAAGTTTGTTACACCCCTAAGGATGTGAATACCCTCTTAGGCATTGCCCCTTCTCATTATATAGAAAAGCTCTTGGGGATAATAATAATAATAATAATAATATAATAAAATCAGCAATTTTTAAAGCTCTTACCATGTATCAATCCCTATGTTAAGTTTTTTATTTTCATTGTTTCATTTAATCCTCATCACAACCCTAAATGTAAGTATTCTTCAGTTCAGTTCAGTCTCTGTCGTGTCTGACTCTTTGCGACCCCATGGGCTGCAGCACGCCAGGCCTCCCTGTCCATCACCAACTCCCAGAGCTTACTCAAACTCACGTCCATTGAGTCAGTGATGCCATCCAACCATCTCATCCTCTGTCATCCCCTTCTCCTCCTGCCTTCAATCTTTCCCAGCATCAGGGTCTTTTCAAATGAGTCAGTTCTTCGATCATGTGGCCAAAGTATTGGAGTTTCAGCTTCAATATCAGTCCTTCCAGTGAATATTCAGGGCTGATTTCCTCTAGGATGGACTGGTTTGATCTCCTCATTGCAGTCCAAGGAACCCTCAAGAGTCTTCTCCAACACCACAGTTCAAAAGCATCAATTCTTTGGCACTCAGCTTTTTTATAGTCCAACTCCCACATCCATACATGACTACTGGAAAAGCCATAGCTTTGACTAGGTGGAACTTTGTTGGTAGAGTAATATCTCTGCTTTTTAATATGCTATCTAGGTCGGTCATAACTTTTCTTCCAAGAAGCACGGGCCTTTTAATTTCATGGCTGCAGCCACCATCTGTAGTGATTTTGGAGCCCCCAAAATAAAGTCTGTCACTGTTTTCACTGTTTCCCCATCTATTTGCCATGAAGTGATGGGACCAGAAGCCATGATCTTAGTTTTCTAAATGTTGAGTTTTAAGCCAACTTTTTCACTCTCCTCTTTCAGTTTCATCAAGAGGCTCTTTAGTTCTTCTTCACTTTCTGCCATAAGGGTGGTGTCATCTGCATATCTGAGGTTATTGATATTTCTCCCAGCAATCTTGATTCCACCTTGTGCTTCCTCCAGCCCAGCGTTTCTCATGATGTACTCTGCATATAAGTTAAATAAGCAGGGTGACAATATACAGCCTTGACATACTCCTTTACCAATTTAGAACCAGTCTGTTGTTCCATTTGCCAGGCATAGCAAAGGAATGAGACCCAGTTCATAAAACTGATAAGTGATGCAGAATTTGAAAACATGTAGCCTGGATCCAGAGTCTGGGCCCTCATTTCTGACCACAAAGTACAGTTTTCAAGAGCAAATTTCGTTTAGCAGCCTGATAATTCCACCCAAAGACAGAAACAAACGAGTGGCTCCAGAATACTGAAGGGGAAAGTCTTCCATTGGCCCTTAGAACTCTCCATGGTGCTGAAACTCAGCTTCCACTAATTCTCCTTCATCTTAGTATTTATAGTCCTCAAACTTGCCCCTCCTTGGTTCTGGCTACTTTACTAACCACCCCCCCCCCCCCGCCATTATATAAGTTGACATCAGATCAGCTACCTCAGCTGGTTTTTGGATCAACAGCACTGTTGCAAGATCACATCTCTACTGGTCTTTTCTCCTGAGCAAATTTTTCATCATCCCTAAGCTTAAAAGAAGAGAGAAGAAAACAGTACCTGCCTCCCAGGAGCTACAGTCAATGCAGGGAGATAAGACAGGCAAGGGATGTACTAGATAAGGCCTAAATATCTTAACACAGCATATAAAATCCTTCAGGATTTAATGGCATTTCTGGCCTCTTACCAGGGCTTCCCTGCTGCCTCAGTGGTAAAGAATTCACCTGCCGTGCAGGAGAAGTGGGAGATGCATGTTCGACCCCTGGCTCGGGAAGACCCCCTGGAGAAGGAAATGGCAACCCACTCCAATACTCTTGCCTGGGAAATCCCATGGACAGAGGAGCCTAATGGGTTACAGTCCATGAGGCCACAAAGAGTCAGACCCAACTTAGCGACTAAACAACAACAACAGCAGCTGGCCTCTCACACCGCCTGTGTGCCTGCATTTCCGTGGACACAGGATGTAAGTCTAATCCCTGGGACCACTCATGTGCTGCTGTGTCTGACCTAAGGCTGGAGGGCACAGTTGAAACACAGATGCTATCACAGATGCTATCACAGATGCTATCACAGATGAGTCTCGGGGTGGGGGTGGGGTCGGTGCAGGAGTTGGGCAGGACCAACATCAGGGCCTTATGAGCCTTGTTGAAGAATCTTGATTTTTCTCCTGAAGGCTGTGGAAAGCTATTGACAGCTTTAAGTGACAAGTTTTAAGTGAGAAATTGGCACAACTAGATGTGGATTTATGGGGACAAGCCTGGAGGCTGGGAGACCATCCAGGAGGTGGTTGGAAAGCTCAGGTGAGAGATGATGGAGGCTGACCGAGGACAGAGAAATGACTTTCCATCACATGCCCCTGTCCTATTTCCTTCCCAGTATCCATCATGCTCTAAATTCCCTAGCTGTCCCCCTACTTACGATTGCTTGTCTGCCCCTTTCGATGAAATACCAGCAACAAGAAACCAGGGAATTTGTCTGCCTTATTTACCACCATATCCCTGACAGTATCAGATACAGGACAGGGGACTAATGGATGTTTGTTGAGTGTAGGGCGGGCTGGAGTGGGGAGACTGGTTTTAGTGAATTCAGGGTGTATTTAGTTAATACAGAGGACAAAGCTTAAGGTACAGAAATTGGTGAGGAACCCCGGGAGTTGGGGCTAAAGCTATTACACTGTGGGTCAGGGCTGATCCAGGCTTGGACAATGTGCCTACCAGTGGGGCCGAGTCACCTCAGCAGCAGTAAGGGGGAGAAACGGCCTGCTGATGCTATGCGGGCAGTGTCCGGTCTGGTCTGATGGTGACCTACATCCATAAAGATGCCCAGATGGGTCTGGGCAGAGGGCCAGGCACCAGTCCCTCCTACAGCCTCTGAATTCCTTGGCCAGAGCTTAGGTTTCCTGGACTTATCCTTGCCTCCACCATCCCTTTTATGGTGTAAGGAACTGAGTGATTTAGGACACATAAGAAGAGAAAGAGAGATGAGTAAAGTGGTCATTTGGGAAGCTGACACGTGGCTTTACTTACTAGGTTTAGGCTCCTCCATGTCTCTAGATGCTGACCCACCCCTATGACCCTGGGGGTAGTGCGGCTGTAACGCTTTGCCAAGGTGCTCCTCTGGGAGGCCTGCACCTGGGCTCTGGGCACTTGGGCTGTCTTGGGTTATCTCTGCCTTTGAGGAGCTCATAGTCTAGAGGAGTGGAGGCTGAGGAGGATGAAGGCAGACCTGCCATCACCACCACTGCTGCTGCCATTAGCTCAAGCTGCGAAGTGTTAAGAGTAGGGGAAGCCCAGATATTGGGGGTCCTGAGGAGGAGCCCCTCACCTTACCTGGGGATGAGAAAATGCTTCTGGAAGGAGGTGCTTCTGGAAGGCTCTCCTGCGCAGAGCCTTAAAGTATGAGCTGGAATCAGACAAGTGGCAGGTAGAGGAAGAGGGTTCCAGGGGAAAGGGGCCAACATGAGGAAAATGAGTGGGAGGGAGCCTGAGTGCCTGAAGCCTGAGGATGTGGGCAGGAAGTGAGGGTGAAGATGAGATCAGGGGCTTCACCGTGCTCCTTCCAGAGCGGCTGTGTGCTCTGGGCTTGTGCTCAGGGACTAAGCCGTCCTCTCTGCCTTGGAGACTCCACCATGTGGCTCAAGAGGCGAGAAGTGTCACAGCCTCCTGATCCAGTGTGGTCCTGGGCCTGGGAAAAGCCTGCTGTTCAAGCCAGTTCTACGTTCCCCTCCTGCCCACTCCTGGAGGTCCAGAGCATGAAGCTGCAGTGAGGTCTCGGGGTGGGGGGAGAGCTGCCAACTGGATGCCTGCCTTTTTGAAGGCAATTTGTGGAAGAGCTTTCCAGAAAGGGCAGCTGCGATTAACTCAAATGATCTGTAAAACTCTATTTTGGCTTAAAGGCCTTGAAAATCAGGATGTGGGTAGCAGGCGGGGATGAAGGTTATGAGAGGAAGGGGCCCTAAAGCCAGCAAGGCTGCCACGGGAGTTCCTAAGTCAGCAGTCTCTGGCCTGTCCCCTGCTGGACTCTGGGGAATCAGAGGCTGGCGTGGCTCAGGGTGGCCATGGCACGCTCACAACTGAGGCTCTGGGAGGAGTTGCAGAAACAGGAAAATGCTTTTATAGGGGAAACACAGGGATGTGAGGGAGGGGGCCCCCAAACTTAGAGGTGGAATGGGAAGAGTTCATGCAGATGAACTAGGTTAAAATTCTAGCTCCATCACTTCCAAGACTGGCACTTCATGTTTCTGAACCTCGGTTTAACTCCTTGTAAAACACGGCTAATAATGATCCCCATAGGGTCGTTGCTGTGAGTCTTAAGTGAAATAATCATGCAATGCCCATATCCCGGAGCACAAACACCAGTTCAATACACACCAGTTGTTAGTGCTGTCCACTGAGCAAAGCCAAGGAGAAAGTCGGTGTCAGGCAGAGCCTGGGAAACAGGGTTCTGGGAAGACAGACCAGCATGTGCAAAGACGTGCAGTCAGATGGGTCTGTGGGGTCAGAGTGGGAACTGGGGATGGTGAGAGATCAGGCTGGGGGTCCATGTGGTCAGTTTACAAGAGCCCTGCAATCTGCAAACATTATTGGGATTTTAGTCCTCAGAACAGCAGGAGCCACGGATGGTCTTTGAGAGGGAGCATGGCATGTTCATTTCTGCTGTAGATTGTGCCCTGGAGTAGGCGGGGGAGGCTCAGTCCAGGACAGCAGGGCGCCTGTGCAGCACCTGGGAGAAGAAGATGATGCCCTGGACTAGGTCAGGACTGTGGACAGTGGACAGAGGTGGGGAGAGATAGCAAGGGGGCGGGGCAGGGATACTCCCTGGATGGGATCGCAGGGAGGCAGCAGCTGATGGCCCAGTTTTCTGGCTGCACCAGCGGGTGGGAAGGCAGGTGCTGACCTGGGGCCAGGATCCAGGGAAGGAGCAGTGTCTCTGGCCAGGGACTCTCTGCCACAAGCCCCTGCAGGTGGCAGTGGCCAGCCTGGGCTGTGGGAGGATGGGGCGGCAGACCCTTCAATCACCCTCTCCCCCAGCACAGCCAGCCCCACGGCCCTCAGAACCTCCTGGAGCCCATTCTCCCAGCCGGAACCTCCCTGAGCCCCTCAGCAGGCATGGCCCACCCTGGCCCTGCGGGCCGGCCCCCAGGCTCAGCTGCTGCGGAAGGTGACCTTGAGCCAGTCCTGCTGGGCCTCTGTCCTTGTCACACCTCTCGGTAATGCAGGGGGAGCCCTGGGTCCTCTCCTGGCAGGAGGGGGACCCCAGCCGGGTTAGGACTCAAATCTGGAATCCTTGAAACCCAAACCAGGAGAGAGTGGGGGACAGGGACAGACAGAGACACGAAAAGGGACACGGTGACAGAGCCAGTGACAAGGAGAGAGAAGCAGAGAGAGGGGACACAGAGTGAGGCCTCGGACCTGGCCCCATAGGCCCTCCCCACTAGGCTGGACCAGGTTGGGGGCAGGGAGTCCCCAGGCCTCCAACATCCCCCCCTTCTCCATAGTTCATAATCTCAGAGAAAAGAAATCACTTTCTGTCCAATTAATCTAATTAGACATAATCAAGTTGTGGAGATCTGTGCAATAGGGTGAGTGATTAGGAAAAATTACCTTCCCGCAAAGAGTTTAGATCTGATTCTCATTCTATAATCTGAAGACCAAATGAAGAATGGGCTTCCTACCCTCATCCTAGCCCTGTCTCCCTGCCTTGCAGGGGCTGAGGATCAAAGAGCTCCCTGGGAAGGGGGCGCCAGCTCAGACAGAGGGTCAAACAGAACCTGCACAGTGACTGGATAGCGGTGGGCTCCCCCCAACACACACACGCGTGCACACACGCTGTCTCACAGGGGTGCAGGCACAGGGCCTGGGGTCGTCCTGGCTCTGCCACTAGCTGCCTGTGTCAACCTTTGCCGTTTTCTCAGTTTCTCCACCTATAACAATGAGTTATAAGTGATCTGGAGGACGCCTTCTGGCTGTTGCAGTTTGGAATTCAATTTTTTCTCTTTCAGCCTCTCCCTCCTTCTTTCAAACGCAGGCTGATGGAGAACAATATGTCTGGGGGTTTACCAAGATAGGTTCATGAGGTGACGCTTCCCACCAGGCGAGTCCTCCATCAGCAAAGCGGGAACACGCTCCAGGTACCCTTCCTGACCCCAGAGCCAAGTTCAGGGCCAGAATGGAGTGAGGGCTTCACTATCCCCACCCACAGACACGTCTGTGATGCAGAGGCCACCCCCTTTCATACCGGGACGCCTCGTTACCAGTTCAAGGGTGGGATTCCCACCCAGCACCAGTTCCAGACCAGGCCTCACCCTCCCAGGACCCTGGACCAGCAGCACCATCTGCTCCTGGAATATTTCTCCAAGAATCAGGCTGGATGGGGACCAGCCTGAGGAGGCGAGAGGAAAGAGCATCTGGAGTCCAAAGCCTAGAGATGGATTAATTTACCTCCTGAGTCTTCTCAGCTGGAGCTGGGCCCTGGGGACAGGTGGGGAAAGGGGTGGGCAGAGTTCCCAGGCACAGCATGGAGTCTACAGAGGAGGGGAGCTTGTCCCTGAGGGTGCAGGGCCTGGGTGTCCCTGAGGGTGACGTAGGGTCCTCCCTCGCTGCCCGCGCCCCACCCCCTCTCTGCACAGCTGTGGTTGTCTGAGCCCGCTTTGTGGCCAGAGGCTATGGGGCCAATCCTGCCTCAGCCAAGGGGTTTAAGGAAACCTGGGGGTAGGTAAGGGGGTAGGGGTGGATCTGGAGTCTGGCAGTTTTGAATCCTAGCCGCTGACTCACTGTGGGACCCAGGCAGCACCCCACCCCGATCTCTGGGCCTCGGGTTCCATATCAACAGAATGAGGGGCCTATGGGGAACCCAGGTGGGGCCCCTGAGCACGAGGGCAGGGGGATGCATAGGAGCTCAGTGGGTTTTGCTCCCATCCCTTCTATGACCTGCAGAACCTGGCTCCGAGTCAACCCCCAGTAAATATCGATTAACCTGGTGAGATGAGGAAATGAGCTAATGTCTGTGTCTGGGCCTTATGGCACCAACGTCTAAAATGACGAGAGGAAACTGAACAACCAGAGAGTCAGGTGGGTGAAGGCATCGGGGGTTTAGCTGTCAGTCTTCAGGGAGGACTTCCTGGAAGAGGCAGGCCTTGGGCTGGGCGGTGCTTGGATAGAAGAGGGAGGGTGTGCGAGGAAGAGGGTACTGCATGTGTAGAAGCAGGGAGGAGGTGGGAAGGGGAGGACCAAGGTGAGACCTGTCTCTTGTACACTCCTGCCAGTAGTTTGATGGGTAAGAGTTTGGGTTTTGGAATCAGACAGACTTTGCACAACATGCTTTTGGTGTGCCCCTGGGCAAAGTCATTCCAGCACTTGGGGCCTCAATATTGTCAACCGTGAAGTGGGGGTAACCACACTCCATCCTCACAAGGCTGTTGTGAGGCTGGCACCAGATACTGTGTGTGTATGTGTTTGTGTAAAGTTGGGGGATCCTGGCACAGCGCTGGTCTGCTAAGGAATTCTTGGTAAAAGGGTTTTCTGTCCTCAGTCAGCTCATTCAGGTAACCTACTGTCCCCAGGGGCAACCTCCCCACCTCATCACCTGTGACATGTGGTCCCAGCAAGGAGTAGGGACCTGGGTGGGGGTGTGGAGAGCCCTGTGGAAATCCAGCACAGAGAGGTTAAGAGAGTGTCCCAAAGTCACCCAGCCCCCGGTAAGGACCCTACCTCCGCCCCTGCCAGTTCTCTGCTCTCTACCCAGCCTGGGGGAGGGTCCCCTGAACACACACAGCTGAACCGAGTGACTCAGGTGTCGCGGGTTCCTCTTCTCCCCTCGTCCTTCCTCTGCCCTCACACCCACTCTCTCACTGGACTGAGAAGAGCTGGAAACAGGACCCGGAGTCTCCCTGGGAGTCAAGGCCAGTGATCCGACCCTTCTGGCAGAGATCTGGGTCTGTGTTGGGAAGCGAAGTGTTAAGACCTGGTTGATGTTTAAGTTGCAGTTTCTAAAGGCCATCAGGAGCCCCACAAGCAAATGTTTTCTGACTTAATGACACAGCAGCAGATTAAGGAGGAGTCCATCTCCCAGAGAGCATGAAAGAAAGGATGTCCATTACCCTGCATGGCCTGGGCGGGCAGCTGGAATACTTTCCCAAAGACCAGGGTGGAGGAATCTTCTCTTCTCTCCAAAGCAGTTTCTGCCTGGTCCCTCTGGTCCCAAATCTGGGGGAATGCAGGACACCAAGTACCAAGTTGGGAGGACATTGAGACAGTCTGAGGCTCAATTCAACATGGAAAACTATCTTCCAGCCCTAATGGGCCACAAGGCAACAACCATGGACCTTCTTGGGCTGTATTATATTAAAAGTTGGCTTAGGCAGGGAAGCTGTCTCCTTTCATAGGCAGCAAGGTGACCTCTGGGGGCCCAGCACAGAAAACCCCATATATAGAGTTATCTAAGCTTTCTCCTCCTCAGGTCCAAAGGTTCAAGTGATTAGAATATGAACTGTACTTGGGCATCACCAACTTGATGGGCATGAATTTGAGTAAACTCTGGGAGTTGGTGATGGACAGGGAGGCCTGGCATGCTATGATTCATGGGGGTCACAAAGAGTCAGACATGACTGAGCAACTGAACTGAACTGAACTGAATTATACTTGGGGGTGGGAGACAGGGGTCCATATCTTGCCTCTGGGACTTGGAAGAAGAGGTTCTCCTAACGACGACCACAGCTCCCATTACTTGATGCCCAGCTATAGGCCCACCTGTGCCAGAAGCTTCCATCCAACCTCTCACTTTATCTTCACAACAAACAGTGTTTCTGCATCCATTCTATACACAAGAGGGCAAGCTCAGAGATATGGGGGAAGATACAGGCCCAGGTCACCCAGAGGCAGGATAGGATGGGAGTCCAGGTGTCGGCCCCCAAAGCTCATGCTCTTCTCTCTTATGTGATATACGACCCCTGGGCTTCAGTTTTGTCATCTGTGAAATGGGAACACTATACTCTGTATGGACTTCCCTGGTAGCTCAGCTGGTAAAGAATCTGCCTGCAATGCAGGAGACCCCATTTTGATTCCTGTGAGGGGAAGATCCCCCGGAGAAGGGATGGGCTGTCTACTCCAGTATTCTTGGGCTTCCCTGGTGGCTCAGACGGTAAAGAATCTGCCTGCATTACAGAAGGCCTGGGTTGGGAAGATCCCCTGGAGAAGAGAATGGCAACCCACTCCAGTATTCTTGCCTGGAGAATCCCATGGACAGAGGAGCCTGGCAAGATACAGTCCATGGGATCGCAAAGACTTGGACACGACTGAGCAACTAGGCACAGCCCAGCATACTTTGTATACCTCACAGAGGGTTGGATAGTACTAGTGAAATGATGGATAAGAAATGCACCATGCACCTGGGAGGGGTGTTGGACACACAGACACACACACGTGCACACACACCCTTGTGCATATACACACGCCCACATGCAGAAGTTTAACCACCCAGGATCCTGGTTACTAGTTGGTAACAGTCCAAGAGAAAGGTTTCAAACTCACTGGGTCTTCTAAATCACAGTTGACTATTTACCTTCCATTCTTAGGTTATTTTAACATCTAAAATGTGAAAATTCCCTGATGTTCAGCTTATATCAATTCCACCCACACCATGGGTCATCAATCTTAACAACACTTACATCCCCCAATCCCCCATGATTCTACCATCATAAAACACAGTGAAGACTGAGTATCCAGGTTTCACTAATAAGGATGATCATTTTAAGGTTGAAGATGGCAGTTGACAATTGGAAACAACCCAGGAGGGGAATAGATAGGTAAATCTATTGGGTAACCACAGGATGGAATATTATGCAGCCAATAACAATCATGACTCTGAAGTATATTTGACGACTTCGGAATAGAGCAGAGAATCAACACCTGTCTCTAATACAAGTGCAAACTGGAGGAATCTCTGCAGGTAAAATGATAAGTGATTTCTGGTTTCTTCTGTAATTTTTCCACACTAAAGCCAAGTGGGTTATAAAAAACGATCTATAAAAATGCACCTCCAAGCCTGGCCCCTGCAATGATAGAAAACGGATTGGGGAGCACACTTTAAGTTTGCTCCATGGCCTAGCGTCCTCCTCGGGTCCTTTATGTGTCCTAACCCCAGGACGTCCCTGGAGAACTTTGCCCTGCACTTAGGCCCAGCCTGCTCTCCCCAGCATTCTCCAGTCTGCTTCCCAGAGTTTTCCAGGCTCCACGTGTTTCTTCTTGCAGGTGTCAGTGTTTCTGTTCTAGCAGTCCCCCCACCCCTCCAATGTCCTGCTGCAGAGGAACTAGATCGCAAGGTGTGTCTGCAGTAGGAGTTTCTGCTCTGTGGGTGAGGATGTGAAGGGAGCACTTGTGATAAAAATAGCAATAATTAATAATGCTCACTATTAGCATTGTGCCTTGGATCATGACCCTGGGTAGCTTCAAGGTGTTTAGAATTTGATGTCTGTTCCAGATCACCAAGGCTGCTGGATGTGTGAGCAGTGGCTGAGTGTAAATGCACAGCCGCAGTGGAGACCTGCATATTCTCCACTGAAGGACCCAACTGGTGGGTCCCTCAGTCAGTCAGTCGGTCAGTTTAGTCGCTCAGTCATGTTCGACTCTTTGTGACTCCATGGAGGGCAACATGCCAGGCTTCCCTGTCCATCACCAACTCCCGGAGTTAACTCAAACTCATGCTTACTCAGTTTACTCAACTCATTGAGTTGGTGATGCCATTCAACCATCTCATCCTCTGTCGTCCCCTTCTCCTCCCACCTTCAATCTTTCACAGCATCAGGGTCTTTTCCAATGAGTCAGCTTTCTGCATCAAGTGGCCAAAGTATTGGAGTTTCAACTTCAGCATCACTCCTTCTGATGAATATTCAGGACTGATTTCCTTTAGGATGGACTGGTTGGATCTCCTTGCAGTCCAAGGGACTCTCAAGAGTCTTCTCCAACACCACAGTTCAAAAGCATCAATTCTTCGGTGCTCAACTTTCTTTATAGTCCAACTCTCACATCCGTACATGACCACTGGAAAAGCCACAGCCTTGACTAGACAGACCTGCTCGGTGTCAAACATGGTTCTGGACACTGGGCACTGGCCCCTGTGCTCAGAGTTGTGCGGAGACAATAATCAAATAAACAGGTGTGGGTGAGAGCTGTGAAGCAATCAACCAGAATGATGGGTCAGAGGGCAAGGGTGGGGGATGTGTGGGGGCAGTGGCCAAGGCTGGTTAGGGGAGGCAGGGCTGGGGGTGGTCTGTAGGCAGGTGAGTGAGCAGAGCAGTGTGGGGCTGTGAGTGTGGTCACTCCACCTGAATGGCAGAGGTTTCCTCTTCGTTGAGAGCCCAGACCACACAGGGTTCTCCAGGTACAGTCAAGGGAGCCCCAACTGACCAGTCTCAACCTCAGGTCAGTCCCACTCAGAGGCCAGGGCAGAGCTGGTCAGCTGCTCATTTCATTCTAAATCCGCCAGGCTGGGGCTCTCCCTTACCCCACCACTAATGCCTCTGCTTGCCTAGATCCCTACCTAGCCCTGGGGGTTCCATGGCCCGAGACTGCCTCTGTGTCTGGGTGGAGACCTGCGCTGGAGCCTGCATGTCTGCATGAATTTATGGTCCCTGGGCCCATGGCAGAGCTGAGTGCACGTCCCTGTGTGTGTCTGTGCCTGGTCCATCGTGTGGACATGCATGTACTTGCATCTGTGGCATGGGATCCTGAGCCTCGGTGTGTCTGGGGGGTCATGATCGTGTCTATGTGTGTTTGTGTGTGTCCATGCATGCACCCACATTCTTTTGTGTATCTCTCTGTGCTCACACTTTCTTCCACGTGCCTGTATTTCTGTATCTGTCTGTTGTGAGTATCTTTCTGAATGTTCTACAGGCAGGTTCTCTGTGGTTGCAGAGCTGTGGCTCTTTCAGCATCCATTTCTGCATCTATAAACAAGTGTGTATTTGTGTGACTGTGTTTCTGCTCTATGTCTATTTCTGACTTCTGGGTCTTTGTGTTTCTATTTGTCACCAGTTTTTGTCAATGTGCATATCTCTGTCTGTGTCAGTAGGTTTGAGTCTGGGGGCTTACCTGAGCTCAGGTGGTGTAGTGCTTATGTGTGCGTGACTGGATGTTTCTGATTATCCGTGTGTGGGTTTGAGTATCCATGTCTGTCTCTATGCTGCTTTGACCCTTTGTATATGTCTGTCTGTCTGTATAGTGTTGGTTCATGGGTTCTGTTGAACTAGTTATCTGTTCCTGTGCTTCTCTCTATAAGGGCATACCTCTATATTTCTTGCTCTAAGTGACTGTGTGTATCTGTGTCCAGATACCCCTGTCGATCTGTGTCTGCTACTTGCTCAGGCCAGTAAAGAAGCCCCATTTTCCCCATCCTGTGGCTTTGGAGGAGCTATTCACTGTGTGATAGGCAATGACAGGCTCAGGAGGGCTGAACTCTTGGGGGCCAAGCCCTATACCTCCAGGTTTTGCTCTTGAAGTAATTGCATGAATAGAAGGCTATATTCAACAACTGCAGATTACACATTCTTTCCAAGTGCACATGGAATATTCACCAAAAGAGATCATGTGTTGAACTATAAAACACAAATCATGAGTTAAAAAGAGTTGAGATCATAGAGAGTATTTTTAATCTTTAGAAGGGAATTTAACTAGGAGTTAATAGCAATATAGCATATGGAAATCTCACGTATATTTGGAAATTAAGCAACACATAACCTGTGGGTCAATGAAGAAATCGCAAGAAAGATTAAAAACATTTTAAACTGTATTATAAGAAAATAGTAACATTTCAAAATTTGTGGGATGTAACTAAAAGAGTGCTGAGAGTGAATTATAAGAGTTTAAAACTCTTATGTTAGAAAAGAAGACAAGTTTAAAATCAATGATCTAAGTATCTTAATAAGCTGGGAAAAGAACAGAAACCAGTATAATAGAACACAGACAAACAATTCAAAATACCAAAAAAAAAACAAAACCAGAAACAGATTCACTAAAAGAATTAATAAAGTTAATAATCTCTTAGTTGGGGAAAAAAGAGGAGAAACTAAAAGTTTTTAAGATCAGCAATGGTAAAGGGGGAATCACTAAGATAGTACACTCCTTAAAATGGTAATAAGAGAATATTACCATTTTATGCAGATAAATTCAAAACAACTCCAATAGACTGGGCAAATTTCTTAAAACACAACTTATCAAAATTAACAGAAGGAGAAACAGAAACACTGAATAGCCCTATGTCTATAAAAGAAATGGAATTTATAATAGAAAACTTTTTCACAATGAAAGTTCCAGACTTAAATGGCTTCACCTTTGAATTTTTGCTAATATTTAGGGAAAAAAAATAATACTAATTTTGCACATATTCTTTCAGAAAATTGAAGAGGGAACACTTCCCAACTGGTATGAGGCCATCATAACCTTGATACAAAACTCAAAAAGGACATTAGGGAAAAAAGCTAAGAAATCAATGTAACACAATAATATTGATATGAACATATCAAACAGTAGCAAATTGAATTCAGAAATATATGAACAAGATAATGTATCATGACCAAATTGAGTTTATCTAAAGAATTCAAGGTAAGTTCAATATTTGAAAATCAAGCAAATTAATTTATTACATTAACAAAATAAAGGGGAAAATAGGATCATCTTAACAGATGTTGAAAATATATTTGATAAATTCAATATCCTTTTAGGAAAAACCTCTCTATAAACTAATAGCACTAGAGAATTTTCTCAATCTTATGAAAGATACCTATGAAAAATCTATAACAACATTATTCTTAATAATTAAAGACTGAATACATAACTCTTTTCAGGAGCTATTTCAGGATATTCATTTAAGCCATTTATAAACAGTGTTCTACAAGAGGCTCTAGTAACTTTAATAAGGCAAGAAAGGAATGAAAGGCTTAAAGTTTAGAAAGGATAAAATAAAATTCTCTTTCAGAAACAACATAATTGTTTTTGTAAGAAATCCCAAGGAATCTACAGAAAACTAACAAGAAATAATAACAGAATTTAACAAGGTTGCAAGTTACAGTGAATGTACACAGTTCAACTGATATAGTAGCAACAAAAAATGGTTAAATGAAACTATAAAAAAGCAACTCCAAATAATGAACACCCAGAAATATTTGTTTTAAATGTGCAAAAACTCTGATGTTGGAATCTGTAGACAGAGCAGAGAGAAATTAAAGACTCACATAAATGGAAAGACATATCATATACATGGGTTGAAAGAATCAATACTAAGAATCCTTAAAAACTTAATCCACAGATTCAATCTAAATATCCCGCTTTTAGAATAAGCTAGTTTTGAAAGATATACAGAACTGTAAAAGACCTACAAAGCCTAAAAAACAAACAAACTAACAAACAACCTCTTCAAAAAGAATGATCAAACTTAAAGGAAACACACTGCTTGATTTCAAAACTAACTAAAGACTATTATGGCCAAGACAGAATAAGAATGGACAAGTAGATCAGTGGAATAGAATAGAAACATCAAAAATAGACCCATACAAATAATCAGCTTTAGGCAATGATTATAATGTAATTCAGTGGTAAAAAGAATAGTGTTTTCAACAAAGGATGTTGTAAGAGTTGAATAGTCATACAGAAGAACAGTAAATCTAGACTCCTACTTAACACTGTACCATACTCAAAAATCAACTTCAGGTGGATCCTAGACCTAAATGCTAACACTACAAATCTATAAATTAAAAAAAAAAAGAATAATATATTTGAGACTTTGGAGTGAGAACGGTAGATAGGACACACAAAAATAGCACTAATAGAAACAATGGTAAAATGTATTTCACCAATATTTAAAAGTTTTGCTCTTTGAAAGTTACTGTTGGGAAAATGAAAACACAAGTCACACATTGGGAAGAAATACCACACAAGTACTGACCCCAGCGCATGAGAGTTCCAAGACTGACCATAAAGGTCAAAAAGGGGCTCAGTTCTTAGAAATTCCCACCCTTCCCCCAAATATTAATAGCTGGAATACTCCTTGTATTCATTAGCCTATGAAATTACCTACTTCAATACAAACTGATAACCCCTTACCCTGGTCCTACTCTCACCTTCTGAGATGGCCCCCACACACTCTGTCTGTGGCATATGTTTCTCTCTAAATACATCTACCTCTTCCTATCATTTTTATCTTGCACTGATTTCTTTCTGTAATGAGACATCAAGAACCTGAGCTGCATGAAGTCCTGAGACCAGGTATGTGATCTCAATTAAAAGATTGTGGGCTCAGGTCCCAATCTGAGTTACACAGTTTCCTGACCACATCAAACTTCTGCCTACAATAGTTCAATTGCAACTCTTGGCTGTTGGGGCACGGCCTTCTAGACCGGGTGTGATTTTGCTGCCCTCCTCATCCCAGCTGGCCTGTATAAGAGCTGCTTTTCAGCTCTTTAGACTTGCTGAAATGTGAACCTTGGCTTGCCCAGTGAATCTAATGGTCATTCCTCCTCCCCCTCCCTTTTTCCCCCTTCCAAGGTGGTAGGCATCCCTGAAGATGGCTCCCAATGATCCTGGCCTCAAGACCAGGAGTTGACTGTGGCTTGGATCATGAACTCCTTATTGCCAAATTCAGACTGAAATTGAATAAGGTGGAGAAAACCACTAGACCATTCAGGTATGACCTAAATCAAATCCCTTATGACTATACAGTGGAAGTGAGAAATAGATTTAAGGGATTAGATCTGATAGACAGAGTGCCTGATGAACTATGGATGGAGGTTCCTGACACTGTACAGGAGATAGGAATCAAGACCATCCCCAAGAAAAAGAAATGCAAAAAAGCAAAATGGCTGTCTGAGGAGGCCTTACAAATAGCTGGGAAAAAAGGGAAGTGCAAAGCAAAGGAGAAAAGGAAAGATATACCCATTTGAATGCAGAGTTCCAAAGAATACCAAGGAGAGATAAGAAAGCATTCCTCAGTGATCAATGCAAAGAAATAGAGGAAAGCAATAGAATGGGAAAGACTAGAGATCTCTTCAAGAAAATTAGAGATACCAAGGGAACATTTCATGCAAATATGGGCTCAGTAAAGGACAGAAATGGTAGGGACCTAACAGAAGCAGAAGATATTAAGAGGTGGCAAGAATACACAGAAGAACTGTACAAAAAAGATCTTCACAAACCAGATAATCATGATGGTATGATTACTCACCTAGAGCCAGACATCCTGGAATGTGAAGTCAAGTGGGCCTTAGAAAGTATCACTATGAAAAAAGTTAGTGGAGGTGATGGAATTCCAGTTGAGTTATTTCAAATTCTGAAAGATGATGTTGTGAAAGTGCTGCACTCAAAATGCCAGCAAATTTGGGAAACTCAGCAGTGGCCACAGGACTGGAAAAGGTCAGTTTTCATTCCAATCCCAAAGAAAGGCAATGCCAAAGGATGCTCAAACTACCACACAATTACACTCATCTCACACATAAGTAAAGTAATGCTTAAAATTCTCCAAGCAATGTTTCAGCAATACGTGAACCATGAACTCCCAGATGCTCAAGCTGGTTTTAGAAAAGGCAGAGGAACCAGAGATCAAATTGTCAACATCTGCTGGATTATCGAAAAAGCAAGAGAGTTCCAGAAAAACTTCTACTTCTGCTTTATTGACTATGCCAAACCTTTGACTGTGTGGATCACAATAAACTGGAAAATTCTGAAAGAGATGGACATACCAGACCACCTGACCTGTCTTTTGAGAAACCTGTATGCAGGTCAGGAAGCAGTAGTTAGAACTGGACATGGAACAACAGACTGGTTCCAAAGAGGAAAAGGAATATGTCAAGGCTGTATATTGTCACCCTGCTTATTTAACTTCTATGCAGAGTACATCATGAGAAACGCTGGGCTGGATGAAGCACAAGCTGGAATCAAGATTGCTGGGAGAAATGTCAATAACCTCAGATATGCAGATGACACCACCCTTATGGCAGAAAGTGAAGAAGAACTAAAGAGCCTCTTGATGAAACTGAAAGAGGAGAGTGAAAAAGTTGGCTTAAAGCTCAACATTCAGAAAACTAAGATCATGGCATCCGGTCCCATTACTTCATGGCAAATAGATGGGGAAACAGTGGAAACAGTGACAGACTTTATTTTTCTGGGCTCCAAAATCACTGCAGATGGTGACTGCAGTCATGAAATTAAAAGATGCTTACTCTTTGGAAGGAAAGTTATGACCAACCTAGACAGCATATTAAAAAGTAGAGACATTACTTTGCCAACAAATGTCTGTCTAGTCAAGGCTATGGTTTTTCCAGTGGTCATGTATGGATGTGAAAGTTGGACTATAAAGAAAGCTAAGCGCTGAAGAATTGATGCTTTTGAACTGTGGTGTTGGAGAAGACTCTTGAGAGTCCCTTGGACTGCAAGGAGATCCAACCAGTCCATCCTAAAGGAGATCAGTCCTGGGTGTTCATTGGAAGGACTGATGTTGAAGCTGAAACTCCAATACTTTGGCCACCTGATGCGAAGAGCTGACTCATTGGAAAAGACCCTGATGCTGGGAAAAATTGAGGGCAGGAGGAGAAGGGGATGACAGAGGATGAAATGGTTGGATGGCATCACCACCTAGATGGACATGGGTTTGGGTGGACTCCGGGGATTGGTGATGGACAGGGAGGCCTGGAAGGCTGCGGTTCATGGGGTCGCAAAGAGTTGGACACGACTGAGCGACTGAACTGTACTGAACTGAACTGATCCTGGCCTCTAGGTATTCACTTCCCTTGAGTGCTGGCTGGACTTCCTGACTCAGTTCTAATAAGTGTAAAAGAGCAAAAATGATGGGATGGCATTTCTGAGTTTAGCTCAGCTTTGGAGCTTCCATGCCAAGTGCTGCTCTGAGGGTAGCCAGGTGTTGCACCAAGATGCAGCTCTTTGGAGAGACCCATGTGGGTGAACTTGGAGCATCCTGCATTTTTCTCTGACTGCAGCTTGGTCAACCTTGATTGCAACTTCCTGAGAGACTTTTGAACTAGAACCACTCCCAGATTCCTGACCCATAGAAAATGTGAGATAAATGTCTGTTGCTTCCAGCTACTAAGCGTCTTGGGGCAATTTGTTATGCAGTGACTGGTAACTAAAACACTGCCTTCTGGGTCATCTGGGGTATTGGTATAACTCTGGAGCTCCAAGGCACTGAGGCTCCCACCAGGAAATAACCCTTTCCTAAGAAATGACCTTAAGCTGCTTACCCAGTTGTGCTGTTATCTCCACCAGTGTGAGTTCAATGCATGAAGCAGGGCACCCAAAACTGGTGCTCTGTGACAGCCTAGAGGGATAGGGTGGAAAGAGTGGTGGCAGGGGGGTTCAGGATGGAGGGGAGAGATGTATGCCTATGGCCGACTCATACTGATATGTGGAAAAAACCATTGCAATACTGTAAAGCAATTATCCTCCAATTAAAATAAATAAATAAAACAGTAAAAAAAGAAGTGAACTTACTGAGACAATTAAAAAAAATACCCAAAACAAACAAAAACCCAGCCAAACCCCATCTCTACTCCAGCCAGCAAAGCAACCCTAGCTTCATGATAAAGACATAATTTGCTACAAATTAAACTTAATGGGACTGGAGTAATTATGTTGACTTTTTAAAATACCTTCAGATAAAAACATAATTAAGTTATTTCAGAAGATAATCCTTTTCTATTGTGTTTCCCAAGGGATCAAGAGAGAAGGCTAAAGGAGGAAAGTCAATGCTGAAGGAGGAGGGCTTGAGGATGCTCTTAGACCTAGAGTAGGGAGTGGAACCCAGGTCAGCTCTCCACGGTGGCAACTTCACAGCTTGTACTAAAAGCTTTAAATATGGCCATACCCTTTGACCTGGTGAGGCCAGAAATTCATAAGGAAATAAACAGAGATGGACACAAAGATATATGTGCAGAGCTTGTCATCCAGCATCATTTTTAACGGCCAGATGCTGGGAACCATCTAAATGCCTAACAATGGCAGATTGGCTGAATCAATTATGAATGAAAAATAATTATGATGGAATATTGATTGAGCTGTCATTCACAATGAAACTTTCACAAGAAATTTATGTTGGGAAATGCTTATAAATTAAGAGCTAGAGAAAAAGGTGGCATATAAAACTGAATATAAAGCACATTTCAGCTTTCATTTATATACACATGGGACTAATAAAACCCAGAAGAATGCATGCAAAAATAACAACAGTTGTTATCTCTGATTGGGGGTGGGGGGGCAGTTACAGGGGATTTTGATTTTCTTTTTATACTTTCCAAATTTTCTGTAATGAACATCTACTACTAATGTATTGTTTTTAATTTTTAAAAATGGATTTCAGTAAAAAAGAATCTCTCCGTCTCCTTCTCCCATAAGAAGACTTCCTGGACTAAACTCTGGGGTGAAGCTCTGATCCCAGGATCACTTTGTTCATATTCAAGTATTTTGGTTCTGGCTGTTGCACAGATAATAGAAGAGGGAGGATTTCATCCATGTCTTTTGATCAGAGAGGTTAATTTCCCACTACCTTACAGTCCTAAAAGTTGATCTGTACTTGTACACTTCCACCAGCAAGCATGGTCTACCTTTGGCAGAAGTGACAGAAGGGTCTTTGTCTTTGCAGAGTGAAACCAGCATCCTTGTTGACCTTACTCATGTTCCTAGTTCTTTGCGGCCCCCAGAGTAGAACCAACTTCTGGTCCATATGACAACCTTTTTGAGGTTGGAGGGAAGCACTGTGTCCATCTGAAAATCTTTTTAGAATGAGTATCTGATTCCTTTGAGCAGTTTCTGGACCACCTCTCATGCCTTCCTATACCACATCTACATCCAAGTCACTCCCACCTCTCACCTGGACATAAACACTTCTTTCATCTAGTCACCATGATTTTACCTGACCACCCTCTGTACTGCAAGCCTCATCTCTAGTCCCTTCCCATTTCTCATTTTCCTTTGTGAAACTTATCACTACTTTATATCTATGGCATATTAATATGTATGATATATTATGTATCTATATCAACCACAGAGTTTTGTCAAGAGAACATTCTGGGCATAGCACACACAATTTTCCAACAACATAGGAGATGATTTTATACATGGCATCACCAAACGGTCAATACTGAAATCAGACTGATTACATTCTTCACCACTAAACATGGAGAAGCTCTATACCATCAGCAAAATCAAGACCTGGAGCTGACTGTGGCTCAGATCATGAGCTCCTTATTGCAAAGTTCAGGCTAAATTGAAGAAAGTAGAGAAAAACTCTAGGTCATTCAGGTCTAACCTAAATCAAATA
This sequence comes from Muntiacus reevesi, assembly GCF_963930625.1. Classification (NCBI taxonomy): domain Eukaryota; kingdom Metazoa; phylum Chordata; class Mammalia; order Artiodactyla; family Cervidae; genus Muntiacus; species Muntiacus reevesi. The sequence goes on from NC_089251.1 coordinate 113,962,952, forward strand.
CCTTATGATTATATAGTGGAGGTGATGAATAGATTCAAGAGATTAGATCTGGTACACAGGGTGTCTGAAGAACTATGAACAGAGGTTCATAGCATTTTATAGGATGCAGTGATCAAAACCATCCCAAAGAAAAAGAAATGCAAGAAGGAAAAAGGGTTGTCTGAGGAGGGTTTACAAATAGCTGAGGAAAGAAGAGAAGTGAAAAGCAAGGGAGAGAGGGAAAGATATATCCAATTGAATGCAGAGTTGCAAAGAATAGCAAGGAGAGATAATAAGGCCTTCTTAAATGAACAATGCAGAGAAATAGAAGAAAGCAATAGAAAGGAAAAGACTAGGGATCTCTTCAAGATGGTTTGTGATACAAAGGGAAAATTTCATGCAAAGATGGCACAATAAAAGACAGAAATGGTAAGAACCTAACAGAAGCAGGAGAGATTAAGAAGAGGTAGCAAGAATACACAGAATAACTGTACAAAAGAGGTCTTAATGACCTGGACAACCACGATGGTATGGGAACACACCCAGAGCCAAACATCCTGGAGTGTGAAGTCAAGTGGGCCTTAAGAAGAGTTACTACGAACAAAGCTAGTGGAGGTGATAGAATTCCAGCTGGCTATTGCAAATCCTAAAAGATGCTATTGCTAAAGTGCTGCACTCAGTATGTCAGAAAATTTGGAAAGCTCAGCAGTGGCTGGAGGAAAAAGTCAGTTTCATTTCAAGCTCAAGGAAGGACAGTGCCAAAGAATTTTCAAACTACCATACAGTTGTACTTATTTTGCATACTAGTAAGGTTATGCTCAAAATCTCTCAAGCTAGGCTTTGACAATACAGGAACCAAGAACTTTCAGATGCACAAGCTGGATTTAAAAGAGGCAAAGGAATTAGAGATCAAATTGCCAACATTTTTTGGATCATAGAGAAAGCAAAAGAATTCAAGAAAAATATATACGTCTGCTTCATAGACCAAATGAAAACCTTTGACTGTGTGGATCACAACACATTGTGGAAAATTCTTAAAGAGATGGGAATACCAAACCACCTTACCTGTCTCCTGAGAAACCTGTATGCAGGTCAAGAAACAACAATGAAAACCTTACATGGAACAACTAACTGGTTCAAAATTGGGAAAGGATTAAGACAAGGCTGTATCAGTTCAGTTCAGTTCAGTCGCTCAGCAGTGTCTGACTCTTTGCGACCCCATGGAGGGCAGTGCACCAGGCCTCCCTGTCCATCACCAACTCCCAGAGTTTTCTCAAACTCATGTCCATTGAGTTGGTGATGCCATCCAACCATCTCATCCTCTGTTGTCTCCTTCTCCTTCCTCCTTCAATCTTTCACAACATTAGGGTCTTTTCCAATGAGTCAGTTCTTCGCATCAGGTGGCCAAAGTATTGGAGTTTCAGGTTCAACATCAGTCCTTCCAATGAACACCCAGGCCTGATTTCCTTTAGGATGGACTGGTTGGATCTCCTTTCAGTCCAAGGGACTCTCAAGAGTCTTCTCCAATACCACATTTCAAAAGCATGAATTCTTCAGTGCTCAGCTTTCTTTATAGTCCAACTCTCATATCCGTACATGACTACTGGAAAAACCATAGCTCTGACTAGATGGACCTTTGTTGGCAAAGTAATGTCTCTACTTTTTAATATGCTATCTAGGTTGGTCATAACTTTTCTTCCAAGGAGCAAGTGTCTTTTAATTTCATGGCTGCAGTCACCATCTGCAGTAATTTTGGAGCCCAGAAAAATAAAGTCAGTCACTGTTTCTATTGTTTCCCCATCTATTTGCCATGCGACCAGATGCCATGGTTTTTGCTTTCTAAATGTTGAGTTTTAAGCCAGCTTTTTCACTCTTCTCTTTCAGTTTCATCAAGAAACTCTTTAGTTCTTTGCTTTATGCCATAAAGTTGTGTCATCTGTGTATCTGAGGTTATTGACATTTCTCCCAGCAATCTTGATTCCAGCTTGTGCTTCATCCAGCCCAGCGTTTCTCATGATGTACTCCGCATGTAAGTTAAATAAACAGGGTGACAATATATAGCCTTGATGTACTCCTGTCCTGATTTGGAACCAGTCTGTTGTCCACACCCAGTTATAACTGTTGCTTCCTGACCTGCAAACAGATTTCTCAGGAGGCAGGTCAGATGGTCTGGTATTCCCATGTCTTGAAGAATTTTCCACAGCTTATTGTGATCCACACAGTCAAAGGCTTTGGTATAGTCAATAAAGCAGAAGTAGATGTTTTTCTGGAACTCTCTTGCTTTTTCAATGAGCCAACAGATGTTGACAATTTGATCTCTGGTTCCTCTGCCTTTTCTAAAACCAGCTTGAGCATCTGGGAGTTCATGGTTCACGTATTGCTGAAACATTGCTTGGAGAATTTTAAGCATTACTTTACTTATGTGTGAGATGTGTGTAATTGTGTGGTAGTTTGAGCATCCTTTGGCATTGCCTTTCTTTGGGATTGGAATGAAAACTGACCTTTTCCAGTCCTGTGGCCACTGCTGAGTTTCCCAAATTTGCTGGCATTTTGAGTGCAGCACTTTCACAACATCATCTTTCAGAATTTGAAATAACTCAACTGGAATTCCATCACCTCCACTAACTTTTTTCATAGTGATACTTTCTAAGGCCCACTTGACTTCACATTCCAGGATGTCTGGCTCTAGGTGAGTAATCATACCATCATGATTATCTGGTTTGTGAAGATCTTTTTTGTACAGTTCTTCTGTGTATTCTTGCCACCTCTTCTTAATATCTTCTGCTTGTTAGGCCTCTACCATTTCTGCCCTTTATTGTGCCCATATTTGCATGAAATATTCCCTTGGTATCTCTAATTTTCTTGAAGAGATCTCTAGTCTTTCCCATTCTGTTGTTTTCCTCTATTTCTTTGCATTGATCACTGAGGAATGCTTTCTTATTTCTCCTTGGTATTCTTTGGAACTCTGCATTCAAATGGGTATATCTTTCCTTTTCTCCTTTGCCTTTCACGTCTCTTCTTTTCAGAGCTATTTGTAAGGCCTCCTCAGACAACCATTTTGCCTTTGTGCATTTCTTTTTCTTGGGGATAGTCTTGATCCCTGCCTCCTGTACAATGTCATGAACCTCCATCCATAGTTCTTCAGGCACTCTATCAGATCTAATCCTTTGAATCTATTTGTCATTTTCACTGTACAATCATAAGGGATTTGATTTAGGTCATACCTGATTGATCTAGTGGTTTTCTCCACTTTCTTCAATTTAAGTCTGAATTTGGCAATAAGGAGTTCATGATCTGAACCACAGTCAGTTCCCAGTCTTGTTTTTAATGACCGTATAGAGCTTCTCCATCTTTGTCTGCAAAGAATATAATCAATCTGATTTTGGTATTGACTGTATGGTGATGCCCATGTGTAGAGTCTTCTCTTGTGTTGTTGGAAGAGGGTGTTTGCTATCACCAGTGCATTCTCTTGGCAAAACTCTATTAGCCTTTGCCCTGCTTCATTCTATGCTCCAAGGCCAAATTTGCCTGTTACTCCAGGTATTTTTTTACTTCCTACTCTATATTGTCACTCTATTTAAATTATATGCAGAGTGCCTCATGTCAATTGAAGGGGTAGATGAATCATAGGCAGGAATAAGGTTGTCAGAAGTATCAACAACCTCAGATATGGAGATAATACTACTCAAATGGCAGAAAGTGAAGAGTAACTAAAGAGCTTCTTGAAGAGGGCGAAAGAAGAGAGTGGAAAAGTTAGCTTAAACTCAACATTGAAAAATCTAAGATCTTGGCATCTGGTCCCATTACTTCATGGCAAATAGAAGGGCAAAAAGTGGAAGCAGTGACAGATTTTATTTTGGGGGTGGCTCCAAAATCACTGTTGATAGTGACTACAACCATGAAATTGAAAGACACTTGCTCCTTTGAAGAAAAGCTATGACAAACTTAGACAGCATACCAAAAAGCAGAGATATCACTTTGCCAACAAAAAGTCCACATAGTCAAAGCTGTGATTTTTTTCCAGTAGTCACATATGGATGTGAGAGTTGGACCATAAAGAAGGCCGAACCCAAAGAATTGTGCTTTTGAATGTGGTGCTGGAGAGGACTCTTGAGATTTTCTTGGACTGTAAGGAGATCATACTAGTCCATTCTAAAGGAAATCAACCTTGAATATTCATTGGAAGGACAGATGTTGAAGCTGAAGCTCCAATACCTTGGCCACCTGATGCAAAGAGCTAACTCATTGGAAAGGACCTTGATCATGGGAAAGATTGAAGGTAAAAGGAGAAGAGGGCGGGAGAGGATGAGATCATTAGATGACATCACCAACTCAATGGACATGAATTTGAGCAGACTGGGAGATAGTGTAGGACAGCCAAGCCTAGTGTCTGCACTCTGAGGGGTGGCAAAGAGTCAGACAGGACTTAGCGACTGAAGAATAACCACAACAACCATGTATACACACATATAAATTTATTAAATATGATGTTATTAGTTATCCAGGATATATAAATTAAAAATATCATGAGATATCAATCATAGCTAAAATTAAAAATCTGACAATACCAAGTGTTGATGAGGATATAGGGTGACTAGAATTCTCATACATTGGGAGTGTTATATAGTATAGGTATTTTGGAAAACAGTTTGGCAGTTTCTGTATCAACCATCCTATAGGCCAGTAACTTCATTTACAGGTACCTAACAAAAAGTACTAGAGATTTTCATATAGAGAGATTTATACATGTGGCACAGTGGTGAAGAATCTGCCTGGAATGTGGGATACCCAGGTTCAATACCTGGGTCGGGACAATCCCCTGGAGTAGGAAATGGCAACCCACTCCAGCATTCTTGCGTGGAGAACCTCATGGACAGAGGAGCCTAGTAGGCTACAGTCTGTGGGTCACAAAGAGTTGGATAGGACTGAGCACACATGTCATAAATATACATATGCATACTATACACATACAAAACATACTTACATATACATTACATAGTACATTATATACACATATTTAATATGGGATCACATAGAGTCAGATATGACTGATTGACTAACACACATATCTAGTATATTTTAGTATATTATATATATAATCTAATATTTCATGGATAAATTGCATATAAACTCCATGAGAACAGGGACTTTGTCAGTCTTCTTCACCTCCTTATTTTCAGTGCCTATAAGAGAACCTAGAACATGAGAGCAACCTAAGAAAGCTATCAAATGAGTTAATTTATTCATGTGACCTTTCTTCCATGCCCGTTTTAATCTGGAGGCACTTCAACAAAGTCCAGAAGGGCATGTAGATCCCAGTCTCCCAATTAAACAGGACTCTCACCTCCCTTCTTCTAGACTCCTGTCCTCTATTAACATGTCCTAAAAGGCAATAACGTGCACAGGAGAGCTGGCTTCAGAGTCAAATAAAGTGAATGTGTTAGTTGCTCAGTCATGTCTGACTCTTTGTGACCTCGTGGACTGTAGCCTGCCAGGCTCCTCTGTCCATGAAATTCTCCAGGCAAAATTACTGGAGTGGGTAGCCATTTCCTTCTGCAGGGGATCTTCCCGACCCAGGGATCGAACCTGGGTCTCCCGCATTGCAGGCAGATTCTTTACCATCTGAGCCACCAGGGAGAGTCAAATAAATCAAAATTCAAATCTCAGCTCTCTACTTACTAACTCTGTGACTTTTAGCTTTTTGAACTTCAGTTTTCTCTTGCCCTGAATACTATTGGCACCAACCTTGAAAGTGTATTGGGAGGATAAAGCTCATGTGAGTATCTAATACATAGTAAACACCCGATTTCTATGGGTTCACATTGAGCTCCTGTCAGCACCCATCAAAACCAGTCTCTGTCCTCTGAACTTGAGCCATTGATTTGTTTTTCTCATCTCAGTTCAGAACTTCACACTGCATGCTAAACTCACGTTTACATGTGGAGTCGCTCCCTGCGAGTCTCCCTCAGTGGCTCTAGCCTGTGGGGATCTCCTTCCCACCCAGGTTCTGCCATCCAAAGCCCTTTCTCTTGCTCTAAGACCCTGTCATCTGGAACCTGAAGAAAGGCCTCCTCAGTGAAGTTAATGGTAATAACACTCAGGGTCCTCCTCCTCCCCTCTCCGCCCTAGGAATGGTGGGAACTGTGGCTGACGTTCAATAGACGTTGTCCTAGAGCTGAAGAGCGCCCATCAGAGAGGGCTCGCCGGGGTCGTGGGCTGATGGGAAGTGGCAACATCAACGTGAGGAGCTGGGGTTTTTCTTTTTTTTTTTAATTATTAGAGATTTTATTCATATTTAAATTAACTTTATTATCTAGTTTCATGTCTGATTTTATCTTGTGTGGCCTTCATTCTTTAGAGCAGGGAGTGGCAGGGTTCGCAGAGGATGAGCCCCCATTGTCCCAGCCTGTGTCTCTGGTGTTACACAGACCTGGGACCTGGGCCAAATCCCAGCTCTGCCCTTTACAGGGCTCCCCAGGTGATGCCAGTGGTAAAGAACCCACCTGCAAATGCAGGAGATGTAAGAGATAAGGGTTTGATCCCTGCATTGGAAAGGTCCCCTGGAGGTGGTGGTGGTTGTTTTAGTCGCTAAGTTGTGTCCGACTTTTGCGACCCCATGGACTATATAGCCTGTTAGGTTCCTCTGTCCTTGGGATTCTCTAGGCAAGAATACTGGAGTGGGTTGCCATTTCTTTCTCTAGGGGATCTTCCCGACCCAGGAATTGAACCTGGGTCTCCTGCACTGCAGGCAGATGATTTAATGACTGAGCTAAGAGAGAAGCCCTCTCCCCCGTCCCAGAGGACATGGCAATTCACTTCAGTGGATTCTTGCCTGGAGAATCCCCATGGACAGAAGGGATTGGCAGGCTACAGTCCATAGGGTCGCCAAGAGTCGGACACAACTGAGACTCAGCACTCACATGACGACATAGGGTGTGTCCCCTCACCTCTTTGAGGCTCTGTTCTCACCTGTCCAATGGAAATAACACTCCCCACCCCAGATGATGCTGCGGGCAATGAAGCAGACCATACAGGCGAAAGTGCCAGCAAACTCACCATCTGCAAAATAGGTGATGTCACCAGCGAAGTCTGGGTGGCCTAGTGGTCACATGGCTGTGTGGAGCAGTGGGTAAGAGTGGACCTGGGTTTGAGTCCTGGCTCTGCTGCCTTTAGTTGTGCGACAGAGGCGAACCGCTCACCCTCTCTGAGCCTCCCTTCCCCTGCTCCATGCCATTATCTCCTGTCCGAGGGCTGTTGGGAGTGTCACTTTATAGTGCCAACTTGTCGGCCCTGCAAGGGCTCCATCGCTATCAGTCGCCCACCCGTCACCCTCTTCCCAGTGAGGGTCCCACTGGGCACACGTCCCTGATGGGGCGGCCTGGGAGGGGAGGTCAGCGAGCAGAGCAGGTAGCAGGGACGTGCCCAGGTGCTCACGTGTGCCCGGAGCCCCAGGCGTGCCCACTCTCCTGGCTGACAGGTGGCGGCTCTGGGTGCCAGCTGGTGCTGACTAGCAGACAGGTGCCCCCCGGGCCTGCGCCCAGACGCTGAGCTCTGCGGGGCTGGGGCGGGGATTTCCTTCCTGAGCAGAAGGACACAGACCGGGAGGGACAAGTGCTGTGCACCCCTCCCCCTCTTTCCATGTTCCTGAATCTTCTCTGCAGAGGTCATGGCCCCCGTCACCCTGTCCAGCCCACAGGATACGGGCCCAGGGCACACTCAGCACCGCCAGGACGACCTGCACACTCAGGGGGACAGATCTGACCAGACCCTCCTCGCACTCTTGCCTGACCCGTGTCTGTGATGCAGGCGGGAGCCGTCAAGGCAGGCTTGGAGGTCAGCCAGATGGGGAGGGTTTGGCCAGAAATGAATAGAATAATTTCCTAATAGAATTGGAAGTTCTTTCATCCAAACTGTTTTTGGGGCGATCAGTTTTACTGAAGTATAATTTGCATAAAGTAAAAATCACCCTTTTAAACTATATGGTTTAATGAATGCTGCCAAATGTATACAGTCCTATAACCACCACCTCAATCAAGATATAGAATAGTTCCATCATCCTATGAAAGTCCTTCATCTCCCTTTGAAGTCTATCTTCTCTCATCTTCAGCCCTAGGAAATCACTGGCCTGATTTCTCTCTCTATAGTTTTCTTCCTCCAGAATAACATATAAATGTACATAGCCTTTTGTGTCTGGTCTTTTGCACTTAGCATGATGCTTTAGAGATTCGTCTGTGAGTTCTGAGTATCAGCACAGTTGATTTCTTCTTATGGTTGGCTGGCATTCTGTTGTATGGTTATACCATGTTTTGTTTATTCATTTGTTGGTCTGTGACTGCTATGAATAGAGCTGTTATGAAATTCACATACAAGTCTGTGTGTAGATACATTTTTTTTCCCTTGGTAAATGCCTAGGAGCAGAATTACTGGGTTGCATGGAAAATGTGTGCTTAGCTATATAAGAAACTGCCAAACTGTTTTTCAAAGCAACTGTCCCGTTTTGCATATCTATGAGGAATGTATGAGATTTCTGGTGACCCTGCGTCTTCTCCTTGGCATTGTAGTCTCCTGCATTTTGGCCGTTCTAGTGTGTATGTAACGCTGTCTCATTGTGGTTATGATTTGCATTTCCCCAATGACTAATAATGTTAAGGATTATTCAGGTGTTTATTTTACATCTGTATGTCTTTTTCAGCGATGTGTCTATTCAAAACTTTTGTCCATTGTTAATTTATGTTTATTTTCTAATTATTGAGTAGAAGGAATTTTATATATGAGTTTTTATATAATATGCAAGAATTTTATGTGTTTTATCAGATACTTGATTTGGAAATAGCTTCTCCTAGTCTCTGTGCTCCCCAGGTGGCACAGTGGTAAAGAATCCACCTGCCAAGCAGGAGACTTGGGTTTGATCCTTGGGTCAGGAAGATCCTCTGGAAAAGAAAATGGCAACCCACTGCAGTATTCTTGCTTGGGAAATCTCATGGACAGAGGAGCCTGGGGGGGCTATAGTCCATGAGGTTGCAAACAGCCCTGCACAATTTAACAACTAAACAACATCTCCTAGTTTGTAGCTTTCACTTCCTTGAGTGTGTCTTTCAAATAACCAATATTTAAAAATTGTGATGATGTCCAATTTTTTTTTCCTTTTAAGTTTTGTATGTTTTTACCTTAAGAAATATTTACCTGACTCTAGGTCACAAAGATTTCTCCTACACTTTCTTCTAGATATTTTATGGTTGTCACTCATATATTTAGGTCTGCGATTTGTTTAGAGTTAATTTTTGTGTGTGTGGTGAAAGGAGTGAAGTGGATTTAGATTCTTTTTTTTCTGTTACATGGTAATCCAATTGCTTCAGCACCATTTGTTGAAAAGAATATTCTTTCTCTTTGAATTACAATGTCATCTTTGTCAAAAAATCAGTTGCACTGTCATATAAACTGTCTGACAAACTTAAAGTTTCACAAATGCCTCTTTTTTCCAGCAGACAATAAAATATCATTAAAAAAAATTGTTTGGTCATGTGTGTCTGGATCTATTTCTGAATCCTATTCTGGTCTGTTGACCTCTATGTCTATAACACCAATGCCCTACTATTATCACTTGCTGTAATTTTAGAGTAAGTCTTAAAATCAAATAGTAATAATATCCAACTTTATTCTTCTGTTTCAAAATGGTTTTGGCTTTTCTGTGTCTATTGCTTTTCATATGAACTTCAGAAACAGTTTATTGATTTCATCAAAAATCCTTCTGGGATTTTGATTTGTACTATACTGACCGTGTAGATACATTCTGGGAGGATTATCATCTTAATAATGCTGAATCTTCCCACCCATGAACATGATATATCTCTTAATTTACTTAGACCTTCTTTAACTTTTCTTAACAATGAGATAATCTTTTTTCTTTTATTTAAGGTATTGGAATAATTAGAACTTAGAAAAACAGATTTATTGAGGCATAGTTTACATACATAAAATTCTGCCTTTTTGTTTTACAATTTTACGAATTTTGACAAATGCATATAGCTGTGAAACAACCACCATCATGATCAATATATAGAACCATTTATCACTCTAAAAATTTCGCCTATATTTTCTTTTTAGTAGCCAACTTCTTTCCCTTTCCCCTAACAACAATTAATCCATTTTCTATTTCCCTAATTTTGCCTTTTCCTGAATTGAAGTATTTACCTTTTGTGGAATTACTTAAATGGCTAAATTTAAACTTCCCATCTTGCTTTTTGTTTTCTTTTTGTTATACCTGTTTTTGTTGTTTCTCGTTTCCTCCCTTTTTTGGATTGGTTGATTATTAGAAACACCTCTTATATTTTTATAGTGGCTGCTCTAGCATTTACAATACTGATCATTAGCTTATCAGAGTCTACCTTCAGATAATGTACTTCTTAACCTGTAATGCAATAATCTTATAATGGGGTGCATATATTTTTTTCAAATAAGTGCCTTTGTTTTCTTTAGAAAAACACCCAGAAGTATGAGGTCTCGATTATATAGTAATTCTATTTTTAGTTTTTTGAGGAACCTCCATACTGTTTTCCATAGTGGTTACTTGATTTACATTCCCATAAACAGTGCTTGAGTGTTCCCTTTTCTCCATATCCTCTCCAATATTTGTTATTTATTCTCTTTTTGAGGATTACCTTTTGACAGATGTAAGGTAATATCTCACTGTGGTTTTGATTTGCATTTCCCTGTTGAATAGTGATGCAGAGCATTCTTTTTCATGTGTCTGATGGCCATCTGTATGTCTTTGGAAAAATGTCTATGGGGTATAATTCATTTTAAACATTGTTGGATTTCATTTCTGATATTTCATGAAGATTTTTGTGGTTATATTCATGAGAAATATTAGCATACTTTTCCTTTTTTGTATTGTCTTTATCTGTATTTGACATTAGAATAATTTTGGCCTCATCATGGTATTTTTATTTCATATATAGTATCATACTAAGTAAAGAAAAAATTAAGATATTTAATTATTAACATAAATTTTACTATTCATCTTTATACTGTATAAAGCTAATTTAATGCAAATATGGAAATATTATATAAGAGAGTTCCAGAAAAACATCTACTTCTGATTTATTGACTATGCCAAAGACTTTGACTGTGTGGATCACAACAAACTGTGGAAAATTCTTAAAGAGATGGGAATACCAGACCACCTGACCTGCCTCCTGAGAAATTCATATGCAGGTCAAGAAGCAACAGTTAGAACTGAACATGGACAACAGACTGGTTTCAAATTGGGAAAGGAGTACGTCAAAGCTGTATATTGTCACCCTGCTTATTTAACTGATATGCAGAGTACATCATGAGAAATGCTGGGCAGGATGAAGCACAAGCTGGAATCAAGATTGCTGGGAGAAATATCAATAACCTCAGATACACAGATGACACCACCGTTATGGCAAAAACAAAGAAGAACTAAAGGGCCTCTTGATGAAAGTGAAAGAGGAGAGTGAAAAAGTTGGCTTAGAGCTCAACATTCAGAAAACTAAGATCATGACATCTGGTCCCATCACTTCATGGCAATGGATGGGAAAACAATGGAAACAGTGACAGACTTTATATTTTTGGGTTCTAAAATCATTGTAGATGGTGACTGCAGCCATGAAATTAAAAGATGCTTGTTCCTTGGAAGAAAAACTATGACCAACCTAGATAGCATATTACAAAGCAGAGACATTAGTTTGCCAGCAAAGGTCCGTCTAGGCAGAGCTACACTTTTTCCAATAGTCATGTATGGATGTGAGAGTTGGACTGTGAAGAAAGCTGAGTGCCAAAGAATTGATGCTTTTGAACTGTGGTGTTGGAGAAGACTCTTGAGGGTTCGTTGGATAGCATGGAGATCCAACCAGTCTGTCCTAAAGGAAATCAGTCCTGAATATTCATTGAAAGGACTGATGCTGAGGGTGAAACTTCAATACTTTGGCCACCTGATGCAAACAACTGACTTACTGGAAAAGACCCTGAGGCTGGGAAGATTGAAGGCGGGAGGAGAAGGGGACGACAGAGGTTGAGATGGTTAGCTGGCATCACTGACTTGATGGACATGAGTTTGAGCAAGCTCTGGGAGTTGGTGATGGACAGGGAAGCCTGGCGGGCTGCAGATTGCAGAGAGTTGGACATGACTGACAGACTGAGCCAAACTGAAGGAACACCTAACTCAGCAATTTTACACAGTTTGAAATCACACAATTTGTATTTTGTAGTTCACCATAAACATGTATTTCATCCTTACTAGAATGGTGGAAGCACTATCCAAAGCTAATTGAGCTGTGCTTTTTTCATTTATTACTCACACTTTCTACCAATGCTCTGCATTCAGCTTATCAATGAGAAAGAAGGGCTGCAAGGTAAAGGAATCATAAATCCCCCACTTTCCCTTTACTTCTGCATCATCATTTTCTGCATCAGTTGTTGTTTAATGCAAGGAAGTAACAAGTGAAAAAGGATGTACTAGGATTTCTTGGTCATTCATGTTTCTTAGAAGGCTATGACCTTCTTTCTGCAATTGAATCAAGTTCTGGTTCCAGTGTGTGCTGGTTAATTTTATGTGTCAACCTGACTGGGCTAAAGGATGCCCAGATAGCTGGTAAAGCATTACTTCTGGATATGTCTGTGAGAGTGTTTCTGAAAGAGATTAGCATTTAAATCAGTATACTGAGTAGAGAAGAGCCACCCTCACCATTGTGGGTGTGCATCATCCAATCCATTGAGGGCTCAAATGAGACAAGAAGGTGGGGGAAGCGCAAATTCTCTCTCTCTTCTTGAGCTAGGATGTCCATCTTCTCCTGCCCTTGGACATAGGAGCTCCTAGTTCTCAGGACTGGGACTCCAGGATTTATGGCAGTGTTCCCACTTCTTCCCATTACTGTTCTTAGGCCTTTGGACTCAGCTTAAATTATACTACCAGCTTTCCAGCCTGCAGACAGCATATCATGGCACTCCTAATCCTCAGTATTGTGTGACCAGTTCTTGTAGTATATCTTCTTTTGTAGATCTATATATCCTATTGGTTCTATCTCTCTAGTCAATCCTAAAGGAAAGCGTAGTTTTCTTGGTCACAGGTGTAACATGCTTACCTTGTACTGATGTCAAGAACTGTGATAAAATATACATAAAATTTACCCTTCCAACCATTTTGAAATGTACATTTCATTGATATTAAATACAGTGACATGTGTTGTGCGCCATCACCACCATTCATCTTCAGAACTTTCAACTTTCAAACTGAAACTCCAATATCCACTAAACAATAACTCCCAGGGCTCCCCTCTCCTCAGCCCTTGGAAACTACCATTCTACTCTCCATCTCTATGTGTTTGATTCTTCCAGGACCCTCACAGAATTGGGATCATACAATATTTGTCTTTTTGTGATTGACTTATTTCACTTAGCATAATGTTTAAGGTTGATCTATAATGTAGCATGTGTCAGAATTTCCTTCCTTTTAAAGTTTGGATAATATTCCAGTATATTATATATCATGTTCTGTCCATTCATTCTTCTGTTGATGGACCTTCGGGTTGCTCCCACTCTTTGGTTATTGTGAATAATGCTGCTATGAACATGGATATACAAGCACACCTTGGAAATATTGCGGGATCGGTTCCAGACCAGGGCAATAAAGTGCTATCATTATAAAATGTGTCACATAAATGTTTTGGTTTCCCAGTTCATATAAAAGTTACATTTATGCTATACTGTACTCTGTCAAGCATGCCATGGCATTATATCTAAAAAGTATACATACTTTAATTAAAAAATACTTCATTGCTAAAATATGCTAACCATCATCTGAGCCTTCAGGGAGTTGTAGTAATAACATTAAAGATCACTGATCACAGTCACATTGCAAACACAGTAATAATGAAGAATCTTGACATGTCATGAGAATTACCAAAATGTGACATAGATACACAAAGTGAGCAAATGCTGTTGGAAAAACGTGCCAACAGACTTGGAAGACACAAGGTTGTGGAAAATGCAATATCTGTGAAGTGCAATAAAGCGAGGTATGCTTGTACAAACATCTGTTTAAGTCCCCACTTTCCATTCTTCTGAGTTCACTCAGAAGTGAACTTTCTGGATCACATGGTAATTCCATTTTAGTTTTTTTAGGAACTGCCATACTGTTTTCCACAGTGCCTGCACCATTTTGCTCTTACACCGGTAATGTGTAAGGGTTCTAGTTTCTCCATATCCTCACCAACACTTCTTTTATTCTGCTTTTTTTTTTCCTAACTTATTTTTCATCATATTTTTTTTCATTTATTTTTTTTAGCTGGAAGCTAATTACTTTACAATATTGTAGTGGTTTTTGCCATGCATTGACATGAATCAGCCATGGATTTACATGTGTTCCCCATCCTGAACCCCTCTCCCACCTGCCTCCCCATTCCATCCCTCTGGGTCATCCCAGTTTATTCTGCTTTTTTAAATTAATTTTTTAAATAATAACCATCTTAGTGGGTATGAAGGGGCACCTTGTACTCACCTTGCATGTGGCTGAATGCCCACTCGCACATTGCAGGTCCCTGGAATTCCGTGTTCAGGGGGCATTGTGGATACTTCACGCAAACAGGGAAGGGTCAGTGGCACATGTATAATTATGGGTCTCCCCAGCTCACTCACATCTTCCATTGTCGCTGTGAACTTTTCTTATAAAATCTAAGTTCTACGATAAAATTATAAAGCATTTCGAAACAATGATAAGAGGGCAATAAACCAAGCGTGAGGCCCTTCTGGGCACGGAGCCCAGGGCAGATGTCAGAGAAGACAGCTTGCTTCTACTGCTGGGAGGAAAAAAGGTAGAGACCGAGTCTGGGCAGTGGGTGGCAAATAGAGAAAGGAGATATAGGAGCTGAGGCTGTTTCCGGCCTAAATCCCTGGGTTTCTCGGCTCCCATACCTTTGCCTGTGCTCGGTATCCTGCCTACATGCAGTGCCTCTACCCCTCACTGTGAGTCAAATCCTGCTGATCTCAGCTCAAATCCTAACTGACTGGGAAAGTCTTTCCTGACCACCCTGGATCCCTTCTCAGAACTCTGATAGCGCACACCACCCAAGTGGCAACAAACCTGATCTCGCCTCCCGGAAGACAGTCGTGTCTCTCCAGCGAGATGCTGGAGCTCCTGGAAGCAAAGCCTGCGTCTCCTCCTTCTCTGAGCGCCTCACCAAGATTTACAGCGAGGCTGCCCCTTGCCGCCCCGTCCCCTAGGCTCCTTCTCACCCCCCTGAGAACAGAGCCCGGTCTCAGCCCAGCCAGGCCTCTCCACGTCTTTCTCACTTGCCCACATGCATGCTTGGAGCAGCTATTTCTCAGCTGTCTGGCTGTCCTTCCCACAAATATCTGTCCAAATGGTAGTAGGAATGGTCTGTGTTTGCAACTTAGAAATACCGAGTTTTAAACCCTGACTCTGTCACTCTTAGGATACGTGGCCTGGGCAAGTAACTTCCTTTCCTCAAGCCTTTCCCCCCCCCCACACCCGTGTAAAACGAGGGGTTGATAATAACCATTGTGAAGGGCTACTGAAAGATTTAATGGGAGTATGAAAAAAATAACAACACAATAGAGTGAATTAGTGTGTGTCGATACCTTTGAAACAGATTAAATGGATATCTTCCTAGAAAAGAATAACTTGCTGAAAGTAACTAAGGAGAAACAGAATGTCTGCATAACCTTGTGTTAATTTAAATAAATTATTTTATAAGTTTAAAATCTTTCCAAAAAGAAAAATGCTAGGCCTGGATCGCTTTGCAGATGACTTCCACCAAACTTTCCAAGAATATGTCATTCCAAAATTTCAGAAATTGGGAAAAGAGGGGCAGTTCCTAATAAATTTTATGAGAATGTTATACTATTGATTCCAAAAATCGGACAAGGGTATTATAAGAAAGATTAAAATTCATATACTTTTCATGATTTTAACTGTAAAATTCATAAACCCTATTAAAGTGTTAGTTGCTGAGTCATGTCCAACTCTTTGCGACCTCATGACGGCAGCCTGCCAGGCTCCTCTGTCCATGAGGTTCTCCAGGCAAGAATACTAGAGTGGTTTGTCATTCCCCCTTCCAGGGTGTCTTTTCGATCCAGGGACTGATCCTGGGTCTCCTGCATTGCAGGCCATCTGAGTCACCAGGGAATCCCAGATACTAATAAGTTACTGAAAACATAATAATACATTATAACTGAGTTGAGTTATTCCAGGATTATAAGTATCAATTAACATTAGAAAAATCTGTGAATCATTTTTATCATTACTGTTGTTGTTTAGTTGCTAAGTCATGTCTGACTCTTTTGTGACTCCATGGACTGTATCCCACCAAGCTCTTCTGTCCATGGGATTTCCCAGGCAAGAATACTGGAGTAGGTTGCCATTTCTTTCACCAGGGGATCTTCCCAACCCTGGTACTGAACCCATGTCTCCTGCATTACAGGCAGGTTCTTTCCCACTGAGCCACCAGGTAAGCCTGATTTTTATCATATAACAGATCAATAATATACGCCTTTGGAAAATTTAACATGCATCAACAAAATAATTCTTAGCTAAGTAGAAATAGAAGGGAACTTTTAAAATCTGATAAAATGTTTCTATCAAAAGCCTACAGTCTATGTTGAAATGTAGAATTTTCTTTAAAATCAGGAAAACAGACTAGATGGTTCCTATCACCTCTTTCACTCAATATCGCATTGGAGGTTCCAATCTCTTGACCAGAGCCAGTGCAATAAGACAAGAACTTGAAATGAAAGGCTAATGAATAAGTAAAAAAGAAACAAACTAAGATGTTTTGACTCTACTCATAGTAAATCCAAACAAATATGCAGACAAATTATCAAAATTAGCAAGAGACTCAAACAAAGTGTAGAGATATAAGGTCAACACAGAAACATCATTTATATTTCTATTTACCAGCAACACTTAGGACTCCTAGTTTAAAAGATACCACTTACAATAGCAATTGGAAATATAAGAGAAGCAGACTGTGTATAACAATTAACAGTTCAAAATATTTCTGGAGAAAATTATTGAAAAGTGTTCAAGACCTAACTGTAAAGAGATATATCTATCCATAAATGAGAAGACTTAATGTTCTAAAGACAACAGTTCCACAGATTTAATAAAATTCTAATCAAAATTCCAGGGCATATTTCAAGGAACTTGACAAGCTGATTACACAATTTCATAAGGAAAAAAAAAAAAGGAAAAATTGTCAAGAAACATGTGAGAAACAAAAGCAGAGAACTTGCATTTCATATATCAAACTTATAAAGCCACACTGATTAGTACTAGCACATTGAAAGAGAACAGAGTGTTCACGGACAGACCCACATGCATGTGGAAAGTCAACATATGATGAAATTGTCCTTACAGGCCCGGGATGATCTATGCTACAAGAATTGATGATCTATACAGGAAAAGAAAATCAAATTTCATCTCAGAACACTACAAAAATCAATTCCAGATGGATAAAGGTTTGAATGTGAAATGCAAAGCTTTAAATATTTCAGAAGAAAATAGAGACTTTTAAATGACCTTGTGTAGGAGAGGATTTCTTTACCAAAACACTAAAGGGGCATACTGAAAGATAGAAAGACAGAAACATTTGTCTAAATTATAAAAAAATCCTTCTGTTCACTCAAAGACTATAAGTAAGTGGAAAGACAAGTCTCAAATGGGGAGAAGTATTTGCGGCATGGAATCAATAAATGGCTATTAACCTAAGTGGATAAGGAGCTCCTAAAAATCATTAGGATAGCAGCAAACAAAGAGTAGAAAATTAGATAAAAGACACAAATAGGCATTTCACAGAAGAAAATCGGAGGCCGACAATCATTTGAAAATATGTTTAGTTTCATTAGTAATCAGGGAAATGAAAATTATGAACACAGAGTCACCATTTTACTCCTACTATTCTGGCAAAAATTTAGAAGCCTGACAAATTTGGGCCTGGATGGAGAGCAAGGGAAACTCTGACACATCACTGCTGGGAGTGGAAACAACCACAGTCATTCTGGAAAAACATTTGGCACAGCCTTGTAAAGTTGAACAAATACACACTCCGCAAGTCAGCAATTCCCCTCTAGGATACACCCCAGAGAATCTACTGTGCAGGCGCGTCAAGAGACGTACAAATGTTCTCGGCAGCTTTGTGCAGAAGAACAGGCGAACAAAGCAACCAAAAACAGCCAAACAAAAGGCAGAAACAACTCTTATCCACAGAGAGGATGGATACGTAAATTGTGATACATACATTCGATGAAATACCATACCTCGGCAAAACGAATGAACCACAGGTCCACACATCTATGTATAGAAACAATCTTGAGCAAAATGATCAAGGCACAAAAAATTTCAAACCTAACAAGAGCATTTTTATAAAGGTCCATGGGGGCACAACTAGAAGACACCTTGCTTCTGGTACAGACATATGTGGTCAAACTACCAAAAAAAAAAAAAAAAAAATACTGAACAGGCTAACCCCCAAATGCAGGACAGCGGTCACCTCCGGGAGACAGTAGGGGAATGTTTTTGGTGAGAGCTTCAGCTCTCTTGGAAACCTACTTTCCAAGCTCTGAATCACAGCAGTTTATTATGATGTTTCATAATTTACACATTTGCTATAGGGAATTTTTATAGAAATAAAATACTACATCATAAAAGCAAAGAGAGTTAGTGGAGTAATATATGACTAGCTCCTATCAAGTAGCTCAGGGCCCAGCACATCTACATAATGCCTGTGCTTTTCCTTTGGGGTGGGCTTGGCACCAAGGGGTTTATATTCGCTGTGCCAGTTTTCTCAGCAGTGCTGTGATATCCACCCCATTTTACAGAGGCTGAAGCAGATACTCAAAGAAGGTAGGTGATTTGCCCCAGGCCATACAGCTCGGGGCATCTGAGATACATCCAGGTCTGTGTGGCTGTAGCCCGGTCCCTCTCAGCCCCTGGATCCTCTGTCTCTCATACAGCGGGCCGTCAGTAAACGGTGAGCCCACTCTGATCTCTCTGTTCAAACGGCAGCACCTTGCATCTCCTCTTTGACAGTTGTCACACTTGATCTTGGCATTCCTCTTCCCTTTGCTGAGCCTTTTGCAAGCTCCTCTGGTGCACAGTACTGATCACCAGCTACGCCTTCTCTGTATCCCCAGGGCCCGTGCTGGTACCCAGCAGGACGCTTAGTCCTGTTGGTTCGGGGTGTTACAGAATCCGCTGATGGGGGACTCTGTGCTGTTGACTCAGGAGTCTGGGGCAGGAGCACCTGGGGGCCACGAGGAAGGGGCAGGCACTCACCCCCCGGAGGCTGTAACCCTGGGCGTCCAAGAAGGAGAGGCCCAGCCGCTCATCCTCCTGCAGGGTGCTCTGACCCATGAAGCTCCGGTCCATGGTGCTCATCACGTGGGTCTTCTCCTGGTAGTAGCTGACTGCGGCCTTGGTCATGTTCACTGGCTTCAGAGTAGGGTTGATAGGAGACATGGGTGCTCAGCTGGGCAGGACATCATCCAGAGGTGGATGGGGAGACCTGGCAGTGAGGGGACCTTGAGGCCAGGAGCCAGTCTAGAAGCATCTCTGGATGCTGCGGGGACTCTGTTCACATCCTTTGCTCATCAGACTGGGAGAGCTGCCTCCTCACCCCCAAGAGGGACTGGGAGGGGTCCCCGGCCTGGGCACCTTTGCTGAGAGTAAGGGTGGTGGACTTGGGCTGGAACCCCATCCAGAAAATGGGGATACAGTTCACTGGATTTGTTTTTGTGTCAGAGCACATCACCACCCCCAGGCCACCCCAAATTAGAACTTGGGCCACTCCAGCTGCAGGTCCAGATGCCCCCACCTCCAGCCCCCTTTCTCCTTGTCCACTCCGAAGACTTACAATCTCAACTATTCTTCTCCAGCAGTGCAGAAGCAGGGCATGAGGTCATCCTCACTTGTCCCTGATGACCAGAGGGTCTGCCACAGCCAGGAGCTGATCTCCCACCTTCCGTAGCCTCATGCTCACCTCCCCTGGGAGGCCCGATCCTGTCACCAGACACAGAGGACTTGGAACAGAAACCCATGCAGGGTCCATCTCAGGTCAGCTCCCAGCAGTCCATCCAGCCACCAGAAGCAGCAGAGGGAGAAGGCCAGAGGCCCCGGGTCCCTCGAGAGGGTGGAGCTTCTGGAGAGGCCTCTGGGCAGGGATCCTGGCATAGCCCAGGTCTCCAGCCCAGCTTCACAGACGAGGATGGCAGCTTGCAACCCCAGGGAACTCAGAGGAATAGGGACGGAGACCAGGAGTGGGGAGGCAGGGATCAAAGCTCTATATACGAAGGGAAAGGGAAAGGACATGGGAACGGCGCTGAGACTGGAGGAGCGCCAGGGTCCGATCACAGGGAAGGCTTGAGGCCAGAGAGCCGTTCACCTGCCCAGCCCTACAGCATGCAGGACACAGGGCAGACTTGAGAGAGGACTTCCAGGTCGTGTGGGCCCACGGGAACTGGTCATTGTGGAGAGGAAGAGGCCAGCGTAGGACTCCCCCAGAGGGACAGACAAACTCCACTCAGCCCATCCTGGCTCCAGAGCTGCTGGGGGCAGGGGGAGGGACAGGATGACCTCTGGAGGCCCCTCCTGCCAGGGCCACAGGTCCTTCCTGTGCAAAGATGGCTCTGTGTCCATACAGGGGACCCATGTGGCTATGCATTACAGTGGGCATGGCCTTCCCAGTCTGACAAGAGGCGGTTGAGTGGGCCTAGGCCTCTGACTCCCACCCATCCCTCAGGTTCTGGATATCTCCCTCACTGTGGCCCAGGGCAGAATCAAAGACCCTTTGGGACAGATGAGGAGAGGTCTCTGTGGCTGTGACCTTGACCATCAACATAAGAGAGAGGGTGGAGGAAGAAGGGAGGTGAAGAGGGAGATGGGGGTGGGATGAGAGAATTATGACACAGAGAAGCGAGAGGAGGGGAATAAAGGAATAATGACAGGGAGAGAGGGGGGGAAGGAGACGGGTGTGGGGGACAGGTCAGACACCAGCGACCACAGGGGCGACAGACAGAGGGCCTCGGACAGAGGACAGCCTGTCAGGCTGGCTGGACCATGGTGCCCCAGGAGGACCTGTCCCGAGTGGATCCTGGCCCAGGAGGCAGTCTGCAGTGGTGACCACAGGGCTCTGTCCCCGCCCAGGCCTCCTGCTCTGCTTGGCAGAAGAACTTCACACACCAACCAGCCAGATCCGCAGACAGGGCCAGGAGGGACACCTCGAATTGTGGCCTCCAGCTGACCTCAGGGCGAGATCAAGCAGATGCTGTGTAACCTGGACACTGGGAAAAGTTCTGCATTTAGGTTCAAGGTTAGCTGCAGAGTAGAGGGGAAGGGCGAGCTGCCTTGTCAGCAGCTCCTGGAAAAACTGAGCTGGAGGCTCCATGGGAGTTTACGGGAGTGTGGTTGCTGGAAAAGCCAGGGTGATGGTGCGTGACGTCGATGGAAGAAGAGGGTCCAGGGAGGCGGTGAGAGACCACCGTCCTCTGGGCTGGCCCAGGGTCATGCGAGCCTGCTCTGTAAGGAGGGGACAAGCACGGGTGCAGGGGAATGTTCTGGAAGGCTTGCAGGCTCAGAGGTCCCAGAGGCAGAAAACAGAGCAGCACTGGCAGGCCGTGGAATTAGAGGGGGGGCCTGGGCTGTAACCCCAGCTCTGTACCTCCCATGACCTCTGACAAGCCCTTAACTTCCCTGAGCCTCAGTTTCCTCATCAGTGAAATGGGGTGATCACAGGAGCTCTGCTCAGGGTTGTTGTGAGGATTCTGTGTGAAGAATTGAGCCCCAGGGCCCTTTGCTGGGTTAGGAGGCAGCCTGCCTCTCCCCTCTCCCCCACTTGGCCAATTCTGTGTCCTTGAAGGTAAATTTCTAAGATGCCAAATCCTACCAGACACCAGCTGCAACCCCCCAACATCTGAGCACTCCCTTACAGCCAAATCTGCTGCCCACTGTCCCCCAGGAGCCCCGCTGAGAGAAGGACAGAGCCTTGCCACTGCAGGCTTGTGAGGCCCTTCACGTCCTGGGCCTGGCTGGATTCGATCCGGCCACTTATCAGCTGAGTAACATGGGCGAGTTGCTTAATGATAGTTTCCTCATCTGCAAAAAGGGACTCAGCCCAGGTCCATGGGTCAGGATCCTGGAAGGAAAAAGTCTCTGTGGTCCCCTGAGTGCTGAATAGTACCTGTACACAGTAGGTGCTCAGTAACTACCATTCTAATGGGTGATGTGTGGAGAGCTCCTGGCGCAGGGTAATTACTCAAAAAATTATGGTTTTAGATGTATTTTGAGATGTGGTGCAGAGAGAAGGGCAGGGATAAACCAAGCCTAATGCCATCCCCTACCAGGGGCCACGCTCCCAGCATCTCTGCTGCCTGGGCCTGGCCTCAGGCTCAGTTAGTTCTGTCCTTCCCCTGGATCCCGCTTATCTGCTCCCAGCAGCTCCGCGTCCGCGTGCCAGCTGGCTGGCTGCCTGGTGGCAGCTGCGCATATGAAGCCCAGGAGGGAAGAAGGCGGAGCAGGCTCTGCCTCTGGCTCCCGGCTGACCTTGGGCAGGTCTCTGCCCCCTCTGGGCCTCAGCGTCTCCATTCCCCAACTAAGGGACTTGGCAGTGTCCTGGGGCTGCCTGGTAGGGAATGAGGTAGGGTGGGGAGGGAGAGTACAGGGGTCCCAGAAGCCCACCGAGCTCCAAACCAAGGGTCAGTCTTTAGTGCTCCATGTACTGGGCTCCCAGGAAATAGTTTAAAGTACTTCCATCACCACCCCCTCACCCATAGTTTGAAAACAAAACAACTTATTTGTTAGACTAGATGCCCTGAAAAACTTGGGAGCTCTCACTTTCTGGGGTCTGAGTCTCTACAGTTCTCAATCCTAAGAATCTTTGAATCCCAGGTCCTGGGTTTGTGAAACTCCGAAAAGCCATGAATCTAAGTTCTGAATCCTAAACTGTACTGGGATTCATGGTGCCCGCTGCAAAGTATGCCAGGAGACTCATCCCTTGCCAACATCCTTCCAGCTGGGGCAGCCTCCCTACTGAGCATCCTTCCCTGGACAGTGGCACCCGGCACCCAGCAGATCTAGGTTCTAGTCCGGCCTCTTCATCTGCAGAGTCGTGGTTTCCTATCCTGAGCTTCACCCACAGGCCCACCACCCAGGCTGGAACTGACTCTCAGGGGAGGGAGAGACAGGTGGCCAGCTGGACCCCCACCCCCAACACACTCAGCCACCAGAAAGCTGTCCCTCTTGTCCCCAGCCACTGTGCCTTTAAGCCCACCAAGCCTCCACGGCCACCCAGAGGGGGACCAGCCTCAGTTACCCCTTGCAGATGATGTCAGTGATGACCCCAGAGGGACGATGAAGATGAAAAACACTCCCATCCTCCCCCCTCTCCCCACCAGATGCCCAGGATCAGCTCCACGTCCTCTGAGCACCAGGGGCACCTCCCAACTTCTGGGCTCTGTGTTCTGTCCTTGCATGTGGTTAGAGAAGACCCAGAGGGGCGCAGGGTCACAGGTGACAGGAACCACCGATCTGCCTGTTAGGGTGTGAGTCCCCGCCATCTGAGCTCTACAGGACAGGCATTCTCCCTTGCACACAGTCGTCTGTCCCTTGTCCCCAGCACGTGTCCTGCCTTTCACGCCGGCCTGTCTTGTCACCATCCCCTTACTGTGTTTTCTCAGTTCCCATGCATGAGCCTTTGCTTACACTGTTCCCCCTCCAGGAATAGCTTCCCTCTCCTCCCTGCCCTTCCAACAATCCCCACTGTCCAGTGGGTGGGAGAAGGAGAGGACATCACCTGTTGCACCATCTTCACATCCTGGGAGGTAAGGAGGAGGCAGAACTGGGCACCTGTTGAGCATCTCGAGGATGGGGGAGCAAGTTCACTGAGCACATTCTTGGCCTGGGGCCAGGGTCCGGGATGGTCCCTGTCCCCAGCCATCCTGCTCAGGTTTTATGATATTTCTCAACTCCTCTCTCCCTCGATGGGAAAGGGAGAGTCAGACAGAACCCAGAGCCAGCATCTGGCCCCCATCACCTCACAGTCCAACCGCAGTGGACCCCACCCACATGCCTGCTCCAGGCCCCGGCCAAGGCCAGTTCTGTGTCCACCTCCCAGCAGCAGAAAGGAGCCTCTGATGAGAGGGACATGTGGGACCAGGGAGAAACCGGGCCAGGCCACCACCTTTTGCCCCCACTGCCCTGGGTCCCCAGAGGTGAGCCCACATGTAATGGTCCTACCTTGAAGGACTACAGGGACCCAGTGGGGAAGCCTCGTGGGGTTTACCTTTCCTGGAGACCAGGATGCAGGCTCACCAGGTCTCCTGAAGACACAGATGGGGGTCTCAGAACTGCTCCCCCAACACCCCTCCTTCCCTCCCTGTACCCGTCCCATCCCCCGCCCCCACCAGGAGGGAAGTTCAGGGGAAGACGCCTAGCCAGGGGATCTTTCCCGAGAGTCATCCCTCACTCATCTCTCCTCACCCATTACTGAGCTGGAAGCTTCCGAAATGAGGCTGCATCATCATTTAATGTACTGGAACAGCCTCAGAGGGCGGGGGATAAAACGGGAGAGGAGATGCATGGGGGACTGAGGGGGTGCCCGACACCCCCACAGCCTGGCAGCTCCGGGGTCTGTCTACAGAGTGGAGGAAAAGAGAAGACTGCAGAGGGGAGTGACCCCCACACCCCTGGGGCTCTTTCTGGGGAAGCCCCTGAGCTCATGGAATGTGGGGATCGAGAGCTGACTCTGAACCCAGCCCCTATCCTGGCTGCTTCACGCTGGCCTCCCCATGATGCCAAACTGGTCCTCCTCAATTTAGCCCTGGCACTTCCCCCAGATTACCCTCCCAGAACCCTGCCTGCCTCACTGCCTAGCTCCTGCACCAATGGCTCCCCTCTTCCCCTCTGGGCCCTGAGCCAGGCCTGCCCTCCTCACCACTGGGCCTTTGCACATGCTGCTGCCTCCTCTTCTCCACGGCCCCTCCTTGTTCCCATGGCCCCGAGCCTCTCCAATCGGCTCTTCTCTGGGCTGTAAGTGACTGCTCACACCTCCATCTGCCACGTGGGACTGGAAACCCCTCAGGGCTCTGTCTTGCTCAGTTACCACGGTCTCCCCACTGTGCGGGGCAGTGTCTGACCCTCAGCCAGCGTTTCCTGAGTTCTCACTGTATGCCGTGCTCAGCCTTTGCAGGCATCGATCGATTAACCTTCAAGGTCACCTTCAAGGACGTGCTGGAGACAGCACCAGGGCTGGAAGCACAGGCCAGGAGGTCAGTCAGGCCTACTGGATTGGAACCCGGCTCTGAATTTACTGGCTGGGTGACCTTTATGGAGTTACATAAACTCTCTCAGCTTTGGTTTCTCTTGGTAAAATGGAATGAGTAATGACAGCTCCTGCCTCGTGGGGTGTTTTTAAGGACTGAATATATGCGCGTACATGTTTATACACACACATTTTAATGTAGTGTCTGATATATATTAAGTGTTATGTAATGTAAACTATCAGTGGATAGCCTGGCAGGAAGGCTTAGTTTTCCCTCTATCTCTGCCATCTTCTGCACCATCAACCCTTTGTAGACTCAGGGAGCTCAAATAAATGCTTGTTTACTGCAGGCTCAGGTGCCAACTGAGGGATATACAAGTCTGCTATATACACATCAGTTGTATTTCTGTGTACCAGCAACCCAAAATTGGTAAGTGAAAGAAAAATACTACTATTATAGCAAAACCGCAAAATAAATAAAGAGATCCAATCGAAAAAATGTACAAGACTTCCCTATGAAAATTGCAATAAAAAATGGTCAAAATGCTCCAATGGACACTTCACAGTAAGTTCATGTAACCAATAAGTACAGGAGAAGATGAAACTGTTACTAGTTATCAGGCAAATGTGAAATAAAACCCCAAAAGATACCCTACACCTATTGAAATGGTGAAAATTACGAAGTGCTGGCAAGGTCGTGGGGACCCTCGCTCACTGCCAGTGGGAATGTGGGCTGGTAGCTTTGGAAAGCAATTTGATAGTTTCTTATAAAGTTCAATGCATACCTAATCCATGACTTAATGGTTTCACTTTGGCTGTTTTCCCTAGAGAAGTAAAAACATATGTCCTCAAAAATCTATTATAAGGATGTGTTTGGCAGCTTGATTCATATTAGTCAAAAATTGGAAACCACTCAGATGCCCATTTCTCCCAGGTTTCTCTTGAGACACTCTCATTAAATCGCTTGTGCAAGAATCAGCATCTCTGACTGCACCCATCTCTGAATCCATCACTGTGCTGGGAGATGCAGGTCTGGGGCTCTGTCCACTCCTGAACCTGGATAAGGGAATGATTTCTTCAAGAACATGAGGAGTGAGAAGCCTGAATTGCCGTTGCCAAGGAAATTGATGTGGGGTGGGCGGCACCATCGTGTGTGGCCGATGGATGGGGTCGGAGTTGGTGGGAAAATAGCCTTC
Organism: Muntiacus reevesi; assembly: GCF_963930625.1. Classification (NCBI taxonomy): domain Eukaryota; kingdom Metazoa; phylum Chordata; class Mammalia; order Artiodactyla; family Cervidae; genus Muntiacus; species Muntiacus reevesi. The sequence goes on from NC_089251.1 coordinate 113,989,419, forward strand.
CCAGGTCAGTCCTCCACCCGCGATGAGTGTGGACTGTTACCAGCTCACTGTGCTCTCTCCCCGACACCTGCTCTATGCAGCTCCCTCCTCTCCGCTTTGTCCCTGCCCGGAGGGAATCAGTTCGACCTCTCTAGGCCCGGAGGAAGGCAGCAGGCGTCATCTCTGGATTCGTCCCCAGCCCAAACTCCTGCGGTTAACTCATCTCAATTCTCCCCACATCTGCTTCCAGTCCTTAGGAGACCCAACTTCCAAATCTCTTTCAGCTTTCGGTTTGATTAACAGAAGGTTGTAAACAAGCCCCAGAAAGAAGGAAAACCAGCATCTCCCCCGGGCAGCCAGAGTCTATTGGCAAATGTCACATTGCTATGCAACCAATATATATTTCTTTTACTTTCGTGTAGATAAACAGAGCTCAGCTAATTAACATTATTTTCTTTCACTCTTTAGGTCTTGGATGACATTGGGAGTCTTTCCCCGACATGGTGAACTGGTTACCGGGTTTCAGGAAGGGTTTAATCTTTGCAATTACAGTTCATTAATAGATTTACAAGGGATGGAAGATGGTGAGGTCTGTCTAAGAGGATTGTTTTGCTTTTCTACTTGTTTAATTACACAGTTATCTCCTGGACCAAAGCTCTTTGAAAAACAGGGGGAGAAAAAGACCTACTACCCCATCTGTTCCAGATACGAATCAATTAATACTGGAGGGGACAGGAGCTACTCAGGGACCTCCCACCAGCCGAGATGCTTCATCCTCTCTTTAGAGCTGCATCTCAGCTGAAAGGCTCAGCCACCAGAGTCATCAGACTGGCATCAGGCAGGTTGGCCTGAGGACGGGCTGCTCTGTTCATGGGGATACAGTCTCTGGGGGTTTAGATCTGGGCAGTCTCGTCTCTCTTTTGAGCTAATGTTTCTTGGACACCATGTGCTGGGGGCTTTAATGTGGATTTTCTAAATTAAACTTCACAGTGTTTATTTCACAGACCCATTTTATAGATGGAGGAGCTAGGGCAGGTAGATGTGTGTGGGGACTGGAGAGGTACAGAGAAGGCAGATTTTGTAGGTATTAAAGGAGAGTCTCACACACAGGTGGGATTTGCCCAGAGCACCTGATTTGGAGCTGAAACAGGAAGCCAGTCCTGTTGTCTCTAAGTTTCTGCTGTTTCCTCCCTCTTTGCTGCCATCTAGTGAAATTGACTCAGTTTTTCCATCTGTGAAATGGGCCCATGGGACAGGTCAAGATCAGCGTTACACCTGAAACTGACACAACATTATAAATCACCTATATTTCTTAAAAAAAAGAAGAGTGTGAAGGGTATCTTAGGCTTCGGGGTGGTGTGTTTTGAAGAGCGTGGGCCTGGAAGGGTAGACCCAGGGCTGGCATACAGGGAAGTGGCACCAGGGGGCTCTGTGGCCCAGGAACAAGAGGCCTCCAGCTGTGGAACCAGAAGGACAGCTGACTTCATCCTTGTCACTTGAGACTTCTTTCATCTGATCCCTTTAACCTCCCCCAAAATTTCCCAAGAAGGACAATGACCTCTTTCAGAGGCAAACCCTGCAAAAGAAAACTGTACCTTCAGTGAAGATTGCATTCCTTCTCCAGGCAGGCCCCCTTGGCTCCCTCACTTCAAGGTGTCTTATGAGAGTCCCAAATGGGCTCCTTTTCCATCTTCTGGTGTTGGGCTGTCCAGAGGCTTAACTGGGCCAGAGTGTGGCAGCTTGGATCTAACAGCTATAGAAGTGGTACAGTGGTAACTCACGGCGGCCAAGGAAGACCTAGACAGCTATCAGTTAAACAGGCCAGAGTGCGGCAGCTTGGATCTAACAGCTATAGAAGTGGTACAGTGGCAACTCACGGCAGCCAAGGAAGACCTAGACAGCTATCAATTCACTGCAGTACTTGTCTGTTGTTTTTGTTGTTAAGTCGTTCAATCATGTCCAAGTTCAACTCTTTGCGACCCCATGGACTGCAGCATGCCAGGCTTCCCTGTCCTTCACTATCTCCTGGAGCTTGCTCAAACTCATGTCCATTGAGTCAGTGACGCCATCCAACCATCTCATCCTCTGTCGCCCCCTTCTCCTCCTGCCTTCAATCTTTCCCAGCATCAGGGTCTTTACCAATGAGTCGGCTCTTCACATCAAGTGGCCAAAGGATTGGAGCTTCTGTTTCAGCATCAGTCCTTCCAATGAATATTCAGGGTTGATTTCCTTTAGGATTGACTGGTTTAATCTCTTTGCATTCTCAGGGGCTCTCAAGAGTCTTCTCTAGCACCACAGTTCAAAAGCATCAGTTCTTCACTGCTCAACCTTCTTTATGGTCCAACACTCACACCCATACATGACTACTTGTCAGACTTCTGTATAAATGTCAGATATTAACTGTTTTAGGACTGGGGAACAAGAGAATAATCAAGGATACAATGAAGGTATTTATGGAACCGGAGAGAAAATTTCCACAATTTTTTAAATAGCACAATTCAAAACTTATTTGTGAACACTGAAATTTGAATTTCCTATAAAGGTCGCATCATGAAATAATATTCTCTTAATTATTCTTTCAATCATTTAAAAATGTCAAAACCATTCTCTGCTCAGGGGTTATACAAGAACAGATGACAGGCCAGACGAGACTTGCAGGTGATGGTTTGCAGACCCCTGATTTATCGTCCCTCAGCCCTTAGCTCTTGAATTGCTGGGCTTCCCTTGTGGCTCAGCTGTTGAAGAATCCGCCTGCAATGCGGGAGACTTGGGTTTGATCCCTGGGTTCAGAAGATCCCCTGGAGAAGGGAAAGGATACCCACTCCTGTATTCTGGCCTGGAGAATTCCATGGACTGTATAGTCCTTGGGGTCGCAATGAGTCAGACGCGACTGAGCGACTTTCACTTTCACTTTCGCTTGAACTGGGCCTGCTCCTTGCCGGGCACATCAGGCTACGTTTCGTCAGTAGAGGGCGCTAGAGGGACATGACCAGGGAAGCAGCCTCTCCGTGGTCCGCAGTGCTGTTTTCCTCCCACCAGCAAGTGCCAGAGTGAAAGGCTTGCCCCAGCTGTACGGTGCGTGGCTCCTTGGCGAGCTCGTGTCTGGAGACCACCTCGCTGCGGTCCCCTGACCAGGTGACCCCGAGTGGGTTGAGTGCCCCAGGCCTCTCACCCTCAGAGCTCCCAACCCCCTCTGTGCACTGACTTGGCTGGCCAGCATCCAAGGGTGTTTCCTGCCCATTGGCATCTACTCTGGGTGAAGCCAGCAGCTTCTCTGTCATCCAGGCAGCTGCCACCACAGTCCCCATCAAGGTCTGAACTCTGGCCTCCAGGGTGGGTGAGGGGAGGGGCACGTCCGAGTCGAAGCTTCCTCTTCCTCAGTCCTAGGGTTCCCTTCAGATTTCTCCTGACATCCTTAGGGTCACTCCAAAGCATAGCATAATAGTTCTTTATTTTAAGCATCCCCTACTTGAATCACTGTGGATCCTAACTGGACTCTGACCCCTAGGGTCGCCCTGGAGGCCCCTCCGGAACTCTGGGGAGGACACGGATGCCACAATCCAGGGCTGGGCGGGCCCCAGCGCTGTCTCCCATGTGCTGTGCAACTTCTACATGTGACTGCCCCTGTGGGTCTCAGTTGCTGACCTAGGACTTGGGGAGAACAACTCCCCCCTGGCTGGGGCCTGGAGGCCGAAGGAGGCAGGCTGTGATCACCGAGTGCGGGGCGAGGGGCCCCAGGGGCCTCAGGACAGAAGCTGCATCTTCACTGGTAAGTGCTGTGAGGACTGCAGAAGACGGAGGGTGTGAGGTGCCTGCCGCAGGTGAGGGGCAGGGGCTCTGAACCCAAGCCTCCTCCATCGCCCCTTCCTCCCCTTCTCTCCCAGGTCAGCCCCTCCCTCGGACCCCAGGCCCTGGCTTCTCTCCCCTCGGCCCTGTTCCTGGCTGCTTGCGTATCCCTGGCTGTGCGGTCACTGTATCCACCACTGCTGAGTCCTTCCCCAAGGCCACAGGTGTAAGCCCTGAGCCAAGGTCACCTCTGAAGGTAACTGAGCCCCTCTGTAACCATTGCCAAAAGCCCTGTCTGATCATCACTAACAAGCTTCCTGACTCCCAATTAGGCAAAGATGCCCACTCCGGTAAACACCCTACAGTGCCCTAACCAATCACTTAACTCCAACCTTCCAGCAGGAAATTTTCTTTGTCTGGAGGCTATAAAAATTGGCTACTCACCCACAAAAACTGTCAGCTTTCCCTGGTCTGCCAGGAGCTTGGCCCACTGTGCTCACAGTGCCCACATTATCCCTGCTCTTTGTTCTTAATAAGCTCAGTCCCTTCGGAAATGCTCTGTGTCGGGAAATTCTTTTCCAACGTGCACTTTGGAGCACCTTAACAGCCGCCTCAGCCCTGCGAGGGGAGGAGGGAACCAGGCTAGGGCGCTGACAAGGCTGCTCAGGTCTCATCTGCCCCTGATGCTCTGGCCTCACAGGCGTCTCCCCGCAGGGAGGCAGCCTGGTCTCTGGTCCTTGAACTGATGGCTGTCCTGCCTCAGCCCAGGGAAGGCACAGACTCCCCTCTGCTCACATCTGACCAGAGGAGCCTGGGTGGCAGCTGCCAGAGATGCTCCTGCCTCTGGACCACAAGGAGCAGGTTGGCGGGCACCCTTGCCGCCCAGCCCGGAGTGACTCCCCTTTCTTCACCGGCAGGTCTCTGTACCCAGGCTGCGGGAGATTTAACCCCAGCCACCCCGGTTTCTCTCCTCCATGGCTAAGTCTGCCGGGGCTGTAGGCTCCAGGTTCCCTCTCTGCTGCAGGCACCCTGGACCCCCACCTGCCCACTGAGGTCGGGGTGGGAGGGCGGAGGCTGCCCTGGGATGTCCTTGAGGATCCACTGCAGACCTTGCCTTCTCCAGAATTCCGGCCCCTCCCTGCCTTCTCCCATGTCTCCCTCCCCGGGATCCAGATCCTTCCAGAGAAACCAGCGTGAACCTGGCAGGACAGCCGGTGATCGGAGCCCACTGAGACCCCAGGTTAAACCAGTGACTCAGCGGTAAAGAATCTGCCTGCCATGCACGAGAGTTGTAGGAGTCGCGGGTTCGATCCCTGGGTTGGAAAGATCCCCTGGAAGAGGGCACAGCAATCTACTTCAGTATTCTTGCTGGGAGAACTCCATGGATAGAGGAATCTGGCAGGCTAAAATCCACAGGGTCACAAAGAGTCAGACACAACTGAAGCGCACTATCTGTATCTGCATCTGCAGAGGAGAAGAGCTCCGTGGAGAGGGCAAGAGGATGAGGGAACACAAACAGAGCTGAAAGGAAAGTGGGCTCCTGGGTCTCACTCCTTTTCCTACAGTTATTATTTTTTCTGAATGAGCTGCACCAGTAATTACCACTGGTATCCAAGGCTGCACTTGCCATTGCCCCCTTGTAATTAACATCCCAGGGGAGAACCATGCATCACAGGGAGCTGATCTGCTGAGGGACGGGCCTCCTGGGTCCTGTCACCTGGGGCTTCGGGGCCCGTGTAGTGCAGTCAGCCTGTGGGGTGGGCTCAGGATACCCCAGGGCAAGTCAACCTCTGATACACGGAACAGCAGGTTGGCAGGCAGGGAGGGGTGTGCCCATGCTGGCTGCCCTGGGTCTGCCGGTGTGGAGGGAACTGGAAGAGAGAAGCTGGGGGTGTCCCAGCCTGTTTGGGGGGAGTGTTCCCAGGGAGTTTTGGGTGGAAAAATCCAAAAAGCAGTTTATAGACATGTTGAATACTGAAGCCTTTCTGGGAGGGGTCCACCTTTGTTGGCAGGTTAACGAGGCACCTGGCTCAGAGGAGGTTTGGAGGGATGGGGCTTCTCATGCGGCTTCTCAGAGGCCTGGTCCACCCCTAAGGCCCTGGATTCTTGCTTGGGAAGACTGGAGTTAGCCAGGTGGCTGCAGGTCAGGAGAGAGCTGGACTGTGGGGTCAGGGGCTCCCAGGGACCCCCCATGTTAGTGCTGAGAAGGGTGTGCAGGTTGGAGGCCCAATGTCCTCCTCCTACAAACTGAAATATGAGGTGGGGGTGGGGCTTGGAACCTTCTTTCTCTTGCAATGATTTTGAGATCTGTCAGTCTTTTTCATGGCATCTGCGATGCACAGGATCTTGGAATTACAGCATCTTTCAGAGACTCAAAGCTACCTTAATGGAGTCTTTGAATTGCTGAATCTTATGCCTTTCACAAAATCCTAGAATTATAAGATCACAGATGCATTCACTGAATCCCAGGCCCTAAGAATCTTTGAATTAAGGAATTGTTCAGAGAGACTTGTAATGACATTCACAGACTTGGCTCTTAGAACGGAATGATTCAGAAGAACATGGAGTTGAAATAGACATTCTGGAACCAGAATCTTAGCACAGGAAGAGACTTTAGTCCATTTCCCCCCAAGTAATGCAGGAAAGCTTCTCTTCACTGTCCTGTAGTAGCTCAGACTTTTGTAGGGGTGGGGAGCTCACCCTCTGTTAAGGGAAGCTGTCCCACTCTTGAATAGATCCTCTGACCAGCCCCCAACCCCGAGGCCCAGAGCACCCCGTCATTCTGATTGTGTCAGGTTGGGAGGGGGGTTCATTCCAGCCCTGATCATGGAGTCTTTCTGATCCTTCCTCAAGGCTCACCCTCTTTTTTTTTTTTTTGAATATTTGAAAAATTATCACTATTATTATTTTCATTTATTTTTATTAGTTGGAGGTTAATTAATTTACAGTACTGTAGTGGTTTTTGCCATACATTGACATGAATCAGCCCTGGATTTACATGTGTTCCCCATCCCGATCACCCCTCCCGCCTCTTTCCCCATCCCATCCCTCTGGGTCTTCCCAGTGCACCAGCCCTGAGCACTTGTCTCATTCATCCAACCTGGGCTGGTGATCTGTTTCACCCTTGATAGTATACTTGTTTCAATGCTGTTCTCTCAGATCATCCCACCCTCGCCTTCTCCCACAGAGTCCCAAAGTCTGTTCTGTACATTTGTGTCTCTTTTTCTGTTTTGCATACAGGGTTATCGTTACCATCTTTTTAAAATTCCATATATATGCGTTAGTATGCTGTATTGGTCCTTATCTTTCTGGCTTACTTCACTCTGTATAATGGGCTCCAGTTTCATCCATCTCGTTAGAACTGATTCAAATGAATTCTTTTTAATGGCTGAGTAATATTCCATTGTGTATATGTACCACAGCTTCCTTATCCATTCATCTGCTGATGGGCATCTAGGTTGCTTCCATGTCCTGGCAATTATAAACAGTGCTGCGATGAACATTGGGGTGCATGTGTCTCTTTCAGGCTCACCCTCTTGTGTCTCAGCTTGGCAACCTTCCCTTCTTCTGACTCCTGCTTTCATTGGCCGTGTGCGTGTGTGCTAAGTCGCTTCAGTCGTGTCCTACTCTTTGCGACTCTATGGACTGCAGCCTGCCAGACTCCTCTGTCCATAGGATTCTCCAAGCAAGAATACTAGCATGGGTTGCCATGACCTCCTCCAGGGAATCTTCCCTACTTAGGCAGATTGAACCCGCATCTCTTATGTCTCCTGCATTGGCAGGCAGGTTCTTTACCACTAATGCCACCCTATCTGCTAACCCCTTGGGCTGGCCTTCCCTGCATTTACCATGCAATAGCTCTTTAAAAAGAAATTCACACCCTGGAAGAATTCCTATTTTCCAGAGAGCAGGGCAGTGTTAATTATGGCCAGCACCTTCATTGTCTCTTTTGAAAACCTTCACCTTGGAGCACTTCAATAAAAAGAACAAAATCCTAATTAATTAAAGACAATGCCGCTCTGAATTTGTGTTTTCCTGTTCTCAGAGATTAAAACTAGCAAGAGAGGATGAGGGGGAAGGGAGAGAGAGGCAGAGAGGAGGAGGGAGGGGAAGGCAGGTGGGGGAAAGAAAGGAAACAAGAGAGAAGTGCCATTCCATCAGGGGAGGGACATGCAGAGCTTTGAGAACACAGCCAGGCCTTGAGGGATCCCGGAGGGCCAGCTGGGTGAGATCCATAAACCCCGCAGAATTGGATATTCATTTCTAGACCTCAATGTCTGAATACGTTCCACTCTTCACGTTGTGATGGAAAGTTGATTTGTTCAAAGAAAATAAAACGTGCTGCTGAGTCTGCGTGTCCTGGGTACAAATTTGCTAGCAAGGGCGGGTGTGTTTCCATGGACCAGTCACTGTGGTGATGGCTAGAGGCGCTGACAGCTCCAGGGCCGCGGGTAGGATGGTGGTGGCTGAAGCCTGAAGGCTCAGGGCTTCGTGTTCACATTGGGCCAGATTTTCTTCTTGATGTGAGACCTTGAATCTGTGTCGGCTAGCCTAACTGGGTGCAGGCGCTGGCATCAGGATGGCAGGGGGCTGGCATGGGGAGCCTCGGGGGGGAAAGGGCACTCCCCGTTGGGTGGCCACGGGCTCTGACTGTCCCCATCTCACTAGCCTGGGATGGGACAGTTGGGAAAAGGGTTTGCAAGGGAGGAGCTCAGTGGTTTCAGGAAGAAGCAGGGGGGCCCAGGCCTATGGTGGCTGCATCGTGAGGTACAGCAGCGGGCGTGGTTCCATGTGCATCCTTGTGAGGACTGTCTGGGCCCTGGGAACACAGTGCAGCCAGGGTGAAGGTAGAACCTGGACTTTGGAATCAGACCGACCAGGATCCCAACTCCCCCAGACAGCAGTTGTGGGACATTAGGCCACTCATTTACCTCATTTGGGCCTTGGTTTCCTAATCTGTAAAGTGGGGTAACTCTAGTACTTACCTTCAGGGTGACTGTGACGATTAAAGGAGATGAATCTGTAAGGCAGTTAAAACAGTGCCTGGTGTGATTACCCTCCCGGGTCTTGGTTTTCTCCGATGGAGAGAGTGAACTGGCACAGTTCCTGGAAGACTTACATGAGCTCTTGAGCTGGGAGGCATAATAGAGTCCTGGTGAGGCATTCAGGGCCTGGGTTCACAAGCTGACTTCATCAATGCTGGCTATGTGACCTTGGGTAAATTACAGGACCAATCTGAGCTTCAGGTTTTTCAACTATGAGGTATGACGCTTCTAGCACCCACCCTGTGGCAGAGGCTGTGAAGACTCAGTGAATGAATTTGTGAAGGTAGCCAAAATGGTGCCTGGTCTGAGCTCGATGCATTTTAGCATCATTCAGCAAAATTCAGAAACATTTTAGCAGGCATTCAAATGCCTGGTGAGGTCCCGAGCACCTAGGAGACTCTCAGGAAAAGTGGATTCCTTCTGATGGTCTCTGCTCTAAACCATTCACATGAAGGAACTCATTTAGTCCTTGTAACAACCCATGGAGGCCCATTGCATTAGCATCCCTGTTAGACAAATGGGGAAACCGAGGCACAGGGAGAGCTAAGTGACCTGCCAGAAGCCACGGAAGTGGTAAGTGTCAGAACCAGGGTTGAACCAGGCAATCAGGCTGTAGAGTCTAGACACACCCAGGCCACACCAGCTGGGGTGAGACAGAGCTGGCATTTCTAATGTGTCTCCAGGGGATGCTGATGTTGCTGGCCTGGGAGGCCCACTAGGGCAACGGCTAGTCTACAGGAGGAGCATTTGTGGAACACCCACCCCATGGACAGAGGAGCCTGGTGGCCATGAACTTGACCATGTCCATGAGGTCGCAAAGAGTCGGGCAGGACTGAACCACTGAGCATGCACAGATGCACAGCCCATGACAGGCCCTGCTGGTGCTCTAAGGACCACGCTGGTTTCTTCTGTCCCCACCTCTGCTTCTATTTCTGTGAGATGGGTTTGTTGTGAGGCTCCACACAGGGTGAGGCACGCCAGAACCCCAGGAGGCAAGCACTCGGGAAGCATGTGAGCTCAGATCTATGTCCTGGTTCTTCATAGCTGCAGCTCTGGGTCTGTTTCTGCCTCTCTGGTGAAATAGCTGCCTGGTTTCTATGCCCAGACTGGGGTGCATGAATCTGCCTGTCTCTGAGAATCTCACAGATCACTGGGCAAATGAATTTTTGGTAATTGGTCATTTGATGAATTGCCTATTTACTAAGTGGATTTGCAGCAAATTAACCCAGAATCTCAACTCCTTAGGACTGTTCAAAGGATTAAATGAGATAATGTATGAAAAATATTATTAGCACAGAGCTGGCACATAGTTGATATTCACTAAATGCTTCTACTATTATTATTATTGATGTTGTCATTGCAAGGACAAAGTGGATGCTGGGTGAGCATCACTTAGTGGTGAGACCCTAAGCCTGGTGGTTGGAGCAGTAGGTAGGAGGGGGCTGCAGGAGCAGACTGGGATCTAGATGCCTATGTACTTTTCAGCTACTGTGGACAAAAAAAATGTTCCCTTTCTGCTTAAGTTGATTTATTTGGTTGGCTTGTCTATCATTTGCAGTGAAAACATTCCCCACAATTTTCTACCAAGCTCTGCCTGGGCAGAGTGGAGCGAGCTGTGGGCACAAGGGAGAGAGTGCTCTAGGCCAGGCGATGTGTTTCCTCCCACCTGATCCCATCACCCATCTCAACCCTTCCAAGCCATCATCCCCATTTCAGAGTGAGGACGTGAGGATGATGAGGCAGGTGGAGAGGAAAGAGGCGGGATGGACCCTACCCTGAACTCTAGAACCAGGAGCTGGTCCAGCCACTCCCCCACACCCACTCTCTTTCCTCTCAGCTCAGTGCTCAGGCCCTTGGACGTCCCAGGACAGAGACCAGGGGGCACCATCCGTCCGCCTCTCTATGGGCCAGTCTGGGGACCTGGCAGGAGAGAGTCTAGGTCTGTGAGCCTTGGCAAGATGGAAGGTTGGGGGACAGGTATATGATATGAGACTTGAAATCTGAGCATCAGAAAAGGACAGATTTGGATTTACAGAATTTTTTACAAAATAAGTTACATTTTTTCTCATGTTGATGAGCTGCTAGAAATCTTGAAAACAACAACAAAAGCCCCATTACAGTAAAGGGCTGTGCTCTCTATTTCTCAGTTCAGTTCAGTCGCTCAGTCATCTCCGACTCTTCACGACTCCATGGACTGCAGCATGGCAGGCCTCCCTGTCCATCACCAACTCCGCAGTTTACTCAAACTCATGTCCATTGAGTCGGTGATGCCATCCAACCACCCCATCCTCTGTCATCCCCTTCTCCTCCCGCCTTCAGTCTTTCCCAGCCTAAGACAGTTATCCTTTTTCGCAAGTGTCTGCCTCAACCTCTCTGAGAGAAGTCCCACCTCCTTCTTTCTCTCTCTCTCTCATTCCTTCCCTACCCCCTTGAGATGTACCAGGGCAGGCAGAGAGCGGGCCAACCTGCCCCCAGCGGGCAGGCACACAGAGCCCCTCCTCTGAGGCCCTCGCTTTCCCCGCCCATCAACCAGCCATTGGCTGAGCAGGTGCAGAAGCTCCTCCTGACCGCAGTAGGTGGGGGTGGGCCCAGGGGTCCAGTCTGGGCATCCCCTCCCACCCTGGGTGGTTGCGCTGTGTCCTTAGTGGCTTCAGTCGTGTCCGACCCTTTGCGACCCCATGAACTGTAGCCCGCCAGGCTCCTCTGTCCTTGGGGGGTTCTCCAGGCAAGAATACTGGACTGGGCTGCCGTGCCTCTGGTTAGGTCCAGAGGCCAACCAAGGATCCCAGCACCTGTTCCTCGGCTCGCCCACTTCTTCCAAAGTCTCTGGTAATTGGGGTGGGGGCGGTGGTGGTGGTGGTGGTTTGTTGGGAAGGACTCCTGTTTTCTGCTATCCCCTGCTGTCCCCAGAGCAGATGGCTTTATGGGGACGTGGGGTGGTGATTTGCAAGATGTTCAGGTTAAAAAAAAAAAGGAAGCTGAGACTGGCTCTGCATTCTCTGACTAAAGCACAAAGTTGTTTTTAAGAAGTGTAGGCCACAGGTGGCACTGATGGTGCTGTTGGGTGTTGGGCACGATGCCCGTACCACCTGCGGGGTTCCACCCAGTCTCCCCACAAGGGCAACGGAGCCAGAACCAAATGCAGGTGTGTCCATCCTTGGTCCTGGCTCTTCCCATTGGGTGGGTGGCCTCCAGGCTCCGCCCCTCCTTCACGCCTTCCTCCAGGAAGTATGCTGAGGACCCTCCAGGCCCGGGCCCTTGGGAAGCATGGGGTCCAGCCCAGGACCCAGAGAAAAGATACAAGATAGACATGGAGTCCAGAGGGGTGCAGAGCAGCTGAGGGGAGGGGCGGGTGCCGGTCGGCTTATAGTGAAACAGAAGGGTCAGGAGACTTGGGCTGGGTGGAGGCCAAGGTGGGACCTGATTACACAAATGTGGGTGGTGGGATGATGCATGGAGATCTAAGAGGCAAGGAGAAGGAAGCAGGGTCTGAGGAAGAATGAGACCAGCACACCCCTTCCTCTGAGCCCTGCCCCATGCCCTCCCTCTGGAGGCCACCTTTTCTCTTTCCTGTCCATGTACCCTATGGATGGTAAGCAGAGTCTGTCTGCCATGGTTAGCCACCAGTAGGGACTGGCCAGGGTCTCTCAGTTCAAATCCAAGCCCAGTCGGTGTGGCCTGAGTTAAGTTTTCAGCCCTGGTCCAATTAGCAGAGACCAGGGGCGTCTGGAGAGCAGGAAGGGATAAATGGATGAATGCTAACAGGGAGCAGAAGTCTCAAAAGAGAAGGGAGTAACAACCTCTGTATTTTTTTTTTTTTTTTTGTATTTTTTTAAATGTTTTTACTCAAGCAGCTGTTCTAAATATAATCATCACTAATAATAAAAATGAATATTCATGGCAGATTGGTATGTGCTGGGCCTGTGCTGAGGGCTTTATACTTGTCTTCTCATTTGATCTCCAGTCACAGCCTCGAAGGCGGCAAGGGTACTCTCATGTTAGGGGCGGGCAGGAGACCCTCGGGTGCAAAGTGCCTGGGAGTCCGTGGCTGGTGAAGAGCAAAGCTGGGGCTTGAAGTCCCGCCCGTGGGACTCCAGGTCGTTCTGGGAACCTAAATGCCCCAAGAGCAGGGACCTCTGTGTCTCCCTCACCGCTCATTCCGAGTGCCCAGTGCAGTCAAGCACATAATAGACTCCCAAGGAAAACTTGGTAAATAAGTGAGCACATGTAAGAGTCCCTGTTTCCCCAACATTTTCACGAGGTGGGAGGCTTCTCACATACCCCATGCTCACCCAGGTCATTATTTATGAGCCCTGTTTTCCAAACTAAAGCGCTCCCAGTTTGGAGAACTCTAATGACTCACCCAGTGCGCCACTGGGCTCCACGGGACGTGAGCTCGGTTCCTGGGTCCCTAGAGGGTTCTGTACGGTCTGTGCTGCGTAGACTCTGGACACAGACAGACCTGGTTCAGATCCTCTTCTGCCTTCTCACAGGTGAGTCACACCGAGTGACTGAAGTCTCAGTGGGTCTCAGTTTCCTTTTCTGTCAAATGGGAATGATGATACTCCTACTTCAGGGCAGCTGTGAGGTTTATATGAGAAATGAGTATAGAGCTGGGGTCCTCAACTGTGGCCCCATCACCATTCAGGCCAGATCATTTCTTATTGTCCTGTAGTTACTGTTAGTCGCTCTGTCGTGTCCAACTCTTATCACCCTGTGGAGTGTAGCCTGCCAGGTTCCTCTATCCATGGACTTCTCCAGGCAAAAATACTGCAGCAGGTACCCTTTCCCTTCTCTAGGGGATCTTCCTGACCCAGGGATCGAATCTGGGTCTCCATTGCTGGCAGATTCTCTACCATCTGAGCCACCAGGAAGCCCCCTTTTGTCCTGTGGGTTTTCCTATTATAGGGTCTGTAAGAGCATCCCTGGCTTCTACCCACAGTGCCAGTAGCATTCCCTACCTCACCCAGGTGTGGCAACCAGAAAGGTCTCTGGATGTTGCCAGGCGTCCCCTGGGTGGGCACCGCAGGAGTGGAGCTGTGAGCACAGAGCTGGCGCAGAGAGCACGAAGGATCGTGATTTACTATCACCATTGTCGTGATGGTGTCCGTGGACCAGACCTTGCCTGTCTTGTCACTGCTGCATCCCATGCTGGCCTGGCGCACAGTAGGTGCTCAGGATCCACTGCACTGGCCTCGATGCAGCTGGATGCAGTCTCCCTGAAGCCCCTCCTGCGAAGAGGCTTCGTGAGTCAGCAGCACCACGTGAGTCTCCAAGAAGGGACAATCCATGGACTTCTTAGCCTCTCTTTTTGTTCTCCTTTTCACTCTCACTCTCCAGTGTCGTGTCAGCCCGGCTCTGGCAGAGCTGGCGGCAGAATGACAGGGAGCCAAAATCTCGGTGCCCTTTGCTCTGGCTTTTATCTGCCTGATTTCATGCAGCCCGAGGCCTGGCTGCCACTCAGCTGGAGAAATGTCCAAATTTTATTAAATTATAGGGCATGAGTGAGCAGTAAGAGGACACTCGTCACCCACCCCAGCCTGGTCCCTGAGGCTCCTGCATCCCCTGGGGGGGGGGGGGGGCACTGCCTTGGCCTGTCTCATTGCCCCTGCCCTCTTCATGATCACACCCGTGGAACTTCAGGTGATTTTCCGGGCATGAGAGCTGGAGGAGGCTGGGGGTGCTTGTCCCCATGCTGAGCCAGTGATGGCCCGCAAGCCAGCCAGGGGACCCCAGGCCTGGGGAAGTACAGAGTACAGCACAGCTGACTCACAGAAGATAGCTGATGGCTGGGGATATTTTACCCCTTTCCACTTTTATTAATATATTTAACAACTTTATTGCAGTATAATGACATGCAGGAAACTTCCCTTTTTTCACTGGGGTATAATTACTTTACAATGCTCTGTTGGTTTTGCTGTACAGTGAAGTAAATCACTTCCGCTTGCTTAGTCACTGTAGTCGTGTCTGACTCTCTGGGACCCCAGGGACTGTAGCCCACCAGGTTCCTCTGTCCATGGGATTTCCTAGGCAAGGATACAGGAGTGGGCTGCCGTTTCCTTCTCCAGAATCAACTGTATGTATACATATATCCCCTCCCTCTTAGACCTTGTTCCCTGCCCCCCTCAACCCATCCATCCAGATGGTCACAGGGCACCAAGCTGAGCTCCCTTGGTGCTCAGAATACAGCAGCTTCTTATTAGCTCTCAGCTCCACTCCTGCACATATACCCTGGGAGACCACGATTCACAAAGACACATGCACCCCAGTGTTCACTGTGGCAATGTCTACAGTAGCCTGGGCATGGAAGGAAACTAAATGTCCATCAGCCAATGAATGGATAAAGAGTATGTGGTACATGTACACTATAGAATATTACTCAGTACTAAAGGAACAAAATTGGGTCATTTGTAGAGATGAGGATGGACCTAGGGTCTGTCATACAGGATGAAGTAAATAAAAAGTTTCCACTACTGAAGGGTACAGTTTGATGCGTTTGACACAGGTAGACACCCAGGAAACCATCCCCACAGTCATGATCGTGAACAAATCCAAATCTTTAACTTTCCTCTTGCTGTCTCGGTTCAGCCCACCATCCCACCCTCGCTACAGCGTCCTCTGCTGACCTGCTTGCTGTCACTATAGAGTTCCAGAAAAACATCTACTTCTGCTTCAGTGACTATGCTAACACCCTTGACTGTGTGGATCACAACAAACTGTGGAAAATTCTTCAAAAGGTGGGAATACCAGACTATCTTACCCGCCTCCTGAGAAACCCGTATGCAGGTCAAGAAGCAACAGTTAGAATCGGACTGAAACAAAGTACTGGTTCCAAACTGAGCAAGGAGTACATCAAGATTGTACATTGTCACCCTGTTTATTTAACTTATATGCAAAGCACATTGTGTGAAATGCAGGATTGGATGAATCACAAGCTGCAATCAAGATTGCCCGGAGAAATATCAATAACTTCAGATATGCAGATGACACCACCCTTATGGCAGAAAATAAAAAGGAACTAAAGAGCCTCTTGATGAAGGTGAGAGAAGAGAGTGAAAAAGCTGGCTTAAAACTCAACATTCAAAAAACTAAGATCATGGCATCCAGTCCTACCACTTCATGGCAAATAGAAGGAGAAAAACAACTATTATTTTCTTGGGTTCCCAAATCACTGAAGATGGTGACTGCAGCCATGAAATTAAAGATGCTTGCTCCTTGGAAGAAAAACTACAACAAAACTAGACAGTGTATTAAAAAGCAGAGACATTGCTTTGCTGACAAAGGTCTGTGTAGTCAAAGCTATGGTTTTTCCAGTAGTCATGTATGGATGTGAGTGTTGGATCATAAAGAATACTGAACACTGAAGAATTGATGCTTTCAAACTGGTGCTGGAGAAGACTCTTGAGAGTCCCTTGGATTGCAAAAGATCAAACCAGTCAATCCTAAAGAAAATCAACCCTGACTATTCACTGGAAGGACTGATGCTGAAGCTGAACTCCAATACTTTGGACACCTGATGCAAAGAGCCAACTCATTAGAAAAGACCCTGATGCTGGGAAAGATTGAGGAGGGGAGGAGAAGGGAGTGACAGAGGATGAGATGGTTGGATAGCATCATCAACTCAAAGGACATGAGTGTGAGCAAACTCCAGGAGATCGTGAAGTACAGGAAAGTTTGGCATGCTGCAGTTCATGGGGTCGCAAAGAGTCAGACATGACTGAGCACCTGAATAACAATAATATTTTTATATCAGTGGAATCATATAGTATGTGTACTCAGCATAGTTATTTTGACATTCATCTATGCTGTTGTATGTTTCAGTAGTTCAGCTGTTTTTAATGTTGAATGGTATACCATTGCATGAATATCCACCAATTTGTTTGTTGCTTTACCTGTTAATGGACATTTGAGTGTTTCCAGTTCTTGGCTGTTACAAATAAAACTGCTGTGAACACTTGTGCACAAGCCTTTGAATGGATATATGCTTTTTCTGAGACAAATACTTAAGAGAAATGACTGGATCATATGGTAGGTACATGTTTAAGTTTTTAAGAAGTAACATACCATTTTCCGAAGGGTATGGCATTAGCATGTAAATTTCAGCTGCTCCACATCCTTACCAACACTTGGTATGGTGTTTTTAATTTCAGTCATTTTAATGGATGTGTAGTGACCTGTTAAGATTTTAATTTGCATTTCCTTGCTGTCTAATGACAGTGACGTCAAGGAAATGCAGTTGAACATTTTTTTCATTTGCTTATTCACCATCTTTATTTTTCTTTTTAGGTGAGGTTTCTATTCAAATATTTGGTCATTTTTAAAAATTAAGTTATTGCTCTTTTATTATTAATTTTCCAGAATTTTTATATAGTTTGAATATAAGTCCTTTATTAAATATATAGTTTGTAGCTATTTTCTTCTAGTTTGTGGCTTGTGTCTTTATTTGTGTTTTAAATGTCCAATCTGTGAATTTCTTATTTTAAGGATGCACTGTTGGTGTCATATCTAAGAAATCTTTGCCTAACTCAAGGTGATAAATATTATCTTTTAAGCTTTTATAGAACTTTTTATAGATCTAGAGCTAGTTTTTATATATAGTGCAAGGTATAAATTGAGATTCTTTTTTTTTTTTTTTTTTTTGCACACCAACATCCAATTGTTGAAAAGACTACCCTCTTTGCACTGAATAGCCTTTGCACTCTTGTCAAAAATCAGTTGCTGTATGTATGGGTCTATTTCTAGACTTCTGCTGCACTGATAAATTTATCTACCTTTGCCAACACCACACTATCTTAATTACTCTAGCCTTACAATAAATGTTGGAATTAGGTAGTGTTAGTCCTACAATTTCTTTCTTCTTTTTGGTCATTCTAGGTTCTTTGCATGTCCATATGATTTTTAGAATCAATTCATCATTTTCTATAAAAAAGGACAATTAGGATTTTTCTTGTTATTGCATTGAATCTATTCATCAGTTTGGGGAGAATTGTCATTTTTCAACCAAGAATATGGAGATTCTCTCCATTTATTTAAGTCCTTTTCAATTTCTCTCAACAATGTTTTGGAACTTTCAAAGTTTGAGTTGAGCACATCTTTTGTCAGATTTATCCCTAAGTATTTCATATTTCTGATGCTATTGTAAATGGCGTTTTAAAGTTTTTATTTCTGATTTTCATTGCTACTATACAGAAATACAATTGATTTTCACATATAGATCTTTTATTTTACAACCTTCTGAAGTTTACTTATTTGTTCCAGTAGCTTTTTTGTAAATTTCATTAGATTTTCTACATTGGCAATCATGACGTCTATGAATAAAAAGTTTTACTTCTTTCTTTCCGATTCCTTGCTTATATTTCTTGTTCTTGCCTTTGGACATTGGCACTCCTTGTTTTCAGGACTTTGGGTTATATTGGGTTATATTATATCAATCCTCCTGGAGCTCAGGCCTTTGGGTTTGGACAAGAACTACATTATTGGTTTTCCTTGGCCTCCAGCTTAAAGATAGTAGGTTGTGGGCTATCTGAGCCTCAATAATTGCATGAGATAAACCCCCGAAGTAAATTTCTTTCTGTGTATCTATAGATATTCTACTAGTGTTGTTTCTCTAGAGAATTTTGACTAATACATATAAGTATATGATTAATTTTATAAGTACCTGTGTGGTAAAGAATCTGCCTGCTAATGCAGGAGATGTGGGTTCGGTTCCTGGTTTGGGAAGGTTCCCTGGAGGAGGGGATGGCAGGCCACGCCAGTATTCATGTCTATAGAATCACAAAGAGTCAGAGGTGACTGAAGGGACGTAGCACACACACATGCATGCTATTCTGTGTGAACGATGCACAAAGTTCTAGTTGACCTGCTTCCTTGCTAACAACTGGTATTTTATTTGAGCCATTCTATTAAGTGTGTGTTGTTATCTCACTGTCCTTCCCCCCCCCCCCCAAAATAACCAACATTTATTGAGCAGCCACTGTGTGCTGAGTGCTTTGCTGGAAGTTTATATACAATATCACTTCGTTATACTGAATCCTATGTTTTCTAAATTTATTTATATTTATTTATTATAGTTGGAGTACGCTTGCTTTACAATGTCACACTCGTTTCTACTGTGCAACAACATGGATCAGCTCTGGGCCTACATGTACGCCTCCGTCTTGGACCTCCCTCCCAGCCATCCCCTCCCCACCCTTCTAGGTCATCACAGAGCACTGAGCGAGTCTCGTGGAGATGTACAGCGTCCTCCCGCTTGCTGTCTGTCTTACACATGGTAGTGTGACTATGTCAGTGCTACTCCCTCAGTTTGTCCCACCCTCTCCTTCCCACTTAGTGCTCACAAGTCTGACCTCTGTGTCTGCATCTCTACTCCTGCCCTGCAAATAGGTTCATCAGTGCCATTTTCCTAGATGACATATACATGCATCAGTATCTGATAGGTGCTTTTCTCTTCCTGGCTTACATCACTCTGTATGACAAACCCCAGGTTCATCACGATCACTACAGATGGCTCAGTTTTGTTCCTTTTTATGGCTGAGTAATATCCCATTGTATGTATGTAATACATCTTTATCCATTCATCTATTGATGGACATTAGGCTGCTCCCATGTCCTGGTTATACATATAGTGCTGCAATGAAGACTGGGGCACATGTGTCTTTTTGAATTATGGTTATGGTTAGGGTTAGAGTTAGGCTGATCTGATTCTTTGCTAGCAATTGGTTTAGCCATTTAATAGATACGTGGTGCTATCTCACTGTGATTCTGACTTGTATACTTCTACTGGCTAATCATGTCAAGCATCTTTCCATGTGCTGATTTGCCACCATCTACGCTCTTTGGTAAAAACCTCTCTTTCTTTCTTTTGCTGATTTTCTAGTTTGATTGTTTTATTGTTGAGTTTTGAGAGTTCTTTATATATTCCAGATACTAGTCCTTTGTTGGATATGCGCTTTGCAAATATTTTCTCCTACCTGCAGTTTTTCTTTTTACTCTTCTAATAAAATATTTTGAAGGTCAAAAGCTTTTAATTTTGATGAAATCCAATCTATCAATTTTCCCTTCTATAGATTTTGCATTTTGTTTCAAGTCTATGAACTCTTTGCCTAGCCCTAGATCTCAAAGTTTTTCTCCTATGTTGTTTTCTAAAAGTGTACAGTTCTACATTTTACATATAAGTCCATTTTACATGTAAGTCCATGATCCATAGTTGAGTTATTTTTTTATTTAAGGTGTGACGCTTAGGATGAAGTTCATTTTTTTTTTTTTGGACTGCGTAAGTTCAACTGCCCCAGCAGCATTTGTTGAAAAGGCTGTTTTCTTCCATTGAATTGCTTTTTGACTGTCAAAAATCAGTTGGCATATTTCTGTGGATCTATTTCTGGGTTTTCTGCTTTGTTTCATTGATCTGTATATCTAACTCTTTGCTACTATCCTTGCCTTTATCTTAATTGGGTTGTTTGTTTTCTTATTTTTGAGTTTTGAGAGTTCATTTTATATCCTGCACAGAAATCCTTTGTTGAAAGTGTTGTTTGTGAATATTTTCTTTCATTCTGTAGCTTGTCTTTTCATGGTCCTGACAGTGTGTTTCTTCAGAACAAAAGTTTTAAATTTGGATGGCCTACAATATATCATTTTTTTCTTTCTTTTTCATTTTTTTTCTTTTATAAATTATAATTTGGTGTCATTTGTAAGAACTCTTCATCTTAATGCAGGTCATGGGTATTTTACCCTAAAAATTTTTGTGTTTTTGTGTTTTCTATGTTTAACTATGACATGTATCTATTTTGAGTTAGTATTGTATAAGGTATAAAGTTTATGTCAAGGTTTGTTATTTTGGTGAGGGGAGGTGCCTATAGACAGCCAATGTTTAGTATCATTTGCTAAAAAGACATCTTTTCTCCAATGAATTACTTTTGCATCTTTGTCAAGGATCTAATTATTGCACTTGAATGAGTCTGCTTCTGGATTATCTACCCTGTTCTATTGATTTATATGTCTATATCTTTGCCAATACCACACTGTCTTGATTGCTGTTGCTGTTCAGTTGCTCAGTCATGTCTGACTCTTTGCGACCCCATGAACTGCAGCACACCAACCTTTCCTGTACTTCACAATCTCCTGGAGTTTGCTCACACTCATGTCCTTTGAGTTGATGATGCCATCCAACCATCTCATCCTCTGTCACTCCCTTCTCCTCCCCTCCTCAATCTTTCCCAGCATTAGGGTCTTTTCCAATGAGTTGGCTCTTTGCATCAGGTGTCCAAAGTATTGGAGTTCAGCTTCAGCATCAGTCCTTCCAGTGAATATTCAGGGTTGATTTTCTTTAGGATTGACTGGTTTGATCTCTTTGCAGTCTAAGGGACTCTCAAGAGTCTTCTCCAGCACCAGTTTGAAAGCATCTATTCTTCAGTGTTCAGTGTTCTTTATGGTCCAACACTCACGTCCATACATGACTGCTGGAAAAACCATAGCTTTAACTATGTAGTCAAAGTGATGTCTCTGCTTTTTAATATGCTGTCTAGGTTTGTCATGGTTTTTTTTCCGAGGAGCAAGCATCTTTTGATTTCATGGCTGCAGTCACCATCTGCAGTGATTCTGGAGCCCAAGAAAATAAAATCTGTCACTGTTTCCACTTCTTCCCCATCTATTTGCCATGAAGTGATGGGATCAGATGCCATGATCTTTATTTTTTGAATGTTGGATTTTAAGCCAGCTGTTTCACTCTCCTCTTTCACCCTCATCAAGAAGCTCTTGTTTTGATTACTGTGGCTTAAGAGTTAATCTTAAAACTAAAATGTGTGATTCCTCCAACTTTGTTCTTTTCTTTTAAAAATTGTTTATCTATTCATTACCTTTTTCCTTATAAATTTTAGAATCAGCTTTTCTATATATGTGAGAAAATTCTACTTGAATTTTGATTGGTTTATATTAAGTCAACAGATCTCTTTGGAGATATATAGACCTCTTTATTGACTCTTCAGAGACATGAACATGATTTCTTTTCATTTATTTAGGTCATTTTTTATTTCTTTCAACAGTGTTTTGTGGTTTCCAGCATACAGATACCATACATATTTTATTAAATGTATACCTAACATTGCATTTTTCTTGGGGCTATTGTAAATAGTATTGTGTTTCCAAAGTCATTTTTCACTGGATATAGAATGACAGATGTACCATGTGTCCATATGAGTGTATTTCAGTTATTTTTAAAGAAACAAAAAAATAAGAAAAAATTGCATTTCTGATACTCTTACGGCTTTGTGTGGATCCATATTTTCACCTGATATCATTTTCCTTCTGCCTGAAGGACTATCCTTAATATTTCTTGCATTGAAGATCTTTATATATCTGGAAAAGGTTTTATTCCACCTTCATTGTGAAAGACATTTTTCACGGGTTATAGAATGATAGGTTAAGAGATTTTTTCCCTTCAATACTTTAAGGATGTGGCCTCACTGTTTTCTTGCTTTCATTGTTTCTGAAGAGAAATCTGTTGTCATTGTTATATTTGTTCCTTTGTACTTAAGGTTTCTTTTCTCTGTGTTGGCTTTTAACGTCTTCTCTTTATTACTGACTTTAGAAAACTTGACTATCATGTGCCTTGGTATAGTTTTCTTCCTGTTTCCTATGTTTAGATTCTGTTGAGATTCTTAGCTCTCTGGGATTAGAGATGGTGTTGAATTTAGAAAAAAAAAAATTTGCCTTTTTTTTTTTTCTACTTGAAACATGTTTCTTCTCTCATTCTCTTTCTCTTCTTTTCCTTTAGGAACTGAAATTGCATTATATCATCCAGCATGAAGTTTTCCTGCAGCTCACGGATGCTCTTTTCATTTCTGTAAATGTGTTTTCTCCTTGTGTTTTATTTTGGATAGTTTCTATTTCTGTGCCTTCACATTCATCAACTTTTTCTTCTGCAATTTCTAATCTATTAATACCATCTGGTATATTTTTCATCAAACACGGTAACTGTCATCTCTAGAATATGATTTGGCTCTTTTTTTTATATTTTCCAAGTCTCTATATAGCATTTTGGACGTATGGAATACTGTGATAACAACAGTTTTAATGGCCTTGTCTGCAAATTGTAACATCTAATCAATTCAGGGTTGGTTTTAATTGATTGATTTCTCCTCATTAAGAGTCATATATTTCTACTCTGTGACTGCTAATCTTTAATTGGATACCATTCTCAACTTTGCCTTGTAAGATGGTTGATATTTTCATATACTTTTAAGTATTCTTGAGCTTTGTTCTGGGACTCAGTTAAAGTGCCTGGAAACAGTTTTGTCTTTTTGGGCCTTGCTTTGAGGCATTGTTAGGTGTGACCAGAGCATCATTTAGCTTAGGGCTAATTCTCCGACTACTTAGTCAAGATTCTTCTGAGTACTCTACCCTATATTCTGTGAGTCAGGCAACGGTAATAGTACTGTCCTAGCCTAGAGTCCAGGCACTGTTCCCTCCAGTCCTCTTGAAAGTTTCCTCCCAGGCTTCAAGGAGCAGCAGCAGTAGTCTTAGTCACTCAGTTGAGTCCGACTCTTTGTGACCCCATGGACTATATAGATCACCGGGCTCCTCTGTCCATGGACTATTTCAGGCAAGAATCCTGGAGTGGGTAGCCATTCCATTCTCCAAGAGATCGTCCCAACCCAGAGTCTGAACCCAAGTCTCCTGCCTTTCAGGCAGATTCTATATCATCTGAGCCACTGGGTATTCCCTTCACAAATATATGCTAGTAAGTGCTCAGCTGGAGACTCCAGGAAGACCCTCTGCAAATTCCCAGCATTCTCTCTCTATAGCTCCCTCCTCCACAGTGCTCTGTCCCGTAAACCCTAGTTTTCTTGTTCCCCTGGGCTCACAGCTCATCATCTCAATTCACCGTGTCCACCAGCTCCTGAGTTCTGCCTCCCTGTATCTTGAAACCGTCTTGTTGGATCCACTGGAGCAACCAGGACTCACCCCATTCATTCCTGTGTCTCTGGGATCACCGTTTCTCAATCCTGGTGTTCAGTGTCTCAAAAACTCTTGTTTCATATATTTTGCTGTTGGGTTGATTGGTCAGGAAGATAAGCCTAGACCCTGTTCCTCCATCCTGGTTGGATGCAAAAGTCAGGCACGTGGGTTTTCCCCATGGCCATAAATGGGTGGGGCTGACAACTCTTTGCCGCTACAGGACTGAATAAAGTAAACATCTCAAATCTCCATGGGTCTCGGGCCCAAGAGCAAGGTTTACCTTGTGAGAAAAGCATGAAGAATGTGTTCCTGCCACCTGCAGGCCCTCCTCCTGAATGCAGTTCTTTTTTTTAAATATATATGTTAAATCCTTTTGTTTTTATTTTAAAATTTTATTTTTAATTTTTTAACACCAAAAACATTTTCTATTGGGGTATAGCCAATTAGCAATGTTGTGATAGTTTCAGGCCATTCTTAGATACTGTGGGCTTAGAGGTCCACCACCAATTTTAGAACAGTTTCTAGCAAAAAAAGAGACATGAGCTTTTTCCTTGCGAGACACACACCACTTTTTAGAAATAGTAAAATTTGAGAAAGAGCTTTAAAGACGTGCAGCATGAATAGCCAATATGTTTGGAGTGTTGACTCCGTGCCAGGCCATGGCTTGGGTCTTTGTAGACATTATCTCATTTAATATTCTGGAAGAGACTGTGAGGTGGGTACTGCTATGATGCTCACTTCATGGATGAGTGAACTGAGCCTCAGAGGGGTGGGCTTTTCTGCCCCAGCTCTCCCAGCTAATAAGTGGCAGGGTTGGGACTTGAACTCTGACCTGTTGAGTTCCCCCAAAATCTGAGCTCTTGTTGCCAGGTTATGTGGCCGTCTTTAGTTAGCACACACACAGGTGCAGAGCTGAGAGCTCTAGGTGACCCTGGAGCAGCCTTGCCCTCCTCCCTTCTTCCTGGCAGACACACGTGGACCTGCTGTCTGTCCAGACCTGCCATCTTTCCTGCTCACACTTTCCTCTGCTGAGGCCCACAGCTTGACAGTTGACTGCCCCCAGAATTGAGAGGATGCAAAGAACCAAGACCTAAAAAATGAAAATAGTATTTTAATGCTTTGTCTTTTTCTTTTAGATGAAACATGGTTCTCTAAAGCATCGTGCTTTATTTCCTTCACTTCAAATAATACTTGTTGTTTTCACTGTGAACACTTGGAGACTTCACCCTGCTGTGTCGTGGGAGGGGCCTGGGAACACCCCACCCCCTCCCGTATCCCCCTGGGCCATCAATCAAGGGCAGATGGGGGTCTCATGGGTCACGAGTGTGCCCTTTAGAAGCAACATCCTCCACTTGCTGGGGCAGGGGCAATCTAAGGAGACTGAGAACCCTGACCTTGAGGAGGGTGGGCACTGAGACCCTGGCACTTTCTGTGAGCTGGGCCCCATGCTGAATCTTTGCTGAGTCCAGTGGCCTAGTTCTCTTGCTCACTCTGTGAGGTGGGTATTACTATTACTATTACCCCTGTTTCACAGATGGGGAGACAGGCGCAACGTACTTGCCCAGCGTCACAAAGCTGCAAATGAATGGGCAGGAGATGGACCCCAAGCTGGGTACAACCTTGAGCTCTGGCAGCAGAGATGAAATCAGGCCTCAGCTACTGACCATCCTGTGATCAGGCCTTGGCTTCCTCACCTGTAAACTGGAGAGAATGACACCTCCCCAGGGATGGCTGGATGGGGACAACAAGTTGAGAGTCCCTGGGCGCCCTCTAGGGCCTTGGGGTTCCTATAAGATCAGTCCCCATTTCATCTCAGGGAAAGTATGTGTGCCTTTTGCCAGCACCTGGAGAGGCTGGTGCCTACTTCAAAGAGGGGCTGGGCAAAATGCTGAGCAGACACCCAGCCTGCACCTGGTGTCAGTAAATGTGGGCTACTGTTTGCCATTCACAGAGAGCTTTAAATGTAAGCATCCTAAGAGGTGTTAATGTTCTTGTCCATTGCCATTATGGGTGCCTAGGACAGGACCTGGCACATGGTAGATGCTCCATTAAACACTGCCTGAATGAATACATGAGTGGGTTTTTCCTGGTTGGACTTGATGGGACTTTGGCTAGGCTGCTGATGCTTCTGGAGGAGGGCTGTGTCTGATTCACGACCGTGCCTCCAGAGGCTGCCTGGGAGCCTCACTCCTGCTCTGTGCAGCTGAGGAGGATCCAGCCCTGAGGGTTAATAACATGTGTGAGCTGCCTGCCACGGTGCCCTGTGACTGAGGTGCTGGTCCCCTGCACACACACCCACAACAAACGTTCTCTCACACACACACGCATGACAGCTAGATGTTACACTAACAGCGCTTCCTGAACTCCTTGCATCCCCCAAGATTTCTGGCCTTGAGGGTGGGCGGAATCAGTGGCCAGGGAGTTGGAGGGTCCTCTTTCAACAAAGTCCTCTCTCTGATGACTCAGAAAGTAGAAGATGCTGCCTGGGGGACCAGGCACCTTCGGGGTTTCCAGGGTCTTTCCCGAGTGCAGTGTTGATGCTGGAGAGACAGAGGACTGGCCTCCTGAGGGAGACAGAAGGTGTTGGAAGGGAGATAGGAAGTGCCAGAGACCCCTCCCTCCCTCCCATCCTGTGCCCTGATTCAGCAGATGCCCTTTGGCACGGATTTACCAAGGGGCTCTGCTGAAGAGATCACAACTCCCAGGGGTGTCTCTAGGGTTTATTTTTCCCTGAACTGGATTTCATGGGATTCCTTCCTGCTGTTCATTGACCACATTCTTTAAGAATATCTGGTTTAGGCATCTTTTTGCTCCTCTGGGGAAATGAGGCTCAGAGAGGGGCAATGAACCACCCATAGTCACACGATATGTTGGTGCCAGTTTAAGACAGCCTGGATCTTCTGATTCTGTCCTGAGTCTTTTTCTGAGGCTGGAGACCAGGACAATCCAGCCAAGGGTGCCTGGTCCCGGGCTGTGTGCCGTAGGGACCTGGCATCAGTGCTCAGAGGGTCTTGGTGCCAAGCAGCTGCTTTTGTCTCATGTCTGGCTTTTATTTCTTGGTCTTAGTGATTTCAATTTCAGGAGCATTTTCTTTGTGTGTGTTTTTATTCTCTCATCTCTCATTGTGCTTTCTTTCTGGGTAATCCGAGGCTTGCAGGCAGCTAACTACGATGTGTACATTCAAATGAAACGCAATAAAACATAATTGAATGTATTTCTTTCATGTCTGAGCAGCGGATTAATCTCGCTGGCACATTCTATTTCCTCTGTGCTCCCTCTGCTTTGCATCTGAGTATTTCCCTCTCCTTCCTAGAATCTCTGGGATCTGAGGAGCCCTGCAGCCCCTGCTCGTTGGAGATACGCAAACGACCCTGATATTATAGCCTCAGTCTTCGTGATGTATGGGTGATGTTCCTGGAGCAGTGAAGAGGGAGCGGCCAGATCCATGTGGGCCTGGGCTAGCAGCCCAGGCAGTGGGGAGGGCACAGGGGCCGACAGTGAGCATGGAGAATGTCCGTGGGCAGGGCTGAAGGGCCTTTTGTGCACCCTCCTGTCAGTTACGCAGGGGTCCCTAAGCAACACCATCAGGCCTGCACATTCACACTGGGAAAAGGCAAGTTCTTCTCTGTTGCTCTGGAGTTGAGGCTGGATGTTTGTGATCAGGAATTTCAGCCAAAGCAGCCAGCGTGGGTTCCAAGTGAGTGGAGAGATTGGTTGGGAAGCCCCAGATGTGACCATGAATTGTGGGCTCAGCTCAGCTAGGAGACTGAGGGTGGAGCTGAGCAGGCAGGTTCTACTTCCTAGGCTTATTTGCTATGTGACCTTGGTGAATGACCCAACGCCCTGAGTCTCAGTTTTGCCATCTGTACTATGGGTGTATATCAGTACACTCTACAACAGGCTGTAGGGAGGATTAATGAAATGATGCTTGTTTTGGTTTGGCCAATACTTTTGTTTGAATTTTTCCATAAGGTGCTATGGAATAAAATGTCAGCATGATGCCTGATACACAGCAGATCCTGAATAAATGGAAGCTAGTAATATTCATTTGTTCACTCATTCATTCATTCATCCATCCTGCCCACTTTGAGAGCCACCATGTGCTCAGCTGTGTGCCAGTAGCTCACAGACTAGAGGTGAGACTGAAACAAGCTCTGCAGGAGGGACATCAGCTGGGTTTTCCGGGAACAGAGGAGGGACAAGTAGCAAAGGCAATCAGAGAAGGCCTCCTGGAGGAGGTGACACCTGAGCTGAAGAATTAGGGACCAGGGGGTGGTCTGGAGGCATGAAGCTTTAGTCTGGAGGGAGGTGAGGCAGGGAAGGTGGGTTGAGCAGGTTGTACTGGGAGCCATGGATAGTTCTGGAGCAGGGGAGGCGTGTGGTCAGAAGGTGGGTCCTCTCAGAGATGGGAGACTTGAGCGGAGACTGTGTTCATATGTGGAGACCATGTCCCTCCTGGCCCGCCTCTCGGGCCTCCATCTGGGGAGTGACTCTCATCCTCTGTCCTCCAGTGCGACCTCAGGGACCCCTGGCTGGAGACGACATCCCCCTAGTTCCCGGCTGTGGCTGGGGGCCCCTGGCCCTCCCTCCCTTCACGCCATGTCACTGTTCTGTTTCCCACACACCTTCTCCGAATACAATAAACTCCACCAATTCTTCTCCCTGCATCCCTTCTTCCCACCAGAATTTACTGAGCAGCTATGATGTGCCAGGCCCTGTTCTAGGGACCACAGCAGTGAATGAAGCAATGAGCTCAAGCGGGGGGCACAGAAGTCCCCAAAAGACCTGGACCCTATGCTGTGATCAGTGTACCCAGGATGGGGTTCCCAGGGTTCAGAACACTGTGTCAGGACGGTCAAGGAGGGCTTCCTGGAGGAGCTCTGAGGGCTGACGGGAGAGGAGGGGAAACTGGGGAGATGGGGAGGAAGTGCGTGCTTTGGGCCATGAAAACAGCTTGAACACAGGCCCTGTGGTGGGAGGTGGGTGAATTCAGGGCCTGAGTGGTGCGCCCGAGGCTGGGGGGAGACTTGAGGGAAATGGAGGAAGCTGGTGGGAGCAGTGGGAGGGACAGAGGACGCCCCCAGCGTTCCTGGAGGAGCGTGAAGCCTCCAGCGCAGCCAGGGTCGGGGCCAGGCGTGGGGGAAGGTCACGGTCCCTGGGCCTGCCCCTCTCTGGTCTTTCCCTTCCTCGCCTCCAGGTGTAAGAGTTTTCCTCTTGCTTTTACTTCCGCTGCGTTTTCCATCCCTCCCTTCCTCCTAAGGGAGGCACTCTTAAGGGACAGGGAATAGAGGAGCCCAGAGAGGGAGTGGGATTTCCCAAGGCCACCCAGTGATCTTGGGCCGAGCTGGAGGCAGTTCCCTTAGCAGAGTGCTCCTTCCACGTGGCGGCCGCCGCCCCCTGGACAGCCCAGCCGGGAACCGAAGCCTCTGCTCTCCGGGCTCTGCCTTGCAGGTCTTGGGCTAATGGCCCAGTCACTCCCGGAACCAATATTTAAAGAGACACTGCGGTTACAGTGTAATTTTTTTTCAGATGGTTCACAGAGAAATTGATAAATGGGTCCTGTCCCTTCCCAGGAGATTTTAGACTTCCTTTTTCTTTTTTCTTCCACTTTTTTAAAAAAATGACTGTCTCCCTCACACAGATCCCCTCTCTCCCATAGTACCTGGAGTTACCGAAGAACACTTGCTGGCGGCACCTCTCAAGATGTGCCCTGGCTTGCTGCAAGGGCCGGTGCCTGGGGACTGCAGAGGCTCAGGGCTCCTTGCCTCATCCCCTCTGGGGCCCTGGGCTTCTTGCCACCCACCCCAGGGAGTGGTGAACCTCTTCATGCCTCAGTTGTCTCATCTGTAAAATGAGGATAACACCACTTGCCTCTCAAGACGCCTGGGACATCACAGATCAGCCCTCTGAAAGGCTCTGGTACTTTGTGAGTCATCGAGAAGTCAGTAAATGCATGATGCATTATAACTGTGGGATTCACAGACAACCACGGGATTTATGAAAAAGCACATTCCTGCCACACTCGAGGCAGAGCAGATGAGAGCTGGGACACAGGCTGGAGGCGGCTAGTGGGGCTTGACCTTCCTTCCCCCTGTCCCGAGGCCCCTACTCAGAGACAATATCAGGAGATAACAGCAGAGGACTTGAAGGATGTGAAGTATAGATAGGGTCCTCCCCCGTGGGGCCTGGCACACACATATGCATACACATACACACACACGATCACACATGTGTGCCCTTGCACACCCTTGGTGGGAGGCAGGGGATCTGACATGTGCAGAGAGCCTGTTTATAGAGATGGAGACACTGTCATTCTTGTCATTTCTGAGAATACAGAGGAATGGCAGTGTTTGAGTGGGGGGAGGGGAGCTGCCATGGGAAATAAACCAGAGGCGTTTCTGTGTCTTAGGAGGGGTCCGCTGGCCATGTCGCAGGGGTCTGCACAGTGGGTCGGTCGGGGGTCCTACTGTGTGTCCGGCTGTGTACAGGTGTTGCATTGGTGAGTCATGGAACCTGCAGCTCCCCAAGGGGTAAACGTCATCAAGGCTATGGCTTTTACAGATGAGGAATCAAGTTAATTGTCTAATGCTGGATCTTTTACGTCCACTCTGGTGATCTCTTTAATGATGCTTTCAAAGGAGGAGTTTTTACTCTTCCCCTCCTGGTCCTCTTCCTGATTCTTACAGAAGCAGGAAGAGGAAGGCTGTGCTGGACTGGATTGCAGCCTCCACACCTTCCTGCATCACATACTTCCTGATTCCTTTCTCCTTGTATCTTTCTAGGCCCCAGGAATGCAAGGCATCAGTGGGAAAAAGAACAACAACAAAAAAGACTCATCAGTTTTGCCAAAAAGCTCTTTCTGGATAACCCAAAATTATGTCAAGCTCTTAACAGAGTTCTCATGATAGAATGAGTCTTCTTTCATACCTTGATCTTATTTGCTGGATAAATAAATTCTATCAAACCTCTTAAAGCCAACTGTCAAAGTAAGGCATTTCAGAGGAGATAGATCTCTGACTCTGATGGCAAAATTCATTTGATTTGATTCTTTAATCCAGTTTCTCTGCAAAACCTGGAGCTGAAATTTTAGAGCCTGTTCACCTTTAATGGTTTTCCTCACTTCTCCCGCCTTCTCTTCTCCCCATGCCCCGTCCTGTCTCTTACAAAATAATGCAGCAAAGAATTGCTGTAGAAGTAATGATAACCATTTGGTTTTTTGCATCAATTTCTAGTGGGGAAATGGGAGGGCACAAAGCCTGTTTCTGCAGTTTGGGGAAGGACACGCTGACTGTCAAAGCCTCCAGGAGCCCAGGGGACTGTGCATATGGTGGACGGGGTTTCTGACCTGGAGTCTGTGCCAGTAGGATTGAGAAGCAGGGGCCATCTGGGGAGAAGATGCAGCCTTATTTCCTTGAATAATCTTTTCCTCTAGTCCCTGCTCTCCACCCTGCACCATCTTCCACCTCCATCTCCATGTAACTTCAGAACCTTACCTTGTATTTGCAAAGCACTTTTAAATCCATTAGTTTCACTTAGTCATTAATTTACTCCTTCCCTCATTCATCTACATTATTCACTTCATGACAATCATGGGATAGCTGTGGGACTGTGACTCATGTGGAGCTCTGGGGGTCAGATGCAACAAGATACATGTTCACCTTTAGAAGTCCAGAGTCTGATATTGGAGATAGAGATGTAGACACATAGCCTTGACTCTGTGTGTTGAGGGTTATGAGAGATGTGAGCTGGGCACATAGATCAGTTGGGATGCATTGGGTATCGAGTAATAGAAAATATAGCAACAGGGACTCAGGTTGTTGAGATGTGAAATGATTGAGCCCAAAAAGACTTCTGGAGGGAGGCAGTCCTGAGGCAGGACAGATACTCAGTGATGCCAAAAAACTAAGGTCTTTCTCTTTTTCTCAATATTGTCATTGACCAGTCTGGACTTTTCCCTTTCTGCCTCATGGTTGCAGGATGGCTGCCACAGCTCCAAACATCATGTCTTGCATTACAGCATTCAAGTTGAGAAGAAGGGAGTACAGTGAGGCAGAAAAAGTATTTCACAAATGTAGTCCCTCCATCAGTAGCTTTCGCCTCATATCTCAATAGCCATATCTGGGTCACTTACTTACTCCCAAAACAATGTCTGGAGAAGGGGGATGGAGTGCCAGGTTTGCCTACATTCCTGGGCTGGAGAGGCCAACCAGCTCTGAGCCTGTTGCTACAGAACAAACCAAGGGTTCTCTGAAAGAAGGAAGGAGGGGTGGGCTGCTGGGCAGACAGCCACAGATGTCTGCCACTTTCTCATCAGTGCTTGTGACTAAGTGTCCTGGACAGTGTGGGGTCTGGGGTGTTGGCCCAGCCTGAGCCTTGGGGGAAGAAAGCCCTGCTCTGAGCCTCTGTCCCTTGTGGGCTGGGTGACCTGGGGGGTACTTGACCTGCCTGAGGCACAGCCTGCCCTCAGTGGAGAGGAGGCTGGAACAGCATCTGTCATGTAGGGTGGTCATGAAGGGGACATGGGGCTAGGGGTGCAGGCATCTGACCGAGGGTGTGTCAGCAGCCAGGAGCATTGCAGCAATTAGCCCCATCTGTGAAATGGGCACATGTGCCTCCTCTTCTCAGTCCTGCGATGACAGCAGCAGGAGCATCAGTCCACACAAGTGAGCACTTTCTGTCTGTCCTGGGCGCCCTTCACTTGCATGTACTCCCTTGATCCTCATAGCCACCCTGCGAGGAGGGAGTTGTTTTCATCCCATTTTATAGCCAAGGAAACTGAGGTGAAGCGGTGACCCCAGGTGAGTGAGGGCAGACTGGGCTCCAGCTCTGACCCCCTGCAAGGGCCCTGGGTGGGGCCACAGGGAGGTCGGTGCTCAGCAAACCCCTCCTCTCTGACTGTCACCTGGTCCGGGTTGGTAGCTGGGGCTGACCTCTCTCCTGACCCTTCTCTCTACTCCTCCTGGAGCTAGAGGGCCCCAGGACCTGCCTGGGAGGTGGGGAGATTTACCCACCATCCCTACACTGCCTCCTCCCCAGGACGATGAGTGGACAGGTTCCATGTCCTGGGTGAGGGGGACACCTGACTTTCAGGCTGGAGTCTCCGTGTCTGGGTTGTGAATTGGCAGCTTACATTCTCAGGGAAACGATGCACACTTATTCAGAACATAAGCATATGTTAATGATGAAAAACTACCATCCATATTAATAGATTTATCAAAATATGCAAAGCCATCTGACAATTACACACCTACAGCACGTCACAGTTGATAACTGCACTCCAGGCTCCTGGCCAGCGCCGTGATGCAAGCTTGGACACCAAGTGTGGGATGAGACTGCCGCCCGGCCCTGTGTAGGGCCTTGGCTGCCACCCTTGCCGGACCCTGCTCAGATCTGTGCCCATCCCCACCGTTTCCAGTCTTCCTGGTCCTCCTGGCTCTAAGACAGTCAGACCTTGTGGGGGATGGACGTGGGAGAGACCCTGAAGACCACAGCGAGGGAGCTTCCCCTTCCCAGATGGGGAAACTGAGGCTTCACCCATCACTCTCACACCCAACAATTTGCTGAGTGCCTGCCACCTGCCAGACTCTGTTCCTGGCACCGGGATGAGCTGACGTTCCCTTTGGGGAGAGAGCAGTGCCAGGTGGTGATTGGGCCACGTGCCAAGACCTGAAGTGGGCGGCGGGAGAGGCTGATAGGAGGGGGCAGCAGGGGTCCGGGAAGGCCTCGCTGAGCAGCTGACATTGAGCAGAGAGCTGAAGGAAGTGAGGGCCAAGCCGTGCTGGCCCCCGGGGGTAAAGTGTGCAGAGGCTTGGCGCGTGGGGGACTGAGCCCCTCCATGTACTCTCGGGTTCAGCAAATGTTTGTCTCTGTGTCACAGGCCGGGCTCCCATGCTGAGGGCAAGGGAAGCAAAAAGGAGCAAGGGTGGGTCCCCAGCTTCAGGAACTTCTTAGGGACATGGGGGCTAGATGAATGACCATCCACAGTCGTCAGGCACCGGGATGTCCCAGGAAATATTTAGGACCTGCCCAGGCCAGGTGCTCAGGCATCTTTGCGTGGAGGTTCTTGGCTGCAGGGGGTCGGAGGGTGGGGAGGTAGGACTTGTGGGGAGGGCAAAGCCCATTCCACTGGGCAGAAGGAACAGCAGGCGTGGTGGCCTTGGGGACTTGGGGGACTTGCTTGAGGCAGACAGACTTGGTGAGGAAGGAGGGGCTGGGGGTGTGGGGCAGGGGTGGGGGCAGACAAGCAGGCCTGGTGCACAGGATCCGGGGTGAGGGTGGGAAATCCAGCTGCATAAGGGAGGAACAAGGGTGGTAATGAAAGCTTCAACTCCTGGCTCTGGGCAGAGATCCCTGTTTTGGGGGGCTGGGGACAAGGAAGAGTGAGGGGGCAGGGTAGGGGTGCAGCTCCGTCTCCCTGGAGAGAGTTCTCAAGCACTGGCCAGGATGGTCTCCTTGGAAGCCTCTGGGATCTCCTTCTGTGCGGCTCAGTGGCCTGGATGGGTCAGCCCGCTGCCCATATAACAGAGGCCCGAGGCTCACATAGATGGGAACTGATGCCCTGAACAGGGGTGCCAGCCCTGCCCTGTGCAGAGACAAATAAAGGCTCTCTAGAATCTGCTGGAAAGGTCCCAATACCTTTAGCTGATGCCAGAACTCAGGTCCCCAAGACTGGGCCCCATTGCACCCCTCCCCCAACCTCCCTTCCACTCCCTGAGGAAATTCCTGGCTGGACAGCAGAGGAGCATAGAGGGGTGAATATAAAACAGAAAGTGCTCTCGGAGCCACTGCGCCAGGCCTAACAGCTCTGCAGGGACTCACAGTCCTCCTGAGACTGGCTCTATCCTAGCCCCACCTCGATGTCGCAGAGGTGAAATGGATGCGCCAGGGTTTAGGGCGAGGATTTCAACTCCCATGTCTTCATCCAAGTCCACAGCAGCCACTGGCTCTTCCTCTTAAGCTTCATCTTCTATGCATTGTTCATCCATTCGATGGTCTTTATTGGGCCCTGACTCTGAGCCAGGCCCAGTGCTGGTGCTGAGGAGGCGGCAGGGACAAACCTGACCAGCCCTGCTGGTGGAGACTTGCTGGGGAGTGGGAAGGTTGCTCTAGAACACTTGGGTGATTCCAACTGGAAGTCAGAGGTCTAGAGACTGCAGAAGAGTCCTGGCTATGACTTCCTGTCTGTCTGTCTGTCTGTCTATCTATCTATCATCTATCCATCCATCTATCCATCATCTATCTATCATCCACCATCTATGTATATCTGCATCCACATCTTTCCATTGCAGTGAGGTGCATCGCATTATGCTTTGCACTGTTCACCCACCACATCAGTTAAGATTCACCACCTCCATGAAGAAAGCCTCCAGTCTCCCTGTTTTTTGTATGAGGTGAATGATCCCAGAGCTAAAACCTAGCAGAGCTGAGACTAAATCCCAGCTTTGTCCCTGATCCCTACCTCACACCACTTCCACCTCCCAGAGCTCCAGAAGCTGCTGTGCTATTCCTAATGTCCTGTGATGCTAATGTCCTGAGGGTCCAGAAGTTTCCCATCAAACTGTCCTGTCCTGTATCTCTTACATTACAATTGCGATAACTATCTTAAGCTTTGCATTCATAATCCACAGTGATTTTAACCTTTCATCATCCGACTTTGCTTAACCTGCTCCAACTCTCCGCTTCTGTGAGTGTTGCTTTCAGAGAATCTATGAAAAGACACTGTGAACCCAGAATGCCCAGCCGGTACCCCCCCCCCCCCCACTCCAGCCTGAGCCCTCCCGCTTCCCTTCGAATCCCGTCCAAACCATCTTCAGCTGCTCCCTTCTCCAGGGTCCACTTCAGACTTTCTGAGTTTATGGCTGTCACATAACGCTATTAGCCATGACAATGGCAATTAGAACAATTATGCTGGGCCATAAACTTCCACAGGATTTAGGACTGATGCTGAGTTTCTGGCGCTAAGGCAGTCTCCAGCCACCCCTGACAGCTTCCACCAAGCAGACAGCGCTGGCCACAGACCCAAAGGGGTGCTGTCCCTCTGGATCAGTATTGGCCTGTGTGTTCAGGGCCCCCGCAGGGGCAAACCCCACATCTGGATGTTAGACATCAGGCCCTCGGCACTGTAAAGGTCAACACTCAATAGAGCAGGAAGAGCAGGGACTGGGGAGCAAACTGCTGGGGTGCAAGGCCTGGCTCCAGCTCTTCTGAGTTGTGCAAACTTGGATGAGCTTCTAAACCTCTCTGGGCTTCAGTATCTTTGTCTGTAAATTGAAGAGTTAGCAACAGTTCTTCCTCTGTGGAATTGTTGAACCAAATAAGTGAAACAGTGCATGTCAAGGCCTAGCACAGAGTCAGCTCTCACTATTCCAGGCCCCAAGGGGGTGCCTCTAAAGATCTCTCTGCCACCACTGCATTTGGCATTGAGCAACTGAGGCCAAGAAACACTAAATTAAACATTTGAGAGCAAGACAGTATATGACCGTGCTAAATTATGCAGGACGGACAATTAGAGAACAAAACGATCGGTAATAAAGGGCTAATTGGGCAGGACAGACGCTCAGTGAGCCCAGAACCTGAGATGCAGCCTGGGACAGCAACGGCCTCGCCAGGGTCTGGCACTCTCGGTAATAACATCGAGTTTTCTTTTAATATAACTCATGCTTACTGTAAAACCCTCAATGTGTGCAAAATGTATGTAAAGCACTGGTTTCTCACCTCCAAAGACAGAAGCTAATGCTTTTTCTCATTCTTTTTCTATTTATACACAAGTACATATTTTCATAATTCATTTCCCATTGGTGTGACTGTGTTCTGATCATTTCCTATCTCCATCATTGCTGAGGGAGGGATCCTCCATCCTAAGTAGAATGAAATCGCTAAACACACAATGGACAGATGTGAGGGACAGCAGTTCATTAGTCACTTACACTCACAGCCTTGGAGAGGAGGATGTTCCCTGCCACACAGGACCACACGAGGTTTGCACTTGGGAGCAGAGTGAACCAGGAGGGGCAATGGGAGGCAGGCTTTGTGAGGGGCCTCCTGGTCCCCACAGAGGATGTGACAGGTTTGATTGAATAACTCCACGCTGACTGGCAGCTGAAGCCTATTAAGTGAGGATCTGGGGGAGCACAGCTGCTTTGGCTGATTGGGGAATTAGCTGGATGGAGGCATTTTCTGCTGGATGGGGCATATCTGGCAGGAGCGGGGGAACTCTGGGTGGGTCTCTGAGGTCCTGTGACGGTCAAAAATGTTGAGGCAGCAGATGAAAACTTTGGGTTTCTAATACAGACTGTCAGGATAAGCAGGGGTGTGCTCTGATAACCTCCTCCCTCTCCTGAAACAACAAAGCTCATGTCATGTGTCCAATGCGGTGAGTGGGGAGTGCTTCGCGCCATCACAGACCCCCAGGGATTCAGGTTGATGGAAGCACCTTGGGATGCTGGCATTTCCACATGTGGCTCCAAGGCCACTTCAGGAAGGAGGAGGGACAGGAGTTTGAGCCCTGGGTCTGAAATGCTCCCTCCTCCCTCCCGGAAGCAATACTCCCCACCTCTAATCCCTTCTATTCAAGTCTCCTTGGCCAAAGCAAGTCTCACTGCCCTGATGTGAAGGTCATGGGATATGCCATTCTCCTGGGGGTGGGGCACAGGAGGACTGGGTGCTGTTGAATCTCAGCCGTGCCCTTCACATGCCGCACATACCAATTTGGGTCAATCTTACCTGAAACTCTGGACTGACCAGTTATCCACTTCTAAATATATTTTTGGGAATACAGTTGACCCTTGAACACCATGGATTTGAATTGTGGGATTCACTTATACCTGGATAAATTTTTATAATAAATACTATGGTTCTACAGGGTCATAGGAAACAGTGATAGACTTCATTTTCTTGGGTTCCAAGATCATTGCAGATGATGACTGCAGCCATGAAATCAAAAGACATTTGCTCCTTGGAAGAAAAGTTATGACCAACCTAGAGAGCATATTAAAAAGCAGAGGACGTTACTTTGCAATAAAGGTCCGCCTAGTCAAAGCTATGGTTTTACCAGTAGTCATATATGGATGTGAGAGTTGAACCTTAAAGAAAGCTGAGCGCAGAATTGATGTTTTTGAACTGTGGTGTTGGAGAAGACTCTTAATAGTTCCTTGGATAGCAAGGAGATCTAACCAGTCCATCCTAAAGGAAATCACTCCTGAGTATTCATTGGACGGACTGATGTTGAAGCTGAAACTCCAATACTTTGGCCACCTTATGCAAAGAACTGACTCATTTGAAAAGACCCTGATGCTGGGAAAGATTGAAGGTGGGAGGAGAAGGGGACGACAGAGGATGAGATGGTTGAATGGCATCACCGACTCGATGGACATGAGTTTGAGCAGGC
Source organism: Muntiacus reevesi (assembly GCF_963930625.1). Lineage (NCBI taxonomy): Eukaryota > Metazoa > Chordata > Mammalia > Artiodactyla > Cervidae > Muntiacus > Muntiacus reevesi. The sequence continues at coordinate 114,027,567 of NC_089251.1, forward strand.
TCCGGCATTGGTGATGGACAGGGAGGCCAGGCGTGCTGCTGTCCATGGGGTGGCAAAGAGTCAGACACGACTGTGCGACTGAACTGAACTGAACTTACCCTCAGCATCCACACTGCAATTCACCGTTAATGCCGGGGTGTCTCTGCTTTCTAGAATCTGAGCTTCTCCCTGTTGCTGAGACATGGGGCTCTTGTCGACATTTGTTGAGGCAGTGAGCACCCTGAATGCTGGCTCGGCTCCCCATGTGAGATGCTGTCTTCAGTGAGATGCCGTCCCTTACTGGTCACTGTAATCCTATACAGCGGCTTCTAGTGAAAGTGAAAACCACTCAGTCGTGTCTGACCCTTTGCAACCCCATGGACTATACAGTCCATGGAATTTTCCAGGCCAGAATACAGGAATGGGTAGCCTTTCCCTTCTCCAGGGAGTCTTCCCAACCCAGGGATCTAACACAGGTCTCCCGCATTGCAGGCAGATCCTTTATCAGCTGAGCCACAAGGGAAGCCCAGCGGATTCTAGGGACACCCCTGTTCTCACAGGGGTTTGCAGGCCTGGCTCAGAAACCACCCAGCTTCACACAGATGGCTCCTCAGGATTCAGGGCGGGTCTCTGAGGGCTCCGGATTGGATTCTCATGCAGATATGACTGTTCCGGGCCATTCCAGACAGAGCATGGATACGGACTAGAGTGTGAGATGACCGCATCACGCCACTGCCAGCGCTGAGGGTCTTGCTAATATCCTGGGGAGACCTGGATCGTCAGTGATTCTATTTGCATTTCTCCTCCCCATTCTGAGCTTTGAGCTGCTCCCTCTTGGGGTTGCATGGACCCGGGGAGACCAGGACAGGCCCTCTTCCACCTCCACAGCCCTCTCTTCCTCCCAGGTCTGTTCATCCAGCAGAGGCCCCTGACCTTCGTGTCCTTATCCCAGGACGCAGCCGCTGCACGTCTCCCCAGGTGCACAGTCAGCTGGAAGGATGGTGCTCACGTGGGCGGTGGGGCGCGGAGCTCATCCTGCTGAGCCTTCCTGCGAGCTGGGACGGGCGCCCCCTGGTGGTCCAATTACTCAGTTCAGTTCAGTCGCTCAGTCGAGTCTGACTCTGCGACCCCATGGACAGCAGCACGCCAGGCCTCCCTGTCCATCACCAACTCCCGAAGTTTACTCAAACTCATGTCCATTGAGTCGGTGATGCCATCCAACCGTCTCATCTTCTGTCGTCCCCTTCTCCTCCCGCCTTCGATCTTTCCCAGCATCAGGGTCTTTTCAAATGAGTCAGCTCTCCGCATCAGGTGGCCAAAGTTTGGAGTTTCAGCTTCAACATCAGTCCTTCCAGTGAATATTCAGGACTGATCTCCTTTAGGATGGACTGGTTAGATCTCCTTGCAGTCCAAGGGACTCTCAAGAATCTTCTCCAACACCACAGTTCAAAACATCAGTTCTTCGGTGCTCAACTTTCTTTATAGTCCAATTCTCACATCCATACACGACTACTGGAAAACCATAGATTTGACTAGATGGACTTTTGTTAGTAAAGTCCAGGTACTAGAAGGATTCTCTTGCCCTGGGCTGATGGAGCACGGGCTGCATTTGTAAACATTTTGTCTCCCGACATGTCTACCTCTGTAGCGTCACTAATACCATTGATACTGATATCCTGTAAATATTCCTTCCCTACCCACAGCTTCTCTGCCGCGTCCAGGCCAGGCCCCCCATCATTGCTCACCGGCACTCCTGCAGCAGCATCCAACCTTGACTTGCTGTTTCCACTGTCTCCCCTTCTCCGCACGGCCGCTAGAGGGAGCGTCAAAAGCATGCTCCAGTACTCTGCGCGGGTTTCCAGGGTCCTTGTCCGAAGTCCTTACCTGACTTTGAAGCCTAGGGCAGTCTGACTCAGCCGACCTCTACACCTGCCCCGTCCCCTCCATTCCTTGAGGGATGGTGCAGTCACACGGGCCTTTTTCCCTGCCACTCGAACCTCCAAGCCTTTGCAAGTGCTGTTCCTCTGGAACATCCTCCAGGCATCGCAACTGATTGACTCCTAAGCGTCCATTAAGTCTCAGCATAGAAAAGCCACTCCCTCCAGGAAGCCCTCCTGACCTTCCCCTGACAGGATAGGCCCCCTGTGGCCTCATCTCATTACCACTGATTTTTTACACAGTTATTGCTTTAATTTCAATCTCAACTGGAAACCCCGAAGGGTGTCTTCGTTGTCTCTCTGATATGAAAGGGTGTGTTTTATTCTTTTCCCATCCAGCCCTGGGCTCTGGGTCCCCTTAGTCATCTATGTCTGCCATGGACATCCTGGCACCCAATCTATACTTGGCAAACAGCAGGTGTTTAAACATCCTGGGGACCTGGCCTGTTCTGGAGGCACTGGGAGGCAAGAGAGGCCCCTGTGGGTGAAGGGAGGGGATGATAGGATAAGGGGCATGAGTCAGTGTGGGACAAACCCCCAGGTGCTGCTCTGACGTCCGCAGACAAGGTCCAGCACATACTGGTTAGTGGGCAGTCATGGGAAATCAAGTCATATACCTTCCCAACCCAGCAGGACCCCTGGGACCACCAGGGACATCCCAGTCCCTCTGCAGAGGCTCTCCTGGGGTGGGGCCCACCCTGCCTCTCTCAGGCCTCTTCTCTCCAGCCTCATCTCTCCAGTTTCCCCTCCCTTCCCCTCCCTAACCCAGTGCTTCACACAGAATCTTGAAAGATTAATAATCATAATACATAATGATTATTGAGAACATAGTTTGTTCCAGATGCTGAGCTGAGTACTATAAACTAAGCACCTTATTCATTCACCCCATATACCAAGTATGTGTTTTCCTTCTTTCCTCCGTTCATTGGGCGTTTACTGGTTGTTGGGCTGGAAAGCAAGTCAGCATTTATTGAGCAACTGTTGTGTGCTGATGACTTCCGTTTATCCTTTCAAGGATCCGTTCTTACCTTCCAGGAAGTCAGGGCTCATGGCTCAGGGCTGAGATCCCACAGCACCTGCTCTGGGTCTCTTGGCCACCCAGTGAGGGTCTGACCCAGGCAGCTGTCACCCATTCCTCTTTCTCCAGTACAGAGGCTCCTAGTCTGCTCAGGGAACAGTATTATTATAATTGCTGCTGCTGTTGTGATTGTCATAAAAACCATCCCCGAGCAACAACAATGGTAGCTACACATCCTTTTATGCCTGGCACGGTTACCATCTGCTCCTATGATGACCTTTGACATGTGCTAATGTGTAAGGCAGGACTTGGCCCTGGAGACAGACAGGCATCAGCAAGGCTAAGGACTTGTTCAGGGTACCAGTGAGGGTTTGGCCCGTCGCCTCCACTGGGCTTGGATGCCAGGGTGTGTGATGTCTACGAGAGCCAGGAGGGCCATGTCTGCAGGTGAGTAAGAAGCTGAGAAAACCTGACTGCAGAAGAAAGAATGAGACGGAAGAGCAGAAGAACGGAGGTGAAACCCACAAGCGGAGAGGATGGACAGGGCTGCCGGGGCTGCTTATTTCAGTCCTGAGTCAGATCCAAGCCCAGTAAGTTCTGCAGGACCCCCAGGAACCAGTGTCCGCCCCTTCCCCCTTTTCTTTTCCGTAAACTAGATAGTGTTTTCTGTATCATACAAAGAGCCCTGACTGAATGCCAAGAAAACCTGTTTATTTTTAAAATCCGCATTTAAAAAAGCTCCGTTTCTAACAATGAGTGTCTTTCTCTTGGAGAGCCCTCATAAATAACAGAAAGGAAGTTTTTGTAAACCTTTATGGAAATGAAGCCCGCAATCTGGGCACACACTTGTTTAACAAGTGATAATTAACTGCTGACAATATAATTTCAGCATGTTTATCATTAGGAAGTAATCAAAGAGATCCTTGCGCTGGGGAGTCCGGTCTCATCTGCGGAGCTCAGCGCCTCTGCGGATAGATGCAGAGTTAGTCCCTGGGGTCCGCTGCTCCCTGCCAGCTGGTATTTGGATCCCAGAAGTGGCACTTGTGTTTCATATCCTGGGGATTTCTGTGCTCCATGGACTCCTGGCAATTCCCAGAAGGCAGCCCAGGCAGCCCCTCTCTAAGGGATCATACCCTCCTCAGGGTGACCCTGAAGGTGCCTGGACCCAGAGCAGGGACTTGGCACCTGCCCCTTATGGAAGGAGAGGGCACTCTCATCTCTGCAGCCCCTGCTAGGCCTTGGGTCCTGCAGGGGTTCCTAGCCCATCCCTCATTTGACAGAGGAGGAAACTGAGGCTCAGAAAGGTAAGAGTCATTTGCTCAAGGCCACACAGCTTGGCAAGGAGCCAGATGAAGATGTGAACTCTGACCCCCACCTGACCCCCAAGTCTGGGCCACCCCCACCCTACACCCAATTTCCATTCTTTAGTAAACTCAACTGCTCTGTGCCTCAGTTTCCTCATCTGTAAAATGAGGATAAAGCTAGTATTCTCCTTAGGAGGGCTTTTGAGGATGAAATAAACTGATATATACACTACACACTCACACTACTTAGCTTAGTGCATGGCATAAGGTATTAGCTATATTGCTTATTAATTATTATTAATATTATACTCTTAATAATATCAGTGAAATACTGATACTGAATGAAGTCTCTCAGTTGTGTTCAACTCTTTGTGACCCCATGGACTGTAGCCTACCAGGCTCCTCTGTCCATGGAATTTTCCAGGCAAGAGTACTGGAGTGGGTTGCCATTACCTTCTCCAGGGGATCTTCCCAACCCAGGGATCGAACCCGGGTCTCCTGCATAATATTAGCAGTGTAGCATACTGCTCCACTAGGCAAACTTCTTTCCTCCAATCCGTGAGTCAATTGCCTCTGACCCCTTTAATCAGAGCTGTGTCCCTTGGGGACTCTGTCCAGACCTCCAGAATCCATTTACAAGGGACACTGAAGGGGACTTGTGATGCCGAGTGTAGTGGTTAGGAGTTACTTCCTGGGTCTTGAAGGTCTGAGTCCTCTGAAGACAGGCATGTCCATTTCCTATTAACTGCTATCACAAAAACCCTAGTTCTCTGACCCACACTCAGCTCTGGCTGACCACGACCTGTTGGAACATTTTCGTCCCCACTTCCATCCCCTGGGTCTAGAGATCCCCAGAGTTTATAGCCCCTCCCATCCTCCACCACCACTCCAGCTACACAGAACCACCCCCTGTCCCAGAACATTCCACATTGTACCGTCTCCAGCCTTTGCATACACTGGTTCCTTTGCCTAGACAGCCTTCCCTCCCTTCCTGCCTGGTAGAATGAATGTTCTGATCCAGCTCAAACGTATCCTACTTGATGACTCCTTGGACCCAGGTGTGTCTGCCCTGACTGAGCACCGAGCCGCCTGACTCCATGGACACCCCAGTGTTGATATAACCCCAGGTAACCACCCTTCCATTTTGTGCTCATATGAATCTAGATCGTTCCCTCCCTTAAGGCAGCAGGGCGTGGTGCGTGAGTGTGCACTCGTATTTGTCACTGATCTAGGCCTCCGTTACAGAAGTTCTGGGCACTCCCCACACAAACCCAGGCCCACGGGCGCAGGAACAAACGTGCATGCACATCCAGGTGAAGACTGGCATGTGTCCGGAGATGTTACTGAGCACATCGGCTGTTCTCCAAATCAGCGTCCACACGCAGCCCCGTTAGCTGAGCCCTTAATCGTAAATCCACCGGCCTCCTGGATCCCTGACCAGATAGTCCCTGGGATCCTCAGACTCAGCCCAGGTGGGCCCAGGGTGGGAGGTGCAGGGGACAGACCTATCTCAGAGATTTGCTTCTGACTCTTGTCCTGATTTCCCTCTATGAACCCTAGAAATATTTGTTCAAATATAGTGGAAAAGAGAGGGTCGCCTCCAGGCAGTGGAGCGGAATTGACACCAGGGTGACAAGTGTACACTGGGGTGGCTGCCTTACTGGAGCTGGGAGTGAAGCTGTGAGTCTTGGTAGCTTGAGGGTTCAGGCGTAGCATTCTCTCAGGATAATGAAGGCTTCGTGACCATGGGAACCCAGGATTTGGGCGTATGGCCCCCATAAGGAGTTGGAGCCTTTGAAGATCTATGTCCTTAGTGAACAAGTGTATCAGAAAAACATTCCATTTAGAAGTTCTAGGAGTCTGCAATGGGCTTCCTAGGTAGCTCAGCTGGTAAAGAACCACCTATGTTGTAGAAGCCCTGGTTCAATCCCTGGGTTGGGAAGATCCCCTGGAGAGGGAAATGGCAACCCACTCCAGTATTCTTGCCTGGAGAATCCCCATGGACAGAGGAGCCTGGCGGGCTGCAGTCTATGGTGTAGCAAAAGGCTGAACATGACTAAGGAACTAAGCCCAGCTCAGTAAGCTCAGGAGACTGTAAGGAAGTAAGTCTGTCTCCATCTGTATTCTTGGTAGAGCAACAACAAGGAGTTCCCTTGGAAAATTGTGGACAAATCAGCACCTCCCTTGGGCTGATGGTTTTAATTTATCCCATAAGTTAGATTTTTGAACAGAGAAGCCAAGGAACTAAGCCATAACTGGTCCCAGGCTGATGATATTTCTGGGGGATCTGAAGAAGCCAATCCAGAAGAGTTTAGTGGGCCACACCTTACACCTGGCAATACAGGATTCCCACAGATAAGGCCCCAGTGAAGAGGAGCTCAAAAACCACAGTTCCAGAACCAGTGAAGAATAGACATTATGTATGAGAAGTAGCAGATAAAAAAGAATAGGAAGAGAATCTAAAGAACCTCGAATAATAGATTGATTCCAAGGGAAACTCTAAGATAAGTATGTTTAGAATAAAGACATGAATCAAAATAATTCTGGGAGAGGGATGAATAGGTGGAGCACAGAGGATTTTTAGGGTAATGAAAGTAACTTATGCAATTATAATGGGGAATACATGTGATTATATATGTATCCAAATCTATAGGATGTACAACATTAAGAGTGAATCCTAACTGTAAACTATAGATTTTGATGGTTATTATTTCTTCATGTAGGTTCACCAAACATCACTCTGGGAGGAGGGCATTGATAACAAAGGAGGCTGCACATGGTGGGGACAGAGGGGATATGGGAGATGTCTATGTGCTGTGCATCATTGCTTAGTCATGTCTGACTCTTTGTGATCCCACAAACTGTAGCCCACCAGGCTCCTCCGTCCATGAGGATTCTCCAGGCAAGATTACTGGAGTGGGTCGCCATGCCCTCCTCCAGGGGCTCTTCCCAACCCAGGGATCAAACCAGGTCTCCCACATTGCAGGTGGATTCTTCACCATTTGAGCCACGACGGAAGCCTGATAACAACGGATGCTACACATGGTGGGGGCAGGGGCGATACAGGAAACGTCACTGCTGTCCTGTAAACTTTGCTATGAACGTAAAACTGGTCTTAAAAAATGCCTTTAGAAATTATGAGAATGGAACCAAATACTATGAAAAAAGGAGCTATCATATTCAAAATTTTTTCTCTAAAAATGAGATATATAACCAGTGAATTAAAAACTCAGTGAATAACTAAAATTGCAGATTAGTCAAAACTAGAAAGAAAATAAGTAAACAGGAATGTTAACAAAATGAACATTTCCAGAATATAGATCAGAAAAGTAAATTGTGGAAAATATAAAAGTGAGATCAAGAGACATTATATTAGAATAAGATGATCCATCACACATGAAATAGGTTTCCTAGAATATAAGAAAAGGGAATAAAAGAGGAAACAAATAAATAAGAACCCAGAACTTTTCAAAACTTATGGAAAGGTAATTTTCAGATTCAGAAAGCCTGAAGAATCCAAAGAAAGCTTTGAAAATAATCTATATTTATATCTAGATCTACTTCTTGATCTGCTGATACCTATATCTATACCTGCCTCTATACCAATGGAATTAATTCTACAACTACAAACATAAAGTTGAGAAGAAAGAAAAAAATAGACACAAATGAGAAAATACAGTGTAATTTTGTTTATTTAACTTCTAAAACAGGCACAACAAATCTATAAACTGGTTAGAACTGGTGGAGTGGTAGTGAATGGAAGGAAGCACGAGGGAACCAATTAGAAATAAGTTTACAGTTTGAAAAAGGCAATAAGAGAAGAACAGATCAGTTGAGAAAGACAAATACAGAGCTAACTGCGCCACAGCAACAATAGAGACCAGAAAACACTGGAACAGTACTTTTGTTGCCAAACTACCAAAGACAATTGGAGTTCTAGCTAAACCATCACTCAAAATTTGATACAGAGGGAAAAAAAAGATATTTCAAATAAAAAACAGAGAGAGTTTAACAGATCTTGCTAAAAGAATGAATAAAAGATCGTTTTTGAAAGTCATTGGACTTAGAAGGAAGAATAGAATGAAAGCAGGAAAAGCATGTAGAAATAGCCATGCATTTGGGATAAATCTAACCATTTATGCCTAAATAAATAAGGGGGAAACCAACAATGAAAATAACAATAACAATTAAGTTGTTAGAGGTTGAAAAAGAAGATGGAATCACAGCATTAGATAAAACCAACCTTAAGATGTGAAATTAAAGATATTTGGTGATCTTGATGTTGTTCAGAGGGAGGAAGGAGATGTTAACTTTAAACTATGTAAACTCTAAATAAGTATGCATTTCATTTTAAGGTGAGTGATAAACTGAGAGAAATAGGGTGCAGACTTTTGCAACCAATAGAAGAGGAAAGGTAATGAAGGATATTTGATAGACACAATGGACAGAAGAAAATAAGTCAAACAGAAAATAAAGGAAGAAAGAAATCAAAGGAGGAAATCGGGGTAGACAGAAAGCAGAGGTAAGATGAAGGACTCCTGCTCAGCTTGCTGTCATCTTGTGACTTTAGCTAATGGCTGCCTATTTCTCCTTTAAGTTTTTATAACTTCCTCCTCTGTCTCCAAGGGTAATTTGTGATGATCAAGAGCAAACCAAAGAATGTAGCAAACACAAGAGGATTCTCAGCCACCTGTCTGGCCACCTGTGGTTCCCCCAGCCAGAGGGGTGCAGTTCTTGGCATCCTGAATAGGTGAGGAGGGACCCCTCAATTCAGTTCCCAGGACACTCGCTAGGGGCTACCCCGTGAGTCTGGACTTGCTCGAGAGAGCAGAGGGGTGGAGGAGTTCAGCCAGGACAGTCCTGTCAGGCAGAGGCGTGGAGGTGACCAGCCGCAGCATCACTAGGTCTCTGAGCCCAGCACCATCAGCTGAGATGGGAGACAGGTCCTGGAACTGGCGGAGGTTCGACAGGTGACAGACCGCAAGGTAGCTTGTGGCCGTGGGTCCCCTGAGCCCACCGGGGGCCACCTCCAGGCTCCTGACCCCCTGGATAAGCTCAGCTGCACGAAACTCACTGCTCTGCTCCCCTGACCTGCGCCTCTTGCTGATGGGAGGAGTCCGGCCTTGTGGTTCTGAAAGGGAGTAAAGCGACTTCTCAAACCCACACGGCACAGCCTGACGCAGGTGTTCCTTCAGCAGCATTTGCTGAGACCTACTGTGTGCAGGTCCCGCACTGGGTGTTGAACGCAGGCTGAGGACAAGATCAGCCTTGTCCCCAGTCTGGTGGGGGGAAATGGAGACCCTGTTACTCCATGATGAAGCTGTGCCAGAGCTGTCGGGACACCATAGGGGGTTGTGACTAACTGACCCTGACCTGGGTCTCGAGTGAGAGCTCCTGGATAACCCGGGGAGTCTGGGCATTTGGAGACCATCTTCACCTCACAGGGAGGCTGACCAGGCCCAGACCGATCGGGGAGGGACTCACCTGGTGTCCTGGACCCAGGTGTTCCCAAACCTGAACTCTGTCCCCAGCATCACCTGGCCTCAGACCTCTGGGGATGATCGTGGTGATGTGCCAACTCCCTTCCTCATTCCTAGGTTGCTTAGCTAACTTTCCCACACCACTGGTAATTGCTACCTCCTGGAGGTTGATTTGTAAGGAGACAGTGTAAATGTGTTATTTACATAGCAATTATTAAAATCATGCTGGGAGTTTCCTATATAATAGGTCATTATCTGTGACCTAATTGTGAAAACAAGGTAGTCAGTTCCGTTTAGCTCTTGTCTCTGAACCCAGGGTTTATCTGGGGGAGTGGCCCACTATGCTGCATCATAGATATTTGCTTAAAAATCCTTTTTATTAAATCCAAACTAAAGTCACTTTTGGAAATTTTTCTGAGAAGAACATGCTGATTTTCTAAGATCTTGGCCCCCAATACCCAAGCAGAGACACTGTCTCAGGTTTGAGGGTTTTCTGCTTTACAAATAACCCTCTCATGTCCAGCCAGAACACATCATCATTCATGCACTTATGCATTTGTATAATTATATATTTGCTTATTGTTTCCTAGACTTCTATGTTTATTCATTCATGCATTCACTTCTTCAGGTGTTTTTCATGTGTTGATCTGTTACTCATCTCTTCACATGCTCGTTCACATGTTAATTCATTCCCTGATTCATTCCCTCTATTCCCATGTGTGTCCTTTCATTCACTCATCCTTCCACTGTCCATTTAGGCACCAGTTTCCTCACATATGATTTCTTCTTTCATCCTTTCCTTCATTCATTCACTCCTGACTGTGCTCATTCATTCATTGCTTCATTCATGCATTTATTCCAAGATTCTTTGGTTCATTCATTTACCCAACAGTTCATGGGCTTCCCTGGTGGCTCAGATGGTAAAGAATCTACCTGCAATGCAGGAGACCTGGGTTCCATCCCTGGGTCGGGAAGATCCTTTGAAGAAGGGAATGGCTACCCAGTCCAGTATTCTTGCCTGGGGAATTCCATGGACAGAGGAGCCTGGCGGGCTACAGTCCCTGGGTTCACAAAGAGTCAGACATGACTGAGTGACTAGCACATTTCATTCATTCATCCACACATCATTTGACAAATCTCACTTCTTCATTAGTGTACTCCGTGTGTTGGATATCTATCTAGTGTCCTGCCTCTCCCATCCCTTCAGTATATTCAGGGCATCTCAGCAAAAAGGGCTCTGCTATTATTCTTACTACTGTTATCATGTAACATCAAATAAACACAAAGGAAAGCAGCCCAAAGAGCTCCCAATAACTGAGCGCAACGGTGGGACAGGTACCCGCCCGAGCCTTTTACCCTCTCAGTCATCGTCTTCGTTTTGGGTCCCCTGTTGGCAAAATTTAAGGCTTCAGTGACTGCAATTAAGGTAGAAATAAACACTTGAGGGTGGAAGGGAAGTGAGTCAGGGAGGGGAAAGTGAAGTGAAAGTTGCTCAGTCGTGTCCAACTCTTTGTGATCCCATGGACTATCCAGTCCATGGAATTCTCCAGGCCAGAATACTGGAGTGGGTAGCCTTTCCCTTCTCCAGGGGATCTTCCCAACCCAGGGATGGAACCCAGGTCTCCCACATTGCAGGCGGATTCTTTACCAGCTGAGCCACAAGGGAAGCCCTCCAAAAAAGGCTATTATCAAACCGGGAGCCAGGGTCGCACATACGTGCACAGGAAGTGTCCCCACCCCATCAGAACAGCTGTGCGGGTATTTATACACCAGCCATCTCACCACTGGCCAAAGGCTATTCCCAGGGCTGGAGCCTTAATACCAGGACAGGGACGTTCTACCACACAGGGTACTGGGGTAGGATTTGGTGGCCAGAGACCACGCCCTGGGCAAAGAAATGCAGGGGCTGGTGGTTGGAAGTTGGTCCTGGACTGAAGTGGTAAGGCAGGACTTCCAGCAGTGCCCCCCTTAGCAGAGTCACCCCTCCTGCCTCCTCTCCACCTCCTGCCTGTTCACCATCCTCCATCCCAGCTTCACTTGGTCTTATGGTCCAGTCCAACTCAGAAGGATCCTTAGACACAACTCGCTCGAGGACTCTCTTTTACACACTGGGCAAAACTGAGGCCAGAGAGGGGAAGCAAACAGTTCCAGACCACCCAGTGGTCTGTGTGGGGGCCCGATCTCCACTCAGGAGTCCAGTCCTCCCCTCCTCAGGCCTCTGTTTAGACTGGGGTAACACATCTGACCTCCCTTCTTTATCCTCTGCCAGAAACATTCACTTAGGACAAAACCAACACACAGAAGCCGCTGACTCTGAAAAACCAGAGGCTCTGGGCTCTCTGTGCTTTTTAGAACTCCCTCCTCCCAAACGGATACACTTAAAAGCCACATTGGCTGATGGAAGGCACCCTCAGCCTCTTGCCAGCAGAAACGCACATGATCACTTGCGCCTGTGAACAGAGCATGTGTGATGTAATGACATCGCGTTCGAGTCCCATCTGGAGGATATGTAACAGGAGGAGAGGGTTTGACCCGGGACAGTTCAGTCACCATTTATGTACTTTGATGCCTACACTTACTTCATTTAAATTGAGAAAGAGGACATAACCTTTAAAGGTTACCTTCCTTCAGCATGTTCTGGGTCTGTGTCGTGTGAGCGCATGGGGAACGTGTGAAAGGTTAGCGTTTGTCACTTATCTAATCCCACCCTCTGGTCTTTCTCCACTGCTGCCAAGACCCAGCAGCTCCTTGCAACTCACCACCAGCAGGTTTTTATTTGCAGCCTAAGACTTTGCCATTTTCATCTCCTTGGAGAGACGGAACACAGCTCCTGGGCCAGGGGACACGAGGCCAGGCAGCGGGAGTTCCATTTCAGCTCTCTCAGCTCCATCATGCACTACTAATGAGAGTTACCATCTCCAAAGGACCTGTTGTGTGCCAGGCACGGTGCTGGAAGCCTCGAGCAAACATTCACTACAACCCTGCAAAATGGAGGCTGATTTATGCTCCCACCGTCGCCTCTCGTCTGGACTATGGCCAAGTTGTACAACTGATCCCTCTGATCCCACAGCTCTGCCTCCTTGTAAATCCCACCCCACACCTGCCTATGGGCACTGTGAAGAGGGCCAGTCTTGCTCTCAGAGTGAAATTTGGCCACTGAGCAAGCTGGGTGGGTACAGAGCGGGTACTGAGCCCCTCTCTGTTCCCAGTTTATGAGGGGGCAGGCAGTGAACTGGCATGGCCTGATGGCCTGGCAGCCCTCTTCTGGGAAAAAGGAAAGTGCATCCCAGTTAGCTGGCACGCTGTAGTTGACTTTAATTGCCCATGGAAAGGGCAACGGGTCAAGTTATCAAAGGAAATTGACCTTTGGGTCATCCTTGACCCTTGGACCAGGAATCACCTGGCTTACCCACCAGATGTATATAGGCATCGTCTCCCACTCGAGGTCACATGATTCCTTGAATTACTGATATAGCAAGAGCTACCTGTGTTGAGCACCTACTGCACTCTGGCAGCAAATGTCTATTGAGTGCCTACTAGGTGCTGAGCACTGGGGCCAAGCAGTGAGCCCATAAAGCCGGCAGTGACAGAGGACCAGCAGGACCTCAGCTCTGTGCACTGTGGTGTCTGCCTCGGTCACACTGGAAGCTCCCCGTTCACGCTCGGGCCCTTCCTGCGGTTCAGTTTCAGGCACCCCGCTCCTCCCCTCACCATCACATCCTGGCCCTTGCTCTTTTCTCTCTTTGGAGCTGGGGCTGGGGGTCGGCGGAGGAAAGCAGCAAGTACATGTAGGACAAATCACAGAGCCAAAGAGGGTCCTGTTCCTGCTTCTTCCCCTAGGAAATGGGCACTTTTTATGCAAGTTAATTTAAGTCCGGCCCATCAGTAAAGAAGAAAAAGAAGCCAGTTAGATTCATTTTTTTGGTCAACTTGTTCAAGCCTGGTATTAATCTATTCATCAGCTTAGTTCATCAGGAGAGGTCACGCTTCTTCAGGAGTTTTCTAACTGAAAATAATGCCTCATTAAGTTACACATATTAACCTGAGAACAGTATTGATGTCAGACAGACTAATGAATGTCATTAAAGGGAATGCGCACTAGGCCTCGAGGGACCTGACTAGACTTTAGAATCCCTCTGCAAATTCACTCAGTTATGGTCCCATGGATGTGGAATCTCAAGGGAGGGAGGGAGGGAGGGAGGCAGGAAAGGAGCTGGTGTGGAGCTGCAATCATCCCTGGTTTGTTGTTGTTAAGTCACTCAGTTGTGTCCGACTGTGACCCCACAGTCTGCAGCAGGCCAAGCTTCCCTGTCCTTCACCGTCTCCTGGAGTTCGCTCAAATTCATGTCCGTCGAGCTCGTTTGTTGATGCCATCCAACCATCTCATTCTCTGTCTACTCTTCTCCTCCTGCCTTCAATCTTTCCCGGCATCAGAGTCTTTTCTAATAAGTTGGCTCTTCACAACAGGTGCCAATGTATTAGAGCTTCCGCTTCAGCATCAGTCCTTCCAGTGAATCTTCAAGGTTGATTTCCTTTAGGATTGACTGGTTTGATCTCCTTGCAGTCCAAGGGACTCTCAAAAGCCTTCTCCAGCACCACAGTTCAAAAGCATCAATTCTTCAGTGCTCAACCTTCTTTACAGTACAACTCTCACATCTGTACACGACTACTGGACTACGGACTTTTGTCGGCAAAGTGATGTCTCTGTTTTTTAGCGTGCTGTCTAGATGTGTCATAGCTTTTCTTTCAAAGGGGAATCGTCTTTTAGTTTCATGGCTGCAGTCACTATCTGCAGTGATTTTGGAGCCCATCTCTGGGAGGGGGGTCCTAGTGAATCCCGGCATCTTTGAATGCTGTAAAGGGCACATGGCCAAGGGAGGTACCATGTGTAAAGTCACTCATTGTTGAATCCAAACGGAGGGACAGTGGGTTTAGCCTCTACCACCGAAGGGAGGCAGGAGGGTCAGAGCTTGGAGATCAGAACACTGGATCTGGTCCCAGGTTTCCTCATCATAGTGGATGAAGTTTTGTTCTAACCCATCTTTACTGAACCAAGTGCTGTGCTGGACACTTTCACATGCATTATATTCGTGCAACCCTCACAGGGTCCTAGGGGAACTGCGGTTCAGAGGAGTTAAGGGGTTTGTCCAAGGTCGTGAGTAAGTGGGCTGGAGAGCTGAGGCTGAGATCCAGGCTGAATGACCCTGGTGGGGGCTTCCTCTGCCAGGTTTCCCCACCCCTGCCTGCAGCCTCACCCTCCTTGTGGTCTGTCTTCAAAGCCTCCCAACTCCATTTCCCAGGACCCTGTAATTCCTCAATGGCAGCTGTGTGGAGAAGCGCTCTCTCTACCGCACCAGGCACATTGATCACCAGGCTCAGGACAGACCCCGGTTTCAGTATAGCCCAGGAACACACCTACTGTGAACCTCTGAGGCCAATTTAGTGCTCTGGGGAAGCTAAATTTCCCAGTGCACGGGGATGCTCAGCAGCACTGGTCCACCTGCTATGAGCTGGCCTCCAGACCCATCCCACTGGATTTGGGTCTTAGTGAAGGGCCAGCAGGTAGGAGGCAGAACAGCAGAGGTGCCTTCCCGATGTGCAGCCCAACCCCCATGATTCACATGTCTTCCCCTGGGGCCTAATGCACACCTGGGTTCAAGGTAGACAGAACCTCGCCATTGTCTTCTGAACTGGGCAGTTCACGCCTGAGTGACTGGGATGAGCCCAGGGCACTGGAGAGCGTCTAGTCCCAAAGATGGGGACAGGGAAGAGTGGGAAGCATATGGAGACGAGGGCAGAGTCATGAGGAACGACAAGAGAAAGTATGGGAGACAGCATGGAAGAGGTGTCTGGGCTAGGGGGAGGGTCCTCTATAAAGGGCCAGGTCATCTAGAGACCTGGTCCAAGGTCAGGTAAGAGGGGAAAAGTAGAAATATATGTTCATCCTTCTAGCCGACCCTCTGCATTTTCTTCATCCTTGATCTATGAAATAATGGACATATGGAGGCACATGTCTGGGCCATCTTGTTGAAGCTCTCATTTGACTCTAAAAATAGAATGACCTCTGAGAAGTAGTTATTATTAGCTTCATGTGCCTGGTGAAGAAACAGAGGCCCAGAGATGCTGAGTGGCTGGCCAGGATCCCACAGCTTGAAAGAGCCAGGATTCACAGCAGGGGCTGCCTGACCCCGAGGACCGTGACCTCCCCTCGGCCACAGTGCATTGTACGTCAAAAGGTTCACCTGGACAGCATTCGTTTTCCCTGCAAAGTACAGACATCTGGAGAATGTCTGCTGCTGGCCCCTCTCCCTCCCTGACTGGCTCTCAGGCAGGATGGGTCTCATGGGTGAGAGACGTGGAGAGACCCACGAATTCTTACCAGTCTTGCCTGTGGAGGGACAGGTCCTGCCAGCGTGAGTCAGCACACGCCTGAGGGACCTGGCCCAGACCCACGGGAAACCCTCTGATCCAGAGCTGAGGCTCCCGCTGGCCCAGCTATTCAGGGAGCGGTGTGTTTCCCTCACTGGGGGCACCTGCTCTCTCACAGGTAGGCTCCGAACATCCTGGCCACGCTTCGTGACTACCACTTAATTGCCGACTGCAGTACTTCACGTGTTCAATGGTGCAATGTCGTTTTTCATTCCCCTGCAATGATTTCTCCAATGATGTGTTTAGCATCTGTCTTCCCCTGTAAGTTCTTCCTTGAAGAGTTGCATCCAGCTTTATCAGACAAGGTGAAAGGACTTGGGAAACTCAAGCTTGGTCCCAGGAGCAAGCTCTGAGCAGGCCGTGTGATGAGTCACACAGCTGAGGAAAATGCAGCTGTCCAAACTGGAGAAGAAACACTTTGTGGAGACAGAGAATTGTCATCCAGTACAGGAAGGACTGCCACCTGGAAGAGGCAGTCACAGTCCTCAATGAGTCCCAAAGGACTTTCCAGCAATTAAAGCTGTCTAGACATGGGAAGGGTTACTTTGACAGGTGGTGAGCTCCTTGTCCTTGGGGGTGTGCAAACAGGAGTTAGGCCCAGCATATGGAGAAGCTTGATACAAGGACGACCGAGGTTTGGGGCAGAGCTATTGTGTTCAGAGCAGATGCCACCATCTCTCTCAACTTGTTTCCTCCTCTGGAAAGCGGGGATAATAATGCGTTTCACCACATTATTGTACCTTTGAGCTATTATGTGTTTTACATGAAGTAATACACAGCAAGCACTTAGCACGGGGCCAGTCACGTAAGCAGCTGCCACTGGCTGGGAGTTCATCTTATTTCTATCGTTAAGGTCTAATTTTTATTGAGGGGATTCTGGTCAGATGCGACCCTGGACTTTGCACTTTCTGGCACTCAGAATCTTTGGAAATTACCCACCTCCCCCTTCAGATGTTCTGGTTTTCCTTGTAGCTCAGACGGTAAAGAATTCACGGGCAATGCAGGAGACTTGGGTTTGATCCCTAGGTTGGGACGATCCCCTGGAGGAGGGAATGGCTACCCACTCCAGTATTCTTGCCTGGAGAATCCCGTGGACAGAGGGGCCTGGCTGGCTACAGTCCTATCGCAGAGAGTCGGACATGACTGAGCAATTAACACGCTCACTTTTCACTTTTCAGATGTTCTAAATAAGAGGACTGTCTCTCCTTCTCCTCACTCCCCACCCTGTGGCCTCTAAAAGCGGCCTCTGCTGACTCAGATCCCCACCTGGCCCCCTTTCCTAATGGACTGTGGTGCTGAGCTGGTATTTCTGATTTCCTGGATCCCTGAGCATGTAAGAAAGCCTTCTGTCCAAGCCAACCTGGGGAGGGAGGCGGGGGGGGGGGTGAGGGTGGTGCTATGGGGGCCTTCCTTGTCCACCACTTGGAGCTGATTTGCCCTCCGATGAGTCTCCTTTAGTCATCTTCTCTGGACTAAATGAAATTGAATTTCAACCACTTGGAAGAAATAAAATATCAAGTGTAAATTGCCCCCCAGGGCTCCCAGCCGATCAGCGAGTTTCCACATTTCTTGGTCTGAGTCAAAAGCCTTCCCTTTAGCAATTGGGCACTTCTCACTTGTTAATAGATTTAATTTCCACAGACTCTAGGTGTTTTCTTGGAATTGATCTTTCCATGAAGAACATGCTTTGGAGACAAGAAATAACTGTTAAGAGAGCCTATAAATGAATTATACTTGTCGACGGAAATAAAAATGCACCACGTGAGAGCTGAGAGTTTCAGTTTTATTTGGGGGCTTACTGAAGACTAGAGGCCAGGACACATGTTCTGAGAGGTCTGAGGAGCTGCTTAGAAGGGTGGTGGGGAGGTCAGTATATATGTGGTTTTGGAGAAGGGGTGCACGCATTTATGCACCCATCTCGGGAGAAGGTTGCTGCTGGTCACAAGACGCACATGTCTCAGCTAGAGATTTTACTGCTTTTCTAAGGGTGGGAAGATGCAAGAAATTGGGCTGTCTCTGGCTGGGGCTGGGTGTCAATCAAGGGAGGCTGGGGTTTAAAGCTCAACATTCAGAAAACTAAGATCATGGCATCCGGTCCCATCACTTCATGGCAAATAAATGGGGAAACAGTGGCTGAGTTTATTTTGGGGGGCTCCAAAATCACAGCCATAAAATTAAAAGACACTTACTCCTTGGAAGGAAAGTTATGACCAACCTAGACAGCATATTCAAAAGCAGAGACATTACTTGGCCAACAAAGGTCCATCTAGTCAAGGCTATGGTTTTTCCAGTGGTCATGTATGGATGTGAGAGTTGGACTATAAAGAAAGCTGAGCACCGAAGAATTGACGCTTTTGAACTGTGGAGTTGGAGAAGACTCTTGAGAGTCCCTTGGACTGCAAGGAGATCCATCCAGTCCATCCTAAAGG